>NC_136068.1:1850109329-1851309329 GCF_964261635.1 Lissotriton helveticus
ATTTATGATGACTGGCGCATCACCAGGGATGTGTTAGTCATCCTGTGCCGCTGTTCCGCCACCTATGGTGTGCTGCATTTACAATGCGGCGCATCATGGGGCAAAAACAGCACAGATGCGTGACGTATCTGTGCCGTAAAGGTGGCGCATTGTTGGAGTTGTATCGCAAGTGTGATGAAGCTCCAGCAAGGCCCAGGGGTGCCCCTGTCGCAGGGTTTCTGTTCTCACACAGAACTGTGCACAGAGGATTGGAACCTCGGCGAATTAGGGTGCCCCAAAACTCACCTTAGTACTCAAAAACCCCTTAGCAAGCTAGGTACAGTGTCACATTGGATATAAGAAACTCTCAATGTTTAGACAATCCAGAATATGAACTTATAGTACCTCAGGATACGTGGAACTCATGAACACTTGGTCGTTATATATTTATTAGAAACCAGAACATGGAGTTAAGAAGAACACATGTGTATTTGAAATGTTTATTTACTAATGCCGTCTTCTCAGGCGTAGTATCTTAGATAATACAAGTACACATATTATCAGTAGCAAAATTACCAGCATAGTTACTAGTACATAAAAAGCGAATGGTGATAGTATGTTAACATGCTGTAAATGAATAAGAGTTAGCAACACTTATAAGCAGCCGCGGGCCGTGGAGGGAGTTACGGTGGGGCAGGGAGGCGGGGAGGGGGAGGGGCAGGGTGTAGAGGGCTCCACCCTGCCCCTCCCCCTCCCCGCCTCCCTGCCCCACCGTAACTCCCTCCACGGCCCGCGGCTGCTTATATCTCACCCTCCCTAATACACATATTATATTATTTGCTAAGAAGGTCTCTTTGTGTTGGTTTAGGGCGTGCCCATACTTTAGTGTCTTAGATTTGAAGGAATCACATCAGCATACACCAGCTCTCTCTTCATGTGAACCGCATCAAGTGTTGTGTATGTGTGTTCGGCAAAGCAATATAAAACCCGCCTCATGCCCAGAATTGGCAGAAGCTGCACTAATGTTATGAGTATGAAGTCGTGGAGATCAGACCTCATAACAATTCTGTATCGTGTTGTTCTTGAAACTTCAGCACTCGCTGTACAGATATAGTTTAACAAGCAAAGCAGATAGTAGAGCAATAACATATTATTCTCATGTAAACCACGATGAACTACTAGGTTGAAAGCTAAAGCAACAACTAAGTGTCGTGTGCAGAAGTTGCAAAAAAGGAAAAATGGCGTTTAAACCGGTAATGAGCCCATGCTAACTTAACACGGTGTAAAGATATCCAGGATCTAGATGACACCTCCCCATGATCCGGAAACGAACTGAATAAGATAATAGAAGTGCCATCTCATGAGAGCAGATTGCAACTTTATATGTGGACGGTCCGCAAGGTAAAACATTAAAAACTAGGAAAATTTAATGCTAAAGAAAAATAAAACAGCCAACTACTTTATCAAGGCTTAAGCCAATAGGCAAGCTAAATAATAAAAACTTGACAAATAAGTCAATGAATTGTCAATGAAATGCTAGTACTCAGCATATCAAACATGAAAAAGGTCTATGACATAACTGTGTATGCAAAATAAGCTGCAACAGCCTCCAATAGGAAGTCACCGTCTTCATCCGAAAAGAGTTCAGCCATCCAATTTAAAAGCGGAAAAGAACATACGTGCTCTCCCAGCACCGGATCCTCTATCACCATCAGAGGACAGCTCGGTGGGTTTTCAAGAAAGCTCTGTTCCAAGAAAGACTGTGTTGCCGCCAGTAAATTCCAGGGACCAATTAGTCCATGCATCAATGCCACAGCCATAATCCTTTCGCCAGGACAAACCAACTCGTGAGTAATGATAGGACTCATCAGCTGATTAAAGTCGACGTCAGGAGAAACCGGTCCGCAGAGACACAAATCAATGGCCCAATCGAAATCACAGGTCAGGCAGTGAAATACAGGCTGGACACAGGTGAAGTAGGAGAATCGAAAAGATAATCCATATGCCGTGCTTAATATCGCCAACGGCATTGTGCCATAATATTCACGCATGCAATTGCGGAACAGCGTCAGCAGCTGCAGGGCGGGAGCTTGCACAGGAGGGACATCCATATTTAAAAATGTAAAAAAGCACAAGAGCGTCCGCTGCTAATGCAAGTAAAAATGGGAATCCACCAAGCACAGTGGAAAAAATAGAATGAAAGAAAGCAGGGATGACTCCAAAGATTTTCTCAAATGAAGTCACGAGACCACTGGTAACAACTTTAAAAAAATGCGCCAGGCCCTTTGTGGAGGACGCGTTAAAGATAGTCCGAACCATCTTGCTGAAATGGAAAGGCGAATCAGTATTTAAAAGGGTCTGCACCTCTGTACGGGTGTTCGCTATGTGAAGCACGAAAGTTTCACGGGCCGAACTCAAGGCCACCTCTCTCTGAGACAAAAGAGCCCTTATTCTTGCCATGCCGTTGAAATCTGCTCCCAAGGTTGGTATTTGTGGCCAGATTGAAAACTCCCTATGTTCATGTGTGGGAGGAAATAGAACATTTCTGCAGCAAATAACCCGTTCACTTACTGTTACGATAAAAGGAATACTTTTAATTAACCCAGAACAATCTTCATTATTGAGCATCAAATAACTACCATTTTCCAACAACTGAACGTGGGGATGATAGCAGGAACTGGCGTGCCTTGCAACACGCAAGCCATATTTGGTCGGTCTTTGTTGCATGAACCGTGTAACTGTATGTGCCTACACATTAGTGAATGATCTGGCGTCTCAGTGCATTCCTCTCCATTCAGATAAACTTCTTGATCATCTTTGAAACATCTGTATGTGTATGGAAGCGACCAGACCTCATGAAGAAAACCACTACCTAAAGGTTCATAACGACCTATTGGTATATATTTCATACAATTTGAAAACTTATATAAAGCAAAAGGCAGCGTTATTAAACCGTGGATAAGGCACGTTGCCAAAGCAGCCAACCTTTTGGATTTATACTGGAAATGTTAAAGGAAGAATTACGGAGTAGGGCCTGTAAATCACTAATGGACAACCGAGTAAAATTACTCCAACCATCATATTCCTCTAACTCCGGGATAGTAGGGGTGTTTAATTTTTTAGAAGTAGCCAATCCAAAGCATTTGGTCTGGGAAATTGTTTCATTCACAAACAACATATGATTTGGGATGAGACATGC
Source organism: Lissotriton helveticus (assembly GCF_964261635.1). NCBI lineage: Eukaryota > Metazoa > Chordata > Amphibia > Caudata > Salamandridae > Lissotriton > Lissotriton helveticus. Next base: position 1,850,112,508 of record NC_136068.1, read on the forward strand.
ATGGTGCAAAGCCTCAGTGCCTTGTACCTGCCAGGTTCGTGAACCCCAAACTGATGTAGATCCTGGATATCTTTACACTGTGTTAAGTTAGCATGGGCTCATTACTGGTTTAAACGCCATTTTTCCTTTTTTGCAACTTCTGCACACGACACTTAGTTGTTGCTTTAGCTTTCAGCCTACCTGCGTCAAGATCTATGCCTGCTTCAAGCAGGCGCAGGGTTTTGATGCAGCTTTGTCCTATCTGATTGTAAATGCGGCACACCGTGGGTGGCAGAGCAGCGGTGCACGTTAACTGGTGCATCCCTGGGGATGTGCTAGTTAATATAAATCTGCCCCTTTACATTTAATTATGTGCAGGGGACACAGAGTCGGTGAGGTTTATCCAAGGTTAAGAAGAGATGAGTCCTGTTCAGTGAAAAATTGGACATAGGCTTCACCTCCTCACAGCCGCGGGCCGTGGAGGGAGTTACGGTGGGGCAGGGAGGCGGGGAGGGGGAGGGGCTGGGTGGAGGGACCTAAAAACTGGCATATGGATAATTGCAGGTAAGTACACAATTTAATTATTCAAACGAAATTCGTAGCGCGCACAGCATCGCATTTTGCGATGCAGTGCGCGCTACGAAATTCGTTTGAATAATTAAATTGTGTACTTACCTGCAATTATTCATATGCCAGTTTTTAGGTCCCTCCACCCTGCCCCTTCCCCCTCCCGCCTCCCTGCTCCACCGTAACTCCCTCCACGGCCCGCGGCTGCCTCCTCAGCATCGCTGGACATGGTTAAATAATAGCTGCAAAATGTTACTCTTGTTAAACAATTTTACTATTATAATCTCTGAGATTTGTCTCTTACTCTGCAACATCTCATTGTTGTTATCTTTCTTTAAAGATAAAGACAACATCAACATGAGCGACAATCAGCAATCAGTTGATTTCGACCTCATCATTGAACTCGTAATTGAAACATCAGTGAATGTTGATCCCTTGGATGATTTAAATCCTGAGGATGAAGAAGAACGTGATGAGGATGCAGATTTGTCAGAATTGTATGACATAGGATGGGAAGCTGACATGCTTGAGCCTATGGAACTATAAACATTTATTTTATACATTTATAATAAATAAAAAGTAAAAATGTAAACCGTTTAATTTAAAAATAAAGACACCTTCAAAAACAGGTTATGTGTAGTGTCTTCAATAAAATATTAAAATATTGTCATAAAATTAGATCAGATTCATATATAAAACAGCACAGGTAAAATGAATATAAATTCCATTTCTTTTCTGCTATTTCTGTATTCTAAATTTGCCATGTACAAAAAAATCTTCTATGTAAAAATGTTAAGTAGTGTGTTAAGTTTTTGATGACTGTTATTAATTTACTGTTGGGTAATAGTGGTTAATAACATTTTTTATTATGTTTTACCACAGATTCAACTGCAGATCATTTCAAGATTTCAGCATGCCAACCAAAGAAAGAGTGAGAAAGGCTGCAAAACGTCAAAGACAGCAGGTGAATGAAAAAAAGCAGCAGTCCTCTAACAAAAAGATTTGTCAAGTCACCAAGAAAGCACCGGGTAAGAGTACAAAAACATTCATAAGAAATATCTGTAGTAAAAAAAATATTACTACAGAAAATGTTTCAGTCCAGAAAAGGAGAAGCAATTCAAACGGTAAGGAAAGGCCAATGAAAAATGTTACTGCTAGAGTAAGAGATAACTCTATGCATGAAAGTAGAAGGAAACAACAGTTTAGGGACATTCGTAAACGAATGTTCCGCAACAGGATAATTGGCAATTTGTTAAAAAATATTAAGAAAGGTCAACAGAAAGTGGTTTTTTATAAGAGAAAAAAAATAGTTGAGAAAGTTATTGATCAGGCATTTGAAATTAAACGTAAGTTATTTATTTTGACAATCAATAGAATTAGGAAGCTAAACAAGGCAATTTATGATTTCAAAAGAAATAGTAGATGGAAGAGAATAGTTAATCGTAGTAATTTTTGTGAAGTTTTTTCTGGAGAATGGATGCATAGTTCAAGCTCTGAGGCATTTTTTAATGAGGAGAGTTATTTCCAGGATAATGATTTGGTGCATGCAGTTGACACCAGTGGTCGAGCTTATGAAGTGAAAGATGGTTGTCCAGTTGAAAAAGAAAAACTTGTGACAACAGAGATAGAAGAGGTGTTAGGTAATGAGGTTTTAGGGAGATGTCCTAAGGGTCCTGTGTACACCTGGAAGTGTAGTAGTATTTGCAGTGTACGACAGGATTCTATCAATTTGCTTTGTGATTTTATACGGTCATTTAATAAGAAAAGTTTGAAGCAGAAAATGAAGTTGTTGCAAGAATTAGATCCTTGCAGAGTGAGAGAAGTGATAGGTTTGCATGGTCATTCACTGGCTTGTCTTTCCAGGAGAGTATGCCAGAGTGTTTTTCATCATTTCAGGATGCTAGCAGTGCATCATAATAAAGTGAGGAAATTAGTTAGAATGTTGTATTATGCTAAGAGTCCAGCAATTATGCTTAAACAATTATGCGCTGCTCTTTTGCATGGTTCTGAAATAGATGTGAAGAATATATGTGAAGAAATTGAGTTTTGTTACTTTGGAAGTAAAGAGGAGAATGTTGAAATTGACCAAGAAGAAGAGAGTAATGTGGAAGATAGTGTACAGGTTTCCAGTACAGATAATTTCCAGAGTGAAATTGCGACGTTTGAGGTGAAATCAAGTGAGAGGCCAAATTTCACTTGTGTGTGTTGTCGACGCACTTATTATAAGAATCAGACTAAGTTAGTGGATTTATATGGAAAAAGTGAAAGGGAAAATAATAGTGAATGGAAGGATTTTACAACATACTTGATGGTAGAAAATTGTTTTGATTTGGGATTGGATCAACGTGTGTGTACTTATTGTTGTAACAAATTAAATCAAAACCAGATGCCTGCTAGAGCAGTTCATAATAATCTGGAATTGGTTGAGATTCCTTCTGAATTGAAGGATTTAAATACTTATGAATCTATTTTGATTCAAAGTATCCATCCCTTTCAGGCTATTGTAAGAATGGAGCCAAAGACAGGGAAATTGCCTCCATCAGATTTACAGAGAGGATTAAAGGGAAGAGTTGTTTATTTGCCTCTAGATTTGAAGAAAAACATTAACACAATTGGAGTAGAAAAAGTGGAAGAGGAACCTCTTGTTATCTTAGTTAATGGGGTTCCTACAAAGAATAAGAAAATATGGCAAGATTTAGTAGATGTTAGGAAAGTCAAAAGGGCAACATTGTATTTGAAAAAAATAAATAAATACTATAAAAATGTATATGTTGCAGAAGAGGAAGTAAGTGAGGAAGAGGATAGCGATTTGTGTGCTGGTCAAATTGAGAAAGTAGAACCCTGTACTAGTGAAGAAATATATGAACATTATAGTGTTCATCCTTTGCATTCCAAGGAAGTCATGGGGAATGCTATTGAGTTGTTTCAAATGAAACAAGCGAAAGGGAGTCCCATTAGTGTTTGGGAGGAAAGTTTGGAAGCTCAGTGTTTCCCACAGCTTTTTCCAACAGGTCAGGGAGGAAGATATGATGAGCGACCTCATCAAATTCCTGCTTCTGAATACCGGACTTTGCGATTGTATGCAGGAGATCCTAGGTTTCGACAATGCATTCCTTATTTGTTTCATCTCCTGTTTGAAATCGATCTGTCTGGACTGTCATATGCAGTGAACCACATCTTGAAAAGTGGTATACACATGCAAAACATCTCGGCAAGTGACTTTATGGATAAAGTCAATGTCCAAGACAGTATTTTGGATTCTCACCTGATTAATCTCATGGCGTGTCAGCGTGGTACTAATGAGTACTGTTACCGTCGTCATGGTGATTTAAAATGTATGCTGAGGAACTTAGGAACTCCCACATGGTTCCTCACTCTGAGCTGTGCTGAGTATGGCTGGGAAGACTCACTTGAATTTCTACGAGAGGCAAATGCTAACGTAGAAAACATCGAATTCAAGACACCCGGAGAACTGTGCTCTTTGGATCCAGTCAATGTATGTAGGTACTTCAATCATAGATTTGAAGGTATGATGTCTTTCATCATGAATAAGAAGAATCCACCTCTTGGAGAGGTGTTGGATTTCTTCTGGAGGAAGGAGTACCAAGCAAGAGGTGCTCCTCATATACATATGTTGCTGTGGATCAAGGATGCACCTAAATTTGGAACGGATGCAGAAGACTCAGTGATGAGTTTCATAGAACAGTATTCTACGTGTGCTGTTCCAAACGCAAAGGAGAAAAAAAGCCTAAGAGAAAAAGTTCTACGTTTCCAAAGCCATCGATGTGGAAAGTACAGTCGTCGTAAATTCCGGAACAAAGACAAGTTCTACACCAAATGTCGTTTCGGCTTTCCACGACCGGTGATTTCTAAAGGAAGAGTGAACAGTTTGATGTCTTCGCTGCGACATAATGTGATGAAGAAATCACCTAAAAACACATACAATTTGAAGAGGAACGAAGAGTCTAAGTACATCAACGACTACAACCCGGTGATTTTGTCCATGTGGAATGCTAACATGGATATACAGTTTGTGGCTGATAAGTGTATGGCTGTGGCTCGGTATGTGACATCTTACATCACCAAAAAAGAGAAGACAGAATTGAAGGATATGTGGGAGGACATTTCCCATGAAAAGAGCCTCAGCAAGAAGTTGTACAGTTTTAGTCTGAAGATGTTGTCGTATCGAGAAATCGGAGCTTACGAATGTTCTGACCGGTTGTCTTCAGCAAGTCTCTATGCCAAGTCCAGGAGTATCGTTTGGGCGAGTGTTGGTCTTGCTGCAACGCGTAATCGAGTTCTCAAACCTGTGCGGGAAATTGAGTATTTGGCGGAAAAGGAGCCAAACAGTACCGACATTTTGAAGACCAACATGTTGGATACATATTATCCAAATCGAAGCAGTCACCTCGAGAATGTTTGTCTGTATGAGGTTCTGCAAAATTACATATTCAAGAGGAACATCAAAGAAGATACTGAGAAAGGAGTGTATGCTGTAATAGGAAGTGAGGGATGTCTGGTCAAGCAAAGAAAATGCCACTTGATAAACCATCGAAAATTGAGTGGCGAATCTCCTGAAAAAAAGGAGTTTTTCTATTTAGCACTTTTGCAACTTTTTAAGCCTTGGCGTGCAGAAGAGGAACTGCTTGGAGATTTCCTTTGTTACGAAGACTCTTTCAATGCTGCCAAGGAGACCATAGAATGTCCTGCTTTTCCCAAATATGTAGAAATGTTGAATGTGGAAATTGAGCAGGAAGCAACGATTGCAGCCGAGATTGCCAGAGACAGTTCTCAGGACAGTCAGAGTTCTGCTTCATTGAGTCAGGATCCACTAGGAGGACCTGTTATCGAAAATGAAGCTGCCACTGCTATGAATGAAGTAGAAAGAGCCATGGCACATGCTCAGGAGGATGCGGTTAACTTAGAAGAGTTGGAAAGACAACTCAACGTTGAGCAGAGGAAAATATATGACGAAGTTACCATGCAAATTGATCATGGATTAAGTCATGACAAGAAAGAGTGCTCATGTACATCGTTGAAGCCTGTCCGACTGTACGTGAGTGGAGAAGCGGGAACTGGAAAAAGTTTCCTTATTAAAGCAATTTCATGTTATTTGCAGGAAAGGACAGAGTCATCGCTGTCTTGTGTTGTCACCGCTCCAACTGGACTGGCAGCACATAACATTAAAGGGATTACTTTACATCGTTTACTGATGCTGCCAGTGGAGCATGACAACAAATTAGAATATCACAAGCTATCTGGAGATGCTTGTTTTGAAGTTTCAAGAGTCTTGAGGAAAATGAAACTTCTTATCATTGACAAAGTAAGCATGGTTTCCAATGTCATGCTTGCCTTTGTGCATTTGAGAATGCAAGAAGTTCTCAAAACAGAGTATGATGTGTTATTTGGTGGCAAACACATCATTGTTTTCGGAGATCTTCTGCAGCTGACACCAGTGAAAGGGCAACCTGTGTTCAAAATGCTCACGCATGAAGATACCAGGAAGTGCTTAGGGAGCATTGGCAACGTCAATATATGGTTAAACTTCAATTATGCTGAACTGCATGAAAATATGCGTCAGGCAAAGGATGAAGTTTACAAGACTATTCTACAAGATGTTAGAATTGGAAAAGTGACCGAGCATGGGAAAGAAGCTTTACATGCACGATTACTGACAAATTTATATCCAGACCAAGATGTTGTGCCTGAGAATATTTTTCAGAAAATTACTGAGAAAAAATCTGGAATATGTTTGATGCCAACTCTTGCAGGATGTGCCAAATTCAACAACAAAATGTTGCATTTAGAAAAGCAAGAGATTGTGAAACTGGAAGCTATTGACAGAGTAGAGCATATGGGATCAACAATTATTTTGTCTGAGAATCTGAAAACAAAATTGGATTCATTAGAGAAGAGTATATCTAAAACTGCAGGTTTTGAAAAGACTCTGAATGTGTGCTTGAACTGCCGTATAATTTTAAGAAGGAATTTACATGTTGAAAGAGGTCTGGTAAATGGATCAATGGGTAATGTTGTTGATTTTGTGAAATACAGAAATAGAGATGGAATTGAATTTTTAAAAATTACATTTGATGGCATTGAGGAAGTACAGCTAACTGGTCGTTGTTCTGCTAGATTTTTGCTTGTAAAAGACTTATATGTTCGTCGTAAGCAGTTTCCTGTTTGCTTGGCATATGCGGTGACAATCCATAAATCGCAAGGTTTAAGTGTAGACTGTGCATTGGTGAATATTGGCAGTTCTGTGTTCAAGGAGGGTATGGCATATGTGGCATTGTCACGAGTTAGAACTTTATCGGGATTGTACTTGATTGAGTGTGATGTCACAAACATTTGTGCGGATCTAGATTGTGTTAAGGAATACAATAGGTTAAGAAGAGAGTATGCGCCACATTTGCCTCAGTATCCTTTGTTTGAGAAACGTGTGGTAGGCCGGAAACGAAGAAATGTGACCAATACTAGGGAGGTTGTAGCAAAAAGACGAAAAGTCGATGAACCTGAAATTATAAGCAGAAACAAAAAGGATTCTGTTGAAGATGTTGTTGGTTTTCAATTTGAAAACAGTTCTGGTGTCAACTGCTATGCTAATGTAGTGGTTAATGTTTTGTTTTCTCTAGAAAATGTAAAAGAAGAGATTGTGGTCAATTCTGATCAAAGATTTTGCAGTTTGTTAAATTCTGTGTTAGAGAAATGTAGCACTGATAGAACAAACATAGAAAGTGTGTCTGAAATTCGAAATCTGTTAGACAGATGTTCAGGCCAAACACAATTCTCTCAAAATAGTCAGCAAGATTGTCAGGAGTTTTTAATGTATATGCTTGATGTATTGCATGATGAAGGTGTAGATGTAGATCACCTGTTTGGGCTTTCTTATCAATGGCAGCATGACTGCGAGAACTGTAGGGTATCAAGTACTACTAGTGTAGACTCAGAAAGATTTATATATTTAACTTTGCCAGACAGTAAATCAGTCTCTTTTAATAAGCTAGTAAAAGCAGCTGATCACAACATGGAGTGTAGCCAATGTAAATCTGAAATGATGTCCACATTATTTATACGAACATATGGCCAGTATGTCATTTTAATGTTCCAACGATGTAGGCCTGATGGAACAAAATTGACAACTTTAATTAAACATTTTGTGGCTTCACAGTTGTCAATATCAGGAAGGACTTTTGTAACTGTAGCAATTATATATCATGATGGTCCTTCAATAACATCAGGACATTACACAGCTTATTTAAAGTGTAGAAATGGCTGGTCATTCTGCAATGATTCTGTTTTAATTTTCAAAAAAAAATTGCCGTATGACCTTAAAAACTCTTACCTGGTGTTTTTAAAACCAAAATTTTAGGGAAAGAATCTCGGGATGTGCTCTGAGGAATTTCAAGAAGTTCTAATGGCTCCTACACGATTTGGCCTTTTAGGATAAGTGTAGTACAGAGACATAACTTCTTACCATAACACTGGATGTCATGGAGAAATACGTGCACTTTGAATGAGTTCAGAAAAACTGTTTCTTTTTATAAGCTAATTGAAGCAGCCAATCAAAACATGGAGTAGAGGGAATGTAAGTCTGCAATGCTGTCTACTGTTTTACATTGCTTTGTGATTAAAAGTGATATAGAGAATTAAATAATTGTACTAGTCATAAAGGTAGTGTAAGTCTGCTTCATAGTAAGCAGTATCAGTGTGATAGGAAATCTAGAACATGATTGAGCAAGAAGGGGAAGATATTACTAGTCCAGGATTGTGAAAATGATCTTCAACATTTTAATTGTGAAAGTTGCGGAAATACAACATGACGGGATTGGCTTAAAAGAATTCTAAGAGTTATAAATGGCTCAGACACGATTTGGCCTTGTGGAAACGTGTGGTAGAGAGCGAGAAGTCATTTATTGTATGTAACATGTTTTTGAAAACGATGGAGGTTTTCTTTCAGAAAGTGGCGGGTTGAAAGTAATAACAGCACAACAGAGTGTAAGCTGTTCATAGGACATCCTTCGCCGTCATGGAAAGTAAGTTAACTTTAAGGAGTTCTGAATTCTGATTTGTTATGTTGTATGGGTTTTTTAAACACAATCATTTTGATTGTGTTTTTTTTTCCCCGCTGTTATATGATGAATACCTTCAAGTCACTGTTTTATTGAAATTTGATACATTCTGAGAACAGCAAAAATAAACCATTTAACATGTATAATTAATTCTGTTCTGTTTGCATTTATGATGTACATGTAGAACTGTGTAGGAGGCATGGAGAAGGTGAGGCTTCTGTAAGTGTCAAAGTTGTTGCATACAGTGCTCATATTCTACGTAGTCTTTTATATTTCATTACTTTCACTGTTTCTGACTGATCTAAAAAATTTTTTTTAAAAGAACAGTAAGTATAAGGGAAGGAAACAGACAGTTATGTTAAAAGAAAGACAGCTATAGGGAGTAAACTAGGGATACTGTTACCCGCAATCCTCTGCTGATGATGTCACTGACCATGTCATGAATGATGTAATATGTGACATCATCAGCAGTGGATTACGGGTAATAGTATCTCTAGTTTACTCCCCTATAGCTGTCTTTCTTTTAACATAACTGTCTGTTTCCTTCCCTTATACTTACTGTTCTTTTTTTAAAAAACATTTTTTTGGTTCGCTCCCGGTTCGCGTACCGGCGAGCGAACTGGGAAGCGAACTAAGAGAAATAGAGGTTGGCACAGTTCCAAATATTGTACCAATTTTTTAATAACGGGGAGGTAGTTCTGAAAAGAACTTTTTTTTTATTGTTTTTGTTGTTTTATATATTTTTTTTTTCTGAACATTTTTTTACTTTTTTTGAATTTTTCTGAACGGTTATATATTTTTTTTGTTTTTTTTCGGGGGGGGAACGAAATTGATTCATTGTAAAGGGCTCAACAGGAGCAAAAAAAAAAAAAAGAATTTATTATTTGGGGCGTTTCGTACAAACTTGCATATGATTGTCAATAGCTCTGTTGATCAGAGTGATGCTACTTTCTCTGTAGCAAATGAATCCACTGCAATGTACGCAGACTTGTTTTACTTCATCAAATCTCATTTGTATATTTGGCACCATCTCCCTGCCCTCTGGTCCCGTTACTTCCGGTACAACAGATCTTCTGACCATAATAGGGAGATTATCTAGGTCGTTACGAAACTGTGCAGCACTGTAGTTGTTAGGATGCCACCTAGTCATATGGCGATGCATTGTGTAGTTTCCGTAACTGTATTTTTTCTCGGTCCCTCTGGACAGTCTATCTTGACATATAAGGCAAGTTACGTATCTTGCATTTACTTTTTTCTGACCTTTGGGAAATTTAAAAAATTGCCAATTGAAGTTTTCTTTCCGGTGAGACGTCCTGGGCTCCTCAGGCAAAAACTGCCTCTCTTCTTGCTCTTCTTCCTCTTCCTCTTCTTCCTCTTCTTGCTGAATTATAACTTCAGCAGGTGGTCCTCTCTTCCTTGGATGTGGTGGAGGTGGTGGGGAAGCACCAGCTGAAGCTACTAAAGAAGCCATTGCTCACTGGTAACAAAGGGTCTTTCTCTCACAATGATGAAAGTCAGAGTGAGGAAAGAAGGAGGGATTTACATCATTTGGGAAAAACAATAGTTCTCAACCAATGAAAAGTGTTCATTTTAGATTATATGACCTAGTCTTACATCATTAGGAAACCAAAAGTGAAATGAACCAATGAAAAGTGTTATTACCAAGTCACATGACCTGCTGTGTTTACGTTACGCGCTTTGCGCCGCCTCCCGGTTTGCTTCCAGGAACCTGCGCTTTGCGCCTCGGTTCGCGTACCAGTTCGCTAACGTAGCACGTCATATGACGTATCACGCGACAACGCGAAACGTCATGCGGACGGGAGGCGTCACGATGTTGTTTTCTAACGCGGCAGTTGCGGTAAAGGAACGTTTACCGGCTCGCGGTCTATTTCGCGGCATCAAGGTCAGCTAACGGGAAGCTTCCCGATTCGCGAAGCGGGAGCGAAGAAAAAAAAAATATTTAAAAAAAAAAATTATTAATAAACATATAAAATATATTTTTGGATTTAAAGAAGAATACATTTTACAGCTACAGATATTAGCTGTTAAAAGACCAATGAAATTCACTGAAAAAACCATAGGTTATAGACCATATATAGTTAGGAATTAGCATTTACAAAACCTTGAAAATTCACTGAAAAAACCATAGGTTATAGACCATATATAGTTAGGAATTAGCATTTAGAAAACCTTATTTTACTCACACAAAACCATTGAAATTCCATATATAGTTAGTTGCACTAACTATATATCGCGCACCCGCAATCCACTGCTGATGATGTCACATATTACATCATTCATGACATGGTCAGTGACATCACTGATGACATCACTGAGCCCCATTTTGCTGTTCGTGATCTTAAGGGGAGTGAACCAGCTCTCATTTGGAACAAAAGTTTCCTGTCTAAGGGTTTAGATATAAAATCCCAGTACATTTCAAATACAGGAAACAATTTGACCTCCAGAAAACTAACAGCCATGGACCCATTATTAGAATTACTCAAACTGGCGTTAGCAACATATTCCCAATACATGTTCTTTAAGGTTGACTTAGACGGAAATAGAGCTCCTAATGGGTCAAACCACAACTCACTTAACCCGAGCTCAAACAACATCAGTTTTAGCTTTTGAAACCAAGTGATCTTATGGAAACAGTCTGCTTGGATAACGTCAGTAAATCCTTCCGCATAATGGGCGAGCTCAGGGGTAGTCCAGAGCCTACGCCAGTATAAGATTGGCCGTAGTCTAGCTAAGTCCACAATTTGCTTCCTGCCAAGATCATGTCTCAAGGGCAGTAATGGAGTGCTATTCGGGGTACCAGTAATTAACCTCAGAAATGTATTCTCAGATATTTGGAGCGCACTCAAATTTTCATAACCCCACATCTCTGCCCCATAGAGCGCAGACCCGATTGCCTTGGCTTCATAAATCATCAAAGCTGGTTTAACTGGTTTAGTCAAAGACTTCTTATGTTCCAGATTGATAACACCAGCTAATTGTTTATGGCGTAGAGTTGCTATATCAATATGATGACACCACCTATTGTTATCCGCTATGTGGATCCCCAGGTAGGTGAATGAGTTTACCACATCAAGAGGACGACCACTCATGACAATTTTGGACTTGAAACTACGATGTGGATTGAATATCATGAGCTTCGTTTTAGACACATTCACCTCCAAACCGTGATCCTCACAGAAGGTATCAAAGATGGTCAATGCATGTTGTAAACCACTTGGGGTTTTGGATAAAATTAACGTGTCATCCGCAAACATTAAAATAGGAACTTTTACACCTGCAAGAGAGGGAGCATCCACTGACTGAGATAACATACGTGGGATAATACCGTTAATAAATAGGGTGAACAGGGTTGGGGCCATTGAACACCCCTGCGGAACCCCGCGCTCAACGGGGAATTCAGCAGTGTCCTTTCCATAACCCCCCCACTGGATTTTTGCATAGGTTAACTCATGAAGTCTCATGATCATAGTCGGAAGAACCTCCGGAACCCCCAGAACCTCCAGAACCTGCCATAATTTTGCCCGCGGCACCAGGTCGAAGGCAGCCCGTAGATCGACAAAAGCTGCATAGAGACTGCCTCCTCCTAATACCACGGTCCTCCACTGGATCAATTGAAAGCGAAAAACTGGATCCACTGTGCTGGTTGCCCTTCGGAAGCCAGCCTGGAAAGGTGATAGGATGTTATTATCATCTGCCCATTCAAGCAATCTATTAACAATCACTCGGCCGACTATTTTTTGTATGGTGTCGATCAAGCTTATTGGGCGATAATTACTTGGCTGAGCACGATCTCCCTTTTTATGCACAGGAATAATCACAGCCCCCCGCCATGATGCCGGAATATCAGCACCCATAGCAATGTGGTTAATAAGCAGATGAATGTATTTGCACCATCTCTCTTTATCATTTAAGAAAACGTCCGCAGGGACGCCATCTAAGCCTGGTGCACGTCCACTATGCACAGATTTAAGGGCAGACAGGATTTCATTAAGTGTAAATGTATTATCCTCTGCTAGGGACTGGCTCGGGGAATTCCCAACTTCCACCTTGGCACTAGCCGCATACTGGGAGCTAAAAAATTTCACCCAATCATCCTGTGCAACATTATTATTGGGTGGCTCCTCAGGTCTTTCACTACCCCATTTAACGATATTCCAAAACATCCGGGAATTTTTCCTATCACTAGCACATTTCAATTTTTTCCAATGTGCCTCGTCCCAGGTTCTTTTGGCTTTCGCAATATAGGCTTTATAGTTCTTTCTAGCAAGGCGGATGTCCACTACCCCCTTGTTCCTAACTGCCTATCCCAATGATTTTCGAGCCAACCTACAATCATTGTTATACCATTTAGCTGGTTTGCATACACGGGATCCATAGTTTTTTGCTGGTTTCAAAAAATGGCATTTAATTTTGCCAAATAGGTTATCATGGATTTTGGTCACGTCACCCAGGCCAGGGGACACACCTGCGATTGATTCCAGGGCCAAGATAGCTTTATCTGCTTCCTCTTTGATATTTCCAATAGCCTGCTGGTCAGTCATAACACTAACCCACCTTAGCCTACGCATATCATTTTCAGGGATAATCAGCGGTGAAACAAGAGCATCAGAGCAGTTAGAATCACCAACATTGAGCCACCATTTATGCACCACACATAAAGGATTGTGGTCACTTTCAGGTCTTAACATAACTTCCATGTCACAAACAGTCGACCATAAAATCAAGCTACAAATCACATAATCAATACGACTTTTGTGTCTCCCATTGTCAAATGTCGCGGAGGCTGTCTTATCTGACTTAGTCCTACCGTTTAATGCTCTTAGCCCTAATTCCAGACACATAGCATTTAGACCTAGGATATCTTCTGTCCAGCGTAGTACTGGGTTGGTCTCTAGGGTAGGAATGCCCCATTGTAGATCCTCCTCATTACCAAGAGGGCCTTCACCAGCGACCAGGGGTTCAAAAGTTCGATTCAGGTCACCAGCTATTATAATCCTATGACCAGAAGAATATGTGTCAAGAAGGTTATAAAGAGCAAGGAGGACCTCAGATCTACCTGTCTTACTGCCTCTAGCATATATGTTATAAATATCTAGTACATCCGAAGTGCCACTAGTAATCCTAATTAGCTGGATATCTTTTTGACCAGTCACCAGGCTCTTTACTGTCAATTTAAGGGACTGACGAACCCAAATAGTAAGACCTCCCATAGGTCATCCCTTTGGTCCCTTAGTAGCTGGTACATAAAAATTTATATATCCCAAGGCATAAACAGGTTCACAAGCCCAAGTCTCCTGAAACATGCAGACGTCGTATGTACTGACAAAGCCTAGCCAGTTTCCACACACTAACTTTGAGCTTAACCCAGCCACGTTCCAGGATAATAAACTACCCGTATCAGGCAGTGACTCACATGTTAAGTTTGGAGTAGTGACAATATTACTTAGTGCAACATCACCTTGAATGATGACATTATCTTGGCAAGCATTACCCAAAATACCAAAGTTTCCCACTCCCTGTGGATCGGAGACTAGATCACAACCTTTCCTTACTGTACCATCAACCACTTGTCGGACGTTCTCAATATCCCTGCTAGCACATGGGTTAGATATAGGTTGAACTACAAACTTTGAACATGCCAGAAGTCCATCACATTCGTTCAAGTTGGAAAGGGCAGAGTATCTGTTATCAAGACTTATTCCCCAGTCATTAAATGCAGGTGCATTACTCCCCCGGTTATGCACCACATTCCACTTTGTCCTTAGAGTCCAGGGATTAATGCCTTTTCCTTTACGTGGGTAGAAAAAATCCAGAGTCAATGGGACAATGGTGGTCGATCTTCTCTGTGGAGGTAGTAAATTAGGTAGAATATTTGTCAGTACCTCAGGGTTCGAGAAGCTAAGAACAACACAATCCCCCTTAAATCTTTTAGCCCTATTTCCAATCCACTCAACCCTTCTGGCCGTCATTAACTCTTCTGATAGTTGTTGTTTCCCCCAAGGAGTTATCGCCATGTTGTTAGTTAGCCAGGATAGAGATTTGCTCAATAAGGAGGAAGTAGATTCTTCTTGTCCAGAGACTAGTGGGGGAACATTCGCTAAGACAAGGACAAGGGGAGAGGCCTCGACAATAAGCTCGCATGAACCTTTCCCCAAGTTCGTGGCATTAGGTGTTGGTAATGGAGCTGCCAGTTCTTGGACATTTCCAGCTAAATTTATCAGCGGGGCCATTGGCTGATTTAATCGGGGAATGGGATCAATGCCTCCCTCGGGGTTAGAACTACTCTTTAGGGACTCAACTCTAGTCACAACTTCCTCAGGTAGTTTTTCTACTTCCACTAGAGTTTTATTCAGCAAACCCCCCAATCTATTAACCTCGGCAGTTAGCTTTTCGATTCGGCCAACCAACGGCTTTACAATGCCCCTAATTTTTGCATCCAGCATACCACACAACTTGTTAAATTGTGTATTAGTTAAAGTCTCACAAGCTTCGTCGCTTGACTCATCATCCTCCTCCTCAGCTGTTTTTCTAGGGGGAGTAGCAACTTTATTCCTGCCGGAACGAAGCCCCCCACGTTTAGGCAGATTCTTTTTTCCACCCCTGGTAACACGAGGGGCAGGCACTGGCACTGGATCAGGGGGCGTGGGCTCGTTCACAACCTCTCCCTCACTGTCGCTGCTACCTTCTATAGCAACTACTATACCACTAGGCTGTATGATATCAACATCTGTGGGAGAATCAGGAGTTAACCCTAAGCTATCACTATTTTCCTGAACAAAGGGAACCTCCAACTGTAAGTCCCGAGAAGGGGATTCTGTAGATCTATCTAAACCCAGCGAAGATCTTCTTTCGCTGTTTATTTTTGCCACTGCTTGGATGAGATAGTTCTCCATAGTGTTTTTGACAGGTAAATGTTTTTTTAGGTGGCACAGTTCAGCGTAGTTATTATTTCCTTTAAGTACACTATAATGAAACTATGGAAGAAAATGATAATACCTATGTATCACAGATAACCAAAGTGGGCTTTGAGACTTAAGTCACACAACAAGTATTTTTGCAGAGTTTCTTGCCCAGACCAGACGCTGCCAGTCGCAGACTGTCCCGCCCTTGTCCCGGGCTTCTCCCGCTCGCTCCCGCGGAGCGGAGTTACTCTAAGAAATTTATAGGGCTTATGGGTAAAGAGGAGGGGCAGGCGGGTAGAGCAGCCCAGGTGCAGTTGATCCGGCCGCCGGTGCTTCTGGGACAGGTAGTCCCTGGCCGGCGCTAGCTGCTCCCAGCCCAGCCTTACCCTCAGCAAACCCCAGGAGCAGTCACACAGGAGTCCAGGTAATTGTGGTGGCAATTCAGCGAAGCGGGACCCGCGCAGCGGGTTCCGCAAGAAGTAGCGGTTTGAAACACAAATCCTCGCAGCCCAGCGTCCTCTCAAAGCAGTCTCAGCAAAGCGTCCCAACAAAGCATGAACTGCACAGGTTTTTAAGTCAGATGGGGAGGGGCAGGCGGGTAGAGCAGCCCAGGTGCAGTTGATCCGGCCGCCGGTGCTTCTGGGACAGGTAGTCCCTGGCCGGCGCTAGCACTCTGCTCCCAGCCCAGCCTTACCCTCAGCAAACCCCAGGAGCAGTCACACAGGAGTCCAGGTAATTGTGGTGGCAATTCAGCGAAGCGGGACCCGCGCAGCGGGTTCCGCAAGAAGTAGCGGTTTGAAACACAAAGCCTCGCAGCCCAGCGTCCTCTCAAAGCAGTCTCAGCAAAGCGTCCCAACAAAGCATGAACTGCACAGGTTTTTAAGTCAGATGGGGAGGGGCAGGCGGGTAGAACAGCCCAGGTGCAGTTGATCCGGCCGCCGGTGCTTCTGGGACAGGTAGTCCCTGGCCGGCGCTAGCACTCTGCTCCCAGCCCAGCCTTACCCTCAGCAAACCCCAGGAGCAGTCACACAGGAGTCCAGGTAATTGTGGTGGCAATTCAGCAAAGCGGGGCCCACACAGCGGGTTCCGCAAGAAGTAGCGGTTTGAAACACAAAGCCTCGCAGCCCAGCGTCCTCTCAAAGCAGTCTCAGCAAAGCGTCAGTCTCATAATTACACCACCTCAGCTTCTATCTACAGATGTACATGTAGTTCGGCATCCAGATTGTGCCCAAAAGGCACCTCAGTTCCCATACTCAATATCATTCTTGATTCAAGTCTTCTCAGTTGTACAGTTTGATCACCACCTCTTTCTGAGGTTTTGCTTAACTTGATTCCTGAATACTTTAGTAAAGTGGGATTACTCTGATGGTGTTTGGCAAAGTGTTTGGCCATCGGGTAGCATGGGTCCTTGTTCTTAATTGCCCTTAAGTGCTGAAGTATTCTTAATTTCAACTTATTTATTGTGCTCCCGATTTAAAACTTGTCACATGGACATTGTAGTCTATAGACCACCCACTATTATATATATATGTTCATACAGTTTCTCTTTACTGCAGCATGTAATTAAATCACAGAACCATATTTTCATCTCTTGATTGACTGTCTCTTTCACTTTAAAATCTGGTTCCTCTCTTCTCTTTGTGGGCACTTAAAAGGCGCAGCATGAATGCGCTATTTTCTAAATGGTAACCCCATAACCCCAATTTTACCTACAACAGACCAGAAACCCAAAAGAGAAATGGCACAGCCAGTGTGTACCCAGAGAAGCAGGCCCCCAACCGAGGGAATGACCAAAATAACAAATCACAAGTCAGCAGAAACACAAATCCACAGCCAAAAGCACAGGGACATAAAAGCTACCAGGATGGACAATAAGGCAGCAGGATGAAGACCGGACAGCAAAGCAGGCATATTTCAGCCAAAGCAGTTCACTTCATAGAATACCTATGAAGTGAACTGTGAAGTGAACCACCTGCAAGTGAAGTGATGAGTTCAAGGAAAGGCCTACTCCCTGCCTTGAGCAATGAATCATGCAGGCCGGCCGTGTGCAACTGCAAGCACAATGCACCGCCCGGGTCAGGACTAGCCTAGGAGGCTGGAAGGGCGCGGCCAGACAGGGTCTTCTATATATTTATGCATTTTTATATAGCGCAGACTTTACCCAAAGGCATCAGAGCGCTTCACAATAGGAACAGTAATGAAACATGATGAGAAAATTACAAGTGAACAAATTACAAAAGCAAACGTTAAGTTACAAGAGGCAAAAGTGACAATTGTGAGCAAACAAAATACATGAGGTTGCAAACGGTGCATTACAGGAGGAAAAAGTAACCTGTGCGCAGGTTTAGGTTACAAGAGAAAACAAAGTACAATTAGAGGTATAATACTGCAATATATGGTAGACACCCAAGCACAAGAACAAACGTTACTGAGGCAATGGTGGCACTTGTGCAAGTATCAAAAAGCAAACAAAATGCCATTACCGCAGTCCCCAGGCCTATCGTGACTGCCCAATGAAGAAAGCTTTAGCCTGGTGCGTTAGACCCGCCCGAAGAGGGCCGTGTTTTTGTTTGTGCGAATGTGCGCCAAAGAAAAAAGCATTGTTTGTACTGAATCTGATGCATTTGTGTGCCACTGCACTGCCACATTTCTAACTTAGTTCATGATTCATATTAATTTATAAATAAATGATATTATTTCCCTCTCACCGACTGCCTCCGAGTCCGGACCCAAGAAGTCAGTCCCAAATTTGAAGGGGGGAGACACGACGGCGCTAGCGATATCAAAGAAGATGGTGGTATGGTGGTGTTGTGATCTCGGTATTAATTCTTTATTCTAGTAGCAAGCACTCCCCTGCGCTGCCGTCAGTTTCGTCTACTCCCTGGCGCGTGACCGTCGCAACGCGTCAGAGCAGGAGCGCACAGCGCGCGGGGGCTGTCCCAGGGCCGTCATTGGTAGCGCTAAAGATTGACAGCCCTGGGACCCACAAATTGCTGGGTACGCCGGCGAACCACTGCTGCTTGCACACATGTAAATATGCTAATTCTAAAACAGTACAACTTTTAGTGTAAACAAAAGAAAGGTCTGCCTTAAATTGAAGTCGAATAACATCCTCATATGTCTGGAAGCTTTGGTAATGAGGCTCGAGGATGTAGCAGCAATGTCTAGGTCTTTAGTTCAGGAGTTTGTGCAGAGGCCATAACTCAGGAGAGGGTTTGCCTCTCTGTGCCAGGATGTCTAACAGTACTGGGAAAAAGCTTATTACACTTTGCATATCTGCATTTATGGTTTAAGGCCAGGTCATTTTTTCCATATGTATTTGTTTTAAAATAAACCATTTAACCAAAGTCAGTAGGCAAGTGTTAAATTTGTGTAGTAAAGTCAAATCCATCTGAAGAGGCCAACTCACTATCAGGATAGCAGTGTAAAGTAATTGCAACCTGGCTGGAACAATGGATAAGAGTGCAATGAGTTAATGGCTGCAAGATACATTTCTGTTGCAGCTGATATTTCAGGATACAGGGCACAACCCCGGTGTCCTGAGAAACAATTTCAAGTTTTAAAGGCCACTTAAGTGGGTAGGGCGAGTACAACCTGGCCTATAGACCTTAATTGGGAGACTCTCAAAGGAAATCGGCTGGTTTAAATAAAAAATAAATTAATAAAATGAGTTGCCGTTTCAGAGGATCCTTGTGGATCATGGAATCTTGACCTCTAAAATGGCGTCTGGTGTCCTCAGTCTTTGACTTAGTACCATTTACTGCAGACACTATTTCTGGTTTCAATGTAATGCGAATCCTGAAAAAGATCCATCAACCAGGCAAGCTTTACGCCAGAGTACCGCAAACCCATGGTGAACTTCATCCCATACCTCACCATTGGGGGTTTGCCATCATAGGTTAGGACCACAGAACCTCACATGGTGAGGTATGGGTCACAGAAAATTGCTGTGTGTTTGCGATACTCAAGGAGGGTTCACTGAACTCATGAGCCATGCTGGGACAGGGCCCAGCATCAATGCACAACTAGGTTTACCTGCATGCATAGGGTTGTATGCAGGGCCTAGTCCTGGCTGTGCGCAATTCAGTATGTCATTAAAAAAGTAGGATATTCACTGATTAAAGCACAGTTATAAACTGACTTATACTTCGGTCTCAAAGACGCAAAACCACTAAACCTTGTCCCATAATTCACACCACCCCATGCAAAACAAGCATTTAAAATACGACAATAAAGAAAAGGTGACTAACAAGCGCAAAACCCGGAGAACGACTTGAGTTATGGCATATTTCACTGATTTTGCTCTATTGGGCAAGAACCATAATTAAGGTTCCTAACTATTTTTTTCATTGAGAGAACACAAACAGACGTGTGTGTATCCTGGAACAGTAGGAAGTTTGCTTCGCCATGAGTTGGCATGAAACGGTCCCACTGCCACACACGTCAGTCCTGAGACATATCCAAAGTGGTAGATAACCAAAGGCACAAAGAAGCTGGAAATGTAAGGACCATACTACTCTCTTTAAGTAAGGGTGTTGCATTTTGTCCAAGAAAAAAACAGTTATAATGCTTTTTGGCTAGGTAGCATGCCAACAGGTCACCACCACCCCATGCAGGGTCCATTTTAAGCACGCAGCAGGCTGATTCTCATTTTTGATCCAACCAAATTGATTTACAAATGTTTTAATGGCACATAGGATCCCTAATGAAAAGCACGAAGACATCAATCTGGAAACATTTGTACAAGAATGGCACATTAAATCTGCCAATAAACGGGACACAAACTTTGTACCGCAGTAAAGATTTCACACAGGCTCCCGTTCCCATGAGGCAAAACAAAAAGAAAGTCTGCTAAGTTGATGAATGAAATACTACACAGTTTCTCAAAAGCCTTATACTAGCATGTTGTGTCCTAGCTCCCACACTGAACACTGAGACTCAGGAGTGCATGTAAATCATTTATTTCTGTCCAATACAAGTGATCAGAGCATAAGGGCGCCGAGCGTCTACACAGGAATCGCTCCGGTCGCCAACTGCCGTTTCTTCCCTTTCGCGCCTTCTCCTCCCGCTCTCCTGCGCATGCGCGAGTCCCCGCGCTCCTGTCTACAGCGTAACGCGTCACCGCGTTTACGCTGGTAGACTAGAGCGCACACTACATATCTCCCCTTTTTTACAATTAACAATTTAACTTTATTCCAACTGTACAGTGTGTCCAAGGCTCCCAATGTTCACTGGCTGGCGCCCATGACTAACACAGCTATGGTCAATGTCCACCCATTTCAAAGTCTCTATAGCGAGAGGGCATCGTGACTGCCCTGCCACTACGGGTGTGTCTTACCGGCATGTTCTCTTCCACCTCTCTTTCTCCGCCTGATCTCGCTCCATCTCTCTGATTTCCACTCTGTGTTACGCCGGTCGGTGTATCATCTCCGGCTGCGGACCCAGAGTGGGGATTTCCCACCTCACAGTCCTCTCCTATTCCGTTGGGCAGAATTGCATCACCTTGCTCAGGTTGAGGCCTGTTTTCATGGGAGTCTACTTGTGTCTCTATCACCTCCAGCTTGGGCCATACAACTATCTTGTTTACTCTGGCCATGCGGTCTTGGGACCACACTCTGCCGTCACTGAGGAGGGCTGCTCTGCCTCGCACCTCCTTGACCTGTAACGGCTGGCTATATTTGCTGTCACCTTTCTTTTGTAGGGTAGGGAGTTTAACCCTGACCCACTCTCCTTCCTCCAGCCTTGTCCCTTTTGCATTTCGACGTTTGTCGTAGTATGCGGAATAGATCTTCTGGGCCTTTTCTAAGTTGTGCTGAACCACCGCCGGGGACCATTTGCTAGTGATGGTCTTCTCCCTCCATACTACATTGTCCCGGGTGAACGGATGCCGACCTCTCAGCACTTGGAATGGACTGTACCCCACAGCCGTGGGAGTGATCCTGTAGGCCCATAGCATACTCATCACTTCAATCTCCCAGTCTTTACCCTGCGTGATGGCCGCCTGTATGGAGCCCATTAGCACGCGGTTGAACCGCTCCACTTGGCCATTGCATGCAGGATGATACACTGCCGTGTGTTTAGACTCAATCCCATTCCTCCTCATAAACTTAATCCATTTGTCCGATACAAACTGCGGGCCATTGTCACTGAGGATAGTTTTGGGAATGCCTTCTCTTAAGAACAACGTCGTCAGGAATTTCAGAATCGTGTCTGTATCCATGGATTCTTGAATGTCCACCTCAGGCCATTTGGAATATTTGTCTATGACCACACACAAATACTTGTTCACTCCTTGTCTGTCCAAGACTGGCCCTAGTATGTCGATGGCCACGTTCTCCCAGGGGCCCTTTGGCGTGTCGAACTTCCCCAAGGCTGGTCGGAGTGGTCTCAGCACTTTGTCAGCGCCTTGGCATTGGTCGCACTCCCTTACTTGCCTTTCAATGTGTCCATCCATACCTGGCCACCAATACATTTGCTTGACACGTGCTTTGGTTTTCACAATACCGAGGTGTCCCTCGTGAAGTAGAGTCAGTAATCTTGGAATTAGTGAGACTGGAGGCACGACCTTCTCACCTCTGTAGATGAACACTCCCGAGTCACTCAGGGACAGTTCTTCTCTTATTTCATAGAACCTCCGTACTCCCTCGGTGAGCCTCCTTTTGTCAGGCCAGCCCGACGTCAAATAACTCCTTATCTCAACCTTTTCCACATCCAGATCATAGGCAGCCGCCCATTCCTGGATACTTATTGACTTCTCATAGTCCTCCATGTTTGCCACCATCTCCTCTTGATCCAGGGCATCCTCCGGCGCCACTTCCATCGCCGCAGCCCTACTGAGATAGTCCGCGACCCTGTTCTGTGTTCCTGGCAGGTATTCGACATCATAGGTGTAATCGAGCAGCTTCAAAGTCATTTTAGCTATTCTCGGGGTCGCCGTTTCATGACCCGAGGAAGTCAGGACCTTGATCAAAGGTTTATGATCCGTCTGAAGCTTGAATCTTGTGCCCCATACGAACTGCCGGAACCTGCCCAAAGCCCAGGTGACTGCCAGCATCTCTTTCTCAATGACGCTGTACCTTTGCTCCGTCGGAGACAACGCCCGTGAAGCGAAGCTGATTGTTTCAGTAGCTCCATCATCCCTCACTTGTGCCAGAACAGCCCCTAAGCCCTTATCACTGGCATCTGTTGTCACCACGGTCTTGCCCGAAGGTACAAACCCTTGCAATGGAATAGCTTGGCTGATGCAGTCTTTGATCGTGTCAAATTCCAATTGCGCTTCTGAATCCCACTCAAACTTGGTCTTGTCTCTGATGAGTTGCCTCATTCTGTATGTCCTGGTGGCAAAGTGTCTTACAAACTTACTATAATACTCGGCCATTCCAAGGAACGACCGCACTTCTTCCTTGGAACTGGGGGCCTTTGCATCCTTTATGGCTTTCACGTTACGTTCCTTGGGTGAAATTCCCTTCGTGCTGATTTCATGACCCAAGTATGTCACCGAGTGAGTTCCTATCTTGCATTTGCTCCATTCCGCCGTTAGCCCCTTGGTTTGCAGCACTTCCAGAACTCTTTGCAGTTTCCTGTCGTGATAACTTTTGGAAGAGCCCATCACCAGGATGTCATCCTGAAAGTACTGTACCCCCGGAATGTCCTTGAACAGTCGATGCATCAGCTTCTGAAAGACAGCCGCTGCGGATGCCAGGCCGAAGGGCATCCTCCGGAACTGGTAGCACCCAAAAGGTGTAATGAAGGCGGTGTACTTCCTGCTCGATGGATGCAGCTCGATCTGATAGTATGCAGACGTGAGATCTATGGTGGAGAAGTGAGTCACACCTTTTGTCTTGGCAAGCATCTCCTCGATTCTAGGCAGGGGAAACTTCTCCACGATGAGATTTTTGTTGAGCTCACGAAGGTCAACGCAGAGACGAACCTGTCCATTTGGCTTCTTGACCACTACCAAGGGGGAGAGCCACTCCGCACTGTCCACCGGCTCTATGACGCCTTGCTCCTCCAGCCTCAGGAGTTCCTGTTGTACCGCACCACTGGTAGACATGGGTATGTTCCTGACTTTATGCACCACTGGTACCGCTCCCTCCTTGAGGACTATTCTGTGGACGAACTTGTCCAGTTTCCCAACTGATCCATCAAAGACCTTGGGGTATGCTGACTTCCAATCTTCATCTCTCGTGAGGGGCCACTCATCCGTCAAAAGAATCTGCTCTTTGCCTCCCGGGTTGAGTATGATTCCCAGATCTCCTGCGTCTCTCCACCCCAGCACCAAAGGACCTCTCTCTGCTATATACAGGGTGCACGTGGCCGTCCTCCCTCTGAATTCGAATATGAAGTCTCGACACCCCACTAGAGGAATGGCGTTCTCAGTGTACGAGATGGGTCTGATGTCCGGCGGCCATAGTTCTGGCCCCACCACGGGCACAAAGTCTTCTTCCCATATGGATCTTTGCACGATGGTCCAAGGAGATCCTGAATCGACGGCTACATGTACCTTCACTCCCCCTATCAGCATGTCCGTGCGAGGCTTATCTCTCCGCTTTCCCGTCACTTCTAACACTTGGTCCTCGATGCATAACACCAAATCGTCGTCTTCCAGGTCGTCCTCCCCGCTGACGTCCGCTATGGCCGCATCGACGCACTTGACCGTGGATTTCTTCCCCTTCATGCGGCATACTTTTTCAAAATGGCCGACCAGGCCACAAAACGAGCATCTGGCGCGGAACGCGGGACAGCGTTTATCCTGCGCCGAATGTGCCGTGCTGCCACATCTATAACACGCAAACTTGCTGTCTGGACTAGGGCGGGCTGTCTGCTTCCCCGTCCATCTCGAATCCTTCCTCTGATCTCCAAACACCCCTCTGGTTTTGCTGGGCTGGGGTGCCTCGTCTATCTTGTTGACTAACTGTCTCGGTGCACTCTCGCGTTTGGCCGCTTCTGCACCACGCTTTGACATCTCAGCCTTTTTGACCATAGCGACAACTTCTTTAAGCGACGTCTCACTCTGTGCCCACAGTTTGTCCTGGACAGACCTACATGTGGTGTGCATGACAATCTGGTCTTTGATATACTCCTCCTGAAGACCCCCGTACTGGCACGTGATGGCCAGGCGTCGGAGCGCCGCCACATAATCATCAATCGATTCACCAACCTCCTGCTTCCTCTGTTGGAAATTGTACCTGTCTATGGAGACACAAACTGCTGGGCGGTAATGGCTGTCCAAATCATCCAGTGCATTCTTAAAGACATCTGTTTCAGTCGCTCCCCTCTCCTTGGGCACCAGGTTCTTGAACACTCTCACTCCCTCCGGGCCCAGATTGTGGAGCAACAGTCTCTTTTTCCTTTCTGGGGTGAATGCCCCTTCGTTTTCATCTTCAAGTGCCTCGATATAGTTTTGAAAGTATTCCTTCCAATCCTCCCACTTTAGCTGTGGTTCTCCCGGTCTAGGCAAGAATGGGATGGGGGCCATCAGAGCCGACGCTTGATTCGCCATCCTGCCTTCACCTCTGGGGTCTACCACCTGGGCACCGTGTAGAATGGGTACACCGGATGCTCCTGCACTCCCTGCCGTGTTACCTTGCCTTCTGGGACTACCTGGGGTGCTGTCCCTTATAGACTGCGTGGGGTTATCGGTCTGTGCCCCTTCCTCTGTCTCGGGGGTGCTGCCTTTGGTTGCCAGGGTGCTGGCTGTGCTCTCTTTCCCTAGCCCGGCACTGACCTGGATACTGGAGCTGTGTAGTAGTATTTTCGTACTGTTCCACTACTGCCACGCCCTTTGCTCGTCCTTGTTGCTGTATTTCTCCTTCTGCTGGTTGGTGTGGGGCTTTTGTGGAGTCCCTACTCCTGACCACTGTCTTCCTGGAGTTCGTGGTCCCAGCCTCGTCGCCAATGTTGTGTCCTAGCTCCCACACTGAACACTGAGACTCAGGAGTGCATGTAAATCATTTATTTCTGTCCAATACAAGTGATCAGAGCATAAGGGCGCCGAGCGTCTACACAGGAATCGCTCCGGTCGCCAACTGCCGTTTCTTCCCTTTCGCGCCTTCTCCTCCCGCTCTCCTGCGCATGCGCGAGTCCCCGCGCTCCTGTCTACAGCGTAACGCGTCACCGCGTTTACGCTGGTAGACTAGAGCGCACACTACATAGCACCGTCATGTTTTCCACAGACGTAACGTTGACAAACACCTCCAACAAAATAGCGAGTTACTTTTCTCAGGCTTTGCAGAAGCAGCCATTTTTTTTTATTTCAAAGTATTTTTTCATTCCTCCTTGCGAGAAACCCCTTCACTGGCATCTTCCCTTATGCATGCAGTGGTGGTGGTAGAAGGCAAAATGATGGGTCCCCTCAGCAGAATGGGGAGAGGAGGCCCCCGAGACTCCCATATCTCACTAATATTCATTGGCATGTGACCCTCGTTAAAGGGTGCAGGAACTGGCCGCGCGGCGCATCCGCATCGCACCAGAGACCACCATCATCACAAGCATCTGGTGCGTGCGTGCGTGGCGAGGTGCTGCTGCAGTGAGTAAACACACTCACTGCACTGACTGCAGTAGTGCAGTAGCAGTATTTTATGTTTTTGGGTGGCGTGCGCTTGTGGCTTGCACGCACTAAGCCCCAGCGTAACTAACCAGATTGGTGTCTCCCCATGGTGCGGTCCGCACCCCCCTAGTGACGCCACTGCATGGTGTCACGTAAGAGGCGCAGTGCCGGTTGACTGCCGGCACGCAGGTGCGTCAAAATTTGACCCTGTTATTTGCACAGTCCAATCATGACGAAGAGCGCCTCGTCACAAAGGATACTTGTCAAAGAAGAAATCCACAGAAGAGCAACGGATATAACTGAAAAAACGGTTTCTGTGCTGACTGGGAGATAAATTCTAATTGAAGATAAAGTTGAAATAAAGCTAACCTCAAGTGGAGCATAGCGCAATGTAGAGCAGAAAACGACTGCAACTTCGCCCTTAGCGATGTTGAAATGGCACACAGGCACCACAAAGTGAAGGTTTCATAATTACTGCTGGGAAATACATTCCCTGACTAACTTCACGGCAGTGAAAAATAAACACAAAACAAAGATGACTGAAGGTCAGGCATGCGTGAAGAGGGAGATAAGGTAGCGAATGCCAGTTTCCTCCAGCTAGCTGCCTGTGACAAGCAAGTAGACCTCACCTGTGAAAGAAATTCACTGCAACAAGGCAAAGAAAAATAAATAAAAGGAAAATTTCCAGAGAGACACAATTGAATCGAGAACATCCTGAATAAAGCTACGCAGGAGATATTTCTTCATGTTAACTTCCTGGAAAGAGAACACGACCCACAGTGGCTCGGTGAGTGAAGTCTAGAGCATTTTCTTTTCTTATATAGTGGGAGGGTGGAGTATACGAAAGCTCCCATGCGACTCTGGTACAGTCTATTAATGGTTGACATTATCAAAACAGGTCAGCAAAATGTGCACAAGAGCACACAACGTTGCTGGGAGAATGACTCCAGTACATACCACTTGTAGTGGGAAAAAATCAGGGTCATGGAGTGTGTGCCACAGAGTGCACCAGCGTGATGTTGAAGAATGTTCTGCCATTAAAGTGTGGAAAAAAGGCACAAAATGAAGTTGTAACACCTTAGTCCAATAAGCATAAGGCAGACGAGCACAGCACGCCTGGGCTAGGGCTGGCCGGTGGTGAGACCACTGGTGGGGCTAAAAGGCGTAGTGTTTTGTGCTTACTTGTTTCTTGTTGTCTTCTTTTTCTTTTCTTTGAAGTTCTTGTTTCTTCCTTGCAGTTGTCTTCATTGTACTGTGTACAAAACGCTTTTTTCTTCTTCATAGTTAATTCCTTCTTGTGGTTACCTCTTCTGTAAATTGTGGTTGTTGCCACTGTAGTTTCATTTTTTTTTGCGCCATCTCCAGGTCCACTTTTAAATCAGATACCTAAGATTTGGTTGTAGCTGTAGGTTCTTCGTCACCTCGTCGCCAAAATATGTAGTGAAGAAGGTCCACTCAGGAAGGTAGTATTTCAAAATGATTTATTTTATGAAGATAACAGGTTGCAAGGTACAGGACATCATGTAGATATGTGGTAGATCAGAGCCCTACCAGGAGCTGCCTGTCAGCTGCTCAGCCCATGACCAACTGTCTCACTGCCTCACTCAGTCCCAACATTCCGAGGCATCATCAGACTCCAACATTCCACTGAGACAGAGCACAGGCACTGGCAGAGCAGGGCTGGTAAAACACCTTACAGTATAATGCAGTGGGATTGCCTTCCTGCAGCTCCTTCTATGTTTTTCACCAGGGCTGACATCAAAGTCGCATCTGATAACTTCAAAGCCTTCAGCAGCTCCAGCATGCAGGCCTGTGCCACTGAGGGTAACCCAAGGGTGCAAACTTGAGCCAGCGAAGGGTTTGAAATAGTTGAATGTTTTTGATGTAGGCCCGGGGAAGAACGTAGCAGGAGCTGCAGAAAATCGAAAACCATCAGCGATGCACCCAAAATTATCGCCCATGGGCATTCCTTATCCTGCAAACCTCTCCTGGCAAGTAATGCTCTGTGGGGACCAGCCTTTCACCATGTCCAAAGGGCTGGCAGCTCGTCCCAAGCATCTCATCCCAGATTTATTGACTTTGACAATGCCTGCTTGTTGTATGTTTAGCCTTTCAGGCAGCTTAAGCTTTCACACTAAACTATTGTTTTTCCAAACAACCCATACATCATATACATAAATAAACAGAATTTTTGGGCCACAGGCTTCATCCATTGGTCTGTTAAATTGTCATTCAGTACTTTGCTTCCACCCACAACAGAATTCAGCATGGAGCAATGGGTGAACAGTGGTGGCCCGTGCAGGTAAGCACGATGTGGCGAGCGCAAGGTAAGGTTGTTTTTTAATTTGTTTATTTTATTTTCACTAATTCCGTCATTTATCACTTCCACCCTCTCACCCGCGCACCACCCTGCTTACCTGCAAGGGCAGCCACTGTGGGTAAAGCCAACTTTACCTACTGTATCCAAACTGTTTGCATCTTATTCACATCCGCCTCAAAAATAGTCCCTTTCTTTTCAGTGAAAAACCTAGTTACATGTGTGCTTTTTCGGTTTACTTATTTTTTCATGTTATCTTTAAATAGCGGCTGTTTATTTTGCCTGTTCTTTGGGTACCCACTTAGATGGAAATGTATTTACTGTCTCCATTTCACGGTTATAAAGTGTGATGATAACATTGCAACATTTTAGCTGCTTGGCGAGCTGTTGATATAGTCGTGTCCTCTTCAAAATAATAATAACAATAATAAAATGCATGGCATACCTGAAAGGTTTATATATAAAATAAATTACTTGTAAAACAGCCACATAAAGGAATGTTTTTTTAATTGAGTATTTTTAAGGGAAGCATATTGTGTCCACGTTTAGATTTTATTTATGTCTTTTAGTGGCACATTCTTACAATAAAAAAAAAACATATAGCCATCTTTCCACCCTGCCAAAGCCAAACCTATTGGCTTTTTTGCAATGCTTACTTATTATATGAAAGACACAAAAGGTGAAGGGAGTTAATGATTACAAACAACCAAACCACTGGAATCGCTTGGGCTAGCCTTCCAATCAATTGTTCTTTATAACATGATGCTGGTGCAACAATACCAGCTTTCTCCAGAGTTGTGGCACATTTCACAACTGCAGCACTGGACACTTGACTGGATAAAATGGTGGCTGATTGAGTGTTGATCTTTTTTTACACTATCAGGAGGATGGTATTTGTTGTCACATACATCCATGCAAATGAATGATCCTTCAGGAGGGCCCCATCAGCCTTAGGTCTATGGATTTCTGTGATATGTGGGAGTCTCAGGGGTCCCAGACCACATTCCGCAGGGGTGTGGACGTCATTTTGCACCAGGCCTTTGGATTAGAGTCAGCCTTCCTCTTTGCCGACTCAATAGCCATTGCTGGAAAAGATGATGCCAAGCCTTGTACATAGTTGATCCAGAAGGGACAATTGTTGTGATGCTTCTCTGTACAACTATGCTCAGAGGCAGTTATAGAGAATGTAGATCAACATTGACTGGTTCAAGAGGTATGTGTGTGTGCTCATGCATATGGGTGTGTGTGCATGTGTGTGTTGTGTATGTGTATGTGTGTTTTAAGTCTCTGGGATGGATTAATAATGCATTGGTGGTGACTAAGAGAAAGCTAGCTGGTTGTGAAGCTGAGTTTACATTAAATATACCTCCTGTTTCCTGAGAAGTGAAATAATATTATTCGATATTCTTGGTGGATATTTCTGCTATTATTTGTTTATTCAGCAACACAAATATATGCAATGATATATTTCTGTGCAATTATTCACTTACTCCAAATACCAGATCCCGTCACAGCCAGGACTAACAGGACACTGAGTGAGACAATTATCCACAGTGCAGGTCTCTGGAATCGGGGATCTTGTGCATCAGCTGGAAAATACAATGAGGAAATATTCCATTAATCAACCTAATAATTCAAATTCTGCACAATTTAAATCATTACAAGTAAATTTTCAAGCAATGAATATCTGGAGAACTCCAGCTACAGTCCGAGATCTAGGGTCACTCATTAATTTGCAACACTTGATTTACGCATATACTCCCAGCTGGTCGCAAAGGTTATATTCCGCACTCTTGTCAAATGTCTCTTAAAATAAGTCAACGGATCTTGTATTTCTTAGATGTAAAAAAATATATATTCTTATTAACTTCTTTCGTAAAACCCAGGCTCCTTGTTCAGTGTCATGTTGTTTCAGGAGTTGCATATGATAATCTATCTGCTGCACGATATATGTATTGTTCATTCCATTGTTCCAGTGCACTTTTTTCCTAGAACCCATCATTTTTAAACTTTTTATTTATCATTGAGGTGCGTTGCTCTTGCGCCATGCTACCACTGTCAGATTTGCTTGATAAATCTAGAGTAACGCAACACAGAGCAAATTGCTGCATTATGTTCCTCTGCCCCAGGGAAGCATTCCAGGGGTGGAGCGTGGATGTTCCCACACATCCACCCATGGATTTTGACAAGTTCTCAGATTTACCATCACTGGCAGACCTGCGAATGTGGCAAAATGCTACCCCTCCTCAAGGGAGGTGTAACGAGGAGAAATATCATAGAAAGAGGAATTGCATCAGATGACTTTTTTGTGTGCATTAAGGTGTCGCTTTCTGCACAAAAACAATTCTGTCTGCATTGCAGGCACCCACACACCATGGTGCAAGGACACCTGTGTTGGTGCTAGCCTGCCAAAAGGGTGCCAGCTCAGAGGAAAAGGCAGGAATGCGCTGTATTGCCTTAAATATGGTGCTTCACTGCCCTTTCCCTGTCACTCAACGCAGCACAGTAAGGTGACTTGCTGCACTGCATCTTTTGATAATTAATAGGCCCCTTAGTCCTGAGTTTGCTTGTCACTCAGAAACAAGTAGGTTTTCAGTAGAATCATCTCACGGCTTGTTCAAATTTCCCACTGACCTGTTT
Organism: Lissotriton helveticus; assembly: GCF_964261635.1. NCBI lineage: Eukaryota > Metazoa > Chordata > Amphibia > Caudata > Salamandridae > Lissotriton > Lissotriton helveticus. Next base: position 1,850,143,555 of record NC_136068.1, read on the forward strand.
TTTTTTTTATTAGAGAAGTTTCCTAAATAACACTGGAAACATTTATGGTAAAACTCCAAATGCTTTGCTACTCAGAACAGTGGAAAGCTTGCAGTATTACTGTGTTGACTCCTGTTGTAATCAGTGGAACACCTTCACAGGAGCATTGCATTTGGATGAAAACAAACCCTGTAGAATCGGTATATATCCAGAGGTTATTACCACATCCAAAAAATGACCAGTTCGGACCAGCTTTTTCTTTGTTCGCAAAATGTAGAAAATGGATATTCAGGTAGCAACGTTTTCTTCGTTAAAGCTAACCAGTCTGTGAACCTGTGTGTTCCACGTGGTGCAAACATATCAGTCGGATATTTGTCAGCACCCTGTCCTTTGCTGAGCCAGTCATCAAAGCCGGAACTCTGATTAGCCTTTCTTTTGCACCAACCTTGTATGTGCATATCAGAGACAACAAGTGAGTTTTTGAAAGTTACAAAAGACATTGCCAGCTTGTCCAGAATTATTTTAATTTTAATTTTATTTTTGGGCCATTTCCAGCATCTACCAAAACAGAATTCCAGACTGCTGAATGTTTCACCCATTGATTTTTTTAGCCAGGAAGATTTTCAAGCTAGTTTTTCAAAGTTTAATTGTGTAACACCATTCTTTTTTAAAATATATTTTTATTGCAAATACAATCAATAATAAAAACATAAATACATGAGGAGGATCATCCATGAAAAACATCCAGTAAAAAGGGAGCAGTGGACCCATATCCACCCACTTGTATCAGTTATCAATTTTTCCTAAATGTATAGGTTTGTTTAATTTTATCAAGACAACCTTTAAACATATTATTCAACATGTTTAATCAAAATGCTGTTTAATAAAAAAAATTGACCAACCCTTATTCTTTCAAGCACATCAGGACAGCCCCCACCATTTAATAAAGTGCCAAAACAGTGCATTCCATCTTTCCCCAAATCACAACATATAATACAGAATAACTTATTTAAATCATATTTCATCTTGATCTATCTCTATATCCCTTTTCCAACAAGGAATTGGTGCCCAAACACAGTTCCCAATTTTTCTGGCTCTCCAACCTTCCAGTTCGTAAATCACCTTTTCAAGATCAAATATTGCCAGTATCCGAGCTAACCATTGTTGAAAGAGGGAGCCATTGTATCTAGCCAGGCTGAGCAAATACAGATTATGGCCCCAGCCAAGGCCACAAACAAAAATAATGATCTGCTCCAATAGTCCCTTCACTACACACACCTAACAACATTAATTGTGGTGTTAACGTAACGTTTAGAGTTAGGGAGTAATCCAGAAATGTTGCAATAACCTTCTTTCAGATATCTAAGAGTGGACAGGTAGAACACATGTATTATGCCCATCTCTGTACTTTGACAAAGGGGACACTGAACGCCAACAGAATCCCCTACGTTTTATACTGTTGAGCCTGCAGCCCAGCGGCGCACAAAAGCACACAGCCCAGTTTCAGAGATTCCAAAAAGCTCTTGCTAGTTATACCCAGTATCCCATCCCATCCCATTTGTCACTATGGGGTCTATTATGATGGCCGGCGGACTTTGACCGCCCACCATCATAACGGTAAACGGTGGCGGTCGCATCCCGCACCTTTTACATTACGGCGGGCGGTGCTGTAAGCAGCACCTGCCGCAATGTAAAATATGCATTGTGCATGCCATTGAAGGGGGGTACCATGGGTATCCCACAAGTGCAGCGACCAGGAGGGGGCGGCGTCACCGCCATGGAAAGGCATTAAATAATGCGCATTATAATATGGATGGCAGTGCCTGCTCGGCATCCTCGCCATATTGTACCCCAGATCCGCACGGCAGGCAATCAGAACGATTGCCTTCTGAAAAGCGGCAGGCGGTCTTTCCATCCGCCCAGTAACCCCGCCATACTAATATGGCAGGGGTGAATCGGGCACAGATGGCGGGCGGATCGCCACCGCCAGGCCGGCGTGGCGATCCGCCCGCAATCATGAAAGACCCTAATGTTTCTCAAGGTGATCTTACGATGTTTTTATTGAGACCCTAATCTAGTTGACTAACTGAGCACCTTTCTTTATTTACCACCACATCCATAATAGCAATCTTAGGAAAGCCTCTTAGCTCCCCAGTGTTTAGCACACATGCGTTGCTCGCATTGCAAGGCATACAGTATTCAGTATGAAGTGGAAGCTCCGGAAAAGCTCTGCTCACTTTCCGCCCATCTTTCTTATTAGCGTGTATCTTTGTCGGTCCTAAATGCTACCTTTCGATTGGTTTTAGGCTTGTTAGTCCCTCCTTATGACGGCCATGTCGTCATTTGTATCCTTCCATGGCTACTGGCCCCTTTACTTCCAGTTTCTCAATTAAAAACACTAGAACAGGCAATTGTGAAGTAAGGCAGCATGGTTCAGTCCTGCTCTGGCTGGTGAGATAACGGAGCCGTGTGTAGTGATCTCGAACCAGTTCCGTCAGTGGCTATCTTCGGTGGGAGTGGACCCACCCGACTCCACGCAGCGCCTGCGGTGTGCTTCTTACCAGATTATCAACAGAAGTGGAAGTGAGATTGGGTGCTGTGGAAATGTGACTGGCATAAAAGCGGGGATGGGAAGTGGTGCTGGCAGATGTCTTGGGTGCAGCCGAGGCTGCTTGATTGTGTGAAAGCCGACAAGTGGGAAGGTGAGGGCTGGCTGCCTGCCCAGAGGTGAGTTCAAAGAAGATGGTCTTGCATGGTGACAGGTGGGTCCCGAGCAACAAAGTTAACTGGTGCGGTCCCCGCCCGCATGCCTAGGTTTTGTTCAGTTTAATCTGTGGCAGGCTCTCAAATTGAAGGGTCCAGGTGTGAGCTGTGTCAGTGAGCCTCCAGCTGAGTTACTTCACTGTTTTTTCTGTATAATGGTGTCATGGAACACACCTCATCCCAAGGTTACCAGATGGCTCGGTGTCATTGGCACGAACGTGTTCCAGTCATTCACTCTTCCCCTTTGCACAGCATTTTTGTCAGGTGTTAGCTTTATTATCAACTTGAAATACACTCAAACTACAACCCCCCAAAAGACACTCTTTGGTGAAAAATGGTGCTCTTGGGGCATGGAATCCTGAACTCACTGTTTGGTGTGCAAGTAGTTCATTTGGTCCTACTTAGCTCCCTCTTATGCATCCTAGATGTTTTTCACGTGCAAACTCGTTAATACAGGTCCCAGAGTTAAAAGAGAAAAACACAAGGTCGAGTCAGCCATTCATCTGACCTGGTACAGATGTACTTTTTACATGCTCTTGATGCCTACCTTGTATGTAGGGTAGTGCTTAAAAACCGGCGTTTGGTAAACTGCATTGCCCGACCCAGTACGTCCTCATAGGGAACATGATGTGCAGGGATCAGGGGCAGTTTGCTTAAGATCACACAGTTTCATCAAGAGGAGCGAAGTCCTTGGTTTCACAGTCGAGAATTGAGATAGTTGTCGGAGCGCTGTGGCAAGTGTACGGTTGCGTCATTGTGTTCCACGGGCCCAACGTGGAGTGGCTGATTTTTAGAAACTAAACAGGGCAAGTCCCAAAAAAGAGGGGAGCTAACCAAGTTAGGCAGTATGTTTGGGACATCATGGTGTGTGACAACACATGTGGCATCACAACCCATGACCTCGCATGAAGTGATTTCACAAGAAGTGACATCAGATCTTAAGCCCTCACACATGTTTTGCAGGTCTATCATGAGTACATTTGAGCCAATTACATTATTTGACAAATGAGATTTTGCAATCGAGTTGCGCCAAAAAAGTGACATAACAAATCTTGTATTTTCAGTGATATGACCACTGAAAGCCCTGATTTTATGTTAAAAACAGAGCTTTGGACTATACCATTTCCCGCTGAAAGGCAATATTTCTCTCCAAGTGTTCCCATACCTGGTGTGTCATGCAGTTTGTTGCTTACTTTCCCTCTATGTTAAAGAATAGTAGATGTTTCAGCACCCAGGCCAATGTGCTACATAGCTAAATACATATATGGTCCCAAAGGCGATACTGATTGCATTGCAAATGCTTGTTTAGGTCGAGCATTTAAGACCTCTTGTATATATTTAAGTATATACTTATTATATACTTATATATGTATGTACTTGGGAGCTCTGGAGATCAGCCTTAGGACCTGCCTGCTTCTGCTTAGGGACTTAGTCCTGTTCAACTGCCTCTATTTAACTGTCTTGCTAGAAAACAGCCAGCAGAGGTCTGCAAAATACCTGAATTGCTTTCTGCTGAGAGACTTTCTTTCTTTCCCTTTTCTGGCAACTGCTTCTATTTAACTTTCTTGATAGAAAACGACCAGCAGAGATCAGTAACATACCAGAATCACTTTAGCATTTTCTAGATTCCAGTCCATAGAAATAGTCTTCCGCAAGCATCCATAGAAAATATTTTTCCCATACCTGGTGTGTCATGCAGTTTGATGCTTACTTTCCCTCCATGTTAAAGAACAGTAGATGCTTCAGCATCCAGGCTAATGTGCTCCATAGCCTAATTCATATAAGGGCCCAAAGGCGAGACCAATTGCATTGCAAATGCTTGTTTTTATAGCACATTCTGTGTCTGTATTACTTACAAATTTCTTCCCCATCAATTCCGTATTTACCTTGAACCTCCTCGAATAAAAGCTATTGTCCCTGCAACATAGAGGTCTTGCACCCTTCTGACACCTAAATCTTCCCAGCATGACAGCATCCAGTGTCCCATTTCTGATCCATTGATTGGTCAAGTTCCCCCCCCACTAAGGGAACCCATACATTGGAGCACTGCAGACCAATTATACATCCTCAAGTTTGGAATAGCCAATCTCACTCTCGCCCTGGGATGTGTCATAAATTGTAATGCCCTCCACGTCTTTCCATATGCCCAGATAAATATACAAATCATTTTGTCCATTACTTTAAACCAGCACTTCTCTATCTCCAGTGGTATCTCTCTAAAAAAAATTATAATTTTCACAATGTTACAGCGACCTACTACAGACAGGTTTAAATTGTCAATTTTTCCAAGGTCCTGCTTCCCCTTCTGAGTAACTGGGACAAGGTTCAGCTCAATAATAAAATCCAACGGTGCTGTTATGTTTACCCATAGACATATTGCAGAATTTGTTACCTTTCAATGGTGTAGTTTTACCAGCTTATTTACTCTTAATTGTGTTTAATGCTGATTTAATGCTTATCCAAATACTTTCCCAAATGCCAAGGCTTCTTTTTCAATTTACAACAATGCTAAACTAGGATCAGGGGATGCTACCACAAAAGCATCAGAATAGTCCAGTATTTCTGTATTACACCCCTGAAAACACATAGGTGTGATTCATTTATTCATCTCAATCTTCCGGTTCAGGGGATTGATATAACATGCAAATAATAGTGGAGAGCATGGACATTCCTCTGTTGTCCCCCTTTTAATCCACAATTGATCAGGCTGCTCCCCATCAGTTTCAGCTGGGTTGTAGGAGTATTATACAGAGTCTGACTTTGCTGAATCATTTGACTTAATCTCCACCATCTCTCAATTGTCACATGGAAAAAAATCAGGTCTTGAAAAAAGGATTGTCTCTCAAAAACATGTTTAGCATCTGGACGAGCGTTTTCAAATGCTGCTTATCAAAGTAGATAATTCCAGAAGTAGACAGTGATAGCCCTTGATTTGTTAAATTCTCTAGCTAGAGAAGATCTTGGTTTTCTCATTGTAAAAGCCCCCTTCAAAAGGCTAACCATGTAGGCCTGAATGTCATTGCCCTCCACACCTTCTTCAACACCAAGAATTTTCAGATTGTTGCGTCTGTTTTCATAGTCCTCCAGCTTCCATTGCATATCACTGATTTGAGCAAATTGTGCCTTCGTTTGGGTTTGCATCATAGCAACATCTGTTGCTTTTAGCCTTTCCCAAATTTCGGAGCATGCTTTAGTAATTTCCCTAATTGCTCCTTGTAATTTTTTTGTGGCTAGCCTAGTTTTTTTTGCCATCAGTCCATGTCTCCTCCTGATGCTGATTGTTAGAGTCATAAATAAGTTTCAGTGAGTGCTCCTCTAGCCCTTTCGATACCACCTGTAAATCCTGCTCTTCAATATTAGGGCGCCCTTGTCCTGGCAGCACTACATACAACGTTTTTGTAGCGGAGTAATCCAATTTTAACTTAGCACTTGTTACACGCTTTTTAGTTCCATCCTCTGAATGCTACATTGTTTCTATCTTTACTGCATCTAGAACACCTCCTCCATCTGATTACTACCCAGGCCCATCAGGCAAGCTCCCCATGCTGGTACTGGAGGTAGAAAAACTGCTTTCACCATCTGATCCCTCTGAACTGACTTCTATTGTCGCTCCTCACTGCCAAAGGAATCTCACATCATGGCTAACCCAATCCTGCAGAGGAAACTGTTGCACATGGCTTACATTTGTCCTTTCAGCACTTTGCTCCCCATCTTCCACACTGTACATCTTATCCGGTATATTACTTTCCAGGTGGAGTAAAGAGCCAGGCAATACTGACTTCGCCTTCATAGCCTCCTTCTGAGCCTCTCTTTCAGCAAAAGTTTTTGCCAGTCTATGTGATTCTCTACCTCCGTCCTCTGTAAAACATGCATATCTGAGGATAATTCCCCACTCTCCATAAAAAATTGCAATATCACTAATCGGAGTAGTCAGTTGGGGAATAGCCCCCATGCGGTCAGCGACTTCAAGCAACTCTCCTCCTCACTGCCCTGATGGATTAAAACCACTGCGGTAGTTGTCGGTTGAAACAACTTAGCTGCAACGATTTGCAATTGTAATTGCAGTCGTAGCTTTTGTGCCAGCTCACCCCAATCACCGCTGCCAGTATCCACAGTCACAATTGTTTCAGGGCCCTGTTATTCCTTAGCACTTGTTTACTTCCTCCTCCAGTATTCGTTCTGCCCCCACAGTTTAGGATGGGTGCAGGTGCAGTCATTAGCAGCCACTGTTGATTCGGTGGCCCATTCCCAGACCACTTGTGCCGACGAAAGAGACATTCTTTCTCTAATGGAAATCCTATTCATCAGCCACTTGGCCTCCATCAAACAGCTACTTGGCCAGGAAGCAATTCTTTCAGCGTTAACTGAACTCACAGAGCAATCAGTTCCATGGCCACTGAGATTGCCATTTGCACTCCCAGTCAGTGCCAAGCTGAATTCCCTTGAACTGACCTGAAGTAAGTTTTTTCCTGATGACATTTACCAAATCTGTGCTAAAATGGGGCGAAGAGCTCCACCCGGATCACCAAACTCCGAGCCAGGGAGGAGCAGCCGAACGTGACCGCTAACACAGATGCCATCTTGTCTCCAGCTTGTATATATTTCTGATGGCCATCAGCCACCAGAGGCAGAAAAAGTAAATATACTCCTCTACCAAATCCTCTGACCTTCCCACCTTACATCTTTAAGAGATGGGCAACGTGAATGTTTCTGGAAGTTATTCTAAGTTGTTTGTCAATTAGGCGTTGTAATTGGTTGCCAACAGTTCTTTGTTGTAGCAAATGTAAGGTACCCAGGATTCTCTGGGGTAGGTTAGTGTGATGCTGAGGGACATGCATTCCTAAAGCACATCTCAGCAATCTGGGTGCCCCGAAATACTTTGCAGATGCTTTTTACGTTTTTGGGCATACTGGTTGACAGAATTCAAGGTAGTGCGATTGCAAAACATTTGGAAGTGCTTTATAAAGTTTAGAGGTAAATTATGGAAGACTTCCAACACGGGCGGACCAGTGGATCAGAAACCTGCCGGCGCTCTCACATCCTCGTCAATTTCCGCTGCGCCACACAACGGGGAGACTGGACCCGTGGAGGGAGGCTTTAACTGTTAGTCTCCCGGGCAGGCTCTGAATAACAGAGGTTTGACAGATATCACACAGATAACTACGGACCCATGCAAACCGTGAGTAGCCATATGCTAGGGGAATATTTGTGAGCACATTTCTCTGATTGCTATTTCTTGGATCGCTTTTGGGGGAAATGTGACTTTAAAGATAGTGGCCCTAACTGCAGAGAAGAGCCATTTTAACCCAGGCTTCAACCCCTCGTTACCTTACTACTACTTTTAAAATGGCTGATCTCCTGATCCCAGCCACCTACATTGTTCATAGGTGAGGACTCCCCTAACCCGGCGGCCATCTTGTAACGACTAATAAAACTCTCGCAGCCATCTCTTTTATTCAGCTCTTAACTTAAACAGGGTCCATCTTGTAAAGGTACCTAATCAATTTTGGCAGCTACCTTGTAACGGCTAACCTATGCTTTCTCTACATCTGACTTTTGATCCACCCAAATTGATTGCCAATCGCCTACACCCATTAAAAAGCTCCAAGTAACAGCCATCTTGTAACGGCCCCAACAAACCTGTCAGGCCATCTTGTAACGGCTAATATATATTAATTTTTGTAATTTTGTCATAAGATTCACTTACGCTGAAGACCAATCATTCCTTTACTTTAAGTTATTGTCGCTCCTCACTGCCAAAGGAATCTCACATCATGGCTAACCCAATCCTGATGCCTGAAGGCAATAGCACCTACTCTATTCAATACCCTCCTAAGCTATCAAAAAATGCTGTAAAAACCTTCAAACACAACCTCCTCAGGAAAAACCTGGATACCCTATTCCTGGATCTCTCCTACAAAGCCAATAAAGGCATCATAATCAATCACTCATTGAATATAACATCCTACAAAAAAGCACTGTCCTTATTCAAGCAGCTAATAAGGACCTAGAACTTTTCGACAAATACTTTATCACATTAAAAACACACACCCTCAATACATTCACTCCCTCTCAGGTCCTCACTAACCTCTCCACCCCCTCCTCTACTGAAGATCAGAGACCACCCTCTTCACCCAGACTTGAGGCTAGAGACACTACCAACGCTACGGCCTATGCACACATTGCATTGACACCCTTTGCTACTTCATGCAGCTCCTCCCCTCAACCCCTTCCCTCACTTAGTTCAGTGGAAAGAGACAACACCAACCTTCCTTCCTTTCCACATACTGCAGGGACAGCTCCAGTGACCGCAGGTAACACTGCTCGGGAACTTAACAGTACCTCCTCCACTCCTCCTATTCCGATAGAACGTCGACCCCTATCACTCTTAAGTGGTAATAGAAGCAACAACTTCATCTCCTCTTCAGGTACTGCACAGATACCTTCAACATCTTTAACATCATGCAGCACGTCTAGGGGTCCTACTACTACCCCCACTGCCCATTATTCTTTGGATGAAAACCGACCACATCCCTCACATAGAATCATTGAAAGAAGTAACAATTCTCTCTCCTCAGCACACACTACACCGCTATCCTCATCATTCTCTTGCAACACTTCTAGGGACCATACTACTTCTACCCCCACCTCCCTTCCCTCTCTGAAAGAAATTCTACCCGGCCATGTACCCACACTCAGTGAAAGAAAGATAAACAACTTGCCCCCTCTAGTTCGCACTTCCGTATCATCCTCATCTAGAACTACCATGAGAAACAACTTTAATACTACTCCCTTGACCCCCCATTTCCTGTCCTCCACACAGCATCAACAGATAGAACAAGACTGTCTCAAGACCTCTTACCGCACATCTAGACACCTTCAAAACGTTAAACTTGAAATCAAAATCATCCTACAACTTGCTGAAAAAGCGCTTACTACACTTAAATATCTCCAAAACTCGCTAAAGACAGCTGACAACGCGGCCAAAACTATCCCCCTGCCTCTAGATAATCGATTCTTGCGCACGCGCAATCTCTCCAACTCCATTATGGACCAGGAATTGCAATCTCTGTTATGGCTGTACGAATCTCATTCCGACCATATCCTAGACAAAGAGGAATACGCTATCCACCTTGACTCCCTCAACCCTTGCAAAACCTCACATCCTATCCATAGAGGATTAAACCGGAATAATCTTTACTCGATAACCCCAATCCAAGATAACAAGGAGCCTAGTCCAAAGAATCCCCCAAACCAGATTTCCTGCCTGCTACTAAATTGCCGTTCAGCCCCTAAACACGCCTCTGACATTGCTGACCTCATCCTTAGCATGAATATGGACATAATTATCCTCACGGAAACATGGCCCAAGGAATCGTACTCTCCTCGGCTTGACCTTCTGGTCCCCCCAGACTTCAACTTCATTACACTAGACAGACCTCAGGGCAAAATGGCTGTCCTGATCCTATTAGACCTATCTGCAGCCTTCGAAACGGTGTCCCATGCTATCCTTTTACATCGCCTGACTAATGCTGGCATAGCAGGAACCATGTTCGAATGGCTTAAGAACTATCTGGAGCAGAGGCGGCAGGTTGTCATGCTAGGCAATTTTCATTCTGAGGAAAAGTTCCTGACCTCTGGGGTGCCGCAGGGCTCAAGCTTGAGCCCAACCCTATTCAACCTTTATATGGTACCCCTGTTGGAACTTATTTCCACATTTAACATCAGTACAATTGCCTACGCTGATGACACCCAACTGGTGCTGACCCTCGATAAGAACCAAACTAATGCCGAACAAACGCTGAAAGAGTGTCTATCAGCAACATTTGAGTGGATGACTCAAAATCACTTAAAATGTAATTCAGCAAAAATGGAGATCGTCCCTTTTGGCCTCAATAACTGTTTCTCACCACAGGACTGGTGGCCGGAAATGGTGGAAGCCCCTCCCAAGACAATTAATGCTGTTCGTAACTTGGGTATCAAGTTCGACAACACTTTGTCTTTCAATCTTCAAGCCAAGGTAGTAGCAGGGGCTTGTTTTAGAACTATTAAAAGCCTTAGGAAATTCTTCGATTTTCTCCCTTTGAGCGCCAGGCGGACAGTGGCTGTAGCGCTCATAACTTCCAGACTGGACTATTGTAACAGTCTGTATGCAGGGCTGAATAAATCGGCCCTGCACAGACTGCAAATGGTCCAGCATGCAGCCGCCAGGCTTGTCCTGAAACTGCCCAGAAAGTCCTCGGCATCGGCAGCACTGGATGCACTGCATTGGATTCCGGTGCATAAGCGCATTCTTTTTAAGGTACTTACCATCACTTACAGAGCCTACCACCAACAAGGCCCGCTGTACCTGAGGAAGTATTTTAAACCCTACCAGCCGAAACGAACCCTTAGGTCATCCACAACTAATCTGCTTCACGTCCCCAGATTTAGGCTAACGACCAAGGGAGGGAAATCCCTTGCAGTCATCGGGTCGAAAGCCTGGAATAACCTTCCCTTGTCCCTGCGTCAAAGTACAACTGAACTCAGATTTAGGAAAGCCTTAAAAACCTGGATCTACCCTCTGTCGGAATCAGGTTATAAAGCGTTGCTATGACCCTCTCTGTGTTTGATTTTTCACCATCATGATCTCTCAGCATATATCTGACAACTAGGAGTTGAAGCGCCAAGATACTCCTTGGAGTGGTAGTGCGCTATACAAGAACACAATCACATCACATCATATCACATCACCTCACAAAATAGGCGGAGGCTTAGCCTGCATACATCGTTCTGACCTCACCATCTCAAAATTTCACGCGGAACCCCTGGACTTCTGTGAATACTTTGGGATCTCTGTGAATTCACCTAGTAAGCACCCCATCAAATTACATATATTCTACCATCCTCCTGGGCAAAACATAACTTTCACAGAACAACTTATGGAAATCATCACAGCAAACTCGTCCCCCCACTCGAATGACATTTTCCTGGGTGATTTCAATCTCCACTGGGAGAACAAACTGGACAAGCAGGTCAACGCCCTTAAAACCTTCCTTGCTGACCACTCCCTGGTCCAAGCTATCTCAGAGCCCACTCACTCAAAAGGTGCCACTCTAGACTGGCTCATCTCCAAACTAAATACTATTGAATCGATCTCCATTACCCCTTGTGACTGGTCAGACCATCACATTATCACATTCCAAATCTCCTCTTGTAACAATAAAATCCTCCCAAAACAAATTAGACCTAAACAACGGATAAGAGACACTAAGAACATCAACTGTATCAAACTAGCCTCACAATGTGAGGAGGCTCTTATCCCCCCAACAACATAGGCAATGTCACTGCCCTCACTGATCACTATAACTCCACGATGACCAAAATATTCTACCAAGCCGCACCGCCAAAACTCAAAAGAATACCTAACCAGGAAAAAAAAACACGATTCAGTGAAGCCCTGAAGGAGGAGAGACGCAAACTCAGATCAACGGAATGGAAATGGAGGCTTCACCCCTCCTCCCCCAGCTGAAACGACTCCGAAAAGCAAGAAAATCATACAATAAAAGTATTCTAAGATCAAAAGTAGACTTCTTCAAATCAGAACTAGATGATGCTAAAAATAGACCTAAAAAATAACAATCGAACAAACTGGCCAAATCTTCACTCTTAACATCAGCCTCACAGTTAAGTAGTGACAAATTTTCCTCATTCTTCACGGCAAAAACAAATTCCCTCAAACTTGAACTCAAAATGGCTGCGACCAACTTAGCCACCCCTAAGATCAGTCAAGCTAATAACTTGGTACTAAAGGAGCGACCTCTTCCCAAAAACAATTCTCACTGGTCCAACTTCAAATGTTATGATATCGATGATACCACCAAAATTCTAACAACTACTAAACTCAACAACCACTTCAATAACCCTGTCCCAGCAAAGTGCCTCCCTCACATCTATCATATCATAGCCCCTTTCTGGACCAAGATCATAAATGCCTTGCTCTCATAAGGTCACATCCCTGTCTGCCTAAAATCTGGTCAAGTTACTCCTATCCTTAAAAAACTGACAGCTAGCAACTCCGACCCCAACAACCTCCGAACAATAACTAACATCCCTATGCTAGCAAAGGTCCTGGAAAAATGTGTTCAACAACAACTGAACTCACACATCACAAATTTCAATTTACTGAACATACATCAATCGGGCATCAGACCTGGCCATAGCACCGAAACAGCCATCCTACATATAGTAGACAACGCCCTCTCAGCTCTTGACCGCAATGAAACATGCCTGCTAGTCTTGCTTGACCTCTCTTTAGCCTTAGATACGGTCAACCACGACAAACTGCTAAGAAGACTAGAAGACAGGATGGGCTTTTCTGGCACAGTCCTTCTATGGTTCAAATCCTTTCTGGAAAATAGAACACAATCATTCATGACCAACAATATCCTTTCTCTATCCTCACCTAACCTACTAGGAGTACGTCAAGGCTCTACCTTGTCTCCCACTCTATTCAAGTTATATGTTGAACTACTCACTGATCTACTACAGCAGGCAAGCATCTCCTACCACATGTACTCGGACGACACCCAACTTTACATATAAATCACCTCCATTGAAGAGATAAAGTTAATGAATCTAGCTCTTGAAAAAAACTTACAATCGCTAACTACTAACTTCCTCTTGTTAAATGCACAAAAAAATGAATTTCTCTTAATCCCCCCCAATAACTCCCAAGAAATAAAGGAATGGACCAAAATGATCACCGCCTTGAATTGCACCCCAACGCTGGTGGGCTCTACAATATCACTTGGGGTCACACTGGATAAGAATCTTAACATGCAAGCTCACATTAACTTGATGGCTAAAAATGCCCGCTTTCACCCCAATTATCTAAGAAAAATGAATCTATTTATCAAGATCCCTGACCTCAAGACTGCAGTTCAGGCCTTAGTCATCTCAAGGCTAGAGTACGGTTGCTCCACCATCTCTGGACTTCCCAAAACCTCTACCGCACCTCTAAAAGCCTGTCTCAACGCCGCAGCTAGACACATTACAGGATCAAGGAAATTCGACCACATATCGCCACACCTGAAGACACTCAACTGGCTACCCTATGATGCCCGTATTCACTTAAAGATTGCTTGTATTACTCATAAGGCGTTGCACCACAATACCCCGCAGTTCCTAGCCCAAAAACGTACTCTATCCGGAGCACAGATAGCCTACTCCTGAAACCCACAAGGTTCTTCAAGACTAAAACCTCCAACAGAGCATTTTCTGGGGCGGCGCCAAGAATCTGGAACTCGCTTCCGCCATTCATCAGAAAAATTACCTCAACGCTCCTCTTCAAAAAGGAAGCAAAATCATTCCTGATGGGAAAACTCCTACCGTGAATTCCACACAAATACCAAGCCAGCTTCAAACTCTATCTTGAAGATAAAACTTTTTCAATCACAATTTGACTCCCTATCACAGAGCTGTTCTCTATTCTGCCTTTATCCCCCAAACTTTATTATGTACTTGTTACTTATTTTGCGTTGTTTTTTGATTGGTGTTGTTGGTAACAAATGTCCTTTTATTTCCCTGCTCACTTGGTAAAGAACTCTGTTACCTTACCTTGGGTCTAGTTTGCGCTATACAAAACTCTAAAATTAAAATAAAATAAAATAAAACTAATGTACTGTTGGTAATGGATTATGTTGGACGGCTGTGGATGTGTGTAGAGAATTTTAGATATCCAAGTGTAGCCTGCAGAGCATCTTAAATGTCAGGAACTCAAGCATCACTGCACAAACTAACATGGAAACCTGATCAGTCAGTGAGTCCCCGATTTATGTATTTATTTATTTATGCAATGTGTTAAGCACATAAATACCCTTAGGTGTCTCAGCGCTGTGGACAACTGATTGAGAAAGACTAGGGATGGGGAGGTTTATTGATTAAATAGCCAAGTTTTTTTTTTTTTCCCCATTTTGCGATTATATGTTTAAGGTTTGTAACGGGAGCCCATTCCTTCAAACTTTTGTACCTTCACTGCCCCGTATTGGCCATCCTGTGGAGGGGAGTTTCCCATTACCGGTTGTTTTTGGTTTGAGGTCTCCTGTGGCCTTTATCATAATCAATAATTCCGCTTTTGTGGGATGAGCTAGCCCTCCTGGCTACTCAGCGGGAATTTTTCCCGTCTGAATTATTGTCACCGCTTTAATCATAGGACTTTGTATTTCGGGGCCACATTATCACGTAGAGATATCTGATTTATAAAAATTTTCCCAGGTTTCCCAAAAACTAAACTTTTTACCCGGTTTCCCTTGTCTATCGCTTCTATTTGTTTTTATTTCTGAGTTTAGCCAGTCCCTGTGCAATGGTGATATTGGTTTACCCCAATTTATGCATATTTCTCGCCTAGCTAGTAGTATCAGTACAAACAGTAAGTTTTCCTGTTTTTTTGTTAACTTACCCCGATCAATGTTGGAATTGATCCCAAAAATAATAAGAGTTGTACTTACTTCTAGTTCTTTTCCCAGTACTAGTGTTAACGTCTTACCAACTTCTTGCGAGAACGAGTCAAGGATGGGGCATTCTTTGAACATATGTAGGTCGTTTGCCCTTTCCAGTCCGCACTTAGGGCAGGTCTTTATGCTGGTTCCTTTGAATTTTGATAATCTTTTCGGGGTCCAATATGCCCTATGTATAGTAAATAGGTGGTTTCTCTTCAGAGCGGCTGGTTTTGTAATCGTCCAACATTTTTCCAGTGATTTTAGCCAGATATTTTGTAGGTCTAATTCTGGTAGGTCTTTCCTCCAAACTGCATCTGGGATCAGCAACTCTTCTTCTCCTGCCGTAATTAGAGCCCAGTACCACCTAGATATTTCTTTTTTTATTGGGGTGGTTTTCAACATTTCTTTCTCTATATCCTCATTTCCCTTTTTCTCCTCTGTAAGCGATTTAGCCCAGCTTACCAGTTGATAGTATTTAAATTTGGACACTGATGAGTTTGTATTAGCGACCAATTGATCCCAGGAAATTATGCAGTTTTCTGTCATCAGCAGGCCCCATTTTTTGAATCCTGCTGCTTTTAGGGGTAGGGCCAAAGAGTCTTTTAGGCAGTCTGGTGTGCCTGGAGAATCCCAGATGGGGGCCCGTGAGCTATAATATGGTATATTTAGAGTACTTCTGACTTGATACCATAATTTTGCTGCATTGGTTAGGATCTTTAGTTTTATATTTTTGAAAAATGTTGGGTGTCCAAATTTATATAGGAAATGATCTATTCTGCCTGTCATATTTTGCAGGAAATCGGGGTAAAACTGGTAATTCTTAAGAAGAGGTCTCATATTTTTAAATTGGAAGGCCTTACAGTATTCGAGAAGGTCAGGACTGGCGATTCCGCCATCATGTTTTCTTCTCCTTAATTTTTTCCATGCGATTCTTGTTCCTTTAGATGACCATATGAAGCTTGTAATTTCTCCTTGAATTCTCTTTAAGGCATCTCTCTTGAATTCCAATGGTATGGTGTTAAAGAGGTAGGTGAATTTGGGGACAATGGACATTTTTATTATGTTTGATCTTCCCAGGAAGCTAAGAGGAAGCCCGTCCCATACTTTGAGTAATTTCCTAGTTTCAGCAGCTATTCTGTTGAGGTTTAACTGAGGTACTTTTTCTATATCTTTAACCAACGTAATACCTAAGTATTTTATTTTATCTTTAGAATACGGAGTATTGTGATGCGTGTTCCAGCTCATAGCCTCGGTTTTTTCTTGATTTGTCAAGTACCCTGATACTCTGCCAAAGTTGGCTATTGTGGACTCTATTGCTGCAGAAGAACTCTGATAGTCATTTGTGAAGATCATCAGATCATCTGCATATAATGCTACCTTTTTGGACCATTCCTGATGTTTGAAGGGGGTTATTGAGCTGTGGTTTCTCAGGGAGCTTGCCAGGGCTTCAATATATAGATTGAAAAGTAGTGGTGATGGCGGGCACCCTTGCCTTGTTCCTCTTTGTATAATAATATTGCTGGTGAGACCCCCATTAACAAGTACCTTTGCCCTTGGTTTTTTATATATCTCTGCCACCATGTGGCCAAAATTCTCCCCTAGATTGTATTTACTAATGACTTTATTCAGGAATGTCCAATTAACCCTGTTAAATGCTTTGGCAGCAAGTGATTATGGTCAAAGGGACTTTTCCGGAGATAGCTATGTCTATTGCAGCAAAAAGCTCATGGGTTATTTCTTGTAGTTGTCTTCCTTTTATAAAGCCTTTTTGATCAGGGTTAATCAGTTTTGTCATTATCGAGGCTAGTCTCTTTGCCATGACCTGCATAAAGATTTTATAGTCACAGTTGAGTAATGAAATGGGTCTGTACGACTCACATAGTGCTGGGTTTTTTCCTGGTTTTAAGATTATGCTGATGGTCGCATCGTTCCAGGAGTCGGGAATTGTATCCTGTTCTTTATAGATTAGATTTAGCAGCTCTGTTAATGGCGGGGCCAAGGAGTCTCTCAGGATTATGTAGAGCTTGTTTGGTAAGGCATCTGGTCCTGCTGCTTTCCCTTTTTTCAGGCCTTTTATAATAGTTCTTACTTCATCAGTTGTGATTTCAGCATTTAGTTCTTCTTTTTCCAATTCTGTTAGTAGAGGAAGTGGTATGAGATCTAGATAATTCCAAATGTGTTCCTCTGTGGGAATTGTGTCCTCCTTATATAAGTTGGAAAAGAAGTTCATGAATTGCTGCATTATTATAGAGTCGTCAGTGCTTGGTTCATTTTGGTTGTTTTGTTGAATGCAGATTATTTTATTTCTAGTTTGATCTTTCTTCGTTTTCCAAGCCAGCATTTTTCCGCAACCCTCTCCATATTCGTGGTTTGATAATTTGCTGGCTTCCCATCTTTTTCTCACTTTATTTTCGAGGAGGTCGACTAGTTTCTCCTTTAGTTGTAGCCTTTCCTTCTCTAATGATTCTTTAACATCTGGAGTATTATCCTCCACAATTTGAAGATCGAGCGCTTTTATATCTTTTTCCATACCTCCAACTTCTAATTTTGTGCATCTGGATCTGTAGGTTCCCATACTTAGTAACTTTCCCCTAATGACCGCTTTATATGTGTCCCAGGTGTTTTGTTTTGATGTGCCAACTTGGTTATCCTCAAAGAAATTTGCTGTCGTTATCCCTAGTTCTTCTGCTGCCTGGGGGTCTAGTAGTATTGTACGGTCAACCGTCCATCTAGGTTGTGTATTGTTTTTCGTTATTTATAATGTTAGTAGGACTGCCGAGTGGTCGGACAAATGTTCTGGTAAATGTTCTATACTCCTGACATTATCTCGTAGACTCGTATTTATCAGACAATAGTCAATTCTTGATCTATGGCCAAGCTTTTTATTATGGAAGGTATAAGGGTATTTTTTGTCGCCTTTTTCTTTCCACATGTCCATCAGTCCTAGGTCATTTTTATAGTTACATAACCAATCCCTCATTTTGGGTAGGTTTGTTTGTCTTCCTGGGGGAGATCTATCCAGACTGGGGTTTATCAATATGTTATAATCGCCCCCTAAGATTATCGGTGCCGTTGTTGATAATAATTCTGTGTAAAGTTTTTGCAGGGGAGTTGGGTCGTCTATGTTTGGGCCATAGTAGCCTGCTAGTGTGAACGAGTTATCATGAATTCTAACTTTAATTATGGCCCATCTTCCTTTGTTGTCAACTACCTGGTGTTCAATTTTGGCTTTGAGTGTTTTTTTGAGGATTATTGCTATGCCTTTGATGTTGCAGTCCTGGTTGGTACAGACATAGGTGTCAACCCAGCTGAGATTTTTCATTATTTGGTCCCATTCTGCACTTAGGAGGTGCGTCTCCTGTAATATAATTATCTCGCTGTCTACTTCTTTCAGGTATTCAAGAATCCTTCCCCTTCTACTGGGTGTTCTAAGTCCATTGACATTTGATGGAGCGGGATAGAAAACAAAAATTTGTTTAAACCCATGAAGTCACACTTCCATAAATAAATTAATAATGCTAACAATTTGTGCTGTGTGTGCTAATTCAACCTAGTTTAAAGTTACATTACATTACAGAACACGTGGGAAATTAACATGTGTGCTCATAAATGTGCATTATGTTGCATTCTTATGTATGTAGAAAATAATAAATTAATCTTGTCTATTGTCATGTCATAACTAATAGCAGCTGTTTTTAAAATAAAGGCATGTGCTTATTTTGCTTCCCTTGTCTATGTGATGTCATTTCTACTATTCTAGGTGCACATAAGGTTTTATGGATTCATGAAGACTGGTAAATATAAAATGCTGCTTTATTTGTGCTTTACTGCTAGGTAATTTAGACTAATGGGTTAATTATTAGCAATGATGGGAGGCAACAGAACAAACTGTATTTCTTGCATTAATTATTCTTTGTGTTTGTTTATATAATAGTTTTACAAATGAAGCTTAGAGATGGCTGCAGGAAAATTAGTACCCTTTTAAAAGTGACGCAGGGACGGTGGCGCAGAAAATTGACGCTTTCTGAAAGAGGCCTAATGATGAAAATGGCTCAAGTGAAAATAATTCCAAGAAGGATGAAAAAGGCCTCTGAGCTTTTATTTTGAAAGGTTTTGGATTGAACTGCTAAAAAGATGACTTTTTGGAGAAATTTGCTAACGTTTGCTAACGTGCCACGGGAGTTCAGAGCTGACTAGCTCAAGGTTAAAAAGGAAGTTGTCGCTACAAAATGTAGCAGTCTAAGGAGAGCTGCCAAGACTTCTAAATGAACAATGGACTAGTGAATTTGCCCGGGCATGTAAAAAGGAGGTGTCACAGTTTACTGTGGTACGAGGTGGCTCAGCCAATGGAGAACTAGAATTCGTCTGCTGAAATGTGAAAAATAGTTAGCTCAGCTAAAATTAGGGTATAAGAATAGGTTCAGAGAACACATAGTTGGCTTACGCTCGAGAATTCTGGAGGACGATGTTATGCTGATGGACTTTACACGTGAGGACAGGAGTTTTTATTAATTACTTTATTATTAGGTGATGAGGGTAGTGACAGAGATATAGTTAGGATTTTGGGAAATGCTTAATTTTACTTATTCCTGCTAATGAATAATAATTCTTGATTTATGCTCTTTTTATTAATAACTGAATAAATCTTTCTTTATGACATTTTCTAATGCTTGTTTAATAAAATACCAAAACCTAAGTTTTCCTAGATGTGTTAAAATAAACTTTCTAAAATGACAAGCTGGTCTTGATTATTGCAGATGGTTTAAACAACTATATTTAGATCTTATCGCCTCATGATTCAAGCGCTCTAATGTTGTTATGGGCCTAGTGTTGTAGTGTAAGTTTTGTGGTAGTAGATAGTGTCATTTTGTGCAATATTTTGGTGAGAGCGCTGGATCAATTTCTGGTAGCCATCGGACGGTTTATATATGTTGTTTTTGACATACATGTTACATGCATGATACATATATGTTGGTAAATTCATAGGATTAAATTTTAACACATGTTAAGTTTGTTTGTTTTGTGGTATATGTGAGTTGTACCGGTACTGTTTGTGTGATGAGAAGGCAGTCACACAAGACATCTGTTCTGTTTGTAGTGATATCGCCGAGTATCACAAGAGGTATCGCCGTGTACCATAGTGTTGTCGCCGAGCAGCACAGTTTTAGGGCTAGGTGTGAATGTTGAATAGTGAGGGTTTTCTAAGAAATTAGAGCAGCATGAGAATAGGGACAAAGCGCCTTCCATAAAACTCACTGTGATAAGAGTATTAGTTATATTCAAGCTTGAGTGAAGGGCAGGGTAATGTCGGTGCATGATTATCTATAAACAGGTTAGAGTCCTGTACGGGTACATGTTTTATATCTATAAACAGGTGAGAGCCCTGTACGGATAACGGTGTTATTTTGCTAACGGTGCATGATTTCTATAAACAGGTGAGAGTCCTGTACGGATTTCATGTGTGTCTGAAGTTAGGGAATTTTCAGTGTGAAAGTGCGTGATTGTTTTGTAAGGTATGTTCAAGTGGAACTCTTAGAACTTTCACTTCGCGGTGGGTTCAGAGCAAAATGAGTTCATATTTTACGTGTTAGAAGGGTAGGGTAAGAGTTACTCTACTGGCAAATGAGAAATATTCTATGGGAATAGCGCCTTATATTCCGAGAATGAGAATACTTGAATGTATGTAAACTATCCTAATTAGAGAAACAGACAGATGAGTTTCGTTTTATATATTTACTAAAATGTACCAAAAGTAATTCTTAGGTACTTAGGAAAGTTTAGTTAAAGTCTGTACCATTCTAAGACTTTCTAAAAGTATTGTGCAGTGTTTAAATACATTTAAAAGCTCTGCACGCTAATAAAATTCAATTGAAAAGTATTCAGCATAGTTGAAAAGTATAAAAAGGTAAACTGTGCTAATTTAAAACATTCAGGAGCATTTTAGAATGTTTTGTGTTAATTAGGCAATAATTAAGGTATTACACGTTATTAAACTCGTTAAAATAAGTAAAAAGCGATTAGTATTGATTTCATAAACATTCCTCGCTTTAAATATAGTATTATACTGTTCTCCGTAGTTTAAAACCATTTAATTGTGCCCCGATCGAAAATTGTAAGGGAGGGGCTGGTTTTAGGAGTGAGAACGTGTGGGGAGAGAGTCTGCAGCTGCAGCAGCTACATACGTCAGAGCTTGCCGCGCTCTGATTGGTTGTTGTGCCCTGGACTGTCAGAGCAAAGTAATGCTCTCATTGGCTGAGGTGAAAGTATTATATTAGAGTGGTTTCTGGCTTTTGTGAATATTTCCTGATCGCGCTACATTTAGCACGTTGTGAGTGTTGTGTTACTTGGAGCGCGAGGAGAGACTACAGTAACAACAGTGATAAAATAGGTAGAGCTTACAGAGACGGCGCGCTAATTGGCTGGAGCGCAGTGCTGTAATTAGCTTGAGTACGTTGTTGGTATCTTGTATTCTGTGAGAATCCCTAAGTATAAAGTGAGCAGTGGATTAAATAAGCTGCTTTGAGTTTCGTTAAAATTTGTATTGTCCTAGGTAAATGCGGAGCATTTTGTAAGAAGGAGGGGGGCTGTTAAAACGCGAGTACGAGAGAGAGCTGTCTGCAGCAGCTCCCTACGTCAGCCGCTGTACACCCATTGGTCCAGAGGCCGACGCGTCATAGAAGAGCCGCGCTCCTATTGGGCGAGGCTCCGTGAGCCCCGCTCTGATTGGGCGAGGCTCTCCCTAGTTGAGACGTGATTAATGCTCGAAGTACGTTGTGGGCTCATTAAGTTGTGATTGAGAATATCCCCGTGTTGCTAGATGCACTCTAATGCTTTAAAATATAATTAACGTGTGTCCCAAGCATTTTGTGAAGGAGGGGCTGGTGCCTCGGGAGAGCTGTCAGCTGCAGCGGCTGCTTGCGTCAGCCGCCGCGCTGCCATTGGTTAGAATCCCGTCGTGTCATAGACAGAGCAGCGCGCTGATTGGGTGAGGCTCTCTCAGCCGCGCTCTGATTGGCTGAAGCGCTACTGTATTATTTGTAAATTAAAATTGTCTTCGTTCAGTTTTTATTAATTATTACAGCTGCGTTTATTATCGTTTCGGTGTATAGAGTGGCTGCGCATGTTTGGTTGATGCGCGCCACTGCTTGTCAAGATTTTTAAGTATCCTCGACTAATGAAGAGATAGATCTCCGTTTTATGATCCCCTGCTCGAGTTAAGTGGTTATTTCAAAGGAGGAGAGCGTGTTGTGGCTGGTGTAGGCGAGCGAGTGTGCGCTGGGACCTGGATGTGAGAGAAAGCGGAGACTGCAGTAGCAGTGTGTTGTCACAGTGGAGGCGGGCTGTGAATGACTGGGCTCGCGGGGAGCTGCGTTTTGATTGGCTGGAGCGAGCGCTGTATTGTGATTGGCCAATGCGCCGCGTAAACAGTGATGTGATTGGTTGAGCGTGAAGTAAGCTGCGCTCTGATTGGTTCAGGTGTTTGGAATGTCTTATGGCAAAGCTGCTCTCTGATAGGTTCAGGCACAGTAAAGCAGCATTGTAATTGATTACCTGGAGTGTTGCGCTGAGATTCCCTGACGCTTTAATACCGCTGCCGAGTTTGTAAACATCTCGGCTTTCAAAGTAAATGCGCTGTGATCGCGCTAGTAATTAATAATATATGTCACACTGAGGAGGTACTGAAAGGCTGTAATATAAATAAATCGAGCGTTAGCAAGCAGCCAAGTGCAGCAGAAACGAGGCGGTGAATGATTAAGAGGATTGGGAGACTCTTTTGAGAGTGTGTTTGCAAAGAAGGATGCAGATTTAGAGCTGGTTATTGCAGGGGGAGGTCTGAAAACTTTACAGCAGTGTGATTAAAAATAAATAAAAGGAAAAACAACATCAAGCTTTCTTTTCCCCACAACTGTTGATACATGAAGGTGTACAAGTGCAAATAAATACATTTTAAATATACCAAATCACATTTAGGTGTTTCTTGTTGTAAAAATAAATGTTTTATATTGGTGTTTTGCAAATACAAAAATTTTTTGGGTTAATTAAAATTAAGATACAGAAAATTAAGGCAAAATAAGTTAGGTTTTCTTTCCCACAGGTATATGTTGCAGAAGGTGTGTAAGTAAAAAAATAAGTACAGTTAAAACACATGTGATTATATGTTGGTATAAATAAATATTTTTGCGTCGCTATTGTTTTTGCAAATTGATAAATTTTCTTTACAGGTTAATTAAATTTAGTGATACAGGTAAATTAGGAGAAATATTAAATTGACCAAGTTATAAGAATTTTCTACACCTGATAGTGTTAAATTAATTAATTAATTGATCAGCAAGCACTGCAAGGCAAATTAAGAGAGTACGTTTACCAAATTAATTAGCAAAAATGTCTTCTTTGTATAAGAAAATGAAAAGGGTTGTAGCCAAATGCGAGAGTAAATTAAAGATTCCCAAATTAGCAAAAATAAATAATAAAAGTGTCAGAGTAGAAAATATAGATCAGTGTACAATTGATGTTGTAAATATGGATCAGAACAGAAATTCAATAAGACCCCCAGAACAGATTGATGTAACGCCAAAAGTGTCAGATCAAACTGATAAAGTGCCAGTTCAGAATTTTACTAAAATTAATGCAACAGAAAAGCATGATGAGATGCTTGGTACATCTGGAATTAATATTCCTGATTATGTAAATTCATCAAATGATTTAAAGGAGTCCATGAAAATTATGGAAACAGAGATAGTCCCTGTGCTGGGAAAAGATGAAATTAATTCCGCAATTTTAAAGGTCCCATTAACTGAAAGGGTTTATTCTATTGTACTTGAAATTGAATTAGTAGGGATTGCAACTCAGCAAGAAACAGAGATGACTTCAGTTCTGATAAGTGAGAAGTCTGACATTGACTTAATTGAATTAACACAGCATGATGAGTCAAAATTCTGGTCAATTAAAAAGGAAACTGAGATAAATGAGCTAAATAAAGAGCTACAAATACAGCGACAGGTAATGGTTCAGCAGAATGACATGGCTTCACTGCCATTACAAATTTTTATTAATGAACAGTCAGAGAATACAGATATAGGATTAAATAAAGAACAGGAAAACAGTCCAAAAAGATTAAATGCACTTCCAGAATATTGGTATAAAAATAATGTTCTTTTGAGTGAAGACATCAAAGTAAAAGATACAATTGATCAACAGATTGAAACATTGACTTCTGCAGGTTCACTTAACAGAAATGCAAATTTAATTAAAAGATTGATTGATGATATCCAATTGGCAGAAAGGTTTGCTGTTGTGATATGTGCAGCATACAAAATGAATGATGAACATGCTTTGAGTTCACTAATACTAACATCTGTAGTTGAAACATGGCAGGTAGTCAAAGGCTTACAAGATGAAGCAACTCATGAGGAGAAAAACACATGGTTGAGAAACACATGGTTGAGAACAGATTTTAGACAGCGAAATGAGGATGAGATTTTGTCACACAAAGATGATAGAATAGTTTTACCAAATAGCATGATTACTGATATGGACAGAATGTACCATAAAATTGCAGAATTTCTTTACCGGAGGTGTCTGACTTATCAGCAAGTGAACACAATTAAGAGAACAATTGTGAGATTGGAAACAGAATTACAGGAGAGTGGTTCATTGACTAGATTACAAATGGATTTTTGTGAAATGTCACTACATGACAAACTGTGCTACATTTTTGTGATTTTCTGTTTGATTACAAAATGGTTTGGAACATTTCAGATGCGACGTAATGATGAAATTACTGTTGCAAAGTTATCAGATAACAGGAAAAATATTGAAAACAGATTGCTCCATTGTACAGATAGAATAGAAATTTCAGATGTTAAGGAGCAAGAGAACGGTACTATAAAAGACAGAGATGCAAAAATGTGCCTAGCTGCAGGTACAAAGTGGACAAATGTTCTTCCACTTGTTTTGATGTTTCTGAAAAGTACTACTGATAAAAAGACAGATTTAAGTCCACGTGATATTATGATGGACAAGGTCATGAGACAGACATTTATACCAGAGAAGAGAATGATGACTATCAATGATGGCATCAATTTGGAGAACTGCAGGAATTTATCAGATGAAATGATTTCTGTGTTTGATGAAGATGAAACTGAAGTACAAACAAGAGAAAAAGAGCAAGTACTTGATCAGTTACCAGGTAAAAGGATCAGGAAAAAGGTTCGTCTAAAAAGAAATTGTTTAGTGCCAAAGTGGCAGAAAAGGAGGTCAGTCAGTCTTGTCACGACAAATGCAGAGAAGTGCAAAAGACTGAAGAGGTGGATTGACACTGGCCATACTTTTCGTGTAACTACACCTGAAAATCCTGATGAGGATAGTGTCACAACTGCTGATTCAGATTCTGAAGAAGAGCCTGAAGAGAATCCAGATCTTGAAGATCGACAAGTTGGTCGACATCTGGAGAATATAAAAAGAAAACAAGCCTTGATTGAAGAAGACTTGAAAGTTGTGACTGAAGACTCAGAAAATGATGGAAATCTGCCAGAAAAAGAAGCAGAAGAAAAATGTGATCAGATTGTGATTCAAGACCAGGAGAGTATTGAAAAGCAGAAAAGTAGCTCTGAAAGCAGGAACAGGAATTCTGAAACTGGGAAGTTGAAGGTAATTGAAGAAGAAAATGAATTGCCAAGTACCAGCTGCAAAGATGATGTTCCTAACGGAGTGAAGCTGCTGAGTAAAGAAGTACCTGAGTCCAGAATGAAAATGTCTGACACTGAAACTGATGAGAATGATGAAGATTCTCAAATGAGAAAATTCAGAAAAGGAGCTTGGAGAACAGAATGTAAAGTGACCAAGCAAAAGAAGAAATTACTAAGAAAAAGTGATAACTGGCCAGAAGAAAATGAAGGCCTAAAATTCAAATTGAGATACAGATCAAAGAAACAGATTGATGAAAAATCAAGTCAAAAAGATTCTGTAAAGAAAAGTGAGGCAGGAAAGAAAATAGAAGTGATACCTGTAATGGAGGTAAATAATTACAGTCAAAAAGAGATTGAAAACAAAGGTGACAATGATTGAAGTACATACTTGTTAAATTTTAGGTTTTTGTTTTTGGCATAAGGCTGAAGAAATCTTGTTAGATGACACAAGGTCGAAGAAATTCTGTTAGCTGAAAAATTAATTTGTGACATTAGGTTGAAGAAAAACTGTTAGAAGGTTTAAAGAGTATAAAAAAAAAAAAAAAAAAAAAAAAAAAAAAAATTGAAAAAGGGGGGTGTTAGAAATTTTTAGAAAATTTAGGTAAAAATTTTTAAAATTTTTGTTTTATTTTTCTTTGCAAGCTTAATGAAAACATAATTCTGCTTTGGTTAATTTAGGTTATTGTTCTTTTAGAAATAATCAAGGAGAAGTTTAAAGTTTATATGACAAGCAAGATACAGACATTTTATTAGTTATAGTTTTTACAACACTTTTATTGAAGCTCAGTTGCATGTTACACAAGAGAATGAAATAGAACTAGAGGGGTTTCTTAAAACTCAATATGAGAATTGTAGATAAACTAATGAGATAAGTCTTTAGAAATACTAACACAGGTGAAATTGAATCATGTTCATCTTAGATAAAATTTTTGCTAAAATTTTGAGTGCTGGTGTGGTGATTTGTTAATCACCAGATGAGGGAGTTGATGGAGCGGGATAGAAAACAAAAATTTGTTTAAACCCATGAAGTCACACTTCCATAAATAAATTAATAATGCTAACAATTTGTGCTGTGTGTGCTAATTCAACCTAGTTTAAAGTTACATTACATTACAGAACACGTGGGAAATTAACATGTGTGCTCATAAATGTGCATTATGTTGCATTCTTATGTATGTAGAAAATAATAAATTAATCTTGTCTATTGTCATGTCATAACTAATAGCAGCTGTTTTTAAAATAAAGGCATGTGCTTATTTTGCTTCCCTTGTCTATGTGATGTCATTTCTACTATTCTAGGTGCACATAAGGTTTTATGGATTCATGAAGACTGGTAAATATAAAATGCTGCTTTATTTGTGCTTTACTGCTAGGTAATTTAGACTAATGGGTTAATTATTAGCAATGATGGGAGGCAACAGAACAAACTGTATTTCTTGCATTAATTATTCTTTGTGTTTGTTTATATAATAGTTTTACAAATGAAGCTTAGAGATGGCTGCAGGAAAATTAGTACCCTTTTAAAAGTGACGCAGGGACGGTGGCGCAGAAAATTGACGCTTTCTGAAAGAGGCCTAATGATGAAAATGGCTCAAGTGAAAATAATTCCAAGAAGGATGAAAAAGGCCTCTGAGCTTTTATTTTGAAAGGTTTTGGATTGAACTGCTAAAAAGATGACTTTTTGGAGAAATTTGCTAACGTTTGCTAACGTGCCACGGGAGTTCAGAGCTGACTAGCTCAAGGTTAAAAAGGAAGTTGTCGCTACAAAATGTAGCAGTCTAAGGAGAGCTGCCAAGACTTCTAAATGAACAATGGACTAGTGAATTTGCCCGGGCATGTAAAAAGGAGGTGTCACAGTTTACTGTGGTACGAGGTGGCTCAGCCAATGGAGAACTAGAATTCGTCTGCTGAAATGTGAAAAATAGTTAGCTCAGCTAAAATTAGGGTATAAGAATAGGTTCAGAGAACACATAGTTGGCTTACGCTCGAGAATTCTGGAGGACGATGTTATGCTGATGGACTTTACACGTGAGGACAGGAGTTTTTATTAATTACTTTATTATTAGGTGATGAGGGTAGTGACAGAGATATAGTTAGGATTTTGGGAAATGCTTAATTTTACTTATTCCTGCTAATGAATAATAATTCTTGATTTATGCTCTTTTTATTAATAACTGAATAAATCTTTCTTTATGACATTTTCTAATGCTTGTTTAATAAAATACCAAAACCTAAGTTTTCCTAGATGTGTTAAAATAAACTTTCTAAAATGACAAGCTGGTCTTGATTATTGCAGATGGTTTAAACAACTATATTTAGATCTTATCGCCTCATGATTCAAGCGCTCTAATGTTGTTATGGGCCTAGTGTTGTAGTGTAAGTTTTGTGGTAGTAGATAGTGTCATTTTGTGCAATATTTTGGTGAGAGCGCTGGATCACATTCCAGGAGAGAACTCTAAATTGTTTAGAGATTGTCGCCATATCTTTTAGGGGTATCTTTACTTATTTCATGTTTATGAAAAGGAGGAGGAAGATGGCGGCCGGCTAAGAGGTCCGGTCCGGAGCTCTGTGCTCGCCGCACTTGAAACATGAACGGATAACTACATAATTTTCACCTACCGTGACCGTGACCAGCCGCGACCACACAGAGGTGCTGTGGAGGGTCTGACGCTGATCTGGGACCAATTAGTGATTTCGACGACCTGGGGATGAGATTACAATCTACCCAGGCAGTGCGGCGTACTCTTGGCTGTGAGCAGCGGCTTCTGGAGCCAGCAGAGGCTGTCCAACCGCGATCGCGAAGATCTCCTTTCTCTTCCGGGGTATAAGCGGCAGCGGCAGCTCAAGCAGCACGAACACCCCAGCTGCTCCGCTGTCACGCATCCAGGCGAGAAGTGGAAGCGCTGCCGGGCAGAGACTGACGGAGGCAAAGGCTGCATGCTACGAAAGGGAGTTTAGGTTAACGGAGCCTGAAGAGGAGAAGGACGTGAAAGCACTGATTTCCTGGCAAGTGAATCAACAGGATCCCTTGAGCAAGGTACAGGAGGGCATTGGAGGTGAGGGTGTTTTTGCCTTAGATCTACTCTCCGGGTGCAGGGGAAATAAGCAAGTGAGGGGCAAGACAGGAGAAAGGGATAGGGAACCGGAGCTGGAAACCCGTACAATTACTCCAACTACATCTACAATAGAAACAAAATCCCCACAAGTAGACTCAGGGGCTGGGAGTAGAGGACACACCCTAGGAGGAGCAGAAGACGGTGTAGGGAACAGGACAAGGTCCAGTTACTGCCTAAGGAATAGGCAGTTTTCCAAGCAAACCCTCCTCCCTCCGATTAAACATTCTGTGGTACCAAAGAACACAAAAAAAAGCAAACCCCCAAATCACAGCAAAAAAAAGGGCCGAATTGCAAAGG
Organism: Lissotriton helveticus; assembly: GCF_964261635.1. Taxonomy (NCBI): domain Eukaryota; kingdom Metazoa; phylum Chordata; class Amphibia; order Caudata; family Salamandridae; genus Lissotriton; species Lissotriton helveticus. The sequence goes on from NC_136068.1 coordinate 1,850,172,877, forward strand.
GGAAAGATCTAACAGAGCAGAAAATTAAAGTAACCCCCTCCCTTGGATCCTTCTTCAAAGTACAGCAGCAAGCTCAGACAGGGGGTAATCATCCTAATCATCCTAACCCACTGGACAAAGCCTTTCCTCCAGACGTAAGCACAGGACTAAATATAGGATTTAACACTACCTCCACAACCCCCGAGACAACATCCGGTGCAAAAGTGGATTTGAGTAATATAGAATCTCGGAAAACGAGCCAAAAAACAATAAATCTCACAAGTCCGCAAATGGAGGCATCAGGAGGCTCCAATGCACTATACCAGACAGACTCACTAGTAACAGACACCCTCCCCCTCTCCATACTAGAACAAACAGGGAGGCTCATGGCAAAATTCATGGACAAAATGTTAGGGGAAATGAGAGAAAAATTCTCAGTTTCAGAGGCAAATCAAAGTAAGATACAGGAGGTGTGTGAGACTCTGGATCAAAAGTTGAACACTCTTGGAGATAGAGTGACTACAGTTGAATCAGTAGTAGAAGATCTCAGTGAGAAAATTGATATTAACCAGAAATAAATAAGGCAGCTCAGAGATAATGAAAAAAGCATGAACGATAAACTCGAATCGCTAGAAAACCAAGCGAGAAGAAATAATCTGAGGGTCTTGAATGTTCCTGAGAACCTGGAGGGAACGGACATTAAAAAGTTCATGATTTCTCTTCTCGAAGAACATTTCTCATGGGCCAAAGAAGCCAACCTTACTGATGACATACAGAGGGTACACCGGGATCCTTTCAGGAAAAACAAAGAAAGGAAGAATCCAAGGAAAATCCTGATAAATTTTAAATCCTACACACTGAAAGAAAGACTGTTAAGCGAAGGCTTAAAGTGCGGCACCTTAAAAAAGGACAATTGGTCCTTTGGGATTCGCTCAGACATGTCCAAAGCAACTCAGGACAGACAATGGGAGCTAGGGCAACACATGCAAGAACTAAAAACCCTTGGCGCCACTGTCCAGATGAAATTTCCTGCCGCATTAAGGATCATGTGGAGAAACAAAATGCATAACATTAGGGATCCAAAGGAGGTGGAAATTTTCATAGGACAAATAAAAGATCAACTGCGGTCTGAAACAGAAATTCAAGCAAGGTGAAAATCGCAAATTCTAGGCGAAGCAAAGAGCTCATACGGGGCAAACAATACCGCCCAAAAAGAAGAAGGGAGGCTTCCTCAGGGTGGGAAACAATGAACTTCACGAAAAAACACAAATACCTTACAAAAAGAGAGCACGGGTGGGGAGCAAAATAGGGAAAAAAACTGAAAAAATTTCCTCAGAAACTACAGTAAAAGAATGTTCGGGACCCATGAATAGCCAAGTTTTAAAATGTTACGGAAGGAAAACAGATTAGGGGTGGTTTTGATATGAAGGGGGAGTGTGATCTACTAGTGATCGCCAAGATTCATGACCAGTAACCAATTCAAGAGCGCAAACTATGATGAGAGCTTGGTGGGGGGCAGGTAGTTATGGTCTTATATCAAGATTGAAAGAGGGAAGTTTTCAAGTCAACATCATCCAGAAAGAGGGTTCCATGTGCCATCACTCTTGGTATCCTTTGTAGGAGGCAAATTATGCAAGTATTCCTGCTGACTAACTGGCCTAAAGACACTCCCCCTCCACCTGACACTGTAAAATTCGACAATGCATTATCCTGTCAGCCACAAGTTTGGCCTGTGACTGAAAAGTGCTTCCAGTTGATAAAAACCCTAAAAAAGTTATTCAACCTGATCCCGTCCACTGCAAAAAAGACATCACCCCTTTCACTTCTAGACTGGACTACTGCAACTGCCTTATACAGATACCAATAAGACAATACTGAAAAAACTACAGATAAGGCAACATGCTGCGGCATGTCTGTTCCTAAAACTACCTCGCTGCCCTTCTGCTCAGCAGCCCTTAAGTCTCTTCACTGGTTACCCATTCGCAAAAGAGTGCTATTTAAGATCTTGGTAATCACTTTTAGAGCTTTTAGAGCACCAGGTACCAAATATTTAATGGCCAGGTTCACGCCTTATCTCTCTGCTCACTTGCTTAGATCCTCATCAGCCGATCTACTAAAACCTCCCCCTTTTAGTTGGCAGCCCACTTGGGCTAAGGTCTGGAACGTGCAGTCTCAGATCCACACATTCAGAACCTTGCTTTAGGAAATTACTGAAAACCTGGATTTTCGTAGCCCTGGATTGCCTGTACCTCTCGCTTATTTGATCTACAGCAATAAACCTCAGCAATTTTGAGATTCATCTAAATCTCTGCCCAGCGCAGGATGCTCCCTTGGAGCGGTAGTCGCACTATGAAAATAATACTTCCAATACAAGTAGAGTTTGAGCCCCTCTTTACTGCCAGTGACAGTGGATTTACTGTATTGCGCAGGATAGAGCATGGCAGAGCCCCCAAGCTCCATTCTGACTCTCAATCCTAGAACTGTGATTGGCATTTACTGACCCCATTCCAGCCAAATAGGAAGCAGGGGTGGCCCTGAGCCCACTTCACCAGTGTCTCACATGCACCGGTGCAGCCTCACTAGCATCCTGAAGGGGACGCTGTTTCTATCACTTGTGGTGACCTCGTACAGGAGGCTGTATGTGGTTTAAGTACCAGGACGCCAGCCGTGTTAGATGCGAAGATATCAAATGGAACAGAGGCACTGCGTGGGCAGCCTCTGGTCTAGACAGGATGTAGGAGCGGTCAGTGTGAGCTCTTCACACACTTTGCTGCGGTTTTGGTTATTTTGGCTTGAGTTCCATTTGTGCTACTTTGACGCAGTTAGTCATTAAGCATTCACATCCCTTCCTACCACAAAGCTGACTACAATAAGTGTACTTATTTGTCCTAGAATGTGCTTAATTTGTAAATGAAACAGCAAGGGCTGCAACTAGGCCTAAACTTGGGGGTTCGGGGCTACAACTTCAAGCACCATGCAGGAGACAAAATTGGTGCCAATTCAAGACAACAGAGTGACAAACTGGGCATTTTAGGCATATTGGAAAAACAACCTATACATTAAGGGCCTCATTTATCAGAATTCACCCGGCTGCGCTGCCCTACGTCAAAGTGAAAGGGCAGCAATGCACCGTATTTACTCAAAATGGTGCATTGCTGTCCTTTCCCCCTCCTCTGCTGAAGTTTTGGAAGCCTAGTGTTAAGACATTCTGCAGCACACATGGAAAGAGGAAAAAATAAGGAGAAATAAAGTCATTTTTCCTTGATGCCCCCTCCCTGGGCAGGCATACGTTTTTTCTGCATCCTCTGGTAGACATGTTTTTGTAAATCTGGGGAAACATCAAGATCTATGGATATTGTATTGGAGCACCCATTGCAATGAACATGGAATGTCTCCCTAGTGCAGAGTTAAGCAGCCCATTGAAAGTCACACAAAGTGTGCCCCAATGTTTTTGTGTATTTATCGCTGAAAAGGTGAGAATCTCCCCTTTCCACTGGTATCCCTCAACAATGGATCTCTACTTGTGGATTGGGGTGGAACCCCAACCAAGGATCCACCAACTAGGCACCAGGGATTAGGGGCGCGTCCCCTTAACCCCTTCCATGCTGCCGTCGGCCATTGGCCGACGGCAGCACTACCTCGCTGATGCTGCCGTCGGCCAATGGCCGACGCGGCCATGCCCATTTTTTAAAACGGCCGCACTGCCGCGAAATCGCGGAAGCAGCCAACGGGTTAAGGAAGAGCTTGTGCTCCCACACATCACCCTAAAACATGTTGGTATGTCTGTCCCTCTGGGTGTTCACTAGAGAGCAGGGACTTTTTTCTATAACAGTGTAAGGGTGGGTGCCGCCCACCAGGGAGTGCCCATGTCCCCAGCATGGCAACACCCTTTCTACTCCCTAGGGGGAGGATGGGGTTGATTATCCTCAATCTGCCCTCCTGTAGGTGCAGAAAGTACAGGAAATATCAGGAAGATGTGATACAAAATGGTATAGGGGTGGGGGCTGGTTATGTCCCCACCCCAAACAATACAGCAACAGAATTACTGGCCCCTTCAGGCGCCAGATGGGGGCAATTACTCCAAGTATTTGTCCCCGGAGGGGAAGAAAGCCCACTAGACACCATGTAAAATAAACTTAAAGGTAGGGACTGTCGATCATGGGCATGGTCATGCCCCCACCCTAAAAGGGCACAGACAATCTTTCCTCCCCCTGGGGACACGTTGGAGGATTCTCCCACTTGGGGAGGATGCCCCAATATGTCCCCAAGGGTTTAGAAAGTTAACCTGACACTTGGGATTTTGGCTATGGGGCAAAAGAAAGTGGTGCAGGTGTAGCATTCTGGTATTTCCCATTTGGGGTGTGGGGTGGCCAAAATGCAACACCTGCACCACTTTCTTATAATTCCAGGAGCCCTGCATACAAGTCATAGTACAACGGGGCCTGCAGCACCCAAAATGCAGTTTGCATTATGAAACAATTATCTGGGAGGAAGGCAGCGAATTGGCTTGGAGGGCTACGGCAATATTTATCAGAATCATTAACAGAACCTAATTCCAAGGATGGTAGTCATAAATCCTAATCATGCCTATTGAATCCACTACTAGACACTTCCTGCCCCTATATCTCTCTCTTGTAGGTGCCTCCTTTCTCCCTGTGTGATATTTTTCCTGTATGTCTCTTACTCTGGCTTTACCCTCTGTGTGTTTTTCATTTTCTTGGTAGATATCTGATGTAGAAAAATACGTGCTGTTCGAACCCATCAGCATTGATCAAATTAAGCCCTGGCTGAGAGTGTTGCGTCAGTTGTCATACAACATTTAACTTTTTTCAGTTCTTAAAATGTGGAAGAATAAGGTCCTGATTACATGTGCTGGACTCATTTCTTATCCATTTTCAAGCAAGTTTGCACAGGCATCAGAATTACGAGTTGTGTGATAATTTTCGAAGCCTCGCAGTTTTCTGCTGATACAATCTGGTTGGTCAAACCTGCCAACATTTATCTGGAGTAAAAGGTCCATAAAAAGCCAAAGCATGTAAAATGTGGTGTGTTAAATAACAAATCCGAAAGTTGTGTCTCATTTCTTAAAAAATAGAATAGGAGGAATTTCCCACATATGGTAAATACTTCACTCTGGGGTAATAATATTTACCACATGTGGCAAATACTTCAAGTATCCTGCCTATCTTGTAATGAGGACTTAAATGCCGGGCTGGCAGGCCCAAAGCTATTTTTTTTACACGCTACTACTGATCCTACCAAATGACAGGGTTGCCGAATACCAAGGTCCTAATTACAATAGACCGATTTTTTTTCTGATTCCAGTGCACACTACTGTGTGCACCGGAATTAGAATGACACGTTCTGTTGTAGTTAGTAGCATATGGCTCACAATATTTCACAGGTACATTTCGGCAGGTGAAACCTGATGAACTGTACCTGAGGAAAATACAGGTGTGTGTCAACTCCACCTCATACGTCTTTCATCCACCACATTCACTCCTTACCTTTTTTACCTCACACTTGAACTTTAATTGTCTGCCTTTGTCCCCGTTTTCCATTCTTTCTCTTTCTTTTCACCTTTACACACTTGTTTTTCTGGTTCTGGGTCAAACTGTTATGAAGAAAAATATTACTCATCCCCCACATATGAGCTTCAGTGGGCCCCACCTCGAACCACCATCTCAGATTAGGCATTGTATATTACAATTAAAACGGTCCTTTCATGATCACATCACTGAGAACTTAGCTAAAACATTCAGTAGATGTATGACCCCTACACATTGTTACCCAGGAAACAAATATTATGCTGTGGGCTATATTGGTTGTTGCAGGGCCTGAAGCTGTTGCTCTTGCCTATGAGTATGAATGAATGAGTACTTTCTTATATAGCGCATGGCTACCCGGGGGCATCCCAGCGCTTTTAGACCTGACATAAGAGACATTACCATTCAGTGAAACAAGAAGGTCTTAAGCCGCTTCCTGAAGGCATGATGATTGGCTTCGAGCCTAATGTTCTCGGGAAGTTGGTTCCAGAATTTAGCTGCATGGAGGGAGAGCTGGTGGCCGCCCATGCGTGACCGCTTCACCCTTGGCACTACCAGCAGGTTAAGATGGTTAGATCTCTGAGTTCTGGAAGATTGGTGGTGGCGGAACAGTGGGAAAAGAATGGCCGGGCCATTATTTGCAATAGTTTTATGGGCCATACACATGGTTTTGAACAAGATCCTTTCATGAATCAGAAGACAATGGAGAGACCGAAGAGCAGCCTTCGCAGAGCTGTGTTTCGGCACATCCAAGAGTAGACGAGCTGCGCAGTTCTGGACAGATTGCAATATTTTAATGGAGCCTACTGGGGCACCAAGATAGACCGCATTTGCATAGTCCAGACGGGAAAGGATGAGGGACTGGACTAGCATGCATCTGGCCTTGAATGGTAGAAGAACCAGGATCTTTCTAAGGAGCCTGAGCAGACCGAAGCAGGTTGCGGCAATTTTTCTGGCCTGGATTTGAAATCCCAGGGTGGAGTCAAGCCAGACCCCCGGAGTATTCATTTTTTTCTTAGGGTTGGGGGGAGGACCAAGACATTTCGGCCACCAAGGATGAAGGTTGATGGGGGCCTTGTAGCCCAGTAGCATGATATACCAAGGGTAAGGGCCTTTAACAAGTATAGTTGTAGGCAGAAGGTCTATAAGGATGTTAGACATTCCACCCAACCACTAAGGTAGAATGTTCCTAATTAGAAAGGAAGAAACAGAAAGACAAGCATTGGAATAATTAAGAAGAAGATTATAGCAGCCATTACAAGCCCAGAGTCACTACATTGTCTTCAATGGAGGTCTCAACATCCCAGTGTTATAATATAGCCTTATAGCCCACTGTAGCGGGCTATACTGGCTATCAAAGGCCCGCTGCAGCAATAAAGGCCCGAGCAGAAGGCTACGAAGGGCCGGTATAGCCCAGTTACGAAGGGCTATAACACTATTAGAACATTTGCCACTAGAGGGTGGAATGTTCTAACAAATAAAACAAAGACTTCAAGGAGTGCAAGGGCATTAAAACCCCCTCAGGCTCCCTGAAGCCTTTGTACACAGCTAGAGCCGTGAACAAAGAAATATTGGAACGTTTTAGCTCTGGGCTTATACCAGCCATTATAAGCCCGGAGCATTCCATTGTTTTCAATGGAGCTCCCAACATTCCAACGTTCTAATATAGCTTATAGCCCGCCGTAGTGGGCTTACCAGCTATTAAAGGCCCGCTGCAGTGTTAAAGGCTCGAGCCGAAGGCAAGGGACTTTAACAAAGCAGAGGGGCTTTAAAAGCTGGTATAGCCCTGCTACGAAGGGCTATAAGGCTATTAGAACATTCTGCCATTATAAGCCCGGAGCACTCCATTGTTTTCAATGGAGCTCCCAACATTCAAATGTTCTAATTAAACCTATCAACCTCCATCATGATGTTTCAGGGATGTCGGCCTTCAGATATGCCAATGAGAATAAACCCGTTCAGTTTTACATAAACCTGCTACCATACTCTGCTCTTCAAAACCCCCTTAATTTAGGCAAAGACCCAGTTCCCACCACATGGCCCCAAACACTCACATGCAGAGAAGACAAAGCCTGTGCTTTGGTGGCAATGGCATAATGTCCCGGGGAGGAGGAAGATGATGTCTTGTAATGTGAAAGACGTTTTCCTCTTTCGGCAAGTGCGGTGGTGCAGAGAACAGGCAGATCTGCCGGAGAATCGTGGGTGCAAATGAATAGCCCTTTTCAAATACTTTTCTCCCTTGCCCCCCCCCCATGGAGTGGAGTTAACAAGCATCCCTCGGGTTAATTCTGGAAATCTGTATTGCTGCTGTTTTGAAGGTACCCACGCCCAGATACCGCCATGAAATTTGGGGGAGTTTTATTCCTATGATTGCCCTTGAAGCATTGTTGCATTTTTCATTTTGGGAGCAACCCTTATCAGACCCCCCCATTATTTTACGGCTTTATGTGGCAAATTTCACGGCCAAATAACAGACCAAAACCTCAAAATTGGCTGTATTTTTGCGGTGGACAAAATATGTGCCCGTCACAAAAGTACTGCAGACTTGTGCTTTCAAACAGCCTGCAGGGTCTGCAGGGGGCACACAAATCCCCAGTTGTCCATGGGGTGCCGCAGGGTTCTTGGGGACTATTGGGCAGTGAAAAGTAAATTTAAAAAACCACACTCATCATGGGGGAGGCGGTGTAGTAATGGAGCAAAAGCCCATCCACCTAAGTGTACACCTTTGTCATCATTGTTACTTTGATAATGGGCCATGGTATGTATATGTCATCGATTTTGAAAATAATCTTCCTCTGCTCACTTCCGTTACAGTTTTGTGTAGGGTTAGATTTAATTACTGTACTACAGTTACATGAGTATACATAACAAAGAGTAGTCCTGTAGCAGAAACATGCACACTACTGCAATAAAAACAGTCATGGACAAGCAGAAATTGTTCTCCTGATTTAAACACACACCTTTGTGATGTTCACTTCATTAGGAAATTCAATAGTAGCACCCAGGACTTGAGTGCTAATTGCCATATCTTTGAAGGTTTTGAAGCCCATTAAAGATATTCAAAAGCCATAAAATAAACCATAACAAAGTGGTATGCTTTTGGAAATCCTGGGTCCTAATACAATCCTCCCCAAGGAAGTTACTGCTCTAAAGTGATTTGACTGATAGGAATATACATCTATAGTCCTCAAGTGACTCCTTGAGTGAAAAGAAATTATGTTGCGTGTCCCTTTGGGTGCAATATATCTACATATGTTAGAAGAAAGATCAAAAGTGGTAAGAAATAAGGGGAGTTCTCACCTCTCAGTACATCTTCACATCTGTCCTCTGGTTTCCTCTTCCCCTTAAACTGCACAGCTGTGTATCCCTCCTCTTCCTCTGGTTTTCTTCTCCCTTGGAACTTCAGAGCTGTGTATCCCGCCTCATCCTCTGTTGTCTTCCTCCCCTTGAGTTGCAAAGCTGTGTATCCCTCCTCATCCTCTGGTTTTCTTCTCCCCTTCAGCTGCAGAGCTGTGTATCCCTCCTCGTCCTCTGGTTTTCTTCCCCCTTGGAACTGCAGAGCTGTGTATCCCTCCTCGTCCTCTGGTTTTCTTCTCCCATGGAACTGCAGAGCTGTGTATCCCTCCACATCCTCTGGTTTCTTCCTCCCCTTGAGTAGCAGAGCAGTGTACCCCTTCTCGTCCTCTGGTTTCCTCCTCTCCTTCAGCGGTAGAGCTCTGTATTCTTCCTCCTCTGATTTTCTACTCCCCTTGAACTGCAGAGCTGAGTATCCCTCTTCATCCTCTGGATTCCTCCTTCCCTTGAGCTGCAGAGTGGTGTATCCTTCCTCGTTTTCCATAGTTGAACTTTTAAAACTGAACTTCTGAACAAAGTGTCTGAGCTTTGAATAGTTTCTTGCGGAGCTGCTTGGCGTTGTCACTGCTCTCTATACCATACATGCACAAGAACTGGAAACCACCAGCCCTCATATAGAAGGTGTCATATTGTGATGAGCCGCCCACAAACCACTGAACAACTTTCGAAGGAACTCAGGCAATGAATGTTTCACACCTTGAATCTTCATGTTTTATGTCATGTCTGGTGTAAAATTGCAATAGGCCTGACCAAAGGCGAGTTGCCTTGGCTACACAAGACTCCCTTTTATATCAGAAGTGTTCAAAATGGCAAGAGTGTCCACAGTGTGAGTAAGAAAAGGGGGTGGTGATGAACAGAGTGTCTGAATTAAGCAGACCACTCTTACCCAGTCCAAAGATCAGGGATTGATCCATCACCGTTATTTAGCTCACTGCCCCATCCCAGCTCAGAAACTGGCTATATGCAAATTAGTCTGTCCCTGGCCCAGTGCATCATGGGAACAGGGCAGACCAAACTAACAAGCCAATTCTTCACCAGAAAGGAGACAAGCTACCGGGGACCGGTTTCTGGCATTTCAGCCTCATCGGCCCGGCTTGCTTGAATCCTGATGGAGCAGTGAGCAAGGGACTCATGTCTGAGTATACCCTGCCACACCTATAGTGGCCAAAAACGATTCAGAAAAGGGGGTGGTGATGAACAGAGTGTCTGAATTAAGCAGACCACTCATACCCAGTCCAAAGATCAGGGCTTGATCCATCACCGTTATTTAGCTCACTGCCCCATCCCAGCTCAGAAACTGGCTTTATGCAAATTAGTCTGTCCCTGGCCCAGTGCATCATGGGAACAGGGCAGACCAAACTACCAAGCCAATTCTTCACCAGAAAGGAGACAAGCTACCGGGGACCGGTTTCTGGCATTTCAGCCTCATCGGCCCGGCTTGCTTGAATCCTGATGGAGTATTCTGCTTAATTCAGAGACTCTGTCCATCACCACCCCTTGTTGTAAATTATTTTGTCCACCCTAAGCGTGGAAGGGTATACTCAGATGTGAGTCCCTTGCTCATTGCACCATCAGGATTCAAGCATGCCGGGCCGAAGACGGCTGAAATGCCAGAAACCGGTCCCCGGAAGCTTGTTTCCTTCCCAGTGTAAGAATTGGCTTTTGTAGTCTGGTCTGCCCTGTTCCCATGATGCACTGGGCCAGGGACAGACTAATTTGCATACAGCCAGGTTCTGAAACTGGGATGGTGCAATGAGCTAAAAAACGATGTTGGATCTAGCCCTGATCTCTTGACTGGATGAGAGTATTCTGCTTAATTCAGAGACTCTGTCCATCACCACCCCTTGTTGTAAATTATTTTGTCCACCCTAAGCGTGGAAGGGTATACTCAGATGTGAGTCCCTTGCTCATTGCACCATCAGGATTCAAGCAAGCCGGGCCGAAGACGGCTGAAATGCCAGAAACCGGTTCCCGGAAGCTTGTTTCCTTCCCAGTGTAAGAATTGGCTTTTGTAGTCTGGTCTGCCCTGTTCCCATGATGCACTGGGCCAGGGACAGACTAATTTGCATACAGCCAGGTTCTGAAACTGGGATGGTGCAATGAGCTAAAAAACGGTGTTGGATCTAGCCCTGATCTCTTGACTGGGTGAGAGTATTCTGCTTAATTCAGAGACTCTGTCCATCACCACCCCTTGTTGTAAATTATTTTGTCCACCCTAAGCGTGGAAGGGTATACTCAGATGTGAGTCCCTTGCTCATTGCACCATCAGGATTCAAGCAAGCCGGGACGAAGACGGCTGAAATGCCAGAAACCGGTCCCCGGAAGCTTGTTTCCTTCCCAGTGTAAGAATTGGCTTTTGTAGTCTGGTCTGCCCTGTTCCCATGATGCACTGGGCCAGGGACAGACTAATTTGCATACAGCCAGGTTCTGAAACTGGGATGGTGCAATGAGCTAAAAAACGGTGTTGGATCTAGCCCTGATCTCTTGACTGGGTGAGAGTATTCTGCTTAATTCAGAGACTCTGTCCATCACCACCCCTTGTTGTAAATTATTTTGTCCACCCTAAGCGTGGAAGGGTATACTCAGATGTGAGTCCCTTGCTCATTGCACCATCAGGATTCAAGCAAGCCGGGCCGAAGACGGCTTAAATGCCAGAAACCGGTCCCCGGAAGCCTGTTTCCTTCCCAGTGTAAGAATTGGCTTTTTTAGTCTGGTCTGCCCTGTTCCCATGATGCACTGGGCCAGGGACAGACTAATTTGCATACAGCCAGGTTCTGAAACTGGGATGGTGCAATGAGCTAAAAAACGGTGTTGGATCTAGCCCTGATCTCTTGACTGGGTGAGAGTATTCTGCTTAATTCAGAGACTCTGTCCATCACCACCCCTTGTTGTAAATTATTTTGTCCACCCTAAGCGTGGAAAGGTATACTCAGATGTGAGTCCCTTGCTCATTGCACCATCAGGATTCAAGCAAGCCGGGCCGAAGACGGCTGAAATGCCAGAAACCGGTCCCCGGAAGCTTGTTTCCTTCCCAGTGTAAGAATTGGCTTTTGTAGTCTGGTCTGCCCTGTTCCCATGATGCACTGGGCCAGGGACAGACTAATTTGCATACAGCCAGGTTCTGAAACTGGGATGGTGCAATGAGCTAAAAAACGGTGTTGGATCTAGCCCTGATCTCTTGACTGGGTGAGAGTATTCTGCTTAATTCAGAGACTCTGTCCATCACCACCCCTTGTTGTAAATCACAGTGTGAGTAAGGCAGAGCCTGATTTTGCAATTTATTATTATTATTATTAATTAATACAATTTATAGAGCGCATACATATGCCCGCGGGCGTCTTGGCGCTATAAATACCAGATAGGATTTTTCTGAGGGTGGCAAAATCTGAACGAGGAACCCATTACTGGTTAAACAACCAGGTCTTCACCAGTTTCCGGAATTGGAGGAGTGATTGTGCTGTTTGAATTGTCAATGGGAGCGAGTTCCAGAGTCTAGCTGCAGATACCGTAAAACGCCTGTCTCCCCAAGTGACTGTCCTTGTGCGTGGTACCGCTAATTGATGCAACGACATCGATCTCAGTGGTCTTAAAGGGCGGTAGGTGGAAAGCTGAGTTTTCAAAAACCTAGGACCCTGGTTATGAATGGCTTTAAATGCTAAGCAAAGTGACTTAAATTTGATTAGATTTTTAATTGATAGCCAATGATAGTTTTTTTATTATATGACTGACTGAATTAAATTTTGGAGTTTTGGAAAGTAGTCTTGCTGCTGCATTTAAAGGCAAATTAAACTCCAAAGCAGAAGCCCACAGTTCATGTTCCTCCAACGCCACTGATTCAAGGCTCCTTCCAGAAATCAGATGGTTTCTGTTACCATTATACCATTATATTGTACATACTGTCCTCAGTATTTTTGCTGGTGTACTGCTACTCTGTTGCTCTTTCACAAAATGTCACATAAACATAAATTCACCTGTATAAAATCAAGACTAAAGGCCTGTAATTATCAGCAGAACACTTTGCGTTTTCACTTCAAAAGCCATAAAATCTTCTAACGCTTGTCAATACTTATTGAGTGGGAGAAATGTCCATTACAATGCAGGCATTTCAACGCAATGCTTTACAATGCAGCAAATACAACGCAAGTTCCATTACAACCCATGCCATTACAACGCTGACCAGCACCTTCCTCTGAGATAAGCACCCAGCGGTGTTAGAATACTAAATTACATTGTAATAGTAAAAAAAAAGAAAAAAATGGTGCATGCGTTGTACTGGCTTGCATATTAATAGCATATGTTGTAATGGAAGTTGCAGTTGTAAAAACCATGTTGTACAAGTATGCACTGTAATAGTTTGCGTTGTCAAATCATACATCCATCGAGTGGAAATGGGAAGTATTACAAATTTTGTTAGGTGCTTCCATTATCAACATTTTGAGTGCTATATTGTGGAAGTGAAATGCAGTCCTGGGAAAGAAAATATGAGAACCTGCATCTCCATCTGTACACAAGGACAGTGATGTTAACGTGATCTTTGTACTGCCCTTAGCCACACACACATTTATTTTGTTTAGAATTCCGTAGGAATGGATTCCCTAATAGACATTTGTCTGATTTTCTGTACTTTCACTTCATATCAGTAGGGTTTACCTAGTGTAAACACACTTTAACCTAGAGTTACTAATGCTTTGCACGGTGCACAGACATAATATTGAGTTTTTAATATCGACCAACTTTAATATCGAGTTTTAAATATCGTGGGGACCGAATATTGACATCAAGAATATCGACGACCAGAATATCGACCTGAAGGTAAGAAATAATGTTTTTGTTAATATCAAAGTTAGTAGTATCGATAGCAAAAATATCGATGTTAATAATATCGATATTTATATTAGTGTTATGTATTTTAGGGGCAGATGTATCAAAATACCTATTTGCGATTCTCAAATAGCGATTTTTTGAGAATCGCTATTTGAGAATTGCAAAATGGTATGTATCTTAAAAATCGCACTTTTTTAGCGATTTCCTAAAATTCCTTATTTGTGAATAGCAAATTGCGAATTCGCAAATAAGGAATAATTTCCCATTCATTTCTATGGGCCAGGAGGCCCATAGGAATGATGTGAAGTTATTCTCAATTTGCGATTCGCAATTTGCTAATCACAAATTGAGAATAATTTCAAGGGTGCAAGGGTGTCTTAAGGACACCCTGCTGCACCCCTGAAATTTACATGTGTGCACATATGGCGCACATACATGCCCTAAGGGCATGTATGAGCGCCACATGACACCTTTACAAATGCCAAAAAGTGCATTTGTAAAAGAAATCGCAAATTACCACCAACTACAAGTTGGTGGTAATTTGCGATTTGCGATTTCTTAGTGTAAAATCGCAAAGCCTGAATGCTTCATACATAGCATTTAAGGAATTGCAATTTGCGATTTCTTAAATGCTGACGCAAAATTAAGGAATCGCAAAATTTGCGATTCCTTAAGTTTGCGATGCGATTTCAATGATACATCACATTTTCAGATTTTTTTGTCACGAACGCTGCTATTTTGCGAATCGCAGCGTTTGCGACAAAAAAATGTTTGATACATTTGCCCGAAGAAACTATTTTATGTGTATGTGTTCTATATTTTTTCTTAAGTATTGTACTGTTTTTTAAAATATATGTATACATTTTTTAGAAGTTATTCATTTAAAAAAAAGTAAATTATGCATTTTTGTACCGTATCGGTTTGTGGGTTTATAGGGGAATAGGGTGGGAAGCAGTTTTATGATAGTAAATTAAATAAAAACATTTTAGCAATTATTAATTATTTTTATTTACATTCTGCATTTTAAGTCTGTAGTGGGTTGTGGGTTTATAGGGAATAGGGTGGGATGTAATTTAATTGTAATTAAGAAAATATTGATTTTTTTTGTTGGTATTAATAAGAAATGTGTATTTAATTAATTATTAATTGGTAATCAATTGTATTAATTGATTAATTGATAATTATATTAATTGTATTCATTTATTATTGGAGTGAGTTTTGGGTTTATAGGGGAATAGGGTGGGAAGTAATTTAATTGTAATTAAGTAATTATTCATTTTTATTTTGGGGTATTAATAATTAATCTATTGATACCGTTATTATTAATTACTTTTTCTATTTATTATTATTAATTGATATTGATAATTAATGTATTGCTAATTAATTATTAATTGTTAATTAATTATTAATTGTTAATGAATTTTTATTAATTTATTAATTGATAGAATTTTATGCGTCATTTGCCTCGTTTCCACACTTCTTCTAATGATGCCAATCCTGGTTTTTTTAAACCTCATTCGCTGTATAAAGGGAAACAAGGTGAAGGCTACCTAAACAGCGCCCTTGGATTATGCTGAGAGACAGCTCCTTCATTGGACCGCAGAACCTTTCCCATGTCCTCCTGCCCCCACAGAGAAGACTATAACTAGCCGAGGCAGGTGAAGGCTTAATCATTAGACCATTTTTCAAATTACCCCATTACCCACCAGACCAGGACAGAAAAGGAGTCCAAAATTAATCTCTTTTTCCCCTGATCCGAAATATCCAACTTAGCAATATATCCGTTGAAGGAGTTGGAGATACCCAGAGTTTGCAGATCTCCCATCGTGGCATAAAATACCAGCTTTGCGCTGTCTTTGGTAATAATGTATTACAGATCCAATCTTCCAAATACAATCAACACAGCGCTTACCTTGGTCTGCAAATTTAAGACACTGGAAAGGCAATTACTCACGGTCTCCCAAAAGGACCAAGGGACATATTATCAAGGACCGTTGTTAAAATTATCGCAGTTTTATGGTCAGGAAACTGCTGATAAAACGGCGATAATGGGCTTGATAATACGCCCTTGTTAATTCCCATAGAAGCCCATGTTTTGTTGTTGCAATTTCCTGCTGATAAAATGGCGATAATTTTAACACAGGTCCTTGATAATATGCCCCTGAATCTTAGGGCAGTGTATAACCATGTGTAGATCATCTTCATTTGGACTTCCACTCTTAGGACACGAGACCACTCCACCGTTGCCCAAATTTGGATAACCTTCCTGGAGTCCAGTAAGCCCTATGCATAGTAAAATAAATGGTTCCTTCTCAGATATGCAGGTTTGTCTACACATTGATACTTGCCATTGGTCTTCCAGCGCGGTTTCTGGCAAGCAGCCTCCGCACACATCCTCCGGTAAAGTAAAAGCACCATCTTCAAGCTCAAGCATCAGCCAATACCACATTGCAATTTCCTTCTTGAACACAATGCTGGAGAGGAGCTTTTCCTCAAGTTCATTAGGACCTCCTATTTTTTCAACCAACGCCAAATTCCAATTTTGGATCTGGAGGAGTTTAAATCTTGAAAAAGTTGAACATATCACCTGCTCGCACCAACCCCACGAAATAACTGACCATCTGGCAATTACTGCTTCTACCTTAGTATACCCGCCTCGTTTTAAGGTAAAGCCAGTATAGCCTTAGTCCATTCTGGAGAGCCTGGTGCATCCCATATCGGGGCCAACTGGCTAAAGGAGGGCATTTTTAGGGCCTTTATAATTTTGTACCACATTTCCGCCATGTCCTTCAAAATCTTTAATTTAAATTTCTTATAATATTTCGGATCAGCATATTTATACATAAACCCCCCTTCTGCCCCCTTTTCTTTTTTCAACATTTCTTTAAACATCCTGCCTATCTCTGAATTCGTGGGGGTATCCAATAACATTCTACAATTTTTCAAATATACCTTGTTAGCGGCTCAATATACAGATCAAACAAAAAGTGGGGACAGGCGGCACCTAACTTCCTAAGCGGTTCCATTCTTTTCTCTAACTCCCATTGTCTGTTGGAAATTACTGTCGACAAATCCGATCTTATTTTGATTCTTACTCCATCCACTTGTAATGTTTTATTCTTCTGGGCCGTAGCAAAAATCTTCTCTTTCAGAGTATAAGTGAGAAAATTAACTAAAATTCTCTTAGGTTTGGTTCTATTTGTATTTATCCTAAAAGGACCTCTATGGATCCTTTGAATGTCCGTATCAATTTCTTCCTTGGTTTCCTCCAATTGAAGCTCTCTTCTCAACATCTGAACCACATAACTTTTAACGTCTCCTCCTTTTTTGCCCCCAGGGACTTTTAGAATCTTTAATTTGTTCCTCTTTTGGAAATTCCCCAACCGTTCCACTCTTTCATCTTGCTCCCTCTCCTTTGTTCTGAGATCTTCAATCTCCTTCCTGTTAACCTGCACTTCCTCCTTGAGGTCTCTAACTTCAGCTTCTAGTGCCTGTGTTCTTCCACTCAAATCATCTATCTTTTTCTCTAACACTTCACACTCAGTCCTGATTTCTTTCTGATTTACCTCTGAAGTCTCAAATCTATTTTGAATCTCTAAAGTGAGGGTAGTAAGCAACACGCTCAGGGAGGGATCTCCACTCCCAGGGTTTACCTCCCGCGACCCATTTCTTCTTGCCCAACTCTGGTATACCTCTCAAGCACTAACTCACTCTGCCCGTCCGCAGAATTTAAAGATTTCCCTCCTTTGTCCGTGAAGTGACTTAACCGAAGACCCTAAACTAACATCTGGGACATTTGAAAATACCTCACCCACCGGCGATGCAGCTGCATCCCCCATCTCCACTGATAACACTTGAAAACAATTTGGGCTTAGATGTGCAGACCAAGCTCCCAAATTTAAAACACTCTCAGCACTCCTCCGCATGTTAGTTGATCATTTTTACTTTGCTTTTGTTAATTGTGTTAGAGCTCAACTTCCGCCATCATAGGGTTACTCCTTAACACCAAGGTTTTCGGAAGTACTTTGAAATAAGTCCTTAGAGATGGGGTCACCTTTACCTTATGCTCCAAAGAGCCCTCTCTTGCCATTTTCTATGTACTGTGTTCTCCTTACTTGACAGTCTGCCCCTAGACTTCACCTCCTTCTCACCCCTCATTCTTTTTCGCACTTAGGTGGGAATTCCACCAACTTGGGGAATTTCACTGCGCCCCCTCTTACCACACTTCTCAGAATGTATCTTGAAATTCCTCTAGAGCTGCCCCGACAGTCTCACCAGCACTGCAACCCCTCTCCGTCCTCTTAATCTACTTTTTACTTTTGTCAGACTTCTGGCACTTACCATTGACCTCCTGCTCCTGAGCTGGTTGAGAAAAGGGCTGTAACTGTACCTCTGCTGTTTCCAAAATTGGGGACTGCTCCATAATGTTTACCAATGCTGTCCTCGCTGCCCTCACTATTCCTGCTGCTTTTTCCTCTGCTTCCCCGGAAGAGAACCCTAGCGGCAGCACGACGCCCCCGGAGTAGCTCCAGCTCCACTCTCCCCCACAGCTGTCTGCCGTGATTGTAATCTCCACTTCCCACCTCCTCACTCCATGCCGGGCTTCAGCTAGAGGGTCCCCAGCCTCCACACAGAGCCGAGAATCAAGTAAATTCTGCTGAAGTAATATTCTTCTATGCTTTTGAATTAAATTTCCATAATCGCAACTGCCAAACCGCTAACCAAAAACTCCACTGCACGCCTCCAGAATACCCACGACTCACTGCTAGCCGGGCACCATGTTTCCCCCAACTTGTTTCTGTATTACCTGCGTTGTTGGGTCCTCCTATGCGGAGTGGTTTGTGTGTTTATTGGAGAACAGGGTGGGATGTAATTTAATGTTATTAAAGTATTTTTTTTTATTTATTGGTATTTTTATCTAATTTATTGGTAAAGTATTAATAAATCATTATTTAATTACAAAAATTATTTAATTTATAAGTATGTTATTTTTAACCCCACGGTACCCAACGCTTTCCCTACTGTTGCACTCTTTGGAGTGGGAATAGTCATTTTTACCCCTACACTATCCAACATTTTCCCTACTGTTGCACTCACTGGAGTGGTAATGGTTATTTTTACCCCTACGCTATCCAACACTTTCCCCACTGTTGCACTCACTGGAGTGGGAATAGTAATTTTTACCGCTACGCTATCCAACATTTTCCCTACTGGGGCACTCTTTGGAGTGGGAATAGTAATTTTTACCCCTACACTATCCAACACTTTCTCTACTGTTGCAATCTTTGGAGTGGGAATAGTAATGTTTGACATTGAGAAAAGAAAAACATTTAGGGTGATTAGTGCGGTGGGCGGATCGCCACCACCCATATGGCGATGGCGAACCGCCCGCCAAAATTCACCGCCTGCATGACTTTTCCCCCTGACACATTAAGATGGCGGGGAGACCCTGGTGGATGGGAAGACTGTCTACCGGTTTTCTGCCAGTAGGCAATCTGCCCGATTGCCTACCGGGCGGAAAAGCACTTCAATATGGTGGGCGAGAAGTGACTTTCCATGGCAGTGACTCCGCTATGAAAGGCATGTTTTTTTTTCTTTGTGGGCCCATTGCAGTCCCCCAGGGTGTTATGGGCGTGGGGGTGCACATGGGGGTACCTATGGTACTCCGCTGCATTTGCATGCACAAGGTGGCAGCCACCGCACGGGGCCTGCCACGTTGTGCATGCATATGAGAGACATGCACATATTGCATTGTGGAGAGTGCTGCTTCCAGCACCGCCTGCCACAATGCAATGTATGTGTGATGCCACCGCCACAGTGGCAGTGGCATCCTAATT
Source organism: Lissotriton helveticus (assembly GCF_964261635.1). NCBI lineage: Eukaryota > Metazoa > Chordata > Amphibia > Caudata > Salamandridae > Lissotriton > Lissotriton helveticus. Next base: position 1,850,192,417 of record NC_136068.1, read on the forward strand.
GCCGGTGCAGGTTCGCCGCACCACTGGCGTCTGGTCCCAGCAACGCTATGGAGGGGGGGTGGACGGACGTCTGCCCGCTATCCTAATAGGCCCCTAAGTTTGGGGCACTATAAGTAAAGTTTTCAATTATCTTGAGCCTTTGAAGGAAGTGTACATAAAGAATGGTTTGGATTCCATCTTTTCAAGAATTATAATATGGGTAATTGTACTTTAGTAGTTTAACTTTGTGGTGGAATATATACCAGAAATTAGGAATTTTAAGGCAGATTGTCAGTCTCAGTTGGTATCTCATTCAGATAAGGATGATATACAAGATGAGTTCCTTGTAAATAAAAGTAAATATTTGGGAAGTAACTTTGGGAACATTATCTGAGGAACTGTGGAAGTGAAATTGAGAAGATCGGGACTAGGAGAATGTTATAAAACCTTCTCATCCTGATAAAGTTGTCCTGTTAATCAAGCCATTGTCTATATTGAAAGAAGAACTGTCTCCAGGCAGAGGTATGTTGTTGAGAGGAACTAGACTGGTTACTCAGGTATGCCTTTTGGCTCATGCTCACCTTGGTTACAGTGAGTGAAGACCAAAGTTATTACATGCCAATTTGTGGTGGTTTGGTGTGGATATTGAAGTGGAAAGTTTGGTTACGGTGTTTATAATAAAGAAATAGTGAGAATTAATTTTGACTACTCGACAAGTACACATGATTTCCAGAAAGCTTCCTAATCATCCTTGGAAAGAAGTTGCAACTGTGAATGTTAGTCCATTCATGGGAGAAGATCCCACTACTTACTTAGCGGGTTTGCTCGATTCATATTTAAGGTGGGTGGGTGTTGCAAATGTGCAGGACTTTTCTCCTTCTGGGGTCCTTCAGTTGTTTGAGGATGTTTTTAAAAGAGGGAGTTTCCTCAAATCTTTGCTTTTAGATAATGGTCCTAAATTAGGATCAACTTTAATAGAAGAGTTTTTTCATTCTGTGGTACTCATCTGTAACATTATGGGACTAACCTGTTCTTTAGTTTTTTTCTTTTTGTAGGAGCAAGATGTTGTTTCCAAAGATACTTCCCTAAGCCACCCTTAGAACTTGGACAGTGCCAGAACGCAGGGGAAAGGGGAAGTGGATGAAAAGAAGAGAAAACAGTGTTTACTGCCAGTCTGGGTCCGGTCCCCACTTCATGTTTGCTATAACACTGGATAGTGTGCAAAATAAAAGGGAGATGATCAGCAATTGTATTTTAATAAAAACTATAATGGAGTTAGCTGAAGTTGGGATTCTCAGTTAAATTATCAGTTTACAAGAGAAAATATCACCACTGTGCAGGTAGACAAATGATTGATGTTTAATTAGATTATTCAGGAGCTGTTCTTCACATAAATCATCACAATCACTAATCAATTATCAGTCAATAATGGGAGTTGTTATGAGTTCAAGGGTTTTAGTAATCAAATCTTTTAGTATCTAATCTTAATTAACATCAGCATATAAATTCATCAATATCAATCATTAGTTTGTCAATAATCTAAAATAGTCATTAACCACTTGGCTGCTAAGGGGTGTGCGAGGGGTTCCATTGACTTTCCATTGAAATCAATGGAAAGTCCATGACGAGTTACCCTTGTCATTAGCGCTGAAGGGGTTAATCATCATTAAGCACATTCAATATCTCTACTCTAGGAATGGGCAGAAAAGTGTTAGTGAGAACCCTTAAAGAGTTCTCATCTGTGAGAGAGTGAGAACATAACCTTCTTCTGCATCAAAGTCAAATATATAAACCAAAGTCAGGAAAAAGCAGAACTTCTTGTAAAGAGAGGTTCAAGAAATTCAGTCGAGCCTCAGAGCAATGTGGATCAAGTAAAAAGGCAAAATGGCATAGGGATCTGTATCAAAATGATATGGTTGTGACTCTGGAGTCACCTCTTCTAGGAGCACACACTATCAGAGAGAACTCATTTGATCATTGTTTCAATTTGCAATGTCTTATTTCATCAGCCAGCCAATCATCATTCGATGCTCTCATGGGAACAGGATCACTCCTCATCTTCTCTAAGGAACACAATACATTTACACAACAGTTATGAATGCTGCAACTATTTCTTATCAATTTGTGGCTTCTTCTAGTCTTATTTTGCAACTCTTTCATTTTCAAAACTACTTTTCCTTGAAGGAATTTACATATCTATCATTTGTAATAGCACACGTATTCATATCGAACAGCGAACATTGTGTAAGTAGAAACATTCGCAGAATGAGATGGAAAAATGTCGGCAACTATTATTCTTTAAGAAAAACATGTCCGTGGGAAGGTCACGAAAATAGAATTTTATATGAACTCAGCATTTTTTGTCATGTCAGTTTGTCAGGTAAATGTTGCTTTTGTTATTTTGGCCTAGTATGGATAAATATGGTTACCTACTAGAATTATATGCATTTAAATGCACTTTTCTTTTACTCCTCCATCAATTGCAACCCAGTTACTAATGGCAGAGCCTCCTTTTGCTAACTGTTTCAAACACTGGTTGTCTCTAATGGTTCTAATTCAGGTTGTAAGTCTGCAATATTTTTTGTGAATTCCAAGATTTTCTTAACCTCATAAGGTATTTATGTACAGGAATGCTAGTCTGTTATATCTTGCAGACTCCACCTTTCTCTGCAAGCACAATGTGTACAGCTCCAGAGGAGCAGGTTGCTAATTTATCAACAACCACTGAAAGTGTTCTCATCATTTAGGATGACTCCCACAGATGGGATGATTGCTCCAAAAATGTACCCAACCAACTGGGTTACATCACTTAAACTAAGGGACCTATTAGGGCCTATTAGGATGATGGGCGGACTTTGTCCGCCCGCCATCCTGTCGTAGGAAGGGACCGCCCGCCATAATGGCGGGGGTCCCGTCCTCAGAATTAGGATGCGTCCGCCACAGTGGGGGGTGCATCCTGCATTTTTTACATTGCGGCAGCACCGCCTGCCGCAATGCTAAAAATGCATGTTGTGCGTTTCAAAGCACAACATGACAGGCGCGGTGCCTGCCATGTTGCACTTTGAAATGCAGGGGGGTTACCAAAGGTACCCCCCATGTGTAACCCCCCATGTGTACCCCCCCACCCCTGGAGTTCCAGGGGGCCCGTAACGGGCCCCCACAAGGCCCCCACAGGGAGTCTCTGCATGCCTTTCCATGGCGGCATTGCCGCCACAGAAAGGCATTCCCCAAAGCTCATCCTAATATGGCAGGCGGTGTCTGATAGACACCGCCACCATATTATACCTTTACCGCCTCGGTCACCTTGCGACCGGGGCGGAAAAGCAGCGGACGGTCTTTCCGTCTGCCTCGGACCCCCCCGCCATACTAATATGGCGGGGGGAAATGGATGGCAGGCGGAAAAGGATGTCGGGCGGATCGCCACCGCCTGCCTGGCGGTGGAGATCCGCCCGACATCCTAAATGGGCCCCCAAGTGTGTGTCAGTGTGATGGTGTCATTGTTAATTATTCTATACTTTATACAGGAAACATTTTTGTAACTAGCAAAGCTAAAAAAACAAATACCCTCCAAGTCAGCTAGCAATTGGAAAAAAGCATCCTGTACACAAACAAAACAAACTCCAGGTATGACTGATTCTTTTTGCAAGATTTTCCATGAAACTCCCGTATTTCAAATGTTAGCTCAAAAATACTAACTCCCACAGATCATTTTCTAAATTGGTTTCTTCTTTTGAAAGTGGCTATTTTACCCTTTTGTCTCCTGTTCAATTTCAACATTGGCTAGGTCATTTTCTTTTTAAATTAATCTTTTTCTTTCTTCCCCTCTAATTTTACCATGCGTATAGTTTGCTTTCCTTTCTTTCAATATCATAATGAATACTTTCTCTAAAGGTCTCATTAGGCAGGCTAATTTGTTCTTGTATGCTCTAACAGTGCCTGTAGGTAGGTATGTTTAAAAATGATACCAGGCTGTGTCCATTTCATTTGTATCTGAGTGTACATTGATTCATGCTCCTCTGCAACAGAAACAAGTCATAGTTTGAATAATATTATTCAAAGTGGTCCCATCTACATATTAATCTAAGCAATACACTACATGTGATTGTGTATGATGTATATGGTGGTACTTTACCTCTTCTTCAGCCAATGAGTTTAAATGTGCACAGACGTAACAGACTTTTTCATCTATATCCTGAGTATATTCCTGAACTAATCTAGAACAAATGTTTGTTGGGTAATCTTTGCTCGAGTGACTCACAAATGATACCTTCTATTCCACCTTATCATACTCTATGTGCACGTGTAAAAAGAGCAATAGAGTAAGTAATATTCTCTTTCCCTGAAGTCAGATACATCTCTAATAAAACTGTTAGAACTACTAATACTACTACTGAAAATGTAATACCCATAATGATCTTAGGCCTCATTTATGAAAAGTGACGCATCGCTGCGTGAAAACAGCGACGCGTCACTTTTCACTGCGCCCTCTTTGCGAGACCAATGATGCGTCATATTTACAGTATGACGCATCATGGCGCAAGGAGTTACAGATACGTCAGTATTTCTGACGTATCTGTACGGTGCAAAAGTGACGCATTGCTGGAGTGTGTCACAAAAGTGACGCAACTCCAGCAATGTGTCCTTTCACATGGGACAAGCCCCATGTGAAAGGGCCTGCGTCAGTCTTACGCCTGCTGTGAGGCAGGCGTAGGAAATTGACGCATTTTTGTCCTAGAAGTGGAGCAATGAAATCTTATAGATTTCACTGCGTCACTTCTATGACCCTGTCTTGCGTCAGAACGCCCCACCTGCATACCTTGCGTAGGTATAATGTTTTGCTGTTAATTGATTGAGTTTCATTTACAGCAGACTTCATACAGCCATCTCTAGCCCTACTCCACCTTCTTTTAAACATGTTATGCCTACTTTTCTACAGCAGCCTGGGAAAAGGAAATCTTTATTCATTTAGTAATGCCAATTTTTACCTCAGTAGCTTTGCACTTTTCTCATTCAACAATGTTACTCAATTCTTTTGTTTCTTCTCAGAATAGTTTTACATAACAACTTTATCAAATTTTTCTTTAGTGTGATGTCATATGGTTCAACAGTCTGATCCCAGGTCAATTAAATCTGTTATTGATGTGTTTAACACTTGATTAATGTAAAATGTCCATGCATGTGCAGAATGCTTTTTGCAATGATCTTTTTGATCTTCTTGGTGTTTCTTGATTTTACTCTTTTGTGTCACGTATACCACTCAATTTTGTTTCCTCAATGATTGTTGATGGTAATCGTTCAACGGACACACTTGACTTCATTTGTTTCGAACCAGATTTGTTGCCCATTCAGCATTGTAGGGGACTATTCTTGAACCAGTAATTGCCCCTTTGCCCGGATCATCTCTTTGTTCTGGTTGTTGTCTCGACTATGGTATCAGGTTGAGATCTTATTCTTCTTCTCCAGAAACGTCAATGCCACAGTAATCTGGATTGGTGAGACTGCCTGTAGTTCTTCACCTCTTTCTCCTTGTTGCTGTTGTGTCTCTTGCAGTACCACTCTTTGCTCTTGTCCAGCTTCTTGTGATTCTGCTCCCAGTTCTCTTGGTTCTGGTCAAAGAACACTATTTCTTCATATGGATCCCTTACTCTCTGAATGTGTGATGCATGCACCCAATTTGGTATCCTGGCACACTTAACAGCATTGTTCGTGAAAGGGACCATTCCATTTCAATTGCAGACAAGTCTTCCGCATGTGCTTCTTGATCGACACCCTGTCGTCTGGACTGAGGTCCTGGTACTGTTCCTAATATGGAGTTTGCATAGCATCTTCAACCTGGTGAGAAACAGATCACACCACATCTGCAATCCTTTGCAGTAATCAAGCATCATGTCATCTGTGAAGTTGAAAAGTGCATTTGCAAAACAGCAAGCATTCTCATTGCATGAACAGTCAAAAATTCATGAGGGGACAACCCTGTTTTCCTGTCAGTAGTACCTTGAATGCTCATCAATACCAATGGCAAATCCTTTGGCCAATTCAGTGATGTGGAGGAACACACTTTTGCCATTTGGGACTGTATGGCTCATTTTAACTGTTTAACAATCCTAGAGGTTTCTGTTCGATAACTGCAGTGTAAACTCTGCTCAATCTGTAATGATGCACAAAGTGTTCCTAGGATCTCATTGTTGAAATGAGATTCACAATCTTACTCTAGAGAAACTGGTAATCCAAACCCTGATCTAAACACATGTAATAGCAGTTCTCTAGAGTGAGAAAATGCACACTATAACTAGGAAAAATAATAATAACAGACTTATCTATTCCGATTTCTCGGACTATGATGAGCTCGATAACAACTTCAACTGCTCAGCATCATTCACATATGAACATTTGCACAATTAACCATAGACAATACCAGAACACAAGGCATAAAACTTCAACACAATACCACTTGCTCAGCCTAGACAATAGTGACCCACAACCCTATTGATATCCCCACCACTGCAAATGCCCTCGAAACCGCTGCACTTCTTCAGCCTTCAAAGTTGAACCATGGACTTTAGAGAAATGGTGAATTCTACACTTGGGCAAATTAATCAGACTGTCTCCTTTAATCCTGCGACATTAACAGTCACTCTGCTACCACTGGCCGGAGCAGGGATTCTTATATTGCAATCACTGAGTAAAATCAATACATAACCCCTGCCATTTGTCATATGGTCTTTTATTAGTTGACAAGCAGAGGAAGCAAGGAGCTATCATTTACATCAATTACCATGAACAATGAAGTCCAATTGTGACTTTACAGAAATCGAACAGAGATTTAATGTGAGTTTAGAAGGTTTATTGGCAAATCAATTAAAATCAATTCATTTGTTCAATAAGTATTTGAGTTTTAGTCATTATTGTTACAGACTCGAATAATCAAGAAGTCAATGTTTCAATTTAAGATAAAATAGTGAATCAGTGAGAATTACAAATAGAATAGTATTCAGCAAGTGTGTTCCATAAAGGAAATCCCTAATCTAAATGTATATAGTCTGGCAATAAAAAGGGCATTACATTTCTGCAAACAAGGTAAGGTGTCAGTTCAGAAACCCAAATGAAGGATTCTGATGAGAGAAATAAAACACAGGCATGAAGCCTTAGCCCTCAAGCAGTGGAGATTAGCAGAAGCTGAAAGGGTGTTCTCTGTTCAAAGTCAGCAGTCATCTCAAAGATCTAACTCCTAAGTACTGCAGCAAGATCTCTTAGGTCTCCCTTAGTGAGTATGCATAGGAAACAAGTAAAGCTAACTGATCTCAGGGACACAATCAATAAAATTAATCAAAACATTAATGGCAATAGTTCTCTTATTCCCACTCTTGTGAACCAATGTTTCCAGCAAAATCTGGGAGCAGTTAAACTCCCCAATTCCGGCAGAGACTGGAGAGATCCGACTGCGTACTTACTGCACCGCAAGTGACACTAGATACTCCCCAGTGTCTGCCCCCGGCCAAGAATTGTTTGTTGATTGCAGCCTACCCCAATGGGGGTCGGTCATCCAACTTCAGGTACCTCACTGTAGGTTTTAGGTTTGGTTAATCAGGGTCATACTACCAGACAACCAACCACTGTCTAGATAGCTTTTAGTATTCTGTTCCTGGTGAATTTCCATTTGATCTTAGGACTATACAGGCAAGAAACATGATGACCATATTAATTGTGCCACTCCTGTACATTATTTCAACAGTTAATTGGGTTGGAGGTCTCTCTGATTGAAGTATTTCTCTGGAGAACTTCCATAGCCCACTTTAATCCACCAGCTAGAGCACCCACTTTTTCGCATCCATCTACATACAGTGAAAAGTTGACACTAATATGGACAACAGCAATTAAAGTTAACGTATTGCATTATAATTTATTAATTCAAGTTGGCCTAAATGTTATTGCCTACTACAAATTTTGTGTTACGGGTTGCGGACAGGTGGGTCATGCCCATCCGCAACATGCCTGTGACAGTACCAGGAACCCTGGTCCTTCGAAACGCCAATGCTATGACTCAGCAACACTCCAGCACTTCCCTGGAAGAAACAACAACTGCCAGCTGTCAACACCAAACACCACCCAAGGCCAGTTCTCCTGCCGACACTGCTGCTGCACCTTCACCCACCTTGACACCTACCGACACCACCAACCGACTGGACACCAGGGCACTCAAACCCCTCAGCTGCATCGACCACAACATTTGCACCCTGCACAGACAAGCAATAGAAATCTGGGAAATCCTCAGCGCCCTCTTGCCCAACGTCACCTTCCTCACAGAAACCTGGACCAATGCCAGTTCTGCATAACCGCCGTCCCCGACGGATACAAGATTCAGAGAAAGGACCGTCCCAACCAGCATGGAGGAGGACTCACCATCATACACAAAAGCTCCCTCTGACTCACACACCCCCAAAGAACTCCTGCATTTCCAGATCCAGATCGACCTCAGAATCACACTATGTGGCACCCTCGTCTACAGACCTCCTGGACCGTGCGGAATGTTTACCACCACCATTGCAAACCTTTTCACACCCCCCACCATCAAATTCATGGACTACATATTCCTCAGAGACCTGAACTTCCAACTCGACAACCCCAGTGACCCCAACTCCCTGCACTCCTGGGAAACCTCGCCAACATCGGTCTGAGACAGCTTGTCACCAGTCTCACCCACAAGGCAGGACATACCCTCAAACCCATCTTTGCTGGAGTACACAACATACACATTAGCCGCACCTGGCAACCCACTTGGATGGCCAACCACTGCATCCATTTCTCCTTCTCCAAGCCCACTGCACACATGTCCACACCTTGCCCCGCGCAGAGGGACTGGAGCAAGATTACTGAGGAGCACCTCAACTGCGCTTCTTCCCCACCACAACCAACACCAACTCTGTGGCCAATGCACTCCACAGATTGATCACCGACTTCTCAGAAACTGTTGCCCCACCCTCCGGAACTCAGACACACAACGCACCATGAAAGCCACCTGGATCACCACCGATTTCTGAGAATCCAAGCGCATGTGCCAACGAGTGCAACTTTTGACAAGTTGGAGGAACAGCAAGACCACTATGACAAAACATCACAAACTCATGACAAACATAAAGAAGAACTTAATCCAGAACAGAATACTCAACAACTCCCGCAACTCTAAGAAACTCTTCAGCATTATCCAAGAGTTCACCAAACCCCCCATTGAATCCTCTGACCTCTGCAACAAACTCGGCTCCTACTTCAATATCAAGATCAAAACTCTCTACAGCAATTTCAACAAGCAGAACCTAAACACTAACCCTGCACCTCCAATCGACAATGCAACCCAGTCTGCCATCACCGCCTGGATCCCTGACACCAAAGAAGACACCGCTAAGACCATGAGAAGTAAACACTGCTTGCCCGCATTTTCCATAGAGCCGCCTCTACCATTGCACCCGAACTACGATGTATCATCAACTCCTCCCTCGCAACAGGCACTTTCCCCGCTGTCTGAAAACGTGCAGAAGTCAAGCCCCTGCTTCAGAAGTCCACTGCAGACCCGACAGACCTCAAGAACTACCACCCATCTCTCACCAACCTGCCAATGCGCAAATGTATTGGCATTGCCAATGCTTATTTTATGACGCTGACACAACAGTAGAAGCTGTCTCTAGAGTTATGCCACATTTCACAACATCAGCACTGAACAATGGATTGGGTGCATTGGGGGGTGGAAAATTATGTGTTAATCTCCAAATAGCCTATCTGGAAGGTTGTTATTTAATGTCACACAAATCCATGCAAATCAGTGATTGGTGCAGGGGTGTAACCCAAGCCCCTGCAGACCCTTGGACACTGGGGGTGGGGGGCTAGCATCAGGAGGCCCCCATTCTGCCTAGGGCCTTTGAATGTCTGTGAGATATGGGAGTTTCAGGGGACTCTCATCACATTCTGCGGGGTGTATAATTTTGCATTAAGCCACTGGATTAATGGGAGCCTTTAGTCTTGCCTGCTCAGTAAACATTACTGGTATAAGTGAAGGCAAGACTTGCACAAATTTGTTCAGAAGGGACCATTTTTGGTTTCCTTATCTGTAAAAATATGTTCAGTGCTAGTTATGGAAGGTAGATCAACATTGAATGGTGGGAGGCTGTGCACAAGTATGCGTGCATGTGTTGTGTGCGTGTGGGTCAGTGTCTTCGCATACATATGTGCATGGGTCTGTGTGTGCACAGATGTGTGTGTGTGTGCATTTGTGTTTGTGTGTGTGTGGTGTGTAGTTGTGTTTTGGGTCTTGGAAAGGATTAATAATGCATTGGTGGTGGCAAAGAGAAGGCTTTGTGGTCGTGAAGCTGAGTTATTATAAATTCACCTTGTGGTCCTGATAAGGGAAATTAAATCATTCGATAATCTTGGGGTTATTATGCATTTATTCAGCAACACATATCTACTGAAAGATATATTTATGTGAAATTATTCACTTACACCAAAAGCCAGATCCCACCAGAGCCAGGACATGAAGGGCCACCAGGACCATCAGCGAGACAAATACCCACAGAGCAGGTCTCTGGGAAATTAAATGAAGTAATATTCCAAAACATCATCCACAGGGCTGCACAATTTCAACCACAGTGGTTACATTCCCAAGCAAGGTATACCTGGAGAGCTTCAGCTGCAGTCAGAGATATGGGGTCACTCATCAGTTTGTCACACATGTATTACCTCTTATCTGTCCAGCTGACCATGAAGTCTAAATTCCGCACTATTAAACATCTCGATTTTCAATGGTCAGCAAAGACTAAAGGCAGAAAAAGAAAATGCAATCTTGCACGAACGCTTGTGACCTTCTCTGCTGTTCATCTGGCGGGGTAGGCAACATGAACAGCTGGCTTGACTTACTTGAGGCAAATGTTCTATAGTGTTTTTTACTGGTTTTGCATTGCATTTAGTTGTGAACAGTTCTTCATTTCTGCAGATTCATGGTAGCCAATAGTTCGACGGGGCTGATTTATGGTTTGCTATATAACGTCAATCCTTATTTGTAAAGCATGGCAAATCACCCATGAGGGTCTCAAGGCGCTGGAGTTGCTAACTGCTTCGCAGTGCTCTGTTCATTTGAACAGCCAGGTTTTGAGTCCTTTTCTGAATTCCCGGAGCGATGCTTCGTTCCTAAGGTGCAGGGGAAGGTCGTTCGAGGCTTTGGCTTCGGGTGGGAGAAGGAGCGACCTTCGCTGTTGAATTGGCGGATCCAGGTGGTGTCTGTGAGGAAAAGAGAGGCAGGTAGCAGGTGTCTGGCTGTTTGGTTGAAGGTCATTCATTTGATGACGTATGCTGGTCCTTTGTCATACAGGGCTTGGTATGCGTGGGTCAGCATCTTGATCTGGCATCTCTTCTGGATTTTTTTGAGGTGCGGGTGATGTGAGTCCATCTGGGGAGGTCAGGTCTTGCTGCTGCACTTTGTATTGTCTGTAGTCTCTTCAGTGATTCCTATGTAAAAAGTGTTAATGTAGTCAATTTCTATAATGTGTTTCTATCATTTGAATGGCCCTGCACCACTTCATGAATGGCCAGTCAGTCAAAATAACTTTATTTCACCTATACGATAGCAGCATAAAAAGTATTCTACAAACATACTTACATCAATATTAAAAGCAACCATTACAAATTTAGACTAACATGTAATTAAAATGTAGCTTAAAAAGACAGCAATAAAACATTGTTAAGAACATTTATAAGCTAAAAACAGTGATTCATATATGTATACGCAGGTTTGGAACAAGGCAACGTGTTTAGTTAAGTTTTAAACTTCGGTTATAGGTTTAGTCTCCTCCTGTTTAAAGCAGATAAAAAGAACGAGGACAGACCAAAACATGTAAAGGGATCTAACTATGACAGGAGATAATATAGGGCTACACATCATTGTCTAAAACTCATTTTTCGAAGAAGAGGGACAGTGTATATTTTTCCTTTATTCATATGGAATTTACAGAAGAATAGAAAGTGAAGGTCATTCGCTTATCACAAGGGCAAGGTGGAAGTGCAGTGATATTATAGGTTTTATATGAGTGGCTTAACATAAGGGAGATATAGTTTAAGCGAAATCTCACTAAAATGTATCTGTGTTGGAGATTCGAGACAAATGTTAGATAAGAAAGTTTAATTTTGATTATGCTAGGTGCTGTGATTTTGTCTGGCTGTGGACATTTTAAGGTTAGAATCATGCCTCTTTGCGACACAGTGAGATAATAAGCGAGTCATCAGCTACTTTTTGGTTATCGACATGCATAGCTTCGGGTCATCATATTGGTTATATGCCATCGGCCTGCAGGGTGATACTGATGTTCTTTAACCACTTATTTTGCTTACACCATCTAAATTCAAGGAATTGTTTATAATATCTCTGGTTAACAAAAGGGTCTCTTTTCACCACACTGAGTGCCACATCAAAACTGGAGAAATCTGGATCTTATCAGTAATATAGGGAACTCTCAGCTCCACATGACAATTATAATTAGAACAGGATTGGGGAAGAGATACCAAGTTAAAAAAAAAAATCCTCTATATGCCGAAGCTAAGAGATGTCAGATATGCCCCAGACAGCTGTGCAATAAGAGGCAGCAGGTAGTGTTTTTGCCTCCTAAACCTTTTTTATTATTTCAATTGACTTAGTCGCAATTTTCTTCACAAATATAAAGAGAGCCCCAATGTTTTTTTCCCATCAGTACTCCTCTGTTGGAGACCATGGTTCTTCAATTATTATCTCTGTCAAACATGATCCCTAAGTAATTGAAGCAATATACAACCTCTAGCTTCAAACCTTCAATATACAATCAAGGCAATCAAGGCTGCTTCTGCCACTTAGAACCTGCCACAAGAACAAAGGACTTGATATAGTTAATTTTCAGGTCATAATTGTTCATAAATCTTGAATACTCCTCTATTAGCCATTGCAGCGCTTGCCTGTATGTGCAAGAAGCACTGCATTGTCAGCATAGAGGAGTATCGGGACAGGAGAAGAATTAATATGGGGAACATCTGTAGTGGATCCCAGCAAAGCAGATTCACCGGCATTGGTGTATAGAGCAAATAAAAAGGGCGCGAGCACGCACCCTTGCCTCACGCCCATAGTGACTCTAAAGTGCCTTGGCATTCTCCTTTCTTACTAAATCTGACGCAGGCCGTAATTTCGGCATATAATTTCGGCATATATACATCACGGATGACATTAATTATCTGAGTCTCAATTTCCTTGGCCTCCATGATCAGCCATAATTTATACTGTGCCACACAATCAAAGGCTGCTGACAAATCCATGAAGGCAAGGTATAGAAGGACGTTCTTAGCCGCCGTGTATTTTGCAATAATTAGGTTTAAATTCACACAGTGGTCCACTGTTCCCTTTCCTTTTCTAAAGCCTTATTGGCTTGGGGTTATTAATTTCTTATCATGGGCCCATTCCTCAAGTCTATTTAAAAGTAGCCGAACCATTAATTTGGCGGTGGAAACTAATAAAGATATTATTCTATTGTTTTCTGGGCCTGCCTTATCCCCCTTTTTGTAGATAGGCATAATGACTGTCTTCTTCCAAGAAGGTGGTACACCTGTTTGGACTATTTCGTTAAAAACATTTGTGAGGAGTAGGGCCCAGAGATCTTGCTTGACTAGAAAGAAATCAAACGGGACCCCATTGGGTCCAGGTGCCTTCGATCTTTGACACTGGTTGAGAGCATACTGTGTTTCTTCTAGACTAAAAAGAATCCTATCTCCTGAGCTAGATGATGACAGTAGGGCTGGTTGGGCGGTTAGGTCATGTGTGTTACCAAACAAACCTTTATGGATGGCCTTTAAGCAAGAAAGGCTACCAGAAATAAAAACACATACCTCTTCATTTCTGTTTTTGCGGCTGAGCCATCTCACTAGTATCTGGGGTCCCCAACACCTCCCGCACCCTAAGGGGCTTATTTTCAGGCTCCTTGCGCCAATTTTGAGGTTTTTTTTTTAACATGGAAAAATGACAGAAAAATGGCGCAAGGGGAATAAGCCCCTTAGTTCCTGTGCCACAGTCAGTGTGCGAAGGGTAGATGACCCCATACCTCGTTGCTGTTGGTTATGTGGCCCTCGGCACAAGGTCTTTGAGGTCAGGTGGAATGTGGGTAAGGCAACATTTGACAAAGAAACAGACACAGATTCATCTGCCCCTCAGACGGCCCGATTATCCTATAATTACACATGAATAGGCAGCAGAAGTGGCCGTTCACCAGTGCTCGACTGATGCACGTGCTGTCTCATTAGAAACCAGGAGGAGGCGCTGTTCTATCACTTGTGGCCAACGCTTTTCTAAGAGCAGCAGACCGTGTATTAGATGTGGGACCAGAAAGATGAAGAGAGGTCTTTGTGTGGACATTTCTCCACTTAACACAGGATGTAGCAACTCTGAGCGGATGTGGGCCTCATGCCGTGCTGTGGTTTTGGTCATTTTGACGTGAGTTCTATTCATGGCATTTACATGCATTGAATGTTAAAAAAAATACACAGTGCTTTCTGCAGGTAGATGAGAGTCGCATTACTTCTCTCAAAATGTACCATACATTGTGCCTCTTTTGTCACACTGCATCAACTCAGTCCAGTGCTGAGGAAAATCTTTCTTTACTGTAGTAGTATATTAATTAAATAAAACTGTAGATTAAAAATCACAAAGAGCTGGCAATTTCCCAGGTCCATGTGCAATGTACTGCTCCAGGCCAGGGTTTTTCTTCGAGTTTTGGGACGTGTAGTCCTGTTTTGAAATCAAGACTACAAGTCCCATAGTTGAAAGAAAGAAAACATGTTTAAGCTTTAGAAGTGAGAGAGAGTGAACCCAGGCCACTGGCCAGCTATCCAAGATCCATTTGAAAGTGAATCTCTGACGAAAATGATCTCAGTTCTGATGGGATTTAATTGTAATTCATTTGCTGCTATCCAGTGTGGGACTACCATCAGCAGAGGGGCCATATTGGAGCTGGATCCAGTGGGCATGGTTATGGAGACTTGACTAATAGCTGGGTGTCATTAGCATACATGTAAAACTGTCTGCCCATGTTGTACAGGCGATGGGCCAGTGGTACATATAGATATGACATTCAATTAGCAAAATCCCTGAGCTCTGAGGGACACCACATTGTACAGATGTGGTTTATGATCTATTCTGAGGAGGAGAAAGCTTTGATGGTGCTTGATCAGGAAAGAAGTAATACACTGGATGGCCTCGATGGTCTAGGCACCCCTTTAAATCTGTCCAAAAGCAGCACCTCAACTCCTCTGCTGTCAATCAGCCTGCAGAGAGTGTTCATTACTGAGGTCTCAACTAGCTATGCGCTGATGCTGGACTCATATCACAGATACGCCGCACTTGCGGGGTCTGCGCTGTGGAGCACCATTCACTGGGTGCACAGGTCATCTATCTACACGTTTGCTCTATTACAGTGAATGTGCTGTCTCCAGAACAGATGTAAATGTAAACCTGCTTGGGGGCATTGAATTACTGAAGCAGCTAGTTTACCCTTCACTGTGCAGTTGGCAACCCATCATACATAAGAAGGAGGGGCAGAGAGCCCTATGCGGGTGGGTGCAGTGAGTGATTACTCCCACCTAAGGGGGGTGTCTTGTGGCATGAATAGGGCCCTTTTTACTAAGGAGCACCTTAGGGGGGCCTTTTGATGGTGTGCTACCTCTATGTGTTACACAGTCAGTGACCCTCCTGATGGCCTCTCTACCTTTGTGCCCACATCTGTAATACAGCGGAGGCGCATTGGCAATACCCCCATGCAACTAAAGGAACATCCCATGCGATTGGGCAACATGTGCGTTGGAGCGATGTCTATTACAGAAGGGGCTGCACAAGTGTGTCTGCAGTCCCTTCTTCAATTCCAAGGTCTGTGGAGGACCAAAAACAGGCACACGTGCCTGTTACACCTTACAGGCACTTTTGGTAGTATGCCCCCTAGTCTGACAGCAAGTAGTGGCCTGAGTAACGTTATTAAATTCAACACAATTTTATGAAATAGAGATAGGCTGAAAGTTTTTGGGATCATCTTATGGAACGGTGGACTTTTTCATCAAGGATTTGATCATTGCAGATTTATACACATCTGGTACTGTTCCATGAGTGAAGGATTGATTAAATTGAGTAACCAGATTGTAAGCCAATAGAGTACAATCTGATTAATAATAGATCTGAAAGCGAGCCTGATTGTCTGGCGATGGTGGTGAGGGCTGTGTCTTCTTCAAAGATCGAAACCTTCTGATGCAGTAAGATCCTTTACTGGAAAGCTATTGAAGAAATTGGAGACTTCCCCAATCTGTGATCTAATCCTATCTGTTTTTGTAATAAAAAAGGAAGATAGAGTGGTGGCCCAGGGAGCTTGGGAAGGAGTATCCTGACTGATTGGTCTGGGGCACCACTTCATCGTCAATGATTCTGAACAGTTGTTTATTTTGTTTGGAGTGTGAGTAATGCATTTTGAAAATTACTATTATTTTGCTAATCATTTCTGATGTTTATATTTCATAAGGATTTATATATTATTATTTAGCGAAGGAATCATTATTCACTGCCTCTTTGCCTTGTGGGTTTCCAGTTTTAAGAGGGTGAGTTCTAAAGTGGACCATGAGTTGGCCCTAATACTGGAATTAGTAGATTGATATGAAGTCTCCGAGGCAGTATGATATCAAATGTATGTGTTACATTGTGGTTGAAAGTGGCCTGAGGCCACTGTAGCCCATATGCAATAGAAACCAAATGACTGGGAGTCTTGGAATTTTCATAAAGTACATACTTTCCACTGAGGCTGGAAGAGCACACTGTGACTGAAATCAATCTATACTTGGCTGATAAGCTTCAACCAGGCGAAATCGGTCATAGGTTGCTTGTGTTTTGGTTCAGGGAGAACCAGGCCTGTCAGTTGGGGCTGGACTGTTCCCATTGGAGAAGGGTCAAGAATGATGTGCATATGGGTGGGTCCAAGCTGAGGTGGCATGGTGTGCTAAATAATGATGGACTGGGATACTGCTTGAGTGATTACGAGTGGCTGAAATAAATGCAAATATTCCACCCATCAATTTTGTATACTTTAGTGTACATTCATTTGGAGCAAGTATATGTTCCTGCATGATATTCCTTTTCTTAGCCATTTTTTTTATTGTATAGGTTTGGGCTGCTCCTAAAACTCATGCTGGGCCTCTCACTATATAGTGCCCATTTATAATTGTATCTTGCATGGTTATTTATTGACAAAACAGAGTAAAGTATGCAAAATGTAGATTTCTATGTGTACTTCTAGTTGACCTATTAGTTGTCCTAATTTTGGAGTAGGCATAGCATAATTGTGCAAAACACTTTTTGCAGGAAAGTTCTAGGTGATGAGCAGTCTCTTGCCCTGCTCCCTCATGACATGTGGGTGTATAGATGTTAGAAATTGAGGTCTTTAGTTGGCAGAGGTCGGTACATTTGTCCAAATAGTGATCCTTGCTTCTAGTCAGGGTAAGGGGATACACTCCTAAAATAACCCCTGCTCACCTCCTTGGTAGCTTGGCGAAAGCAGACAGGCTTATCTCAGAGGCAGTGTGCAAAGCATTTGTGAACACATACAGTAATACAGTGAAAACAGTACAAAAAATAAGGCTTTCACATGGTATAAATAGTTCAGTTCAATGCAAGTTGTAAATGCAACACTTTTCTCAAAAGTACCTGGGATGCGTCACGCAAAACAAACAAAATGGTTGCAGGGAATGTGGTGCATTGGTTCCTTACATGCAGGGAAGGTGCTGCATCAATTTCTTTCTTTGGGGAAGGTGATGCGTCAATTCCTTACTACAGCGCAGGGGAGGTGATGCGTCATTTTCTTACTGCGTGGGGAGTTGTTGCGTCTGTTTCTTACTGCGTCCCCCAATGATGCAACAGTCTTAGCGCATCGATGCGATGCGCCAATTCGGTACAATGCGTGGCTTCGTGCAGATCCGGTACGATGCATGGCTTCGTGCAGATCCGGTATGATGTGTGGCTTTGTGCAGCCGCACAGCAGGTTTGCTTCGGCATCCGAGCAGTGATCTCGAACTTTTGAGATCCTTACACCCGATGCGTCGTGCGGTGATTTCTCTAGGCACAGCAGGCGCAGCAACGGTTTCTTTAGCGATGCATCGGAAAACAGGTGCGGATGAGACACGCTTCTACAATGTTGTGTTGATTTTCCAGCTCCTAGCGACAAACAGTCTCTAGCGGTCCTAAACAGCAGCAGGCACCTCTTTGCAGGTTGGAATTCCCAGCAAGAAAATTCAGGTGAGCTGGTGGTGAAGTGTTTGTGGCCCTGAGACTTCAGAACAGGAAGCAAGCTCAGTTTCAATCCCTTGGAGATATTTTCTTCAAGCAGGTGACAAAGCAAACAGCAAAGTCCTTTTTCTCCTTTCCTTGGCAGCAAGCAGGCACTGCAGGCCAATCCCAGACAGTAACCAGTACAGGGGCAGTATTTGTCCTCGGCTTATCCAGCTCTTCTCCTTGGCAAAGGTTCCTCTTGATTTCCCAGAAGTGATCTAAAAGTCTGGCGTCTGGGCCCCTCTTTTTATACACCAACATACTTTGTTCATTGGGCCTAACTTAGAGGTGACTAATATGTAGAAAAGGCAAGGTTTAGGGACTGGCAAGTGTGTGCACTTGCCAAGTTGACATGGCAGTCCCAGACTGCACACAGGCTCTGCAATGGGAGGCCTGAGTTAGATTTTACAAGTCGCTTCTGTAGGTGGCACAATCAGTGCTGCAAGCCCATTAGCAGCATTTCATTTACTGGCCCTGGGCACACATTGTGCACTGTACTAGGGTCTGACAAGTAAATCAAATAGCCAATCATGGAAGCACTAATCAATAACACAATTCACAAAAGAGAGCATATGCACTTTAGCACTGATCAGCAGTGGTAAAGTGCCCAGAGTCATAAAACCACCAACAACAGGTCAGAAAAAATACAGGAGGAAGGCAAAACGTTCTTGGAGGACCCTGCAAAAAGGTCCAAGTCCAACAATAGACAATCCTTGTCTACTTTGCAAAGTCACTTACTCTAGCTCTTACCAAGAATAAACTACAGTGCATTTGCCAAATGCACGACCTCACACGATAAAATGCCACCTTTCCAGGATACCACCAAATATCGAGTTTTAAATATCATCCTGAAAAAATATTGTGACCAGAATATTGAATACCAAAATATTGTGAAAATAAGTCTACATAGAGAAGCGTAGATTTTATATTCTTAAATTCTCATCCCTGTATCTTGGTAATATATATACATTTAAGATGCATCGATCTGAAGTCAAGAAGAGTATTTACTTTTATAGACGTACCCTTATGATATTGTGGTAGTCGATATTCTGATAGCAATTTTTTGCAGGACAGTAATTTAGTTGTCAATATTCTGACATGTCAAAGCAAAAGACTGGGACCCCCTCTAAAGTTACAGGCAGAGGTCAGGGAGAAGAGGACAAAAATTATGAAACCACACAAAGAGTCTCCCCTCATGACCAGAATAATTATACAATGGAATTAATCCAGGAGAGCACAGTGAGCACCAAAACTGTAATATTAACCCAGTCAGAAAATGATTACACCAAATCTAAAAAAATATACATTTTTTATTTTTCATTTCTTTTATTAAATATGTTTTCATACAAATACATATCTATAAATATTTTTCAACAGAATTAACTCCCAGCAACAAATCAGCACAAATAAAGAATACTTTTAATCAAATCAAAGAAACCCTGGAAGACACACACAGCAGCATCACAACAACCCATTCATACTCAACTCACACAAATCCAGACAACCTTCACATTCATAACATCTGGGGAACACAATTACAAAATACAAAAAAAACTGCACAGTGGCAGGATGTTCTCAAGGCAGTGGTCAGTATTCTGACATGTACCCCACTTCTCTTTCCCTACAACTGTGCATTTGCGAATATTCCTCCTTCTTAAGTCTGATCTCTGCCCAAAAGTGCCTAGTGATCCCATCAGGAGTCTCCAACCAGTAACTCGTGAGATACTGTAGCTCTCCAGCTACCTGTGAGTACATATAACAAAAATATAACAACAATGAAATTATACAACACTAATAATATTAGTAGCTCTCAAAGCGCTTCATTGAACATGAGTAGTTCTAAGTACCAAAAAGGTTGAAGAACCCTGAAAGATCAAGCAACTGCAGATCAGTGGTGAGCTATTTGCAAACGAAACTTCCACTTACTTGCCAAGAACCACTGTTTGCTGGGGTTTACTTTTTGGGTTTTCAAGAGTGATTTATTTGAGAGGGTTTAGGAGTCCTGTCAGTTTCTTCAATTTTTGTTTATGCATAAGTAACTTTCAGTTGAAAAAGACCTTGGCAATTATACCAAGTATCACGTAAATTCTGATTCACGCACACATGGGTTTTTGCGTCCAATTCTGGATTGCAACTAATGCACATTTACTGCACTAACCAGTTGCTTTCCAATGCAAATTCAACTGGAAATACCGGGGAACCTGAATTGGGAAGTAAGGCCTGAAAAAGGAAAACTATGAAGTACACACATGGGGAAACTCTGATACCATGTATCATACTTCATTCTGACGCCCCCAACCCGGAATCACTTAGTAAATTGAACCCTGTCCTATTAGTATTTTCCTGGAAGGAGGGGAAGAGAGTGCAGCCACCTTCCAAAGAATTCTGCTTACCATTAAGAGATAGTAATGATAAAAATATATTTATTTCACAATTTAAAGGAAAAAAAATAAGAAAATTGTAAACTAAAATCAATCAATCAAGGCACATATTAACTGATATATTTTAATAAAAAGACACAACATTCTTTAGCAAGTGGCCCTAATCAATCCAATACAATAATACATTCATCCTGCAGAGAATCGTGCTTCTTACTCTCGAGTTTTGTGAAAACAATTGTTAAACAAGTAAAACAATCTTCAGTAAGTGGCAAAAACAGGAATGTTGGTCTCCTTTGATGGATCCAAGTGGCCACCACTATGGGTGCGAGGAGTGCGGATCTCAACTTGGTACAGGGTTTAAAGTAAATGACAAAGTCCTGGAAGGTTTCAGCTGAGCTTCTGTCACACCGGCATCATTGTGGCAGGTCAGAACCACAAGTTGTTGTGCCCTACAGTTTGGTAAAAGAGGAGGTCCTCAACAGAAGCTACTGAGGAACCCCTCATTCAGTGAGTATCTTTCAGGAAGAGTACATGCTTTCATGAAGGTATCACTGGATTGTACCAGGAGGCCCCTGCAGCACCTACACTATTTATCAAGTATCTGAACCAAGGGTCAGGTGAGGAGTGTTCACGATCAACTCCTCCATTATAACTGTTTCCATGGCAGCCAGGTGATGGGAGACAAGCCCATGTCTTGGTAAAACTTCCATGCTGCTGCAATTGTATCACCAAATGTATGAGACAAAGATGTCCTCAACAGACGGCACTAGTGATGCAGGACGAGAACCCTGGATCCTCGGCCATGCGTAGACTTGGTTGTGGAGTTGGCCATGACTAAGAGATCTATGAGCAATCCACCGTGTGCCTTGCCAAACGGAATGATCGCCCGCTTGTTCCAAACTGGGGAATTATTCTATACTGGTCTAATCATAATATTGTAAGGGCATAGGGATATTACATTAAGTTTCTGTTCATTAGTTGTCAGTTCTCTAGGATTTTTATGGTCAACATAACCAGAAACCAAACAATACAGTCCAAATCAGGGATGGTAAATTAAAATGTGCTGTTCTTTTTGCATGCTTTAGTGTAAGAGATATGTAAACTAATCTGTTACTGACAGGTTCTCTTCCCCTATAGCCTGTGTTTGTTATTTTCCTGCAGCAAAAATGATATGCTCAGATCTGTTCAGCTTCAAGGCGCCTCTGCTTCAAGGCTGCGGAGGGAAAGGATGCTCCTGAGATCTCATTTTAGGTGGTGATGGTTGAACAAGGAGTCGGTCACATTTGAACTTTTGCATTACTTTACAAACCCCTTAGGAAATGTTATTCTTGCGATGTAAGCAAAGTAGAACATTCTATATTATACTGCAAGCCTTCAAGCGCAAATTCTTCATTTCATCCTTAACACTCTAGAGAGGTAGATATTACCACAGAGAAGGTATGAATGTTCTCTCTCACCATCTACTCATTCAAGAATGTTTCAGTTAGAAAGTCAGTCCCAACTGAGATCTTCCATTATTGCTGCCCAACCTCTTTAATGATAATAGTTTTTCCTCAATAGCCCCGCAGCCACTAGGTAACCGAGAAGCATCACAAAGGAGTTGGGGAGAGGCAAACTTGCTATTTTCTAAATCTTGGGGTCTTGGCTGATTAATGATCACAAATAACTCGTGGGTGCTAGCATTATGATTTACATGCCACCTTTAAATTATTATAACTTTATTATTCTTTATCTAGAATTCAAACTTAAAATTCACAAACATTTTAATTTCTTAACTTATTGTTATACCTTTAATGTATAATTTACACAAAGCCTTCAAATAATATCTCGCACACCTCCATACACAGTATATTCAACTTGATAGCCACACACTACATTAACTATAAATAACTTCTCCATGCCCTGCTTATACCCTTTCATAATATATCACTTATACCATCTAAAATAGTAGTATTTACAAGAACAGTGATGACATTGCAATTACATCTTTTGTGAATACACAGTGCATGTTAAAGCTTCAAATTATAGTCCAGCCCACTGGAATTATGCCTTTTGTGTGGCTGGAGTGATTTTCGTATTATTATAGATTTGCTGCATTTGTCACATAATCCATTATCTGCTGCATAATCTGCTGATTTTAACAAAAAACAATTGTGTTTCCAGTTTAAACGGTTCAAAAGTTACTAAAGATGCAGCAACATGTGTTGCCTCTCAGTGGAAGGCCCTTTGCAAAGCTCACCTTTCTGTTGCTTATTGCTATATTTGGGTGTTCAATTGGTACTGCAACCAATGCCCAGAAGACAGTATTACCAAGTTAAAAACAAGCATTTGCAATGCAATCAGTCTCGCCTTTGGGACCTTATATGTATTTAGCAATGCAGCACATTAGCCTGGGTGCTGAAACATCTACTGTTCTTTAACATGGAGGGAAAGAAAGCACCAGGTATGGGAACACATTGAGAGAAATATTGCCTTTCAGCGGGAAATGGTATAGTCCAAAGTTCTGTTTTTAATGTAAAATTAGGGCCTTTGGTGGTCATATCACTGAAAATACATTATTGTCTGCGGGTGCATGTGGAGCACAATTTCTATGGACTGGAATCTAGAGAATGCTAAAGGGATTCTGGTATTTTACTGACCTCTGCTGGTCGTTTTCTATCAAGAAAGTTAAATAGAGGAGGATGCCAGAAAAATAGAAAAAAAGAAAGTCCGTCAGCAGAAAGCCATTCTGGTATTTTACTGACCTCTGCTGTTCGTTTTCTATCAAGATAGTTAAATAGAGGCAGTTGAACAGAAAAATAAGTCCCTAAGCGGAAGCAGACAAGTCCTTGGGCTGATCTCCGGAGCCCACAATATACATACACATATAAATATATAAAAAAGTATATAAGTTTATACTAAAGTATATACAAGAGGTCTCGAATGCTCGCCCTAATGACGAAATAATGAAGTAATACGGTTACAAAATGTGCCACATTATCCTACATAATTTGCCTTTTCTTGCTGCATAATTTACTCAACCCTGCCATATAATTTGGCTATCTCCTGCTGTATAATTTTAATGGCCCTGGTTATAGTTTATGTCGTGTGGCCACTGAGTTGAATACACTGTGTATGGAGGTGCACGAGTGAAGGTGTTGCGTAAATTATATTATTAACAGAATTTGTAATGTTTGTGTATTTTACGTTTGCTTATATAAAAAGGATAAATAAAGTCTTCCTACCTATAACAAAGGCTTAAACTTTGTTTTTTTCGCTGAATTACAATATATTTTTTTTAATACAAATTTGTTTCAAATCATAGAATTTACTGTCGTTGAGTGGAGTGTCATTAAATTGAGTGTAGAAGAATTGAGTGGAGGAGAGTGGTGTTCAGTGTACTACTGTTCAAGAGTATAGTGTTGTAGAGCGGAGTGGAGTATCCTAGAGTAGAGTGGAGAGTAGTAGAATGGAGGGGCATAGCATACAGTGGAGTAAATTGTTATATAGTGCAGTGGCGTGTTGTATAGTATAGTCGCTTGGAGTGCACTAGAGTGGACAGGCATAGTGTAGAGTCGACTAAAGTGTTTTAAACTAGAGTGTTGTCTTGAACAGTATAGTGGAGTGATATGTTGGAAAGTGTTGGAAAGTGTCGTAGAGTGGAGTAGAGTGTTATACACTGGGGTGCAGGGGCAGTACAGTGTCCAATCAATGCTTTTAACGTATGGGGTTACTCAGGAGCTGTACATCTCTCCTTTCTTATTTAACATTAACGCAAAATCATTTCAGTTACCTGTTGCTGAAACTTAAGTACGGTTTCAAAATTCTGCTGATAGTGCCCACGATATCTTTAATTTGTTGCATCAGGGGTGTGACACAGGCACCTGAATCCCCTGTGGTGCAGGGTGGTCCCCAACTTTAGAAGGAGCCCAGAGAATTAAGGGGACCTCCATTCAGCCCAGGCCAATGTATATATGTGGGATGTAGGAAAATCAGGGAACCCTCATGACATTCTGACTGAGGGGGGGGCACATCATTTCTCCACAGTATCACATCACATTTAAAACAAGCATTGGGATAAACAACAGGTCTCGCTTTGGGACCTTTTAAGTGTTTAGTTATCCAGCACAATCTCCTTTGTGCAACAATATCAACTGTTGCATGGCTAAACACTTATAAGGTCCAAAGGGCGAGACCTATTGGCTATGCTAATGCTTGTTTTTATTCCCTAAGCTTGACCTGCTGCTGTTTTCAATTTCTGAAACTTGTGATGCTGCTGCCAAGAGATACAGTCTCTTTGCATTTGTTCCGGCTTTAGGGCACTGTGAGGATACAACATATGCCTCTTAAACCTTATAGTCCTCATTGTTTGAAGCAACACTTCCTATACATTGATTTACACATTTGTATGACACATTCTGTCTCTCTTTAAAGTGTGTGTGATGTAAAGTCCAATGGCAGTCTATATTGGGATGAGTAGTAAAATAAATGTGAGAGGGGGTAACGTGATGGGACGCACCATCGAGGGTAGGAGTGAGGTAATCCATGGAGAAGGAGGTCACTGGGTTGACCACGAACAAAGATTGACACACCAGGCGCCTAAAGTGCTAAAGCCGTCCCTCTTCCTCTATGAACATATTAAAGCCAGACCTGTTGGCTTTGGCAAAGCATATTTGAAGATGGAGTAAGATCGAATTTTCCTTTTCTACATCAAGGATGGTTCAAAATTCATGGTGCTACACCAAAATAGGAGCATAGCATTCAGTTAATTAGCAAGGGCCTCAGAATGTAAAAGGTGACAGTTCATTTTCAAGAAGCAGATAGATTTTTAAACATCAGAGGCCCTTTTAGTCAAGGAGTGCACAAGCCCAGGTAATGCAGAGGGCAGCAAGAAGGTAGTATCCACTGGGCGCGTGCACCCGTAGGCAGACTGGTGATTGCGTCAGACTGACGAGGTGTCATAAGACTGTGTGTAACCATAGCAGGAAGCCACTGCACAACGGGGCGGAATATACATTGCAATACGGAGGAACATATTGTAAAGATTAAAGGGCAGTATATATATTCTTCAAAGTACTTTATTGGCTTGCGACATCCCAGCTGAGCTCCCAGCTCAACTGTGTCTTCAATTCATCTGCCAACATTCTCTACCAAGCCTGACATCATAACATTCCGTGATGTCAGCTTAGCATATCTCCACACATCCCCCCCTTACATTCGCTTGAGAAGAAAATTTCATGCAAATAAATAAAATTTTTGAAAGAACTATACAATACAACAACAAAACTAGGATAACATACAAACACAGTCATGGTAAGTCAATGAAACCAAAACAGAACATACTAAGTCATACAGTAGGTGATCATGCTATAACTTTAAAGAATATAAAGTTACCTTATAACTGATTATAAAGCTACCTCATAACTTTACAAACATTGCCCATACTCCTAGTAGTTCCATTTCCCAAAATTACAACATTTCGTTTGACTTACTTCACTTTTCTAAGGATCAGAATTCTTACTTTTACCTTTATGAACAAAACCCTTCCTTCTCACAACAACCCAATCTCCAGACACCAAACAAGATCTTTTCACACCCATTCTCTTATTGTAGAACGAAACATTCTTACTGTATGATTTCAACACATTTTTCTTTATTTCTTCACGATCCACAACAATTTCCACATCATTTTTCAACCATACTGGACACTCCTTAGTATTTGCCACCCTCCCTTTGAGGGAAACAAACGGTGAAACGCTAGTTACACTGTTATTCTATGTGACCACATCATTCTTCTTAATTCCTTTTTCTATGACAATTGGTTGGTCAATGACAATTGTACATTCTCCATAATCAAACGATTCACTTTTTCCACTAAACCATTAGCTTTTGGACGGAAAAGAGCTACTCTTTCACGGACAATTACTAACCCAGTCAAATAAGTCAACATTTCCTTGGACATAAATTGTAACCCATTATCAGAAACAATAGTCTTCGGTAAGCCTTCATCCATAAAAGTCTCTTCCATGAAATCAATAACCACAGACGTGTTCACCACTGGCACAGTTTTGATCACAAACCATTTGGAATGGTAATCCACTAACACTATAATAAACTTGTTAGCAGTTCCTAACTTAGCCACAGGACCCAAAAAATCAATAGCTACCTTCTCCCAAGGTTTTGTAGGAAATCTTGACACTTCTAATAGAGGCTGTCTAATTACTTTAGTTGTGTCACTGTTAGCATACGCCACACAATTCTTCACTCTTTCCTCAACATCATGCTCGACACCCGGCCACCAAAACGCCTCTCTTACTCTCATCTTCATGGCACTACGTCAAAGATAACCCTCATGAATGATATCAAGAATTCTAGATCGAATGCCAATGGGAGGAACAAATTGATTTCTCCTTCTCAACTTACCGCCAACAATGCTTAACTCATCTTTGACCTTGAAGAATTCACACATATCCATTCTACGTGCATACCTATCTTCCCATCCATGCACAATCTTCTCCTCAAACGTTTTCATAACATCATCATCCTCTCTAGCAGCAGCCCATTCCTCAGCAACAATAGATAATTCCCCTTCAATTGAAAACACCTTACTGTAGTCAACCTGAGAAACAATTCAATCCACAGGCATCCTGGATGAAAATTATGCAACTATATTGTTACTGCCATTCACAAATTTAATCTCAAAATTATATTCCAACACACCTGTAATGCGAGGTGTAACATTTCCTTCGAAACCTTGTCCACCCTTAAAAATGTAAGTCAAAGGTTTGTGATCAGTTCTTAATCTAAAAGGAATTCCCCAAACATAGAACCTAAAATGGTTAATTCCCCAACAACAGGCTAGAGCCTCTCTTTCGATCACAGAGTAGGTAGTTTCAGCACCTTGTAGTCTCCTAGACGCAAACCCAATCACATTTTCAACCGCACAATGAACTTGAGTAAGAACAGCACCAATCCCAAAATTACTAGCATTGGCGGTAATGTATGTTTTCCTTGTAACATCAAAATGACCTATGGTTGGGCACTCATTATAGACTTTTTTATATTGGTAAAAGAACACTTACACTCTACTGTCCAATCATACTCTGCTCCCTTTTTCATCAATCGCCTCAAAGGTTCAACAATTTCTATAACATTTCTTCCATATTTAGAGCAGTATTCTGCTAAGTCCAAAAACGATTTAAATTCATCCTTGGACTCAGGTCTGTGTGCATTTTCCACAGCTGCCACAATACTTTTTTTTGGACTAATTCCCTTAGCATTAATAGTGTGACCTAAATACGTAACCTCCTCCTTTATAATTTGGCATTTTTCTTACTTCACAGCTAAACCATGCTTTTCTGATCTCAACATCACCTCCTCAAACAATTTGTCATGACTATGGTTACTATCTCCCACAATGAGCACATCATCTTGGAAACATGATACATGCTTTCAGTCTCCAAACAATGTTCTTCATCACCCTTTGAAAAACAGCCGAAGCTGATGCTAGTCGGAAAGGCATTCTTTTCATACCGAAAAGCACCCAATGGAGTCACAAAAGAAGTTAGATGACGTGATTCATTGTGTAGATTGACTTGATGATAAGTGGACGACATGGCCAGAACACCGAACACAGCTCTTTTACCCTCCATAGTTAGCATTTCAGAAATGTTTGGTAACAGTTGTCTATCCACCCAGATGTACTTATTTAAATTGCGCAAGTCAATACATAATTGGATCTTTCCATCTCCTTTGGGTGCCACCACAATAGGGGCCAACCATTCTGAAGCTTCTATTGGTTCAATGAGTTGCTGTTCTAGCAACATGTCAAGTTCTTCCTTCAAAGCTTGTTTCATCATGTTAAGCATGTTCCTCACTTTATGTACTACCGGCTTTACACTTTGTTTCAAAACAATTTTATGAGAAAACGCCTTCAGTAAATCTAACTCATTTGAGAACACTTTAGGAAATCTCTTCATCAGTGCTTCATGACTTTCTGGAGAAACTTCTCCTACCTTGTCTTGTTCAGTCAGCACTACAGGTTCTTTAGCGCAAGGATTGATAATTATGCCCAAATCATATTGATGGCCCCAACCAAGATCCGATCCATAATCAGTTACATATATTCTTCCAAACACTCTCCTATCTTTAAAACTTATCGTTGTCCATTTCAATACCAACATTTCTATCTTTCTTCCAGCACACCCTACAGCCTTTATATCACATTCGCACAACGAGGAGTCATTGAAATTCTTAAAGGTTTCTCTGGAAATAAGAGTGAATAAACTTCCAGATTCCACTAATACTTTTACAGAACGTCCATCAAGGAAAATATCACAATGCAGTTTTTCCAATTTGTCTGTGCTCTCTAATTTTACACCTGATGGCTTGAGCACAGTCATTCCACTTCCACAGGGTATTTTCTGTTCACCTTCCACAGTTAAAGTTATTTCCTGAACATTTTCACAAATGTCATTCCCTTCTTGATCCACCAACTGAACTCTCTGTGTGTCTCCATTCTCCATTTTGGTTTTACACATTTTAGCAAGATATCCTCTCCTGCCACATTTCCTGCACAGTGCACTTCTAGCTGCACACATTGTACTAGAAGCAAGATGCCCCGGGCACCACACCTGTAACATTTTGGAGCAGATTTACAAGCCCCGTGCGCCGCTTTCACGCCGCCGTTGCGTCACTTTTGTGACGGAGAAGCGGCGCAAAAGATGCACCATGGTGAGGGGTATTTACAACATGACGCATCTCCCAGATGAGTGATGTTGTAAAGCCCTGCGCCAGAAGAGGCGTACCATCACAGGCGGAGGCGTTCCGGCGCAGGAACGCCTCCCAAAAGTGGCTGAGATTTCACTCAGTCACTTTTGGGCCCATGCTGCGTCAAAACCCTGCGCCTGCTTGAAGCAGGCATGAGGATTGACGCAGCATTGTGGAGATAGGGCCCCCCCAGAGCATTGCTGGAGCTGCGTCGCGCTTCCAACGCAACTCCAGCAATGCGCCGTTTTTATGGTACAGATGCGTGACGCATCTGTGCCGTTTTTGCCCATGGTGCGCTGCATTGTAAATGCGGCGCATCAAGGGCGGCGGAGCTGCGGCGCACAATTAGTGTCGCATCCCTGCTGATATGCAGGGATGCGCCAGTAATTGTAAATCTGCCCCTTTATTTTTCTCCAATTCATATTTCTCTGCCTCATTTCTAATTTCCCTTTTTTGTTTCCGTCGGTTAGTTTTTTGACATCAGCACTCTTCTGCCGCAACGATACTCTTTATTTCTTCACTTACACTATCTATTTCCTTTAACCATATTGCAGTATGTTCCAATCCTTTTAGCAATTTTAATGGTCTCTTGTAAATTTGGTTCTTTTGTTAATAATTTCTCCTTAATCCTCCTGTCATTGGTGCAACTTACAATTTGATCCCTATTAAGGGAATCTGTGAACTGTTTGAAATGACAGGATAAAGCTAAACCTCTCAAAGTAGCAACGTAAGACGCTATGTCTTCATACGATTTTTGCACTCTGGAAAAAAACGTATGTCGCTCTAATACCAAATTAGTTTTAGGGGTAAACTGGATATCTATCATTTGCATAGATATCTCAAAAACATTGTTTAGTTGCCCGTCTCCCATTCCCAATGATACTTCAGGCAAACCTTCAAAAATTCTTCTCCCTTCAATTCCTACGTGGTGTAGAAGGATCGCTTGATGTCTGAGTGGACCGTAACAAACTCCACCTATAGCTCGTTTATACATGAGAAACCATTTTTTCCATTGTTTCCAGGGTACTGGTGAATTGCCAGGAGAAGCAAAGAAAGGTGTGTAGTGTTCTAATAGTTCGCCTGGCTGGGCGAGACCCCGGAAACACTCCCTCACAATGTATCACTCTGTGGCCAGGCGTGGCCAGAGAGCTATAAATAAATGGGCCAGGGTCGCTCGTGACTTCCGGTCCCAACTAGCAATCTGTGTGGTGGTCTGTTGTGAGCCCTTGATAGTGTGGGCCTCGTTGTAATTAGCCCCAGTCTGGTGCATGTATTATTTCCCTGTCACTGACCCTCTCACCCGTCACACTGGCGACGAGGGTGAGATCCTGTTCATGACCCCTAGCAAAAAGAAGCCACCTACCCCACAGCGATAAGCATCCCAAGGGTGAGAAGAGAGCTGAAGAGGGGATAAGCATCCAAAGGGTGAAGATAGATAGAGCCACGAGCACGCCCTGCAAGGCGCAGAGACACCTATCGGCAGAGGAAGGGTCATGTCGAACGTGCCAGTAACAGCAGCCAAGCAACCAGAAGCCCCACCAGTGGTAACACACCTGGTGCATTCCCAAATTGCGGCACTCCCACCATTCAGCGAGCTCCTTGACCCGGCCACTGCATCACCAAGGTGAAAAGTATGGGTTGGCCACCTTAATAACTACTTTGTGGCCATGCGAGAAACAGACGGAGCGGTCAAGAGATCACTACTATTACATTTCGCAGGTGATGAAATATATAAGCTCTTCGAACACCTTCCGAACACCGGCGCCACCAATGACTACGGCGCCGCCGTCACCGCGCTCAACGCACACTTTGACCCCCAGCTCAACCCCCATTACGAATGATTTAAGCTCAGGCAAGCTAGACAACGCGAAGCAGAGTCAATGGACACGTATCACGCACGCCTCAGGTAGCTGGCTAGCACGTGCACCGAGGACGACCAAACTAAAGAGGTGACGGCGCAACTCATCCAGGGGTGTCGAAACAAGACACTGCGGACCTCAGAGCGACGGCTATGGAGGCGGCACTCACTTCACACCATGATCAAGCGGCCAATGTCAAGGTGGAGCGGGCCGATGCCATTCGAACATCATCTCGCCGAGGTAGAGGAAGGTGGCCGACAAGAACCATGCGACGGACCTCGTGTGGGTGGTGTGGAAAAGAAGAACATCCCCCAGACAGCTGCCCGTCCAGAGGAAAGTCATGTTCGAAATGCGGAATTCTGAATCACTTCGGGAGTGTATGCCGAGGAGGCTCACGAGGAAGAGGCACCACGGGAAGAAGACCACCGACAGGAGTGGTGAGAAACCTGACGCTAGAAGAATCCGCAACGCCGAGATCGACCAGAGGCCCCACTCGCTGCCCCCAATGCCTAGATGACTCGTCTACAGAAGAAGAAGAGTGTTATTTTGTGTCATTGGCAAGTGACCTCAAGAAAAAGCTGCAGCCACAGCCACAGTGCAACATTGAAATTGATGGGTCCAAGGTAACCGGCCTGATCGACACCGGAGCGACCGTCAAAGTAATGGGGTCGCAACATTACAAAAAACTGAGCCGGAGGCCAACCCTCACTCCATCAAAGATCAAGATCCTAACGTATGGCAGCAAGACGCCACTCCCTCTAAAAGGGAAGATGACTGTTCAAGTGAAAGCGGAAGACCACGAGGGAACAACAGTATTCCATGTCATAGATCGAGAGGCTGACATACTAGTTGGAAGTCACACTGCAGAAGACCTCAACTTAATTGCATTCGCAAATGCAGTCAAACTGCTACAGGCTGATGACATGCTAGAAATGTTCCCACAGCAATTCAAGGGATTAGTGAGAATACGGAGACCACCCATGAAGTTGCACATGATAAGTGAGGGGGAGTAGGTGAGTGTTGTAAACATGAGAGTATATATATCAGGAGTAAATGGTTGATGATGCACATGTTTGCACATTTTGTGTGAAAAACGTGGAGCGCAGTGTGAATGAAGTACGCGAGGGATAAGGTGGGGCGTTAACACGGAGTGGGAGTGCATAATACATTGGGTGGCAACTTTGAGAGTAGTAGGAGAGCAATGATACATGTAAATGCGGAGACCTCACTTAGATGATAGGGCTTTGACGTAGGAGTTGTTTAAATGTCATAAAAAGATATTATTTCGAAATGGTTTCAGAGATCGTTTTGTAAAAGGTTTTTTCGTACGCAATGAAAGTGAGTTAAGCAACAAACGAGATACTATGTATTAAGCATTGGCATGGTATGATGTTATATACCTAGTATTATTATGATGTTAATGAATATGTGTTTCTGTATTGATTTCAGCGCACCCTGACGAAGAGCACTTGATGCTCGAAATGCATTGGTTTTTTAATAAACGCTGTTTTGGATGAACCCCTGCATCAGTCGTGTTTGTGCAAGAGGTCCAGATGGGCACAGCACTCACATTAGAAATTTGAACATGGCATAAATATCCCGTGTGTGGATTGAAGTAAAGGATGAAAATTTCAGATTAACATAATAACTATGGATGATGGTGAAAAATATTGGTTAAAAAATCAACAAGAAGAAAGTGTCTGCCAGATGGCGCTATGCAATTGTGCGGCCGACTGGAGCAACAAGTTTCCCCCTCTACTTACTCCCGGACCTGGAAGACCACGTCGAATCTGTGGTACGCAGCGGCAGTGGGTGCCAACTTACTGGAAACACCGAGGCTCCAGCACCCGTCATTACCGAGGATCCGGCGCCATCACCATGGGCATGGCTAAGCCTTGACTTTGGGAGCTTCCCAGATGGAAGAGTCACTGCGGTCATCGTGGACAGCTACACCAAATACCCAATCGTGGAGGTCCTCCCATCCACGTCATTCAACAACCTCCAGCCAGTGTTAGAGAAATCCTTCGCCCTTTTCGGTATCCCACACATCATCAAAACCGACAACGGGCTCCCATTCCAGGGCTGCGAGTTCAGGGACTTTTTGACACGTCTCGGGATTAAGCACCACCGAGTAACTCCACAGTGGCCACACGCAAACGGCGAAGTGGAACGGTTTATGCGAACTATCAACAAGGTGCTACGGATTGCCACAGCTGAAGGTGCAAACCCAGAATGCACGTTGCAGCGATTCCTGAGGGATTACCACAGTACACCTCACTGCACGACCCAAGTAACCCCATGGTCGCTCATGCTGGCCGGGCCCCGCAGAGACATGCTTCCAAGAGCCGAATGCTGGAAACAGAAACCCTATGATCCAACGATGGCCCACGTGAGGAGACACAACACCAATGACAAGGCAAGCAGAAGACGCAAGGCGAAGACCCGTGTACTAACTCCATGGGTGTTCGGTGCTGATCAGAAACCGCTGGAACACTGGAAAGTTCTGAACCCCTACAAACCAGGCGTGTGGGTGGTGACATCAACCAGTGGAACTGCTGTCACGGCGGAGAGAAATGGCAAAACCGTGACGAGAAACTTCTTGTGGTTCAAGAAGGTCCCGGACACGGCCAAAGACCAGACCTTGGTGGAGCAGCCAGAATTCCTGGAGACAACACTGAATGAGGCCGAGCAGGCAGCAGAGGCAAGCGTGCCATCCTACCCAATGAGGCCACAGGTGCCTGAAGCCCACAGCCCTGAACACCAAGCTGCGGGCGTAAGACATCCAAACCCACATGTCCAGCGAGACATGCACCGTCACCCATATGGTCTCGGGTCAAATCCAAAACCTAACCGGAAACTAGCAGACTTTATTTGCTAGACTATGATGACTTTCTTTTGTTTCAAAATCCAACCTGATAAGGGATGTAGCGTTCTAGTAGTTCACCCGTCTGGGCGAGACCCCGGAAACATTACCGCACAATGTATCACTCTCTGGCCAGGCGTGGCCAGAGAGCTATAAATAAATGGGCCGGGGTCGCTCGTGACTTCCGGTCCCAACTAGCAATCTGTATGGTGGTCTGTTGTGAGTTCTTGATAGTGTGGGCCTCGTTGTAATTAGCCCCAGTCTGGTTTATATATTATTTCCCTGTCGCTGACCCTCTCACCCGTCACAAGGTGGAGGTGAAGCCATACTTTGATCTGCCATCCCTGAAAATAATATAACACAATGAGCTAAAATAACAATTTAACAAAATAAATTAATTTAATAAGTTAATATAATAAGCTAACACAAAAATGGAAAATAATAACATAGTTTATCAGCCTTCTGATAGACTCCAATGTTGTTCACCAGTATTTACAGTCTTTTTTCTCTTTCTTGCACTGTAGAATTCAAGAGTCCTTCCTCTATTACCATCACTAGGAAGATAATTTGTTATTTCTGGCAGTTGAGAAAATCAAGGGAGGCAAAAGATGAGTCCGTTGCTTACTCTAGATTTAATTTTATGTAAGTGGCCTCATAAATCAGCATAATCATGTTAAACACTTGTAGTGGTGTGTGTCATGAAAAGACGCACGCAGCTAGACTTTGTTCCGCCCTTAACAAGCGTTTGAGACCGCACGCCAATTGTTTGCACTGGTACCAACCTCGCGATAGTAATTGTAAGGCTCGTGGACTGGTTGCTCGCGCTTGAAGCCGAGCGCCGATTACTCACATCACCTGCTTCGCGCTAGAAATTGTAAGGCTAGTGGACTGGTTGCTCGCACTTGAGGCTGTGCTCCGATTACTCGCACCTGTACATGCCTCGCACTTCAAATGATAAAGCTCACACTTGAGGTAATGCACGTTGGTTACTCGCGCCGGTGTGTAACTCAAGCTAATTTGACAGTTATATTCAAAATAGTTAATAAAACATGTCTTCTTGATGCCATCAATCTATAATAAAACAGCCCACAGTTTCAAGCTTCAAAGGTTGTTTGTAAACATGCCTCCCATCCAAATGGTCTCTCTAACAGCTTTATAATGTCAGTTAACAATCGATTTACAGCGTGAAATATATTTAGAGCAAGGTAAACTAACCCATTTTCACCTATCAAAACGAGTTATTCCCAAGGTTAAATATTCACACAGATTTCCCAAGGTTAAATATCACGCAGATAAATTATTACATCAATGCCAAGACTTGCCTCTAGTTTTCACAGGCAGATATACTTCATGCAGGGTTGGAGATATCGCAGGACTGTCCCCTGCACAGTTCCTTTACCTCGTCGCCAGTGTACAGATTAAAGGACAGTATATATATTCTTCAAAGTACTTTATTGGCATGCAACATCCCAGCTGAGCTCCCGGCTCAACACCTTCATCAATTCATCTGCCAACATTCTCTACCAAGCCTGACATCATAACAGTCCATGATGTCAGCTTAGCATATCTCAACAAGTATGTATTGAACCATGTTATCAACTCGCAGTGAGCATGCACATGGAACATATAAGCACTCCTAGGCATGCACCTCGTCACTCCATGTAATATACAGTGCAATGTGAAGGACCTACCATGAAGTAGCTGAGAGCAAGGACACTGAATACACATGGAACATACAGACAGCTATTGGCAGGAACCTAGTCACTCCATGTAATACACAGTGAAAGAGGAGGCGCTTTCCGTGAAGACCCAACTAACATTTTGTTGATGCTGCATGTCAGCTGGTCGCAGCTGGCAGCAACCTCCCTGAAGTATCGCCCAAGAGGAAGCAGAAAATTTAGTTTGCCCTGTGAGGAGCAAAAGAATCATGTGCAATGACAATTCACGGGCAACAGGCCTGCCCTCTCTTCTGCGAGAGTCACACCGAGACAGGCAGCAGAAGGTGGTACAGTACAGGCGCAAACCGTTGCCAGAGCTCTGAATTTGTGTCGGGCTCCCTCGTTCCATGGGTGAGGTCATGGAGAATGGGGCGGGGCAAACAAAAGTAGTGGCAAGGGAGTAAGAGAAGCAGGACTGACGTCAATGCTTGCTTTTGATACCTTATTACAACCGAATTGTTACATTTTTCTTATTGCTGGTGCATTAGGAGATCAAATTGCGCCTGTAATAAAATAACAAAGGACAGTTTGTAAAGACATTAATATCTCCCACTTATAAAGAGGACTTTTTTTAAATTATGGTTATTACTACGAGGCTACCTCCATATTTAAGCGTTGTATGTAACAGGGGCTACTATCTCACTTTTTATTGGCATTAAATGTACTGAATTGTGGCAGGATAGAACGCTGCAACAAACTTACAAAGACTCAAACTTTTGATCTAAAGTTCACCCTGACTTTAGCAGAGAACGCTTAACTGAGATATCCTGTTGACATTTCCTTAGAGTGATGTTGCCCCCGCTGGAAGGTGGGCTTATGGAGGGGACTAAAGGGCAGATTACACTAAAAAACATAATTGTTCTAATTGTCACAAAAGGAAGGGAAACGTAAAGATCATCGACCCGAGAAAATATGTTCCCTAAAATAGATGTAACTTTGTTTTATTGGGTAGGTCCTAATCTGACAATATGTGCCAAGAAACCAGTAGAAACTGCCACTTCTGAAGTGGGTGCAGCATTATTCATCACAGCCTGCACTTTGCTTGTCCAACACAACCTTCACGTACGAGCCGACGTGCTTTGCTCAGCAGTGAAGGCACGTGCAAGGTCCCGTGGCACGCTGTGAATGTACCCAGCAGTGCACAGAAGCTGTGACTCAGGTGTGAGGCACAGCATGTGAAAACGGACGCCCCGTTGCATGTGTCGACAGAAAGATGAGATTCACAAACGGGAGGTATTGGGAGACCAGTACTTACATAGTGAAAAAAATGATTCGATAATTCAACATGTTCCGGCAAAACAGTCATCCATCCCACAGAAGGCTGGCAATGAGAAAACACCAGCAGAACAACCTTTAACGTAGGTTGTGCCTTTAAGGGGGAACAAAGTTTGGCTATCGACACTCAGGGATCAAGCAGTCCAGTGGGCACCGTCCCCACTGTTGATGCTGTTAGTGCAGCCGGACGGAGCCCACAACACAGAGCGAGTCTCTGCCTGCCCGACACACATGACAACAGAGCAGGGGATGATAGAGTGAGAAACAACCACCATATGGTGGCATATAGCACAACTGGGGCTACCCAGACACCCAAAAGGCACTTCCGCCCAAACAAACAGAGTGGTTGATATGCCAACACCTGCAGATCAAAGCAAATCTACAGAAAAGTACACAGGCGAAAAACTCAGCTTGTTACATTCAGATGACCGCTCTACTTTATTTTTTGGGTAATTTCTCTATTGTATATGATATGCGCTACAGGGAAATTTTACCAATATGTTATCAGCTTCATAAATGTATTTTATTTGGATTTCTCATCTGGTAACTGACGTAAGACACACGTATGTCAATAACATTCCAAAAGTCTTTTATTAGTGTATGTTTTAGGATTGTAAATTGGCGCACCACATTTTGCCTCGAGTCAACTTCAGAGTGTTAATTGTCCAATAAACAGCAAAAAGCTAATGGAGGGATGAAAATGAAATAGGACAAGTTCCCAGTCTGAAAGACAATTAGAGGAATGGTTCATTAAAGAAGTCATTTCTCCTCATTACATTTTAATAGCTAACAGATTATCCAGGCTACTTAAAAGTATAGTTTAGGATCTGGAGTTGACATTAAAGACAGCGTATGACTGTCAACAATGCTACTTGTTTTACAGTAGTGCTTCACACCACCCTTTTGCGATTTCTAAGCACTGTAAACATCAAGTGCTTCTATTACCCATTCAATGCTAGGGATAACCTCCAGCATAGTTCACGATGGAGTAAGACTCTGGGGAGCAGCATACTGATAACAAGCGTGCGCCTCGCCCTGAAAGTTAAAAAAAAAGCGTGCAGGCTGCAGCAGGAGAGAGAGGCGGAGGGGTGCACCCGCAAGTGGTGCGCGCGCGCTGGAGAGAGCAGTTGGTTCTTTTTCAAAGCACATACTCATGCTTGTGGTGCACCGATGCGCACTCCCGCAAGGCGTATGCCGCCACAAACACGAGTATGTGCTTTGAAAAAGAGCTGCACGGTGGCTAAAGGTCTCCTAAGCAGCACATGAGCGCTGCTAGGTGGGACCTAAAAATAGGAAAAATTGTTCAGGGAGTACCTGTGAAAGTCTGGGTATGGATAGATACCCATTGGCTTTGCCAGAACGAAAACAAAATGTTGTTTCTATGCCTGGCTCTAGACAGTTCTAGTTGTTTGCCGGAGTACAGAGCACAGAGTACAGAACAAAAGAGGATGTAAAGAATGCAGAGAGGGCTTTTTAATATTGATTTGTAGTTATACATATTGCATTGTGGATTTGAACTTGCAAGAAGGGGAAAAGTAGTCAGTCGCCTCCATCATACGGTCAGCTCTACTGTTCACCTCCCCCTCCCACAAGTAGTGTCTGCTGCCAGCATGTGTTTTGCTCTGGTTACTTATCCTCAGTTTGGTTAGTGTCCCACTACTAATCATAGCAGGTTGGAGAGTGATTGCCTGTTTGTCTGCCCACCGTGCTTGTGAGAGGCCCACTGGTGGAATAGAATTGTTGATCCTCAAAAGGGATGCAGCGGTAGAGCATGACATGACCTTACAAGAGCAGGGGGTGTGGGTCACAACCATATCTGTAGTGATAGCCGTTCATGTAGCCTACTTGATTGGAAGCAATTCTTGTCATCTCTTCCTCCAAAGATCATCTAAAATGACTGCAGGGATTTCTGTTTTATCTTGAGAAGGACAGAGCAAAAATAGCAAAAAGGATTGTTGGTGCTCTTTTGCTCTATGAGAACTCCTTGTTATCTGGCCCCTCGAAAGGCAACATAAACAAGCATTGGCAATGACAAAAGGTTTGGTGTTGGCTGCTAGCCCTTTGGCTTTGTCAATGCTTGTTTTTTATTGCTTCTGTAAAACGTTAGTTTTATCATTTAGTTTTACCATGCACGTCAGCCAATCTGAATATAGACATTTGACCGAATTGTTGTCAGGCTTCAATTATGGTTAAAAATTTAATTAGAAGCATATACTGTTGAGCATTATAAACACCACCAATTCAGCCTACCTTATGGAGACACTGCCAAACAGTGGCGGCCGACATGATAAATTACCGGGGGGCGCAGGAGCAGGGGAAAGGGGGCCAGCGGGAAGCACGGAGGAGGAGTGGGGGTGGAAACGGGAAGCACGCTGGGGAGAGCGTGGCGGGAAGGTAATAAAAATAAACACTTGCCTGGTGCTACCGTCCACCTCGCACTCCTCTGCTGCAGCTCCTGGAGTCCCTGGGAAAGCACCGGGCTCCCATGCAAACCCTGCACTGCTCTCATATGAGAGCGGGCGGGTTTTGGCCTGAGCGGGCTGAGAAGACGCTCCGCTCAGGTCAGGGAGTCTGTGTGGTTTCCAAAGCCGGGTTGCGCAATGCAGTCGGGCTGGAGAAATCTAAGTGCACGTAGCGCTCCCCTCCCTTCCCATGCCGCGGCCCGCACCTCCCTGCAAAAGCTGACTCAGAGCTGGCAAATGAAAAATAAAATGATACCAAGTTATCGTTTTGTTTTTCACTTGCTGGTTCTTTGCAAGTTGGGCGACACTCCTCCGCCATTGCAGTGGATCCGCCCCTAACTGCAAACCTCTAGGGTTTAGCTCTGTGCAAGACACCAAGTAATGGTCATAGGGAGGAGATGTGGCCCAGCGGCTCAAGCTGCTGTCTTTGCAACCTGATGACATAGATTTTAATTCTGGCTTCAGCAGTTAATCTCCCTGGGCCTAAAAGTGTGTAAATGCATTTATGTTATCCCCACTGGATGTACAGGATCTTGTAGATCGCCTCTCCACCCCAAATGAAAAAGGGGGGCCCTCGGCCCCCCCGCACGCATGGCGGCGCGGTAACCGTTTCCCCCCTTTCCCCTTTGGTGTCTCTCGGTGGTGGGGGCGGGCCCTTTTGGGCGCGACCCACCACCGATTGGCCGGCGGCCTCCCTGACCCGGATACCAGGTAGAAGGTCCGGGTCAGGGGGGGCGGGCTACTGGAGGGGCGGGGCGGGGGGGCATTGCCCCCCCGCCTGGCCGCTTGGGAATAAAGAGGTGGGGAGCGCCCAGGAGACCCCCTTGTACCTGGACGCTCCCTCACAGCACGGTGTGCCCCGCGCTCGGGGCTTCTTTGTTTTTAACCTTCTTGTTTTGTTTTACAGGAACTCTCTGGAATCCCGGTTTGCGGATCAAGGCGGAGCATTGCCGGAACTTTGTAATTCTGCTTTCTTTCGCAGGCTTTGGACGTCCGGGGTTCCGGAGCCGCGCTGACCCAGCCGCGTGGGGGCCTGCCGCATCGGGAGAGCGGAGAGCCGTCGGGAGCATCGCCTCGCCCGTGGCGGATCAGCAAGGAGCGGAGAGTCGTCGGGAGCATCGCCTCGCCTGTGGCGGATCAGCAAGGAGCCGAGAGCCGTCGGGAGCAGCGCCTCGCCTGTGGCGGATCAGCAAGGGCGCAGAGCGACGGGAAGAGCGTGGTACGGGTCGCTTAAGGCCCGGTAAGGTATTGTGCGGGGCAGGGGTCTTCAGTAACGGGCACATTTTGGACAGCCGGGTGCAAGTACGCTGCTGAGATACACCTGGAGCGGCTGTACAATACGGGTGATTGTGCGCTTTACAATTGTGGATTATTATTGTAAGCGCTGTGTAATGACGTTCCTTTAGAAACTGTTTTGAGCGCACTCAATTAAACGGCAAATCAGGCCGGGGGGAGCTAATTAAATAAGCCTAGTTTGAGTTGAAGCTAATTTTAGCACGTTTTCACGCGCTTGTGGTCACAGGGCAGTCTTTTGAACGTGCTACTGTGCAGGGAAGTGAAGCAGGGTCGACCAGGGCAGCACCTGGATGGGAGACCCCTAGGATAACGTGCAATTGCAAGAAAAAACGAGGTGTCATTGGATAACTGTTTTACAGGACTGTTGTGAAAGAAAAGGCGAAGTAATATTCAGTAACTGTTTGCATGAGTGTTTTGCATTGCCTAATCTGATAATTGCCTTATAAATTCAGTTTTTGATATTGGTGACTTTGAACAAAGGGGGCAATTGAGGGTAAGAAGTTACTTCAATGTGCCTTTCAGTCTTTTTTATGGCTTAGAAAGAGTGTTATGTTATTGTCTGCAGATACAACATAAGTTTAGTGGTGCACATCACCAGAAAGTTAACGGGGGGGGGTTCAAGCCTCCATTGTATTTAAACTGGGCTTTCCTAAGTCTGCTCCTGCTTTTATCACACGGTGTTAATACATCTCTCTATTCCAGGCATCTAACGACGCTATTTCGTGCAGATTCACTCATTTGAGAGGCGTAAGGACGTAAGGACAGTCAACACCCAACCTGGTGCGCAGGACTGGTCGGTAAGAGGGGTACGGGGGGCTGGCATTCATCGCTCCTGGTGGCCGCCGGGTGGGTCTACATTAGGTTTACTCACCCCTTACATAAGCGGACAAGCCGCTAGTGTTGCGGTCGCCGTTGCATGGTGCTGAAAGCCCCCTGGTGACCCTCCATCTGAAAGGTACACAAGGTTGGCCTGTTGTGACACTAGGAGAGTAGGCAGCTGGTTGTCGAGTTTTATTATGCCAGGACCACGGGGTGGAAAAGGTGGGTCCAAGATGGAGGCTATGATGCGGGCCATGATGCGGGAAATGGGCGAAATTAAACAGCGGCTAGGGAAGGTTGATGAGCTGGAAGCCCGGATTAATGAGAGGGATGAGGAGGCCCCTGGCCCATCGGGCAGGCCTATCCGCCAGAGGGCGGCACCATTGCCAAGGGGGGATTTCGTTACCCCGCCTAGGAAATCTAAGCCCAAGAGACCCAGGTATGCTGCACCTGCCACGCCGTGGCGGCCATCCCACCCCCTATTATTATACCTGTGCCTATACTGCCAGCCCCCGTGTTGCCGGTGCCTGTTGTACCGCCAGGAGATGCGGGACTTGCTCCCCCACCGGTGGCCACAATCCCGGCCACAGGCGTGCCGCAACCGGCACCCGCCTTGCCTACTGTGCCAGTACCATTGGGCATAACCCCGGTGGTACCTGCTGTCCCAGGTGGGAATTTAGATTCAATGCCCCCTGAATTGTTGTCTTAGATAACGGCCTTGATGCCATGGCTACAGAAGGGAGGTGCTTTCCCGACTTCTGCAGATCATGCGGCAGAGGCGGCGAAGTTTGTGGAAAAGATTAAATCGGCAGCAGTCGCCGACTGTGTTGCAGTGCCCATATCTTCTCCCCTTGCAGGTTCAAGTCTTGCTCAGACAGATGGATCTAGTGGGCAGCCGGCCCCGGTGCCCGCACACGGTAAGGAGGTGTCATTGCCGCTCTTGGGGGACGGTGCCATACCTTCCAGGAGTGAGAATTTAGCGCAACATGTGTCGCTGACGGTGAAGGAGATGATTTGGGCAGATAAATATGTGTATATTTATTCTTTGTTATTGGATAATAGGGAAATGGAGCATGCTAAGACACTGAAAGAGTGGATGCACCCAAGTGAATGGAGGGCTCAGTGTGCTAGATTCAGGGTTGAGGAAACACTGCTCAATTGGATCAAGGCTTTTGCTGTATTCACGGCTATCAAGGCCGAACGACCCCCAGATTTACAGGCGCCATTGGCATGCTACCAGAGCAGGATTGTGGGGTGGAGTGAACAGTATTCTGGGGATGCGTGGAAAGGGTACGATTTGAATTTCAGGAAAGCATTGGAATTTAATAGATCATTAACATGGGATACGGTGGACTCCATGTCATGGCATAAACAGTTCTCTGATAATGCACCCCCCCCTCAGTTCTCCGGTTCGGTCAAGGTGTTCTCCGCGAGACCCCAACAGCCCTTTCGGCCCCCCCAAACGAGTGAGGTACCTGGGAAGTTTAGGGCCGGTGGGGCGGAGAAAAAGGGGGTGTGCTGGGACTTTAATAGGCGCACATGCACAAGGGGCGCGTGTAAGTTTAGACACGCATGTTCCTCCTGTGGTCACCCCTCTCATCCAGAAACTGCCTGTAGGTCCAAGCATGGGAACACGGGACAGAGGGGAAGGGGAAAGCCACTGTGAGACAAACCAGTTAGGCCCCCCCACGCCAGTGGATGTGTTAGCAATGATACCATGGTTGAATAGATACCCGGACCACATATCGGCCACCCTACTCCAAGAAGGTTTCTCTAAAGGCTTTAGGATCCCTGCAGCAGGATACACAGGCAGCGCACACTGTAAAAATCAATTGTCAGTAAAACACAATCCGGCTGTGGTGGCCGCCAAGATTGACAAGGAGCTATCTTTAGGCAGGATAGCTGGCCCTTTCACTGAAGTGCCGGTG
Organism: Lissotriton helveticus; assembly: GCF_964261635.1. Taxonomy (NCBI): domain Eukaryota; kingdom Metazoa; phylum Chordata; class Amphibia; order Caudata; family Salamandridae; genus Lissotriton; species Lissotriton helveticus. The sequence goes on from NC_136068.1 coordinate 1,850,236,097, forward strand.
CCCAATTTTGTGTGTTCCCCATTAGGAGTCGTCCCCAAAAAAGAGAAAGGGCAATTCAGATTGATCCACAACCTGTCAGCACCTAGGGGGGCGTCACTGAATGATGCCATTGACGAGGGTATCTGTAGTGTTAAGTACGCCTCTTTTGATCAGGCTGTTAACTTATTACAGGCCACGGGGCCCGGGGCGCTGATGGCGAAATCAGACATAGAATCAGCCTTTCGCCTCCTCCCGGTACACCCAGCGGATCAACATCTCTTAGGCTTCACCTTTGGGGATATGTTCTACATGGATAAATGCATGCCCATGGGTTGTTCTATATCTTGTGCTTACTTTGAGATGTTTAGCTCTTTTCTTGAATGGGCCATGAGACAAGCGACGGGCCACCAGCAGGTCATGCATTATTTGGATGATTTCCTCTTCCTGGGTACTGCGGGATCTCAGGAGTGTGCACTGGCATTGCAGGAATTTTGCGTGCTCATGCGGGCTTTTGGTGTCCCGCTTGCGCCCGGGAAGACTGTTGGCCCGACCACCTGCTTAGAATTCCTCGGCATTGAGATTGATTCAGTGGAGGGATGTTTTAGATTGCCTAGGGACAAGGTGGACAAATTCAAAACAGCGCTACGTTTATGCCTACGGAAAGATAAGGTCACCCTGCAGCAATTACAGGAGGTGGTAGGGCAGTTGAACTTCGCACTGAGGATCATCCCCATGGCTCGCCCTTTCTCTCGCTCCATTGCCCAAGCAATGAAGGGGCTGAGGGAGAAACACCACCGCACTAGGCTGTCGTCTGAAATTCGCCAGGATATGCTTATATGGATGGCATTCCTGGAGGATTTTAACGGCAGGGTGGTCTGGCCCGGCCCGCCCACAATATCAGCAGAGTTGGGCCTGTGAACTGATGCCGCCGGTAGTGTGGGCTTTGGCGCCATCCTAGGGAACATGTGGGTCGCTCAACAGTGGCCGGAGGTATGGAGAACATGGGGTCTGACCGCTAATATTGGCTTCTTGGAACTCTTCCCAATATGGGTGGCATTGATGGTCTGGCCCGAACACCTATGTAATCAATCAGTGGTGTTTTGGTCAGACAACATGACAGTAGTGGAATGTATAAACCAGCAGGGAGCACAATGTCCTTTCATACTTCGCCTAGTAAAAGAAATTGTGTTGCAGTGCTTAAGATGGAACGTAGTTTTTAAGGCCAAGCATGTCCCGGGTATTCTGAATAATGCAGCTGACTCCCTCTCTCGCTTCAAAATGCAGGTTTTCAGGGAACATCTTCCTACAGCAGACCCCTCGCCAGCGCACTTCCCAGCAGTACTTTGGCAGATTGGTGCCCCAGATTACAGGACCTCGTGGTTGCTAGCTTAGCCCCCAGGACCAAGACGGCTTATGAAGGGGCGTTTTTTGTCTTACTGTACTTTCTTGGGGCAGCAATGGGAGGTGCTATGGGCGCAGGAGGATGGCTTTGCGGCCTATTTAGAATGGATGCATAGGGAGGGACGCTCAGTGGCAGCTGCAAACAGGCATAGGGCAGCGGTATCATTCTTTGCTCAAGCTAGGGGCTTGCGTGATCCCACTAATACCTTTATGGTGCGTAAGGCTTTGAGGGGTTGGCGCCGTATACAGGGGCATCATAAAGATAAGAGAAAGCCCATAGGGTTGGCGCGGCTGACAGCTTTACTGGGCGCGCTGGACACTGTTTGTAGCTCGGAGTGGGAGGTACTTCTTTTTAAAGCAGCATTCTCCTTGGCATTCTATGGGGCACTGAGAATTAGCGAACTTGTGGCAGGTTCCAAGTCAGACCTACAGGGCGGCTTACAAAGGGCGGGTGTAAGGATAAAGGAGGACACCATGTGGGTGACCATTCAGAAGTCAAAGACCGACCAGGAGTCAAGGGGTCACACCATAGTCCTCCAACGGGCCCCCGCCAACCCTTGCTGCCCAGTGAAGCACGTGGAATTATTGCACGGGCTGCTGGTAGGCACAGCGGGCAGGGCACTGCTCTGTCACGCCGACGGTAACCCCTTGACCAGGTATCAGTTCAGGAGGGTATTGGAGATGGTGGTCAGAAAAACAGGTCTTGACCCTAAAGAGTTTGACTCTCATTCCTTTAGAATTGGGGCAGCAACTGAGGCGGTAGCAGGGGGCCTCCCAGTGGAGAGGGTGAAGAAAATTGGGAGATGGTCCTCAGAATGCTACAAACGATATGTACGAATTGACATGTTGTGATTACATGGTGCTCACGCTTGGTTTGTTTCCGCTTTCTTACAGTTTCTCAGACCTGTTACGCAGGGGAGGAATTTGTCGTCGGGCACCAACAACATACATCAGCGCGGAGCTACAACCAGGAAACAATGAGGAAAAGTGTTTGGATTGTGGGTCACTCCTATGTGAGACGAGCCGAATGTGTTTTTATTTCAGGTGACCGTGGGAAAAGGGCTGCACAACTAGGGTTTGACATCACGTTCTTCGGGAGAGGGGGTTATGTCTCAACCAGTTTAGGGGCTTCTTCCAAGGGCTGTTAGCGCGCCGGCAATCTCTCCCGTCAGTGGTGATACTTCACCTGGGGGAGAATGATTTGGCCAGACTGGGGAGGCGCATTCTGATTGAGGAGATTATCTCAACTGCGGGGTGGATGGCCAGGACCTGCCCGGGTTGCACGGTAGTATGGTCGCAACTCATATCTCGATTACAGTGGCGGGGGGGGGATTCGGTCAGGGCGTTGAATCACTCGGTAAAGAGGATCAACACACAGTTGGACAAGTTGTTTCGAGCCCCCCTGTTGCAGACAATACCTCATGGGTGTATCTGGGGCGACCGGTATTACTTGGGGGATGGAGTTCACTTGAATGGAGCAGGGAATGTCTTGTGGTCTGACAATATTTGGGCCTGGTTGGAGGGATTTGCAAATAGGAGCGTTCCTTAGGTAGGGTCTAGAGGGGGGAGGCCAGATCGTCGGTTAACAATGCTGGCCTGTGGCGGTAAGGTCATTATCGGTGAGCACATATTTGAGGTCTGAGGGGGCGGGCATCATCCTATGGAGGTTCCCGCCCAGGGGGAGGGGCCTGCGGGCCACTCCTAGAACTCCAGGGGCAAGGTAATTGATGCTTCAAAGGAGCGCGGGTAGGAGTAGTCACGCTTTCCTTAGGCTGGTAGCCACCCCGCGCGCGTATACTCATGACGTCACCGGATGGCGCAGAGTAAGGGCCCTCCTTTAGTGGGTAAATGGAGTTCAGGGCGTAGACCGGGCAATTCCCGGGGTACCACTGCGCATGCGCACGTCTCTAGGGGAGGCGCAGCTTGTAGGACCTGACACCGGTAGTGACCTTGCCATATGGCCAGAAATGTACAAAAATCAAGATGAGGATGTTAGACTCGGTTAGGAAACAACATGTATTAGAGTTTTGTTAAGGTCAGCCTCTCAAACTTGTTGACGAAATTTGTATCTAATGTCCTGCTGATTTTTGTATAATTGTTGACCATGCAATTAAAACCTTTTTTAATTTCATATCTTAATAAATACGGCCGGGCGACTAGCGCCCGCCTTCCAAAAAGTAAAGAAGTCTCGTGTCCACGTTTCTGGGTGTTGGGTGCCGGTTTGGGGGGGGGCGGCAGCTAGTCGCTGACCATGTGAAAAGGGGGGGCCCTCGGCCCCCCCGCACGCATGGCGGCGCGGCGACCGTTTCCCCCCTTTCCCCTTTGGTGTCTCTCGGTGGTGGGGGCGGGCCCTTTTGGGCGCGACCCACCACCGATTGGCCGGCGGCCTCCCTGACCCGGATACCAGGTAGAAGGTCCGGGTCAGGGGGGGCGGGCTACTGGAGGGGCGGGGCGGGGGGGCGTTGCCCCCCGCCTGGCCCCTTGGGAATAAAGAGGTGGGGAGCGCCCAGGAGACCCCCTTGTACCTGGACGCTCCCTCACAGCACGGTGTGCCCCGCGCTCGGGGCTTCTTTGTTTTCCCACCCACCATCCCTTGGAACAAAAGTCTTGTGGCATTCGTTATGTCTGGTTTCAGTGTAATTTTGCGAGGGTACTGTTAACATGTCTTACATGGGTAGTAGAACTTGATCTGTTCGGTATATTTTGATGATGCGTTTTGGTTTAGGATTTTTTTTTTTTTCCTTTTAGCGAACTGTGTGTGAAGTACTTTTGCTTTGATGCCAAGTGTCTTTAGGCCTTTTTTCCCTTTGTAGCTGTACGGTGATGCTGTTATTTATTAGCCAGTGTAGCTGTCCTTTAGAATTTTTTCCCATAGGTCGTCGTATTTATTAGGTATGGGGCATGCGATAAGGTCATTATCGGTGAGCACATATTTGAGGTCTGAGGGGGCGGGCATCATCCTATGGAGGTTCCCGCCCAGGGGGAGGGGCCTGCGGGCCACTCCTAGAACTCCAGGGGCAAGGTAATTGATGCTTCAAAGGAGCGCGGGTAGGAGTAGTCACGCTTTCCTTAGGCTGGTAGCCACCCCGCGCGCGTATACTCATGATGTCACCGGATGGCGCAGAGTAAGGGCCCTCCTTTAGTGGGTAAATGGAGTTCAGGGCGTAGACCGGGCTATTCCCGGGGTACCACTGCGCATGCGCACGTCTCTAGGGGAGGCGCAGCTTGTAGGACCTGACACCGGTAGTGACCTTGCCATATGGCCAGAAATGTACAAAAATCAAGATGAGGATGTTAGACTCGGTTAGGAAACAACATGTATTAGAGTTTTGTTAAGGTCAGCCTCTCAAACTTGTTGACGAAATTTGTATCTAATGTCCTGCTGATTTTTGTATAATTGTTGACCATGCAATTAAAACCTTTTTTAATTTCATATCTTAATAAATACGGCCGGGCGACTAGCGCCCGCCTTCCAAAAAGTAAAGAAGTCTCGTGTCCACGTTTCTGGGTGTTGGGTGCCGGTTTGGGGGGGGGCGGCAGCTAGTCGCTGACCATGTGTCATTGACATCACTTTGTGACCTCCCTTTAGCAATTAGGTTTCTTGCCCGGTGATCCTATGTGCACCTCCACGTTAAATGAAGTGCACTATTGGGTCAATGCTTATCTTTACCAAGGCTTTTTCCTTTCCATTCTTTATCGTTATTATTTTTTCACCCTCGTGTGTGTAAACTATGTTTTCAAGTTATAGTAATTATCATATGTTCTAGTTATGTGCATTTCAAACTGAAAAGGGTTTCTGTACTTCTACTAAGAACATGTTCCTGCTAGGAAGTTCTGATAACTTTATAGGTGACGGTTATTATTGTTTTTTTCTTCTTCTTTTCATTTTTTATGGCATATGATTGCATTTAAATATGTAAACATTGCATTAGCTAGACAAGGCCAGACCTTTTTGCTTTGCCAAGGCGTATTAAGTTTATTTTGGGGTCGAATAAAAATCCATATGAAACCTCTGAAAATAGGTGTTTTCATGTTTTTGCAGCTGCATTTATAATAGACTTCTCAGGTGTCTGCGAGGTGTTGTCGAGGTCCTCTCGTAGAGTATTGCAGCCGTTTGGGATTTATTAAAGCCAGGGCTTCTAGCATATGTGTATTAAGTAGTCAGTGTACATGTGTAACTGCATGTCAGGTAGTCTGTGGATATGTTTTTTTAAGTCTTATATAGCGCAAACTGTGCATGAAGGCATTTAAGCGCTTTATAAGAGCACCAGTCACATTGCATAAGGACACAAAAGCGATTTGCACAGAATCACAGGATGCTGAGCTGACGCCTAGACTCAAACCTGGCTACCCAATCCCAAATCTGGCAGCTCTAACTGCTAGGCCACATCCTCTCCTGCAGAGCTAGTGGCTGATGTGCGCCACTAACTCTGCGTGTGTACTGATGTGTCCAGGTGTTGCTGTATGGTTTAATATGTGCTTGTTTGTTGTTATGTTTGCTTATGAGCAAGTGTGTGATGTATGATAGAAATATGCACTTGGATGTTGTGTGTCTAGGTGTAAATCCACAATACTGAAATCCAGACCTTTTTACTTTGTCAGTCCACGGCAAATAAGACTCCCTTCTGGAAATGTAATGTGCTGTTCTGCACAGCCATACATGCTGTAGTCTCAAACCTGCAGATTCTTGGAGAATCATTTGGGGAAAGTACCAGGCCTTGGTGAGTTGATGACGGCTGGACCGCATGCAATGATGCAGCGAACAGTGCAGCCATATTTCAATGCGGCCTCCGGGAAAAGCAGGTCGGCAGACCAGTCTTTTCCCTGGGGTGTTCGCGCGAGATAAGGACAGGCAGGAAGTTAGGTAGGGGGTTAGGTCAGGGGTGGGAGGGGTTAGGAGGCTATTTAGGGGGACAGGAGGGGAAGGACTTCCTTTTCCTGTCCCCAGTGCCTCAGGAAGAAGCCAGTTTTTGAGAGTGCAGGCGGAGTGTCATTTTAGGTAGGCGGAGTGTAAATCAGAGGTGCGGACGTCGCAACTGGTGCCCCGGTGCGGCGATTAGCCTAGTTTCCGTTGTTTCTAAGTAGGCGGAGTGGTATTTAGGTGAAACAGCGTGTCGCCACTGGTGCCCCGGTGCGGCGAGCGAAGGTGCGATATCTCACGCATCTCGCGGACGGAACGAGCGCTCAGGAACTACAATGGCCACGCCCGATGCAGAGGTGGTGCGGGCTGCGCTCCTAGTGCTCGGCCGGGCTGGGAGGACAGATCTCCTCCAGCCCGGCGTCCTGGACCAGGCGTGGGTCGGGATGACCCGCACGCCCAGGTCAGCGTCTGCGGGGGTTGCTACGGTCGTCGCAGCTTGCATGGATGAGCCCTTTGGGGCTCGTGAAGGTATGCCCAAGCGGGGGAGTGGTAAAAGGCAGCAGGAGGCACCCATAAAAGGGGTGAGGCGGCTGAGCCTCCCTGCCAGGATCGAGGTCGGGGAAGTGGTGCCGGGAGGGGGGGAGGGGCAGAGGGGGAAGGGCACAAGGGCCCACAGCATGCCGGTGGGGAGCCCAGGCAGGGTCAGGCTTCACTGGCTTCACAGTCCGGGGGGGTCAGGGAGCAAGGGCCAGTTGGTAGGGTATGACGAGAGCAGTGAGAGCAGTGGGGGGAGGACCTGGGTGAGTGGGAGGTGGCGGCTGGAGAGGATTTTGCTCTCACGCTGTCAGGGGGGGGAGTCTGGGGGGAGGAGGTGTTCCCCATCCTTGAGCAGCCTGTCGCCCTTTCGGGGGGCCGGAAAGGGGTTGTCAGTCCTCAGGGTTCCAAGGGCAAGGGCCCTCTGAAGGGGCAGCAGCAGGTTGGGCTGGGGCAGGCGGCAGGGAGGGCTGCGGCACCCACGCCCGGGCAGGGAGGAGTGGGGGAGTCAGAGCAGTCTTCCATGTATGACAGGTGGGAGCACATGACCGAGGAGGAGAGGGCCCGCGACCAGCGTCGCACCATTGCTGAATATGAGAGGGAGTGGCAGCGCTTATGCGAGGCCAGGGAGACGTAGCAGGGTGGGGTGCCCAGGGGCGATGGGGCCCTGGCACCTGCGCGTGGTCGGGGGTCAGCTGGGGGTCGAGGTAGGGGGGTGCCAGGGGCTCAGGGGCATTGGGTCTGGGTGGAAGGTTCAGGGACTGCCTTGACGGATCAGAGACCTGTTGGCACTGGGGCCTCCCCGAGCGCATACGGCTCGGGGGGGTGGGGGCAAGCCAGCAGGGACAGCTGGCAGAGGCCGGGGTGGGCCGGCGGGGCGCAAAACGGCCTCCAAATGCTGGGACGAAGAAGCAGGGGGGTCCCCGGCGGCCTGCCCTCCAGCGAGGGAGCGGGCACCGGCGTAGTTGGAGTGTGAATTTATGCCTGGAGTGAAAGGAAAGGGTGCTAAGAGAGTTGTGACGCAAGTGGTGCCGCTGGATGTGCAGGATGAGTGGTTGGACTATGAGGATGCGGAGGATGATTTGGAAGAGGGTGAGTTGCGTGAACCTGGAAGTGTGAGCAAAGCTAGGGGGGCAACTGCCAAGGTTGGTGTTTTCCAGGAGGCACGGGACGGCGCCAGTCGGGCCAACAAAGGGAGCTCGAAGCCGGCGGATGCACGGCGGCAGGAGAGGGACGCTCCTGCAACTTTGTCAGGTGAGGGCGCTTGGTGGTACGCCTGGACGGAGGGGGCGAAAGGGGGAAGGAAGAAGCCCTGCCGGTCGGTAGGGGTGGGGGATGGGTCTGTGCGGACGGGGTCCCCAGGTGGGGTGGTGCCGGTGACGGCTGATGGGGGGAAGCAGGTCGCGATGGCCAGCGCGCAGACTGACAAGACAGAGGACATGGGGGTAAGGATGAAGAGGTTGAGAAGCTTCAGAAGAAGTTGCCATACATGGGGCTGGCGATGCCTCTGGGATCACATTTGTCGGATAAGATGAGGGCAAAGATCTGGAGGCATGAATATGTTGATGTGTTTAAGCTTCTGCATAGGGAGATTCAGGCGAAGGAGGGGTCTAAAGAAGAGGAGTGGGAGTTGACCAGGCGTCCGAGGGTGCCGGTAACGATGAAGAATTGGACGTCGGCCTTTTTGATTTATGCGAGTATCTATTGTGAGAAATACGGGGATCGGGCTATTGCATTGTTCAAGTATATGGACGTGATCAGGAAGGCGCAGCTCCATTTCGGGGGTTTTGCCTGGTTGAGCTACAACGAGAAGTTCAGGGCCAGGGTCAGTGTTAATCCGGACAAGCCATGGGGGGACGTAGACCAGGAACTCTGGATTCAGTGGATGTCTTCAACGCAGGCGGCGGCGTCTACGCATACAGCCAGTGGTCTTCCAGTCACTTATCGGTTTTTTCAGTCGTGCCCCGCCCAGTCTGGGGCGGGTAGTCAGGGAGCTTCAGGTGGGCAGGGAAACCAAGCTGTGTGGTCTGGGGCAGCAGGGCAACAGTACAAGCCAGTGTCTTCTGAGGCCTGTTGGGGGTTCAATAAGGGTTTCTGCAACCGTCGCTCTTGTAAGTTTAAACATGAGTGTTCAAAGTGCGGGGGCGTCACGCAGTCACGGAGTGCCTCACCATGGCTACGCCATCAGAGCAGTGGAAATTTGCCAAGGGTAGGGGACAGCCTGGGCCGAAGGGCTCATACTCCGGTTAAGGTGGAGGCCATGGGTCCATGGCTCTCCTGGTACCCTGATAAGGAGGCGGCGTTGCGATTGTATTGGGGGTTCATGGAAGGTTTTCGAATTGGATATCAGGGGCCGAGGGAGAGGCGTTGGGCTGAGAACTTGCGGTCCGCCAAGGAACGCCGAAATTTGTGGCGCGTAAACTGGAGAAGGAGGTTTCGGAGGGCAGGATTGCGGGACCTTTTACTGATTGGCCGATGTCGGATCTCATTGTCTCACCTCTGGGGGTGGTGCCCAAGAAAGAGCCTGGGGAGTTCAGATTGATTCATCACTTGTCCTGGCCGGAAGGAGGGTCTGTGAATGATTTTATCGCGGAGGAGGACTCCAGAGTGCTGTATGCGTCGGTGGATGATGCCATTGGTTTGGCGAGGTCCTGTGGGAGAGGGGCAGAGTTGGCTAAGTGTGACATCAAGTCGGCCTTTCGCCTTCTCCCCATTCATCCGGCGGATTTCCCCTTGTTGGGTATGCAGTTTGACAGGGCCATCTTTGTGGACATGGTGTTGCCGATGGGTTGTGCGATTACCTGCGCGCTCTTTGAGACTTTCAGCTCCTTTCTGCAGTGGGCCTTCGTGGACCGCAGTGGGCACCGGCTGGTGTCCCACTATTTGGATGACTTTCTGTTTGTGGGTGTGGGTCAATCTGGTGAATGTGGAGCGGCTTTGCAGCAGTTTCAGTTGTTGGCGCAGGATTTTGGGGTGCCGTTGGCACCAGAGAAGACGGAGGGGCCTAGTTGTTGCCTGACATTTCTTGGTATTGAGCTGGATTCGGTAACTTGGCAGGCGCGTTTACCAGTACGGAAGGTGGCGGAGATGCAGGAAGCCTTGAGAGGCGCGCTCGAGGTCCGAAAGATTGAGTTGAGGTCTGTGCAGCGTTTGTTGGGAATGTTGAACTTTGCTTGCAGAGTGGTGAGGGCTGGGAGGACGCTTTGTAGGCGGCTCGGCATGGCCATGTCAGGGGCGGCCCTCCCGCACCCCAGGATCAGGGTCACGCTGGGGGTCCGGTCGGACTTGCGAGTGTGGCTGGTGTTCCTGGAAGACTTCAATGGTGTATCTTTGGATTTTGAGCGGGACAGGATGGTGTGGCAGGTTCAACTCTACTTGGACGCGGCGGGAGCGGCAGGTTTCGGGATCCTCTGGGACGGTCGCTGGTGTGCGGAGCAGTGGCCAGCTCTTTGGCTGTGCCAGGGCAGGAGCATTGCGTTTCTGGAATTTTTCCCCTTGTTGGTTGCACTGCTGGTGTGGGGCCCAGAATTCATGAACAGGTCGGTGTTGTTTCATGTGGACACTATGACGGTGGTGGACTTGGTGAACAACCAAAAGGCGAGGGACCTGCGAGTGCTGCGCTTGCTGCGAAGTTTCATGCTGCTGTGTCTGCGTTTCAATGTGCTGTTTCGCGCGCAACATGTGCCTGGCGCGAGTAACGAAATTGCGGATGCGTTATCTCGTTCGCAGTGTTTCAGGAAGCTGGCACCGGGTGCGGAAGCTTGCAAGACCAAGGTGCCGGAGGGTATCTGGGCATGGGGGGGTTGAGAGTGGTTGGGTTAGTTGAGAGGTCGGTAGAGGGGTCCACTAGGCGGGCGTACAGGTTGGCATGGGCTGAGTTTGGGGCCTTTGTGGGTTGGAAAAAAGGAGAGTGGAGGTTGCCCAAAGATGTGTGTGAGCAAAGGGTGGTGCAATTTGTGTTGGACTGCATGGATAAGGGATTGTCGCAGACGACGATTGCTGGCAAGTTTGCAGGAGTTTCTTTCCACAGCATGGTATATTTGGGTTTTGATCCGGCTAGATCGGATCTGCTGAGTCGAATGCTGAAGGGTTGGGGGTGGGTGTGGGCGGAAATGGGTGGGGGGGAGTTGCCCTGTGAGGCGGTCACGTTTGACTTGTTGGAGAAGGTTTTGAGGGAGTAGCATTTCTGTTGTTATGACAGGGAGGAGGTGGCGTTGTTTCGTCTGTGCATGATCTGGATGTTTTTTTGGTGCATTTCGGGTGTTGCTGGGGACACGAGGGGCGCCGGGTCGGATGTTTACGGATGTGCGTGTGGATGGGGTTTGGTTGGGCATATGGTTGGGGCGTTCTAAGACGGACCAGGTGGGTCGGGGCAAATGGGTATGGCTGTCGGAGAGTGGGTGTGCCGGTGTATGCCCGGTGCGAGAGTGGCTGGGGTTTTGTGGTCGAGTACAGAGGTTGGAAGGGGAGATTTTTGTGCAAGCGTCGCAAAAGCGCTTGACGTAATTCCAGTTGCTGGCGGTTCTGCGGTTGGCTTTGCGGAGAGTGGTCAGGGATCCGGCTCGGTTTGGCACACACTCGTTTTGGATTGGGGCAGCCACTGCGGCGGCGGGTTTGGGTTGGTCGTGGGAGGAGATCCGGAGAATTGGTCGATGGCGGTTGCGGTGCTGTGAGCGCTACGTCCCCAAGTGAGGGCGCGGGGCGTACTGCTTGGCCGGCTGCGCTGATTGTTGTTTTCCTTGTTATGCTGGGGTACTAATCTCTTTCTCTTCGTAGGTTGTGTTCGTGGACCGGGGGCCAAGACGGTCACTTGGATCGTTGGGCATTCTTTTGTGCACTGGGCTTTAAAATACGCTGACAGGCAGGTGTACGGCCGTAGCCTGGACCTGAGGAGCAGCCATCACGAAGTACAATGGTGGGATAAGAGCGGAATGCGCCGGGGCGAACTGCTGCCATGGCTAACAAGGAAAGTGTCGCAGCTGGGCTGCCCGGACATGCTTATCATCCACTTGGGGGGAAATGACTTGGTGAAGCAATCGGGGGTGTCACTGTTGCATTTGATGCAGAGGGATCTGGAGGCGATGAAACGCAATCTGGCTGGTGCCTGTATTGTGTGGACTGAATTTATCCCACAAAGGATCTGGAGGGGTGCACTCAAGGGCCCGCAAATATTGAACAGAGCAATGAGACTTTTCTGTGCGGATCAGGGTATCAAAGTGCTGGCTCATGTCGGGCTTCAGCTGAAACAGCCACTTATTTTCAGGGATGACGGCGTGCACCTTTCTCACATGGGAAATGCATTTTACCTGATGGAGTTGCGGGATCTGATTAATTTTTTGTGGAACGAATCGATCTGGTGTAAGAGAGACTGAGTTCGAAAGGTGCACACTTGGTGGGGCAGGTAACCGCCCTCCGGAGGTTCCCTGGGTGGCAGGAACTGGGAGGGGTGGGGAGTCCATGACGGGCAGAATCACCCTTCCGGGGAGGGGGTTAAAGGTGCAGGATGGGGGGAGTGGTAGATGGATGGAGATGACGGAGGAGTTGGAAAGTGAAAGGGGGAAGTGAATGAGATGCAAAGAGGTCGTGGTGTGAATTGGGAGTGGCTGGTGGAGCACGTGAGTGGATGATGGGTGAAAGGCAGGATGTTGGGGGATTGTTTAAGTTAATGATGTTATGTTTATTTGTGAATGTCATGCCTGTCCTAATAAATGGCCTTTTATACTAACTGATGCGTGGAGTGGTTATTGCGCGATGCGGCCCCCGGGGAAAGCAGGTCGGCAGACCAGTCTTTTCCCCGGGGTGTTCGCGCGAGATAAGGACAGGCAGGAAGTTAGGTAGGGGGTCAGGTCAGGGGTGGGAGGGGTTAGGAGGCTATTTAGGGGGACAGGAGGGGAAGAACTTCCTATTCCTGTCCCCAGGGCCTCAGGGAGAAGCCTGTTTTTGCCGCCCACACACCCTACACAGCTGCAAGGGGGGACGGTGGTGCATTTTGTTGAGTTGTCAAGTTGGGCAACATGCCAGTTTAGGACAGGATGGCACAATAGGGGGTGTTTGCGGGAACTGGGAGGGGTGGGGAGTCCATGACGGGCAGAATCACCCTTCCGGGGAGGGGGTTACAGGTGCAGGATGGGGGAGTGGTAGACGGGAGTGCGATGGATGGAGATGGAGAGTGAAAGGGGGAAGTGAATGAGATGCAAAGAGGTCGTGGTGTGAATTGGGAGTGGCTGGTGGAGCACGTGAGTGGATGATGGGTGAAAGGCAGGATGTTGGGGGGATTGTTTAAGTTAATGATGTTATGTTTATTTGTGAATGACATGCCTGTCCTAATAAATGGCCTTTTACGCTAACTGATGCGTGCAGTGGTTATTGCGCGATGGTTCCCGTGGGGCAGCATCTTATGCTGTCGGTGCCCTCCTCATAGAGGGGTACACATGGCATTCTCTCCGTGGTACCAGCTGTAAGTGAAGCAGCCTCACACTTTCCATAACCGCACTTGTAACTGTTCCATACCTCTCTCCTGCCTGTGAAACAGAATCAGGTGGGTAAGAGGCTAGGTAGCTTCTTGTGTGTGTTCGCGTTGGACTGTGTGTCTACTCATGTTTCTTCCATGAGGCTGACAAGCATTTAAACCAGACAACATAGCGGGCACCAATGGAGGAGAAACAACATTTGCACCCCCTGACGCTACAAAAACAACATTTTCTACCAGTATGATATTTATATATTCGGGCTGATGTTGGCTTTAAATTCTGCTGGAGCGTGCAGTCTGTGCAGTCCAGCCCCAGGAGGGCAGATTCACAGTCGGTCACTAGATTCATTCCTGCCGGACTACGGTCCAGATTACAGATTCACACCAGAGAACCTTTGTTAAAATAAATTTTTAAGCCGTGATCTGAAATCAGGCTCACACATTATCCGGCCTCATTAGAAGGGCCCCAGTCACATATCCGGCAAGTTCACACCCCTACAATTAGCATTGCCGGGGTCCCCTTAAATCTGTGGGTGCAGAATTATCAGGTATTCTGGGGGACCCCTAAAGCTCCACTGAGAAATGTGGAATTACTGTTTGACTCTGCAATGCCAGGTGCAAGTCATCCAGTAATCCCCTATTCCTTCCTCCAGTTTCCCAGAGGGTTCAGCTCTTTTGAACATCCAAATAGTTCCACAGAAACAAGACCCTTCCGCAGGGTCAAAAGGTCACTGCACCCCCTGGTGATTCATAGTAAGGCCCATGAGGAGGAAATCACACACGGACATATATAGATGAATTGTAAGGAACAGGAAGCGCCATCTTCATTCTTCTCTGTGTCACTTGCTAGGTTTGTAGACCATAACTATGTGATGAAAATGTGCATTTAAAAGAATATGTGTGATTAAATAAATCTGTATGTTTTGTCTTTTGATGCTTTTATTTGGACATTATCTGTGAGGTCCACACAGGACCCTTCTTCAGACCCACAGGACCCTGCGGGGCCTTAAAGTATGATGCACAGAAGCCCTCTGGATGTATTTTGCTGTGTTTGGAAGCAAACAAGCTGATACTTAACACGGTTACTGGGTTTTGATTCTGCTAGAAGAATGTCCATCCAGCTTGGGGTCGTTTGACAAGTGGAAAGGAAAGGGTTTTAGGCAGATGTCATCAAATTCAAGTTTGGACAAATTACCACCTCTAGGTACTGCACCCAACACCTCCAGGACTATTAAACTGAAGGGGACAAATGCTTTCTAGTATTTTATATTTGATTGACACCCGTCCTGCCCGGGGTTCCTTGATGCTAAAGTCACTGACTCCAGCTTCACAGCCTAGAGCAGGAGGTCTCCACTTCCTTCTGACAGATCCAGTATAAGCTGTTGATGCATCGCGAGGATACAATGGAGCCGAAGACCACCACTCCACACCAGTCTTCATCATCCGGGCCTCTGACACCGAACCTGCAGAAAGAAGGACATTACCATGAGGCGGGGGCTGTCAATCATAGTAATATAGCTTCTAATTATAGAACATGGGGTTCACAGACATAAAATGTAAAAATACTTTATTGACTAATTTTGTAACAAAAAGCTGCCGCCTGTATATGTTTCAAGATATCTGAAGATTGGCGCGTGTTCCCCTAAACTGGGGGACAGCGGCACCCAGAAGCCAGGGATCAGCAACCAGCCTCAGCCAGTTACACTGTCATGACAGGACAGATTGGTTCATGTTGGTAGGATCCAATCTTTGCACTCCTGGCTTTATTCACACAAGCCATTGTTAAGTGGTGTGCTAGTGTGAGTAGTTTTATTTTAAAAAAAGACTACAAGACCCACAATGCACTTATTTATGAAACGGAAGCTCTGGGTGACATAGAGCATCTGGCCTGCCTGCATACTGATGGCTGACCTGTGGACCAGTGTCATTATGTATACTCTGTTGCAGCGCACGTGCACCTTCACTTACAGCGGCGGCTGGTCAGCTCCAGAGTGGATGGGAATCTGCTCAGACTTAATGACGAGCAAGAAAAAGAGGCAACCTTGTCTTCCTGAGGGTATATCAGGAGCAGGGGGCAAACCTCTCCATTTTACAGCCGCCTCTATTCTCAAATCACCTTGGTAATCCGATACAACTTTAAACATCACAACACAATGCGTCCAAACTCAAGCCCATGCAAACTCAAACCACCCCAGGCAGATTATAAACTGCAGTTTGAATTAAACATAACAAGATAATAAACTAATTGGCTCAGGACCAGCCAGGTGACATGTCATTAGATGAGGGGCATTAACTGCAGTAATGACATAGAGACAGATCACTATTCATGGCGTGAAACAACACTGGTGCAACTGCTGCAGATCACCACCCACCCACAAGCATCCACAGGGCTCACTCTGTGAAAGAATGAGTGCAGGTGGCAGAGGTGGCTCCCATAAGCTCATGGCGAGCGGTATTTAATGTTAGCCCACTGGATACCAAGGCTGCGTAATCTTCAATCCACCTTTAATCTTTAATCTTTCAATCCACTACCAGACACCCCCTTCCCCTACCTCACTCTTGCAGGTTCCTACTTTCTCACACTGGCGATGTTTTGTCTTTCTTTCTGTTCTTCCTTCTATCTCCTTTGAGTGTTTTTCTCTCTGGAAATGTTGGATTAGGATAAATAAGTGCCAATCTCTAGAAATAAGTTTTGGTGGCTCCCACCAGCAGTCACTGGCTCAAATTAACAACGGAGCGCACAGGAGCTCTGGAAAGGGGTGTCATATGCCATGTGTCAGGTGTGTACAAGGGAAACAACATTGAAGGACCCCCAGTCTCGGCACCAGCAGCCAACCAACCAGATGCCACGGTGCGCAAACCCCTACACTCCAGACCAATCAACTGGAGCTTCTGTCATTTCTGGTACCCCCTACTGAGTAACATCCGGCCAACACGAAGCGTCCCATGATTGAGAAGAACGGTACTCTCAATCCTCACTCAGTCAGACCTCGGAGCTCTGCCACACCTCATATGGGAGTTAAAGATAAAGGGGTCCCAGACTGGGAAAGGAATTAGAATCATAGAAAGTTCGACTTTAAATAATCAATGTACGAGGATTGAATTTCAATAGTATGGTTGTTTTTATTCACAACATACCGAAACCTACAATTGGTTATTACAGTGTGAATCTAAAACAGTCATTAAATTATTGTACCATAATTGTGCCCATGCGCGCAACAGGGAAAAGGGAGTGGGGAAGTGCTTGTGTTGTGAAGGAAATCAGGGAATAGTGCAGGAAAACTTCATTGGTCAAGAAACAAATAGAATTGCATTTCATTCTATATACAATCACAAATTATTTCAAGTAGCTCCCCCTCCAGGGGCCACAGTAATCTGCTTCAACAAGTCAGAGAAGGTTAAAGGAAAACAGTCTTCTATTGTAGCTGAATTAATCCTGCTTTGGACAGAAGCTGGTATTGTGGTAGATATTGTCTACATTTCGACCCTTGGGATAGTAGGGACAGTTCCCCTTACGAAGCGGGTCTTCATTAGGACAAGGGATGGGGTGGGCACAGGTCCTAAAAGCGATTAAAAACAGGATTTAGGTGGGGGGGGGTTCGCATGAATTATCGATGCACTCACTGGGGGGGCCGTGGGTAGCCAGCGTTTGTCTCTGGATGGCAGCATTACTTGTTTGACTCGCGCGTGCGTTACAGTGTAACCAAGACGCGATGTAAGGGGGCGTGTCACGTTCCATCATAGGCATAGCGGACAGACTAAGTTGTCTAATGAAGAAATGATGGGGCGCTTTCGTATTTAGTTATTTGGAAAAGGATTAAAAAACCGGTCTAAATTCATTTGAGAGTGTCTTGATACAGGGTAAATCATCGTGGTGAGATAAAGCCCTAATAACAATATTTTTCACGTTTTTGCATCCAATCAAAACGTGGTTAATTTTTAAGGTGGAAAACCTCCTAATCAGAGAAATGGTAAAAACAAACGCAAATGACAAGTTACCACACCATGTGTATGCGCACAAATCATAACGCACTTACCTCACAGGGTAGTGTAGGTTAAAAAACGGCCACAGTTTTGATTATTACTGAAATAAAAATTTTGTGAAATCACAGTGCACGTGCCAACATAGGGTCGTGAAGACTGATGAATCATGTAGAATCCATATCACTGCTCAGAAAGACAGTAGAATAGTGGGAAAAGAATTAAAGGTCTAGAAAGGAATCATAAAGTGGGTAATTGGGAAAAATTGTTCTCCGCCTCATTGAGGCCGTTCTGGACCGAATCAAAAAGTGAAATCCATTTTAACTCCCTGACATTGAGAATTGTTGTGATGTCTCCTCCTCTCGGTCCCATTGTCACATGTTCTAGAATGATCCATCTCAGACTTTCAGGAGTGTGGCTCTTGATCTCACAGTGTTCTACCAACGGAGCACCCACAACCTTACACTTGACTCGACTGCAATGTTGCAGGAAACTTACTTTTGCCTTTTGTTGTGTCTGACCCACATAGGTCAAATCACATGGGCAGGTGATGCAGTAGATAACGTTTGCAGTGTTACAGTTGGTTTGGGACTTAAGTTTTATACGGTGATGTTTGAACACAAATTCTTTGGTCTGGATGGTGTAAGGGCAAGCTTTACACTTTCCGCACTTGTAATGTCCCACAATGGGTGCCAGATTCCAAATAGATATTATAGTTGGTGGTGCAGGGGTCTCAGGAAATGAAGAAACCACATGGTCCCGGATGCTCCTAGCTTTTTTAAAAGAATGCATGGGTAGAGTGTTGTTGCCCAGTGTTGTGGGTAAATGATGATATAAAGTAGATGGTAGCCAGATAAATAATCTAAGTAAGATGTTTATTAGTTGGTTTCAATAAGATAAGTATTAGGTCCCACCAGGAGCTTGATGGATGTTGCTCAGCCCTCACTCACCAACTGACATTCTCCACACACACCAGGCACAAACACATTCTATTCACTCTGACATCACGCACACCAACATTCCACGTAGACATCTCACTCATTCTGGCTGAGCAACCTAAAGGAGATAAATCTAGTTACAACATATCTCCTTTTCTTCACAGGAAATAAACAGAATTGCTTGCAACATAATGCAATTAAATTTTTAAAGATACACATGCAATGTAAAATGATAAACTCTAGAACACATCCCCTTCCTTTGGGGAAATTTAAGATCAAAAGAAAAATAGAAAAATGAAACAACTTTTGACAATAATAAAAATATACTATAATAATATACTAACGTATCTTAACACTAGAGTTTTTTTTGAAAAGTTAAACTAACACATCTAAGTAAACAAATATACTAACGCATCAAAATTCTTGTTTGCTAAACAAACCATTAAAAAAATTAATATAACGCGTTTCACTACCTGCGCCATTAAGACAATAAATCAATGTAATGCGTCTTACTAATTGCGCTTTAATAATCAATGTAATGCGTCTTACTAATTGCGCTTTAATAATCAATGTAATGCGTCTTACTAATTGCGCTTTAATAATCAATGTATTGCGACTTACTAATTGCTCTTTAATAATCAATGTATTGCGTCTTACTAATTGCGCTTTAATACTTAATGTAATGGGTCTTACTAATTGCGCTTTAATAATCAATGTAATGCGTCTTACTAATTGCGCTTTAATATTCAATGTAATGTGTCTTACTAATGATCAATGTAATGCGTCTTACTAATTGCGCTTTAATACTCAATGTAATGCGTCTTACTAATTGCGCTTTAATACTCAATGTAATGCGTCTTACTAATTGTGTTATAATAATCAATGTAATGCGTCTTACTATTAGCGCACTTCTAAATAAAATGTAACTTACAAATTGCACTAACGTCTTACATCTTGCGCACTTATAGTTACAAGGCCAATACTACTCCATAAATACTTAACTCTTCACCACACCAAAGACACCTTAAACTTAACCAGCTACAATACTCTAAATTACAGAACATGGGCTCTCATCACACACCAGACAAACCACCACGGGAGACTCATTATCTCATCACCCCCACAACACATACCCACGGGAACACAAGACAAATATTATACTGACCAGCAATAAGAATGTAATAGAATGTCTCGTGCATCGGTGAGCGATATCTCACACGAGGCTTAAAATCGAAGGAAAGAAATAGTTCTCCAAAAGCCAGAGCCAGGAAAATGTTCAACTCGAATTCAAAGGAAGTGATCTCCAAGTGCCAGTAGTATCTCCCACGTAGTAGCAGAGTTAGAATGTACCTTTCGAGTGAAACCCTTACGACCTCCATTTTCGCGCTTTCAAGTCACTTCACTAAATGTCTCGCACAGCTTACGAAATTATGTTGTCATGGTGATGCTTCAAACTTCATCGCAAAATGGCGGCACGTAATCAGCGTTGTGCTGGATGGCTCTGGGCACACAGCTGCTCTAAACGTCACAAGGAGCTGAAGGAAGAGGCTTCAGGCGCTCCTCGCGCACTTCTCTTTTAAACTCAAGGTGACGGTTAAGCATTTTCAGATCAATTTGTGCAGTGAAATCCGAGTTAATTTAAATAATGGCGATGTATAAACCATCACTTTATGCTCATAATCCTTTACGCTTGCAAACACAGCCGCTTATATTAACTTTGGTTAAAAATATTCGCAAAGTACGTGCTGACATTTATTTTCGGCAAGACTCCGCTCTGGCTTTAAATATATGCGCCGTTCGATTGCAGATAGGATTTATAGCTTTGAATAGCATTCCAAAACGCTACAAAACGTGTCTCTGCTGCTCGATAGTCTTTCACTTTCCATATGCAGGTATTATTTCTGTCTGTGTTTCTTACACACTAGTGAACTTTGTTAATACTGCTACAATATCGAGCTCACAGGCAGGCCATCCTGATTGCATAGGATAGGTACGGAGCTTTCCACTTCAAAGCAAGTAGAGATTACAGCACTGTAAAGCGGTTGTTGAATTAACATAACACACAGTGTGATGACAGTGTAGTACCAATAACTGTGTTTTCACACGCTATCTGTCACAATAAAATGTTCATTCAGATTAACACCCTGGGTTAATAGGCTGTCCGTTGGAAAGGGACACTGGTGGGACTTACCAGGGTTGTTCGTTCTCTTGTTCTCTTGTTTTCCGTTTCAGCAGAGATAATTTTCTATCATTTAAAATACCCAGATTCTTCGTTTTCAGTTTAAAAAGTTCCAGTTTCTTTACTTCTTTATCATCCTTGCACGCTGTAAGTTCTTAATACTTTTCCAAATCGTCGCCAAAATGTTGTGGGTAAATGATGATATAAAGTAGATGGTAGCCAGATAAATAATCTAAGTAAGATGTTTATTAGTTGGTTTCAATAAGATAAGTATTAGGTCCCACCAGGAGCTTGATGGATGTTGCTCAGCCCTCACTCACCAACTGACATTCTCCACACACATTCTATTCACTCTGACATCACGCACACCAACATTCCACGTAGACATCTCACTCATTCTGGCTGAGCAACCTAAAGGAGATAAATCTAGTTACAACACCCAGTTCCTCAGCTACCAAAGGCCAATGTTTGTTATATATGGGAACCCTTGTCATCCTTCTTACACCAACAACACCTGGCAAGACCACTTCATGCACCTCATAGTCCTGGACTAGCTGCAGTCTCTCCTTCAGTTACTCACCATCTGGAACCCACACTGCACTAAGGCTCTTATTATGAGTGGCTTTGAGGGAAGGTGTAATTTATTGCATCCAATAAAATCCAACACCCGCATGTGATAAATTGCGCCTACGATAGGCATTTGGGGAATAACATGAAGGTTTTGGTGCTTCCCGCATTGAAACCGCATGTCATGGTAAATACCTATTTCTTTTTTTTAAATCTGGGAAGTTTGACCTTTCAAGAATTAACAAAGGGGTCAGGAGTTTATACTATCTGGTAAGTGTCAGTAGGGTGTAGTGGACTTAAGATCTTGGAAATCCTCCTGTTCTTTGTCCTTGTTTGATATTTAGGAAGTGACTTCACCCATGCATCAGACCCCACTGCACCTTCTTCTTGCTAACTACAAGGTTAGCCTGTTCGGCCTCCCACTGACTCCCCCTTGAGGAGACCATGATGGCTTTACCATCGGTGGTGGTCTACAGTTCCTCAATCTGGTTCCTAAGTCGCTGACATAACGAGGGATTCTATGTATGGATGGGGGGGTCTCACTTTATGATATCAATAAAGCTACAATTCAGATCAAAATATCCATAGCTAATTATACATTTGAAGCATATTATAAACCACTGTGGTGAGATTTATTACAACTACAAAAAGGTATGTTTCCTGAATTTCAATGTGACTTTGGATTGTATTCTGGAACCAAAGCCTTCCCATGGATCTTAGCGTGTCACATGGATATGTGTCGGTAAATCTGTGAATATTTACATTAGAAGTTTTCCTGTCCTTTTAAGAGGCTCTAGTGGTAGATTCTAAAATGCCCCAGGGAGCAGTGGCACTTCAAAGACAGATGCCTCAGTGCTGGATCCAGCTTCACTGTCATGGAGGCAGCCTCCTCCTCCTCTGTCATTGGGACAGGCAGTGAGGGTGACAAAGATACCCTTTTGTTTGTTCCACAGCAGTCACTTCGTTTTTATGGGACCTTCCTCATTCCACGAGTGACATGAAAGGGGAGACTTGGTGCTCTGAAAACCAAAAGGCAGTGGTTGTTAATAGTGCAAGGTGCAGTAAAGGCACCAGTCCTTGTATAAAAAATGCATTTATTGCAGCATGCATGAATGCTCGGGTCTGTTGTTGATCTTATGTATTCTGTGCACTATGAAAACATTTAACATAATAAAATGCACAACTTGCACACTAGTGTGCATCAGACAACTGTAATAATGTTAAAAATGCATCTGGTAAACTTACACACTGTCATTCAGAGAAGATCCATTTACCCAGGTCCAACCTCTACTTGCGGGTGTGATGAAAAGTCCAATCCAGGCAGTGTAGGTTAGTTTAGATACTAGATAATCCTGCACACAATAAACACAAATATAAGTAGCTAAATCTGTACATTCACCTTTCCCTCTGCTTGGACACAACTATGTCAATGCAACAGAATTTCTAGCAATTATATAATCAAGTCGACATATAATTAGATGATTTTACCCAGACATCCTCTAGTGTCTACCCCCAGCCCCAGGTGCATCCTTCTTAATCTGCTGTAGTACAAGAGAGGGGAAGAATATCTCAATCTACAAGACAGGAAAAGACAGATAAGTCCATGTATGATGAAAAATGTATAACCTCTTCTGGGCTTTCTTTTAAAAATCATTGTTGTAAGTTGTATTACTGCAGCCAAGGACACTAAGGGGCATATGTAAAAGGACTTAACGCCACAGTAGCATACATTTTTTGAGGTTCTGGCAACTTTTTTTTTATTGCTCTTTTTACAAGTGGCAGCTAACTGCAGTTAACTGCATTTTTTTGTCGCAAACATGATTTTTTTAGTTCGCCTCTTCTGTTAGCGAGACTTAATACAAATGAGATGCAAGGTGGGCGTTACTGTGCAAAAACTGGCGCTAACCCCACTGCACGATATTTACAAGGAGTTCCTTGTACGGTGAAAAACCCCTAAAATGGCCTCTAACTCCAGTTAGAGGCAGTTTTTAAGACTAGAAAATAGCTGGTCTTAAAAATGGAGCAAACACTTGGGGACTCAATTCAGAAGGGTTTGGTGCTGGACAGCGGTGCAAGGAATGTAGCTGCGCTGCCTTGCGACAAAAATACAAGGCAGGAATGCGCACCATCAATAAGATAGGGCGCATTCCACGGCATCATTCATGAAAAGTGTAGCATTGCTGAGACAAAACAGTGTTGCAACACTTTTCACTATGCCCTTCTTGCGACACAATGGATGCGCTGTATTTACTGTACGGTGCTCCATGTTGCAATTAATGACAGATATGTCTGGAATCCTGACATGTCTGACAGCGCTAAAGTCACATATTGCTGCAGTTGACTCACAAGCATGACGCAACTCAAGCAATGCATGGAGCCATCCTATCCCTGTTGCACTGCATCACCCTTACGCCTGCAATAAGGCAGGCATAAGGTACTCACGCAGTGGCGTCCTACAACTGTCGCAGTGAAATATGATGGATTTCACTGCGCCACCCCTTTGAGGATTTGTTGCGTGGGAACGCCCACCCTGCATACATCATACCTGATGCAGGTATAATTAGGCACAAAGATTCCAAGATCACGCATATGTCTAAATGCGTCACTTTGCAAATATGGCCCAACATGGTGTAATTAAAAGTATGAATTTTCTCTAGTATTGTACTTGCCATTGTATAAGTTTTCATTTTTGTATTTCATGGCCCGCATATCATTACAAAACATTTACCACAGTTAATTGTAAGGTCTCATGTGGACATATAAGTTACAAAGCCATGCAGTAATAGTTGCAAGCCTTTTGAGGTTTGTGCAATTAGCACATTATCGCCCACATAAAATAAAATGGGTATTTGATAGCCCCCCATAACAGAGAGATATTTTCCTAAACTGACTAAATGTTTGGCTATGCCATTGATATATATAGCAGGAAAAGGTTTAGAGCGAGAATACGTCCCTGCCTGACTCCGCATGTAGATTTTATCGGGGGCATTACATACCGCACTTTCACACTCAAATCCTGGTGTAAATACTTAAGTAGCAGTAAAAGATTATTATTGTTATCCACATCTGTGACCATAGTTTGGCGCAATTTATCAAGTTGAAAGCCGTTGAAAAATCAATAAAGGCCATGTGCAGAGCTCCTTTTTTAGCTGAGACATATTTACCTGCAATCAAGCATAAGTTTAGACATTGGTCCATTGTACTTACTCCTGGCCTTAAACCAAATTGCAAGTTTGACACACTTTTATTTTCTGTAACCAAATTTCTAGGCGCTCTAATCTGATTCTGCCCGGGATCTCCATGCTTGAGTCAATTAACGAAATTGGCCTGTAGCATGTCGGGTAGGTAAGTCCTATCTCCTTTTTTGTAAATCGGGACAATAGTGACCATTTTCCATCAGGGGTAAAACCTCTAGCAACATTTCTAAAAAGATTGACTAATAGAGGGGGTCAGAATTCTATAATTTAAAAACATTAGCTAGAACATTATTTGGGTCCTGTCGCTTTCCCCGCTATACATTTTTTTATTGCTTCCTCCACTTCCTTGACCTCAAAACATAAAGAATCATACAGAAATCAGAATCTATACTGTACTGCATTGGTATTTACCATATCGGTATTGGCAGGGGTAATATCTGAGGGTGTGGGTTCAATATGAAAAATGGACATGAAATGCGCCACCCATTTATCTGCAGGTATTACTACTTTGATTTTGGGTGCATTAGAGTCTTGAAAATAGGGCGTATTTACTATTTTCCTAAAGAGTCTATTATCTCTTAATAAGCTGGCTTTTTGTATGTCATTCCATGCTTTTGTTATAATTTTCCTTTTTTTGTCTTCTATCTTTTCTCTTTATTGCCATCTGGCAAGTTTAATTTCTTGTACCAGATGCGGGGATGTTTGCAAAAGGTTGTCAATTTTCTATGGGTTGATGAGCATTTGGAGTTAAACCACCTCTATATGGGTTTTTCTCCTTTAGGGATATTCGCTGTGAGGTTTCCAGATATGGTGCTGCATAATATTTCAAAACCTAGTTGTAAATCCTGCCCTATAGAATTTTCCAAGAGGCAGGTGGAAAATAAAGATGAATGAACGCAAACTAATTGCTTCAAAAAGGGTCAAGGATTACCGTGACCCTTTTAATCCCTTTCTACTCGTTACTATGTCGCCTTTTTGTTTATCTGTTTGCAGGTTTTACCTCAATATACAATTCTAGGACCAACGGAATATGATCGCTCAAGCAATTTAGTAGAACCCTAAAATCCTGGGTATAGAAAGCCAGATCATGTGACATAAAGATGTAATCAATAGTACTACCCCCAATGCAACCCGTAATTGTAAGGAGAACACTTTCCTCATTTTAATTTTTTGTCAGGTTACTCTCTGGAAGCAAAGTAAGGCCTAAAATAAGGCTATTCTAGGTGTCCATATATATATTCAATGTGGGCAAAGTGAGTTAAATTTTCTTCCTCCGGGTTTGTTATACAACAACCCCGCTTATCGTTTCATTTACATAACTTTAAGTTAAAATCCCCTGCCCACATCAACACAGTTTTACATTTTGTCCTGCGAAAAAAAGATATATCGTCGGAGGGGACCATTACCTCCAGGTTAAAATCTTTAAAATAATTATAATAATAGTTTACCATCATGAGGCTAAAATCTTTCGGGCCAAGCATCCTTTAGACACTTTTGAGGCAGGGATCAGATCAGACATAAGTGTAGCTAGTCCCCCTTTTGCCCAGCCTGCTGGAGAAGGGACATCCAGGCCGCCAAAAGACATGATACCCCTTTTATGTGCACAGCTTCTTGTATCCGGGTTGCATGGCACAGATAATGTCCCCGTTTTTAGGTCGCGCCTATAGCGCCAGCACGCATGCGCTGCTAGCTTTGCGAGGCATGCAGCATTCAATATGGAGTGAAAGCTCCCTGGAAGCTCCGCCCATCTTTTTCATTAAATTAGTTGCTAAATGCTGCCTTCTGATTGTTTTTAGTCTTGTTAGTCCCTCCTTACAAAGGCCTGGTCGTCATTTGTGTCCTTCCACGGCTACTGGCCCCTTTACTTCGAGTGCTGCATGGTATGTTTTTTTAGATTGTGAGCACTATTTTCTTCCCATGCCTTTTGCACCCACTCCCACAGTCCATGCCTTCTCGCACCCTTGCCCCCCCTGACCGCCCGCAATTCCGTTTGCAATGCAATAGGTCTCACGCAAATGAGAGTCCTATTGCATTGCAAATGCTTGTTTTTACTTAGTCTGGGTTTCGAAGTGTCTGCACTCGTTATATGTGAAATGCCCCGGTTACTTACCGGTAATCTTCATTTCTCCGAGTCCTTGCCTTCCTCGCCACAGTATTAACTAGTGAGCCTCTGGCTCCCACAGAACGTCCAAGCAAACTTTAGCGTTCTAGTCTCCCTCTCCCTCTTCCAAGATGACCCCCAGTGGCTACAGCCAATGCCATAAAGGGATATGGAAAACAGCCAAACGACCTGAAAACCAAGCCGCAGACATGAAGCCACCAAGAGGGCCGGGAGGGAAGGTAAACTATACTGTGGCGAGGAAGACAAGGACTCGGAGTAATAAAGATTACCGGTAAGTAACCGGGGCATTACTTCCTCGTCCGTCTTCCTCGCCACAGTATTAACCAGTGAGCCGATACCAAAGCATAACAGCTTCATGCAAGGAAAAACAGCTCACAATATGAGGGCAGCAAAACCATATGTTTATTGAACAAGAGGCAGATAAACAAAAGAATCCCCTCAAGGAACACCAGCAGTCAGCACAGAAGAGGCAAAGGAAACAGAGCCCCCACCCCCAATCTGAAGGTGGTAATGGGACATGAAGGTATGAGGGGACGACCAAGTGGCAGCCCGGCAAACATCCTCCAAGTAGACCCCCTTAAACGCCGCCCAAGAGACAGCCACAGACCTGGTGGAACGTCCCCGAATAGAAAGGGAAGGAACTTCGGAAACAGAATCATATGCCAACAAAATAGTCTCCTTAATCCAACGAATGACCGTGGAAAGGGAAGGTTTCAAGCCCTGACGGGACAAACAAAAATTGACAAATAAATTGTCCACCTTACAGAAGGAAGACGTGTGGGACAAATATACCAACAAGGCACGCCTAACATTCAACAGATGTAAAAGCCACTCCTCAGCCGAGGAGGGATCAGGGCACAGAACAGGAAGGACCACTTCACCAGAACGATGAAAGAAGGAATCAACCTTCGGCACGAATGTAGGATGAGGGCGCAAGACCACACGATCCATCAAAATAACCAAAAATGGAGCATACCGCAGGAAAGCCCCATCTCCCCAATACGCCTGGCAGAAGCAATAGCCACAAGAAAGACGACCTTAAGCGTCAAAAACTTTAAGTCAACCGACTACAAAGGTTCGAAAGGAGCCGACTGCAAGGAACGTAAGACCAAAGGAAGGTCCCAAGGAGGAGGACACAGGAAAGGACGGGGACGCTGGAAAGACAGAGACTTAAAAGGACTCGCCACCAAAGGAGCCACTGAAATCAAAGGAAGGACATTAAAGGCCCGAATGGTGGCCCACTGAGCACGAAGTGTAGAAATGGCCAGACTCAACTCAAAACCATCATTCAGAAAATCAAGAATGCGAGCCGGGCCCAAAGAAGCCACCGACAGTTCGCGACGAACACACCAGGAATCAAAGTTATCCCAATGCTTAGCATAGGATTACAGCATAGACTGCTGAATAACACCAGCAACAGCCAACGAACAACCACCACGGATCAGCGAGTACCTCTCAAGAGCCATGCCTGCAGACCCAGGGACTGGAACACAGGCAGAGGAAGTAGAGGGCCCAACAGAGGGTAAGGCACGAATGGCAAGGCCCACCCCGGTGTCACAGCCAATTCCAACAACAGGGGATACCAAGGGCGACGGCAACATGTACAATGGGACCCCCTGCTGAGGGTCGCAGCAACGGAGAGGGATTACGGCGCACCACTTCGGACCTTAAGGGTCGCAGGTGCTTAATATTGCAATTTACTCACGGAATGTATCTTCACTGCCTATAGAAACTAGGAAGCAACAGAACTTAGTCCCCTCGCCGTCTGCACCAATCAATTTGAGACCCTCTCTTTGTAAACACGATATAAAGTTGCATTTTGTGAAGTTTTATCAAATACGGACACCCTGCGACCACTTCGCCATCAATACGGAACAAAGCGACTACCAAATTCATTAGATGAAGTTCTGAGTTTCAAATGCCTTTTCGTTCTCATCGTGAGTGGCGCTATTGATGCTGTTTACCCGATCTGGTCTTTCCTTTGACCTCAATAATTATACTTACAAATGAAAAGTGCTTCCTGTGTTACACTGTTATTCTTCTTTGTTTGATCCTCTGGTTCTGCACAAAATGATGAACAAGGTCCTGATGAAGGTGGCTTGAACCACCGAAACGCGCGTAGACCTGCTACAAGGGCCGATACTTCTATTCTGGAGCCCTTGAACAATAATAGCTTTGTGATCTAGCTAATTGTAACCCAGTTCTTTCTTCCATCAATGCATGAGGTTTGACTGTAGTATGATTGGTAGCACGTGAGCAAGTTGTTTTGTATGATTGTCACCATGGGGTATATATTTTTTTGTTGCTTATTCTTATGATTCTATTGTGTTCTTCATGAATTTGTGTAATCAACAGGTGTGTTTTCTATAGAATTGTCTGATTTATAACAATATTTATATGAATTTATATTTATAAAAAAGAGAAAAAAATAAATACAATTTTTGAATGATTCCTGTTTAGAACAAACTTTTTTCTGTCACTGTTTTTGATATTTATTGATGCATATACATAATTGAAGTATACGGCCATTGAAGGAACTTCTCTCATCCCTTGGATACCAAGGGCGACGACACCACCCCGGAACAATCAGAAGGACAAAGCACAGAAGAATGAAGGGGCAAAGAGTCAGGCTCAGGACGCTGATATTGAGAGAACAAATCATGCTCCAGAGGTACAACAGAATCAGGAAAAAACAAATTCTTTCAAATGTGACCCAGAACCACCTTAAGGTCGGCACCCTGCACAAAACGTCCCTAGACGTCAACATCCTCCTCCGTCTCAGAGTCAAGAGCAGGAGCGTCATCAGCCCTCACCTGTTTAGCAGGAGGAAGAGCCACCTTATACTGCAAAGCATTAGCCACAGCAGAATTAATCATCTTCTGTAACAATTCCATAGAAGGAATCGTCAACCCAGAACCCGAAGCCAAATCCAAGGAACCAGGAGCAGCCATATCGGATGAACCACCCTCCATGACAGCCACACACGAGTGAATAGACACAGGCAACACACTCAAAACACGACCGGTAAAAGAGGCCGGAGGTTGCTAGGCAACCAACATAAGCCTCCTACTGCACAACACATCAATCAAATCAGAGGAAGTCTCACGCGCACTCCGTAATGAAGTCCCGGACCCATTAACCCTACAGAGCAACAGCATGTGGAAAACGCACTTCCCTAGCCCCATAACAATAGAAGCGTCTGCAAGGTAAGCGTGCGATACCGGATTAAGTAATGCACCCGATCGCGAGACGTCCGCTAAGCAGGACGTGCGGTCGGCAAAGGGCCCACACCGTATACTATCCCGCTCAGCAGGATCCCCAGGAGTAGCCAAACGGAGCGAGTCCCAAAGCGACCCAGCACACAAAACACTCTCCAAAGTCGGCTAGAGCAGGACACGGAGTGTGCAGGCAGAAGAAGTGGGGAAAAAAACAAAACATTTACAAAACTACAGTGTAAACACACAACAACACTAGCTCCCCCCCTTCCAGATACCTAAGGACATAAGGGGCCGCTCCAGAAAGATCCCAGCCCCCACTCACCTGTACACCAGACAGACAGCACTCGGAGTAGTGCAGAAACCATAAAACAGGTTGTTTGGCTGTTTTCTATATTCCTTTATGGGATTAGCTGTAGCCACTGGGGACCATCTTGGAGGAGGGAGAGGGAGACTAGAACGCTAAAGTTTGCTTGGAGTTTCTGTGGGAGCCGGAGGCTCACTGGTTAATAATGTGGCGAGGAAGACGGACGAGGAGGTAATGCAACACCCACTCTTACATTTCCTTTTACCACTAGGGACAAATGAGGTGTGTGTGCGCCTATTGATTGGACACAATGTCAAGCGAAAGCCTAGAAGTCAGGCAGGAGCCTGGATGTCAGGTAGGAGCAAGCAAGCACGGTCGGTTGTGTGTCAGCCGCATGTCTCATCCAAATTTATGGACAGCCTTGTTGGAGACCCGGTCCTGGGGGCTGTATGCTGCAAGGCAAGGCAGGAGCAATAATTGGATATAATGACCGTCAATTATCAACGCTGACACCTACTGTGATAAGTAAAGTGATAAGTGCAATCACAACTTGATGACAAATTTACCAGACGGACCACTGACAATTAGCAGCCGGATCAGATGCGACAAGCACAAGATCGGCAAAAAGGATGCTTTCTACTATCGAAGTATCGCAAAAGAAATATAGGTTTCCAACATGAAAAAAATGCAAAGAGTATTATTATGCAATGCGCATTTTAACAGATTCCCTTGTCCAGGCTCGTAGCTTTCAGTTGGTAATGGGTGTATAAGCAACGGCGCTGTGCATGCTGGGGTTTAGAGTGTTCTTTGTCCATTAAAAATGGGCCCTGCAAGTACCAGTTCTGCTTATGCCTAAACGTCACTGATGGGAAGTCACCCCACATGTACGAGTCTCACATTTTTCAAGTTCTCGCCTATCCAGTCCTAGTTTTTCTTTGCATTCTGGTACTTGGAGTGCAGTTTTCATAATGACTCCCAGAATGCATAGAAAAAGCATGGTCGGGATGTGGCACTCCCCCAGGAGTTTAGTAAACTTGAGACACTGTTCATCACATGGGACCAGACACCGTCCTGTACATAAGGACGTATGCAGCAGGCAGTATACAGAAATGACTCTCCCATATCTGTCGCGGCAAGCACATTTAATCCGGGTAATTTCTTGGCTTCCTGCTTCTAGCAATCCATCCCGTATTTTAGGACAGGTAAGTTTTCTGAGGACTCTTGAATTCAAACAGCAGATATTACATAAAAAATACTCGAATTTAACCAGAAAAATACACAAGGTAGATGTATGTCTATCACTGTTGATAAGAGCAGCTTTGGGGGTGAGAGTCATAGATATGCTTTGGCACATTCCAGTTTTCTGACAGGTTTCTCTGGTTATTAGCCACCAGCAATGTTGCATTCTGGGAGTTGTGGAATCACTCCTAGCATTTTTTTTATTTATCTTTTTTTTTTGCAGGTACAGAACATTTGTGGCATGTGCCCCTCTGAATTGGGAATTCTGAGGATAGTTACACTCTGGCAACAGGGTCGGTGTTTAACAGGGCTATCCATGCTCGAAATTTAGGACCAACCCCATTTTTTACTAGGAAGTGTCTTAAGAATGAACAGTAGACTGCATCAATTACCTTTTTGGCATCTAAGAACAATAGAATATGAGGGTCCTCCCTATTTTGAAGAGTTTCAAGCCAATTATATAACCTACGAGGTTGAACCTTGTTAACCTCTTTGGCATGAAACCCAATTGGTCATAATGAATGCAGCACACATGGAAAGAGGAGAAAACTAGGAGCAATAATGTTATTTCTCCTCATTACGCCATCCTTGGGGAGGTGAACTGTTTTAACGCATTCCTAGATTTACGCCATGTTGTAAATCTGGGAATGTGCCAAACCCTACAGGTATTGCGTGGGAACAGCCACTGCAATGCCCGCCTTCCTAATGTTATGTGAGGCAATACAGCGACATGCGCAGCGTTGCTCACTCCATATCTACAAGGCAGTTTTTATAGATTCATCGAAACTGGGTAAAACTACTATATCAACAGCCAGTATCCTTGAACAGAGTTAATGGAGCATGATCAAAGCACTGTCAGTGAGGAAAAGGAACTAGGATGTGGTGTTAACTCTCACCTATGATATTAGCTGTAGGACTTGAACTGGGTCTGGGCGAGAGAAGATGCACTAGTTAGGGGGCTGAGATGGGGTAGCACATGCGATGAAAAATGTTTACTATATGCGCTTGATGTGCTGGTATATACAGCACAATCAGTGATGACCTTGAAACACTAAAGGAGGAATGCCAGCTGGCAGACACTGAGGCAAGCTGATGTTCGATCCAGGTATGCACTGGTTCCATATCAAGCACAATGTGCTTGTGGAGGACTCAAAAGAAAGATAAGTTTGAGCACTGCTGTCCTTAAATACCTATGTGATGTAGTTCACTGTGCTCCAGAGTTAACTCCCCACTCAGGAGTAAAATATCCAAACAAATAAAGCAAGACTCTATTCGGCTTGTCTCCGTGGGCACAAGTATGGGCTGGGACTCCAGCAATTAATTGACTACAATTTTGTTTATCTTTTCAAAGAGTTTAATTTTTCTCATCATTCACGATTTAAATACCAGTCCTTGATGTTAATTCACATCCTTTCGAAATTTTCATGATTTCACATCAATATAACTTTCATATTCATTTCAACAAGGGGTAGCCTCCCAATGCATTTCGGCGCGGTAGCGCCTTTGTCAAGGGATCTGTGGATCAGAAATGGAGGTCATTAGTACTACCTTCCTCTCACCACCCAAAACATACTGTGTAAAAGATACTCAAAATCTAACAATGTATACTAATCTATTTGCCCAATTCATACAGTTTAAATCTGTTTGCATATTGAACGTGACTTGGACATATCAAACCGTGCAAGTACAGAGCAACTATTTAAATCACCGGTAAACGGGTCTAGTGCGCGTTACTGAGCTCTCAATACTAAAGGAGGTGCTGCGCATATAACATAACTCGGGAGGCGGGCTTAGTAAGATGGTTAAACTAAGACTCACAGGATATTAGTGAAATGCGGAGTTCTCAACTGTAGTAATTCCGCACGCTGTTATTTAAATGCATAGGTTCATGATCCCAACTCGGGTAGATTATGTTAACGCTCAGTTACAAACTAACGCTTACCTCTATTCAAAGCTGTATGGCGTGCTCTGGCTGCCGCTCCAATGAACTCCGTTTCATTACCGCGGAGTTCTTGGCGGGAAACTATATTCAAAACGTCAGGGGGACGGACTGTAAGCTACGCCTGCGCGCAAAGGATGCTGGAATATGTATTCCTTAAAAAAATTAAAGGGCAAGTGACATAAATCGAAAAACCAGGTATAACATAGCAAGCAGTTCGTAAATTTCACAATTATATATCTATAAAAGGTTATAGATAGCATAGAAGTTCCACTCTTTCATTAAGCCCCCCTGGCTTTAAAGAGTGCAAACGATAAATCCATTGATTTTCTCTCTTGAGAAGTTGCGCTTTGTTGTTTATTCCTTCATGTCTCTCCACAATTTACAGAATGCACGCTTTCAGTTGGGTGATATCATGCTTAGCTTCCATAAAGTGTGTGGCTACTGTAGATTTGAGCAATTTAGTTCTAATATTACTTTTGTGCTCGTTGAGTCTCACTTTTAGCTTGCGTTCTGTGTGACCTACATAATGCAGATGGCATGGGCAACTTAACAAGTAGATGACGTTCATGGTGTCACATGTTCCATTTACCTTTAGGTCTATTTTTTCTTTAAACTCTGGAGGTAGTAACGTATTACCTTTGGTAATATTGGCACAATTGTGGCAGTTTAAACACGGTTGTGTTCCCTTGTATCTCGTGGTGCTTATGCTTTTATTTGTGGGTTTCAATAATTGTCCTATGTTCTTTGATCTCGTATGTGCGAACAGAGAGTATTGCGCAAATGCTCCTTTAAAATCAGGCTCCACACGTAGGATTGACCAGTGCTTTCTAATGATGTTTTTGAATGATTGGCTGGATGTCGAAAATTTACTGACGCACGTGATGCGTGACTCTTTGGTGGAGGACGTGGTGGACAGTAGCTCTTCTCTCGTTACATTATCAATTCTTTGTCTGGCTTCATCGAGTATGGGCTTGGGGTAGCCCCTTCTTTGGAATCGTGATATCATTTCATCCATTTGCTCTTCAGCTTTATCCGGTTCCGAGACGACTCTCTTGACCCTCATTAGTTGTGAGTAAGGTAGGTGCCTTTTTAGTGACGGTGGGTGATAGCTGTCATATCTAAGTAAGTTATTGCGATCTGTATTTTTTCTGAACAAAGCGGTGGTGAATTTATCCCCTTGTCTAGTGATTGCTACATCCAAAAAATTGATAGTTTTTTCATTGATTTCCCAAGTAAACTGAATCCGATCGTTAATTTGGTTGAGTTTCATTATTTCCGGTAGCAATTGTTCCTGTGTGCCTTCCCAGGCGATAAAGATATCGTCTATGAATCGCACATAGAGCTTGATATGCTCCTTCCAAATATCCTGACTCAAAATGTGGGTGTCTTCAAAATCTCTCATAAATATATTAGCATATGTGGGAGCTGCCGCATTTCCCATGGATGTTCCACTCATCTGTGCATACCATTCTTGCCCATACTTGAAATAACTATGCATTAAGGTGAAATGTAAAAGTTCCATAAGGAAAATTTTCATATGATCTTCATAGTCACTGTTTAAAAGAACTTTTTCCACTGCTTCCAGGCCTGACTGATGAGGGATTGACGTGTATAACGCCTTCACGTCGATGGTCGCCATGACTATAGACTCTTCTTCCGTGATTGAAATCGCGGATAGTTTCTTTAAAAAGTCAGTGGTGTCTTTTATATATGATTTGGCTTCCTTGGCAAAAGGTTGTAGGTATCTATCCAAAAACTTGCCGATCGGTTCATGGACGCTGTTACAAGTGGAAACTATAGGTCTACAAGGAGGATTCTTCAAGTCCTTATGTACTTTGGGAGTCATGTAAAACGAAGGGCTGCGTGGTTCAATTTGGGTCAGGAATTGTTTAGTTTTTTCAACAATTGCCCCATTTTCCATGGCTTTGATCAGAATCTGTGATAGTATTTCTTGGATTTCTTTTGTGGGATTCTGTTGCAATCTCATATATAGGTCGGTATCAGCTCAATGTTCATTGATTTGAGATTCATAGTACGTGCGATCTAAAATAACAAGGGCACCCCCCTTATCCGCTTTTTGACAAATTACAGTTTCATCTTGACTAATGTTTTTGATGATCTTGATTTCACTAGATGGTATGTTGATGTGTTGTTTTTTGTGACTAACTTGCAATTTTTGAATGTCTTGTTTACATAAAGTTTCAAATAAATCTATTGCCTTATGGCTGATGGGGGCCATGTAGGTACTTTTAGATTTCAGTCCTTTGAGTTGATCTTGATCTTGAGTTTCACTTTGTTTGTCTGTTATAACATTGTCAAAGAAATTCCTTAAACGTAATTTTCTCGTCAATTTGAACAAACTTACTTCAAGTTCCAGAGTATCAGTCCTTGTAGTGGGTATATATGAGGTTCCTTTTTGTAGCGTTTTTATCTCCATCCTACATAGGGGTTTGTTCGATATGTTAATTACCAAGTTTTCTTCGTCAAATTGTCTTGTCATTATTTCCTCCTCCGGTTTGTTGGTTTTGTTACAGGCGGACCTTTCTCTTTTCCTGTTCCTGTGGCTCCTCCTGGGTCTTCCCTTATATCTTGGCCTACCTCTAAAAAAGGCTTCTCAGTAGATGTAGTTGGAATCTCTTTTGTTCGTGTTTTGTTCTGTTCCGATGTTTCGCTCCCTGTGGAGGAGGTATCTGTTTGTGAAGTGTATCCTTTCGTTTGGCGTCTTTTGGCGTATACTTCCGCCCAAGAATATACTTCATTCAACTTGTAGTCCAGGGTATCTCTGCGATACTTTCTAATTTTGCGCTCATTGACTTCTTCCGCATGTTTTGCTAATTGTTGTTTGATGTCCTCCAATGTTTTATCTATTTCATCTGCAGTCATAAGTTTGCTCAACTCTTCTTTCACTGAATTGATTTCCATATTTAATTCTTCAAGAATCTTAGATAATTCTTCTATAATAAGTAAAATCAAATCTAAACTGCATTTGTTTAATATAGCATACCATCTTTCAACAAACGGTTTGCTGTTCTTACATAGGGATGGTTTCAGAGGGATCCTGAGTCCCCTAGGAATCCGTTGAGCTTTATGATATTTAATCATGGTGCTTGCATGAAGACACTGGTTGATCGTTTTTCATGTTAGATATAGCATCTGTCTGATGTGTTGTTCTTTAGATTTTTTGGTGGCAAATTCGGTAGTGTCCTCTTCAATTAATGAATAAATACGTGTGCTAGCATCTTCATCAAATGCAAATGTATCTGCCCGACTTTCAGTCATGTGGGCTATTTCATCGTATTGCATCTTGTTTATTGGCGTGCTTCAAACCTGTGAGTAGGTTGCAAATAATCAAAAGAAAGATAAGTTTGAGCACTGCTGTCCTTAAATACCTATGTGATGTAGTTCACTGTGCTCCAGGGTTAACTCCCCACTCAGGAGTAAAATATCCAAACAAATAAAGCAAGACTCTATTCGGCTTGTCTCCGTGGGCACAAGTATGGGCTGGGACTCCAGCAATTAATTGACTACAATTTTGTTTATCTTTTCAAAGAGTTTAATTTTTGTCATCATTCACGATTTAAATATCAGTCCTTGATGTTAATTCACATCATTTCGAAATTTTCATGATTTCACATCAATATAACTTTCATATTCATTTCAACAAGGGGTAGCCTCCCAATGCATTTCGGCGCGGTAGCGCCTTTGTCAAGGGATCTGTGGATCAGAAATGGAGGTCATTAGTACTACCTTCCTCTCACCACCCAAAACATACTGTGTAAAAGATACTCAAAATCTAACAATGTATACTAATCTATTTGCCCAATTCATACAGTTTAAATCTGTTTGCATATTGAACGTGACTTGTACATATCAAACCGTGCAAGTACAGAGCAACTATTTAAATCACCAGTAAACGGGTCTAGTGCACGTTACTGAGCTCTCAATACTAAAGGAGGTGCTGCGCATATAACGTAACTCGGGAGGCGGGCTTAGTAAGATGGTTAAACTAAGACTCACGGGATATTAGTGAAATGCGGTGTTCTCAACTGTAGTAATTCCGCACGCTGTTATTTAAATGCATAGGTTCATGATCCCAACTCGGGTAGATTATGTTAACGCTCAGTTACAAACTAACGCTTACCGCTATTCAAAGCTGTATGGCGTGCTCTGGCTGCCGCTCCAATGAACTCCGTTTCATTACCGCGGAGTTCTTGGCGGGAAACTATATTCAAAACGTCAGGGGGACGGACTGTAAGCTACGCCAGCGCGCAAAGGATGCTGGAATATGTATTCCTTAAAAAAATTAAAGGGCAAGTGACATAAATCGTAAAACCAGGTATAACATAGCAAGCAGTTCGTAAATTTCACAATTATATATCTATAAAAGGTTATAGATAGCATAGAAGTTCCACTCTTTCATTAAGCCCCCCTGGCTTTAAAGAGTGCAAACGATAAATCCATTGATTTTCTCTCTTGAGAAGTTGCGCTTTGTTGTTTATTCCTTCATGTCTCTCCACAATTTCCAGAATGCACGCTTTCAGTTGGGTGATATCATGCTTAGCTTCCATAAAGTGTGTGGCTACTGTAGATTTGAGCAATTTAGTTCTAATATTACTTTTGTGCTCGTTGAGTCTCACTTTTAGCTTGCGTTCTGTGTGACCTACATAATGCAGATGGCATGGGTAACTTAACAAGTAGATGACGTTCATGGTGTCACATGTTCCATTTACCTTTAGGTCTATTTTTTCTTTAAACTCTGGAGGTAGTAACGTATTACCTTTGGTAATATTGGCACAATTGTGGCAGTTTAAACACGGTTGTGTTCCCTTGTATCTCGTGGTGCTTATGCTTTTATTTGTGGGTTTCAATAATTGTCCTATGTTCCTTGATCTCGTATGTGCGAACAGAGGGTATTGCGCAAATGCTCCTTTAAAATCAGGCTCCACACGTAGGATTGACCAGTGCTTTCTAATGATGTTTTTGAATGATTGGCTGGATGTCGAAAATTTACTGACGCACGTGATGCGTGACTCTTTGGTGGAGGATGTGGTGGACAGTAGCTCTTCTCTCGTTACATTATCAATTCTTTGTCTGGCTTCATCGAGTATGGGCTTGGGGTAGCCCCTTCTTTGGAATCATGATATCATTTCATCCATTTGCTCTTCAGCTTTATCCGGTTCCGAGACGACTCTCTTGACCCTCATTAATTGTGAGTAAGGTAGGTGCCTTTTTAGTGACGGTGGGTGATAGCTGTCATATCTAAGTAAGTTATTGCGATCTGTATTTTTTCTGAACAAAGCGGTGGTGAATTTATCCCCTTGTCTAGTGATTGCTACATCCCAAAAATTGATAGTTTTTTCATTGATTTCCCAAGTAAACTGAATCCGATCGTTAATTTGGTTGAGTTTCATTATTTCCGGTAGCAATTGTTCCTGTGTGCCTTCCCAGACGATAAATATATCGTCTATGAATCGCACATAGAGCTTGATATGCTCCTTCCAAATATCCTGACTCAAAATGTGGGTGTCTTCAAAATCTCTCATAAATATATTAGCATATGTGGGAGCTGCCGCATTTCCCATGGATGTTCCACTCATCTGTGCATACCATTCTTGCCCATACTTGAAATAACTATGCATTAAGGTGAAATGTAAAAGTTCCATAAGGAAAATTTTCATATGATCTTCATTGTCACTGTTTAAAAGAACTTTTTCCACTGCTTCCAGGCCTGACTGATGGGGGATTGACGTGTATAACGCCTTCACGTCGATGGTCGCCATGACTATAGACTCTTCTTCCGTGATTGAAATCGCGGATAGTTTATGTAAACAAGACATTCAAAAATTGCAAGTTAGTCACAAAAACAACACATCAACATACCATCTAGTGAAATCAAGATCATCAAAAACATTAGTCAAGATGAAACTGTAATTTGTCAAAAAGCGGATAAGGGGGGTGCCCTTGTTATTCTAGATCGCACGTACTATGAATCTCAAATCAATGAACATTTAGCTGATACCGACCTGTATATGAGATTGCAACAGAATCCCACAAAAGAAATCCAAGAAATATTATCACAGATTCTGATCAAAGCCATGGAAAATGGGGCAATTGTTGAAAAAACTAAACAATTCCTGACCCAAATTGAACCATGCAGCCCTTCGTT
The DNA here is from genome assembly GCF_964261635.1 of Lissotriton helveticus. Taxonomy (NCBI): domain Eukaryota; kingdom Metazoa; phylum Chordata; class Amphibia; order Caudata; family Salamandridae; genus Lissotriton; species Lissotriton helveticus. Next base: position 1,850,275,194 of record NC_136068.1, read on the forward strand.
TTACATGACTCCCAAAGTACATAAGGACTTGAAGAATCCTCCTTGTAGACCTATAGTTTCCACTTGTAACAGCGTCCATGAACCGATTGGCAAGTTTTTGGATAGATACCTACAACCTTTTGCCAAGGAAGCCAAATCATATATAAAAGACACCACTGACTTTTTAAAGAAACTATCCGCGATTTCAATCTCGGAAGAAGAGTCTATAGTCATGGCGACCATCGACGTGAAGGCGTTATACACGTCAATCCCCCATCAGTCAGGCCTGGAAGCAGTGGAAAAAGTTCTTTTAAACAGTGACTATGAAGATCATATGAACATTTTCCTTATGGAACTTTTACATTTCACCTTAATGCATAGGTATTTCAAGTATGGGCAAGAATGGTATGCACAGATGACTGGAACATCCATGGGAAATGCGGCAGCTCCCACATATGCTAATATATTTATGAGAGATTTTGAAGACACCCACATTTTGAGTCAGGATATTTGGAAGGAGCATATCAAGCTCTATGTGCGATTCATAGACGATATCTTTATCGCCTGGGAAGGCACACAGGAACAATTGCTACCGTAAATAATGAAACTCAACCAAATTAACGATCGGATTCAGTTTACTTGGGAAATCAATGAAAAAACTATCAATTTTTTGGATGTAGCAATCACTAGACAAGGGGATAAATTCACCACCGCTTTGTTCAGAAAAAATACAGATCGCAATAACTTACTTAGATATGACAGCTATCACCCACCGTCACTAAAAAGGCACCTACCTTACTCACAACTAATGAGGGTCAAGAGAGTCGTCTCGGAACCGGATAAAGCTGAAGAGCAAATGGATGAAATGATATCACGATTCCAAAGAAGGGGCTACCCCAAGCCCATACTCGATGAAGCCAGACAAAGAATTGATAATGTAACGAGAGAAGAGCTACTGTCCACCACATCCTCCACCAAAGAGTCACGCATCACACGCGTCAGTACATTTTCGACATCCAGCCAATCATTCAAAAACATCATTAGAAAGCACTGGTCAATCCTACGTGTGGAGCCTGATTTTAAAGGAGCATTTGCGCAATACCCTCTGTTCGCACATACGAGATCAAGGAACATAGGACAATTATTGAAACCCACAAATAAAAGCATAAGCACCACGAGATACAAGGGAACACAACCGTGTTTAAACTGCCACAATTGTGCCAATATTACCAAAGGTAATACGTTACTACCTCCAGAGTTTAAAGAAAAAATAGACCTAAAGGTAAATGGAACATGTGACACCATGAACGTCATCTACTTGTTAAGTTGCCCATGCCATCTGCATTATGTAGGTCACACAGAACGCAAGCTAAAAGTGAGACTCAACGAGCACAAAAGTAATATTAGAACTAAATTGCTCAAATCTACAGTAGCCACACACTTTATGGAAGCTAAGCATGATATCACCCAACTGAAAGCGTGCATTCTGTAAATTGTGGAGAGACATGAAGGAATAAACAACAAAGCGCAACTTCTCAAGAGAGAAAATCAATGGATTTATCGTTTGCACTCTTTAAAGCCAGGGGGGCTTAATGAAAGAGTGGAACTTCTATGCTATCTATAACCTTTTATAGATATATAATTGTGAAATTTACGAACTGCTTGCTATGTTATACCTGGTTTTTCGATTTATGTCACTTGCCCTTTAATTTTTTTAAGGAATACATATTCCAGCATCCTTTGCGCGCAGGCGTAGCTTACAGTCCGTCCCCCTGACGTTTTGAATATAGTTTCCCGCCAAGAACTCCGCGGTAATGAAACGGAGTTCATTGGAGCGGCAGCCAGAGCACGCCATACAGCTTTGAATATCGGTAAGCGTTAGTTTGTAACTGAGCGTTAACATAATCTACCCGAGTTGGGATCATGAACCTATGCATTTAAATAACAGCGTGCGGAATTACTACAGTTGAGAACACCGCATTTCACTAATATCCTGTGAGTCTTAGTTTAACCATCTTACTAAGCCCGCCTCCCGAGTTACGTTATATGCGCAGCACCTCCTTTAGTATTGAGAGCTCAGTAACGCGCACTAGACCCGTTTACCGGTGATTTAAATAGTTGCTCTGTACTTGCACGGTTTGATATGTACAAGTCACGTTCAATATGCAAACAGATTTAAACTATATGAATTGGGCAAATAGATTAGTATACATTGTTAGATTTTGAGTATCTTTTACACAGTATGTTTTGGGTGGTGAGAGGAAGGTAGTACTAATGACCTCCATTTCTGATCCACAGATCCCTTGACAAAGGCGCTACCGCGCCGAAATGCATTGGGAGGCTACCCCTTGTTGAAATGAATATGAAAGTTATATTGATGTGAAATCATGAAAATTTCGAAATGATGTGAATTAACATCAAGGACTGATATTTAAATCGTCAATGATGACAAAAATTAAACTCTTTGAAAAGATAAACAAAATTGTAGTCAATTAATTGCTGGAGTCCCAGCCCATACTTGTGCCCACGGAGACAAGCCGAATAGAGTCTTGCTTTATTTGTTTGGATATTTTACTCCTGAGTGGGGAGTTAACCCTGGAGCACAGTGAACTACATCACATAGGTATTTAAGGACAGCAGTGCTCAAACTTATCTTTCTTTTGATTATTTGCAACCTACTCACAGGTTTGAAGCACGCCAATAAACAAGATGCAATACGATGAAATAGCCCACATGACTGAAAGTCGGGCAGATACATTTGCATTTGATGAAGATGCTAGCACACGTATTTATTCATTAATTGAAGAGGACACTACCGAATTCGCCACCAAAAAATCTAAAGAACAACACATCAGACAGATGCTATATCTAACAAGAAAAACGATCAACCAGCGTCTTCATGCAAGCACCATGATTAAATATCATAAAGCTCAACGGATTCCTAGGGGACTCAGGATCCCTCTGAAACCATCCCTATGTAAGAACAGCAAACCGTTTGTTGAAAGATGGTATGCTATATTAAACAAATGCAGTTTAGATTTGATTTGACTTATTATAGAAGAATTATCTAAGATTCTTGAAGAATTAAATATGGAAATCAATTCAGTGAAAGAAGAGTTGAGCAAACTTATGACTGCAGATGAAATAGATAAAACATTGGAGGACATCAAACAACAATTAGCAAAACATGCGGAAGAAGTCAATGAGCGCAAAATTAGAAAGTATCGCAGAGATACCCTGGACTACAAGGTGAATGAAGTATATTCTTGGGCGGAAGTATACGTCAAAAGACGCCAAACGAAAGGATATACTTCACAAACAGATACCTCCTCCACAGGGAGCGAAACATCGGAACAGAACAAAACACGAACAAAAGAGATTCCAACTACATCTACTGAGAAGCCTTTTTTAGAGGTAGGCCAAGATATAAGGGAAGACCCAGGAGGAGCCACAGGAACAGGAAAAGAGAAAGGTCCGCCTGTAACGAAACCAACAAACCGGAGGAGGAAATAATGACAAGACAATTTGACGAAGAAAACTTGGTAATTAACATATCGAACAAACCCCTAAGTAGGATGGAGATAAAAATGCTACAAAAAGGAACCTCATATATACCCACTACAAGGACTGATACTCTGGAACTTGAAGTAAGTTTGTTCAAATTGACGAGAAAATTACGTTTAAGGAATTTCTATGACAATGTTATAACAGACAAACAAAGTGAAACTCAAGATCAAGATCAACTCAAAGGACTGAAATCTAAAAGTACCTACATGGCCCCCATCAGCCATAAGGCAATAGATTTATTTGAAACTTTATGTAAACAAGACATTCAAAAATTGCAAGTTAGTCACAAAAAACAACACATCAACATACCATCTAGTGAAATCAAGATCATCAAAAACATTAGTCCAGATGAAACTGTAATTTGTCAAAAAGCGGATAAGGGGGGTGCCCTTGTTATTCTAGATCGCATGTACTATGAATCTCAAATCAATGAACATTTAGCTGATACCGACCTATATATGAGATTGCAACAGAATCCCACTAAAGAAATCCAAGAAATACTATCACAGATTCTGATCAAAGCCATGGAAAATGGGGCAATTGTTGAAAAAACTAAACAATTCCTGACCCAAATTGAACCACGCAGCCCTTCGTTTTACATGACTCCCAAAGTACATAAGGACTTGAAGAATCCTCCTTGTAGACCTATAGTTTCCACTTGTAACAGCGTCCATGAACCGATCGGCAAGTTTTTGGATAGATACCTACAACCTTTTGCCAAGGAAGCCAAATCATATATAAAAGACACCACTGACTTTTTAAAGAAACTATCCGCGATTTCAATCACGGAAGAAGAGTCTATAGTCATGGCGACCATTGACGTGAAGGCGTTATACACATCAATCCCCCATCAGTCAGGCCTGGAAGCAGTGGAAAAAGTTCTTTTAAACAGTGACTATGAAGATTATATGAAAATTTTCCTTATGGAACTTTTACATTTCACCTTAATGCATAGTTATTTCAAGTATGGGCAAGAATGGTATGCACAGATGAGTGGAACATCCATGGGAAATGCGGCAGCTCCCACATATGCTAATATATTTATGAGAGATTTTGAAGACACCCACATTTTGAGTCAGGATATTTGGAAGGAGCATATCAAGCTCTATGTGCGATTCATAGACGATATCTTTATCGCCTGGGAAGGCACACAGGAACAATTGCTACCGGAAATAATGAAACTCAACCAAATTAACGATCGGATTCAATTTACTTGGGAAATCAATGAAAAAACTATCAATTTTTTGGATGTAGCAATCACTAGACAAGGGGATAAATTCACCACCGCTTTGTTCAGAAAAAATACAGATCGCAATACCTTACTTAGATATGACAGCTATCACCCACCGTCACTAAAAAGGCACCTACCTTACTCACAACTAATGAGGGTCAAGAGAGTCGTCTCGGAACCGGATAAAGCTGAAGAGCAAATGGATGAAATGATATCACGATTCCAAAGAAGGGGCTACCCCAAGCCCATACTCGATGAAGCCAGACAAAGAATTGATAATGTAACGAGAGAAGAGCTACTGTCCACCACATCCTCCACCAAAGAGTCACGCATCACGTGCGTCAGTAAATTTTCGACATCCAGCCAATCATTCAAAAACATCATTAGAAAGCACTGGTCAATCCTACGTGTGGAGCCTGATTTTAAAGGAGCATTTGCGCAATACCCTCTGTTCGCACATACGAGATCAAGGAACATAGGACAATTATTGAAACCCACAAATAAAAGCATAAGCACCACGAGATACAAGGGAACACAACCGTGTTTAAACTGCCACAATTGTGCCAATATTACCAAAGGTAATACGTTACTACCTCCAGAGTTTAAAGAAAAAATAGACCTAAAGGTAAATGGAACATGTGACACCATGAACGTCATCTACTTGTTAAGTTGCCCATGCCATCTGCATTATGTAGGTCACACAGAACGCAAGCTAAAAGTGAGACTCAACGAGCACAAAAGTAATATTAGAACTAAATTGCTCAAATCTACAGTAGCCACACACTTTATGGAAGCTAAGCATGATATCACCCAACTGAAAGCGTGCATTCTGGAAATTGTGGAGAGACATGAAGGAATAAACAACAAAGCGCAACTTCTCAAGAGAGAAAATCAATGGATTTATCGTTTGCACTCTTTAAAGCCAGGGGGGCTTAATGAAAGAGTGGAACTTCTATGCTATCTATAACCTTTTATAGATATATAATTGTGAAATTTACGAACTGCTTGCTATGTTATACCTGGTTTTTCGATTTATGTCACTTGCCCTTTAATTTTTTTAAGGAATACATATTCCAGCATCCTGTGCGCGCAGGCGTAGCTTACAGTCCGTCCCCCTGACGTTTTGAATATAGTTTCCCGCCAAGAACTCCGCGGTAATGAAACGGAGTTCATTGGAGCGGCAGCCAGAGCACGCCATACAGCTTTGAATAGCGGTAAGCGTTAGTTTGTAACTGAGCGTTAACATAATCTACCCGAGTTGGGATCATGGACCTATGCATTTAAATAACAGCGTGCGGAATTACTACAGTTGAGAACACCGCATTTCACTAATATCCTGTGAGTCTTAGTTTAACCATCTTACTAAGCCCGCCTCCCGAGTTACGTTATATGCGCAGCACCTCCTTTAGTATTGAGAGCTCAGTAACGCGCACTAGACCCATTTACCGGTGATTTAAATAGTTGCTCTGTACTTGCACGGTTTGATATGTACAAGTCACGTTCAATATGCAAACAGATTTAAACTGTATGAATTGGGCAAATAGATTAGTATACATTGTTAGATTTTGAGTATCTTTTACACAGTATGTTTTGGGTGGTGAGAGGAAGGTAGTACTAATGACCTCCATTTCTGATCCACAGATCCCTTGACAAAGGCGCTACCGCGCCGAAATGCATTGGGAGGCTACCCCTTGTTTTAATGAATATGAAAGTTATATTGATGTGAAATCATGAAAATTTCGAAATGATGTGAATTAACATCAAGGACTGATATTTAAATCGTGAATGATGAGAAAAATTAAACTCCTTGAAAAGATAAACAAAATTATAGTCAATTAATTGTTGGAGTCCCAGCCCATACTTGTGCCCACGGAGACAAGCCGAATAGAGTCTTGCTTTACTTGTGGAGGACTCCTCACCGCTAGAGGGCAGAGTATTAGATGAACTCTTGCCAAAGAAAGTTATATCACTAATTTAATGGAAGATTATCTGAACCTCCCCAGACATATTAGTGAAATTAAGAGTTAAGTGGGTAACAGATGTGGGACTATTAGAGGAAGGAAAATGAGTGGAAGGGTTATGAGCCCCCCACATGGTGTTGATTCAGTTGATACAATAAGTATCCTGCCCTGATCATACTACAACAAAATAGCACACAAAGAGTGGGAAAAGTGATGCCAGATGTCTGCAGTAGGGGATATGGTCAAGCGGGGAGTTTTGTACACATAGGCAGTAGCAGTAAGGCATTACTGAGAACGGTAAGGGAATGTCTCGATACAGTAACAGGAGTGCACAAAGAAGATGCTGCTAAACTCAACTAATGGGGAGAAGGAGGCCCAACAAAATACAACAAAATATTTATAGTGTAGGGATTGATGGCAGCAAAATGTAATGTAGTGAGACAGTGGGGTGAGTAATCCACCCGACTTACATTCCTAGAAGAATTATATTGAGTGGTGCATGCTAGGTGTAAGACAAGTGTATGAGGAATTGGGTTGTTCGTTGACTGGCGTGTGAGCCCTGGTCAAGCAACAGCCACATTCCCTTGCAGGGTGAAACCCAAAAAGTCTAAATTAACCTGTGCTTTACCGTGGGTAGGTTGGCAACGGAAGCAGCCAGGTTTAAGTTAGAGACAAATTGTAAAGTATGTATACTGCACACAAAGAGTAGTAAAGTGAAAACACAACACAAGAAAAATCCCAAACCAATTTAGAAAATTAGAGTAAATTCCAATTAACTATTTGACCCCAAAAGCACAAATCCAATCAGTAGAACCAGAGTTATGAATTTTCTAAAGCTTTCAGTACAAGCTAGCACCTAACAAGTCGAAGCTCCAGCGCGGACAGCCAGTTGTGCGAGTCCAGAGTCAAAGTTGAAAAATATGGCATGCAGCGATGGAGTGTGGTTCTGATACGAGGAGTGGATTGAGCCTATTCAGCGCTTACCTTCAGACTTAGAAGAAATTCTGAGAAAAAGTGTCTGAGAGGGTAAAAATTCAGCGGGGAAAGACTTCAGGCAGTGTCCTAGAAGGGAGCGTCATCGTTAGATGGCCTTGAGTTCAAGCCATGGGGACGATTTCTCATTCAGACTTTGGGGCTCATTACGATGGCGGTAAAACTGCCACTAGCAGCCTGACGGTGGCGGTTTTACCGCCATCTCAAAGCACATTTCGGCCACCAGATTACGATGGAAGGCAGTATGCTGGTGGACGCACAGGTCCACCACAGGCAATCGTTACGATTGCCTGGCAGACCCACCCTGCATCTATAAAATGGTAGCGGTGCCTAGCAGGCACCGCTACCAAGGTATCTTTAGCACCACTACCAAGGGTCCAGGATTGGTGGGGCAATTCTTGGGGATGCAGGACTTACACAGGCTGGGTCCAGGTGAACTTCAAGTTGGTGGAACTCTTTTATGACCCTGTGACTCTGAGCCGTAAGCCAGAAAATTAGCCCTTGGAAACACTTCTGGAAATCCTGTTGCCAGTGACATGCAGGGCTGGCCTCTGATGGTTCAAGACAGGCTCCAGGCAGCAAAGCAGTCCTTCCAGGACCAGCAGCAGCCTGGCAGATTGCACAGCAGGTCACAGCAGCAGGCAGGTCTCTGAAAGTCCTTCCACAGGTCCAATAGTGAACTTAAGAGTGGGTCTAAGGTTCTATTTTTACACCCCACACCATTTTTCTACAAGGTGGAAGAAGCTTCTAGAAAGGTTCTTTGAAGTACATGGAATATCCAGACTTCCCTACCCTGTCTCAAAGCTGGCTGTAGTGACAATGCAGGGCAAATAGGCCCTGTGTGTGAAGGCACAGCACAGTCCGCCCCCTATTCTGCCATCAGATGGCATATTGAGACACACCTAATCCCTCTATTGTGTGACTGTCTTTGGGAGGGGAGTCATGAATTCTAACTGTCAGCTACATCCAGTCATTTGACACAAGACAGGCTACAAGGTACAGGGAATGAAAATGTCAGATTTCTAAAAGTGGCATTTTAAAAATTGTAAAGAAAAACCCAACTTTACTATTAAAAAGGGGTTTTCATTAACATTCCAAAGACACCAAACATGAGATAGCTACCTGCTCCTAATTAAGAATTACAGCTTATTAAATGTAATAAGGAATCCCAAATGGTATCCTATTGGAGGGGTTGCCTAACAGTAGTTAAAAGCAAATTTCTGAGTTTTTCACTACCAGAACATGTAAAAGTACATGTTCTACCTTTAAATACACAGCACCCTGCCCTGTGGGCTACCTAGGGCCTACCTTAGGGGTGAGTTATATGTAACAAAAGGGGAGTTTAAGGCTTGACAAGGGGGTTTAAATGCCAAGTCTACATGGTAGTCCTACATTCAGGATGCAATGGCAGGCCTGGGACATGTTTTAGGGTGATACTTAAGTGGGTGGCGCACTAAGTGGTGCAGGTCCACTGGTAGAATTGAATTTACAGGCCCTGAGTATATGGAATACCACTCTACAAGGGACTTATAAGTAAATTAAATATGCTAATTAGGTATATAACAATCATGTTATGAGGATATTGTTAGGGGAATTAAGCACAAGCACTTTAGCACTGGTTAGATGTGGCAAAGTACAGAGAGTCATATGACCAACAAAAACAAATATCAGCAAAAATTCGAGATAAGTAGGCATTTTAAAAACTATGAGAAAATAAAAAGTTTATAATAATGTTCAGAATGAAAGTGTAGGCCTTAATGACAAATTATGTGTTTAAATACACACATTGCAGTAGGCAACCATATTTACTCATATTAAGCCTCAAATGGCTGAAGCAACATTGCCTGACAAACTGACTTGACTAGACAATGATTAACATGGTTAAAATATTTTTTCCTCGACCTTTCCATGAACATGTTTCATAGTGAATAATTGTTGCTTAAATGCTTTCATCTAATTGTACAAATGTTTCTTCTTATACAATGATTGCTGCTAACAAATAAATACGTTTTGGAATTTAGAATGACATAGAGGTGAAAATCCCACATGGGAAAGTCGTTTTTAAACAAGAAAGTGTATTACGAATAGACAAGATGTAACTGCTAGATTATAAGAAATAAACCACGTTGAAAGCTGCTATGTAGAAGCAATTGTGTTTTCAAATCTTAGACAAGAGTGATCCTATTCCCATAAAAGATGATTGGCTGACTGAAGAGAGAAGAAAACCACAAGCTGCAACAATGATAAAATGTGTAGTCTATAATAGTGCATGTTCCTAGAGCAGTCCAAGACTTTTTTTATCCAGGCACTTACTAGACACTCTCTGCAGAGACTTGTGGGGAGACTTTTACTAACAGATGCTTGGGCCATTTTTCCCTCATATTGGTTTGAGACTCTACTGAGTTTCCTGAACCTCTTTTTTAGGTTAGTTCTGCTCCGATACATTACTTGATTTATTGAGCTGACTTGTCATGCTAAAGCTTTATGCTTTTTGTCTCAGTCTCATGAAAGGGAACTCTTTTGGATTCTGACTGCCACATTTTCCCTGCTTCATACAATAGGGAATTTTTCCCTATATGGAACATGCCTAATGCATTTTATTCTGAGTTTTATTGACCAGTATTGATTATTTATTTCTGTTCATATTCGATAATTTAGATTGATAAGAATTAACTTGTGACCTTAACAAAGATGATTTACTAAATGATTGCATTAATAAAACCCTTAAACTCACTTTATTGACTGAAAATAGATTAGAGATTATGATTATAATTTATGTGATGGACATCTCCTGATCTTCTCTAAAACAACGGCAAAGATCCATGGCTTCAGTTAGAAACAGCAGCTGGGGTTAGGATGATGCTGGTAAACCAAGATTTTTAATTGGAAATAATCCCTGCCGCTCCAGCACACCCATGAGTGGAAATCTTTTTCCAGCACAGAACAGAAGGGCCTCCTTCATCTCATTGGTCAAGGGAGACATCAAGCTACACTGTTAAGGTTTGTTGAGTTATTGTTGTACATTAGATTATCTCCTTGCATCTGCTCAGCCTGTATGAATGTGATGTCAGTGTAGAATGTTGAATGTTGGATGACAGAGTGAATAGAATGTTAGTGTGTCTGGAGTGTATGTGGAATGACAGTTTAGCTGTGTGTGCTGAGCTACTAATTACATCTTGTTACCATCTTACATGAATAAAGGAACATCAAGAAACCACTTGACTATCCATCATTTATTATGTACGACAGTTATCTTACTAAAGTTCACATCCAATGTTACAATATCAGCAATTTTCTCTTGCCCCTCTGAAGACTTGTGTTCTCCCAATGTTTTTAACATGTGTTACTACTCTATTCTCTTTCAATGATTTCTAGCCTTTAAGTTCTTCATGTCCCCACACTTCATTGCAGTGAATCGTACTAATGTTCGTAAAAATATTTTACTTGACAGTAATACTTTCAAGCAGCTGCACTCCAGTTGTCAGTCCTTTGTAGCAAAACCCTTTTATAATGTGTTGTGACATTTTAAGTTATCTCAAGAACTAAACAAATAACACATTGGCCTTTTCCTGTATCATGGATGCATTGTCAGCTTTGTCTGCTCATGTGTCACTGATGCCTTATCAGCTCTGCCTCCACCTCCTGTATCACTGGTGCCGTACCAGCTCTGCCTCCTCCTGTATCCCTGGTGCTGTCATATAGCTACTGTATATCTTTATAATGTGTTAAGTTAGCATAGGCTCATTAAATGTTTAAACGCCATTTTTCCTTTTGCTGCTTCTGCACACAACACTTAATTGTTGATTTAGCTTTCAACCTAGTAGTTTGTTGTGGTTTACATGAGAATAATATGTTATTACTCTGATATCAGCTTTGCTTAATAAACTATGTCTGTACAGAGAGTGCTGAAGCTTCAGGAACAACACAATACAGAATTGTTATGAGGTCTGATCTTCGTGCCTTCATAGACATAACATAAGTGCAGCTTCTGCCAACTTTGGGCTTGAGGCAGGTTTTTATATTGCTTCGCTTGAGGCACAAAAACACACTTGATGCTGTTCACATGCAGAGAGAGCTGGTGTATGCTGATGTGATCCCTTCATTCTAGGACACTGAGGTATGGGCCCACCCTAATTCAACCCAAAGAGACCTTCTTAGCTATTAATATAATATGCGAGTTAGGGAGGGTGAGAAATAAGTGTTGTTAACCCTTATTAATTTACAGCATGGTAACATGCTGTCACCGTTCGCTTTCTATGGAGTAGTAACTATGCTTGTAGCTTTGTTGTTGATAATATGTTTACTTGTATTATCTAAGATACTGCGCCTGAGAAGACGGCATTAGTAAATAAACATTTCAAATGCTCACGTGTTCTTCTTTACTCCATGTTCTGGTTTGAAATGATTGTATAACGAAAGAGTGCTCATGTGTTCCACGTAACCTGAGGTTGGTGAGTTCATGTTCTGGTTTGTCTAAACATTGGGAGTTGGTTATGACCAATGAGACACTGTAGCTAGCTCGGTAAGGGGTTTGTTGGGTACTAAGGTGAGTTTTGGGTCACCCTAATTCGCTGAGGTTCCAATCCTCTGTGCACAGTTCTGTGGGAGAACAGAAACCCTGCTACATGGCGCCCGTACGTTGGTGGTCTTATATCATGGCACTCGAGTAGTATATCGTTCAAACCTTAACCCCTTCACTGTCGTTTCCGGAAGACGGTGGTGTCGGTGAAACCTACCTGTTTTTTGAAATAGGTCTTTATTCAAGCTTGATTCTTTCTAAACGGTTTCCTTAAATTACTACCCAGTTGTGCTACAAAGTTCCCTTTGTTTTTTCAGTAGTTCCGGTGGAATCATGGCTGTAGCCATTGCGCAGCATAGTCGCATTGCGGTGCGCAACCATTTACAAACTTACAAAGTCCCTTTGGAAGGCATGGCTGTGATTTTGGTGGTGTGTGCAGATCCGGCGTACTCTTTCGAGCTTTTTTACTCGTGGGTCACATTTCCGGAGGTGGACGCGAATTCTCAAGTGTTCCTCCACTACACACCCTCCCCTGTACCGGCTGAATATACTCCGTACAGGGCACTGGAAATACCTATTGATCATTGGCAGCATCGCGTTTGGTTTGATGGCGCCCTCCCCCACTCTTTGTCCGCTGCGAGGTTAGGTCCACTGTCCATTCCAGGTACAAATTGGCCTGCTTTGGGTGGCTTCACCCCGCACCCGAATCACGGCGCTTGTCCCCTTGCGGATATTCGCAGACTACATGTTGTCTCGATTGCTGTGATTCGTGCATTAGTGCAATACATAGGTCGTCATCTCCCGGGTGGTCCCCCGGGGGGTCCGGCCGTTCAAACGGAACGTGGTGGTTTACGGCTCAATCCGGTTATGGTAAATTCGGTTTTTGGTCAACGCCCTGATAATAAAGATGATTTTCCTTTTTGGCTGGCCGAGAAATTTGACCAACTGGAAGCCGTGTTTCCAAATTCTACTCCTGCTGATAAACATAGAATGTTGACGATTACTTTACCTAAGGATATCACTCCCGAACTCGTTGACTGTGTACGTTGGGGTAAAACGTTTGCGGCTGTTTATGCGAGGTGTTTCGGCACCCCATCTATTGCTGTACTGCCTACGATCATAATACGTGTTCAGGATGATCACGATCCGGAGGCAGCGGTTGAATTGGGTATGCGCCTGTGTGGTTCTTTTGAGATTGTAAGTGATCTCATACTCTCCAACATCAAGGGAGATGCTGTGAACTTCCAGGTTTTTAATGCATTGGCGGCGTTACCCGATGCCGAAAAGCCCCGCCAGTTGGCGAAGATTGTGGTGGCCGCTTATAAAACTATCGGTCGCATAAGTAAGGGTTTGAAGTACTTCGCGGTTAAGGAGAAGAAACAACCACAAGTGCAATTTGCTGCGGCAGATGTACAACCAAAGTCCAAAAAACAGAATTGGCCTCAGAAACAGAAACAGGGGAAGCAACAACAGCAGACTCAGGAATCATATCCTGCATCACAGGTTCCTGCGCCGGCTGACAAAGTTTATGATTTGCGCGATCGCGCGATGATTAAATCACCTGATCGATTTCAGGTTTCTGATCAACGCTCTCCTCGTTCCTTTCAGGACTCATCGGCCCCGAAGACCGGTGGAGGAGGAGGAGGACGGGGACGTGGTGGCCAACAAGGACGTGGCCAGCCCCGCCAGACAGAAGGCGCTTGGAAGCAGGAGGATTCTACGCCAAAGAGACCGCAGTTTGCGAAAAAGAAAGTCGCAGCCTTAATAGCGCATCGATATGCCACAGATAGTGAGAATGCGGCTTCGGAATCTGACGTGGGCTCTGACCTTGCTGGACAGCGCGGCGGAGATAACCATAGTCAGAGAGACGCTGCGTCCACTACTGAGGGTGACAGCGACTGATGTCTACGTTGTGATAGAAACAGCAGATACGAGACTTGCTCCCCCTGAAAGACTTTATGAAATTGTCCTGTTAATTGAAGGTGACATACAGCGTACCGTAAAAGGGGTATTTTGGGAAAATCTGTCTTCTACGTATGATATTTTGCTTTCGGAGGCTGACTGGCCCCCACCTTTTGTGCTCACGGCGCCGCGAGGGGAGGAGGTAATCCTCCCCAGTTTCGCGAACACTGTCTCGAAAGAGCATGCGCAGCATTTTGCAGAAGAGTGGGCTCGGGCTCTCGCACCGGCTCTGTACCGTAACCAATGTGGTTGGGATAAATTGTCGCCTTGCCACGAAATTCCGTTGCGGTCTCAGCCACAGCCTCAACCTCAATATCCCATTCGGCGTGAAGCCAAAGCATCCGTCGCGGAAATCCCTGAACAATTAGAATATCAGGGAGTTATTGAAACTTGTGTGTCACCGATGAATAATCCTATTTTTACTGTGACCAAGCCTGACAGATCATATCGTTTGGTATTGGATTACCGGCATTTGAACTCGCATTGCCGTAACTGCGCAGTACAGAATACTCACGGCTCTGCCCTTGTGGATAGTCTCGTGCGTAAGCATTTTAAGACAACGCTTGACATATCCAACGGTTTCTATGCCCACAGATTGGACAGCTTTAGCTCCCAATGGACCAGTTTTACGAGCGCTGGGGTCCAAAAACAATTCCGGCGTCTCCCAATGGGCTATAAGAATAGTTCAGGTATATTTACCGCTCGCATTGTCTCTATTCTGGAGGCACTCCACCCAGATGCATGTTCGTATGTGGATGACATATATCTCACAGGCGACGATATTTGGGAGCATCTGTGTCGTGTATATTCTGTTATTTGTAACTTTGCAGACATGGGTTACAAATTTAACTTTGCAAAATCGCACATTGCTGAGCACACAGTGTTGTTTTTGGGCTATGAGCTCAACAATGAAGGTAGAGGTTTGGCTCCTCACTTCTTGGAGAAGTGCGCACAGTTGCACGCTCCTACTACACTGAAAAAATTATAGTCTTTGCTGGGTTTTTTAAATTTCGGAAGGACATACATTCCGGAATATGCCCAGCGTATCAAGCCTTTGTATGCTTTGATACAACCACATTTTTCGAAATCATGCTGGCTGCCTGAGCATTCAGCCATTTTGCAATCCTTGCAGGCTGATTTGCTCACTTCTAAGTTCTTACTGACTCGTGACAACCATACCAACCTGGTGATAAGAATAATACCAGGGACAGTGGGTTTCACGTACCTCACTTTTACTATTGCTTACAAGTCACACTTGTACACTTCGGCTGAGATGCGGTTTCCCACTGTGGAAAAGGTTTTAACAGCTGTACAGATGGCTATTCTTAAAGAACGGGCTCTGTCACAAGGGAAACGCATGTTGGTTGTAACACCCTGTCCTCATTTGGAGGCAGTCACGAAAGCCAGTGTACCAAATTCAAAAGCTTTGCACCCTTGGTGGATTCAGTGGGCTGCGTCCTTGACGTCCACGGATGTCACGTTTATTTTTGACGCCTCGTTGCAGTTGCAGGAGTACTTGCAGTATGAGTTTGTTCACCCTGCTCCTCTAGCTATGCGACCTTTGGAGGACTTCCATTGCATCATTTACACTGATGGTTCGGCGCAGGTTGCGCATGGCTCTAAACATGCCTACGTTTCCGCATGCGCCATTGTGGTAGGTGCTATGTTGAACGATGAGTTTATATCCAGGGAAGTGCACACGTTGCCGCTTGGAGATTGCACCGCACAATTGGCAGAGCTTCGTGCTCTTTTACTAGCGTTGGAGTACGCAGATCCTAGTGTTACTACTCTTATTGTAAGTGATTCTTTCTACTGTGTCCAGTCTTACAATGAAAACTTGTTCTTTTGGATTCAGAATGACTTTCGTGATTCCAAGGGTAGCACAATAAAACATAAATTGATCTGGGTTCGGGTGGCAGAGCTTAAGGCTTCGTTGCCGCTCGTTTTTGTAATTCATACTCTTGGCCATCAGCGTGTGGGAGTCCACGCGGTCGGTAACTCGCTTGCTGATGAAGCAGCGAAATCAGCAGTGTCTACATACTTAGTTGCAGCAGTTACACGGTCCAAAAGTAAGATTGATAGTGACATCTTGGCAGCTGTTGCTGCCACTGAGAAGGGAGGTAAACATCCTTCGGGGTTCCCTTCGAAGTACACATACCACTTAAGTCCCGAAAAGGTTCCTTTTGTGAAAATACCTGATGTTGGTGAACGTTTGATTCCCAACGCGGATCGCAGGGCAGACTTGATTACTGCGGCTCATGAAGGTGTGGCGCCTGCGCATGCGGGCGTCTCAGCCACTGTAACTCAATTACAACAACGTTTCTGGTGGCGGGGACTGTACAAACAGACGCGTGATTATGTCCTTCTTTGTGACATATGTCAGCAGATTAAACCTTCGACTGCTGCGCGTCCGCCACAGACTCAGTTGCACATTTCTAATAAACCTCTAGGTTGTGTTTATTTAGATCACTGTGGTCCTTTTTCCTCTGATACTGCGTATAAGTACATCTTAGTTGCAGTTGATTCATGCACACGCTTTGTGTGGGTCTGGCCCCATCGCAGCGCTGATTCACGGACTGTCATTAGAGATTTGCGCATCTTTGTAGGGATTTTTGCCTGTGGTACCTTCCATTCGAATCAGGGTCCGGCTTTCGCCTCTAAGGCGTATAAGGATGCCATGCATTCGATGGGGGTCCAAGTCAAGTTTTCGTCTCCCTACAGACCTGAGGGTAACAGTGTAGTGGAGCGAATGAACCGTAATTTAAAGCAATCTTTGACAGCTCGAGTTATATAAGCTCAACTACATTTACATTTACATTTATAGGCACTGGCAGAAACTGGCTAGCCCACCTCTATGGCGTGCAGCGTGCTCTTGATAATCTCCCTAGAAGGTCTCTGGGTGGGCGGACCCCATACGAAATGCTCTTTGGCATCAAGATGTACGTCCCTGACCTTGACGGTCTAGACTGTGTGGTTCGCGCCACTTCCTTTGACGCAGATGAACATTGCAATGTTTTACAGAATCTACAAAAGACCAGAGACGGTCTTGCAAAGGAACATTTGCCCTCCACGTCGGATGTTGCGTTGCAGATCCCGGTAGTCGGCTGGCTACCCCAAGTTGGAGAACTGGTTCGTGAGAAGATCGATAACAAAAAAGAATTTGGTCCGTCCTATCGAGCTCCGGTTCCAGTCCTTGGAGTGACGGGCACAAGAACAGTCATTTTACCACCGCTTCCTGGTCGTAAGGAAAACAGGTTTATTTCAATTGACAATGTCAAGATACACAGAGTGGCCGATTCTTCTTAGTATGACACCAGCAGTTTCCTGTCCTTCCATTGTGAGAAATTCAGTTGTGCCCACTGCTTTTAATCATGAATCAGAAGTGGCCATTGAATTACCTGCAATTTCCAGTCCTTTATTGAGTACTTTGCCAGGTGCGGATCAAAATGAAATAGACTACACATATCCCACTGATTTGTCCATGCCTGACCTGCAAGCACGTTTAGCCACGGAATCCAGATTTTCATTTGACTCTGTTTCCCTTGCCTCGAAGAAACCCTCTCGTTTTGCAGTTTATGCTACCTTATTCAAAAAACATTTTTTGATTCCCCCTTGGACATATATCTGGCTGGTGCTTTTTTCGATATATCTTTTTATGTCAATTGGTTTTGTGTTTTATTTTTTCCGGTTAGTAAATGGACACTATGTCGAGGAAAGAACATGCATTCGCCATCTCAATCGAACTTTGGCTCCCCTTTCCTCATCGCATTCTGCACATAGACTGAGAAGAGACTTAACATTTGTTAACATCACTGGTTGGCCTGTCCTTGATGGGATCGTGTGGGATGCCGTTCGATTTCAAATTCATGGCCCTACGGAAGTTGTTAATGTCCCTAACGTGCTTAGAGTTAATATGGGGGATGTGGTGAAGCAAAACATACGTTCTGATGATTGGGATGTTCAGGCCGTAGAGTCTTTATTTTCTGATTTGAAATACTATGCTGCCTTTGATGCTGAAGATTTATATTTAGAATCTGCTAATTATGGTGATTTATTTTGCTTTCAACATTTTGGCAATCACTTCTTACATAAAACGACATCCAGAAGGAATACTGTGAATTATACACAATGGGAGCATTGTCCGGCTCCTATACAAGGCAGTTCAAGTACTTTTTTGAAAAAGTACACACATTTTACTGACTTCAATCAGTCTAATCCCGAGTCCTTTTATTTCAAAATGACACAGAAGCCTATGTCCAAGGTTAGACTTACCGATACCAAACTATTGTATTCGAAGTCCTTTCTTGATCAGCTGGCTATTGGCGGTTATGAAGTATGGAAGGAAATAATTGACCTAAAATCAGTTTGGGGTTCTAAGGACTGGCAGGTACAAGGCGCTGAGGCTTTGCACCGTGCATGTCTCATCCCTAATCAGATTTTGTTTTTGAATTCTACTATTTCACAAACGACATGCTTTGGATTGGCTACTGCTAAAAAACTAAATTTTCCTTCTATCCCCGAGTTAGAGGAATATTCAGGCTGGAGTAATCATACTCAATTTTCGATTAGAGAATTACAGACCCTATTGCTGAATTCTTCTTTTAACATATCCAGTATAGACCCTGAAGGTTGGCTAGTGTGGCACAAGAGTGCTGATTCGTGCCAGCGCCGTTTTCTGGGTTTGTCTGACGGCTTTGCTCAGGTTAAACCAGATTCACGTTTTGAAACTGGGCATTCTGTCACAACTTACTTTGTGGGTAAATTATGTCAAACTTGGCTGAAGCATTCTAAATTATCTGCAGTAAAATTACATCTTGCAAAACTGAATGATGATGTAGATTTAAATGATTTTGTAAAAGGCCCGGCTAGTGGTAGGTCGAAAAGATGGATATATGCTGTGTACAATGAAATATGGAAAACATCGCAGATTGAGGCTGCAACACGACTTAGGGCTATAGATCAAGCAAATCTAGAGAAAGTCCCTGCAGTGGTAGACAATAGTATTAACATGCTTTCTTCACGCATTTACACTTTAGATAACATTGTGTCTTCTGTAGTGGATATTGTGCATGATGAGGTATCTGTTTTGTACCATGGTCAGAATCAATTACGTTCTATCATGCAATTTGCATGGACCCTGCAAACGCTTAAATCTGGCAAGGTGCCTTGGGGCTACATGAACGTGTCCTCTCTCTTTGCACCCTTTAATTTGACTGACAAACAACGCTTGCTTTCTATGCGAGATGCTTCTTTTTCTATGTTACATATTGAGAAATTGGAATCCTTGCCTTTTTCTGTGGCAGAAGCCTCAGCTGCAACGTGGCTTATCCACGGTCTGTTAACATTACCTTTTGCTTTGTATAAATTTACTAACTGTATGAAATATGTTGCCATAGGTCGCTATGAGCCTTTGGGTAGTGGTTTTCTCCATGAAGTATGGTCCCTTCCTTTCACTTATAGATGTTTGAGGGACGGCCAAGAAGTTTATCTAAATGGGGAGGAATGTACAGAAACTCCAGATCATTCGTTAATGTGTAGACACATACAATTACACGGTTCTTGCAATCAGGACCGACCAAACTTGGCCTGTGTTTTAAAAGGCACTCCTGTACCAGCAATTACCCCGACTTTTACCTTGTTAGGGAATGGAAGTTATTTACTTTTGAATAATGAAGATTGTTGCGGGTTAATTAAAGGTGTAGCTTATGTGGTAACAGTAAGTGAACGTGTCGTTTGCTGCAGAAATGTCCTGTACCCACCCACACATGAAAATAGGGAGGTTTCCATTTGGCCACGCATACCAACCTTGAAGGCAGAGTTCAACGGCATGACTAGACTGAGGGCTCTATTGTCCCAGAAAGAAGTGGCCTTGAGTTCGGCTCGGGAAACTTTCGTGCTTCACATAGCTAACACCCGGACCGAGGTTCAGGCCCTTTTAAATACTGATTTACCGTTGCATTTTGGCGAAATGATACATTCTATCTTTAACGCGTCCTCGACATCTGGGCTAGCGCATTTTTTTTAAAGCAGTTAGCAGCGGCCTTGTGACTTCATTTGAAAAAATATTTGGAGTAATCCCTAGTTTCTTTCATTCCATTTTCTCGAGTCTGTTTGGTGGATTCCCAGTTTTACTGGCACTAGCGGCAGGCGTCCTAGTTGTTCTCTGCTTCCTTAAATATGGATGCCCCACATGTGGAAGAAGCGACCCAGCCTCTGCTGCCGCTGTTTCGCAACCGAATGCTTGAATATTTTGGCACACTGCCGCTTGCGATTTTAAGCACGGCATATGGATTATCGTTTCGATTTTCCTACTTCACCTGTGTCCAGCCTGTGTTTCACTGCCTGAGCTGTGATTTGGATTGGGCCATTGATTTGTGTCTCTGCGGGCCGGTTTCTCCTGGCGTCGATTTTAATCAGCTGATGAGTCCTATCACTACTCACGAGTTGGTTTGTTCTGACGAGAGGATTAATGCAATAGCAGCGGTGCATGGACTAATGGGACCCTGGGATATATTCACGGCATGCGCAGGATTTCTTGGAACTGAGCTTTCTGGAGAACTCACCGAGTTGTCCTCTGATGGTAATAGAGGCTCCGATACTTGGGGAACACGTATGTTCTTTTCCACTTTTGAATTGGATGGCTGAACTGTTTTCTGATGAAGACGGTGATTTCATGCTGGAGGCTGTTGCTGCATATTTTGCTTATACGGTCTTGTCCTAAAAACTTTTCCATAATTTCTTTCCGGATATTTGACTTTCAGCTTGCATATTTTGCGATTTTTCGTACATTGATCAATTTCCCAGTCCTATTGACTTGAGCAAAATATTAAATTTTTTTACAGTACATTCATGGCTCACAGTTCTTGAACTCTGCTTTCATGAAGTTGCCCTTATCTTATCTTATCTTATCCGTCCTCGGATCATGGGGGGGGTGTCATATAGCTACTGTATATCTTTATAATGTGTTAAGTTAGCATAGGCTCATTAAATGTTTAAACGCCATTTTTCCTTTTGCTGCTTCTGCACACAACACTTAATTGTTGATTTAGCTTTCAACCTAGTAGTTCGTTGTGGTTTACATGAGAATAATATGTTATTACTCTGATATCAGCTTTGCTTAATAAACTATGTCTGTACAGAGAGTGCTGAAGCTTCAGGAACAACACGATACAGAATTGTTATGAGGTCTGATCTTCGCGCCTTCATAGACATAACATAAGTGCAGCTTCTGCCAACTTTGGGCTTGAGGCGGGTTTTTATATTGCTTTGCTTGAGGCACAAAAACACACTTGATGCTGTTCGCATGCAGAGAGAGCTGGTGTATGCTGATGTGATCCCTTCATTCTAGGACACTGAGGTATGGGCCCGCCCTAATTCAACCCAAAGAGACCTTCTTAGCTATTAATATAATATGCGAGTTAGGGAGGGTGAGAAATAAGTGTTGTTAACCCTTATTAATTTACAGCATGGTAACATGCTGTCACCGTTCGCTTTCTATGGACTAGTAACTATGCTTGTAGCTTTGTTGTTGATAATATGTTTACTTGTATTATCTAAGATACTGCGCCTGAGAAGACGGCATTAGTAAATAAACATTTCAAATGCTCACGTGTTCTTCTTTACTCCATGTTCTGGTTTGAAATGATTGTATAACGAAAGAGTGCTCATGTGTTCCACGTAACCTGAGGTTGGTGAGTTCATGTTCTGGTTTGTCTAAACATTGGGAGTTGGTTATGACCAATGAGACACTGTAGCTAGCTCGGTAAGGGGTTTGTTGGGTACTAAGGTGAGTTTTGGGTCACCCTAATTCGCTGAGGTTCCAATCCTCTGTGCACAGTTCTGTGGGAGAACAGAAACCCTGCTACAGTGCCTTACCAGCTCTCCCTGCTCCTGTATCACTGATGCCTTACCAGCTCTGCCTCCTCCTGTATCACTGGTGCCTTACAAGCTTTCCCTGCTCCTTTATCACTGATGCCTTACCAGCTCTGCCTGCTCCTATACCACTGATGCCTTACCAGCTCGTCCTTGTTCTCAATCACCACCAGGCGCGAGCCCCTGGAGGAGCAGTCTTCATGGCTTTTACTCCAGTCTTTCTCATCTGTTATTTCTGGGAAGTAATAGCACATCCGCCCACGCTGATGCCAGTGCAGAGGACAAGATGATGTAGGGTGAGCTAAGGCTGGAAGAAGAAATTAAATGAATCTTTACTGGGGATTTCAATTATTGACAAAAAAAGATGAACAGCTTGTCCTTGGTTTTCAAAAGTATTATTTGCTCACAGTGCCGGCTACTGGCAGGTCTAATTCGGGCCGTTCATCCTTCTGAAGCCAGCACATGTAGAACTGTGAAAGTGCTATTTACAGTACTTATTACCAGAAAACCTTTATGGCTAAGGTTTAGAAACTAGCTCTTGGCTCTGATCTGACCCAGTGCAGTGATGATGATGGGTCCCAAGAGAACCAAGAATGATCACTCTGAAAGACAGAAGTTACATTTCACCCTTCGCAGTGTTTCTGCAAAATATGAACTTTTATGTTGCATTTATTTTGGACTAACATATTCAAATGTCTAGAAAAAGTGCTTAATTAGTGTGAAATATGCACCCTGGCTCGGTCACAGCAGAGACAGAGTCATAGAAAAGTTATTTTAAGAAGCTCAGAAGTTCTAATAGAAACCGAAGAAGGGCTAGCAATAAACCAGCTCACCACTAAGGATCTCAGGTATGACACCCACTTTCATTCATCATGTGTGACATCCGCACAGCAAGAATCTAGTTGCAGGTCAGAGGAGGTATTCTGCAAACCCAAATGATGGCTAAATATTACATCACCACTAACTCTAACCGTCTTTCACCATTCACATGGTCACTGCTGTAATTCAGAAGAGCCACTGAGGCTGAGCACTTTCTAGGTACAGTGGTAGGGGAGGGAAGGAATCTTTAGGCTGTTTGGAAGTGGTAAGGTGGCATAAATATTGGTGCTATATTAAGTTATGTTATGTAATTTGGCATCCCCCTGCAGGGGGCCATAGTGGAGATTAAGCAAGCTATTGCCCGGAGTTGCAGAGTGTGAACCCGTGATTCAAGCAGGCACGAAGCGAGAATTATCGAGTCCGTGGACATTTTGGGCTCAAGAACCCTGGTCCCGGGTCCGACCTCTGCTTCATGGTCTGCCTCTTCTAACCATTGAGCCACACTTCTCCACTTATATCACTGGTACTTTATGTAGTATTTGTCAATTTCTAAAATATAATTGAAATACTCTTTGATGGGGCAAAATATATGTATTAGTGTACCATATAAAGAAAGCGAGGAACATATCGTGGTGCCAGAGATAAGTGACTCAATCTGGTCGCCCAAGCAAGATAAATATAGTCAGACAGAGGTGTCTGATTTGGCTGCGTGAAAGGCAACTACATGACACCCTAAACCCATGTACTAGGACACTGGAACAGTCCATTGCAGCCTGTGTTGAGAGAATGCTCCTCTGTATCAGGTTTGTTCTGACAATGGGGTTAATAATTTGAGAAAAATAATTACAAGACCACTTGCAGGAAAATTTGCTAGGGACAAAATTCACAAACTGTATTTCAGAAAGAGTGTTTATGGAACTGTGACTCAAAGTGCCTTGATGTACTTCAAACTGGTACCAGCATGTATGGATTAAGAAGTTCTCCGCGAGGTCACCAAGGGACGTTCTATTTTCTAAGATCCGAAATGTGTCTCTGTTTTTCTAGTGAGACCCAATATGTTTGCCCACATACAATGGCGGTGTCCAAAGCTGTTCTGGTACTTGGAATTATTCTTTTGTCCTGCTAATAAGATTGTAGAAAGGCCAACATTGCTGCTTACATCACTGTTCATCTTACACTGTTCTGATTGTGTACTTGTGTCCAAAAAAAAAAAAAAAGTCAACCTTTCATCATTTGTGTATTGTAGACTAAAATTAGACATCCTATTAGTAAAGATATTTCATCTGCTGCATGACTTTGGAATACTAAGCTTAGATGTTTGGATATTTGCCTAATATATTTGTTTAGGTCTCGCACCTGCGACGCAGCGCGAAGCGCGGTCGCAGCAAGACCTATAGTTGTCGACTCTGCTTTCAAGGGCTTGTTCTTTTTGCATTTGAATCTGCAAATGGTTATTAGTAATGGGTGTGTGTGAACGTATGTGTATGTATATACTGCAAGATGCTATGTTTCAGAATGGTAGCGACCACTTTACTTACTTTGATAGATGACTCAGGGTACCTTCACTCCTAGAAATATTTACATTATTGGTCTGGTCTTGAAAAAGGTGTTGTATTTATACTCATGAATACAACACCTTTTTGTTATATTAACCCTTGAATATGTGGTACATGAGTTATTCACCTGAGTTAAAATTGTTACAAGGTGTTAAAGGGAGGATTTAAACAATGATTACAGTATTCTTGTTGTTATTTCAATATATGATATACTGGTATATAACTATGCAATAGTGCCTCCTTTTAACCGAATCAATCTAGCCACATGCTGTGTATTGATATTAAATTCATATTCATCATTAGGATATTTATCTGATTAGGCACTAGGCTGATAGATTAATAATGATAGTGCTGGGATATTAGTCGTAACTTGAATGAATTTGCCTTATCTTAAAAGACTGAGTGCTCAGTTAGGGCCAAATGTACGGAAAAGCCCTTTTGCGATTTCCTAATTGTAACTTTTACCAAATCACAATTAGGAAATTCCAAACAGATATGTACAAAGGTGATTTTAACACATTTGATGATTCCTAGTGGGTCACAAATAGACCTATCTCATTAAAATTCATGAAGTATGTCTCGGATTAAGACTCATTTGGAATCTTAAAAATCATAGGAATGGTGGCCTGATGGGGGCAGTAGATCACCATGTCTGTTATTGCTTAACAATTAAGCATTTGTTTAAATGCAGCCTGTTTTCCTTAAGGGAAAATTAGATGCATTTCACAAAGAAAAATGAAAAGTTTTCTTTCAATTTTTTAAGGTCCATAGTATAAATAGTCCCTTGGGGATCCCTTCCTATTAGTGAATTGATTACCACCGAATTGAAGTTGCTGGTGAAATGAAAACTTTTTTGCAACTGCATTTAAATTGTAAAATATTCATACAAACCTGCGATTCGGTATTAGGAAGGGAAGCCCTAAACACGGCCCTTCCTATTACCGAATTGCAAACCCAAATTGCGATTCGGTGACAGGTTATCCAATCCAAATTTGGCCTTTGTACATCCTAAAATGCTTTTTTGTGTGGTCTCAAACACCCCGATTCGGTGAATCCGACCATTTGTGACCTCAAAAAAGTTTCTTACATCTCGCCCTTAATCCCTAGGGTGTAAACTGGGAAGCCAATTGACCGCAGAGACCCAAGGTCATTGTTGTAGGTCCTCGCCACTATTCAAAGAAATTCTTGGCAAAAGTTGTTCCACAGAGAAGTTGGGAGCACTTTTGGCTAGAGTCAGGACCCATATGCCATGAGTCAGGGGTACGCCTTATCTTCCTATAAATTGGCTGCTATGGAGAATGGAGAGATGGAGATTGCACTGCATGAATAAGAACCACAACATGGCTACTCTCAGAGGAAAGTGCAGTGTCACTTTTGGGTCTCCAGTATAAGAATTTCAAGATTGAAAAATAGCATCTGGCAGTGTCTTCGGGTTGTCCCTGCCGTTTCATGGTCAACCAGTTCATATCTGGTCTCCAAAACCTGCACCTTTGTTGTTTTCTTCTATGTCACCTTCTTTATCCACTCTTCAGCACAGCACTCGAGGAAAGTAACTTGGATTCTGTTGCTACATATATGTCTTATACATGGAAGATGTGAATGTATTTTCCCCTGTCCATCCAGGTATCAAAAGGTGGGACGGCTAAGCCCCTGAGGAGCAGCAGCAAGTAAGTTGTCACATCCAAAATGAGAAATACAACCCTGGGGACAATCTGCGTCCTCAAATAAACACCATTCAACTTTCAAGTGGTTTCCTCCCAAGACATGTGTGGGTCAGCATGACAAACACAAAAAGATGATGGACGGGATGCTACTCAACCCCAGTCAAGAGATCTGGGTTAAATACACCGTTTTTTTGCTCACTATGCCACCCCAGTTTGAACCCAGCCATATGAAAATCAGTCTTGACCCTGCTACTCATGGGAACAGTCCAGCGTACACGACCAGGCCGGGTCCTGCCTGGATCCAAAAGAATCATCTTGGGGCCGTTTGACGCAGCACGTTCTTTTGCTGCATTGCGTTCTGCCAAATATTAGTAAATGTTCCCCCTAGTCTTTAATGAGTTGCAGTAGATGCAGTCCAAGATTGCAATGCAGCACCTAATTTATATGAAAAGCATAGGATTCTAGGATTTGAAGCTGAAAGGCTGCAGTAGCAGTCAACAAACCAAAGCCCCAGGGTTGACCAAATCTCTTCAGCCAGCCAGAGAGGCATCTAGATCTGCAGCATGAGGCTGAGAACCAGCCCCAAAGAAAGTAACAGGGCAGTACAACTTACTCTCACTCTCTCAATGGGGCAGAAAGTAGAAGAGAGAGAGAGAGAGAGAAAGTGTGTCTGTCTGTGGGTTCCTAAACAACCTCTTAACCCAGGGCGATTGACAGTATTGACATTCACTTCCAGGGAAATACAGGATTCAGTCTCCACTAAGGTCAATGTCCGTCTATGTGAGCTTCATCTCAGCGGTATGTCCTTGCTTGCCCTGATGATGTCAAGAACTTAGTTGATAGTAGGAAACAATCAGGGCAGGCTTTTGTGATTAATTGTCTGTCCTTGGTGTCAAATAGTGTGGAAATGGACCTCTATCAGACAGGGTCACAGGGAGTTCTCCAACTTGCTCTGTGATCTAGCCTGCAGGACAACTGAATCTGATCTTGTAAGGGTTACAAGAGTGCACAGGCTATTTCTGTCAGTAGAGTGAGCTGACGCCCAGGCTCCACTTGTTTGTCCATATATGAATGAATTGGGGATCTGGTGAAGGCGTCAACCCTGGGCCCCCACTGGCCTGTCCAGGGACAACGCACAAGCTGGATGTGATAGTTGTGAGACAAATATATATGGCCAAATAGAGCTTGGAGAGGATGCTGAGTGCCCCCTCAGTAGCTAAGTTCATCATCAGGACCCCTCTGGACCACTCGAAGGCCATATCATCCTAAACTAGGAAGTGGAAAAGAGGCTTTTGTGATATTTCTTCTGCTTTTGAGCATCATGAAACAACATAAAACTTTGTTGAAAGAAAAATTCTGAATTCACCTGATTTATTGGTGCCATCGCAATCATTTCTCTGTTTCAGGTTCATCGTCAGGACACCGATCTCCTTGTGCAACTTGAAAACTGAAGCGAGAGGAGTTAGAAGAGAAGGAAACCATTAGAGTGGAATGCAAATATGAGAGGGAATGAGGGAGGAAGTGGTCAATCTTTCAAATGCTCCTTCAACACCTTAAAGAAACTGACCCTCACAACCCCTGTGATTGACATGACTTCAGTGTCTCCTCTGTCAATTCTATGAAGAATGAAGTATTCCGCTGTTTTCTATCATTTAAAACATATCCATGAGAGCGGGAGTGATTGTCTCTCTAGACTTTGCTGGTCTCATTTGACCCCTGATTATGGTCACTTGTCACTGTATGAACCCCAATAAATAGGATTACCAGACGGCTCCATGTCAGCGAAAACTCAGTGTTCAACTTGTTAGGCTCACTTTTGCACAGAATGAATCCTGGGAGGTGATTCAATTAAACTGCACATCTGAAAACAATTATTTGTTAAACAAAGAATAGCACTGGATCACTGCACCCTCGATGACATCAGAGTCTTCTGCTAATCTCACTCAAAAATCACTGAAGCAGGTCCAATAAGGATAAAGGCAGTGATGGTATGTTTCTTACATTTATTGTAGCAAGACTCTCATCCAACCGCCAGCAGGACAACTGGAACAACTGTCCAGGTTTACTTCTAAAGTTATCTAGAACATATGACATCACACTATGACTCTATTAATTCTAATATGACATAGCTATCATTCCACATTAACCTTTATACAAGCATAAGTAAATTACCACACACCTCCCATCTTTACATAAATTAAATATAATATGACTAAAAAAAAAAAGCTCATACATAGTCAGAGAGATACAATGGTCGTTTACCAACTCTTGATGAACTCCGAGTTTCATCTTTCCCACCATCCTGTGATCGAATTCCATCCATATTGTCCAAAGGTGAATGATTTCCATCCACATGGCCCCCCAAGCTGTGATCTAACTTGCCTTAAACAACAACCATTCTTTGCAAATTCCATATGCGGTAATCCTGAGTTTTAACAGCATTCCTAAACACTTTTATCACCTTAATAGGTTTCAAGAATTTTGAACTAGCACCACTCATTAAACCAGGACGTTTTATCATAACCAGGTCTCCCACCATTACATTCGTTTTCATACTTTTTTTTGCACCAAATTACATTTTCTTGCCCTAGCTTTCTCTTCTTTTCTTTTAATCTCAACAGCATCACATGTATTCTCTTTACCTTTGCTAACTTCATACTTGTTGATCCATCCCGGTTCCACACTAGTGTTAGGAACTCGACCTCTAAACAATAAAAACGGTGTTTTCCCTGTTGTGGAATGAGGAAACAATCTATATTCCTCAACTTTCCTCAAAACTTTGGCTTTCCAGTCAACAGAGCCTGATTTTGCAATAGATATAGTGTCTTTAATCACTCGATTGAATCTCTCAATCATGCCATTTCCCTCGGGATGGTAAATGGAGCAAGTTTTGTGAATGAATCTTTAGAAGAAAGAAACTTCTTCATTTCCTCCGAAACAAGCTGCGCCCCATTGTCTGTCAGCAATGAACCAGGAATCCTTTCTCTTGAAAATAAATCTTTCAAGCATTTAATGATATGCTTTGAATCGATGCTTGATAAAAAAAACACTTCCGGCCACCGTGAGAACATGTCAATAACAGCTAACACATAAATTTGTGTACCATTGCTACTAATTGGGCCTAAAATACCCCAGGCAACATCTTGCCAAGGCCCAGAGGGTCGTCTTCTCAACACCATGGGTTGTACACGAGGACACTTAGACTTATCACTAAAAGAACACACAACACAATCATGTAGCATACGCTCCACTTATTTATCCATCCCTGGCCACCAATATGTCATACGTAATCTCTCTTTACATTTTGATACTCCATCATGAGTAGAATGTACTTTATCTATGATCGCCTTCCTGTGTGTAGGCGGTATGACTTGTGTACCACGAAATAACAACCCCTTGTCAAAAGCAAGTTCATTTCGCAATGGCCAAAATTTCCTACAGCCATCAGATCCTTCTTTGTTACTCATCCAACCCTTATTGATTAATCTCACAACTTCATTTAAAACTTCATGGGGGCGTGGCCGAGACGGCGAACATGGCGGACGCACTCTAGAGAGCTCCGTCCCGCCGCCGAAACTATCCTCACCTTGATCCTACATCACCCCTACCCACATCAACCCTGGTGGGGAGCCTAAGTGCGGAGGGTGCGGCGGAGGCTCCGGTGGTGAGTCTGGCAGCTCTGCGGTGCGAGCCCCGGACTTCGGCATCCCGCGCCTGGGAGGCCTGTATTGCCTGAGGGAAGCCGGGACCTCGAGCCTGCCCGCGCCCGACCAGCAGAGGGCCGACGCGGCGTGTTGCGCAGCGGAGTGCGCAGACCTCCATGCCTGGCCCCTGAAACGCCTGGAGACCAGTGAGCGGCAGCTGCCGAGGTTC
Source organism: Lissotriton helveticus (assembly GCF_964261635.1). Taxonomy (NCBI): domain Eukaryota; kingdom Metazoa; phylum Chordata; class Amphibia; order Caudata; family Salamandridae; genus Lissotriton; species Lissotriton helveticus. Next base: position 1,850,305,190 of record NC_136068.1, read on the forward strand.
CCGGCGCCGCCCTGCGGCCTGCTCATCGTCGGAGGCCGGGTAAGCCGCCATCTCAGGCGGGCAACGCTGCGGGGGGAGGGGCAACACCCTCGGCCGGACTGCTCCCACTCGGCGGCCGGTTCGGACCGCGGGAGCCCGGCGATCCGGGTGTAGTGGGGAGCTCTGTCCCTGGGCCCCCCGGACATCGTGAACTGTCCCCCTCTTTCCCCCCCCTCTCCCCCTGGCGGAGACCTGAGTGCCGGGGAGAGGCCTGCTGCCTGTGCGAGAGGGCGAATAGCGGGCCGAGCCTGGGTCGCTGACCCCCGACCACGACTGAGCGGAGTCCGCCGGGGGGTGTGATTTGGCGGGGGCTGGAGCCTCTGCCCTCTAACAGTGCTTATGAGACGCTGGTAGCCATTATATACGGACTCCTGCCTTGACCAGGGGAGAGGTTTGCCATGGCAGCGCTGTGACCATGCCCCCTCCGTAGCTCGATTGTACCTCTGTTGCGTCTAGTAGAGACGGTGGGGCAGTGGCCCGCTCCAGGAGTCAAGTAAAGCTAATCAAGTGCCCCTGCAGCTGACGTGTGCCAAATCCTTCAACCAGCGACTCACCATGACGAGGGGCGGCAATAGTGGCAACACGACGAAACAAGGCCCAATAGACAAGTTCACGGGGCCAAGTGGCGGAGCCGGAGAGGCGGGAGGCTCGCAGGGGCCGGGTCCGGACAACGCGGCCCTCATGGCAGCTATTACGCAATCCCGAGATATGCTTGATGCGAAAATTGGGGCTGTTGGGGCTGATGTCACCCTACTCCGGCAGGACCTTCGCAATGCGGTGGCCCGCATCACCGAGGCCGAGACCAGGATCACGGGGGTCGAAGATGATGTGGTGATCCTTAAAAAGAAAGTGGCGGCCATGGAGGGGATACAGAGGGGCCTTGCACTCAGAGTTGAAGACGCCGAAGGACGTGCCAGGAGAAACAACCTCCGCTTTGTGGGATTTCCGGAGGACAGCGAGAAAGGCGATATGGCGACTTTCCTGACCCGTTGGTTGGAGGGGTGGCTCCCCCCGGAGTCCCTGTCGCGTTGCTTCGTGGTGGAGAGGGCACACGGAGCACTTCTCCCGAAGCCACCTGTGGGAGCTCGCCCTCGACCGGTGATTGCCAAGCTGCTCAATTACCATGACCGGGACGTTATTCTGCGACAGGCTCGCGCGAAGGAACCCTTAATGTATGACAATCACAAGATCCTCATATTCCCTGACTATACTAAGCTGGTGCAGCAACAACGACAATCCTTCACAGCGGCGAAGGCGCGCCTTCGAGAACTGAAAATTCAGTATGCCCTGCTGTACCCGGCTCGCCTCAGAGTGGTCTTTCAGTCCCGGACGCAGTTCTTCAACTCGCCAGAAGAGGTCTTTGATTGGACCGATGAAACGGTTCGCATCAGGGTGCATACCCCCCCGGGTCGAGACTCTGATTCATCTTCTACAGGCGGACCCTCGAGGCCTCCCCGACGGTCCCGTAGCAGGAGTAACTGGCGATCACGCTCGAAGAAGAACCAACCCTCCCAATCTGAGACGGTGGAGGCAACCGGTGAGGCGGATGACCCGACGTCGGCGTCCTGAGGCCCCAAGACCATTCCTGTATCCTTGACATGGGGCTCCGAATATATTGACGGCACATGGTTGCTTTGGTGTGAAGTTTCCGCTTGAGACTTTTCGGCTGAACTGTCTGTGTCGTACTGTATGTGCAAGGGGGTGATGTGGGTTGGGAGATGCCTAAAGGTGGGCGGACGTACCCACGGAGTTCTTAGGTTAGTTGGGTAGGGGGTAAGTAGTACTTGAAGGGGGTGTTGGGTGGGGATCCATTGGCATAGTAGGTACCTGGCCCCCGTTGGGGCTGGCGATACCCTATCCCGCGACAGGTACTTCCATGTTTGTGAGGTATGGAATGGGGGGGTGGTTGGGGTGTTTCAGATCTGTACAGAGGTGTTGGTGGGGCGGGGGTGTTGTTGGGGTGGGGTGGGAGTGGGGCGGGGGAACTGCAAGGGGGTTTGGGGATGTTTGCACAGTGCTTTACTGGGTCCTATTGATGCGAGATGGATGGGTGTGGCCTCTAATATGCGGGATATCCGATCTCTTACCCAGGAATGGCGGTTGAGGCTTCTGAGTCAGGCCTGCAGAGGGCAGTTATGCGTGTTATGAGTTGGAATGTGTGGGGGATGCTGGACAAAATTAAGAGAGGGGCGGTCCTGCGGCAGGGGAAAAGGGAAGGAGCGGACGTACTGCTGTTACAGGAGACCCATCTCATGGGCTCCAAGACTCTTAGCCTGCAGAGATATGGTTACCAACAGGTGTTTCATGCGGGGTTTGTGAGGGGATCCCGGGGGGTGGCTATCCTGGTGCATCGCAGGCTGCCCTATACTCATGAGACCCAGTGGATTGATACTCAGGGCCGATACGTGTTCATTCAAGGCAGACTAGGCACTGAGCAGATTGTCCTTGGAAGTGTCTATGCTCCATCCCCGCTGCAGGGTGCCCTTATAGAAAAACTGTTTGGTGTCTGGGCTGAAATCCCTAATGTTATGGCCGTCGTTGGTGGAGACTGGAACGATGTTATGAATGCAAGAATGGACAGACATAGACTGGGGGGTGAGGTGCCACCGGCCACACATACCAAGCTGAATGGCATGGTCAGGGGTTTGGGGTGGGTTGACACGTGGCGGCACCAACACGCCCAACACCGTGAATACACATACGTCTCCGCAGTACACAAGTCCTTCTCTAGAATTGATTATTTATTTGTCCCCCAAGCTTGGGTTGGAAGGGTGGATGCCACGGTGATACTGCCACGCGGCCTGTCGGACCACTCCCCGGTGGTACTAGACCTCCTTCTTGACAGGAGAAGGCAACCGTTTCGATGGCGCCTCTCCACATGGCACCTACAGCAAGAACCATATCAGTCCCACATGAGGGAAGCCATTGCTCACTATTGGAGTGAGAACGACCACCCCGACATGGATGCCATGACCCTCTGGGAGGCACTGAAACCCACACTTCGTTGGGTGGATATAGCTTGGTGCACGGCCGCCCGCAGGACGCGCAGGGAGGACCTTGTAAGGGCAGCGGATGACGTTAGGGAACTAGAACATAGATGTAGCGCTGGCGGGAGTGAGGAAGAGGTACATCAACTTCTACTCACGCAACAGTCTTATGCCTCACTGCAGCTAGACGAGGCTCGCCAACTGTGGCTGGCGACCCAGAGTAGGATCTACCAGTGGGGCGATAAATCCGGCTCGATGCTCTACAGACTATGCCAGAGTGCTTTCCACGCGCAGTCTTTGCCATGTCTTCGAGATGAGGCTGGGGAACCTATGTCGACCCCTACAGCTTTGGCGGCCAGTTTTGCACGATACTACGAATCACAATACGCCCCCCGGGAGCTCCTATCGCCCGACGACATAGATACGTTTCTGGCCGATCTCCCGCCGAGATCGATTTCAGAAGACGGGCGGGCTCAGCTTTAGCTCCCCTTGTCAGCGGAGGAGCTGAGTACGGCCCTCGGGGAATTGAACACAGGCAAGGCCCCTGGGCCCAAAGGGTTCCCTTGCGAATTCTTCAAGCAGTATCACCTTCAATTGGGTCCCTACTATAGCAGAGCATTAGAGGCAGCAAGGGAATGTGGCCGGCTACCGAGAGACTGGCGGCACGCTGAAATTGTGGTCTTCTGCAAACCTGGTAGGCCTCCAGACCGACCCGAGTCCTACCGGCCCATCTCATTACTAAACACCAAAGCAAAAATTTGGCGAAGGCGCTAGCTAATCGCCTTCTCCCGTACATCACTGACCTCGTCCACCCAGACCAGGCGGGTTTATGCCTCGCAGGGCAACCAGGCACAACATCAGACGCGCGCAGGTGGTGGTGGAGGCGGCCCGCGCAGCGGGGATCCCTGCGGCCCTTCTACTGGCCGACATAGATAGGGCCTTTGACTCGGTAAGCTGGGTCTATCTTCGTGCGCTCCTGTCCCATCTGAATTTAGGGCCACACTTCCTATCGTACATACAACTGCTATACACTGACCTCACGGCATCGGTGAGGGTGGCTGGGGCGGTGTCGGATTCCTTCCCCATAGGTAGGGGCACCAGACAGGGATGCCCCCTGTCACCGTATTTATTCGCCTTGGCCATGGAACCACTGGCGGCGTGGGTCCGGATGGACACACAGCTGCGGGGCATTGAGTGGCAAGCGGGACCGTCCGACAGAATAGCGCTCTATGCGGACGACGTCCTATTTTTCCTTACGGACCTGAATAGATCCGGACCGCGAGTCCTTGACATTATGCGGATTTTTGGGGAGGTTTCGGGCCTTCACCTAAACCTGCGCAAGTCGATGTTGTGGGTGTTGGGGGAGCGACTGGACTTAGGGTCCTGGGCCGGGGCGTTACAGGAAGCGACGGGAGGCATTAAGTACTTAGGAATCTTTCTTACAGACCTGCGCGGGGTCTCCTGGATGCGCAATGTCGTACCCGTATGGGAGCCAGTCCGCTCGGACATGAGTACGTGGTCCCGTATGCCCCTCAACGTATATGGCCGCTCCGCCATCTTTAAAATGGTGGCCCTCCCGCGCCTCCTATACCAGTTACAAAATCATCCATATCCCATATCGCCACGGTGGTTCCGGCAGGTGAACTCGGCGCTTAGTAATTTCCTCTGGTCCGGGGGGGTAGCAAGAGTGGCGCTTCGCACGTGCTTTCTCTCCGCGTACTGTGGCGGCCTGGCAGCGTCAGACATTCAGTCCTACTACCAGGCCTCCCATCTGTTGGTTCTGAATGAATGGTGGTATGGGGATTGAAGTGATCCAGCATACGCCCTGGAGCGTTACATGATGGATCCTGACACGTTGCACACTTTATTATATTCGGCTGCTAAAAAGAGGAGGCTTCCGGTGGTCACGCAGGTGGTCTTCCAGATATGGCGAGGTGCACTTCGTCGAATGGGGTGGTGGAATAGACTGACAAGGGAGACCCCATTGTGGCAGAATGGGCAACTGCCGGATGTGCAGTCCCTACAGGGCTTCCGTGGCTGGGACATGATCGGCCTCTCGACCGTTGGACACGTAGTCAATGGCACGGCCCTTAAATCGTTCCAAGAGCTCCGCGAGGAGTATGACATGCCCCAATCCCAATTTTACAGATATCTACAGCTCCGACACGCCATTGCTCCCGCCCTGAGAAACCTTGACTTGTTGCCCGAGTTTAGCCCCCTGGAGGCTAAGGTGTTCATGGGGGAATTGGAAAGCAAAAAGATCTCGGCAATCTACCAAACACTAGTCACACATTGCTCTACTTCCCTGGATACACTGAGGACTAAATGGGAAACTGAACTGGAGACTTTAGAGGAAGAGGACTGGAGGGAGGCGCTCGAGGCTCCCAGAGGGGCGGCCATTGCGGTACGACTGCGGTTTATCCAGTTCAAATATCTACACAGGGCATATTATACTAGGGAACGACTGTGGAAGGCAGGCTTGATTGCGTCTCCCGATTGTCTGAGGTGTGGCAGAGAGGTGGGCACGTTTCTGCATACAGTTTGGGCGTGTGATGGTCTACGGAGGTTCTGGACAGGAGTGTGGGACTGTTTGTCCGAAGTACTGGGTTGGGACCTACCCCGCACACCGCAACTAGGCCTCCTTCATATACTGGAACAGGTGGGAGGTAACCTGTATAAATGCCACCTGTTGTTACTGGGTCTCATGGTGGCCAAGAAAGACGTGGCCCGGGCCTGGAAAGACCCCAGAGCCCCCTTATTGGGAGTGTGGAAAAGGGTACTTGACTTCTATATGGGTCTTGAGCGCCCGATCTTCGAGGCCCGGGGCTGTCCCCGGAAACACTATAAAATTTGGAGGAGGTGGGCGGAGTACAGGGGACTGTGGCTGGAACCGCCAGCACATGATGGACCTGGTGAAAGACAACTGGACATTGAGCCCGCGAACTGAGGACTACACACACATTGTATTATGCTACATCTTTATCTATGGACCGTTTAGGCACTGTGCTGAGGGGGGCTGGGGGGGTTCTGGGTGGGGGAAATTGGGGTTGCAGGGAGGGGGGCCTTGGGGTTAGTTTCTACTTTTAAACAACTGACTGAATTGCTTGCAATGTGATTGTTGCTGTACATGCTCACAGTTTTCCGGGTCGTCGGAACACTGTATGTCCTATGTCAATTTTGCAATAACTCAATAAAATTTTGTTCTGAAAAAAAAAACTTCATCACGCATCTCATCACACCATTTTTCCTCAGAAATTACACTATTTTCAATTGCACAAACCCACTCATCACTATCCTCAACTTCCTCATCTAAGACCTCCGATTTAAGGGTTAACTGAGACAGAACATCAGCAACTTTATTCTCCAATCCAGGAATATAGTGAATCACAAAGTTATAATCCTGCAAACCAATCACCCATTTCGTTATCCTACCAGAAATTAAATCAAGACCTTTTTTTGTAAATATCTCAATTCACGGTTTGTGATCCGTTCGCACCTCGAACTCAACACCCCAAAGAAACTTTATTAGTTTTTTAACCGCCCAGAAAACCGCAAAGATTCCCTCTCAACCACTGAGTATCTTGTCTCAGGATCCCTAAGTGTGCGAGACAAAAACATTATCGTTTGCATTCCATCAGGACCCATTTGTTGCAAAACCGAACCTAAACCTTTCTCGCCTGCATTAGTGATGAGAATTGGCTTGAGCTCTGGGTTGAAACTACTGAGAGAAGGAGCAGATTTGAGCATTTGATTGATATCCAAAAATTCATCCTCACATTTCTCCAACCATACAAAGTCAACTCCCTTCTTTAACAAGTGTCTCATGTTGACCGCACAATCAGCAAAATACTTTACAAACTTGGAGTAGTACTCAACAACGCCCAAAAATCTCATGAGATCACTTTTACATGAAGGCGAACTCATCGCCTAAATGGTGTTAACCAATTCAGGCTTGGGCTTAACACTACCACTGGTAATGTTATGTCCCAAATAATTTATGGAATCTGGCCTAAACCTACATTTCTCAGCTTTTATGAGTATCAATTTTCAATACTGCAACACATTTCAAAGAATGTTCTAATCTTTTCCCAACAGCTAGTACTTTGTTCCGCACTGAGCGAAGGACCACAAACCCTCGCATATCTTTCTAATACTACCTTCCACTTTTTCCATGAAATAGGAGGATCACCAGGGTCACTTAGGAAAAAGGATGCAGCAGTAACATTTTGCATTGTTCACTTTTCCTATAAATAAAACTAATATTTAATAATTCCCTGACTAAAACCGTAAAAGATTAATATAAAAAAATGGTTAAATTACAATATATAACCTACTGTTTAAATGTGAGATACATGAAATATGACAGTAAACAGTAATGAGCAAAAAAAATAAAAAATCAGTGTAGTAACTGTGAAAATCTACCAGATGTCACTGTTGTACAACCTTCCGATGTAAAAAAAAACGTTACCTCAAGTCTAGAAGCGAAGCACAATGCACACGATGCTCATAATAATAGAAATAGTGAAGAAACAAACAAAAAAAAATATTATTAAGCCACAACAGAATTGAAGTGAAAAGATAAACTTAAATCATCCAGAGAAACTATAAAGATGACTTTTAGCACCTAAAATGGCCGACACGCATAACGTTATGACGTCATGCGCTTCAAAACTATGGGATCCTTAATGGTTCAAAAATGCTTTCCAGCAAGTTGCTAGGCAAGTTTTTGACTGTAGAATGTCTTCGGCATAGGATTCGAAAGGAGGCCAAATCGGTAAGTCTGAAGCTCTTCACGCACTTAACACCGCAAGCTTGTTTATTTTCAAAAGTGAAGGCTTCACGCTTCACACTTGGATGCCTGTTTACTTTCAAGATACAGCTGTCACTTGATGATGCTCTCCACGCGCTTAACACTGCAAACTTGTTTATCTTCAATGTACAGCCTTCGCGCTTGATATTCAAAGTACAGCTGTCACTTGATATTTACACGGACTTCCCTTCCGCATAATTCACACAATACGGTGAAATAATCTTGAATGGTCACGCATTAGGCAACAAGTATAAAGGATTTAAAACTTGAATAAAACACGCTGAAGGCACAATTGTTTATCTTCCAATCCCTTCACGCTTGACTTGGTCACAGTCAGTTTGTTAACTCGTTAACTGGTTTCAGTGCATAAAACACGCTACTTGTAATGTAGAATTCTCTTCACGCTGCAATAGCTTGTATTCAGCTAATAACAACGATTTCCACGAATTCAGTTGTTAAAATTAAACTCTGCCGGAATGGGAATTATGGCACAGAATACCGGAGCAAGATCATAAAACATTTTTTTTGGGGCAACATACCAATTCAGGATTAGCCCGCATCGAATACACACTAAACAGTTTAGGAAATGCGTCGAAAAGCTCCCAATCCCTAGATACTTTAAGCAAATATAACCAGTCTTCAAACATCCATAGAATGAAAAGATGTTTATGAGTATAGTTCCAAAGTTTGCGATTTAAAGTATCCAAAGCCAAATTGTCTCTTCTTTTTGTTTTTAAAAGTAAAAAAAAATGAAGTGCTCCTTACCAATCTTCCTCTGTTGGGATTCTTCTCTACTACTTTCTCTGCCGACTACGCCAGTGAAGCAGGCCCAATAAGGATAAAGGCAGTGATGGTATATTTCTTAGATTTATTAGATTTATTGTAGCAAGAATCTCATCCAACCACCAGCAGGACAACTGGAACAACTGTCCAGGTTTATTTCTAAAGTTATCTAGAACTAATGACATCACACTATGACTCTATTAATTCTAATATGACATAGCTATCATTCCACATTAACCTTTATACAAGCATCAGTAAATTACCACAAGCACCTTGGTTTCCAGTGCCACGCAATGCATTCTAGCAGCCCAAACATTTTGCTGCCGAGCTCATGGTGCGGTTCTTCACCACTCAATATGGTGCTACCATGGCATGGCTGAGGCTGAGTAGACATGTATTCTAGGCCTACTATAATAAACTGACAACCATCAGTGGAATGTTTCAGCACAGTGAGATTGTAGCACACTGTCACGTGTACCCTTTTGTTGCTGCTGAAGATCAAATGTGAAGGGCATAAGATGCACTGGTACTTCTGTCCATGCCACAAGGCCTTGTTAAGGGTTCAGTGACTAAAAATCGAGGGACAGAATAGGGACAGAATATAGACTTCCCAAAATATCGACTCCAAAATATCCCACCCTATTCCCCTATAAACCCACAACCCGCTACAGAATTAAATTACACTTTCACCAAAGGTGAGACAGTTTATTGAACTGATAAGGAGCACGCCAACACTGCAAGTACTACAAACTGCACTGGACTGGATGCACAATGTCCTCATAACATGTAGGGACCACTTTATCAAGACTTTGTGTCAGTGCAGAGTTAAGCAAAGTAATGCAGAGACCCATCTACTAAAATGGTAGACAGGGCTTGGCGGTGAAAAATAAAGCCTCCTTATTGCCTCCTTATTGTCTTGGTAGATACAGCTCTACGATGCTCTCTCCCCCCACAGTAGCAGAGCAAAGCAACTTTGATGAGTGCGCTGCGCTGAACATTCGTAAATCTGCCCTGAAGTGGAATAGAAACGCTACGGAAGATTCCCTGAGTGATTTCAAACAATTATTAGCAAAGCAAATAATTCAGGTCTTGGCAAACTGATGAAATGGTTACATCTCTTTTAGTTTTTACTGCAAGCATATTTCACAAAAATAAAAAGATGTTGAAAAAGAAAAACCCCATTGCCTAAACCTGGAAGCCAAGGGCTTGTAATAAAAAACAAAAAATATTCATTATTTCATATAATCTTTGTAGAAATGTATGACTGCTTCCTAGCAGACAGGTGCACTTACAACAGGTAAAGAAACCTTTTCTTTATTTATTTTGCATCGCAGAAAAATATGATTGTGATTGGTGCAAAGAAAAAACATTATAAGTTAAAAAATTACCATAACATAAAGAAATAGTTCACTAAAGAATGACAATGTAAATGTAAATAAGGATAAAGGATAGAAAGAAAAAGGCACTGGTGCAGTAAAGAATTGGCCCATTAGCTGTGCCCTGGAAGTGCACTTCTTTTTAGGCACATCTACACGTGATCAAGCAGAATACCATACCTTGCAGTGCAAGGGAGCTATTGATTGAAGTGGGATCACTCTTTGCATCCTGCTGTATGCTGTGGTAGATGCTCGCAAAATGTAAATGGCAGCTGAACAGACCAATAGCTAAACAGGGCCAAGTCAAAGCCTCTTATGATTGTGTTGGACCTCACAGCCTTTGGTTGGTCCTTCCCCAAACATTTTGCTTGACTCACCCACTTAAAAAAAAGTTTTTATTTATAATTTTATTATAAGCAGAAACAGAGATAATACATAGATAAAACAGAGAACCAAAGCACTCAATGTATACAGTCCTGTATACATAGCGGATTAAGCAGGACAGGTATATATAAGTTTAACAGATATACATCACTACATACAAATTAACGTAGATCTCCATAAAGTGCATTGAGGTGATTTTCCCTCTAAAAATGTTGCTAGGGATTAATCTTCATACAAGCTTGCCCAAATACCAGCAGTTGTATATATATTTTATATATATATATATATATATATATATATATATATATATATATATATCACCACACAAAGTCTGCCCATTTGAATAAAGCCTCACAGCCACAGGTTATTTCCAGCCATTTATTCAGGATGAGAAAAGCAGCCTCCAAGTAAAACCATGTCTTCCAAATTCAAACGCCCGACGCGTTTCGTGCTTCCTGAGCACTTGGTCACGGGCTGTTATTTGTAAGCAGTTCAAGAGTCAATTGGCGCCACCTGTGTTCAAGTGAAACTTGCCCCAGTGGGTGTGACAGCAGGCGCTGCCTGCTGGTCTCTGTAGTGCCAAATTCGTGTTACTCCAGTGAGTGGCTCGTGAAGTGCAAAATAAACCAAATAAATTGTAACCTCAGTGGGGTGAAGACAAACGTCCTAAAATTGAAAGGCTGCAAAGTAGCGTCAACATCCAGGCTCCGATGGCCCTCCAAAGTGCTAGCGTGATTAAACACCAGCGGAGATCCGCAGCGCGGCGGGGCTTCGTTCGCGACCGAGCTTGGCCGCCTTTAATCATCACACAAAGTCTGCCCATTTGAATAAAGCCTCACAGCCACAGGTTATTTCCAGACATTTATTCAGGATGAGAACAGCAGCCTCCAAGTAAAACGATGTCTTCCAAATTCAAACGCCCTAAAACGATGTCTTCCAAATTCAAACGCCCGGCGCGTTTCGTGCTTCCTGAGCACTTGGTCACGGGCTGATATTTGTAAGCAGTTCAAGAGTCAATTGGCACCACCTGTGTTCAAGTGAAACTTGCCCCAGTGGGTGTGACAGAAATTGAAAGGCTGCAAAGTAGCGTCAACATCCAGGCTCGGAGCCTGGATATTGACGCTACTTTGCAGCCTTTCAATTTTAGGACGTTTGTCTTCACCCCACTGAGGTTACAATTTATTTGGTTTATTTTGCACTTCACGAGCCACTCACTGGAGTAACACGAATTTTGCACTACAGAGACCAGCAGGCAGCGCCTGCTGTCACACCCACTGGGGAAAGTTTCACTTGAACACAGGTGGTGCCAATTGACTCTTGAACTGCTTACAAATATCAGCCCGTGACCAAGTGCTCAGGAAGCACGAAACGCGTCGGGCGTTTGAATTTGGAAGACATGGTTTTACTTGGAGGCTGCTGTTCTCATCCTGAATAAATGGCTGGAAATAACCTGTGGCTGTGAGGCTTTATTCAAATGGGCAGACTTTGTGTGGTGATTAAAGGCGGCCAAGCTCGGTCGCGAACGAAGCCCCGCCGCGCTGCGGATCTCCGCTGGTGTTTAATCAAGTCAGCACTTTGGAGGGCCATTGGAGCCTGGATGTTGACGCTACTTTTCAGCCTTTCAATTTTAGGACGTTTGTCTTCACCCCACTGAGGTTACAATTTATTTGGTTTATTTTGCACTTCACGAGCCACTCACTGGAGTAACACGAATTTGGCACTACAGAGACCAGCAGGCAGCGCCTGCTGTCACACCCACTGGGGCAAGTTTCACTTGAACACAGGTGGTGCCAATTGACTCTTGAACTGCTTACAAATATCAGCCCGTGACCAAGTGCTCAGGAAGCACGAAACGCGTCGGGCGTTTGAAATTGGAAGACATCGTTTTAGGGCGTTTGAATTTGGAAGACATCGTTTTACTTGGAGGCTGCTGTTCTCATCCTGAATAAATGGCTGGAAATAACCTGTGGCTTTGAGGCTTTATTCAAATGGGCAGACTTTGTGTGGTGATATATATATATATATATATATATATATATCACAAGAAAAGCTCCTTCTGGACTCCACGAGACCCGTGGAGGTTGGCACGTACACCGGCAGAGCCACCGGCAAATTCAATCATAACACCCAATCCAGTAATCACGTGCTCTCAGAAAATCAGCCAGCACCAAGCCGTTGTAGTGTCCAAAGTTTATTCACAACGCGTTTCACCTCGAAAGGCTTGATCACGTGATTAAGCCTTTCAAGGTGAAACGCGTTGTGAATAAACTTTGGACACTACAACGGCTTGGCGCTGGCTGATTTTCTGAGAGCGCATGATTACTGGATTGGGTGTTACGACATATATATATATATATATATATATATATATATATATATATATATATATATATTTATATTTAAAAGGATAAATAAAGTGCAGTGTCACATTTTGTTCAAGTAAGACATTCTCATTGCTAAAGTGCAACCAGTTCCAATCTTATAAAGTGAGATGCTCAGCAATCCTGATAATACTAAAGTGCAGTGCTAAAGTGTGTTTTATTCTAATGAAGGCTTTTCTTTACCTTACTAACCAACTTTGCAAAATAATCTCTGGCCTCACCATAAATTTCTACTGGTCTTTTACTGGCACCTACTCCCTTAGTATATGCTTCTTTAAATTTCCTCTTACGTAACGTTTTATTGAGCCCTGCAAAAAACGAACACAGTAAATTAATAGCTATGTGTCTCTATATACATATCAAATTTAGATGAAAAAAACATGTATAAAGTGCAACATGCAATGTTCAACAATTATATATCATTGCAGCCAAATTGGCATAAATTTCCCATAAAGCGCCATCTGCCTATTTTAGCCTCTAAACATGATACCAGCTGTAGGTCAACAGTGTAGACTCGCCAAAGTGCAGTCAAGCCAATTTGATGCAGGGATTACCAGTCCTAGAAGTATTGAAGTGCAATGGTGAAGTGCATTTACCCCCCTTTTTATTATGTAGAAAGCTTCATAATGCATTATGCCCCTACTTTACCAAAGTGGTCTCTAGCCTTTCCATATATTTCCAAACATCAGTAAATCTTTTAGTAGCACCAACTCTCTTTGCATAATCTTCTTCAAATGTCCTTGTGCGTATCGTTTTATTTAACCATTCTGGATAAGTAGGTATTTTTAAAGACCTCCAATTCTGAAGAAACTAAGAATGTGCTACAAGGGAGGTAATTGCCGTAAATGTCTGCTGCCCTCTTGACGTTGCAAGGTTTGCTCTCTGACTAGTGATACTGATTGAGCGCTTTCAGCACTATATTGTATGGGTGCACTATTCTCATGATTAAGGCGCACTTATATGTATTCTTATTGTGTGCAATGATATATACTCGTTAACATGTATTCAGTAGAATCATTTGAACATTCATTGTAGTGAAATGTTATAGTATGATTATGTATGTATCATACTTCCTTCATATAAAAGCAGGACAGTCTTATAATGATATAATATAACTGTATTTGGTTTAAGTTGCCTGAGTTCCTAGGCCGAAGACTATAGTTGTTTTTGCACCTCTTTAACCTCTTGGGAAATAAATAATGAAATGCATGTTGTATTCGAGAAATAGCAGTGTTCTCATTCTACTGCAGGTGAAGGAATGCCAACTCGTTATTTTCAGATTGGAAAAGATACAAGAGATGCTTTGAAGACAGTCAAAAGCGAGAAGGGAGGACACCTTTTGTGTCTGGTTTGTCTGGGAGCCAAGGTCAACTCGATGAACAAAGAAAAACAAATTAACAGATATGAACTTGCCACATAGAAAAAGTTGCAGTGGAAAGTTTTACCAGGATAACTCAGTAACAATCAAACTCTATATTGTATGATGCGCAGAGACAGAGACCCCAGACTTCTGCTAGCTTTCGGAGAGAAAGGAGCAGCTTAGAACTCGCTCCTAGCCTTAAGCACCTCAACCCATTTAATGTGAGTACTTCCTAGGAAGTCAACACGTGCTGACACCTTTGGGACCTGATGGAAGGGTATTAGATAGCATCTCCCTTTTAGTATAGTGTAGGGACAGATTGTTTTATTTCCCAATGAAAAGAGATTTAGACTCTGCATCCATCTTGAGTTGTATCTTGATCCTGGAATTTAAAATTGTTTTCCTTACATGCCGAATCACTTATATTCATAGAATCGGCTCTGTATTGATTTTCCTATACTTATATATGTTGGTTTTTAGATGTGTATACATCTTATTATTTGTGGCTTAATAATAAATCGACAATCTCAAAAGAAGGCGTATGTGGTCCTTTCAGGTATGCTATATAGAAGTATTGTTACGAAGTGTTTCTTCCCCTCAACCACTTTTAGTAGGTAAATAAAAGACCATACGCGCTAAATACTAGGACGAAGACAAGGATGAGATTTAGCATAATCAAATGGAAGCAAAGGATGGTTTTCCTCTAAAGGTGAGGGGAAAGAAAGATTAGGTGTAGAGTAGGAAGAATAGAGGTTCGGATGCGGTGGATAGAACATCGGCGAAGAGTGGTGGAGACCGGCGGACGTTGACGGTGCTGGGGAAACATGGGTTTGAATTGAGACACCGAGCGAGAGATGTTTTGACTTGGGGAGGAATCACCGTGAAACACGAATGCGGTTGGCTCAAGACTGAACATTAGAGCGTATAAATACCCAGAAGGAGCAAGAAGGCCACAGAAAAGTGACTCTACGTGGCCCTCCCGAACATTCTACAGCATTACAGTAGCAGCCTTTAACCTGACAGGGTCCGCCATTGAATATATTCAGTTGTCAGGACATGGTACCAGCCAGATTTCCCCTGAAGAAGGGACACCACTGTCCCGAAATGCATCGGGTATTTCCAAGATGGTTATCTTCAAGGATGTATTGATTTATGTTTAGATTGTAACACTTTGTTTATTATTATTCCATTGGATTAATGTATTAATGGACCAACAATTGACTCTTTTTGTGATCTAAATATTTATGGAACATTCATGTGTTCAATATTAACTGTATAACATACACATAAATGAATGTTGATGAATAATAAGTATTCTCTTGAAAAAACATTGTATGTATATGATCGAGTTGTTTATTTACTGAGTTGATTATTAGAGTCCGATAGGACTACTCATGCACAGTGCACAGCGTTGTCTACCAGTTTTGGCAGCATTATATTGTAGTGTAGCTCCTATATTCCCAATAGGCTCTGCGCATTGGAATAATATCTTCAATAGTATAGACGTAGGACAGAGGTTAACTAGGTCTTCTACTGACGATATTAGACTTAAGTTTTGTGTGCCAGCTAGCTCAGAGTTCACTAGAAACTTTCTCGAATAGGCGAGGAGGGTTTTAACCTCTCTGGATAGACAAGAAGGGATTTAGTTTCTGACAACCATAGAACATGACAACTTTGCTCTCCCTGATCAAGAGTGTATCTCTAGAGTCGTGTGAAAACAAAAGACAGCTATTTTACTCAGTCAATACGTGCGTACTTAGTTTCACCAGATTGCAGAGAAAAGGAGAGACGGGCGTTTTCAATAAAAGGTGTTATTTATTGAATCGCTACAATTGCAATACTTATAGTTAAGTAAAGTGCATACAGTAAAAGCAGGATCATAAAATAATACTGTAAAAGCATTGATATGGTTTCTTAGCCATATGATACTTTAAAACGGATAAAAGATATACATACATATATACATTGACTAATCATACTCAACTGGTGCTTCTAACTACGCCTACCCCGGTGTACCTGACCTAAGCCTAATACATGGGAGGGAGTAAGTAGCAGTTTAAGTTGAGTTTGTTTTGCCAAGAATCTGACTCAAGAATTCTCTATCTGTCAGAGTCCACAAATCTTACCAATTCTTGTCTTGATATACTTGCTCAGGAGCAGAAGATGCTAAGTCCCAACGCCCACCTTCAAATTCCTCAGAGTTCAAATAAATTCCAACTCTAATTAATTCAAAGGAGGGAAAGGGGAAGTGGATAAAATAATAAAGAACAAGAAGAGACTGTCCTGGACCCTCTGGTTTCCACTTGGTTCTTCCGTCAGCTCGTAATCAGCCACCGAAGATATCTAAGGGAAACTAAAGACACAACAAGAATTATAAACTCCTACCTCCTACTCTCATCTACTCTATCACTATGTACTAATTCTGTTAACCTACCCAAGATCCTGGAGTAACCTGCCTCTCTTCTTAATGGTGACGCAGTTCCTATTTGTAGTTCAGGAATCAACATCTGTAAGACATTTGACTAAGGTTAGTTCTATTCCTTGCATATACTACGTACTGTGTTTTAAGTGTCAATACACTACCTACCAGCTAACTACTTTGTTTTCTCCTTAAAACTCGCTTCCATAAGATGAATCTTTTAATATTTCTATGGAGTTCCTCAGGTAAGTATCTTTCTTTTATTTCTTTTATGACTGTCAACATCCGCTAGTCGATATGCTTATTTAAAGTCTTTCATTTCTTTCTTTGGATTCCAAACACTTCTGGATTACATTAGTGACCAATTCAGGTGAGCAATAATAAGATATTGAAAATCAAGTCTTTATAGTTTACTTTAGCAACTCAAATATCTACTTAGCTTCGTCTTGTGTTGCCGCCTCAAGAGACTTCCTAGCTGCCGCTCTGCCGCTCTGCACTGTAGAGACAGAAGCCTTACTGAAGATTGCCTTGGCTGCCGCTCTGCCGTTCAGCACTGAAGAGACAGAAGCCTTACTGAAGATTGCTTTAGCTGCCGGTCCGCCGCTCTGCATGAAGATTGCCTTTTCAAATGCGCAGCGCTGTTAGAACAGTCTTTCTGGAACCTGTTCGAAGATTCTGTCACAGAAAAGAACGTGGTTTCTTAAACGCTGCTCTCCGGTACTGCCAGTGAGAAAACTCGGTTTTGCCTCAGGAAAATAATTACGACAGTCACAGTCTGTCGCTTACTGCCAGCCTCTGATTCAAGGAAAAACTCTGTAATAATGCCTTTCTGTAAACTAAGAACGATAACTGCCTTAACACGGAGAATACATAACAAGGAACCGTTCCGGGTGGAAATCTCGGTGAAGTGCGCAGTTTTACAGTTGGGCGCGCGTCACCTCTATTCTCGCCGGGAAGGCTTAGAACAGCTAGACCGCCAACTTCGTCTCAGTGGCGGCCATCTTGGAATTCCGAATCCGCCACAATTCAGTCCAACCCGGGCTTCCCTTCGATTCTTCACTGCTGCTTTGGCAACGAGGGAAACTTGAGTCATCTATAAGTCTACATTGTGTTTTCAGTACGCCATGGGTCCGGACAGTACCCCCACCAAAGAAGGTCCTCCCAGTTTTGGTTTGGTTGGATACCGTTGATGAAAAAGTCTCACCAGCCTTGGAGCATGAACATCTGATTCCAACTCCCAAGACCGCTCCTCCGGACCATAGCCCTTCCAGTCAATCAGATAATATAATTTCCCTCTCAGCCACTTAGAATCCAGAATTTCCTTGACCTCAAATTCCAATCCAGTCTCCACTTGGATAGGTCTTGGAGGCAATTCTTTTCTTAAATTTGGGTCTGCCTTTTTCAAAAGGGAAACGTGGAAAACAGGATGAATTTTCAGTTTGGCTGGTAAGTCCAATTTGTAGGTCACAGGATTTATCTGTTCTAATATTGGATAGGGACCAATAAACCTAGGTTGAAACTTACGATTACCTTTTAACCTAAGATTCTTTGTGTTCAACCAGACTTCGTTTCCTATTTCCAACATAGGGGGTTCTTTTCTCTTTTTATCAGCATAGTGTTTATATCTTTCTTTAGCCTGTGCTAGGTTCTGTGATGCAGATTTGTGAACTAGACTTAGGTGAGACACTAAATCCTTAACTGCTGGGACTGAGAGTTCTGTATCTTGTACTATGGAATTAGGATGCCTACCATTATTCAAATAGAAAGGAGAATAACCTGTTGACACATTTTTTGCATTATTATGAGCGAACTCTGCCGTCCATAAATAATCAGCCCACTCTCCTTCCTGCTTCAATGAGAACAACCTTAAATACTGTTCTAACTCCTGGTTCACCCTTTCAATTTGCCCGTCTGTTTCAGGGTGGAAACTAGTGGAATATCGTGTCTCGATTCCCAGCCCCTTCATAAAGGCTCTCCAAAAATGGGAAACAAACTGGGTCCCCCTGTCAGAAATAATTACTTTTGGTATACCATGCAATTTAACTATCTGTGTACTAAAATGGTTAGCTAACTGCTTGGCTGTTGGAATTCCTTTTAGTGCCACGAAATGAGCCATCTTTGAATATGCATCCACTACCACTAACACTGTGTTTACCCCATGACAGGATGGCAAGTCAGTTATTAAGTCTAAGGTGATGGTGTGCCAAGGAAAAGGAGGGGTGGGTAAAGGTTGCAATAAACCTTTTGGAGCTTGCCGTTCCGATTTTCCCTGAGCGCAAATCTCGCAAGTTCTTACATACTGTTCAATGTCCTTGTTCATTTGTGGCCACCAATATTTTCTCTTGATCAAGTCCGCCGTCTTCAACTCTCCCTTGTGCCCAGCCAACAAATCATCATGGCATTCACGTAATGCTTGTTTTTGTAATTCCTGAGTTGGCAAATACAGAGTTCCTTCGTAATATGGCAAGCCATTTATCACTTCTCTCCCATCTTCTTGTAGAGCCCATTCTTGCAATTCATCTGAGTTAAGGACTTGAACAATATGTTCCTTAAAACTCGACATATTGGTGACACAAATGATTTTCGAGTCTGGTATTATGGCTTGGTTCTGCATTAGGTTCTTATCTTCTCCTGTCCCCATTCGTGACAAGGCATCCGCCTTTCCATTCTGAGCTCCTGGTCTAAAAGTGATTATGAAATCATAATCCGCAAAGTACAATGACCAACGAAGTTGTCGAGGAGTTAGGGTTCTGGCTGATTTAAAAAATTTCAAATTACGATGGTCCGTGAAGACTGTCACTACATGACGAGCTCCCATAAGGTAATGTCTCCATTCCTTGAAAGCATCCTTTATCGCCAATAACTCTTTTTCTGTGATCGTGTAGTTAACTTCTGCAGGGGTTAATTTTCTTGACCTATATGCGACTGGGTGTAGTTGACCTGTTCTTTTATTTCTTTGGGAGAGTACTCCTCCAACTGCCAAGTCTGAAGCATCCGTTTCGACGTAAAAAGGCTCCGTTGGATCTGCATGAAGAAGTATGGGTGCCGAAGTAAATTCTCTTTTCAGCGCGCCGAAGGCCGACTCAGCTTCCTCTGACCATTCAAAACGTACTCCTTTCTTTAGTAGTCGAGTGAGTGGTAGAATTCTTCGTGAAAATTCACTGATGAACCTCCGGTAGAAATTTGCAAAACCGATGAATGCTTGTACTTCTTTGACACTGGTTGGCGACTTCCATTCTAGAACAGCCTGAATCTTTCGCTTGTCCATATTGATTCCCATTGGAGAAATTACGAAACCCAAAAACTCCACTTGGGTGACATTAAAAGCACATTTTTCCAGTTTTACAAACAGTCTATTCTCACGAAGCTTCTGCAAGATTCTTCGGACTTGTTCTTGGTGTTCTTGTGTATTTGCTGAATAGATTAAGATGTCATCGATATACACAATGGCGCATTGATCTATGAATTCGCTGAGGACATCATTTATAAAATGTTGGAAGGCCGCTGGTGCGTTGCATAACCCATAGGGCATGACCTGGTATTCAAATAATCCAAATCGAGTTCTGAAAGCCGTCTTCCATTCGTCTCCTTCTCTGATGCGAATAAGATGATAGGCCCCCCTTAAGTCTAACTTGGTGTGCACTTGCGCCCCTTTCACCTGGTCCAACAAGACGGAAATGAGAGGAAGTGGATATCGATTTTTCTTCGTAATTCTATTTATTGCTCGGTAATCAATGCACGTTCGCAACTCTCCTTCTTCCTTCTTAGGCACAAAAAACAGAGGCGAAGATACCGGCGATTGGGATGGACGAATGAATCCATTGGCCAAGTATTTGTCAAGATACTCCTTCAAATGTAGGTGTTCCTTCTCCGTCAAGGCATAGACACGACTACATGGCATATTTACTCCGGGTTCAAAATCTATTTTACAATCGTACACACGATGGGGTGGCAATTGTTTAGCTTCTTTTTCACTAAACACATCCTGGAAGTCTTGGTATTCTTGCGGTATAGGTTGTGTGTTGATCACGCACACAGACGCTTCTGCAGAACATAAAGAATGCGCTGGATTCTCTTTTGTAGTTCCGCACTCATCTCTGAAACAATTTTCCTTGCAATACGTCGAATTCATTTCAATAGTTCTGTCACTCCAATTTATGGTGGGATTGTGCTCCGTGAGCCAAGGAAGTCCTAAGATCAATTGAAACTGGGGGGCATCGATTAAATTGAAATGAATATTTTCTTGATGCCCATCTTCTCTGATTAGCTTTACCAATTCGGTATGACTAACTATGGATCCTGACGAGAGATTTGTTCCGTCTATTGCTCTAACCGGTTCACTTTTCGTCTTGATGATGGCGTCCAATCCTATCTTTGCTGCAAACTTCAAGTCACAGAAGTTCCCTGTGGCTCCTGAATCAACCATCACTGCCACTCTTTTCAAAATCTTTTGACGGAATTTTATCGTCATTGTTAGTATCAAATGCGGTGAGGATGACTGCAAGGTGTTTGCCAATTGATGCTCAGGTGGAGTTTTTTCTAAACTCGCAACCTCCTGTACAACTCCTTCTACAGGGGGTGCTGCGAGTTTTCCTTCGGCTTATAGGTTCCTTTTGGTTTTCTTGGACAGTTTCGCACAAAGTGTCCGCTTGAACCACAGTACATACATAAATTACTGGTTCGTCTTTTTTCTTTTTCTTCCTTTGTAAGTGGACCCCTTATGGTTCCTATCTGCATAGGTTCTGGAACTGAAGCACCTTCTACAATTCTTCTTGCTTCTGATTTTACTCGATCAAATCGGGGAACTACATTTCTAAACTCCCGTCTTCTCTCCCCTCTTCGCTCGCCTTGACGGAAATCCAATTCCAGTACCAAGTCAATAAGGGCTGAGATTTCAGTAGGGCGATTGGGTATTTGCGCCAATCCGTCTTTTAGTTCATCACGCAGTCCTCGATAAAATATCGCCGTTCTTTTACTCTCTGGCCAATCTGTTTCCATAATGAGCTTATTGAACTGGGCCAAATAAGCCACCAGATCTCGATTTCCTTGTTTCAACTCCAACAACTCTTTATCCACCGCTTGAGAAATTCGCCTTCGGTCGAATATCCGCAGGAATTCTTTTTTGAATTTGTCAAAATTCTGTAACAGGGAATCATCTCGCGATACTATGGGCATCGACCACGCCGCTGCATCTCCACTCAAGTATGATAAGATAAATGCTACCTTAGATTGCGCATCAGGGAAGATGGAAGGGCGGCACATAAAATGCAAGGAGCATTGCGTCATAAATATTTGTGCCTTTTGTGGATCCCCACTGAATCTTTCTGGTGCTGCCAAAGGAATTACAGGAGACAGGGAATGTATAACCTGTGTAGTTAACCTATTTACATCTCCCGCCGAAGTAGTGGCCCCTTCCCTGTCAGTGTGATGTGGTTGCCTTATCCTCTGAGCTAGCTCCGCTGTTTCTTTTCTGGAATTTATGACTTCCTGTCTTAAACTGCGATTTTCTTCTTTAACTGCTACCAACTCTTTCTGTATGGCATCTAAGACCACTCCCAAATTCTGCAAATTAACGCCCTCAACCATTCTGCTCGGGTGCAAGTTTTATTACGTGGGCACTTCACTCTGTCAGAGTCCACAAATCTTACCAATTCTTGTCTTGATATACTTGCTCAGGAGCAGAAGATGCTAAGTCCCAACGCCCACCTTCAAATTCCTCAGAGTTCAAATAAATTCCAACTCTAATTAATTCAAAGGAGGGAAAGGGGAAGTGGATAAAATAATAAAGAACAAGAAGAGACTGTCCTGGACCCTCTGGTTTCCACTTGGTTCTTCCGTCAGCTTGTAATCAGCCACCGAAGATATCTAAGGGAAACTAAAGACACAACAAGAATTATAAACTCCTACCTCCTACTCTCATCTACTCTATCACTATGTACTAATTCTGTTAACCTACCCAAGATCCTGGAGTAACCTGCCTCTCTTCTTAATGGTGACGCAGTTCCTATTTGTAGTTCAGGAATCAACATCTGTAAGACATTTGACTAAGGTTAGTTGTATTCCTTGCATATACTACGTACTGTGTTTTAAGTGTCAATACACTACCTACCAGCTAACTACTTTGTTTTCTCCTTAAAATCTCGCTTCCATAAGATGAATCTTTTAATATTTCTATTGAGTTCCTCAGGTAAGTATCTTTCTTTTATTTCTTTTATGACTGTCAACATCCGCTAGTCGATATGCTTATTTAAAGTCTTTCATTTCTTTCTTTGGATTCCAAACACTTCTGGATTACATTAGTGACCAATTCAGGTGAGCAATAATAAGATATTGAAAATCAAGTCTTTATAGTTTACTTTAGCAACTCAAATATCTACTTAGCTTCGTCTTGTGTTGCCGCCTCAAGAGACTTCCTAGCTGCCGCTCTGCCGCTCTGCACTGTAGAGACAGAAGCCTTACTGAAGATTGCCTTGGCTGCCGCTCTGCCGTTCAGCACTGAAGAGACAGAAGCCTTACTGAAGATTGCTTTAGCTGCCGGTCCGCCGCTCTGCATGAAGATTGCCTTTTCAAATGCGCAGCGCTGTTAGAACAGTCTTTCTGGAAACTGTTAGAAGATTCTGTCACAGAAAAGAACGTGGTTTCTTAAACGCTGCTCTCCGGTACTGCCAGTGAGAAAACTCGGTTTTGCCTCAGGAAAATAATTACGACAGTCACAGTCTGTCGCTTACTGCCAGCCTCTGATTCAAGGAAAAACTCTGTAATAATGCCTTTCTGTAAACTAAGAACGATAACTGCCTTAACACGGAGAATACATAACAAGGAACCGTTCCGGGTAGAAATCTCGGTGAAGTGCGCAGTTTTACAGTTGGGCGCGCGTCACCTCTATTCTCGCCGGGAAGGCTTAGAACAGCTAGACCGCCAACTTCGTCTCAGTGGCGGCCATCTTGGAATTCCGAATCCGCCACAATTCAGTCCAACCCGGGCTTCCCTTCGATTCTTCACTGCTGCTTTGGCAACGAGGGAAACTTGAGTCATCTATAAGTCTACATTGTGTTTTCAGTACGCCATGGGTCCTGACTGTATAAGGGTTTAGTCAGTTCAGTACCTGGGATTTAGAAGGCTGGAGGTCTGGTATCTCTTTCTCAGGACTCGGTATCCCAGTCACCCGCAAAGGTGGGCTGGAAACGCTGGAGGCTGGATTTCTCGGCAAGAGAAAAGACAGCGTCTTTCTCAGCGTGTCGAAAGGGGAGGGGGAGGGGCAGCGTCCGTGGGCCCTCGCATCAGCTGGGCTCTCGGCAAGTAGTCACTGCTCCAGGTTCATCACCACCGTGTGTCTGCTTAGGACAGCGTTGGTATATTTATACCTGAGAGGTGCTGGGTTTGGCGTAAGGATGGACATAAGACGTCAATAAGGATGTCATTAAGAACTGAGCGTTCTTGCAGTGATTTACAGGAGTTCTTGGACTAAATCAAAACATGGCAGGCGGGGATTTCCCAGGTTGCTCGAGGCTTGGATTTGTTTAAGAACTCGGTGTGCTTTCTAGGGGGCTGGAGGAATAGTACTTGCTTAATGTGACAGCATGCGCTATGACTAATTTATGAAACGGGTTTCTGTGCCGTTGTATGGATATTAGTGATTTATAACTGGGCAAGGGTCAGAAATAGGAGTATCGATACAGGTCCCTAGATAAATACACTACAATATTTGTACTGATTTTACACTTGATTGACAGCAAGTGTTACGCTGCGGCACCATTGTCACTATATTGTTTAAAAATATTTGTTTAAAGTGGATTAGTTTGAATATCAGGAGTGCGCTTCCAAACCCTTCTCGCGGAAACATGGGCGGCATAAGTATGAAAGGTTCTGTGTGGTAGATTGCGGTGCGTTTTATTTGTGTGATGTTTTGCAGAGTTGGGAAGCATGTTGAGTGATTGTGGTTATTGGTACTGGTTTGAATACATGCGGATCAGGTAATTTGGTGAATGGCTCAAGTGCAGTCCAAGATCCCCTGATAGTGTTATATTGTAATTGTCTGAGTAAATTGTGGGAGTCGTGAAACGCTTTTGACTATTCACTTGTGTCAGGGAACTTTGTGCGAGTGCAGGAATATATCACGGCGAGAAAACCCAGATACCTGGGGTAGTTTGCAGTGATTAAGTGATCAACGCAGTTTGGAGATCACAGAGGATAAATGTTCCTTTGTGAGTGTTCCATTGATCTTGTAGCGGACAGACAATTACTTGTTTTATGTACCTGTAAGGTATTGTGACTGTGGAAGGACCAGTTACTTGGTTAATAACTTTGGGTTATACAGTTACTTGTAGAGCGAATGTGTAAGCTAGTGTACAAAGCGAATTTGTAAAGGCGAGTGAGCCGCTGCAAGGAGTGAGCAGTAACATCAGTGTGAGCCGTGCTGGGATTGGTCTGTTGGTGTAACACAATGCTGGGATTGGTTGTTCTGCATCCGTAGCTGAATATTGGAGTGTGGGTTGCAAATCGATCGATTTTCATGATGCGTTGTTTTCGGGTGTTGCGAGATTTGTGCAGAGGCGATACAGGGGTGGTGACTCGGGTCGGAGAAGAAGCTCCGCCAGAGGACACACCGGCACATTATATGGCAACGAATGTGGGCTTGCATACGATCGTTTAGCTTCAGAATTGACATACAATCACAGAGAATGAAGGGGAGTTGG
Source organism: Lissotriton helveticus (assembly GCF_964261635.1). Classification (NCBI taxonomy): domain Eukaryota; kingdom Metazoa; phylum Chordata; class Amphibia; order Caudata; family Salamandridae; genus Lissotriton; species Lissotriton helveticus. Next base: position 1,850,330,425 of record NC_136068.1, read on the forward strand.
CTTTCCCTCATTATGGGTCATTTCGTATAGAGGTCCTGTATCAGCTGAGGGTGGTGAAGGCTTCCCTTAAACCTCCACCCCGACCCACACCATTCGAAGCATTATACGCTTGAATGAGAGCCGCATTAGCGAAGAGAAGAGAGGCTTCACAGGGACGAATGAGGAAAGAAATGAAGGCATATATAGATGCTAGATGGGATGCACAGCTGAAACAATGGAGAGTAGACACCATAGAAGGACAGCGATTATATCCCTTCTGAATGTTAACAGGTGGGTCAGAGGGAAAGACTAAGACAGATGATGATAGTGATTTTTTTTTTTTTAAACTGTGTTTTTATTGCAGAGTTAGAAAAACATACATTTGTTTATTTCGATTTTCCGGCCATTCCCAAATGCCACCCACAAATCGTTAAGCAATCCCCACACAGCCGATGAGCCCACATCCCGGAGGCCGGGCGGCGTCAGTTAGAGAGTGCTCGAACCTGGTAATAACATAAGGGAGCAACGACCTTCACTCGGCCAGAAGATCTAGCATCTGCTTTTTACTTTATTGCCCCCTCCCCTAATTCCACCGGACAATCTGTCCGTAAGCTCAAACAGGAAATTCTAACGTGTACCACTGTTATTGCCTGAGTTCCCTTCACTTATCATCTTGTCCCTTGGGATAAACGCCCTTTGGGAGCACAAATCACTTTCTCTCATCCCCTTGGGGGAAAGGATCAAGTACACTACTCAAACAGCAACTCAAGCAGCCCTCAGAGGTTAGATTCCCTTTACAACAAACATGGGATTCCCCGCCCTCACACCCCACCCCCCCACTGAACCTCAACTGGTGTGGGCCTAGCTCATAAGTAACGACTTGCAAAAGGAAGAGACCTCTAGGAACCTTATGTATTATTCTGTGTATTTCATGGACCTTCCCTCCACAGCCCTTCCTATTTAGTCCTCGTCAATTTCTAAACTGTTTTTGAACGTTCGTGCTAGGTCCTCCCACGCTCTCGCCATCTCTAGGCTCCTCTCATTAGCTGTGCGGGCTGCCTGCCTAAGTCTAATAGTACCTTCGCTACAGGCCCACTTACACATTTCATTCGCCCATCTTTTACTAGACGGGCCCTCCTTCGATTTCCAGTGCCAGGTTATCTCCCTCTGGGCTAACATAAGGCCTAGGTCAATACATTTACAAGTGATCTTAGTCCTTTTCGTATGAGGAAACCAAAGCAACAGACAAGTTGCCATGTCGTAATCTATCTGCCTGTCCGTAACCTTGTTCAGTAGCTCCCCCACCTCGGACCCATAGAACCCCAGTTTAGGACACTTCCACAACATGTGTTCCAGTTCTACATCAGGCATCAAACACCTAGGGCATTCTGCATCCTGCACCTGGAAATATTTCTTAATTTTCCCTGGAGTAAGGTAAGCTCTATGCAGCACAAAAAAGTGCACTTGCTGGAAGCAAGCATTCCTGCTCCCCTTCCATGTCCTCTTCAAAATATGACCCCACGTCACGTCCGGGATGGGTTTCCCTACTCTCTCCTCCCACTTCTGCTTGAGAGCTGTAAGTGGTTCCAATCCTTCATGTACCATTCGAGATTGTAAACAAGTGCCCGCTTTAAAAGTGCCCGCCGCCATCACCACGTACTGGCAGGCCATCGTGGTCCTTGGTTCCGTTTGCCCGGATTTCCAATGCTTCTTTATCGCCGTCGTGACAGCCATATGCAAGAAAAAGCTCCCATCCGGAAGGCCAAATGGGTCCTGCACTGCCCGGAAGGGCAGCAATTCACCCTCAGCATAGAGGTCCCCTATTACTTGGAGCCCCAGTTCTTCCCATTCCAGCAGTTGTGACCAATTACCCCCGTGTGGCAAGGCCGACAACATGCCCAGAGGGATTTCAGGTGCGTACGGGTGAGTTACATCTGCCTTCCGCTGGCTTTTATTCCAGCACAACCTCATGGTTTTTTCCTCCAATGTTAAATCCCGTAGCTCTAGTTTTTGTTGCATAACGATGTAAGAAAGAGCATGCCTCTGGATTCCCGCCCCACGGGTCTGATCGGGGCCCCTGAATTCAATTGCAACATTCTGTGTAAGAACCTGTAGCTGCGCTGCTAAATAATAAAGTTCGAAGTTAGGAACAGACACTCCTCCGTCCAATGTTGGTCTCAGCAACGTATCCAGCGCCACTCGTCTCCTACCGTGTCCCCATATGAAATCAATAGTGAGCGTGTGCAATTCACGAAAGAACCTTGGGGGTATCCACAATGGAAGCGTACAGAATTAGTAGAGTAAGCGAGGCAGGGCCACCATTTTCAATAGTGCCACTCTCCCCACCACTGACAGGGGAAGGGTAGCCCAAAACACTATACAACCTCTCAGAGCCCTTATACAACGCCCCGCATTCCCCTCCAGCATGTTTTCCGCACCATGATAGATCCGAACTCCCAGGTATGTAAAGCACGATCGCTCCCATAGCAGACAAGATGGCAACGATGGTTGCTGCATGTCCGCCTTCAGAGGGAAAACACATGTTTTATTCCAGTTAACTCTGAGGCCCGAAAGTGCCCCAAACTCTGTGAGTAGTGTCACCGCCCCCTGTAATGCTACTGTTGTGTCTTCCAAGAACAGGAGCAGATCATCTGCGTATAAGGAAATGTGGTGCGGGATCCCTCCACATAGAAGGCCATTATATGCCCTCCCCACCCTGGCCTGGGTTGCCAGAGGCTCAATTGCCAGTGCAAACAGCAGGGGCGAGAGCGAACATCCCTGCCTTGTACCTCTCTGTACCGGATACTGCGAGGATACGACATTACCCAGTCTCACCTTGGCTGCTGCCAAGGAGTACAAGATCTTCGTCCATCTCCTAAACCGTTCCCCTAGCCCGAACCTCTCTAGCACCCTGTCTAGGTACTCCCATTCCAGGCTATCAAACGCCTTCTCTATGTCCACCGACAATACAGCCGGCCGCATGTCTACATCCAGATCACTTTCCAACACACGTATGAGGCGGCGGATATTAATCGAGGTATTCCTAGTTGGAATAAACCCCGCTTGGTCCGTATGAATTAGAGCAGTCATGTGGGGAAGCAGCCTCGTGGCTAGTATTTTGCTCAAAATGTTATAGTCTACTGTAAACATTGACAACAGCCTGTATGAAGTCACATCGCTACTCTTCCTTCCGGGTTTCAACAGGGGGACTACCAGTGCTTCCCTCATAGACTGTGGTAGGTGGCCCTGTTCTGCCGCCTCATTATACACCTCCACTAAGCGGGGCGCTAGGATATCCATGTATTTTAAATAAAATTCTATAGGGAGCCCATCCACTCCTGGAGTCTTATTCTCAGCCATCTGCTTGATCGCCCCTCTGACCTCCGCCAACCGAATCTCCTGTCACAGTTCCTTAGCATCCTCTTCATCTAACTGCGGCAGCTGAGTCCCCACTAGGTATTCCTCTATGTCCGGCTTCTCATCTTCCAGGTGACTGCGATACAGTATCGTGTTATAGCTCAAGAAGCATGAGAGGATCTCAGTCTGGGAGTATACCATGTCTCCCGTTTCCGTTCGCATGTTCAAAATCGGGCATCCCCCTGCCACCGGTGTTGCTAGTTTTGCCAGAAGCGTTCCCACCTTGTCCCCCTCCGTGTGGACCCTTACCATATATTGTCTGTAGTCAAAGCTCCGCAATCTTTCCGTCTCGGTCGCCACAATTTCTTTAGCCTCTAAAAGCTTTTCCTGTAGTCCCTTCTGTTCTGGCCTTTGCTTCTCCACCTCCCGCAGCGCCGCCTCTGCTTTCGCCACATCAGCCAATACTACCTTTCTCTCACCCGAGTGATTGCTAATGCACAACCCTCTCACCACTACTTTGAAAGCATCCCATTCTATTCCCCTTGTAGATGCTGTTCCCTCATTTACTTTGAAGTAGCCTTCAATACCTTCCTGATCGCCATGTGGGTATTGCGGTTCGTGCTCGCTGCCATTGGAAGGCCACCAATGAGGATTGTGATCGGATATAGTCCTGGCCAAGTACTCAGAACGCGTCGCCAGGGGCGCCAACGCATGACTACAGAGGATCGTATCAATTCTGACATGTAGCTCGTGGAGCACGGAAAAGAAAGAATAATCCCTATGTCCGGGATGGTGTCTCCTCCATATGTCGGTTAGCCCCCACTTGTCCTGCCAACTCGTTCTCTGTTTCGCTATTCTACGGACTAGGGAGTCAACCAGTGGCGGGTGTGACCTGTCTAAGATTACATCAGTAATCGAGTTAAAATCTCCTCCTATTATCACAGTACCAGCTAGAGAATGTGCCAGAGTCCCTGATAATTTATCTAAGAACCGGGGTTGATCTGTGTTCGGAGCATAGATACTGCAGAGCACCACTTCCCTTCCATACAATCTCCCTTCTACCGCCACATATCTACCCTCCGGGTCTATGACAGTAGTCGTAACCTGAAAAGGAGTCCCCGCCCTCACCCATACCATGACCCCTCTGGCAAATGCTAAATAGGTTGTGCCAAACACCTGGCCCCGCCACCGCCTCTGCAATGCGGTGCATTCCTGCTTAGTGAGATGGGTCTCTTGAAGTAACGCTATTTGAATTCCCCGTCTCACCAGATACGCATGCACCTTGTGGCGTCTGGACATAGTATGCAATCCACGTACGTTCCATGTTATACATTTCTGTTCAGGTAATGTCCCCATTGTAAAAGCACCTTGGACTCTCCTTCCCCCAACATCGCCAGCCCACACCAGGACCCTTGAACCTTAAACCCACAACTCTTTGAACAATTCCCAGTACCCTCCCCCGCAGAATAGGACCCAATAACACATTATCAGTCCCCATCCAAACTTCCACAACAAATCACACACTCCTATCCTGCAGTCACCACTACAGGCCGCCTTAAGGGCTATGGGAAGGTGGTGTAGGTCCGACAGGTGACGGCCCTCGCCCCAGCCCCCGGCCCTTCAATCCCCACAGTAATAAGATGCAGCCATAGTGTTCGCAATTATCACCAGCTGTTCCAGCGGTCCCCTATCCAGACCTTAAGCATCCACCCTCACAGACCTTGGCGAGACTTACAGATCGTCGGCTGTCCTGGGCGTTACCTCCGGACGCGTGGTGCTATCCGTGTCCGAGAACTCAGGGCCTGAGTGCTGTTTGTCTTCTTCAGAGTCTGTACCCCTAGTTGAGTTCTCTGTTTGTGATCCAGTGATTGCTGCCGTAGCCATCAGAGCACCTTGTTTGTCCGCCGCTAATTGTGCGAGCTGTGAAGCCCTCCTGGCTTTGTCTTTCTTGCGGAGACGTTGCGATTGACGCATTTGCAGCGGTTTGGGTTGTTCGCCATTTCCTTTGCCCCTGCGATCCGTGCCTGCTCTATAGGATTCGAGCCATGTCCAAGCATCATCAGGTGTTAGGAAAAACTGTGTGGCACCATCCACGATCACCCTCAACTTTGCAGGAAATAGTAGCGAGTACTGGATCCCTTCGTCCATAAGCTCTTTTTTAACCGCCAAATACGAGGCCCTTCGTCTTTGTATGTCTTGGTTATAGTCCGGGAAGATTGTGACAGTGCTGTTCTCTACCTTAAAAGGCCCATTGGAGCGTGCATTCTGAATCAGCAGATCCCTATACTTATAATGAAGGACCCTGGCCACCACAGGTCAAGGAGGGCATCCCAGCAAGGGTGGTTTAGCCGGGACCCTGTGCGCCCTTTCCAGGGTGAAGAAAGAGGATACGCCCTGTATTATAAGACTGGATAAAGATAAATAAAGAATTTTTCTACATACGTAAATAAAACGGTTTCTTTGGACTTCTATTTGGTGCGCCCCCATAAACATTGAACAAACCATCTAACTGATCTGGATAGCACAGCAACGCCAAACAGCAGCTGGCGTTGGGGTTGGCATTACAAAACGTATACATTAAATAGGACTTATTTTGGAACTGGATTTTAGGTGCGGCTTTAAAGGGTCCGCTGCTGCTTTTTGTACCAGTCCTTCAGATACGTTATCATGTCCGTTCCCTCTATTTTCTCGGGCAGGCCCACTACCTGTACGTTGTTACGCCGATTGCGACTTTCGGAATCCTCCGCCCTTCTTTCCAGAGTCGCCAGGTGCTGCAGTGCGTCCTCCAGTTTACGTTCTACCGTTACCACCGACGGCTTCAAATCTTGTATGACCGATTCGGCGTCCTTGACCCTGTTTACCAGTTTCGAGTGGTCCGCCCTTAGGAGCCGCCCCAACCCCGTTGCCACTTGTGTCATGTCCTGGTGCAAGGAATCCTTTGTTGCTGCAATAGCTTCCAGGATTTTATCAAGGCGCTCAGTTAGCCTCTTTTCCGATGGCGTGCCCTCTGTGTCTTCACTGCCACCTCTGGCATCATCCTGTTCCGCGGCCCCCTCTGTTTTGCCTTTTGCCTTCATCTTGATTGACTAGGTGTGTTTTCCGAGCCGTGGATGAGACGTTTTCCTAGGTGGAAATACGGGGAGTCGCCAGCTAAATAGTGCTGCCGTGAAGATATCCATCTCCACGGACTCATGGAATCTTCATTTGGGAAGATTTAAAACAGCCCGCAAAGGAGAGTCTCAGACCTCATTATAAGTGAGATTACCATGGCATTACGTTTAAATTCCATACACCTCGATGGTTAGAGGTTTGCATAAGAAATAAATCTGGTTTCTTTTGCGATTATCCACCCACCGTGAGTAGGTACTTTAGGGCGTGTACTGCCCGGTTGGGTGAGTTTTTCCTTATTATTTTTTCTGGTCCTGAGGAATGCTGGGTCGAAATAGACCAGAGAGCAGAAACATGTCGACCGTTTTTTAGGACAGGGAGTTCAAATTTGCTTAACTCTCGATGTCCCCCTTTTTTGCACACTGTTTTTAACTGAGTTCGAATCACCCCTTTATTAAAAATGTTGGTTGAGGGAGTGGTCTACACTCATTTTAATCTGCACATCTGTTTTGGTATGATGTTGTTCACATACACTAACTTGTGAACCCAATGAAGATAAACGGCTACCCATCTGCGGAGGGTGCCTGAGGGTTCTACTTTCCACCTGGGCTGCACATCATTTCTCCTCTGTTTGACACAGTAGATTTATTTGCATGTAGCACTGGTATATGCCTGTAGCCACTTTTTACTGCTATTTCCTGTAAAAGGATCTCTCTCTTTTTGCTTAGATATTTGTATTTGTTGTACATACTCTCTTGTTGTTTATTCTAGGTGTGTCACTACCCTGCAAACAGGGAACCACTCGTTCAGCTACACTGCCGTCAGCGATAACGTGGGCCACCGTGGGAATATGGGGCTCTTCCTGGGCTCACAAAGCGCCTGCCCTCATCTCGTAGAAGGCCACTACGCTCCAGAGGACGAGTCTACAGCTTAGGGGGCATCCGGCAAGGGCTCTATCAGCCACAGGTACGAGCAAGGTACGACGTTTTTATCACACCACACTCTGCCGTTCAGGCCCCTAGCCACCTCCCCACTCGCCGTCAGCGTTGCTGCTACTAATCCGCGGCTGGTCCTGCCACACTAATGGTCCTTCTCATATACCTCGAATTGCGGGCAGGTTAGTAATAGTCTCGTGGTCCACTGGAGCCAGATCCCCACGCTGGACACGGCATCTCTGGCATTCCTCCCCCTTCCAGCTATTGCCAGGTATGTGCTTTTTTTTTTTTTTTTAGTTTCAGTTCTTGGAGGGGGGGGCCCTGTTATCAAGTTTTCCAGCACTGTGTTCTGCTGGTCTCGTGCTCCCGGTCCCCGGCTCTGAGGCTCCCCAGATCTACCCTCAACTCCACTGCGCTGGTCCCGGGCCTGTGTCGCTGTACTCACCCATGCCTGAGGACCATCCAGTCGCCAGCCGCAGCTCCCCAGGTCCAGTCCGCAGGGCCCTCGTCAGTCTCTTCGGCCGCGTCCTAGTTGCCTGGCCGCAAGGTCCCCCAGCCAGCACAGTAGCGTTCAGAGATCGCCCGCCCCTTCACCGCTCCTCCACAGAAGCCGCACAGTAAGGAAGCCTCCATCTCGTCCCGCAAGGAAAGTTCTTGTTTGCTACCCACCGGTCCCGCACCTTTAGTTCTTCCGGGAGCCTGCGCCTCACCTCTTCGTCAGTTCAGAGCTCTCCGATCAATCCGTCTTCCGGGTGCCATGTTGGATGCCCCGGGTGAGGCAGCCGATTTCCATCTCCGGGCCCAAGTCTCGCCCCCGTAGATACTGATGTGACCCTCACAGCATAAGTCGCCGATCACGCGACGTTCACCTTCCTCAGCTGTGTCGCGGATGTGTGAGCACCCGATGCTTTCCAGGGCACCGCGTCTCGGCTTCAGCTGCCGGTCACCGCTGCCATTTTGCCGTACCTCCCCCGGGACTATTGGCCGATTTATTCGCTGCAGAGGCACTTCGGGATCCTCAAAGGGCACCGCAGCTGGCCGGTATGTTCCCTGGATGTACCGACACCCGTGTCCGTGGAAACAGCTGCACCACAGGTCGATTTACAGGATAATTGGCGGGATCAGGCCCGGAGCTAGCCGCTCACGCCGCCTCCACCATCGGCGCCCTAGCCACACCCCACAGATGATGATAGTGATATAGATGATAGTTTCCTTGACAGGCTTTTAGCAGAACGTCCTCCACTTTGTGGCACTAAGTTGGAGGCAGAGAGGTTGCACCCACCAGAGGAGACTGTAGGAGCAGAACAGTTGGATTCAGGGGAACAATAAACATGAGCCAGGGGAAAGAATTCAATGGTATGGATACCAGGTGCATCAGGGGGAAAAGGTACCCAAATTATGAGCCAGCACACTCTGTAGGGAACATGCAGTTACCAGATGCTCTGTCAGTACCAGTCACAATTGGACCGTTGGTCCCCATATATACTCCTAGAGAGAGACAGAATGACAGTCAACAGTGTACAGGTGAAAGTGAAGAGACAATGCCTGGAGGGAGTCTTACAACTACTGGAACAGGTTTAAGCCAGGTACCCATGGATTATAGTCCTCCACTGCCTGCTACTGCAGATCCATCGAGGATGGACAGTGGGTCAGAAAGAAGACCAACAGGAGCCTTAGCGAATTCTAGGTCAGACCTCAGAATGTGGGTTCAACCAGTGAGAGAGGCAATGCGGCCAAGAGAAGAAATGACAAGATCAGAACCTCCTGGGGTACTGTTTGGGCCGCAGGTTGTATGTGCAGGTAACCACTGGCGAAGTAGGAGCTGGGGTAGAGAAGATCAGACAGCCTCACGGAGCAAAAGGGGCCATACCAAGGAGAACACAAAGCTGTGACAAAGAGGACCCAGAAAGGGAGAGAAATCAGAAAGTGTTACAGAGTGCACTAAAAGCCCCAATGTTAGATGTGGTCAGATTAAAGGTGGAACTAGATGAAGTGGTTGAAGGGAATCTGCCTTTCGATAGAATTAAGACATATGACCCAAATGAACTGTTATTTGTACCCAAAGACATTACCAAAAAAGCAAAGAGGGCTTATGATGCAATATGGCAGTTAGCAAGAAGGTACAAGGTGGATTTGACAAAGACCAAGATGATGCAGGATTCTTGCAGATTAAATTATACAGACAAGGAGTTGGAGGAAAAGCGAAAAGTTGGGTTGAATGCCCAGATCCGAGAACTGGTAATAGGCATGCAAGCTTGGAAAGAATTAGACAGGTGGGAAGAAAGATGGGCTAAAAAGAAATGTGCTAAGACTGGGACAGGTAATTCTCCGCCTCCTAGGGAAGGGACGGGAGCTGCAGGTAATTTCCCCTTGAGAGAAGTACAGAATGGAGGGGTAATTTGGCTGCATTTACAAATGATTTTCCTTGGCTGAGGGGGAAACCTGCTGAGTGGTACAAGCAAATAGACCGGTTTGTTAAGATTTCGAAAGTGCTGTGGATTGATCTGAATACCTTGTTCGATATAGTGGTCCCGGCAGATTTGTGGGCTGCATGCAACATTGCCATTGAACTGCAGAGCCTCCTAGAGAATCAGTAACCCAGGGTCCCTCAACTGATGTAATGAGGAAACATGAGCAAGTGATTACCTAGTTGCAGTCTAAAGTAGGTCCACAGATTGTTGATTGGCTTAAAATTGATCATACAACTCAAGAGCCTAAGGAATAAGTGCATGATTATTACAAAAGATTGTTGTTGGCTTTTAAACAGCATAGTGGGTTAGACACTATTGACCAAAAGGATATGGAACACTTCATCTCAAAGTTTGTGTTAGGTTTGAAATCTGAAATTAGTCTGATGATACAGCACCACCTATTATGCTGGCAGAATAAGTGGGTAGATATTGCAATATGCCAAGTATTGTAGTGATCAAGTGGAATCGGCACAAAAGAAATTGCAAGACAAGTTGATGTTGGCTCAGTTGAGGAAAGCAGATCACATGGATGGAATTGGAGGAGGAATGGGTTGAGGCAGAGGAAGTGGTAGAGGTATGGGTCAACAGATGGTAACCCAACCAGGTCAGCGACATGGAAGAGGTATGAACATGAGCACAAGTGAATGGGTGGCGCAACAAAAGAAAGTGACTGCCTGTCTCTATTGTCACAAGACGGGACATTGGAAGCGCGCTTGTCGATTGAATCCTGCTAATAAATTCCAACATGAGGGAGAGGGACAAATGTCCGAGACTATACAGACTGTGACTAGGCCCAGGTCCATGTATGGAGGTTGCGATCCGCAAGTACAAGTGCCACAGCCTCCCAGAATACCCATGCATAATCAGACCTACCATCAGATGTTGTATTTTGAAATAGGAGACAGATTCGATCAGTCTCAGGGTGGTTTGGAGTGCCAGAGGGGGGTGCAGGAAGAATGCCCTTTAGAAGCAGTACTGGAGGTAGATCAGAGCGGCCCATTTATAGATGCTGATGTAAATGGTTATCCTGTCATCTTTTTATTAGATACTGAAGCGGTGCGATCTACCGTAAGAACCAATGTGATCCCCACTTATCTCTGTCAGGACAATCGATTTAAGTAGTGGGGGTCAGCAATCAGAAAATGACCAATCCATCAACAAATGCCTTACCTGTGAGAAGGCCGTTCCAGAATAAACATTAGTTTGTGGTGTGCAATACAAGTCCAGTCTGTCTTTTGGGATGTGATCTATTTTGTAAATTAAATTGTACCATCTCATGAACTCCGATAGGTGTGGAGCTGCAGAACTATGATGATGATGATGCTGTTTCAAAATGGAAAATATGCGCATGTGTGCAGAAATGTTTGTGGTTTTCACAATAGCAAAATTGCCACATGATCTGAGAGACTCAAATGGTCCAAAGGTGTGGGATTTCACAGGTGAGGATATAGGTTTAATCCGAGGGGTTGAACCTGTTAAGATACAGGTGAGACCAAATGCTGAATTTCCACAAACCCCACAATATAAATTGTCTTCGGGGACAGTTGCTGGAATAACTCCTGCCAAGGCATTCTAAAAGAGATACGAGGAAGTCCCTGTAATTCACTGATCATGGGACTACAGAAGCGTAGCGACAAGTATAGAATAGTGCAGGACCTGCACGGGATTAATGAAATTGTGGTTCCCTAATGTCCCATGGTACCGAATCTGGCTTTTATTCTCTTTCAAATACCATGTGAAGCAGAATGGTTTACGGTCATATATTTATGTCAAGCATTTTTCTACATATCATTACATGAAGAGAGCCAATATTTGTTTGCATTTCGGATGGGCGACTGTGTCTTAACGTGGTGTAGAATCCCTCAGGGGTATAGAGAAAGCCCCTCCATCTTTAGCCAGTGTCTGAAAAAGAATCTTGAAGGGCTGGTGATGCCTCAGAGATCAGTATTGGTTCAGTATATTGACAACCTTTTGGTTGTCTCAGAAACTGAGGATGTGTGCGAGATATATACAGTGTCTTTGTTGAACCATTTGGCAGAAAACGGACACAAGGTGTCCCCAAATAAATTGCAGTACTGTTTACCTGAAGTTCTGTATCTAGGGCATCGGATAGAGAAAGGAAAAAGAAGGGTGTCACCAGAACGCATAGAGACGATCTTGCAAATGGGAACTCCGAAAACACAGAACGAAGTCTGAATGTTTTTGGGCATGGTCAGCTATTGTCCACAGTGGAACCCAAACTTTTCCTTGCAAGCAAAGCCATTGTTGAGATTAACACGGAAAGACATCAGTGATCCAGTATCATGGGATGAAGAATGCTTGAGAGCCTTCCATGAGCTTCGAGAAAGCATAAGTCGTGCCCCAGCTCTTGGAATGCCAGACTATAACAAAGCGGTTTCGCTCTTTTGCTGTGAGAAGGAGGGATGTGCGCTAGCAGTCCTTGTACAGATACATGGGGGTGCCCGTAGACCAGTGGCTTACTTTTCAGCTACATTAGATCCAGTAGCTTCTGCGTTGCCCGGGTGTCTAAAATCCGTGGCTGCAACAGGTGTCAGCATTGAGAGATGTGAAAGCATAGGGATTGGTCATCCAGTGATTGTTTATGTACCACATTCAGTAGAGCTGTTAATGACAAGAACAAAGACACAGTACCTCATGAACAACAGCTTGAACAAGCATGAGTTAAATAAAAGAGAGGGTCCCCTTCTGAACCAAAAGGGATTAGGGCACTAGTGCAGTGGAAAAAGGAAAAAATATCTTGGATAACAATTTAACCATATAAACTTTACTTAAAAAGACTCACCATTCACATATATCCACCCACTCATTCAATGTATCAGTTCATTGCAGGATTAAGCCACATATATAAAGGAAAAATACTCCACCACTAAATAAAAAGCATATGATATGAATTTATTTTGCCTAATACAAGAACTTCTCAGGATAAAAACACAACGAAATCCTATCTGTTGGTACACAATGTTAAAATTACAATTCATAAAAATTCATCAATCAATATGCATGAAAATATAAAGAGAGTGAAAAAACAAAAGTTAGACCAGAACATTTTGTCTTAACTGGCTACACATCTGTTTTGGTATTCTCACAAGAACATGGGCTAAAGCATTCTGTATTTTGCTTGTTAGACACCACTGTTCCCAAGTCAGATTGTGTATAAGGATGTGGCATTGACACGTTTAGATGGAGAAATCTTTATAGGTCCATCTTTTTCAAGACTGTGTGAATACACACTCTGTTTGATAATTTATTTTTCATGCGGTGACCTTCTTATATATAAGAAGGTGAAAAGAGGGGTGAAGGCCTCCCTTATTGGAGGTTGTTCGAAGTTAATAACTTGGAAAAAAACTTGTTGATAGTTACATATGGGTCCCAGAAGGCCTTATTAAAATCTTCCTTTCTGGATACTGCCTGCTTCAAAATTGGCTCCTCTCGTACTGTATAAAAGAGGGGCACCCTTCTGATGGGTCGCTGGGTCCTTGCACTCCCAATTTAAAAGTAACCCACCAGGGTGTTCTTCTCCAGATACACTAATTCCTTTACAGTGGTCCCTTTATATTCATTAACAGGATCCGTAAGGCAGGACGAGCGGCAGCGTGTCTTGTCAATCAATGCGGCAGCAAGTCATTTTAGCATCTGAAAATGTCACTGTGAGACGTTGTACCACTTTAAACCCCGCCACATTGTTACATCTTCCCCAAGAGGATGGAGATGAGAATTGTGAAGAGCATGACTGTCTAGATGTTACTGAACTATCTACCAAACCCAGACCTGACATTGTCGATGAACCATTATCTGAATCCGATTTTATCCTTATTGTTGATTGTTATTGTCTGAGAGACAATGAAGTGTATCTAAGAGCAGCATTTGCTGTATGCACCATCACAGGAGTGGTGGAAGCTGGCTGTTTGAATGGAGTATTCTCTGCTAAGGTAGCCGAAATCATTGCATTAATACGTGCCCCCACTATTGCAAATGGAGTCCGAGTGACAATCTATAGGGACAGTCAATACGGGTTTGGTGTAGTCCATGATTTTGGTCAGTTGTGATCTCAGAGGGGATTCTTAACATCCTCTGGGTTACCGATTCAAAATGGTGAATATGTGTGCCAATTATTGGACACCCTGCAAAAGCCCAAAGCCATAGAAGTTGTGAAATGCGCTGCCCACGGGAGGGGAAAGGACTTTGTTACAAAGGGGAATAATTACACTGATGAAATAGCTTGTTTTTGTGCCATACATGCATGTGTTTTTAATGGACAATATACAGGAGAGAGCACAGAAGAGACCGAGCTCAGCATGATGCTAGCTGTAGCTGCTACTTGGGATGAGGTGAAGCGGTTGCAGGATGAGGTTTCAGAGGAAGAAGTTGCTTCCTCGGTTAAACCAGGCTGCAATAAGAGAGATGATGGTATTTGGGTGTCAACCGATAATGGAGCAGTACTCCCCAACTGTTTATTGAGCCCAATGGCAAGGCAGATTCATGGAGCAGTTCATCTGGGACGAGATGCTATGGTGCGAGTGTTCAGACAAACATAGTTTAATCCCCACTTCTGTGTGAATGCTGAAGAAGTGTCACTGATGTGTTACATGCCAGCAGATGAATGTAGGAAAGAGGACGGTGGTTACAATGAGTCACATCGGAAGGTCAGGAGGTCCTTTTAATAGGATACAATTGGATTTTATTGAGATGCCAGATGCTATAGGCTGACATATGTTTTGGTGGGGGAGGTGCATCTTTTCACTTTGGGTTGAGGCATATCCAACTCGACGATGTGATAGTCTCACTGTGGCGAAGCTACTGTTGCGGGTACTGCTACCGAGGTATGGATTTCCGACCTCTGTGGAGACAGATAGAGGAAAACACTTTCATAGTGAACTCATGAAGCTGTTGTGTGCTGCCTTAAACATAGATACAGGCCAGAAGCATCTGGTCTGGTGGAACAAGTGAATGGCACCATCAAAATGAGAGTGGCTAAGGTGTGCTCGTGAACTGCATTGAAATGGCCAGATACATTGCCTCTGGTTCTCAGGAGTTTGCGTAGCACTCCTGATAGGAGAACAGGGCATTCCCCTCACAACATTTTAACTGGGAGAGCTATGAGATTGCCTATGGTACCAGCCACAGCATTGTTAAGCATCACTGAAGATATGGTATTGTATTATTGCAGGGGATTGGCTGATGTGGTTAACTCTGTGTCCCACCAGGTCGAGGCTGCGACTGCATCCACCTCGAAAGACCTGCTGCATGATCTAAACCCCTGAAGACTGGGTGCTTGTTCGAAAGCATGTGCGAAAAAGCTGTCTTGATGCTTGTTGGAGACAACCGTACCAAGTGATACTGGTCACGAGTACAGCTGTGAAGTGTAGAGGACTACCTAATTGGATCCACGCTTCCCATACAGAGTGAAAATTGCAAAAAACACAGTTGATGGACAGAATGTAGAACAATGTCATACATTCACCCCAGTACAAGGATCTGGGCCTAAATCCATCGTTTTTTTGCACTCCACACCACCCTGGGTTAGACACTGGCTATATGCAAATCAGCCCTGACCCTGTGCCTCATGGAAACAGTCCAGTCCGAACTACCAAGGCATGTCTTTCCCAGACCGGAATCAAGCATCCAAGGACCGGTTTCTGGCTATCAGCCTTCATTCAGCCTGGATAGCTAGACTCCAGTGGTTTGGAGAGCCTGGGACTCACGTCTGAGCATACCCAGCCCACTCGGGGTGAAAATTGCAAAAAAAAACAGATGATGGACAGAATGTAGAACAATGTCATACATTCACCCCAGTACAGGGATCTGGGCCTAAATCCATCGTTTTTTTGCACTCCACACCACCCTGGGTTAGACACTGGCTATATGCAAATCAGCTCTGACCCTGTGCCTCATGGGAACAGTCCAGTCCGAACTACCAAGCCATGTCTTTCCCAGACCGGAATCAAGCATCCAAGGACCGGTTTCTGGCTATCAGCCTTCATTCAGCCTGGATAGCTTGACTCCAGTGGTGTGGAGAGCCTGGGACTCACGTCTGAGCATACCCAGCCCACTGGCAACTGAAGTTTGGCTATGTCAGTCCTCTGATTTTTGGACTGAGCGACCCTAAAGGCGACTATCTGCTCTTGGACTGAAGCCTTGAAAGCCCCCATACTGAAAAGAGTTCCGCTGTACCCTTATTAACATTAAAACATTCTTGTATCCATTCTCTTGTGTCTGTTACCCATTGTTGATTTGAGAGAAGTAATCAATCCATCTGCCACTTGGATACTATCCTCCTACCCTCCTCTATTTCTATATCGAAAGACCAAAGAATGGCCTGAAAATGAATTGGCTGCCTTTTCTTAGCCAATACATTACAAAGAGCGAGATATTAAAGAAAAATCAATGTGGGATGCAGATTGGAATTGACAGGAGTAGCAGATATATTCTAGTACTTCCCGATGAACTCTACGGCAGGAATCAATAAACTGATGATCTTGCGTAATGACATCTAAAAAAATATTAGTCTTTGATTTCAGTTGTTTTTTTATTTTTATTTGAAATGTTCTTTGTCAAGTCTTGAATACAGTTGAAGTCCCCTTCAAAAATATTTTGACCTGAAGCCCCTCTAAGTAGCTCATTAATCCTAGCCACAGATGTGGGGTCATCAATAATTTGGCCGTAATAATTGACAACATTTAGAATAGCATTTTTAAATTCGCCTTGATCCATAGCCCTCGCCCATGAGGATCCTAAAGAACTTGGACAAACTCCCAGTCGAGACCCTGACTAAAATATATAGTGACACCCCTTATTGCAATCCCTGCTGAGGCATAAAAACTTTCAAAAATGATTTAGGGATAAAGAGTTTTGGAGTATTTGTTTTCAGATGAGTTTCTTGAAGAGAAAAGGACTCGTGGTGAAAAAGAAGCTAACCATCTTATTTTTCCTCCAGACTTTTATTTGTTCAATACTCCATTTACATTGACCACAATTATCCGACATTTAATACCCATCTCTATAATTAATGCCTAGATGTAATGAAATTCGCTTCAGTACCCTATTTTCCTGCCACCTCACTTCTATGATTCTGCTAATCTTTTCCTTTTTTGCACCACCAACCCACCTCTTCCCACGCACGCTCCGCACCCTCCCCTCCCCCAGAGATGGACAAGGGCCCTCAAGCCCCATCTCCTTCCTTCCAAGCAGCTCTTATGGGGTGCCTTAGTGCTGCACCCTAAGTGACACCTCCCCCCCACCTCAACAACCCTCCACAGTAATTTAGTGATTCTATTCTATTTTGCTGAGGAGATTTCTCTCAGCAGGTCCTTGGCTGCCTCTACATTTGCGAACCTATGAAAATTGCCTCTCACAAGCACTCTTAGCTTTGACTCCTGAGCTATTGAGGCCTGAGCGCATTGTGCCTTAAAAAGATATAGCATTTTAACAAACTTATTTTGCCAACGTGCAGCAGCTGTTGACATATCAGCAAAACTCCGACAACTGGATAAATCATTAATCGAAAATTGTCTCCGCTGAATTGCTTTGGTTAATATATTTTTTTTTGATCAGCAAAGTTAATCAAAATTGTTTGCGATTGTTTTGAATTCGGCAGAGGGTGTGAGGACACCTGATGTGCTCTTGTTATGGAGAGATCACTAGTGAATTCTTCCAGGATGTTTTTCTTGATAAATGTCTTTACCCATTGAAGAGTTTGAGACCCTTCACTCCACTCCGGGTTTGCATGAAACAAGTTATTCTCGAGCTCCTCGAGTTTACTCTCAAGTGAATTTTTTTCCTTCATCACTACATTCACTTGCTGCTGCATGGTATTCATTTGATCTTCAAGCTGTACAATCTTAAATTCTGCCTCTTGTATCCATGCTGGGAAACTGCACACTGCCTCCTCAATCTTTCCAAGGCGATGATGGAGGGAGGCTATTCATTCGCTTGGGATGTCTTAGGGTCTCCTATCTCATCTAAAATTAGATTCCGCATCGTTTTTATGTTGCATTATAGGATAGTTCATTTTTCTTGAATTTGTGCAGACAGGCTACGTTGGGACCCACCATTTTCTTTCTGGATCCAGGCTTGCTACCCTGAAGCTTCCAGTCCTGCTTTATATGGCGAATGGGGCTGATGTTGTGATGGGGGCTGCTGGAGTGTCAAATCCTGTAGGAGCGGGATTGGCTGTGGCATCCTCCATGTAGCCGCTTGTCATCCCCCTATCTTCAGACCACTCACACACTCGAATGGACAGCACGCCGTGTCGAATGGACCGTACAGCAATAGCGGCATGGTCTGGAGGCTTTTCAGAGGTGGCGCTCCCCCGAGGCAGACAACTACTGGTAACTGGATTCCGCGCCTCCTTCTCCCCTTCTTGGCTCTTGTATTTGAATGAGGATGATGGCAGACGCCTGATGGTCAACTATGAGGAAAGCTTCACCTTCTGCTTGGTTTGGCAGAAAGGTGAGCCCGTGAAGCGCCTGGTATATGGAGAGAGGTGAGCTTCTTTGCAGTTTTTTGGCTATTTCCTGGCTTTTTACCTGTGGTAGGAGTCTAAAGGACCCGCAGGGACCAAGGGCAGACAAGCAGCAAGGAAACCTGAGAGGGAGAAGGGAGTGAATTCGCCCATTCCACTATAATGCGGAGAGTGGTTCTGGACACCCCTCTCCTACCCCTGTTAGAGTATTGCCATAATTTTGCCTGGGATTGTAGTCAAAGGAACAGAACAAAGGAGTAGACAAAGAGGGCAAGAAACAAGGAAATCTAAAGAAGGGAAGAAAAGAAAAAAAATACAAAGAGCTGAGTCATTGAGGAACTGAGTATTATCCTAGATTTACTCGGATAGCTCAAACCTGGGGGCTGTTGATGGAAGAGGCCTATGCTTTCAAAGGTGTATATAGGAAAACACTTACTGCTGTCAAATCTAATAGCTAATTTTGATTCAGCTGTGGGCCTCAAGCAAAAACGCAGTTAGCTCAATGGAAGGCAGTATAAGCCGCTGCAAAAGCAGTGCATAATCTAAAATCACGACCCGGCTGTATTATAAATTCTAGTTTTGAGAGCTCGGAAGAGAAGCCGCCAGAACACAACCAGGACTTTGGTGAGAGGGATCCAGTTACGGGTGGGGGCCGGAGGAAGGTACAAGAGCAGAGGAAGAACCGGACCCGATGACAAAATATTGGAAAATTCTGATCCAACTGTCAGGCGGATGGAATTAAAAACACTAAGGATTATCCACTATTACCAAAAGGCAAGGCATCCCTGGCCACTCAGACTGCATCAGCGAGGCTACAAGGGCCTCTTGATGGGACACAAACTAGTCCCCCTCAAAATGTGCAACCCCCTGCAGGACAATCAGCTACCCTGGAAGAAAAGGGCGTATATAGCTCCCTTCATAAGGTCAACAACCTCTCCATGGACCTGCAGCAGCAGTATCAGGCATTTACATCATTTTTAAAGTCCCAGTCACAACTACAGTTGCCTCTACAGGACTTACTCCTCCACTTTTCTGATCTTACTTTTGTTGGCTTTTGGACATTGTGCCCCTTACCACTGCTAACCTGTGCTAATGTGTGTGTGCTCTCTCTTCTAAACATGGTCAAATTAGCTTACACCCAATTAGCACATTTAATTTACTTGTAGGTACCTAGTAAAGTGGAACTACATGTACTCAGGGACTGTGAAATAAATGCAACTAGTGGACCTGCAGCACCTATAGTACAACCCACTTAAGATGCTTTTTAAAACATGTCTCAGGCCGGCCATTGCTACCTGTGTGGGCAGATCTAAACTTTCATTTTGACCTGGCAAAATAAACCTTTTGCCTAACTTATATCTTCCTTTCTCATCCATATGTCGCACATACGGTTGGCCTGAACAACTCAGGGGGCAGGGTGCAGTGGATTCAAAAAGTTTCAAATGTTCTGATACTGAAAAGTCCCATAGGAGAATATTGGGTTAACCTGTTGCAGTCAATAAGTGATCATTTTCAATTGGGAGCAGATAGGAATGTTAAGTTTGATGTCTAAAGTATTGCAATTTGAAGCCCTCTTTAATGTTAAAGTTGGTGTTTAAATCAGAGTTCTGAAAATGTAACTTTTAGATAGTTGGCATTTTCTTGTCCCAAACATTTAATGCTTGTTGCCTATATGCTGGGTCTCATGAATCAGTGTAGCTGGCAGTTGGTCTTTGTGTATTGCTCCCAGACAGTGAGACAAAGGGAAAATAGGTGTTGGCTGGATGGGCTATCACTGACTTGATGAGGGGGAGGAGCTGCTACCTATCACACTTGCAAACCCGCAAAGGGTATGACACTAGTCTTTTGTGTCCCCAGATAAGCTGGGGTCAGGGCAGCGAGGCAGTAAATTCCGAACATCTCTGGGGGTGGAAACCTCCACAACCTTCTTGTACTTCAAAGCTGGTACCAGGTATAAACAATTGGACCCCCACTCTTCAGTACACCTCTGGATCTGTAGACGACTCAAAAGGACTGGTGTGCTGGTCTGTCAGAAGGACTACAACAATGTTTTCCTGTTGCTCGGTTGCCTGAGAGAGAAGGACTGGACCTGCTTCTTGTTTCCAGATTCATCTGAGTGACTGCAAGGGCTAGATTGCTGGCCTTGTGATCTGAACCTCAGGGACAAAACAGGCCCCTATAACCTTGAGCCCAGCACCTGGACTCTGTCTGCTGTTACTCTTGCCCGTCAAGTGGTTGCACCCCAATCCTAGACAATTGGAAGAGAGTCTGATAGTGCTCTGCTAGCCCAGCTGTGGTCTTGTGAACGGAACTGATGCAGCACGGTGCGCCTCCTCGCAGATTCACTTCAGAAGGCCGCAGTGCAAAACATTCTAGACTCTGGACTTTAATCACAGACTGCAGTCTCCTCAGAACCACTGTTGCACAATACATCCTCAATGCAGGGCATCACATAGCAAGTCCCTTGCCGACGGCATCCTTGTTGATGACACAGAACTTTTTATTGCAGCCCGTAGCTTCTTCGTAACTGCCAGTGCATGAAGCATCTTCCACGCAGGACTTTGCATTGCAAGCGCCTCATCGATGGCAACCAGGACAGCGATGTAGGACTCCGCATCACAGCATCGCAGCTCTTTGGAACCTCCACTGCGCTATGAATCCTCACCTCGGGATCCCACAGCACTCTGCAACCAGGATTTAAGGTGCTTTTTTTCAGTGGGCCTAACCTGGTCCCTCTATCCGGCCTGCACTGCATCGTTGTTGGTCTGAACTTGTGACTTTCTGCCGGTCTGGCACAACCAAATTGAATATCCCCAGTTCTACTTATTGGATTTTTGTCGTTTTGATCTCAAATAATTTATTACATTTTACTGCATTTTTCTTACTTAGTATGGGATTTTTCTTATATTGTGTTTTCACTTTATTACTGTTTGAAGTGCTGCAAAAATACCTTCCACATTGTCTCTAAGTTAAGCCTGATTGCTTTGTGCCAAGATACCATAGTGTTAAGCACAGGTTAATTTGGGATATGCTTATGTTTCACCCTTACAGAGATTGTCGTTGACGCTTCAGTAGGGTTTCACCCCTTTCAATTAGTAAACCAATTGCCAACAGTATGTATAAATGTATGCATTATTGTTTTTAGATCTGGCATTAACCAAGACGTTTTGATTTTATTAAAAGCATGATAAAAAATATTTATTTATAGGATCTTTCAAAGAGTCTTCTATAACCATTGGTCCGTTCACTGTGTCATTCACATTTCTCTTTCTCTCACCACGGCATAAAGCTTGGGGCAATGGGTTAAACCACTTCAGCCAATATGTAACTGCACTGAGTGATAAATTCTGCACTTTCACAAAGAGCATATGTGCACACAAAGTCATTTCCTTCAGTGCCATGGACTTCTGAGAGAATGTGTGCTTTTGAGACCAAAACAGGTTTTAATATTGCGGAGTATAGTTTTGCGTGGTCACCCATACTTTTTCCTAGTTTTGATTGCTAGTTTTTGGATTCTTCACACTGGGACACAGATTTCTGGTGGATGTGCTAGTACCCCATAAAACATGTTGAACACACCTGATTGGCACATTTAACTTACCTCTGAATCTTTAGTATATGGTGAGTTAGAAATGGGGTGTCTGGTTGGCTAGGGTATGCACCTAAGACAGGCAGAACCCACCACTCTCGTCAGGGAAAGTAAGTTAAACACAAACACAAAAGATAACTGTTGTATCCTAAGATTTACATTCTTATGTGAATCTGCCTAGGTCTTCCTAGCTGCTCGGCCAGAGTGAGACATGGTGACGGAATGTTGGTGTGCCTGTGATGAATGGAATGCCTGGGTGACTGTGTGGATGAGTGTGTGAGTTGGAGATGGGCTGAGCAGCTAGGCAGGCTGCTCCCGGTGGGGCTGGCATAGGAGTTATTAGAGCTGGATTAAGAGCTGTACTTGTCTGATCCCTGTTTGATATTACAAGACATGGTTTAATAAAGAAGACTTCAAGAAACTTACAACCTGGCTACCAGTGTCTTCATATACAAAGTACAACATATTTTTGGCGACGAGCAGACCTGAACCCAGGCATACTCAAGGACTAAACAAGTAAACATTGTAACTAGCGCAACTACAAAGAAAAAAAAAGAAAGAAAAATCCATCAAGCAGTATGGAGTAAAAGGCAAGTCAGTCCCACCAGTGTCCTGTCATCGGACGGCCCCAACCTGTGTCTTGCCTGATCTTACTCCATGGACTTGACCACAGGTATGGTCTGTATGTTAGGGTATGAATGATTTAAGATTCACCCTACCACTTCCTTTAGTGTCTGCAGTATGGATGTATCCACTGCGCAAAGGAACTCTGGCTGATCAAGATTTGAGTTATGGTCTAACTCAGGGAATGTTTTCACATGCGCCACACATGAGCTGTGGATTAAAGTCTAAATGCTGTGAATAATTTCACAGGTCCCACACAGGAGCGGTGTGGTTCTTCAGTGATTGGTGTTTTATTGGCACATGGAAAGTACTTGTATTGTCTTTCAACGCTATAGAAGTAATGTGCCTGGGGTTCAATTTTTCTTTTTGGTCTGCATTATGTGATTCATGTCAACTATGCACATGCTGCGCTGGTTTGCTTAGTTTGATGGAGAGACACTGCACTCTCGGCTCTACAGTGATGATCGCCATAAGTATCTGATTTTCAAACATCTGCACTCTGTGCCATTGCATTGGGGACTTCTGTGATGGAGTTTGGAGTGGGTGTACATCGTTTTTGGAGCAATGTGTGGTGCATTGGCTCAGGACCATTGGTCTCTTTTTGTTGTCCTAATTTGAGCCATTTTTCTGCCTGCGCCAGTTTAACCGCTTCACTAGTTTTTCAAAAAATGCTGGCACTTGTCATTATCACCGCGCGCAGTCTTACCTGCTTTGTGACTCCAGCAGTCTCCAACGATCTCCTGTGACGTTCTGGTCGGTTCTCTGGTTTCTTCACTGCTGCCTCATGGATCTGTATGCACAGACGTGCCAGGAGCCTTCCAGCTGGACGTCTGCAACGTGCCGCCATCTTGTGGTAGGCGGCCACTATGTTCCGATGTTTTGCCAACCATGCTGCTTCACTTTGTCAACCACGCTGCCTTGTTGGTTGTAGTATAGTTCGTATGAAAGAAAGACTTGTACGCACCGCAAGCTACCCAGCGCACATAGTCCATGCATAATCTTGCCTATTCATTCCTCCTGTTTTCACCGCTATTGGGAATTGTGAAAGGTTAACTGACAAACCACATTCTGGGAAGCCACGAATGTTTATGCCACTTGCAAGTGAAGGCAGTATGTGAAGCTTGAAGAGGTCTCGTTTTCTTGAGGATCCCATTTTCTTCAGCGGTTCTGCTTCTGTATTCCACGTTTTGGTAAAGTTCCAGTGTCGTTGACTATTATTTATTTTATTACTGTCATTGACACACTGGAGTTGCCTGTTGCATCGTTTATCTGTCTCAAACTCTGGAGGCTTTGTCATGTCAGATGTTTATTATCTCTGTGTGCTTCGCAGACAATTTTGTTTTGACACACATTTTTCAGTGGCAATCTACTTGGCTATGTTTTCTTAAATGTTTCCACTTGAACAGAAAGTAGTAGTTTTAATATACTGCTTTTTTCTATTTGTTTCACCCTCCTCAGTGTTGAAGTCTATTCATGAAGAGATTTTATTAGTTTTGTACACTGTAATGTTGCATACTTGGGACTGATGGTAGTCATTTTCTTATGTGAATCTGCCTAGGTCTTCCTAGCTGCTCAGCCAGAATGAGACATAGTGTTGAAATATTGGTGTGCCTGTGATTAATGGAATGCCTGGGTGACTGTGTGGATGAGTGTGTGAGTTGGAGGTGGGCTGAGCAGCTAGGCAGGCTGCTCCTGGTGGGGCTGGCATAGGAGTTATTAGAGCTGGATTAAGAGCTGTATTTGGCTGATCCCTGTTTGATATTACAAGACATGGTTTAATAAAGAAGACTTCAAGAAACTTACAACCTGGCTACCAGTGTCTTCATATACAAAGTACAACAATAACCTGAGCTCACCCTCTGGTAGCTTGACACAGAGCAGTCAGGCTTATCATCAGAGGCAATGTGTAAAGCAATCGGCAACACATTCGCACAAAAACACGATTGAATACACCACAAAAAAGAAAATCCACACTGGGTTATATAAAGGTATCCCTACATTATCAATACATTAGAACTAAAACAACATAAATATCAGGTATACATTCAAAGATAGCCTAGGCATCAAATAATATGAAAAATATGAGACCAAAACAATTATTGTGTAATCTGGGTTTCATCCGATATGTAAATATCCAGATAGCCCTCGTTATTCTGAACAAAACAAAGTAAGCACAACTCAAATCAGAGAAGTATTTCCTAAGTTATGCAGTTATACAGATGTAGGGAAAAAACCTGGGGTTGCAAATGCATGCACATCTTTTACACCCTGGGCAGTAATAATTTGGGAGCTTGTAGGGTTTCCATGCATTGAGTGATCAATAAAGTACCCCACCCCAAATTTGCGACTCCTAGGTCTGTACGGCCAGTCACTCAGGATTGATGTGACCTGCAGACTCTGGTCGCCCGCATGAGAGCGCAGAGCCATTGCGAGGACTCCGTACATCTCAACAGACACACTACATTATGGCTGTGAGTCACGCGGGGACATCTCCGCCGCTGTATTACAGCCACAAGGCAAAACGTGTAGGGTTTGTCAAACTGCACTGAGCCGCCTTCTGCATACAACTTGATTGGAGCAAGTTATGTTGAGGCTGTGGTTTCCCTGGCGGGGGCCCACGTGACAATTGGAGCAGTGCTGGGATTGGCTATCCCGCACTGAGAATCTGGGGGACATGTGGAGCGAGTTAAATGGGCTCCGGTGATGGGGCTTTGGGGGGAGAACAGCTAACCACGGCAAGTTGTGATTGGCCAAGTCAGCTTGATAGAACCTTGTAGGCACACACTGTCAGTTATGCCTCCTTGATAAAACACAGCTTAAGATAGTTGGTATGAACCCCACAGTCAGATGGCAGAGAAGGCAGAATTTCCCAAAAATTCTGCAATCCGCGACTTCGAAAAATTTGCTGTTCACAAGATATTTCTCCCCTAGCATGCAAACAGCGTTTTTGAACAGGAAAAAGCATCGCCAACAGGCGGAAGAAGCAATTCTGCATGTTCGTGGAACTACTGCGTGCTCGCAGAGTTTTTACCGTTTCGCAGGGCCTTGCGTAGCACTACTACGCAATTTCCTCCCACCCCTAGTAGCACCATGTGGCAAGAAGCAAGGTGAGTGTTTTTTTTTATTTGTTTATTTTATTTTCACTAATTCCGTCATTTGTCACTTCCACCCTCTCACCCCCGCACCAACCTGCTTACCTGCATGGGCCACCACTGTGGGTGAAGCCAACTTAACCTACTGTATCCATTCTCTTTGACTGACTGCACAAACCGTTTGCATCTTATTCAAATCCGCCTTACTGCCGCAAGAAAGGGTCGTAGAAATGACGCAGTGAAATCTATGAGATTTCACTGCGCCACTTCTGGGACACAAATGCGTCAAATTCTTACGCCTGCCTCACAGCAGGCATAAGACTGACGCAGGCCCTTTCACATGGGGCCTGCCCCATGTGAAAGGACACATTGCTGGAGTTGCGTCACTTTTGTGGCACACTCCAGCAATGCGTCACTTTTGCGCCATACAGAAACGTCTGACTTACTGACGTATCTGTAACTCCTTGCGACATGATGCGTCATATTATAAATATGACGCATCCAGCATGTCGCAAGGAGTGTGCAATGAAAAGTGACGCAACGCTGTTTTCACGCAGCGATGCGTCACTTTTCATAAATGAGGCCCAGAATGTTTAAGGGAAGCATATGGTGTCCACGTTTAGATTTTTTATGTCTTTTTGTGCCACATTCTTGCAATTAAAAAAAAAGAAAACATATAGCCATATTACCACCCTGATAAAGCCAAACCATTTGGCTTTTTTGTAACGCTTATTTATTAAATCAAACAAACAAAGGGTGAAGGGAGTTAATGATTACAATCCACCAAACCACTGGAATCGCTTGGGATAGCATTCCAATCAATTGTTCTTTATAATATGTTGCTGGTGCAACAATAACAGCTTTCTCCAGAGTTGTGGCACTTTTCACAACTGCAGCACTGGACACTTGATTGAATAAAATGGCAGCTGATTGTGCGTTGATATTTATTTACACTATCAGGAAGATGGTATTTGTTGTCACATACATCCATGCAAATGAATGATTCCTTCAGGAGGGCCCCATCCAGCCTTAGGTCTATGGATTTCTGTGAGATGTGGGAGTCTCAGGCGCCCCTCACCACACGCCGCAGGGGTATTTGGACGTCATTTTGCACCAGGCCTTTGGATTAGAGTCAGCCTTCATCTTTGCCTACTCAATAGCCATTGTTGGTAAAGGTGGTGCCAAGCCTTGTACAAGTTGATTCAGAAGGAACAATTGCTGTGATGCTTCTGAGAGAGCGCAAACTGATTTAATTGTATGAGTACATCACACTTACCTGTAGTAAGCACAAAACATGAAGAGAAATGCCATGAGTGCTAATAGTATCTGAAATTATATTCTAAATGTATAGCTAATATAGAGATTTAAGTAGAAGTGGAACTAATACAGAAATGTGACATTATATGACTTTATTAGATGTGATTATTTTTTTTGAATCCATGTCGTGAAGCTGTTAAAACATAAGGTGGTATGTGGTTAAGAGCAGAACGTGGTAGGCCTCAGGGCCAGAGCTGGAGCTAAAAGGGAAGGTGTTTCTTTTCACGACACAGATTGTTTTAACGTTTTTGGTCATTGCATTAATGGGCCATGATTTATAGTAATGTTTACTGAATAATAGAATAAGAGTTTTAACATGCTTTAATTAAATGAAGAAGTTGAATGCTATAATCATAATGAGAAATATTGTAGGCCTGAAATGTTTTAGCATTGATTTACACGTACATGTATGTATGTATGTATGTATGTATGTATGTATTTCGATTTATATAGCGCACTAATCACCCAGGGGTCTCAAGGCGCTTGCTTAGGGAACCCGTCCTGGTATTCCCCTGTGAGATACCCCGGCAGGGTATTCACAAGGTGAAAGCCAGGCATCCCGCCGCGAGGGGCCGTAGTGGAGATTAAGCAAGCTATTGCCCAGAGTCGCAGAGTGTGATCCCGTGAGTCGAGTAGGCACCGGAGCGAGAATTGTCGAGTCCGTGGAATTTTTGAGCCCGAGACCCGCTGAGGCGGGGAATCGAACCCTGGTCCACGGCTGATCTCAGCTTCCGGGTCTGCCGCCTCTAACCACTGAGCCACGCTTCTCCACATGTCTGGGCTGAGAAATGTTGCAAGCCTTTTTAGAAGTCTATGAGAGTTGGGTTCTTGGCGGCAGATATCTGTCTGCAACAGGAAAGGGGGGATCCAATTATAAGTGAATGAATAGAGGTCTGTTCAGTGGACGGCCCAGACATGGAGGAGGGTTCTGGAATGTTTAAGGGGTATCAGCGGGCCGGAGAAGAGTCTGAGAAGCAAGGTCAACTCTAACATCTGAGGCCCAATACAAAGCATCATGGAAAAAGCCTGAAGTTGCACCACGTGAGAGGCGTTTCGCAAGGGGCGTCTCAAATGTTGTTGACTGTTTTGTATTAGGGACAGCACCCCTGGGTGGAGTTAGAGCAGAGACCTGAGGACCCTTTAGAGAGCGGATGGGTAGGCAGTGAGGGGTCATGACTGGAGAACTTTAGGTTTTCACCAAGAGACTTAGAGTGGGTGACTTCCCTTGGGGGTCATTCATTGCTGACACCTTTGTTAGGTTGGGATTTGGTTAAGTAGGGATACCATCTAGAACAGGGTAGGGACGCCTAACCTGTGTTTGTTTTCCTCCAATCTAAATGAAGGAGCGATATGCGTCTATGCTGATAGCTTTATTATTTTTAGAACTTGTGTTAGTGATTTCTGTTGCTCGTCTGAGGGCTTTTCGAGAGCACATGTATGTAATTGGACCTGTGTATCTCGTGAATCTCATTCTGAGATGTCTGTATTTGCAGCTCATTATATCTTTACAATAAACTTTTGAAACCTAGAAGTTGTCCGTGATCTTTGAGAGTAGAGTCCTTTATTGGGTGAACTAACTTGCAGATAGGTGTACTGTTTCCTTCCAAGACAGGCAACAAAGGTTCAGTCGACCAGATCGAGGTTTGGATCAATAGATATAAGGTATCGATCAAAATCTCGCCCTTTCAGTTGGTAGCTATAGAGGATGGTTGCCTTCTTGAGGACGGTGACCTAGGCCAGGTTAGCTTACCCCAAGGCCCCTAGAAATCGATGATCGGAAGAACAGCCCGCAGATGAAGATCCGGATGACGTGAGACAGAAAAAGCAGCAGTATCGGTCGAGAGTGAGTATAAAGGGTTATGCGTGTTAGATTGCGGTGTTTTTGTATTGTATCTATGTTGTAATGTCTGGCGGAGTTGAATGTTTGTAGAGTGACTGTGGAACAGGTTGTGAGCGCGCGCAACCGGTGAAAATCTTAAGTTCAAGGAGAGCTTAAGTGGTTCGGGTGTATCGGACACCTAGAGTAATTGTCAACTAGTGTGAAGGGGGTCATGAGGTACCATTGATCACCCGAGAGACCGAGATAGGGGGAACGTAAGAGTGAGTGCGTGAGTAACGGACGCTGGTCGGAAGTTACTGTGTGTGTAAGCAACCTATCAGAGAGACGATAGACATCTCGTCAGTTGTGTTGACAATTACAGATAGACTGTGGACGTACAGTCGAGAGAAGTGACCGCTTGGTCGGAAGTAGTCATTTTTCGGTGTATGAATGGGACGCATGCATAACCGGGAGACGAGTTGAGAAAGGAGGGGTGCTGCTGCGAAGCGGAGAAAAGTGACGTCAGGTGGTGTCGCGCAGTGATTGGCTGACCGGCGAAAGACCGCGCTGTGATAGGCCAGCTAGCGAACACGTCAGACAGGGTCGCGACGTGATTGGCCGACAGGAGAAAGACCGCGCTGTGATAGGCCAAGCTAGCAAAGCCGCGACAGGATTGGTGGATTGTCATCAGGAAGTAAACAGAGTAGCGAGGCTGGATTTTGTGCGCATAATTATGAAGTGTTTTAAATGGTTGAAAGCGCTGTTTAAGAAAGAGAAGGGAGGATCGTATGAAGGGGAAGAAGCCCCGCCGGAGGGTACGCCAGCTCGTTATATGGCAGTAAATGTTGGGTTGCATACGATCCTTTGGATATCAGAGTGGAGTAAGATTACTGAAGGAAATGAGGAACTGACGTTCCCGAAGTACGGGACGTTCAGATTAGAGGTGTTACATCGATTGAAATCAGTCATGACCTCAAAGAGACCCTTGCCTAGACCAACCCAGTTCGAAGCCCTTGATGCCTGGCTTAGGGCAGCGCATGAAAGGAATATGAACAGACGACAAGAAAGGGTGAAACGCTCGGTAAGGGCAGTGCAGGATGCCAGGTGGGATGCGGATGCTAAAAGATGGAGAGTGCATAATTTGGAAATAAATAAACTGTACCCAGTGTTAGAGGCGCCAGTAAATAAAAGTCCCCTGGAAGAAGATGATGAGAGCGAAACAGAGGACAGCCTGATAAACAGATTACTGACAGACAGGCCACCCCCGTATAATAGAGCAGGGGGAGAGGTCGAGAATACTGAAGGAGCAAAGGGGGGCAATGCAGGAGAGCATAGACCGCTTCCCAGTTCAGAGTGGGATCCTGAGCCAAAGAAAGAGTTGCTCCAGCCTAGTCAGGTGCAACAGGTAGTCGGTAGGTTTGTGGTACAAAGAGCGCCGGAAACGGAAAGCGCCACATCCTACCCATTACCAGATGCACTACAGGTACCTGTTACCATAGGTCCTATAATATCGATATATGACCAAGAGAGAGCAAAAGGGGAAGAACGGAAACGGAAAGACAGAGAAAGAGCAGAGCAGGCAAGGAGGAACGATACCACTAATTCCCCAAGTCAGATGCCGATACCCAGAGAGTGGAGCACCCCGATGCACACAGTAGGGGACCCAGGAGGAGATCCTGGGGGCCCTAGATGGCCAATGGATCTGAGGGGATCTGGACGAAAATCCTTTCAAGAGCTAAATGAGTACATGAAGCAGTGGGACGAGGCAGTGAAGGCTCAAAAGTGCATCAATGCTGCAGAAGCAGAAAGGGAAAGTCAGGACAGCCGAGCACGGACTCACTGCGGGGCTGGGGAGAGTAGTCCGGAGCGGGACTGTAGAGGGAGTAGGGGAGTCACCCATTGGGCCCGGAATGGAGGTAGAACAGATCTGGAAAACGGGGGCCCCGGGAGTGGAGGGGTGGCGTGCCCAATACTCAGTGAAGGGGAGAGGAGAGCGCAAGAGTACAGGAACAGCTTTAAGTGTCCACACTGTGTGCCTGGCACCAGAGAACAGAATGGGAGTTGTGAGAGGTCGCACCATAGTCCCTGTGATGACAGAAATGAGCGCAGCCCAGGAAATATGGGGAACCAGGAAGGATCGTATCGGATACTGAGCGATACGAGGCAAAGGGAGTGTAGCGACCAGAGGGAAAATAACAGAGAGATGTGCGGTGAGAGGAGAGAAGAAGACGAGAGTGGGCAGAGAGAGAGTAGGGATAACAGGCCCGTGTTCCATCACCTTCCAAGATCGGATGGCCGAGCATGGGACCTGGAGAGATGGGAGCGAGGGAGACCACCCATTAACTCTCCCGAGCCCAAACGCAGAGCTCGAAGTTGGGATGGGAGGGAGACCAGTGAGCCCCCTTCAAAAGACATATTGCGAGCTGAGATAAAAGCCAAGAGACTTGATGTCTCCAGCTTAAGGTCAGATCTGGATGACATGGTAGATGGTACCCTGCCTTTAGAAAGAATGGAAATGTATGAACAGGATGAAATACTGTATATGGCAAAGGACATCACTCGAAAGGCGAGAGCAGTCCATGAGAAGTTAGTCGAACTAGCAGGCAAATATATGGTGGACTTGTCAAGAACCAAAGCATTACAGGGTAACCACAGGCTACATTACTCAGATCGAGACCTAGATGAGAGGAGAACGATTGGGCTGAAAACACACATAAGGGAACTGATTACTGGAATAAGGACATGGAGGGCACTAGATAAGTGGGAAGAGAGGTGGTCCAAGAAAGGGACCGGCAGGAGAAGCATGATTGGTATGACACCAGGACAGCAGGGAATAGAAGCTTACCCTTTACGTGAAGTTGCAAATGGGAACTATGTACATGTCCCTTGGAGTAGGGGAGATTTAGCTGCTTTTACCACTTCTTTCCCCAAGTTACGAGAGAACCCTGTGGAGTGGTACAAGCAAGTCGAGAGGTTTGTAAAAATCTCCAAGGTCCTATGGATAGATCTGAACACGTTGTTTGACATTGTAGTACCAGGCGATCTATGGACAGCATGCAAGGTTAGCGCTGAGTGGCCCACAACGGAGCCAGAGAGAGATGCCAAGACTAATGGGCCGTCCGAGATTGTGATGGCAAAATTCGAGAGAGTGATGACTTGGCTGAAAGAGAAGGTGCCAATGCAAGACATAGATTGGGTCAGAATAGACCGAACGAGACAGGAACCCAAAGAGACAGTCCACGAATATTACGAGAGATTGCTGAAGGCGTTTAAACAGTATAGCGGCTTGGATGTAATGGATCCAAAAGATATAGGGCAATTTGTGTCCAAGTTCGTCCTGGGACTGAGACCGGATATTAGTTTAATGATTCAGCAACACTCGATCTGTTGGCAAAGTAAACCTCTAGACGAAATACTGAGATATGCCAGGTACTGCTGTGATGAGATAGATTCCAAGGCTAAGAAACTAAAAGAAAAGTTGATGGTGGTACAGATGCAAGCAGCCGGGAAGGGGGGACCACAGCAACAGCAGCAAGGGACAGGTACAGGAGGAAAGAAGCAATACAGTCAGAACAAGGGTAATGAGGAGAGTTCCACCTTTAGACCCAGAATAGACATCGCTACCTTGAAGAAAACGACTAGGTGCCACCAGTGCAACGAGCTGGGGCATTGGAAACGCGAGTGCCCCTACAATGTAGAGATAGGAGAGCAAGAGATAGAGGAGGAAGAGGTTCAGAGCGCGCCTACAAGAGGGGTAACGCCATACCAAGGAAAGGTGCTCAAAGGGGGGGGGGCTCCTCCCCGAGCCCAGTTCCCGCAACCTCCTCGAGTAGGGAGTATGGGTAAGACCTATAGACAAATGCCCCTGTTTGTGGAGGGTGAAGAGTGCTATTATGTGGACCCATTAACCGGACAGAGAGTGGAAAGAGAAGACTGCACCCTTGGGGCAGCCTTGGAGGTAGATCAGAGGGGACCCTATGTTGAAGCAGAAGTAGCAGGGTGCCCTACGACATTTCTGGTGGACACAGGAGCCACTAGATCCACGATCAGATCAGCTGCAGTTCCAGACCTGCCCATGTCTGGAGAGACCATACAGGTGGTAGGGGTCGCAAACAGGAGAATAACCAGCCAATTGACAGAACCGGTGCAGGTGAAAATAGGGAAGTACAGTGATGAGCACCAATTTGTGGTTTGCGATTCAAGCCCTGTGTGTCTGTTAGGAAGAGACCTGTTGTGTAAATTGAATTGTACTATATACTGTACACCCCAGGGAGTGGAGGTATTGACTAATGATGATGATGCAGATTTCAAAGTTGCAAACTCAAGAATATGTGTGGAGCTGTACCCTACTTTGACAGTAGACGAGCTTCCCTGGGATTTGAGAGAGACAGTGGCATCAGAAGTATGGGATTTCACTGGGGAAGAGATTGGATTGGTCAAAGGGGTGGACCCAGTGAAAATTGTAGTGAAACCGCATGCTGAGTTCCCAAGAACACCCCAGTATAAATTGACTCCAGAAACGATTGCAGGCATAAAACCCGTGATCGAGTCCATGATTAAACAGGGAATACTGAAAGAAATCGTGGGTAGTCCATGTAACTCCCCGATTATGGGTCTGCAGAAACCAAATGGGAAATTTCGGATAGTGCAGGACCTTCGAAAGATTAATAACATAGTCGTTTCATGTTGTCCAGTGGTACCGAATCCATCAGTGATACTGTTTCAGATTCCATTCCAAGCAGAATGGTTCACTGTGATCGATCTTTGTCAGGCTTTCTTTTCGATCCCTTTGGACGAAGATAGCCATTTTCTTTTCGCATTTAAGCTGGAAAATCGCGTCCTAACATGGTGTCGTATCCCTCAGGGGTATACAGAGAGTCCATCGATCTTTAACCAGCTTCTGAAGAAAAATCTTGAAAGTCTAGTGCTGCCCCAGAAGTCAGTTCTGGTCCAGTACATAGACGACCTCCTTGTGGCGTCAGAAACAGAAGAAGCTTGCAGGGAAGACTCCATTGCTTTGTTAAATCACCTAGCTGCCAATGGGCATAAGGTGTCCCCGGGAAAATTGCAGTACTGCCTGACAGAAGTGCAGTACTTGGGACACAGAATTGAGAAAGGCAAACGAAAGGTGTCACCAGACAGGATAGAGGCGATCATGAAAATGAATGCGCCTAAGACACAGAGAGAGGTCAGGATGTTCCTAGGGATGGTGGGTTATTGCCGACAGTGGATTGTGAACTTTTCACTGAAAGCAAAGCCCTTGCAAAAACTGACGCACAAAGAGGTGAGTGATCCGGTACCATGGGACAAAGACTGTTTGATGGCATTCTTACAGCTGCGAGAGGACCTGTGTCGGGCTCCGGCATTGGGAATGCCTGATTACAATAAACAATTTTTTCTTTACTGTTGTGAGAGAGAGGGTTGTGCGTTGTCTGTGTTGGTCCAAATCCATGGGAATGCCCGTAGACCAGTTGCTTATTTCTCGGCTACTTTAGACCCAGTAGCCGCAGCGTTGCCCGGATGTCTCAAATCCGTTGCTGCAACGGGTGTCAGCATTGAGAGATGTGAAAATATCGTTATGGGGCACCCGTTAGAGGTGTGCGTGCCACATTCTGTTGAATTGTTGATGACCAGGACCAAAACACAGCATCTGACCAATAGCAGGCTCACGCGCTATGAGCAAGTTATTCTTGCTGCAGAGAATGTGACCCTCAAGAGATGCTCTGTTTTGAACCCTGCTACCTTAATGCCACTTCCAAATGATATTGATGATGATGATGAATATACAGACCATGACTGTCTCGATGTGACTGAACTATGCACCAAACCCAGACCCGACATCGTAGATGAGCCACTGACCGACCCAGACGAAGTTTTCTTTGTCGATGGCTCATGTGTAAGAGACGAAGTTGGGCAGTTGAGAGCAGCTTATGCTGTTTGTACAATTGAAGGAGTTGTGGAAGCTGGGTGCCTGGAAGGAGTACACTCCGCTCAGGTAGCCGAGATTATTGCCCTGACACGTGCTTGCTTAGCAGGCAATCAAATTCGAGTCACCATATACACCGACAGCCAGTATGGGTATGGGGTAGTTCATGATTACGGGCAGTTATGGTCTCAAAGAGGGTTCATGACTTCTTCAGGCTCTCCCATTCGCAATGGAGAGTTTGTGCGCCTGTTGTTAGAAGCATTGCAATGCCCAGCAAGTATCGCAGTTGTAAAGTGCATCGCACATACCAGAAATGAGGACTTTGTTTCGAAAGGCAATAGATATGCAGATGAAGTTGCGCGGTATTGCGCGGAACAAGGTTACTCTTTCACAGAGGTGGATGTGGGTGGAATAAATGTAAGAACTGAATTAGCCATGATACTGGAAACTGTTGATACTTGGGATGAACTGTCAATCATGCAAGAAAATGCTCCTGATTCTGAAAAAGAAACATGGGAAAGGGCAGGATGTGTAATGGGTGAGACCCATTTTTGGGTCTCAGCAGACGGCAGAGCAGTGTTGCCCAATGAGATGGTGAGTCCAATGGCTAGGCTCATACATGGTCCCGTACACTTAGGGAGAGATGCTATGCTGAGAGTGTTTAGACAGACTTGGTACAATCCTAAGTTTAGAATAGCAGCAGAAGCAGTGTGCCAGCGTTGTGTGACCTGCCAGCAGCTGAACGTAGGAAAAAGAACACCAGTTGCACTAAGTCACATAGGAAGGTCTGGAGGTCCATTCAACAGAATGCAGATAGATTTCATTGAAATGCCAAGATGCAACCGCCTCCGCTATGTCCTGGTGGTTGTTTGTGTGTTCTCCAGATGGGTTGAGGCATACCCTACACGTAGGTGCGACACCCTCACAGTGGCTAAGTTACTGCTTAGAGAACTTATCCCTCGTTTCGGGGTGCCGGCCTTTTTGGAATCAGATAGGGGAACACATTTTAACAGTGAGCTTGTGAAGATGATTTGTGTTGCACTAAATATTGATCAAAAGCTACATTGCAGTTACCGACCAGAAGCCTCAGGAATTGTGGAACAGATCAATGGAACGATCAAGTCCAGAATAGCTAAAGTGTGCTCCTCAACGACCCTGAGTTGGCCTGATGCCCTGCCATTAGTTCTCATGAGTCTTCGTAGTACCCCAGACAGAAGAACAGGGTTGTCACCACATGAGGTGTTAATGGGGAGAGCAATGAGGCTGCCATCTATTCCAGCTACTGCACTGTTAAATATCACAGATGATATGATCCTGGACTATTGTAAGGGGCTGTCTGACGCCATGCGTTCTGTGTCCCTTCAGGTGCAGGCTGCAGAGGTTCCAGCGTGCCAGGGCCCTTGCCATGACCTGTATCCTGGGGACTGGGTCCTGGTGAAGAAACATGTGAGAAGAAGCTGCTTGGATATTCGTTGGCGTGGGCCCTACCAGGTCATCCTGATCACAAACACGGCTGTAAAGGTGGGAGGCCTGCCCAATTGGATCCACGCGTCACATACGAAAAGGGTTCCAGCACC
The DNA here is from genome assembly GCF_964261635.1 of Lissotriton helveticus. NCBI lineage: Eukaryota > Metazoa > Chordata > Amphibia > Caudata > Salamandridae > Lissotriton > Lissotriton helveticus. The sequence continues at coordinate 1,850,366,701 of NC_136068.1, forward strand.
TCTGGAAACAGCTCCTCTCTCGGATGGACGTCCAGCTGAGGACCAAGAAGCCATAGAGGGGGCTAGTCAAGCTGTAGAGGTGCCCGCGGAAGCAGGGAACGAGTCTGACCAAGCTGAGGACGGTCAGTACAACAGCGAAACTGAAGACGCTACAGAAGGAGAAAGTAGCTGGGAGTACGAGTCTGACCCTGACAGGTCTGAAAGAGAGCGAGAACAGACCAGAAGGAGAAGGAGTAGAAGGGCACGTGGAGAAGCAAATTGGCCGCAAAGAAGGAGCTCTAGCCTGAGGTCAACTCCAGAAGCAACCCTTCCTCCGATATCAGAAGACTCAGACCCAGAAGAAGGTGCTCAGGGCGCTGAAGCACCGGACCGAAGAAGGTCAAGAAGAGTGCGTGTGCCTAACAGAAGATACTCCACACCTGAGTGGACATATCTGGCGACAAATGTCTGTGAAACCGGAGACAGGGAGGATCCGAGCGGTGGTGGTGTCCAGTTCTGAGCCCATTATCACCGTGGAAATACGACTGTTGGTACCCGGTGTCGAACAAGAAGGGTCACTAACATTCGTGCTCCCCAGACCTCCCCGCCTCAGCAAGTTAAAACATATGTTTCTTACAGAATTGCAATTCCCCGACTTTGGTACAACGATAACAGCACATGAAGAGCACACTCTTCGCTTGGAAATATTGAACTATGCTATTGAAGCTGCAACCACAAATCTGATAGTTGACTGTTAAAGGATTTTGTAAATAAAGCAAGCAGAAAAAGAAGATTACCTAGCGCCCAGGAAGCAGAGAATTTTAGGGAATCCCTTGAGTTGATGGAGAAGGGCTAGGGTTGTCTTTTTGAACTGTTAAAGGACTTTTGCGAAAAAGGCTGTCAGCCTCCAGCTGTGTGGATTCTAAAAGACAAAAAGGATTTAAAAAAGACTGTAAAGGAACGAGAGGAAAGGAACTTTTTGCAAAGATAAAGAGAGAGCTATAATATCTGACGAAATGGAGGCCGGCACCCCGAACCGCAGAGCTAAATGTATAATAGGTACACTAATAGTAGGAGTGATAATATTAATAGCTTTAGTGGTAACAATTTCTTATGTAAAGGGACATGAAGAAGAGGTAAAGGTAACTGATGTGAGTTCTGTAGTAACGCTTACACCTATTGTTGCTGGTGAGAAAAGGGAAAACACTCAAGAGAAAGCGTTATTGGCTGCAGAAGCCCGCAGGTTACATGTAGACGAGTCCCAAGGAGACTTTAGGTCAAATGCTTATGCTAAACTTTTATATGAATACGTGGATGCCATGGAGGTTAAGGATTGCTACGTCTGCATGCAGTTGCCGGCGTCTGTAGATGAAGGAATTCGCTATCATCACCTCCCTCTGACATATGGCATTACATGTAGCTTATTGCTTAGTATATTTTATGAGAGAGATAGTTTTGAATACTATTTCTCAAATTATGATTCAGTGTTGCCAGAAGTCCCAAATTATAAGCAGATGAACAAATGGGATTACTGGAAGAGTGAAGACAGATTGGCCAAGTTCTTCATTCCTTGGATTACCTTAGATACTTCACATGCCCGTAGAAATAATCTGACATGCAAGGTGTCAGAAGTCGAGAAAAAGTTCATAGGGCAGGTGGATGATCGTTACAGGAGACAAAAGATTTTGAAAAAATCAGGACAAGGGAAATTAGATTGGACCGAGGAAGAGAAGTCACATAAGAGAAAGGGTAGTAGTGGTCCAATAGCTTTAGATAAAGCGCAGAGAGGAAAGCTATGTCTTCACCGAGCCAAAACGTATTATGAAAATGTATACGTGGGTGAAGTTGACTGTGAACATGCTTTTAATTTAGAGTACTACACTAAGGATTTCCTGAAGGGAATGCAAGTGATTCCAAATGTGTATTTTGTATGTGGAAGAAATGCTTACGTGAGACTACCTGACAACTGGTATGGATCATGTTATTTGGCAATTGTCTTCCCCAAAATATATCATGCACAAGACTTAGTGATCATTGAGGGTCAGACATCATCGAGGGGAAGGAGAGATGTAGGTGATGCCGAAATGGTTGGAGATGTCTTTGGAGCTATGTTCCCTCTTTTGGGAATAATCCTTAATGATGTTAAAATTAGACGATTGGCAACAGTTGTCGACAGGTTGTCTGCCAGCACTGCTCAGTCCTTAATGCTGGTAGAAGGAGAGATGCAATCGATAAGGGCTATGGTTCTTCAAAATCGGCTTGCATTAGATGTCTTATTAGCAAAAGAGGGCGGAGTCTGTAAGGCTTTGAAGGTCCAGGAATGTTGCACTTACATTCCAGACCTTTCGAAGCCCCTTGAGAAGGTTATTAAGAACATAACTAATATACACAAGGAGATCGAAGACTTGAGTAGAGAAAATGTCTGGGAAAAGGTGGGCCACGGAATGAGTACAGTTGGAGGGTGGTTTTCCACCTTAGGCAAAAGCTTTATTTGGTATATCCTAAAGCCTATCATCATAATATTGATCTGTGGGATAATATTGTGGGGATTGGTGAGGGTATTCAAATGGTACAGAGCAAGAAGGTCAGAAAGGGCCCAAAGAGAACAGTTGCAGAGATTGGCTGCCATACAAGATAATCAGTACAGGAGTCTGAGAGCTCTGGAAGCGCAGAGAATGCCAGCAATAACTGCAGTTTAAATGTTAGTGATGACCCCGAGAGGTCATCAAAGGGGGGAACTGAGAGAGCGCAAACTGATTTAATTGTATGAGTACATCACACTTACCTGTAGTAAGCACAAAACATGAAGAGAAATGCCATGAGTGCTAATAGTATCTGAAATTATATTCTAAATGTATAGCTAATATAGAGATTTAAGTAGAAGTGGAACTAATACAGAAATGTGACATTATATGACTTTATTAGATGTGATTATTTTTTTTGAATCCATGTCGTGAAGCTGTTAAAACATAAGGTGGTATGTGGTTAAGAGCAGAACGTGGTAGGCCTCAGGGCCAGAGCTGGAGCTAAAAGGGAAGGTGTTTCTTTTCACGACACAGATTGTTTTAACGTTTTTGGTCATTGCATTAATGGGCCATGATTTATAGTAATGTTTACTGAATAATAGAATAAGAGTTTTAACATGCTTTAATTAAATGAAGAAGTTGAATGCTATAATCATAATGAGAAATATTGTAGGCCTGAAATGTTTTAGCATTGATTTACACGTACATGTCTGGGCTGAGAAATGTTGCAAGCCTTTTTAGAAGTCTATGAGAGTTGGGTTCTTGGCGGCAGATATCTGTCTGCAACAGGAAAGGGGGGATCCAATTATAAGTGAATGAATAGAGGTCTGTTCAGTGGACGGCCCAGACATGGAGGAGGGTTCTGGAATGTTTAAGGGGTATCAGCGGGCCGGAGAAGAGTCTGAGAAGCAAGGTCAACTCTAACATCTGAGGCCCAATACAAAGCATCATGGAAAAAGCCTGAAGTTGCACCACGTGAGAGGCGTTTCGCAAGGGGCGTCTCAAATGTTGTTGACTGTTTTGTATTAGGGACAGCACCCCTGGGTGGAGTTAGAGCAGAGACCTGAGGACCCTTTAGAGAGCGGATGGGTAGGCAGTGAGGGGTCATGACTGGAGAACTTTAGGTTTTCACCAAGAGACTTAGAGTGGGTGACTTCCCTTGGGGGTCATTCATTGCTGACACCTTTGTTAGGTTGGGATTTGGTTAAGTAGGGATACCATCTAGAACAGGGTAGGGACGCCTAACCTGTGTTTGTTTTCCTCCAATCTAAATGAAGGAGCGATATGCGTCTATGCTGATAGCTTTATTATTTTTAGAACTTGTGTTAGTGATTTCTGTTGCTCGTCTGAGGGCTTTTCGAGAGCACATGTATGTAATTGGACCTGTGTATCTCGTGAATCTCATTCTGAGATGTCTGTATTTGCAGCTCATTATATCTTTACAATAAACTTTTGAAACCTAGAAGTTGTCCGTGATCTTTGAGAGTAGAGTCCTTTATTGGGTGAACTAACTTGCAGATAGGTGTACTGTTTCCTTCCAAGACAGGCAACAAAGGTTCAGTCGACCAGATCGAGGTTTGGATCAATAGATATAAGGTATCGATCAAAATCTCGCCCTTTCACTTCTCTGTACAACTATGCTCAGAGGCAGTAAAAGAATGTCGATCAACATTGACTGGTGCAAGAGGTATGTGTGTGTGTTCGTGCATGTGTGTATGTGTATGCTTGTGCACGTGTGTGCGTGTGTGTGTGTATTAAGTCTCTGGGATGGATTAATAATGCATTGGTGGTGACTAAGAGAAGGCCACCTGGTTGTGAAGCTGAGTTTACCTCCTGTTCCTGAGAAGTGAAAAAATATTATTCAATATTCTTGGGGGGGATATTTCTGCTATTATTTGTTTATTCAGCAACAAAAATCTACTAAGTGATATATTTCTGTGAAATGATTTACTTACTCCAAATGCCGGATCCCACAACAGCCAGGACAAGCAGGACACTAAGTGAGACAATTATCCACAGAGCAGGTCTCTGGAATCGGGCACTTTGTGCATCAGCTGGAAAATACAATGAGCGAATATTCCATTAATCATCCTAATAACTCACAATTCTGCATAATTTAAATGATTACGAGTACATTTTCAAGCAATGAATATCTGGAGAACTCCAGCTACTGTCAGAGATCTAGGGTCACTCATCAATTTCCCACACTTGTATTACCCATATACTCCCAGCTGGTCGCAAAGGCTTTATTGTCAAATGTCTCTTAAAATTAGTCATCGGATCTTGTATTTCTTAGATGTAAAACAATATATTCTGATCAACTTCTTTCCTAAAACCCAGGCTCCTTGTTCAGTGTCATGTTGTTCCAGGAGTTGCAAATGATAATCCTTCTGCTGCAAGATATGTGTATAGTTAATTCCATTGTTCCAGTGCACGTTTTTTTCCTAGAACCCATAACAAAATAATTTATCAACGAGGCGTGTCACCCTTGCGCCATGCTACTACTAAGTCAGATACGCGTGTTGCTGCGTGGCATGATAAATCTAGAGAAACACAACACAGCGCAAACCGCTGCATTATGTTACTCTGACCCAGTGAAGCATTCCAGGGGTGGAGCGTGGATGTTCCCACACATCCACCTACTGATTTCACCACATTCCCAGATTAACTACCACTGGTGGACCTGGGAATGCGGCAAACTGGTACACCTCCCCAGGGAAGGTGTAACAAGGAGAAATATCTTTCTTTCTCCTCATTTTGCCTCGTTATATGAAGGATACATTCTGCAGCAGATATAAAAAGAGGAAAATGCCTCAGAGGATTATTTTTGTGCCGAAAGATGTCCCTTCCTGCACAAAAACAATTCTGTCTGCAACGCAGGCACCCACGCACCATTGTGCAAGGGCACCTGTGTTGGCACTAGCCTGCCAAACCGGGTGCCAGCGCAGAGGAAAAGGCAGGAATGCACTGTATTGCCTTAAAAATGGGGCATTGCTACCTTTGCCCTGTCACTCAGCGAAGGACAGCAAGGTGACTTGCTGCACTGCGTGGTTTTTATAAATAGGCCCCTTAGTCCGGAGTTAGCTTGTCACTCCGACTCAGGCACAAGTAGGTTTTTCAGTTGAATCGTCTCACGCCTTGTTCAAATTTCCCACTGACCTGGTGTTTTTTTATCGGAGACGTTCCCTAAATAACACTGGAAACATTTGTGGAAAAACTCCAGATGCTTTGCCAGTCAGAACAGTGGAAAGCTTGCAGTATTACTGTGCTGATTCCTGTTCCATTCAGTGGAACACCTTCACAGGAGTATTACATCAGGATAAAAACAGAACCTGCAGAGTTGGTATTTACACAGAGGTGATTCCCACATCCAAAAATTAGTAGTTCGGACCATCTTTTTTCTTTATTTGCAAAATCTAGAAATTGAATATTCAGGCAGAAATGTTTTCTCAGTTAAAACCAACTAGTCTGTCAACGTGTGTTCCACGTGGTGCAAACATATCAGTTGGATATTTGTTGCCTCCCTGCCGTTTTGCTGAGCCAGTTATCAAAAGCATGAACTCTGATTAGCTTTTGAAGTCCACCAACCTTGTATGTACATAGCAGAGACCACAAGTGAGTTCATGAAAGTCACTAAAGACATTGCCAGCTTGTCTCGTGTTCTTTCATTTTTGTAGGGGGCCATTTCCAACACCTACCAAAACATAACTCTAGACCACTGCATGTTTCATCCATTGGATTTTTAGACTAGAGGATTTTAAAGCTAGTTTTGTAAAGCCATTATTTTTTTTAAATATATTTTTATTGGGAATATCAATAATAAATACATAAATAGGAGGAGATTCATCCATGAATAAAAACTCGATAAAAGGAGCTGAGGACCCATATGCACCCGATGGTATTGATTCCTGCATTTCATCACCTTGGAGCTAAGCGTTGATCATAATGCGCTATCTCGGCGTTGCAATCCAGCGATAGTCGGCGATAAATAAACTCACGCTAACGGCGCTTAGCAATATTTATCGCTGGCCGTTGAAAATATGCCCCAAAGATCTGCTCCAATAGTTCCTTCACTACACACACCTAACATCATTCATTTTGGCGTTAAAATAACCTTTAGATTTAGGGAGTATTCCCAAAATTTTACAATTCCCTTTTTAAAGCTATCTAAGAGTGTCCAGCGAGAAAACATGTATTATGTCCGCCTCTGTACTTTGACAACGGGGACACTGAACACCAACTGACCCCCCCCCCCATTTAGCAATTTTAGCTGGTGAGAAATAAAGATCAGAAATGTTTTATACTGTCAAGCCTGCAGCCCAGCTGAGCACAAAAGATTACAGCCCAGTTCCAGAGATTCTAAGAAGTTCCTGCTAGTTAAAACCAGTTCCCATCCATTTATCACTATGGTTCTTAAAGTCATCTTGCGATCTTTGATTCAGACCCTCATGTAGCTGACTAGTTGGGCACCTTTCTTTATTTACCACCACGTCCATTATAGCATCCTTAGTAAAACCTCTTGGCCCACCAGTTTTTATATAGGAAATTCTGTATTTTTAAATACTTATACAAATATTTCCAGGCAACTTCATATTTACCTTGAACCTCCTTGAATGAAGCTATTGTTCCTGCACCACAGAGGTCTCCCACACTTCTGACACCTAAATCTTCCCAGCATGGCAATACTACATCATGGAAAATTCCTGGAAGCCATGGGTTTCTCAGAAGCTGGGTATACAAATTCTCTCTCTCCCAAAGCCATTCTTATTTCTCGTAGCAGACCAAACCCCATATGCTGCCCGAAGGATGTTAAATCTAACCTTTTTGTAATAGCTTGGTTCAATATGTCTAAGAAAACAATTTTTGACCTGTTCACCAAGAAGTAGTTCATAGGTATCTAGTGTCCCCTCACTGCTTCATCGATCAGTCAAGTCTCCCCACTAAGGAACACATTCATTGGAGCACTGCAGACCAATAATACATTCTCAATTTTGGAATTGTCCATCCCCCTCTCTCCCTGGGAAGTGTCATGAACTTTAAACCAGAGCTTCTCTATCTCCAGTGGTATCGCTCTAAAAAATAGAAAGGACTTTAGGCAAAACAATATTTTCACATTTTTGCTGTTACCTATAATAAACAGGTGTAAATTGTCTTACCAAAGACCTGCTTCCCCCTCTGAATAACGGGCGCAAGGTTCAGCTCAATATGTCGGTCCAACTCTGCTGTTATGTTTGCCACCAGACGTATTAAGATTCATTACCTTTGAATCATCTAGTTTTACCAGCCTTTTCACTACTAATTGTGTTTTATGCTGATTTAACGCATATCCAAATATGTTCCCAAATGCCAAGACTTCTTGTTCAGTTTCCAACAATGCTAAACAAGGATCAGGGGATACTACCACATCATCAGCATAGCCCAGTATTTTTGTATTACACCTCTTAAAACACATAGGTTTGATTCCTATATTTGCCTCAATCTTCAGGTTCAGGCAATGGATATAACACACAAATATTAGCAGAGAACATGGACATCTGTGTCTTGTCTCCTTTTTAATCCATGACTGATCATACTGCCCCCATCAATCGCAGCTGGGCTATAGGAGCATTCAAAATTGCATGTATAGTGTCAGTGAAACCCTTTCCCACACCAAACCATTCCAACACTGCCCACAATCCCAAGAGACACTATCAGATGCGTTTTCGGCATCCAACAAAATTAACACCATAGGGTCCCCTGCGATAGAGGCAGCATCAGATAATGTTAGAACTCTTTTAATATGGTCAATGGTTACTCTTCCTGGAATGAAGCTATGCTGCCTGGGGGAAATCACTTTTCCTATAACCTACTCAACCGGTTGGTTAAAACTTTCGAATATATTATTGCATCACTATTCATCAGTGTAATAGGTCTATAAGACCCAGAGTCCGTATGGTGTTTTCCCCTTTTCTAAGAACACAGTTATATTGGTCCTAGCCCATGGCCCTTTTTGAACCTGGTATATTATATTGATTAGTTCAGTGCCTAAAATAGTGATAAACACTTTATAAAATTCAAGTGGGATCCTATCAGTTCCTATAGCTTTCCCCGAAGGGAGGTCCCTAAGGGCTTTATAGATTTCTTCCTCTGTAAATGGGGCCTCTAGTGACTCACAATCTTCAAGGGAGAACTTTTCTACCTGGACAGAATCCAGATAGTTCCTAGTTTCTTCTTCATTAAAAACCCACTCATTGACATATAGTTTTTCATACATTTCCCAAAATTCCGTGGACTCCAGCTGAATCAGTAACTCGATCTCCCTTGCAGTTGTGAATCAAGCGCGATATCATTATTTTCCGTCTCATCTGTACTTCCAATAGATGCCCCACTCTCTCTCTATACTCTTGACATTCCTGCTTCCATGCAATAAACTTCTCTGCAGCTCTTGCCGTTCAAATGCCACTAATAGCAGTCCCAGAAAGTGCAAGTTTATGTTGAATGTTTTTGATATTTGAACCTGCCTCAATGGCACCTACGAGCTCCTCCTCAATATTCGTCAGATATTTATACTGCTTGCGCAATTGAAGTTGCTGTTTTTATGTCCCTTCATGTTAAAACTAAGTGTTACCCCCTCACACCGGCCTTAAAGGCCCCCTGCGCCATTCCAATCCCTGCAGTACATCTATTTAACTCCCAAAAATCTAAAATCCTTTTGCTCATATGAGTGATATAGACTGGTCAGCCAACAATCCCCTTTCAAAGGACCAGCTTTGAACTGTTCTGGCGTCCTCTATGTCAAAGACCTCTAGAACCAGCAGAATGTGCGCTGACATAACTCGGGCACATTTTTCGATTTTACATTTTGATACCAAATTGTGTGAGGCAAAAAAATAGTCTAGCGGAGCATGACACCTGTGAGGGGACGAAAAAAAAAGTGCTCCGCGGTCCGGTGTTTTAAGATGATGCCAAACATCCACCAGCCCATTATCCTTTATTAGATATGTCAGAGTTTTAAAAATGCTCAGTTTGCGACCAACATATTTGTTTGTACTAACATTGCACAACCTGCCAATACCATTAATATTCAAATCGCCACACAGTATTATCAGGGTTGGTCGTACGGCCAGTTCTGTGTTTAAAAAATCTAATATTGCAGGGTCATCCATTGCAAACCCATATGATAAGCATGCCGTGAAAGCATTCTTAACGTTGTGACATTTCACAATCACCCATTGCCCATATTCATCCTCCAGGCACCTTTTAAAACTAGGTTCTCACTTTTGCCCTAGAATGGCCACCCCACTTGTTTTTGTCCCTTGCTTAGTGTATGCTAAAAGGGTAAATCCTAGATGCTCTGAGATTTTCTTCCTAGAGTCCTCCACATGTGTTTCTTGCAAGCAGATAATATAGGCCATTAAGATTTTTAGGTCCTCCACAAAGTCACATTTTTTGGCATCATCATTTAAACCACATACTTTCACAATTGCGAACCAAAATTTCCTCCTATTGGTCATCTTAATATTTTCAATTCCCCTGTATCTACCAGCTTCAAAATATCTTGCCAATCTTGCAAATCGATTCAGTCACTTAAATAATGCCCTCGTCTTTTCAACAGAAAAATAATTTTAATCTCCTTATGAAAAATACTCCTTTCATCCTTCAAACACCCCCTTGTGCCCAATCCCCCCTCCTTCGACCCTCAACCCTACCAAAACCCTGAGCCAAACAGACCACCACTGGCCTGAATGTTGATAACTGTGCTCCCCCTCTCTACCTGCTCAGTACTTGTGACCACACCATTTTCTTTCCTCATGAAAATATATAAACCCTGACTACCCCTTCTTATGAAGAATCTTATCCGTGCCCTCACACCAAGTTGTATCCTTTTAAGAGCTGTCATTCTTATATAAGGTCTCACAATAATGCATTTCAGTCAGCCACTAAAGGATATGGGCCAGTTACAAACACTCTTGTCACTTTCCCCAGTTCATCCATATACTATTTGGCCTTTATTCCAGAGGTGAACACTCTTGTTCTGTAATTAAACATTTTTAAGATGGGCGGGGTTCACTAAGTAGGCTTTGCCCCCAAGAGCCTGACATGGCTGAATAATTTGCCTTAATCTCCACAGCATCTTAACTGTCACATGGCAAAAACCAGGTCTTAAAAAAAAGGATTGTCCCTCAAAACACTTTTAGCATCTGGGTGGGCGTTTTCAAATACTGCTTGTCACAGTAGATATTTCCTAAAGTAGATTATGATAGCCCTTGATTTGGTCAATTCTGCAGATTGTGAAGATCTTGGTTTTCTCATTGTAAAGGGAAATCAATGCGCTCCCTGTATTTCCATCTCCCAGTTCCAAGCTTGCAGTTCAGGAAAAAACCCCTTCAAAAGGCTAACCATATAGGCCCGAATATCATTGCCCTCCACACCTTCTTCAAAACCAAGAATTTGCAGATTGTTGAGTCGCTTTCTGTTTTTATAGTCCTCCAACTTCCATTGCATATCACTGATTTCAGCACCTTGTGGGTTTACATCATAGCAGCATCTGTTTCCAGAGCCATCGTCCACTCTTCAGGTGATGTTAGCCTTTCCTCATTTCAGAGCATGATTTAGTAATTTTCTAATTGCTCCTAGTAGTTTTTTCTGGGTAGCCTGGTTTTGTTGCCAAAAATCCATGTCTCCTCCTGATGTTGATTGATAGTCATGAATTAGTTTCAGTGAGTTGTACTCTAGCCCTTTTTCCACCACCTGCAAATCATGGGGTGCCCTTGTCCTGGCGGTTCTACATACGACCTTCTTGTAGCGGAGTAATCCAATTTTAACTTAGCACTAATTTCATGTTTTGTAGATCCATTCACCAAATGCCTGTATTGTTTTCTATCTATGTTATGTCTAGACCGCCTCCTCCATTGATTACTGTCTCATGCCCATCGGGAAAGCTCCCTATGCTGGTATTGGAGGTAGGAAAACTGCTTTCGCCATCTGAACGAAAATAATCCATCTCCTAAATCCTGGCAGTCTTCAAGAAACCTTTGGCATTTGTCCCATCCACAAGTTTGATTAATGATTACTGGGCTCCTCTGATCTAATTGCAGAGGTAGCTGTTGCACATGTCTTACATTTGCCATTTCAGCGCTGTTCTCCCCGTCTTCCACACTGTACATCTTATCAGGTATATTAAGTTCCTCGTGGAACAAAAAGGCAGGCAATAGTGACTTCTCCTTCATACCCCCCTTCTGAGCCTCCCTTTCAGCAAATATATTTGCCAGTTAATGTGATTCCCTAACTCCTTCTAAAAAAAACATGCATTTCTGAGGATAATTCCCCACTACAAATTGCCATATCATTAACCTGAGCAGTCAGTTGGGGAATATCCCCCAATGGGGTAAGCGACTTCAAGCAGGTCTCCTTCACATTTCCCTGATGGTTTACAACCACTGCAGTCATGGTAGGTTGAAATAAACTTATTTATAGCCATTTGCGGTTGTAATTGCACTTGTAGCTTCCATGGCTGAATTTGACCACTCACACAGGTGCCATCTTGCCTCCAGCTTGTCCAGATTTCTGATGGTCGTCAACCACCAGAGGCAGAAAAAGTAAAAACACCCCTGTACCAAATCCTCTGACCATCCCACCGTACATCTTTAAGAGATGGGCAATGTGAATGACTGGTTTTACCTGTTTCTGGTAGATATCCTGAGGTGTTTGTCAAGTATGCACAGTTCTTAGTTGTTGCAAATCTAAGGTGCCCATGATTCCCTAGGGGAGGTTAGTGCTATGCTAAGGGACATGCATTTCTAGAGCACATCTCAGCAATCTGGATGTCCTGAAGAACCTTTCAGATGTGTTTTACGTTTTTGAGCATATTGGTTGACAGAAGTCAAGGTAGTATGATTGAACTGCATTTGGAAGTGGTTTATAAAGTTTTGAGGTAAATTATGGAAGACCTCTGAGTTTAGAAGAGACTAATGTACTGTTAGTAATGGATTATATTGGACATTGGACGGCTATGGATGTGTGTACGGCATTTTGGATATCCAGGTGCATGTGGCCAGCAGAGCATCTTACATGCCAGTAGCTCAAGCATCACTGCACAGACTAACAGGGAAACCCGATCTGTCGGTGAGTCCCAGATCCATAAGTGATCGCAAAGATCCATTATCAGTAACAAATCCAAGAGCCCTAACCTAAAATGAGAGGTTGGTGAGAGGGCAGATACTTAGGGTCCTATTTAGAGATTGAACAAGGGAAGTTATCAGGTCAACTTATCCAGCAGAAGGGTTCCAAGTGGGAATTGTCTGGACATCACAACTCAGTATCCTTTGTAGGGGGGACAGTTTATGCAGGTATTCATGATGACTGATTTAAGATTATTGGAGTCTACATAATTGGTATACTTTCCTCAAAGTTACAGAAATAGGTTCTCTATTGCATACGGAAAGAGTAGGCCAGCGTGGCTCTCAATGGCACATAGGTAAGAACACCAGTATGGCTCCTTGAGCAGTTAAAACTAGTCCCTTTGAGTGCTGTAGGGTTAGCAGGACCTCGCTGAGGTTTATCCATACACCCCTACATTAGTTCAACTCATGAAGAACATTTGTAAATGAGTGAAAGAACAGTGTGATCCCTGCTAGAGGGGTAAATCATGTGGTTATCTGTTTGTAGCACAAGGAAACCAAAGAGAGTCACTGGGGAGCAAAGGTTAGCACCACAGTGTAAATCTCCATCTCAAGAAGCATTGCCACATTTGATGAGAATACAAAGGGAAAGAAATGACAAGCAAATTTGTCATGAGGAAAAAAGCAGAAGGAACACCTAGGATGTGGTGAGGCATCTGCTGCAAGATCTTCTCTGGCTTTGGTTCCTCGAACTCCCTTCCTCATGGGTCTTGATTTAGTGCACAATCTGGGTGATTTGACTTGTTTTAGGCTACAATATTTACCATTTGACTTGTTGTGTGACTGGTTATCGTGACCAAAATATCTTCACTGATTGAAAACCAGTTATAGGTTAGTTTAGGGTTACCTTTTAGGTCTTGAAGAACCGCCACAAGATAATTTTTGCCATAATTAGACAAGAAATATGTTGACTGTTTAGACCAACTCGTTCACAAGACTAGCTAGAACCATTGTATCCTAAGTTAGGACATATATTTTCAATTAGGTTAGCAAGCTCATTCATTAAATAGACTAACCCTGAGTATCACTACACTTATTTTAACTCACTTTTATCACCACTCTACACTACACTTGTTGAGCCCACACACCCTCACTTCACCAGGCAACTAACTAAAAAGATCTCCGGTAAAGAGCATGGGCATTGCAGCGCCAGCCCGAGAGGACCTTGTCCAATGATGAAGCTTGAAACCCATTTGCGTAAGTGAGGGCCTGTGCTCCTATTGGAGCATATTCTTTTCCTGGAACCTTAGAACCTAGTTTATTTTTATGATGAACATCACACCTATTTTGCAATTCATTGATGTAAAGAAGCGCTATGCTGGACCTATATCGCTTTTGGTTACCCTTTGTGTAGAATATACTAATCTCATAAACTTAAACAAGTTGCTGACCCCACACTTTCACTTTTTATCTCCAACACTAAGAGAAACAAACAAGGCCTAGTCTTCTGTTTGTTGGGTATATTTATTTTTACCCTTATGAATTTATCAGTACTGCTTTTAAGTTTTCATGAATGAGAAAAACACTGTACATTGAATACACATTTACACATATATTCAACACTGCTTCACATTATACATATATACACATTATAAACAATCTTCTTCTGTAAGACACTGCTTTTTATCCACAAATAATTATTCTTTGCAAGATAAATTTCAAGTATAATAACCACAAGAAGTGAGCAAAGTCTTGCTAAGAGAAAGAACAAATCAAACTTTGAAGGATTGAATCAAAGTAACAATCAATGAAATCCTTTTGTCTTTCTTATGCCTGCATAAGAAAGACAAGGCAGGCATAAGAAAGACAAAAGGATTTCATTGATTGTTACTTTGATTCAATCCTTCAAAGTTTGATTGTTTGTTTCTCTTAGTGTTGGAGATAAAAAGTCAAAGTGTGGGGTCAGCAACTTGTTTAAGTTTATTGCATTATTTGGTCCAGCTGCCCCCACGTCCCAGGACCGCACTCCGTAGAGTAATGAAGACTATGAATACTAATCTCAGCACATAAAAAATGAGGCAGTGCTTCTCCTGCATCGAAAATGTTTTGTAAAAACAGGATTAAGCACGGTCTCCACATCGTTCTCTCTATTTAAAGCTTCATTTATCGCAATACAGTGAGTATCCCAGATACAGGTTCACAATATTACCACAATTTTCATGGATCACCCTGAATGAGGGAGTCATTGTATAAAGTATGTGGATACGCACCGCCTATTCTGAAACCTACTTGTGAAGCACGAGTGTGGATGCTGTCTGGGTACAAGGCGGCATATTAGCGAGAACCTCGTTAAAATTATCGCCGTTTTAGCGGCAGGAAACTACTGCTAAAACAGCTATAATGGGCTTGCTGATATGCGGTATAGAATTCCTATAGAAGCCCAGGTTAGATGTCCTGCACATCTAACGTGAGCTTCTATTGGATATCTTTAACGCAAATTAGTAAGCCCATTATCGCCGTTTTAGCGGCAGTTTCCTGCTGCTAAAACAGCGATAATTTTAATGAGGTTCTTGCTAATATGCCCCAAGGTTCTCCACCCCCATGCCTCCATCTGGGTGGTTGGACAGGAGTGCGTTGCACAAGGAGATACACTGAATTATCATACATCAGTGCAGTGCAGTGAAACACCAATCTAGTAAAAGAGTCTTTGTCCCCTGTTTAATGAATGGTGGATGCTGTTTGCTATTGTGCCAAAAGCAACGCCTCTTCAATCATACTTAAAAAACATCACAAAGTATCATAGTGCTTTCTAGTCTCTTCACCAGGACATTATATTTGCTACTGGGATTGCTGGGTCGTCTGGAACACAGCCAGCACCAGGAATGCTGTCCAAAACCACTCAGGTATGAATCTGACGAGAGACATCTTACATTCTTTTAATAACACACAGCATAACTGTGACACTCATTTGAGGCTGGCAAATGGGAAGGCCCTGGTACCTGTAAAAAGTGCAAACTGAAACGTAGCTCACATAGTGAACACGCTGGAGCGAGAAAGCTTCCTTCAAACTCGCTGGTAGGTGGTCTGATCAATGCTTGTTCCTTATGTAAGCACACCCAAAACGTTTACAACTTGGTGTTAGAGTCTCTCTTAGATGTTCTCTTCATCACGGAAACGAGGCTTAAACAATGGTGCAATCCAGACATTGTACAGGCCCTCCCCCCGGGATACTTAATACATAGACAGGACAAAACTGAATCACAGGGAGGAGGACTTGCTATTATCTATCTCAATACTTTTAAATGTTTCAGGTTTTATACCCCTGATCTTAAAGGAGCAGAAAGCCTTGGCTTCTGCTTCCAGGTTGAAGGCTTTGTTGGAGTACTGATTTATCGCCCACCTGGACATGGGGGTGCCAAAAATGATTGTCGCAGTGGGCGCCACACCACTAAAGTCCGCCCTGCTTGAGAAGTTGGTATGTTCCCTCACACATTGGGATTGGCACATCCTAGATGGAATTTGTTTGAATCTTATCACTCCAAATGTTAACTCCCCGGTTCTTCTACCATGGTCAGATCACGAGTTTGTTCCATTTAGTGTTACGCGGGCTTGTGCTAACACTTCTCAGGGCTCCTCTACTGGTGTTCCCAACACTGTTTGTAAATGGGATAACATGCTAAATAATCCTGCCCTAATCAATTGTGCAATAGCTCTCAGACCCGCTCCATCAGGAGATAGAACAAAAAACACCCAGCGTTTCAATTCCTAGAAATCTGCCCTAAGTAATAAATTTGCTCCCCCCCAGTTCCTCTAAAAAATAAATCTACCACTAAAGTTTCAGCCCTGTGATATACACAAAAGCTGGCAGAATTACATCTTCACTGTAAACAATTAGAGTGAAGATAGCAAAGAGGATATAAATCAGATGAGCTAACCCAGTTCAGATTGGCTCTTAAAGCCTATCACCAACAAATCAAAGTAGAACAAAAGAGTACTATACCAATATATTAACAATTGCAGAATCTGACCAAAAAACATTTTTAAAAATGTGAACTCATTCACTGACCACAGATTATTAGAAAATGATATATCCCTTCAAAGACCCCTGTAACCAAATTGAAAACTTTTATGAAAAAGAACATTTTAAATCTACAAATGGATTGCAATATGGTGTCTGCTCCCACCACAAACATATCACCAGAGTCCCCCAATATTAAACCTAGTCTCCAAACTTTTCATACTATCAGTTGAGATCAGTCACACCATGCCATCCTTTCATGCAAGTCAGGATCCCCTTTTGATGCATGCCCCCGGAAGTATTGCATGCTGTCATTGATACAATTAACCCTGTTATCTATAATATAATTAACTCCTTACTTTTATCTGCTGAAGTAAGTGCCAACTGGAAAATTGCTGCAGTCAAGCCCCTCCAAAAAAGCAATTATCTGATCCCACTAAACTTTCCAGCCTCCGGCCCATCTCTTTACTACCTAGCCTAAAGGAAATCACTGAGAAACTAATCAATAGTCAATTTTCTCTTCCTAGAAGAGGCTAATATCTTGCCTCCATGTCATTTGCGTTTTCAGCCTCATCACTTCACAAAATCTGCATTACTAAAAATCACTGAGATCCTTAAATTCGCTTTAGACTCTGGGGAAAAGGCTGTGCTGATTTGTTTAGAACTATTGGCTGCATTTTACGCCATCTCCTATGACATTTGATTGCATGGTATGAAAACTTGTGGTATTTCCCATCTGGCCCTGCCCTGGCTGACTCCCTTCATAGCATTGATATCATCTTTCAACATTGTAACCACCTCTTATACTGATGATGCTCAGTTGATCCTAATGTTAGACAAACATTCCACCAACTCAGAAGATCAGTTCCAGTTATGTCTTACAGAAGTCATCCGTTGGATGCAACTTAATCATCTTAAATGTAATAGTACAAAATCTGAGATCATTTTAGTAGGAAAGTCCAATCCATTTAGTCCTGGCTTATGGTGGCCTAAAGACACACCCCGTCTACCTGAAACTGTAGATGTGGTTAGGAATCCAGAAGTAAAATTCGACACTGCATTATCTTTTAGGCCACAAGTTTAAGCTGTGGCTGGGAAGTGCTTCCAGGTGATAATAACCATAAAAAAGTTCTTCAAACTTATCCTGGCCTTATCCTGCTATTCGAGTGGTGTGGATCGCAACAACGACAATACTAGTTCTACCACTAACAGACAACAATCCCACCCAGGTCCAAGCTTTCAGGGGTCTAACTATCAGGGATCAAATTATTCTGAACTTACATCTGGTCCTTTTTAAGGGGACGCCAGATGGACTAGTCACAAGGGAGGGGGACCATCACAGCGTTGGTCAGAGGACAGAGGACAGAACAGAGGTTGGAACAGAGGCAGGGACAGGAGAGCTGTGAAACTTTACCCTCAATCACGTGGGGAAATACAATCTTGAAGACAAACCTACCATTGGTAGCAGAGTCAGAGGTTGCACAAGAATCTGATGCCCCATCTACAGAATCCATCACTACTAATGGAGAACAGAGTAATCCTGTCATCAAACTTTCTAATTATAGCTTATCCTCCACTGAATTGTCAGTCCTAAGGTATGTACCAACTATTCCCACCTGTAATTTCGATTCTAAGATTGAGTTACACCGTTTATTTAGGAAAATACGTTTACAGCTCTTTTTTCATAAAAATCCTAACCCGACATATGAAAACAAATACCCAGCAACACCGCTCCGTACATCTTCCACATTCTCACCCCAACACACTTGATGTCCAACGAGGTCAGTGACTTTGAGCAAGTGTTATGCGGGATGTACTCAAATTGTTTGACAACAAAAAGTACATCAAACACAATATCAGCACAGATGAAAGAATGAGCCTAGACACATTGAAACAGAATCAAGAAGTGATTATTAAACCAGCAGATAAATGGGGTTCGAATGTGATTCAAAACCAAGAAGACTATCTAACACAGATTCTGACACAGTTACAAGTCACTGAAAACTATAAGAAAATCCCAGGGGACCCAACGAAAGAAGTTTCTAAACTCATGCACCACCTTACCACATGTGGGCTGGAAGCAGGTTATCTGAGTGAGCGTGAGTTTTGTTACTTACACCAGAAAGAACCACACATCCCCACCATCTACACACTTCCAAAGGTGCATGAAAACAGGGTCAAACCACCAGGTAGGCCCATTGCATTGGGGTGTGGCTCTATTTTGGAGCCTCTGTGTTGCTATGTGGATATCTTTCTTCAACCATGGGGGCCTAAGACAAGATCTTACATCCGTGATACAATGGAAGTGATCAACTGGGTGGAGGGTTTTCCATTTGACCCTTGACTTGGCCTTGGTATATACGAGTATTCCCCAAATGGAAGCGCTGGAAATAGCTTATGAGTTCTAGAACGTAGGGACAGACCAATTTCATCATTGGTCTATTGGAAGTAGCGATGACTAAAAACTTTTTTACATTCCTAAAAGATTATTTCCACCAAATCAAGGGAGTGGCTATGGGGGCGGGCTTAGCCCCAGACATAGTGAATCTGTACATGGACAGCTATGAGGACAAGTACATCTACTATCTCGATAAACCTCTCATAGAGAATATCACTCTATGGAAGAGGTATATCAATGAGGTCCTCATGGTCTGCACAGGTAATTCAGGTGCCAGGGAGGATTTCTGTGTTTGGCTTACTAGCAGATCAAGAGAAATACTGGTAACAATGTCATATAGTCATGAACAGATACATTTTCTGGAACTCGCAATTAAGGCTAAAGAGAATATGTTATACACGTCATTGTATAGTAAACCATTAAACAGAATATGTTACTGGGATATTTCAGCAGCCGGCCCAGAAACCATCACAGAAACTGTACTCTGAGGGTAGATTTCTTTAGGGAATCAGATTTTTTTATTTTTAGACTGATTGATCGAGGTTATTCCCGTAGTCTCCTAAAGAAATCAAGGAAACGTGCATGGTATTGCCATAGAGATACTGTGCAACAAGTTAATCAAAAGAAAAACACTGAGAATGACAGGATTGTTTGTGGCTTAACATTCAGCAACAGCAGCAATGAGATCAAAAAAATCAAAAATCACAATTGGTCACTTGTGGCAGATGAAATAGGAAGTACTGACCAGCCTCTTTTTGCCTTTAGAAGAGGAAGAAACATCAGGGAACATGTGGTCAGTTTGTACCTAAGGGACAAACCAGCATCAGACACACGCTCTTTGCTACTGTAACCACCTTTACACAGTAACTTCAGATGTGGGCGTTGTAAAGCATGTGATCTGATGGTTGAACAAAAAGACTTTGTGCATAATGGCAGGCAGTTTACTCTACACCATTACACCAATTGCAACACCAAGGATGAAATTTATATCATCAGATGTCCTTGTAACAAAGTATACGTTGGGCAGACGAAACAAAAGATCAAAACAAGAAACCTACAACACTGCTCACGGATTAGTTGTAGGGTTCAAGGCGCCCCATTAGTGGAAGACTTCACGAAGATGCTTCACCCCTATGACAGTCTGAAATGTTGGGTACTGGAAAGAATCCTACCAACCCTTGAGGAGGTGCTCTGACATCCACAATGAACTTGCGTGAATGTAAATGGATACACCTTTTAGACTCCGTCCATGGGAGCCTGAATGAATCTTAAGAGATTTCTAGACAAATCTCTCTCTTATGCACTGGTTAAACAACCTAGATTTCTGAACATTGTACTATGCACTTAATCAAGACGGAAAGGTAGAACTATCTGTTTATGTGATTTTTGATTAATACTATGTCTGTTTACATGTGTACATATGTTGACATGTTCTCTGTAATTGTGGAATGCCTACTATGGAATAATCACTTACATCTCTATTGTATGTATGCATAATGATGTATGTCGTATTAAGGACACAATGTGAATGAATTTCTTTCATCCTGTTTTAAAATATCCACCTTATGGGTATAGTACGCAAATCCCTTCTCTTTACTTTCTGTCTGCACAAATGGATTTTCTATGGTGCGATGTATACCTTTGGTTGAGAACCCAGTATATCTATTTACCACTGTATGTAATGCTTTCTGCATTTCAATCTCTACAATGTATGTAATGACGATTTTTGGAACAAATGTATAATCTTTATGTCTCATGCGTTAACATCATCTACACTCTGTCCTTTATAAACACTGGCCCCATATGTAGCCTGGTGTGCAGTCATAATATCGAGTTGTTAATTTCGACTGGACAGAATATCGAGTAAAAAATATAGAATGGACATAATATCGACTAGACATAATATAGACAACAAAAATATCGACCAAAATGGACATAATATCGAATCAAAAATATAGAATGGACATAATATCGACTAGACATAATATAGACAACAAAAATATCGAATTTAAGGTAAGTTAATAATATTTTTTATTTTTTGTGTAATATTATTCTGTAGCGGGTTGTGGGTTTATAGGGGAATAGGGTGGGAAGTAATTTAAATATAATTAATTAAATATGTAATATAATAGTAATTGTTAATTAATTATTAATTGTTAATTAACTCAAATATAATTGGTAATTAATAATAATTGATTAATTGATCAATAATTATATTTACGTAAAATATTTTCTGTAGCGGGTTGTGGGTTTATAGGGGAATAGGGTGGGAAGTAATTTAAATATAATTAATTAAATCTGTAATATAATAGTAATTGTTAATTAATTATTAATTGTTAATTAATTAAAATATAATTGGTAATTAATAATAATTGATTAATTGATCAATAATTATATTTTCGTAAAATATTTTCTGTAGCGGGTTGTGGGTTTATAGGGGAATAGGGTGGGAAGTAATTTAAATATAATTAATTAAATCTGTAATATAATAGTAATTGTTAATTAATTATTAATTGTTAATTAATTAAAATATAATTGGTAATTAATAATAATTGATTAATTGATCAATAATTATATTTTCGTAAAATATTTTCTGTAGCGGGTTGTGGGTTTATAGCGGAATAGGGTGGGAAGTAATTTAAATGTAATTAATTAAATATGTAAATTAATAATAATTTTAAATTAATTATAATTTGGTCAATAATTAAAATATAATTGGTAATTATTAATATTTTAAGAATAAATAAATAATAATTAGTAAATTAATTTATGTAGTGGGTTGTGAGTTTATAGGGGGATAGGGTGGGGAGTAATTTAATAATAACTAATTAAATATGTTAATTAATTAAATGTGTTAATTAATTAATAATTGACCATTAAATAAAATTTACTTCGTAAATAAAAGTAATTGGTTTTGGAAATTAAATTGAAGTTTTGGGTTTTTGGGTAAAGGGGTATTTTTAGGGTTCAGTGTCAGTTTTGGGTTTTTGGGTAAAGGGGTATTTTTATGGTTCAGGGTCAGTTTTGTGTTTTTGGGTAAAGGGGTATTTTTAGGGTTCAGGGTCAGTTTTTAGTTTTTGGGTAAAGGGGTTTTTTTAGGGATCAGGGTCAGTTTTTAGTTTTTGGGTAAAGGGGTATTTTTAGGGTTCAGGGTCAGTTTTTGGGTAAGGGGGTATTTTTAGGGTTCAGGGTCAGTTTTTAGTTTTTGGGTAAAGGGGTATTTTTAGGGTTCAGGGTCAGTTTTTAGTTTTTGGGTAAAGGGGTATTTTTAGGGTTCAGGGTCAGTTTTTAGTTTTTGGGTAAAGGGTTTTTTTAGGGTTCAGGGTCAGTTTTCAGTTTTTGGGTAAAGGGGTATTTTTAGTGTTCAGGGTCAGTTTTTAGTTTTTGGGTAAAGGGGTATTTTTAGTGTTCAGGGTCAGTTTTTAGTTTTTGGGTAAAGGGGTATTTTTAGGGTTCAGGGTCAGTTTTTAGTTTTTGGGTAAAGGGGTATTTTTAGGGTTCAGGGTCAGTTTTCAGTTTTTGGGTAAAGGGGTATTTTTAGGGTTCAGGGTCAGTTTTTAGTTTTTGGGTAAAGGGGTATTTTTAGGGTTCAGGGTCAGTTTTGGGTTTTTGGGGTACAGGGGTACAGTGTAAAAATAAAGTAAAATTAAATTTAAATTAAATTAATTTAATGAAATTAAATTAAATTAAATAATATTATATTAATGTGTTTATTTAATAATATGTTTATATATATATATATATATATATATGTATTATTTTTGGTGATATAATTTTTTAAGCTATATTAATCATTTATTAATATTACATTTATTTAATAATTATTTCTAAGTTTATATTAAATATATTTATATATATTATTTTTAACTTAATTTTAAGACATTGAAAAAAATCGATATTTTGACAGTCTATATTTTTGTAAGTCGATATTTTGGAGTCGATATTTTAGTACTTACCTGTTTGAAGATAGGCAGTCGATATTTTGTCCCTCGATATTTTATCCTCGATATTTTGGTATCTCGATATTTTTAACGTCGATATTATGTCAGTGATCCATGTAGCCTGCAAAGAAAGCTCCACCGTTGAATTATATCTAAAGTGAGTGACTTCGTACAGGTATTATCTGCCAGGTTTATTTATTTTCTGATTTGGTTGACAAGCAGCCCCCAGCGAGAGGTGCACATTCTAGAAATATTCACTTTTCCAACGTGACTTGCACTAGGAATGATAAAGTGTGGAAGCATCTCCCCACGGGTAGCACACCGCGGCCAGTGTTGCTTGTAAACTTAATTTAACTTTATTGACTATCTCGGTGATGACAAGCAGCCCATAATATGAGGCATGTTGTTGCCGTTTACCCTTCACATTTTCGAGATGCCCTTAATTACATTTGCCTAACAAATATGGAATACCCACAAGATTTTGGTTATGTATGTTACCTTGCAAGATTGGCAGTATCTGTCTATTCGGTAATACATTTCTGACAACGTTCTCCTCAGCTAGGTATACTGGCCCTACCGGGATATTGGAAAGGAAGGGCCGCTCGACCCCCCGCACGTATGGCGGGGCGCCGGCTCCCTCATCCCCCCACCCCCACCCTCGGTGGTGGGGCGTGCCCCTCCGCCGCGTCGTGATGACGCGGCGGGTGCGCCCCACCACCGATTAGTGCTAGCTCCCGCTTGGACCCGTAAGCAGATCTAATTGCTTCCGGGTGAAGGAGGGGAGAGCCAGAGGAGTTAAAAGGCCGGGGGGAGCGCGGGAGGCGCCCTCTTGTTCCTGCGCTCCCACCAGGATTGCCCCCTCGTCCATCGGGGCTCTAGATGAATTTATCTCTCTTTGTTTCTTTTCACAGGACTCGTTTGGCGCAGAATAATTTCTTCAGGTGGCAGGACTGGTTCCAGCAAGGAGACATCGTCGGAGCGCTCCCTCGAGCACGCACAAGGACTGGCCGAGGTGGAGAGTTCGCCTCCGATCCTGTTGCGGGCACGCTTAGGAGGTAGTTTAGTATACCTTGGGCTCAGTGTTATTACCCGTGTAAAGTAAGGCGGCGCGAGCACGACTCGCGGGGGGAGAGCTGGGCTGAATACACGGAGCGTTATTTCGGTAGTTTCAGCGCATTCACATCTGGCAAGTCGCTCCACGGGGCCCGTTGCAGGAGGCTGCCTAATCACATTTGGTAGAATCAACAAAAGGAGGTTGTGGGTCCTGTCCCTGATCAGCCTGGACCTCAACAAGCGCTAAACAGAACAGAATGACTGGTCCGGTTCGTTATTTAGCAAATTTTTGCCCTTTCTAGCCTATTAATGCTATGTGGGCCACTCTTTATTTAGAGATTATTTATTTTATTTTTCTGACATGTTTTTTGTTAATTTCTCATATGACATGAAGGACACAGTTGTAAAGCAGTTGAATCAACAAACAAACATCGGTGTGCACAATATATACAAGTGACAGATTCATTCAAAAAGCAAAATAAATCACAATAAGGTCTCAAAATTGAAAACACCAAGAGCCTCATTATTATATACAAAAATATTGAAACATACAAAACATTCCATGAAAGCAACACAGTCCATTAAATTATATAATTTAATGGACTGTGTTGCTTTCATGGAATGTTTTGTATGTTTCAATATTTTTGAATGATTCTGTCACTTGTATATATTGTGCATTTACGGTTGAAAGGGAGCAGCTAACAGGAACAGGGTTTCTTGGCGCATGGTCATTTATCCGGGCGTTGTCGCACTGCTGCCCAGGAAAGAGGTGCGGGGACTCAGCTGCAAAGGAAGCAATTTTCTTTTTAGTGCGACAGCACTGACAGTACTGTATGCTAACTTTCTTCTCATCGTATACTAACTTTCTTCTCATCGCAGGCCATCACTGAGGTGCACTGCGGGCTGAACCAACGGAGAGTGGTGCGGTGGACCCACGCTGTGAGAGGACACAGGCAGGCCTGCATTTCACTGCTTCTGTCGGGCTGCCGGGCTAGAGTGCATTAGAGGGTGCTCGCCCAACACCCAGGCTAGCTGGTGTGTCGCAGTCACAGTTGAGTGGTGCTTATGGCCAGTCTGTATACCTCCAACTAAGTAAAGTTAAAACCAGGCAGGCCCTGGTGGCGACGGGAACACATCGTGCCAATAGGTTGGGCATAAGTGTAGGTGGTTTACCTGTGCAAGGCTGAAGGAGAATGGCTATTGGGCGAGGCACTAAGCGTTCCCGCATGGAGCATATGCTGCAGGGCATGATGCGCAAAATGACTGCAATGGACAGGAGATGGGGGAAAGTAGACCCGATAGGTAGGAGCGTGGCTGAGCTCAGACAGAGACTTGATGATCAGGCTGGTCCAGCTGGGAGACCCAAACAGGTAACAGTGCCCCCGCAACCCAGGGGGGATTTCGATGCATTGCCTAAGCGGGTCAGAGCCAAGAGGGGTAGGGGTCTGAGGAAAATTGAATTTTGCCCTGTCATGTGTCCCTACGTGTTCCCCATTATATGTTATATGTGCATGACCGATATGCATATGTTCCCCCTTGACCGAATAAAGACGCAATTATGGTTGTGTCCAACGTTAGTATGCCAGTTTCCAGTCCTCGTGAAAGCAACGAGTATTAGGCCTATGTTGCCAACGTTTTACATTGTGCACGTTATTTCATCGAGTTGCACCCGTTTCTGGGCCTCATAAGGGCCCGGACACCAGATTCAAGCTCCAGTCTCCTGAAATCACTCCGAGGAGCGATGCAGCCCCTCCCGCATCCCTGACCCTTCGCTTACTTTCTGCTAAGCAGCGCGGGGCCCGGCCTGGCCTGCCTGCCTGTCTGCCAAGAATATGTTATGCCTCTAGTTATCAGTTCAGCTCCCCGGCTTCACATTCTTAAGCTAACGAACCGCATAAACATCTTCAGCTATAGTCTAGTCTTCCTGTCTCCATGCAAGAGAATTACTGAATTAATATCCATAGAAGATTCATAGCACACGCAATACATGTAGAATATATGCATGCACCAGCCTTAGTGTCAAGTAGCCTCTGCCCTGATGACATTTAGATTCTATCAACATGTTCTCCAAACACCAGATATCAGCTATGCTATAGGTACATGTCGTCCTGACATCCCAGACTTTAGTCTCCTCTTCTAGTGCAGAAGTCAGAGCCCCCAGCTCTCCCTAGTTACACGTCATGGCCCGTTTGTGCGCACCAGTAGGTTAAAGGTTCCAGCTGCCCAGGTAGCCCCCTCCATGTATCCACCCATTTATGACACTTCTGTGACGTTTTCATCACATGTCTACGTGCACGCCCTGTGCACGCCTTCTTTGTACGCCCATGTGTTCTTATCTTACGTTTGTCACTTGTTACGCCTACTGTATTCAATGCAATTGTAATGTTTTCCTATATATACTATGTAATGTTGATGAGACGTTGCAGCTGCCATTCCAGTCCATTGCATGCCACTTTATGGTCTTTAGGCTCGAGCCATCCGATTAAAGCCATTCTGACTCAGATTCCTCGGATCCTGCCTCTTATTTATTGAGCTATCTGTTTTAGTTAATGTATAGAAAAATAGTACCGGTAATTCATTATTTATTTACCACATAAATGGCGCCCGAATAGGGACTTACCTCTTCCCCACGCGCCGGAGATGTAACGCAGGCCCCCTGACCCTTCTACAGCCGTGACGGAACCTCTACCGTGCACGTGCAGATATTTCTGCTTCAAGTCTCCCTCAGGCCCACGGAGGAGACGGAGACTGCGGTCCGGCATCCAGACGAGGCGGTGAGGAAGGCGGTTCGTCCCGACCAGAGCCCAAGCCGAGAGAGCAAGGTCCGAGGTATCCGGAGGCCCACCTGTAACCGAAGCCCGAAGCGCATGCGTAGTGCGTAGCAGTAACCAGACGTCGTAGCAGTCCAGTCCAGTCCGAGGCCTTCAGTTTGCTTCCCGGTGAGTACCGTTGCTGGGGGTATCTAGACGGGTGTTCATTAATTTGTGCCCGGTCCGACGGGTTTGGGTACACAGATCCGGTCCGACGTGTTCACCTACGTGGATACGGTATGACGTGTCTCTTTAGGAGACCGGTATGTTCTGTACTGTTTTAGCAGTGCATCCAGTAATTCTAGTAAGTCCGTTCTCGAGAAGTTCAAGTGTTATGTTTTCAATGTATCAGGTAGTATTCTGTTCAAACTGTTATTAATGTGTTCTTAAATGTCGTGGTATGAATGATTGTTTTGCTATTCATTACTGTGTTCATTGTGTATTGTGTTCAAGTTCAAGTACGGTTCAAATATGCTGCTGTTTTCGAAATTACGTCAGATAAAAACCAGGAAAGGGTTACTCGAAGAATCAGTTCCTGTCCCTCCTAGGGACAGTCCTGGACATTTCATGTATCACAAGCATGGCTTAGATGCCATATTGTATCAAGATTTATGGGTTGATTATACCAAGCATCTTGAAGAGAAATATAGATGGCCTGTATCAGGTACATGGGATGCCGAGTGCATCATGCGAGTAGAAGAAGCATTATGGAAAAAGAAAGCCAGACAGTCCCAGAAAGATGCCATAGAGTTATGGCGCAAAGAATCTCATAAAAGAACCGAGAAAGAATTCAGAAAAGCAGAATTAAGTAGGGAATCCTCAGAAAAAGCCCAAGAAAGGGAATTAATCAAAGAAGGTGAACGAGTTAGAGCAGAACAGTCAGACAGACAGAGAAATGCCCTTATTAAAGGTATGTATCCTCTTCTTGCCGAGGGTTTGCCGAAGGCAACCCCGGAAGCATCCCGTAATTTTCCGCCACCATTGGTTCCGATTAAGCTGCGTCATAAACCGACTGCAGCTGAAATTTTTCTTTCTTCCTATTTAGACGATACTGTTCCAGAATATGCTAACACAGATCCTACTCCGCCAGTCCAAGTTCAAGTCCAGCCCCCTGTTAATAATGTAATTCCTGTGCCTCCAGTCATTGGTCCGGTCCATGCGCCAGCACCCCAGGATCAACCCACATTATGTATCCCTACTGTACCAGTCACGTTACCAGCAGCCGCACATCCAGTATTAATTGACGATTCCAGTTCACGAGGGGCAGGGGGAGGTGCTCCTACCACCCGCCTCAAACAAAGCGCCTGACGCTGAGAGATGCAGCATTACGGCGTACGCCCAAAGTGGCTACGTATGAAGCCCTCAAGAAGTTCCTCACTGATTGTAGATATGATCCAGTGCCAGGCGAAGATCACATGATATTATACTCCGTACGTTTACGACGAGTTGCAAACTTCTTGATCACCATATCAGATATGAAAGAACATTTAGACAGAATATATCATTTTATCCGAACAGGGGAGAACCCAGGAAGTATTCACGAAGCTATGGCACACAGGAAAGTCGAGACTCAAGGCATGATTTTGCAATTTCTGATAAATGGTTTAATAAGAGAACAGGATCGTCCTGATAAAAGTCCAGAAGAGATGAAAGTCCTGACAAAATGGAGTGACAATATAGCAGACGGAAAACACAAGACACAAAATAGTATAGAAACCATGTACAGAAAGATCCGGAAAGAAATTATAGGTATACACGAGAGAGAAAAAGCAAGAATAGTAGCAGACAAGGAAAATGATTCTTTAGACGAAGATGTAGACACCGAGAATCCCAGCAGAATAGCGTATGTAGGTAGAACGAGACCGTCCGATAGACACACACGCCTAGATTACAAGAAAGTTTTTCCTCCTCCCGTACCAGAACAGTGTTCTCTTGAACAAGTATTCCAGGCTACCGATAAAATTCTGAAACTACGAATAGGTTACCATGAACTTAGTACCATGCATGAACAAGAACTAGCCCGATCAGCAGTCCGATGGGTTAGTGATTCTGCCACGTTCCCAGACGAAGTAGTGGCCCAAATGTTTCTGAAACTGCCCCCAGCCGAGCAGCGACTGGTGGGTATGTACATGATCCAGCACCTCATCACACTGTACGAGAGTCAGCATTCTGATCCAGGTCCCTTATATAATGTTTTGAACGAGTTACTCCTAAACAGATGGAAAGGTCTAGGTACCGATTTAATTAGTGTCATTCTAGAACAACGCCACAAATGCAGAACGTTCCTGACTCCGCATTTTGTTCCAATTTCGCCTCCGTTCTACATAGATAGACAGAATCCGTTGAGAGAAGTGCATCCAGTTAAGGGAGAGGGAGGTAATCTCGAACGAGTATTTGTTTACACCCCTATCACGAAAATAGAACTACTAGAAATGAAAAAGTTAATACCCTGTCACGATAAAGATCCAGCAGGGTTCCATCGAGAATTAAAAGACATGCTCCGTATGGGAGAATATACGTATCCTGATATCATAAAAATGTTAAAGGTCCTGTTGCCTGCGGGCATATATGAAAAACTTAAAGAAAAAGAATGGGAGGTGGGAGAGAAAAAGATTGATTGGACCGCGTTAGAGACCGAAGATAATGCAAGAGTCCCAGGTACTGGTCTAGGGGATAAAGCCAGAGAATTGCCCGAACTGTTAATACAAGTCTTGCCAAGATTACTAGCTACGAAAAAGGAGGACTGGGATGCCATCTCAGCCTGTAAACAGAAACAAGACGAAGACACTAGTGATTTTTATTCCAGATTTGAGAAATGTTTCATTATAAATAGCGGTCTGAAAACAAGTAGTGAGTCATATCCACATCTTTTTGTTACCAAACTAGTTGAGAATTCTTTACCGCAAGTTAAAAATAGAGTATTGAAAGTCGAGAGTACTTGGCAAGCTAATACCCCATCTCAAATGCTCCAGATGTTACAATATCACCAGAACAGAATCAGGGAAGAGCAAGAACATGAAAGGAGACGTATGAAAGACACGAAAATGAAAGTACTAGTTGCACAGTCTGTTCAACCAGATAGTCAGAAGAGGGGTCCGAATCAGACTAGTCATTCTGCAGCTCCTGTTAAAGGGACCTGCAATTACTGTAAACAGCCAGGTCATTATATAAACGAATGTGCAGTTCTGAAACACAACATAGCTACAGGTAAGACGAAAGAGAGACCGCGTCCTCCTAGACAAGAACATGTCCCGCAGAATGCCCAGCCACCGCAGAACGCACAACAGACAGTTACAGTACCGCAGCCTATAGCTGCCACACAACACGTTACACAGCAGATGTACCAGTACGCACAGTCAGATTATCCAGAATATCAGCAGTATTCATGAAACAGCCTAGAGAGGGAGGTTGGCTTGCCTCTCATCGAGGTTCCTGTAGATCAAGAGGGTCCCTATGTATCTGCTGTACTCTCCCCTGAGGCGGAAAGCCGGGGGCTCTTCTCTATCCCTCATTTAGAAAGCGCGCTGACATAGCCTGCTATTTTAAGACTTGTGAATATTTTAAACGGTAACAATTTTAATTAACTGTGTCACAACTGCTTACTCGCGTGCAAGATTTACTTTGCACCGAGGCGTGCTTCACTCACCCCCTCATCCCGGCGTGGCCGATTGCGGGCTCACGACGCGGGACAGGGGCGCCATCTTGGAGGGAGGAAGGGTTGGCGGTCCAGTGGCAGGACGCCTCCCGCCCTCCAGGTTACTTAAGGAGCTGTGCAAAAGGGCTCGTTGTATCTGCTGTACTCTCCCCTGAGGCGGAAAGCCGGGGGCTCTTCTCTATCCCTCATTTAGAAAGCGCGCTGACATAGCCTGCTATCTTAAGACTTGTGAATATTTTAAACGGTAACAATTTTAATTAACTGTGTCACAACTGCTTACTCGCGTGCAAGATTTACTTTGCACCGAGGCGTGCTTCACTCACCCCCTCATCCCGGCGTGGCCGATTGCGGGCTCACGACGCGGGACAGGGCGCCATCTTGGAGGGAGGAAGGGTTGGCGGTCCAGTGGCAGGACGCCTCCCGCCCTCCAGGTTACTTAAGGAGCTGTGCAAAAGGGCTCGTTGTATCTGCTGTACTCTCCCCTGAGGCGGAAAGCCGGGGGCTCTTCTCTATCCCTCATTTAGAAAGCGCGCTGACATAGCCTGCTATCTTAAGACTTGTGAATATTTTAAACGGTAACAATTTTAATTAACTGTGTCACAACTGCTTACTCGCGTGCAAGATTTACTTTGCACCGAGGCGTGCTTCACTCACCCCCTCATCCCGGCGTGGCCGATTGCGGGCTCACGACGCGGGACAGGGGCGCCATCTTGGAGGGAGGAAGGGTTGGCGGTCCAGTGGCAGGACGCCTCCCGCCCTCCAGGTTACTTAAGGAGCTGTGCAAAAGGGCTCGTTGTATCTGCTGTACTCTCCCCTGAGGCGGAAAGCCGGGGGCTCTTCTCTATCCCTCATTTAGAAAGCGCGCTGACATAGCCTGCTATTTTAAGACTTGTGAATATTTTAAACGGTAACAATTTTAATTAACTGTGTCACAACTGCTTACTCGCGTGCAAGATTTACTTTGCACCGAGGCGTGCTTCACTCACCCCCTCATCCCGGCGTGGCCGATTGCGGGCTCACGACGCGGGACAGGGGCGCCATCTTGGAGGGAGGAAGGGTTGGCAGTCCAGTGGCAGGACGCCTCCCACCCTCCTCGGCAGGATATAAAATGAAGGGATCATCCCGTCCGCGCAGCGGGCGGGCGCAGCGGGCGCGCCGGCGGCGCGCCGAAGGCGCGCCAAAGGCAAGCCCGTATGCGCCCGTCCGCGCCGGACACGGGCCAAGGGCCACCCCCCCTGGTTCTGCCTTGCCTGCCCGCCTCGCTCCCTACACTCATGCTATGCTAACTGACCTGCGCCCACAGCCAAACGAAGGATGTGTTAAACACAGTATGGATTTTCTAATGTCCACTTCTATACTAAATTGTAAACGCTGCCAGGCATCCATCCCCCTTCTAAACAAATCGGTGGGAAGTGATATTCAGAAGGAGACAATAAAGACTCCCATTATTGCCCTTATTAATGTTCGCTCCCTGGCCAAACATAGGCAAGAAATTGCAGATCTAATTGTTGATAGGAATATTGATGTGATGTTCCTAACAGAGACCTGGATGGACACAACGTCGGACCCAGATCTTGTTATAGCTGTCCCAAAAGGATTTAAAGCATATAGAGAGGATAGATTAGGCAAAAGAGGAGGAGGAATTGCTATAATAGCTCGGGAGACTTTTAAAATACGTACCACGATCATTCCCACCATGACATGTGAGTCATTTCAGTATGATATTCAGCTGTCCCCATCGTATAACTTCAAAGGTGTATTACTATACAGACGACCTGAGACACGGTCGGGATTTCTTACAGAAATCTCCTCCATCCTAGAATCCCTAGCAATTGAGAAAGCTGTAACATTGTTAGGAGATTACAATTTCCACCTGGATAGTCTCGAAGATATAGACACCACTGCCCTCCTGTCAGAGATGGAGGTTTGTGGCCTATCTCAGTTGGTGACAGGACCTACCCATAAAGGAGGGCACACCTTAGATGGTATTTTCACCAATCTACAAAACCTAGCAATAACTGATATCCTCCCCATGACCTGGACAGATTATTACCTAATATTAGGCACCATAAAAATTAGCGATGCACCTTCCGTTAAACCACCCCCTCTAAAGCAGGATTCTTTCAAAGCATGGAAAGATATTAGCATTCCTGACCTTAGAGTATTCCTGGATAACTCCAAACCTGTTTTCTCTATTGACCCAGAGACAGCTGCATCGCAGTATCAAGAATGGCTGGTCCACGCTACTAATGAATTAGTACCAATTAAACAAATGTCCAAAAACAGAAATGCTCCTTCGGCACCCTGGTATACGGAGGATCTTAAAAGACATAAACAGCTTTGTAGAAATAGGGAGAGGCACTGGAGGAAAAATTATGATGAGGAAAGTAAAGACAAGTACAAGAAGCTGTTAACCCAGTACAAACTATTGATCCTGGAAACTAAAAAGAAATATTATAAGGAGCAAATTGAGAAATGTAGTAATTCCAACAAAAAGCTCTTTGATATAACCAAACAACTGGCAGGAGCAACTCCTGATCTACACCCCCCAGCTTCACAAAAGTTTTGTGACTCAATAGCCTCCCACTTCTTTACTAAAGTAAATGATATCTTTTCTTCATTTACGTCATCTGATCATCCAAAAAGTAACGATTCAAGGAGGCCAAATACCGATAAAACATTCTCGCAATTTGCGGAAATTTCGGATAGTCAAACCCAGGAAATTATCAAATCCATTAAATCCGGCTCAGCACTGGACCCCTGCCCGTTGAAAACCATACGCCCATTAATGGATATCCTGATCCCGGCGATAACTCACATTTGTAATCAAATGTTTTGTACTGGAACTTTTCCCATCCCTCTAAAGAAAACTTTATTGAAGCCACTCCTGAAAAAAGAGGGCCTAGATAAAGTAGAGCTAAAAAACTATAGGCCCATAGCTAACCTTCCATTCCTAGCCAAAGTGGCAGAAAAGGCCATGAATATTCAACTTGCGGAGTTCATCGAGCAAAACCAGCTGCTCGATGAAACGCAATTCGGATTCCGTAAGTTTCATGGTACAGAAACAGCCCTCATTAAGGCAGCGGATGACATCCGTCTGATTGGAGACCAGGGGGGGGTCAGCACTACTGGTGCTCCTAGACCTATCGGCCGCCTTCGACACGGTCGATCATAAGATCTTGGTCGATCGTGTCGAGGGGATGGGCGTAAGTGGCCTGGCCAAGAAACTGCTGGCATCGTTCCTGGCGGATAGATCTCAGGCAGTCGCCTTGGGACAATTCGAGTCAACGGAGTTGTCCCTGCCATGTGGGGTACCCCAAGGTTCATCCTGAGTCCGACACTCTTCAATATCTATGTGTCGGACCTCGCAAAAACCATCAAAGCGCATGGGATGAACCTTACCTCATATGCTGACGACACCCAGTTGATCTTGACGGTCAGAGATGATGGGGAAGCAGTGGCAGAAAGTTTTAAGGCAGGATTGCTGGCTATCGATCGATGGATGTCCAGAAGCCGCTTAAAGCTGAATTCTGAAAAAACAGAAGTGGTAACGTTTGGTCACCTTAGCCCTAGCTGGTCTCCGGCATGGTGGCCACCATCTTTTGGAGCCTTGCCTAAACCAACTACGAAGGTGAGAAACCTAGGTGTCACCTTCGACGATAACTTGAACTTTATGGCTCATGCCAACCAGACGACCTCGGCAGCTTTTTACAAACTACGCCTGGTAAGAAAGATCCTGCCATTTCTCCCTGAATCTGTGGGTAGAACCCTGATTAGTGCCCTTGTTTTGTCGGCACTAGATTATTGTAATGGCTTGTTTGCCAACGCTCAAATCAGAGTGATAAAAAAAATGCAATTAGTACAGAACGCTGCGGCCAGGTTACTCTCAGGTGTCCCTAGATTTAAGCCAATAACTAACACCCTGAGAGATCTTCACTGGCTGCCTGTAAAGAACCGAATAAAGTTTAAAACCTTGTGCATTGTATATAAAGCATTACACCAACAAGCCCCACAATTTCTGAGAGATCATCTTATCCCATATCAGCCTTCCCGGCCACTTCGGTCCGCAAAGATGAACGATCTGGTAGTGCCACGCACTAGATTGGTTAACTGGGGAGACAGACGCTTCTTGGTGGCTGCCCCGAAATTGTGGAACACACTTCCGCAAACCATTAGATCTAGCCCAAATTTGCTGTTATTCAGGAAGCAACTGAAAACATGGCTGTTTAATCTCTAGAGTCCAGAAGCCAAAGTTAGGAGAGCCTGCAGTTTACAGCGCCGAGACGCCTTTGGGCATTTGTTCGCGCTATACTAAATGTTAAAAAATAAATAAATAAATAAATAAATACACAGTCAAGTCTTAGGGAAAGACAGAAAGTTTCTGATTGATACAGGGGCAAGTAGGACTACCATCAGTCATGACGAGGTTCCAGGGGCTCCACTCTCAGGCTCAAGAAACGTTTCCCTGGGATTTTCAGGAAAGCCTATTGTTAATGAAATATCGAAACCAGTTTCCCTAGAAGTTGGTCCATTGTCCCGAACTACAGACTTGTTACTTACGAAATCCTGTCCTGAAAATTTACTAGGTATTAAAACATTGAAAGAGTTAGGTGCAGTCATATGCTGTTCCCCAGAAGGTGTGAGATTGTTTTACGTGATTTTAAAGGTCATTATGTGTTACGTGATTTTGATCCAAGATTACTGAATGTACCACAGCATTTATGGGCGCAAGGTCCAACTGATGTAGGTTGTATGCACATTACACCATATCGTGTCACTCTGAAACAAGGTGTTGTATTACCACGAATCCGACAGTACAAATTGCCACCTGAGGCTGTAACAGCCTTATCGAAAATTATTGACAAACTCATTGCTCAGGGGGTGGTTGTAGAAACTGACTCCAATGTATGTAATTCCCCTATCATTCCAATTCTTAAACGTACTGATCCAAATGCACCTCCAGTTTATCGATTAGTGATTGATCTTCGAGAACTTAATAAATGTATCATAACCCAGTACCCTGTGGTTCCAGATATCTCTTCCCTAATGACAGCCATTGATTCTGAAGCAGAGTTCTTTACAGTTATTGATCTCAAGAACGCATTCTTTAGTGTCCCCATTCATCCAGACAGCCAGTTCCTTTTCGGATTCTGTTTAAACGGAAGAAGCTATAAATTTACACGAGCTCCTCAAGGTTTCACAGAAAGTCCTAGTATTTACAGTCAAGCACTTAATAGACAAGTAGACAGTATTCACATGCCAACTGACACTGCCCTGCTCCAGTATGTCGATGATCTATTAATAACAGCCCGTACAGAACGTGACTGCGAACGTGCGTCACTTACGGTCCTGTATTTTCTGGCCGAGATGGGGCACAAGGTGTCCCCTTCCAAATTGCAATTCTGTGTCCAGCAAGTGGTATACCTAGGACACTTACTGTCCAAGAGGGGTAGACAGTTGACACCTGACCGTATCCAGTTAATAGCACATCTTCCACAGCCCAAGACACAAAAGGAGGTACGAGCTTTTATCGGCCTCACTTCTTACTGCAGACAATGGATTCCTCAATATGCATATCTAGCTAAACCACTGATACAGTTAACGACACAGGAGGCAGCGACGTCGACTGTCCTCCCTTGGACCCAGGAACATACACTTGTTTTTAATGAATTAAAGAAAGCTTTATGTAATGCACCTGTGTTAGCGACACCGAACTACAGTAAGCCTTTTACGCTTTTTGTCACTGAACGTGATGGTACAGCATTGTCTGTTCTCACTCAAGATCAAGCAGGACAACACAAGCCTTGTGCTTATTTTTCTAGCACATTAGATCCAGTAGCCCAGGCTCTGCCTGCGTGCCTCAAGTCAGTTGCAGCCACAGCTCTAGCTATCAGACAAAGTGATTCCATAGTGTTAGGACACTCCCTGACAGTACAAGTTCCACACTCCGTGGAAGTTCTTTTAAACCGAACACAGACTCAGCACTAGACAATTGCACGATTAACAGGGTATGAACTGACACTGTTTCAGCCACACATAGAAATCAGACGCTGCAACGTTTTAAATCCTGCTACACTGTTACCCTCGACTGTTCCAAATCCTGCCACACATGACTGTGTGGAAGTTATTGACATCATGACGAAGCCAAGACAAGACTTGACAGACATTGCATTACTTGATCCCGACCTGACACTTTATGTGGATGGTTCATGTATGAGAACAAGTACAGGAGAACTAGTAGCCGCGTATGCAGTGACTACTGAAACCGAAGTTATAGAAACACACCGTATTGACACCCTGTCTGCTCAAGCAGCAGAGCTCATCGCTCTGACCCAAGCCTGCATACGAGCCAAGAACCTGAAAGTAAACATATACACAGATTCACGTTATGCATTCGGAGTCGTACATGATTTTGGAGTACTCTGGCAAGAAAGAGGTTTCATGACCTCTCATGGAGCCAAGATTCAGCATGGCCCCCTCATTCAAGCTCTGTTAGAAGCAATACATTTACCGAAAGCCATTGCTGTTATGAAGTGCAAAGCACATACGAAAGCTACTGACACTATTTCCCAAGGTAACGATCTAGCAGATCGAACAGCCAAGCTTACAGCCCAGACTCCAGATATTCTAGTTAATACGATAAAGACAGTTATTCAAGATCAGACTACTTGTATGACCGTTAAAGACCCTACACGAGATGTACTAGACATACAGTCACATGCTACCCCAGACGAAATCAAGAAATGGTCTGAACAAGGAGGGGTCCAGACAGATCAGGGATGGTTGACGAAGGGAAAAGCCACATGGTTTCTCCCCGACTCTATGGTTCAAGTTATTGTTAATACCGCACATAGTCCAGCACATTTAGGAGAAAAAGCCATGATAGACAGCATCCAGAATATTTGGTTTAACAAGCATTTACGAGCAGCAGCCAAACAGAAAGTACGTACCTGCATGATATGTTGTCAGTTCAATCCAGGTAAAGGTGTTCCGGTGGAACAAGGTGGATTCCATCCTCCTGACCACCCTTTTAAAGTCCTCCAGATGGATTATATTCAGATGGATCGATGCCGAGGTTTCAAGTATGTCCTCGTAGTTGTATGCGCTTTGTCCAGATGGACAGAAGCATATCCAGTCCCAGATTACACTGCCGCGACCACTGCCAGGCAGTTGGATCGTGAGTTTTTTCCCCGCTATGGTTTGCCCAGGGTCGTGTATTCAGATAACGGCCAGCCATTCTCATCCGAACTCATGAAACAAGTATCTCTTCTGTTAGGGTACCAGTGGAAGTTCCATTGTGTACGACACCCCGAGGCAGCTGGCCTCGTCGAGAGACATAATCAGACTCTGAAAATCCGCATTGCCAAGGTTTGCGCAGAGAAAGGCGGAGATTGGATGGTAGCACTGCCAGTCGCCCTTTTTTATATGAGAATGGTCGCTCACTCCCGTTCAGGTCTCTCACCTTTCGAGGTTGTTTTCGGTCGTCCCCCGAATATGTGGGCTACACCAATGCCCCGTAAAATTACAGATGTTGACAGTAATATGCTGACAGATTACCTGGCTTCCTTGATGTCTGCACTACTCTCTTGTCATTCACAGGTCGCTGCTGTCTTTCCAGACAACACGCAAGTGAAACCGAACGAGGTCGTTCCTGGTGATTTAGTGTTGATCCGGAATTTTGATCGTTCAAGCCCGCTGGAGCCCCGCTGGAAAGAACCGAAGCTCGTTTTGATGACCACAAGGACAGCGATCAAAGTGGAGGGCCGCAAGGGCTGGATTCATTCCAGTCACGTTAAACGATTTCATGGACTCCGTCCAAAGACTTTTTTCAAAGACTGCCCCGTTCTCAAGGACTGCCCAGATACTGACTCTAAACTCCCCCTGTTAGAGAAAACTCCGCAGCAGGAGTATAAAATAAAACTGAGGTCTAGCAAGT
Source organism: Lissotriton helveticus (assembly GCF_964261635.1). NCBI lineage: Eukaryota > Metazoa > Chordata > Amphibia > Caudata > Salamandridae > Lissotriton > Lissotriton helveticus. The sequence continues at coordinate 1,850,405,116 of NC_136068.1, forward strand.
CAGACAGTTTAATTGTTTAAGTCCCTCTCGGGTGAAGCGGTTAGACAGGTTCCTGACATGTATGAGATAGACCCCCATAGTGAGAGAGTTAGTCGAAACTCCAAGAAAATACGTTGTAAAAATTTGCGCAGCCGATGCGTAATTACTTTACTGTTTATGTTATTTCTGAGTCTTACGGTTACATGCATAAGTTATGTTTTACATGTATATTTTCCTCCTATTAATTCACATGTACATTTGTCTTCTAATGATACAGTAGAGCACACCTTTAGTGAACTACCTCCTCACGAGTTATCCTACAGACTTGCCATGCGCAACAATACTTTTATCCGAATGTTACACTATTCACACCAGACTAGCAATGCCACTAATTGTTGGGTGTGTGGTCGACTCCCCCCTTTCCAGACACCGAAGGGAGTTCTGCCACTTTTTCCCTATCCGTTTTCACACAATGGTTCGTGTGGAGCATGGTTTACGATAACATCATCCACAGATGATAAGTCCCTTTTGAATAGAACATGTTTCCCAGACAAGGAAGGACTTTCCCATAGAACAGGGTTAGATCTAGAAAATGAAGTATATGATCTAGGTAATTATTCCTCGAATTTCATGGTTTTGAATGTTCAGTCCAAGACTACTCCAGACTTGCCTGCTATTACAGTCCTACCAGTAAAAGGCGAATTATGTGTCAGAAAGAATGGTTCAGTACATCTAGGACACAGTGATTGTACTACTGTGGTCGAGTATAGTGACAGTGGGAAATCTAATTTCAAAGCCTCACGTCATTCGTATTTTGTGTGTGGTCAGACCGCATATGTACGCCTGCCCCTAGATTGGGATGGAACATGTTACATTGCCTTCCTACTGCCACCCGTTTTTCTAGCCCCATCCGATTATCACAGAAATACACATCTAGTACACTTCAGACACAGAAGGGAGACTGAGTCCCCAATTGTCGATCAAACTGAAACTGCATTAGAATAGTATCAAGACTTCAATAAAGGTTTCTTTTTCTTCATAGGTCCTGTCCAGAATAGTAAGCTAATACGTAGGCTAACCAGAACCCTTGAAGCCGTAGTGAATGAGACTACTTCCGCTCTAGGTAACTTAACTGAAGAACAATCTGCTATGAGATTTGTGGTGCTTCAAAATCGTCTCGTCCTTGACGTCATACTGGCCGATAGGGGCGGAGCTTGTAGAGTCATCGGATCTAGTTGCTGCATTTTCATTCCTAATAACGCACCGTCTGTTTATTCAGCTATAACCAGACTTCATAAAATAGCCCATCAGTTACACCAGAATCCAGGCACCTGGACATGGTCCGGTTGGCTCTGGAGTATAATATCTGCCTGGGGATGGAAAGTATTGTCATTCCTAGGAATAGTAGTAATGATCATATTCAGTTGTTGTCTATGTTTACAATGTGGCCCTGCGATTTGCGGCTTGTGCGCTACCTCTTGTATTCCAAGTCCTAAGTCCCGTTCCGAGAAAATTCGAGACGAGCAAATGATGCTATATGAACAGATAGATGGTATCATGAATATTGATGTTTCCTGGAGGAAACGTAGGGCACAAGGAGGGAATGAGGAAAATTGAATTTTGCCCTGTCATGTGTCCCTACGTGTTCCCCATTATATGTTATATGTGCATGACCGATATGCATATGTTCCCCCTTGACCGAATAAAGACGCAATTATGGTTGTGTCCAACGTTAGTATGCCAGTTTCCAGTCCTCGTGAAAGCAACGAGTATTAGGCCTATGTTGCCAACGTTTTACATTGTGCACGTTATTTCATCGAGTTGCACCCGTTTCTGGGCCTCATAAGGGCCCGGACACCAGATTCAAGCTCCAGTCTCCTGAAATCACTCCGAGGAGCGATGCAGCCCCTCCCGCATCCCTGACCCTTCGCTTACTTTCTGCTAAGCAGCGCGGGGCCCGGCCTGGCCTGCCTGCCTGTCTGCCAAGAATATGTTATGCCTCTAGTTATCAGTTCAGCTCCCCGGCTTCACATTCTTAAGCTAACGAACCGCATAAACATCTTCAGCTATAGTCTAGTCTTCCTGTCTCCATGCAAGAGAATTACTGAATTAATATCCATAGAAGATTCATAGCACACGCAATACATGTAGAATATATGCATGCACCAGCCTTAGTGTCAAGTAGCCTCTGCCCTGATGACATTTAGATTCTATCAACATGTTCTCCAAACACCAGATATCAGATATGCTATAGGTACATGTCGTCCTGACATCCCAGACTTTAGTCTCCTCTTCTAGTGCAGAAGTCAGAGCCCCCAGCTCTCCCTAGTTACACGTCATGGCCCGTTTGCGCGCACCAGTAGGTTAAAGGTTCCAGCTGCCCAGGTAGCCCCCTCCATGTATCCACCCATTTATGACACTTCTGTGACGTTTTCATCACATGTCTACGTGCACGCCCTGTGCACGCCTTCTTTGTACGCCCATGTGTTCTTATCTTACGTTTGTCACTTGTTACGCCTACTGTATTCAATGCAATTGTAATGTTTTCCTATATATACTATGTAATGTTGATGAGACGTTGCAGCTGCCATTCCAGTCCATTGCATGCCACTTTATGGTCTTTAGGCTCGAGCCATCCGATTAAAGCCATTCTGACTCAGATTCCTCGGATCCTGCCTCTTATTTATTGAGCTATCTGTTTTAGTTAATGTATAGAAAAATAGTACCGGTAATTAATTATTTATTTACCACAGGTCGGGTACCCAAGTAACAGGGAGAGGGGAGGGCTTACGGAGGTGGTCCCTGAGGGAGGGCTTACGCCATCGGTGGCTCCCATGCCTACTCTTATAATTCCAACAGGGGTGCCGGTAACACTGGCAATGGCCTTGCCGGCATCAGCACCAAGCATAGTGCCCCACGTAGTTCCAGCGGTAGTCCCGATGGTACCCATGTTTACCCCGGAACCATTTTCGGTACCCGGCACGGGATCCCCCATACTAGTGGAAGCACCTCCAGTGGTTGGTCAGGTACCTCCAGAGCTGGCAGCGCAGTTAGCGGCGGTACTCCCTTGGCTAGGGTTAGGTGAGATGTTACCTCCTTCTGTGGGCGCTTTCTTTGGGCTGGTTAGCCACCCCGCACGTTCACTATGATGTCATAAAACGGCGCAGAGTGCAAGTGAATTATGTATTTTTGTAGATTCCTTAAAAGCATGCTGTGCCTTTTGTCCTGGATTATATTTACCAGTGAGATTATATTGGAGACAGAATAAACTCTTGCCCAAGGTATTCTCCATTCTTGGATATGCTTCAACCTATATAATTGATTTTGTATTTTCTGGCCACAATAAGGTGTTTACTGTTTTATATATATTTTTGATAGGAGGATTCCATCTCTATAATATATATGCAGTTTGCCTTGCACTGTCAGCAAGGTTCACTCTCTTGGTATTCCTTTGGAACCACCACACAAGGTGAGATCAGAATTAGAGTCCTCACCCGTATCACTACATTAATCCGCTGTCTAAACACAGAATTTTAAAGTACACTCATTTCTCCTTCTATGCAGGCAATTCACAGATATTGTTTTAGTCCGGATGAAGACCCCATAATGGTCTTTATTTATTCTCACACAAACCAAAGGGGTCGAAACGTCGACGTTTATTTATAAATCAAGCGTTGCAGCCCAACCTGACCACCACACACCAAACGATAAACTCTAGGTCATGTTGAGGGTGTTTTCATCACGAATATCACCCTGTGCCTAAATGTATGTTTTGTTATATATGGTATTAGTTATGTTTCAATTGTATTGTGATGTATGTGTAAACACTCTCTTTTCACTTCCCATGTGTGTCACCTATGCAAAAAGCAGAGTTTGATAAATTGTTTCTTTGTGTGTATACGTCCTGTGCTTTTTCAAAAATAAGATAGTTTTCTTATAAACTTTAATCACATTTCAATTGGTGCTATTGGTTTGTTTTGCAAAAACAGTGTTTAGAAAGATCCTTTCAAATAATGTTTTTTTTGTTTTCCATTTATTGAAGTCCTACCTTATGAGGAGACAGAAGAAGAGCGTATTGTATTTTGCTTTTGTGGCAGAACCTCTGCATGTTTAACGTATCTATCCCCAGGTTCTGCAAGTAACTGGGTTACCCCATTGTTTAATAACGTCCTTGGGGCTAAGGCCTGGAACTTGCTTCCCTGCCATCTCTGATCCACGCTTGCAGAACCTTGCTTTAGGAAATTACTGAAAACCTGGATTTTTGCAGCCCAGGATTCCATGTGCCTCTCGTTGATTTGATCCCCCGCAATAAACCTCAGCAAATTTTAACATGTCTAAATCTCTGCCCAGCGCTGGATGCTCCCTTGGAGCGATAGTCTCACTATGCAAATAATACATACAGTACAATTAAAGTTTGCACTTCTCTGGATTTACTGTATTGCACAGGATAAAGCACAACAGAGGCCCCCAAGCCTCTCTCTGACTCTCATCCCTTGAACTGTGATTGGCATTCACTGACGCCATTCCAGCCATGTAGGAAGCAGGGGGGGCCCTGAGCCCACTTCACCAGTGTGTCACATACACAGGTGCTGCCCCACTAGCATTCTGAAGGGGGCGCTGTTCTATCACTGGTGGTGACCACGTACAGGAGGCCGTGTGTGGTTTAAGTACCAGGACGCCAGTCGTGTTAGATGCAAAGATTTCAAATGGAACAGAGGCATTGTGTGGGCAGCTCTCCGCTCTAGACAGGATGTATGAGCGGTCAGCGTGAGCTCTTCACACACTTTGCTGCGGTTTTGGTTATTTTGGCTTGAGTTCCATTGCTGCTACATTGACACAGTTACTCATTAAGCATTTACATCCCTTCCTACCACAAAGGTGACTACAATAAGTGGGAATATTTGTCTCAGAATGTGCTACAAGATGGAGTACTGGTGTTTTGAAGGTACCCATACCCAGGTACCTCCATGAAATTTGGGGGAGTTGTATTGCTATGTCTGCCCTGGAAGCATTATTGCTTTTGCCTTTCTGGGAGCAACCCTTATCAGACCCCCCATGATTTCGCGGCTATGGGCGCAAATTTCATGCCGCAAAAAAGCAAAATTTGCAGCCCAAACCTGAAAATTTGCATTATTTTTGCGGTGGAAAAAATATGTGTCTGTCACAAAAACACTGCAGACTTGAGCTTTCAAGTGGCTTGCAGGGTCCTCAGGGGGCACGCAAAGGTGTGAGGTGGCCTGCAGGCTAATTGCTCAGGAGGAATTGATCACTTCTGCTGCCAGTTTTCCACACCAGTTTTTTTTGCATATTTTGTGAGCACTTTTCTAAAAATCGCTGCATTTGTACAAAATGTGACGATTTTGCGTTTGTTTGCAAATCGCAAAAATCTGGGGGGTCAGCCTTGTATGTATTTCTCCAGCTGAAATGTTCCCACAAACTATTTTTGAGTACCCACAAACATATTTTTATATGTTCCAATAATTTTCCATGGATAGCCACCCTTACACTCGAGCTTTCCCACATCTAACCCTAAACATATAATGACAGAAATTCTGCCATATTGGTCGTACTCACAGATTGTTTGCCGTCATAGGTGCACTTTACTCAATTTGACACAAAATGTCAATAACAACAACATTTATTGATAAACTTTAGGGGATGCTACATTTGGAACCAGATTTCAAATATACATTTTCTCAACAAAAAAATCTCTGGTCTCATATTAGCATTCCAAGGACATTAACTCATAATAACACTGTAAAGTAAAAAAGTATTCAGCTAAAAATCAGCAAAGAAATCAAATTGGTCTGAAGGCCAAATTAAGTTTAAGCGCTGTTATCGCTTTTGTAACCTCTACTTCTCTTATCAGTGCAGATAAATCCTCTCTTGAATAGATCCCTTTTGTGTACAAAGAGGTATAGAACCTATGAAATAACTCCAGTTTATCCTGCTCTCTAAATAAGGGTGTCCTACTTGTTGTTACAATTTCCTTAATATATTCTCTCTCTTTTGACTTGAGTAGTCTAAAGGGGCTCCCACTATGTTCCTGTCACAGCCCTATGCATTGTCCATGAAAAGCTCACATAGAACCATAATTTTCATGCCAGAAAAGAGGACTATATTTAAAAGGCTGTGGGCAAGCTTCGGGCAGTACCATCTGGAGAGAGTTGGAGGAGACATTGTGATATAGATGTGATTTATTGGACTAATGTGCTACTAATGGACTGGCTGGCCCAGTGGCATGGGGTAGACCTAAGTGAATAGTGTTGTCTCATTCACAGTGCAAGATATTTTTAAGAGTAAATAGCTAAATGCTCTTTATTGACTTTGGGACATCCATCACGAAGGCAACGGAGAACTCTCTTTGCCAAAGTGAAGGTCCACCCGACTTATTTAGAGATGGGCGGACCTTCATTAGATCAACAGCGGAGACTACTCTGTCAACACCATACCCAATAGAGTAAGGGCTGTTAGAGGTTTGCCCACCTGATTTAGAGTGGGTGAATACATCGCCAGGTCACTCAAAATTATGCTCTGCTTTACTTATACCACGGGCACTCTTGTCGTCAGCCATTCTGAACGATTCTGATACAAAGTGAGTCCTATGTAGCAAAGGCTATTTGCCTGCTGTAAGGCCTGTTGCAAATTTACACATGACACAATTTAAAACATTAATATTTAGGGTCGGAAATTAGCATCGCTTGATTTCCATTTATAGCTGTTGAGTCGTTTGTGGGTAGCTCGACACCATACAACACCTTCTATATGAGGGATGGTGGTTTATATTTCTTGGGGACTAATGGACAGTGAAAAATACATTTTAAAAAGCCCTATTCGTCATGGGGGAGGCGATGTAGTGATGGAGCCAAAGCCCATTCGCCTAAGGGTACACCTTTGTCATCATTGGTACTTTGATAATGGGCCATAGTAAGAGTGTAATGCATATGTTACAAATATTGAAAATATTCTTCCTCTGTTCACTTCAGTTACAGTTTTGTGTAGGGTTATATTTAAATACTGTCCTATAGTTACAGGGCTATACATAACAAAGAGTAGTCCTCTAACAGCAAAATTCACACCTCTGCCATAAAAACAGTCATGTACAAGCAGAAATTATTTTCCCAATTTAAACACACACCATTGGTGTTCACTGCATTAGGAATTTCAATAGTAGCACCCAGAACATGAGTTCTAGTTGCCATACCTTTGAAGGTTTTGTAGCCCATTAGAGATATTTCAAAGCCATAAAATAAACCATAACAAAGGGGTATGCTTTTGGAAATCCAGGGTCCTAATTAAATCCTCTCCATGGAAGTTACTGCTCTAAGTTGGTTCCCTGATTGGAATATACATCTGTAGTCCTCATGTGACTCTTTGAGAAAAAAAATGATGTTGAGTGCCCCTTCGGGTGCAATATATCTACATATGTTAGAAGAAAGATGAAAAGTGGCAAGAATAAGGGGAGTTCTCACCTCTCTGTACATCTTCACATCTGTCCTCTGCTTTCCTCCTCCCCTTGAGCTGCAGAGCTGTGTATCCATCCTCTTCCTCTGGTTTCCTCCTTCCCTTGAGCTGCAGAGTGGTGTAACCCTCCTCGTATTCCATAGTTGAACTTATAAAACTGGACTTCTCAACAAAGTGTCTGAGCTTTGAATGGTTTCTCTCAGAGCTGCTTGGCTGCGTTGCTGCTCTCTATACCGTGCACAAGAACTAGAAACCACGAGCCCTCAGATAGAAGCTGTCACATGGTGACGAACTGCCCACAAACCCAGTGGTGGCTAGTGACATTTGAAAGTGGTGAGGCGGAAAAATATTCTCTTACTGCACTGCGGCATGCCAGTGCAGAGAGCGAGCCCGAACAACCTACAGGGGGTTCGGGGGAATTTCACCCCTAGAAAATTTTGAACAAAGAGTGGACAAATGGTGCATTTTCAAGCAAATTTGTGGAAACAGGAAGGTTAATAAAGCAATCCCAATACAGAACCAAATGGTTAGGTTAACTTCATGTAGTTTGAGAGTAGACTAGACTATACCAATGTATAAATATAGGAACGGGTAGGGAGTTACTCTCGATTGATTTACAATGGATACGTGGAGCAAGTGGAGCGTAGTCACAAGTCCACCAAATACACACGGCCATTTCAATGTTAGCCTATGGGCTTTGTGCACCTGCATGCATCTTAATAATGCCTTGCTTCTTGCAACATTGTGTAATAGCATTCGACATGGCCTGCGGATTTCAAGTTCTAACAGTGAGGTTCCGTGAATCCTGAACCCGTTTCATAAAGGTCATCATATCGTGACAATTTTGGTATCAGCAGACCGAAAATGGCGAGTATAATATGTGCGAGTGTTTTCGTCATGATCGAGTCATGGATTCACCATGAAATCAGGGATTCCGTTCTGAACCCTTGGGTTCCATTTTGTGTACGGCAGCCATTTTGTGGTTGCCCTCACATAGGCCGATGACTAAGGCCGAACGAGTCCTTGGGACACGTACACTTTTAACTGACTTCTGTGTGACCTGGGCAAGCTGACTCCGTTGCCCGAAGCCAAACTTGTTAGGCCAGTTCTTTTCTCAGTAGCTGATCAAGATTACGGGTCAAGGCACAGGACACCATAAACCTTTATTGCACACAACTATGTCTTATCTTACTCACACCTGTCTCTGCTCCCTTCTTTATGGTCCGTTATACGATGGGGATGTGCCCGTTTTTATTATGGGTTCGATCGACCTGTCTGATGAAGAATGTTGGGTTCGACCAATAATTGATCAGGGGCTGGGCGACTGAAAAGTGGGTTTTACCCTCATGCGATACCTCTCATTTGGATGTATGTGATTGGACAGTTCGTAAATGTAAGGTATTTGTCTGGAATGTGATTTTTGGCATAAAAAGGATGGCCTGCTTTGTAAAATTGAGCAGTCTCCTGAGAACATACAACGTGTTGTACTTCTAGGATCTCTGTTACAGGCTTCAGCCAATAAATATGATCTTTGACGTCACCAAGAAGTTTATGAGTTTCTGTAGTCTGAGACAGGAGAATCCGAAGACTTTGGGTGTGTCCCCTGGCACCGCTGGGTTCTAAATAACCAGGTTCTTCAACAGAAGAATATTTTGCATGCCCACGGGCCGTGAAGCCCAGGGGTCACATTCCTCATTATTCAGCACATGTATTTGTGACTCACAAGCGATTTAAAGTAAATTATGGTCACCCAATGACACTACAAATTAAAATCAAGTCTAGGCATCACACTCTGCAGCGGTCGTGCAAACTTAGGATACTAATTGTGTACCCTTTGTTAATGTATCCTTTACCAAACAGAAAGAGACTTCATTCTGAATGTAATGCATTCCTGAAAGCAAGAAACCTGACAACTTCCTGAGGCATTGGAAAACTAAAAATTCATCTTCTTTTAACACAGCAGCTGCACTTCTAGAAACCCCAGAATCGCAATTGTGCCTGACACAGAAAATGAAAATGCTGACCGTCGTGACGCAAGGAGGAACAATAGCTTTATCGATGTTCACCCATGCGCAGGATTAGCCAATGTGCTGTGAAATTGTTTTCTCCCATTATGCCCAGTGCAAAAAAGAAAGCTGATTATAAACAATGGGGCATATTATCAAGAAAGGGCGTTACATTATCGCCGCTTTTATCGGCAGGAAAAGCGTCGATAATGGGCTTAATAATATGCTCTATGAATTCCAATTGAAGCCCATGTTAGATGTGAAGACATCTAACATGGGCTTCGATTGGAATTCCGTAGAGCATATTATCAATCCCATTATCGCCGCTTTATCGGCAGGAAACTGCCAATAAAAGCGGCGATAATGTAACGCCCTTTCTTGATAATATGCCCCAATGTTCTTCAGACATCAGTGCAAATAATCAAGCGCAGGTCCCCACATGAAGGCAGCCACACGGCCCAAACTCCACCCCAGTTCCATATCTAATCGAGCTGAGGCATTTATCTGTTCATACCAGCCCGGCACATTTCATGATAGGTTGAGGCTTGGCACTGGTTCGTATTTATGCCATAGCATAGCACAATGCTTAGCACCACGGTAAAATTGCCCTACTTCCCCAAAACACAGCGTTGCACATTTTTTTAATGTTCGCTCAATGCAGGTCTGCAGATTTTCACACATGCACGCCACTGCATTGAGAGAAAGTCCGCAAATCTTGGCCGTAGTTTCATGGCATTTATAGACCAAATAATTGGTATGTATACAGTATATGTTTGAGTAGCAAAAGGCTGACAGAAGGAGATCTTTTTAATGTTTAAGGTTCCTGGCACTGTGCAGGAAGAGGTACGCCGACTCCAGAAACCCTACAACACATTACATTTCAGTTGCTGATTGAGGCACTGGTGTCTGACAAATATGCCCCTCAGAGGCACGTGCCAACACATTTGCAAAGGCAGCCAGTAGATGTATAGATGTATTCCAACACTTATTCCAAACAGCCCAGAACAACGACACAACGCACTTTTACCGGGGCAGCAAGGCAGCGCTTAAAGAAGGCACGTGCTAAGCGAATACCAACTGCATTGCATATTTTGTGAGGGTTTAGGAGTGCCGCTCCCGTAAATTGTGCATATCTGTCGCAGACACGACCATGTTGGGGGAATATTCTCATGTCGCTGCAGGCCGGCCTGCCACTCGCTCTGTGACCTGGCCTGCAGCTCGCACACTGCTGTGGTTCATGGCGCAGCTCGCAGCGGGGTGGGGGGGATGTCGCGCAGGGGGGGGGGAATTAAATATAAAACAAAAGCAAAACTTACCTCACCGCTGGTCATAGTCCACGCCATCTCTGCTCCCCTTCATGCACTGGGACAGGAACAGACTAATTTGCATATAGCCAAGTTCTGAGCTGGGATGGTGCAGTGAGCTAAAAAACGGTGATGGATCAAGCTCTGATCTTTGGACTGGGTAAGAGTGGTCTGCTTAATTTAGGCACTCTGTTCATCACCACCCCCATTTCTGAATCATCTCTGCTCCCCTTGGCGCCTTGGCACTGGTCGTGAATGGCAGCCCCTCTCAGCCAAGCTTGGGGCACAGGGTACTTTTTGCCCGCAGTGGGCATGCGCAAAAAAGCGCAAACACAAGTGCGCATGAGTGGGCACGGGTAAAAAATTCGCCCTCCGTCCCCACTCATGTGCACTTGTGTTGCTCCCTGTTAACCTGGTGACAATCATGTCAGTCAACATGACGCCAGACCGCCCATCCCCTTCAGACTCTGAAGGGGTGGGCGGTCTGACGTCATGCTGACTGACATGATTGTCAGTTCTCCCTCGAAGTCTTTGAACTTAAGTAAACTGATTCACTTTACTTAAGTTCAAAGGCGCCGAGGGAGCTGCGGGTGGGAGGGGCTACGCCCCCACGCCCCAATGGACACACCGCGCCTGCACAAACCACTGAACAAAAATCGAAGGAACTCAAGCAATGGACGTTTCACACCTTGAATCTTCATGTTTTATGTTATGTTTGGTGTAAAATTGCAATAGGCCTGACCAAAGGCGAGTAGCCTTGGCTACACAAGACTCCCTTTTATATCAGAAGGGTGCAAAATGGCAAGAGTGCCCACAGTGTGAGTAAGGCAGAGCCTGATTTTGCAATCAAAGGCAAATTAAATTCATTTGATTTCAGATTGAAATGGAAAATCCAGAGCAGAATCCCACAGTTCATGTTCCTCCAACGCCACTGATTAAAGACTCCTTCCAGAAATCAGACAGTTTAAGTTACCACTATATTGTACATAATGTCCTCATTATATTTACTGGTGTACTGCTACTCTGTTGCTCTTTTACAAGATTTCACTCAAACATAAATTCACCTGTATAAAATCAAGACTAAAGGCCTGTAATTATCAGCAGAATATTTAGCGTTTTCACTTCAAAAGCCATAACATCTTCTAACGCTTGTCAATACATATTGAGTGGGAGAAACATCCATTACAATGCAGGCATTTCAATGCAATGCCTTTACAACGCAGCAAATACAACGCAAGTTCCATTGCAACCCATGCCATTGCAACGCTGACCAGCACCTTCCCTGAGATAAGCACCCAGCGGTGTTAGAATACTAAATGACATTGTAATGGTGCATGTGTTGTATTGGCTTGCATTGTAATAGCATTTGTTGTAATGGAAGTTGCAGTTGTAAAAACCACGTTGTAAAAGTATGCACTGTAATAGTTTGTGTTGTAACATCATACATCCATTGAGTGGAAATGGGAAGTATTACAAATTTGGTTAATGGCTTCCATTATCAACATTTTGAGTGAAATGCAGTCGTGGGTAAGAAAATATGAGAACCTGCATCTCCATCTGTACAGTGATGTTAACGTGATCTTTGCACTGCCCTTAACAACACACACATTTATTTTGTTTAGAGTTCTGTAGGAATGGATTCCCTAATAGACATTTGTCTGATTTTCTGTACTTCCACTTCTTATCAGTAGGGTTTACCTAGTGTACACCACACTTTGCCCTAGAGTTACTTATGCTGTGCATGGTGCACAGACATAATATTGAGTTTTTAATATCGACCTACATTAATATCGAGTTTTAAATATCATGGGGACATAATATCGACATCAAGAATATTGACGACCAGAATATCGACCTGAAGGTAAGAAATATCATTTTTGTTAATATCGAAGTTAGTAATATCGATAGCAAAAATATTGATGTTAATATTATCGATGTTTATATTAGTGTTATGTATTTTTGAATGTATTTTATATGTATGTGTTCTATATTTTTTGTTAAGTATTGTACTGTTTTTTAAAATATATGTATACATTTTTAGAAGTTAGTCATTCTTTTCAAAGTAAAGTATGCATTTTAGTACCGTAGCGGGTTGTGGGTTTATAGTGGAATAGGGTGGAAAGCAATGTTAGTAAATTCAATAATAATTTTTAGCAATTATTAATTATTGTTAATTAATTTTTACTCTTTAGTTCTGTAGAGGCTTGTGGGTTTATAGGGGAATCGGGTGGGATATAATTTAATTGTAATTAAGCTAATATTAATTTGTATTTACTGGTATTAATAACTAATTTATGGTTAATTATTAATTGTTAATTTGTTTTTATTAATTTATTAATTGATAGAATTTTATGTGGAGTGTTTTTTGTTTGTAAAATTATTTTTTTGTCCTCATTTGCCTCGTTTCCACCCTTCTTCTAACTATGCCAACCCTGGGTTTTCAAACCTCATACGCTGTAAAAAGAGAAACAAGGTGAAGGCTCCCCAAACAGCGCCCTTCAATTAGACCTCCTCTTTCATTTCACCGCAGCCCTTTCCCATGTCCTCCTGCTCACACAGAGACGACTATAACCAGCCGAGGCAGGGGAAGGCTTAATCATGGGACCATTTTTCAAAATACCCCAATACCCACCACACCAGGACAGAAAGGGATTCCAACATTCATATCTCCTTTTCCCCTGATCCGAAATATCCAACTTAGCAAAATATCTCATCGATTTCAACCAACCATCCTCCACTGAGGGAGTGGGAGATACCCACAGTTTACAGATCGCCCTGCGTGCCAAAAGTAGGGCATAAAATAACAGCTTTGCGCTGTCTTTGGGAACAATGCATTGCAGATCCAATCTTCTAAATAAAACAAATACAGCGCTTACCTTGATTTGCAAATTTAAGACACTGGACAGGCAATTACTCATGGCCTCCCAAAAGGACTGAATCTTCGGGCAGTGTATAAACATGTGTAGATCATCTTCATTCGGACTGCCACACTTAGGACCCGCCACCACTCCTCCTGACCCAAATTTGGATAACCTTTGTGGAGTCCAGTAAGCCCTATGCATAGTAAAAAAATGGTTCCACCTCAGATATGCAGGTATGACTATTTTATAAAGCATAGACATTGAGACTTGCCATTGGTCTTCCAGCACGGTTTCTGGCAAACATCCTCCCCACAGATCCTCTGGTAAAGTTAAAGCGCTGTCTTTCATCTCAAGCATCAGCCAATACCACATTGCAATTTCCTTCTTGAACACAATGCTGGAGGGGAGATTTTCCTCAAGTTCATTAGGATCTCCTATTTTTTCACCCAACGCCAAATGCCAACTTTAGATCTGGAAGAGTTTGAATCTTGAGAACTTTGAACCTATCGCCTGATCGCACCAACCCCACGAAATTAACTGACCATCTGGCAATAACTGCTTCCACCTTAGTATACCCGCCTCGTTTAAAGGTAAAGCCAGTATATCCTTAGTCCATTCCAGAGAGCCTGGTGCATCCCATATCAGGGCCAACTGGCTAAAGTAAGGAATTTTTAGTGCCTTCATAATTTTGTACCACATTTCCACCATGTCCTTTAAAATCTTTAATCTAACTTTCTTAAAATATTTCGGATCAGCATATTTACACTTAAACCCCCTTTCTGCTCCATTTTCTATCTCAACATTTCTTTAAACATCCTGCATATCTCTGCATTCGTGGGGGTATCCAATAGCATTCTACCATTTTTAATAGAAATGCACAGGAATAGAACAACAAATCGGGCATTACTAAACCCCCCTTCACCAGCCTCCTTCTCAAGGCAAGCCGCGGTCCTTTAGATGCCCAAATGAAAGAGCTGATTTCACTCTCCAGTTTTATGAACCACTCTTTTCTTAAAGTTAGGGAGATTGTTTCGAACAGAAAAGTTATCATCTTCACTAAGTTTACTCTGCCAAATAATGTTAGTGGGAGATGCATCCAACCCCGTAAACTGGCACTTATTTCCTTCTTGACCCTGTCAAAATTTGCCTTAGTAAGGTCTGAAATATTATGGGTGATCCTGAATCCTAGATATCTCATTTCTTTTTTGCACTCAAACTCTCTGTTCTCATATTCCAAGCCATGACTTCTGTTTTATCCTTATTGATATCATAGCCTGAAATTTTCCCCAAATCAGTCATCATCTCCAGGACACGCCTCAAAGTGTGTGGTAAATTAGTTGTAAAAATTAAAATGTCTTCCACACAGAGCCCAATTTTTTTAATTCAGCCATTAAATAATTCAAAAGGCAATATATCAATACTACTCCTTATTATACCTGGCTAGCAGCTCAATATACAGATCAAACAAAAGTGGGGACAGGCAGCACCTAACTTCCTTAGCGGCTCCATTCTTTTCCCTAACTCCCATTATCTGTTGGAGGTTACTCTCGACAAATCCGATCCTATTACAATTCTTACTCTGTTCACTTGTAATGTTTTATTATTCAGGCCTTAGCTAAAATCTTCTCTTTCAGAGTACAAGTGAGGAAATTAACAAAAATTATCCTAGGTTTGGTTCGATTTGTATTTAGCCTAAAAGGATCTCTAGGGATCCTTTGAATGTCCCTAGCAATTTCTTCCTTGGTTTCCTCCAATTGAAGCTCTCTTCTGAACATCTGAACCACATAACTTGTAACGTCTCCTCCTTCTTTGCCCCCAGGAACTTTTAGAATCTTTAAATTGTTCCTCCTTTGAAAATTCTCCAACCGTTCCACTCTTTCATCTTGCTCCTTCACCTTTGCTCTGAAATCTTCAATCTCTTTCCTGTTAACCTGCACTTCCTCCGTGAGGTCTCTAACTTCAGCTTCTAGTGCCAGTGTTCTTCCACTCAAATCATCTATCTTTTTTTCTAACACTTCACAGGCAGTCCTGATTTTTTTCTGATTTAACTCTGAAGTCTCAAATCTATTTCAAATCTCTAAAGTGAGGGTAGTAAGGAACACGCTCATGGAGGGATCCCCACTCCCAGGGTTTAAACCCGCTACCCATCTCTTCTTGCCCAACTCTGGTATACCTCCTAAGCACTAACTCACTCTGCCCCCTTCAGAATTTAAAGAGTTCCCTCCTTTGTCCAGAAGTGACTTAACTGAAGACTCTAAACTAACATCTGGGCCATTTGAAAATACCTCACCCTCCGGTGATGCCACTGCATCCCCCATCTCCACAGATAACACTTGAAAATGATTTGGGCTTAGATGTGCTGACCAAACTCCCACATTTAAATCACTCTCAGTGCTCCCCTGACTGTTTAGTTCATCATTTTTCCTTTGCTTCTGTTAATTATATTGGAGCTCAACTTCCGCCATCATAGGGTTACTCCTTAACACCAAGCTTTTCGGAAGTACTTTGGGGTCACCTTTACCTTATGCTCCAAAGAGCCCCCTCTTGCCAATTTTTTATGTACTGTGTTCTCCTTACTTGACAGTCCGCCCCTAGACTTCACCTCCTTCATTCTCACCCCTCATTCCTTTTCGCACTTAGGAGGGAAATCCACCAATTCGGGGAATTTCACTGTGCCCCTCTCACCACACTTCTTAGAATGTATCTTGAAATTCCTCTGGAGCTGCCCCCGACAGTCTCACCAGCACTGCAGCCCCTCTCTATCCTCTCAACTTACTTTTTACTTTTGTCAGACCTCTGGCACTTACCATTGACTTCCTGCTCCTGAGCCGGTTGAGAAAAGGGGTGTAACTGTACCTCTGCTGTTTCCAAAATTGGGGACTGTTTCACAATGTTTTTACCAACGCAGTCCACCTGCCCTCACTCTTACTGCTGCTTCCTCCTCTGCTCCCCCGGAAGAGAACCCTAGCAGCCGAATGACACCCCTGGAGTAGCTCCAGCTCCACTCTCCCCCACAGCTGCTTTGCCATGATTGCAATCTCCACTTCCCGCCTCCTAACTCCACGCCGGGCTTCAGCTACAGGGTCCCCGGCCTCCACCCAGAGCCGAAAAACATGTAAGTTCTGCTGAAGTAATATACTCACTTCAATGCTTTTAAAATAAATATCCATAATCGCAACTGCCAAACTGTTAACCAAAACCTCCACTGCATGCCTCCGGAACACCAGCGACTCACCGCTAGCCGGCTGCCATGTTTCCCCCCACTTGTTTCTGTATTTCCTGCATTGTTGGGTCCTATGCGGAGTGGGTTGTGTGTTTATTGGGGAATAGGGTGGGATGTAATTTAATGTTATTAAAGTATTTTTTTAATTTATTGGTATTTTTAATTAATTTATTGGTAAAGTATTAATAAAACATTATTTATTTACAAAAAGTATTTAATTTATAAGTATGTTATTTTTAACCCCTACACTATCCAACGCTTTCCCTACTGTTGCACTCTTTGGAGTGGCAATAGTCATTTTTACCCCTACGCTATCCAACACTTTCCCTACTGTTGCACTCACTGGAATGGGAATGGTAAATTTTACCCCTCCGCTGTCCAACACTTTCCCTACTGTTGCACTCACTGGAGTGGGATTAGTCATTTTTACCTCTACACTATCCAACACTTTCCCTACTGTTGCAACCTTTGGAGTGGGAATAGTAATTTTTACCCCTAAGCTATCCAACACTTTCCCTATTGTTGCACTCACTTGAGTGGGAATACTAATTGTTACCCCTACACTATCCAACACTTTCCCTACTGTTGCACTCACTGGAGTGGGATTAGTCATTTTTACCTTTACACTATCCAACACTTTCCCTACTGTTGCACTCTTTAGAGAGGGAATAGTAATTTTTACCCCTACACTATCCAACACTTTCCCTACTGTTGCAACCTTTGGAGTGGGAAAAGTAATTTTTACCACTAGGCTATCCAACACTTTCTCTATTGTTGCACTCACTTGAGTGGGAATACTAATTGTTACCCCTACACTATCCAACACTTTCCCTACTGTTGCACTGTTTGGAGTGGGAATATTAATTTTTACCCCTAGACTATCCAACACTTTCCCCACTGTTGCACTCTGTGGAGTAAGTATATATATTATTTTATATATGTATATGTTTAATTTATTATAACATTATATATATTAGT
This sequence comes from Lissotriton helveticus, assembly GCF_964261635.1. Taxonomy (NCBI): domain Eukaryota; kingdom Metazoa; phylum Chordata; class Amphibia; order Caudata; family Salamandridae; genus Lissotriton; species Lissotriton helveticus. The sequence continues at coordinate 1,850,422,931 of NC_136068.1, forward strand.
TATTATTTTCTTTTTTTTATAAATCTTTTTATTATTTTAAAACCAAAAAAAAAGAAATGGACACATCCAGCGCCATACATTCATAAAACATTAACAGATTGGACAGATACTTTGACAGGATAGACTTGGAGCAACAGGAGAATCCCAGATGCGCCTGCGTGATAAGTCCAAAACAGATATTGCAACAATACAATCGAGAGACAGTCTAAGCACAGGCCATCTAATCCCGCCCACACCATATAATCAGGATAATAGAAGAAGCGTGGCCACCGGACATTGGAATTTAAAAGAAAGCAGGATATATTACCAACTATACTAAAAAAGGAAAGACCACGAAAGACTAAGGAAAGAGAAACCAAGAGAAGGAAACACAAAGAAAATAATAAACCCATCCCCCCACCCTGCACCCCTGCATATGCCTGTCGCCTAACCCCAACTAGCAGCGTGCCTGTCGCCCCAACTAACTAGGTTTCGAAGATGGAAAAGAGAAAAAATGGGGGAGGGCATATCCGTATGGGCTCCCAGCCCCCTTCCCCCCCTGCCGGAGACAGGCACCCCCTATAGTAAAAATACAAGTGTATCAGAGACCATAGTAGAAGAAAATTAGGGGGAGGCGTAATACACAGCCCAACCTCCCGTAAGTCCAACAGTTGCAGATCAAACACCCATTTGAGCCAAACAAACCGCCCCGGTCAATCGATCTCAGCCTTGACCCTTACGAACCATCACGCGAGCCCCTCCCAGCAAGACTAATATGCCAACAAGAGAATCAAAGAGGAAAAGAATCTATCAAAAATCAGTCCATTACTACTCGTAGTCTGTGAGTCCACGAGAACTTCAGCCGCACAGAAAAGCTCCCTCCTGAATGGATAGTCCCATTGTAGTTTTTCCCGCAATCGTACAGTCACCAAGGAGGGAAAGGATGAAAACAAAGTGGAAGAACAGTCAACAACAAAAGTCTCCGGGAGGGGAACGTCAATCGATATATCCAAAGTCAGCAATGATGGAAGGCTTAGCGATATGCTCATGACCTCGGGAATACAGTTCTCCAAGGCACCAACCGAGGGTTTCGACACTTGTTTCCTCACGGGGTCTTCGCACAGAATCAAAATGGCCGTTGCTTAAATCGCAGCCGGTTGCAGTTCCTGCAGTGGGGCAGGGTCCGGTTCCACAAACATCACCTCAGATAGGCCCGTATTAATTTTGTGTATCAGTGCATCCATATGCGAATGAAATGCCCCGATCGCTACCAATACTGACATCAGCGATGACTCATGCTCAGTTCGGCCATTATCTCTCGCCTGGTAACAATCATAATCACCTCCCCCGGTGAATCTGGTATCCCCGGGGTTTACCTTGTTACCTTGTTGCCGGTGGTTAGCTGTGAGGAGCTGTAGCTGACTGCCGCATCCCTGCATAAGGATCTGCCCAAAGGATTTCATAGCTGCTCGCCGCTTGAGGACTCTTTAAAAGTATTGGTTCCTGGACTAGCGCTGGAGCGCTGTGATTAGGGAAGGTGTGGGTTGCAACGGCGACAGGGCTGCGAGCGTGAACACAGGGACTCCGTTTCCCAGGAGTCCCTGTACGACCTGAACTCACCACCTGGTCCGCTCTCCCTGCCTGGCTGCCCCGCCCCCTGACCACGAAGCATTCAAAACTTGCCACTCCCTTGGACTCAGCGGGGTTTACCTTGTTACCTTGTTGCCGGTGGTTAGCCGTGAGGAGCTGTAGCTGACTGCCGCATCCCTGCATAAGGATCTGCCCAAAGGATTTCAGAGCTGCTCGCCAGACCCGCTTCGCGGATCCCGCTTCGCCGCTTGAGGACTCTTTAAAAGTATTGGTTCCCGGACTAGCGCTGGAGCGCTGTGATTAGGGAAGGTGTGGGTTGCAATGGCGACAGGGCTGCGAGCGTGAACACAGGGACTCCGTTTCCCAGTAGTCCCTATACGACCTGAACTCACCACCTGGTCCGCTCTCCCTGCCTGGCCGCCCCGCCCCCTGACCACGAAGCATTCAAAACTTGCCACTCCCTTGGACTCAGCGGGGTTTACCTTGTTACCTTGTTGCCGGTGGTTAGTCGTGAGGAGCTGTAGCTGACTGCCGCATCCCTGCTTAACGATCTGCCCAAAGGATTTCATGGCTGCTCGCCGGACCCGCTTCGCGGGTCCCGCTTCGCCGTTTGTGGACTCTTTAAAAGTATTGGTTCCTGGACTAGCGCTGGAGCGCTGTGATTAGGGAAGGTGTGGATTGCAACGGCGACAGGGCTGCGAGCGTGAACACAGGGAATCCGTTTCCCAGGAGTCCCTGAACGACCTGAACTCACCACCTGGTCCGCTCTCCCTGCCTGGCCGCCCGCCCCTAATCATCTCCCCTCCCTGTATAGCAGGTATACTACACCACTGCGCGGGAGCGCGCGGGAGTGTCCCGGGAGGAGCTTGTGACAAGGGCGGGACAGTCTGTGGCCGTCAGGGGCTGCAGGAGGCTGGGCTGGGCCCACTCCCTAACTTCCATTCTTTGGGGTTATCTTCCACTGTTGCTTATAGTCTGATGTAATCCGGGGTGCCCCAAGTGTCTAGGATGCCCACTGAAATGTCTAACTCCCTTCCCTCTAGCGTTGGGGTGTCTATACTCGGCCCCTTAGACAAATATTTTGCAAGGGCAACCAAAGAAATAGATAAAGAACTTTTGCTAGCGGAGAAACGTGCAGAGCGCCGTTTCTCAATAGAACTTCTTAAAAAGAAACCACGGTTTACTCCTCAAAGGTTTCCCATCTCCCTAGAGTCAGGTAATACCTGTAGGTTGGAAACTGATGCCGAGTTATTTAGCACCGACCACATTCCTCTTATTTTTCAAGACCACAGTACAACCCCTGTACAATCTGATATTACCAATGATGGTAACCACAATTGCCTCTCTATTAATTCCAATTGTCTTATAGATTTAAACTCCCCTGTTGGCTTGGATCCTGTTTCACAACTCCAGTCAACCTTTTCTACCCAACCAATTGACATTGATGCACCTACAGAGTCACTTCCATCAGTTACTGTTAGCAAGACCAAAGTCAACTCTAAGAATCCCCGGAGGGTACATTATTCTTCACCAAAGAAAAGGAGGAGAAAAGGTGGGGAACAAAAAGGGGAACATTTTTCGAACATAACCCTTTCTCTGGTAGGCCCCAAAGACAAACCATCTGGCCTTCTAGAGAGGGATATCTTAACAGGTACCCAAACATCATCCATCCCAAGAGAATCAACACCATTCACCAAGGAGACAATGGAGACGTTTGAACGGCTCCTAAAATCCTATATGCTCCCTCTCATAGAGAGAGTCAGAACTTTGGGGGAAAAAATGGACTGCATCCTGGCAGCCTTTTGCCCAAGTGCAAATCCTGACCCCGTGAAACCTAAAGATCCGCCTCAGTTAAAATGCCAGCCAAGCTCTAAAACTCTCAACATAACTAGATCTCATAAAGAGAAGGAAAAACTAAAATCCAATAGTAAAACTGCTCCCCCAAACACTACTAAGCCAAAGGATGTATATGACCCACCCAAAGAGAAGCACGTGACAGCCCTTAATAAACCGCCTTTTTCCACTAAAGCTCCAAGTATGATCCCGGGGATAGTTAAACCACAAAGAGTATATTCAAATCGTAGGAATATAGTGGATTTACCCCCAGAGTCTGCTAATTATGTGATCCTTCTAACAGGCGTCCCAACTATTTCTAAGGACTACATTGAATATAATGATAATCTTAAAAACAAAGTTATTTTTTGGTTGCGTAAAAACATTCCCCTCCCCCCTCATCTAAACGGAGATATAATCTCCGTAAGACGATGTCAATGGGTGGGTCCCAGACCCAAAGACATTGAAGGGGATGTTGTGATCGTAAACTTTAAGGACCATAGAGTGGTCACACATATTAGCGACTGGTACCCAGGAAGAAGTGAGGGGGGAGTTTCAACTCGCAACTTGAGTTACTTTTATCCCGAGGCTTTGTTTATTCCTCCTAATCATCTCGTAACTCGCAGAAATGTTCATCCCCAGAATTTAGCTAATTGTCCACCACATTTCTTACGCCCAGCCAAAAACCCAAATAACCTCTTCCCTGCTCCCTTATGCCAACGCCCCCCAGATATTTCCCTTCATCTAACAACTATTCTAACCCCTCTAATTCTAACGAGCATTGGAACATACAGTTGTATAACTTATATGAACCCCTTTCGGGATTGGAATCAAACGATTGACTTGACCTGTCACTTTCTGATACGGAGGTCACTCAAGATCGTTTGGGTGTCTTTGCTACATTAGACAATGTACCAACTAATGTTGAGGCACAGAAAGAAATGGTATGTCAGGTTGGGAATGTGGAGCCAGATTTATATAGAGGTAATCATGATATAAGCTTGGTAACAGATAAGGCTGAGGTCCAGGATGTAATGGTACCCCAGGTTGGAAATGGGGAGATTGATACATCTAGAGGGAATCAAGGCAGAAGCATGGCATTTGGGATGGCTGTCTGTGGGGATGATGAAATTAATAACATTCGTCCCCACCTTAGGAGGGACGATGTACTAATAGAGGCTATTTTAAGCCAGGGAGAGGGTGACCCTTTACCATCAAGCATGAATGCCTCCGGACGGGTGGAATTGGCCAACCATCCAACATCATTGAAAGTTATTTCATGGAACCTAGCTGGCCTACGTAGTAAACTACAAATTGAGGAATGGCTGGAGCTAGTGGATAACCAGGATATCTTAATCTTCCAAGAGACCTGGGCGATTGACCCTATATTCCACCATGGGTATTTAAAAATATTATAAACCAGCTCGTAGGACAGGAGTGGGTAGACCGTCAGGGGGTCTATGTGTCTGGTTAAGACAGTCATTGAACTATTATATAACTGAGGTGCCCACCACAAATCCTGACATCCTTGTGATTAAGCTTTCAAGATCTGGCTCCCAGGCGATAGTTGTTATAAATGTTTATGTACGGGGAATCCCGGGGGGACGTAGCCCAATTGGTATGTTTAATGATTTAGAGCACATTTTTAACCAAGTTGGAAGGGAACCCTTTATCATTTTGGCAGGAGACATAAATTGCACTTTCGAGCCATGCCTTGGAAATGAGATGGACTTCCTGGCAGAAGAGGACAAACTTTGGAAGATTCCATCCCTAGAATTAGCATCTATTAAGAAGGGGACAGAAGCAGCTTTCCACTGGATGGGGTTCTGCCTAGAATGGGGACTGAGAGCCGCAAATGGGCGTACCCCTTCAGACAAACACGGGAAGCATACATTTGACAATGGTCATAGGACGAGTAGGATTGATTACATCCTTATTAGGGCTGAGTGCTGGTCCTCTCTGGTAGATATGACAGTGGTGGATTGCCCCGAGAGTGATCACAATCCATTAGCACTCAGACTCGTACTCGCACCTGATAGTAACCATCGGAAGGGAGCACCGCACAAATGTGCCACGGCAGATGTGTTTCTGGAGAACAATAGAAGAAGGGTACAGTGGTGCAGGGTTGTGGAGGAGTCCGCCACCTTAAAAATAATCTCAGGGAAAGTCATGGAGGTAACGCTCGCTATGGAGAATACAACTGACCCCGGGGATATTTGTGGGTTACATGATAACCTTTTTAAACTTTTGAAATCTTTCTCTCTCACTCCTAATAAACCCGGAAAAAAAAACAAATACCATTGGGTGGGGGAAAGTGGTACAATCAACTGTGTCGCCAAGCCCATATAGACCTACTAGCAGCACTTAAGTCACGCGATAGTGCAGCAATACGGAAGAGTAGGCAGGATTATAAAAAGTGCCAGAAGGAAGCTTAATCAGCCTGGGACGACAAACATTGGCAAGATCTCTATGAAGCAAGTTTATCCCCCAACAAATCGAGGTTCTGGCATGTGCTTAAGTGGGGAAATTCCTATGAGTCTCAACTCCCCTCCAACTATGTAGCGGAATAAGGATGGGTTGCACATTTTGGGGCACAGTTCAGCAACTCTGGTCCCCTAGTTGCCCCTGTAGCAAGTATGTGTGTAGTAAGTATGTGTGCGGCCCCGCTAAGAACTCCGGGCTTAGTTCCCCTCTTTGATCGTTTAGATGTAGAGCTGGCCTTAAGCATGACCAAAGGGGGGAAAGCCCCCGGCATAGACTGTATTCCCTCAGATCTTTTCAAATTTGATCAAGCAGCATGGGTCCCCTATATATTGAAAGTTGGTAACGCGGTGGCAGATGGAGCCCCGATACCTGACTCATGGCAGGGGGCGGAAATCCTTCCTTTATTCAAAAAGGGTGATAGCTCCCAGGCAGCTAACTATCGTCCAATCAGCCTTATTGACGCCATCCAAAAGATCATCTCTCGGATGGTGCTGTTTAAGATCTCAGCTTGGATGGACGAAATGTCAATACTGTCACCCATGCAGGCCGGCTTCAGGCCCTGCGTAAGCACTATAGACCAGATCTTAAGATTTATTCTAATATACCGGAAGGTGGTGGTCCTAAATGGTGGTGTGATCTATGCGGCCTTTGTGGACTTGAAGTCCGCTTTCGATTTGGTTCCAAGACCCAAATTGTGGGAAGCTCTGATACAAATGGGACTTCCGAAGGACCTGTTGGACTTAATCATAAGACTTCATGATAAGAACTATGCCCAGGTCCGATGGGGTATGCAGGACCAAGTCACCAAAAAGTTTCCGGTGACACGAGGAGTCTGTCAAGGATGTGTCTTTACTCCAACCCTTTTTCTTCTATTCATTAATAGAGTGGTTGCATATTTTTTGGACAGACCTCTCCAATCTACGACCTATCTCCCTCCTGCCTCACCTGGGTAAGGTTACAGAGAGACATGTGAACACCTATCTCTCTCAACATCTGGAAGCGACGGAAGGCCTGGACTACTCACAATCTGGTTTCAGGCCTAACCACAGCACAGAATCAGCCCTTCAAACAGTGACCAACAACATCAGAATGGCACTGGATGAGGGCAGTTCCCTGATTCTGGTGCTGTTGGACCTTTCCGCCGCTTTCGATACGGTGTCTCACACTGTGCTCCTTGACCGCCTAGGTGAGGTCGGCGTGGAGGGAGGAGCTCTGACTTGGTTGAGGAGCTTTCTGACTGGTCGTGTCCAAGAAGTTAGGCTGGGCTCCCACAAATCCATGCTAAGGGAGCTCAATAAGGGCGTGCCACAAGGCTCATGCCTCAGCCCTACACTTTTCAATGTGTATGTGGCACCCCTAGCCAACTTAGCTAGATCTTTCGGTTTCACCCCGGTGTCGTACGCTGACGACACCCAACTCCTTTTCCCTTTTAAAACTCTCACATCTGCAATAAAAAGATCTTTTGCAGATGGTATGAGAGCCATTGCAGACTGGATGTCAACTAACTCTGCAGTGCAATGTGGGGAAAACGGAGGTCATGTGTTTTGGACAAGCGGCAACATATTGGTCATCTGACTGGTGGCCCGTGGAGCTTGGCCCTGTCCCCACCCCCAAGAGTTCTGTTAGGAACCTGGGAGTGCTCTTTGATCAGCAACTTACTTTCAAGGGACATGTCAATCAGGTTGCTGGTACCTGCTTCCGGGCTATCGGGATGTTGAGACGAGTCTTCCCCTATATTCCAGACCATCATAGAAAAACGCTCGTGCAGGCTCTGGTCATCAGCAGGGTGGATTACTGCAATGGGCTGCTCCTCGGAGCTAACGAGGAGCAGCTCAGTAAATTGCAAGTAATCCAAAACACAGCAGCAAGGATTGTCCTGAATGTTCCAGCTAGGACTCCTTCCAGTCCCCTGCTGAAGAGACTTCACTGGCTTCCAGTGAGGAAGCGAGTCCAATTTAAGACTCTATGCACGATTCACAAGAGCATGATAGGGGAGGGCCCGAAGTACATGATTAAGATCTTTCAGCCCTACATCCCGGGGCGTTTTTTGCGCTCCAGTCATCAGCAGCTCCTGCAGATACCAAGAGTAAAAAAAAACAGACAAGGTGGCCGTGCATTAGCCTATGCCGGCCCAACACTCTGGAATTCCTTGCCCCCAGAACTCAGATCAATCTCCAGTCATCTGTGTTTCCGGAAGAATTTAAAGACGTACCTGTATCCCGATAAATAAATTACTACTCAGTTTCAGCACTCTTTATTAGTCATGCTCTCGTAACTAGCACAATCTCGTGGTACAGCAATAGCGCAGAGATACCCCTTCGGGAGTCTAGTCTGGCGCTTTATAAGAATATAAAATAAATAAATAAATAAATAAATACTCCTACTGATGCGCCTAGTCTGGGTGGTATGAAGTTTCCTCTTCTCATCTTTGCGGATGACACGCTCATACTCTCAAAAACACAAAAGGGGCTCCAATTGGCTCTCAGCAAATTTGTAGAATTCTGTGATGCCAATGACCTGCAGGTCAACACCAGCAAAACCAAGTTTATGGTTTTTACTAAAAATAGACCAAGATTAGGCCAGGTAAGCCTTAATGGCATTAATTTGGAACAGGTAAATGAGATGATTTACCTTAGGGTTGTTCTAGATTATAGATTAAGATGGACTTCCCAGATGGATGTATTATCACTAAAATTCTCTCAGCTGAGTGGGACATTGGTTAGGGAACAGCGATCTTCCCTAACCAAGAGAATAAGCCCAGCGCTTAAAACTTATAACACGAAGATTAGATCGGCCATTGTATATGGAGCAGATCTCTGGGGCTATGTTGATTTGTCCCAACTTGAGAAAATCCAAAACATGTTTTTACGAAACTTGGTGGGTCTTCCACAATCGACCCCTATGCTTCCCTTATTGTTGGACCTGGGCTGCAAACCAATAAAGGAATTGGCAAAACTGAGAATTATTTCACTTTGGAGGCGAATCTGGGTAACCCCTGAATTGGCCACATTTGCCGCGGGACTAGAAGATCTTAGACGTATAGTGGGCTGTGGAAATCTTCTTTGGTTTAAAGCTTTAAAATCTATTTTGTTAGATATGGGCCCTATTCAGCTATGGTCCGACCCTAGGACTAGTGTGTTTCCATCAAAAAAAGACCTCAAGGATCAGTTTTGGGCTGTATATAGAAACAAGCTGATTATGGAACATAGCTCGCTAACCCTTTCTGGTAGGTTTTTGAAGCACAAGGTGGACCCAGTCCTGGAAAGTTACTGGGACGCCATAACAAAGAGTATTGATAGAAAACTTTTTCACCAATTTAGAATAGGAACGCTACCCTTGAGATCGTTCACACATAAATGGAAGGGTGGGACGGGGAACTCGTGTCCATGGTGTAAAGAACAGGAGAAAACTGTGGGTCACCTCTTTTTTGTTTGTCGTGCTTATGCCGCCCCACGGGAAAAATGGCTGAAACCAATCTGTCGAAACCTTAACACTAGAGGGGCCAATGAGGCCCTAAGGCTGCTAGGGACGGTAACATCACTCCCAGTGGCTTTAACAGTTGCTAAATTTTTAGGTTGGTCTTGGATCATCAGAGTTAGAAAACCACAGTGATAGTTTGTTCCTGAACAAACCTATGAGTGAGGCTATTTGTACGTCTTTTAGACAAAAATTTAATTCGATTTTTAAGATGTGACTTTTTGTATTATATAAACTATGTATTATGTCGTCTTTTTAAAGTTTTTACTGTATTTTCTGTGATGTCTTTTATGGTTAATTTTACCAAAATAAAGACGTATGAAACTGAAACTGGTATCCCCGGGGAAACAAACAGGATCACGAACGGGCGGCGTCGGAGGGTGACTGTTCGTTATATGCGGCAGTAATACGCCCGTCGACACCACAGGCAAAGGCCCCGACCCACCGAACCCCGGCAGGGGCCAAAAACGGGTCCACCGGATGGTGACCTCCACCCACAGTCGATATCGTGCCAAGTCACTCCTCCCTCGATGTTAAGTAGTCAAACGATCGCCGACAAATTCGGGCAAAGAAGAAACCTCCACTTCGATAGACCGGACCCTGCTTGAATCACTCGGCCGATGTTGTTGAACTGCAACCCGGCTATGCAGATACTCGAGGCCCCGGCTTCCCCGCTGGACTAGGCCACAAAATTAGACTCGACGCAACTCCGTAAAACAAGCCGATCAAAATTTCAGGATTACACCATCGGAGTGCGGAACAGTTCATCTACACGGAGGTAGGGCGTAAAAACAGGATAATGGACAGGATCATCTGGCAGGATACGGAGGTCGGCGGAGCCGGGAGCCTAAGCTGCCATCTTGTTTGCCAGCGTAGCTCCTCCCCTAGTTATTATTTTCAAACATGTTTTAATATTTTTAACTATGTTTCTTTTAATTATATGTATTATTTACTTTATTTCTCGCTATTTTTTAACATTAAAAAAAACGATATTTTGTACAACTATATTTTTGACATTGATATCTTTTTTTAATATTTTTGTACTGACCATGATGTAACTAGGATGTCGATATTCTTGACTTTGATATTTTTGCGTCAATATTTTGCTACCTCGATATTCGGTCCGTCGATATTTTGTCAGTGATCCGCTTTGAGTCAATGAGCATTTTCATATGTGACAGATGGACATTTCTAGGCAACCATCCATGGGCTTTGACATAAATTCATATCTAAAACATTCATGGACAATGTTTTAACTTTTCCTTGTTTTTAATACTTGGCTTGTGTACTGCAGTGTACAGATCACATAGAAACCACCTATCCTTTGCTACATCATAACCCTGAAAAAGGCAATGCCATTAACCTCTTGTTCAGTTAAAAATTACAGATGATCTGGCATCACGTTGGCAGCGCCAAGTCTGCTTCACCTTTTCAAACTGATCCCTTCGTGTACAATCATTCTTCAAACCTCCACCTCTCACAGATCTTGTCAACATACTCAACTCCCTTAAAGCCACTTCTTATGAAGCTTTCTCTGAGGATGTTCTCTCTCCCCCAATCACCATTGTCAAAAGTCTCAGTAATTGAGAGGGAAGAACTTGCCATTTTTTGGCATTGAGAAAATAAAAACATTTAGGGGGTGATTAGTATAGTGGGCGGATCACCACCACCTGTATGGCGGTGGCAATCCACCCGCCAAAAGTCACCGCTCGCATGACTTTTCCCCTGCCACATTAAGATGGCGGGGGGACCCCGGCGGACGGGAAGACCGTCTACCGGTTTTCTGCCAGTAGGCAATCTGCCCGATTGCCTACAGGGAGGAAAGGCACAGCAATATAGTGGCGAAGAAGTGCCTTTCCATGGCAGTGACTCCGCCATGGAAAGGCAAGGTGTTGGGGGTGTAGGGGGTGCACGTGGCCTGAATTGTGAACTCATTGCTGTAAAGTGATGTGCTCTGGGCACTGTAACATACCTGTGGAAGTAGTGTTAGTTATTGTACTCCGCTGCATTTGCATGCACAACGTGGCAGGCCCCGCACGGGGCCTGCCACGTTGTGCATGCAAATACGAGACATGCATATATTGCATTGTGGAGGGTGCTGCTTCCAGCACTGCCTGCCACAATGCAATGTATGCAGGATGCCACCGTGGCATCCTAATTGCTGGTCCAGGTTCGCCGCACCGCCCCCCAGCACCGCTATGGGGGGCAGGTGGACAGAAGTCCGCCCGCATCCTAATAGGCCCCTAAGTTTGGGGCACTATAAGTAAGGTTTGCAATTGTCTTGAGCCTTTGAAGGAAGTGCTCATAAAGAATGGTTTGGATTCCATCTTTTCAAGAATAACATGGGTAATTGCACTTCAAGAGTTTTATTTTGTGGTGGAATATATACCAGAAATTCGGAATTTTAAAGCAGATTGTCAGTCTCAGTTGGTATCTCATTCGGATAAGGATGATATACAAGATGAGTTCATTGTAAATAAAAGTAAATATTTGGGAAGTAACTTTGGGAACATTATTTAAGGAACTGTGGAAGTGAAACTGAGAAGATCGGGACTTGGTGAATGTTATAATACCTCTCATACTGATAAAGTTGACCTGTTATTCAAGCCATTGTCTATATTGAAAGAAGAGCTGTCTCCAGGCAGAGGTATGTTGTTGAGCGGAACTAGACTGGTTCCTCTGGAATGTCTGAGGGGTAGATTTTTGTCTCAAGCTCACCTTGGATGTTGAAGAAATCTGAACTCCTTCTCAGGGGTCTCACTGACACTTAGTCCATTCAAACCAATAATAAAGAATTTGGGCATGAAGCTGAAATATAAAAGAACATTTTTATTAACCTTAAATGAGGTGAGACTATGTCACACAGAAGCCTTAGCAACTGAATGAGGCAGTCTGCTAGAATGGTCTTACTTCATGTCTTATATACTCTTTATCCTGCCCCAGGCATGTAAGGGAGTTGTACCAATTACATTCCTAAACAAATGGAAAATCTGGAGAGTCAGCAGGTGAGTAGCCTTTGGGGTTTTAGCAGGATATGGGCAAAACATTATAATTACATAGTTCACAAAGGTTAATCTGATTTAGATGGCACTGCAGGGCATGGCATGATTACATGTACAGTATCCCAACCCAAAAGTTAATCATTAGGAATGCCCCAAATTCAATCTCCAAAAGCCGGACAAACCTATAATTGAAAGCATAACCCATGTAATGAAGAAACATAAAAAAGAAACAGTAACAGATGATGAACATGATAAGGCATATGCAAGGAAACTAAAAGTTAACGATGTCCTGAACATTGATTGGCAATCTCAGACAAAGATCGATCAGGGAAATTGGCTTTGCGAGGTCAGTTTCCGGTGAAGAGGTCAGTTTCTTACAGTTCATTCCAGAGTCAGAAAGAAACTTAGTTAATGTATACATGGACTAAGAAGGCCAGGCCACTTTGTTCACCAGGCTACCTTCACAGGCCTACGTGAGGGCAACACAAAATGGTGGCACAATATAAAATGGAGTCAGTCTCGAGAATTACAGAACCTCAATATAGTGAGTCAGGACCAGAGTTATTATATGCCAATTTTTGGTGGTTTGTTGTGGATATTGAAGGGAAAAGTTTGGTTAGACGATGTTTAGAATGTAGAAATAGTGAGAATAAATTTTGACTCCTCGACAAGTACCCATGATTTCCATAAAGCTTCCAAATGATCCTTGGAAAGAAGTTGCAACTGTGATTAAAGGGAGAAGATCACACTACTTACTTAGCGGGTTTGCTCGGATCATATTTAAGGTGGGGGTTGCATGTGTGCAGGAATTTTCTCCTTCTGGGGTCCTTTAGTTGTTTGAGGATGTTTTAAAAAGAGGGAGTTTCCCCAAATCTTTTTTTTCAGATAATGGTCCTACCTTACGATCAACTGAAATAGAAGAGTTTTTTCATTCTGTGGTACTCATCTGTAACATTATGGTGCTAACTTGTTCTTTGGTTTTCTTCTTTTTGTAGTGCAATCCTGTAGGAGCAAGATATTGTTTCCGAAGATACTTCCCTAAGCCACAAAACCACTGCCTCTTTCAAATGAAAGTTAAGAACTTGAACAGTGCCAGTATGCAGGGGAAAGGGGAAGTGGATGAAAAGAATAGCAAACAGTGTTTACTGTCAATCTGGGTCTGGTCCCCTCTTCATGTTTGCTGTAGCATGGGACAGTGTGCCAAATAAAAGGGAGATGATAAGCAATTGTATTTTAATAAAAACTGTAATACAGTTAGCTAAAGTTGGGACCCTTAGTTAAATTATCAGTTTACAAGAGAAAATATTACCACTGTGCAGGTAGACAAACGATTGATGTTGAATTGGATTATTCAGGAGCTGTTCAGTGGAGAAGTGTGGCTCAATGGTTAGAGTGGCAGACCCTGATGCAGAGGTCTAGCCCGACACCAGGGTTCAATTCCCTGCCTCGGCGGGTCTTGGGCTCAAAAAGTCCACGGACCTGATAATTCTCGCCTCGGTGCCTATTCCAATCATGGAGTCCCACTCTGCAACTCTGGGCAATAGCTTGCTTAATCTCCACAACGGCCCCCACAACGCTAAGGATGCCTGGCCTCCACCTTGGGGGTACCCAGGAGTGGACACCTCACAGGGAAAGCCAGGATGGGTTCCACAGCGGTATTCGTACAAGCGCCTTGAGACCCTTGCGGGTGAGTAGTGCCCTATACAAGTATCAATTTACATTTCTTCACATAAATCATCACAATCACTAATCAATTATCAGTCAATAATGGGAGTTTGTTATGAGTTCAAGGGTTTTAGTAATCACATCTTTTAGTATTTAATCTTAATTAACATCAGCATATAAATTCATCAATATCAATCATTAGTTTGCCAATAATCAATCATCAAAAATAGTCATTAATCATCATTAAATATATTAAGCACGTTCAATAAAGGGAAGAATCACTAATCTAGGAATGGGCAGAAAAGTGTTAGTCAGAACCCTTAAAGAGTTCTCATCTGCGAGAGAGTGAGAACATAAGCATAAAGCTTCTGCATCAAAGTCAAATATATAAACCAAAGTCAGTAAAAACCAGAACTTCTTATAAAGAGAGGTTCAAGAAATTCAGTTGAGCCTCAGAGCAATGTGGATAAAGTAAAAAGGAAAATGGCATAGGGGTATGTATCAACATGATTTGGTTGTGGCTCTGGAGTCACCTCTTCTAGGAGCAGACACTATTAGAGGGAACACTTGTGATCATTGTTTCAATTTGCGGTGCTATTTTCTTCAGCAAGCCAATCATCATTCGATGCTCTCATGGGAACTGGATCACTCCTCATCTTTGCTAAGGAACACAATAAATTTACACAACAGTTATGAAAGCCGCAGCTATTTCTTATCAATTTGTGGCTTCTTCTAGTCTTATTTTGCAACTCTTCCATTTTCAAAACTACTTTTCCTTGAGGGAATAGACATATCTATCATTTGTAAATAGCATACTTATTCAGATCTAACAGCGAACATTGTGTAAGTAGAAACATTTGCAGAATGAGATGGAAACATTTCGGCAACTATTATTCTTTAAGAAAAACATGTCCATGGGAAGGTCACAAAAATAAAATTTTATATGAACTCAGCATTTTTTGTCATGTCAGTTTGTCAGGTAAATGTTGTTTTCATTATTTTGGCCTATTATGGATAAATATGGCTGCATACAACAATTGTTTGCATTTAACCCCTTCGCTGCGGGGGTAATTCCCCCACTGTGCTGGGGGGGGCGCGCACAGCGCCCCCATGCTCATGACGAGCTCAGTTTGTCATAAGGCACGGCTTTCCTGTGCTCATGACGAGCTGAGCTCGTCATAGGTGCACCGGCTCCTGTGGAAAGCTCAGCACAGCAGGGGAATTCTCCCCGCACCTGAGCGTTCCACGGGCCATGACGAGCTGAGCTTGTCATGAGCACCGGAGTGCCGTAGCTCATGACGAGCTCAGCTCGTCATGAGCATGGGAGGGGTTAAATGCGCTTCTCTTTTACTCCTCCATCAATTGCAACCCAATTACCAATGGCAGAACCTCCTTTCGCTAACTTTTTCAAACACTGGTTGTCTCTAATGGTTCTAATTCAGGTTATAAGTCTCTAATATTTTTTGTGAATTCCAAGATTTTCTTAACCTCATCAGGTATTTATGAACAGGAATGCTGGTCTGTCATATCTTGCAGACTCTGCCTTTCTCTGCAAGCACAATAGGGCTTATTTACAAGCCCCTTGTGTCACTTTTACGTCATTTTTAACATGGGAAAAATGACGTAAAAGTGGCGCAAGGTGCTTGTAAATCTGCCCCAATGTGTACAGCTCCAGAAGAGCAGGTTTCCAATTTAACAACAACCACTGAAAGTTTTCTGGTTTTCTCATCATTTAGGATGTCTCCCACCGATGGGATGATTGCTCCAAAAATGTATCCAACCAACTGGGTTCCATCACTTATGCTAAGTGTGTGTCAGTGTGATGGTGTCATTGTTAATTCATCTATACTTTATACAGGATACATTTTTGTAAACTGCAAAGATAAATAACAAATACCCTCCCATTCAGCTAGCAATTGCAAATAAGCACCTTGTACACAAACAAAACAAACTCCAGGTATGACTGATTCTTCTTGCAAGATTTTCCATGAAACTCCCGTATTTCAAATTTAAGCTCAAAAATACTAACTCCCACAGATCATTTTCTAAATTGGTTTCTTCTTTTGAAAGTGGCTATTTTACCATTTTGTCTCCTGTTCAAGTTCAACTTTGGATAGGTCATTTTATTTTTAAATTAATCTTTTTCTTTCTTCCCCTCTAATTTTACTAAGCGCATAGTTCGCTTTCCGTTCTTTCAATATCATAATGAATATTTTCTCTAAAGGTCTCATTAGGCAGGCTAAATTGTTCTTGTATGCTCTAATAGTGCCTGTAGGTAGGTATGTTGAAAAATGATACCAGGCTGTGTCCATTTCATTTGTATCTGAGTGTAAATTGATTCATGCTCTTCTGCAACAGAACTTTTGAAAGAAATGTAAATGTAAATCTACATACTAATCTAAGCAATACACTACATGTGATTGTGTATGATGTATATGGTGGTATTTTACCTCTTCTCCAGCTAATGAGGGTGAATGTGCACAGACATAACAGACTTTTGCATCTATAGCCCGAGTATATCCCTGACCTAATCTAGAACAAATGTTTGCTGGGTAATCTTTGCTCGTGTGACTCACAAATGATGCCTTTTATTCCACCTCATCATACCGTATTTGCAGGTGTAATAAGAGCAATAGTAGAAGTAATATTCTCTTTCAAGGGAGTGAGATAAATCACTAATATAACTGTTAGAACTACTAATACTACTACTGAAAATGTAATACCCATAACGATCTTGCATCTAGCCCTGTTTAGGACACACATGTTTGTCTGTTTCCTGACTATACTTTAAGCAGGTTCCTGTATTGTATTTTGCTGTTAGTTCATTTAGCTTTATTTACAGCAGACGTCATATAGCCATCCCTAGCCCTTCTCCGCCTTCTTTTAAATGTGTTATTCCTACTCTTCTACAGCAGCCTTGGTAAAAGGAAATCTTTATTCATTTAATAATGTCAATTTTTACGTCAGTAGCTTTGCACTTTTCTCATTCAACAATGTTACTCAATTCTTTTGTTTCTTTTCAGAATTGTTTTACATAACAGCTTGCTCAAATTTTTCTTTAGTGCGATGCCACAGGGTTCAACAGTCTGATCTCAGGTCAATTAAATCTGTTATTGGTGTGTTTAACACTTGATTAATATAATATGTCCAAGCATGTGCAGAATACCTCTTACAAGGATCTTTTTGATCTTCTTGGTGTTTCTTGATTTTCCTCTTTGTGTCACTTATACCACTCAATTTTGTTCCTCAATGATTGTTGATGGTATGCGTTCGGATACACTTGACTTCATTTGCTTCGAACCAGATATTTTGCCCATTCAGCATTCTAAGGGACTCTTCTTGAACCAGTAATTGCCTGAATCATCTCTTTGTTCTGGTGTTGTCTCGGCTATGGTCTCAGGTTGAGATCTTGTTTCTTCTTCTTCTTCTCCAGAAACTTCAATGCCACAGGAAAATGGATTGGTGAGACTGCCTGTAGTTCTTCACCCCTTTCTCCTTGTTTCTGTCGTGTCTCTTGCAACCACTGTTTGCTCTTGTCCAGCTTCTGGTGATTCCGCTCCCAGTACTCTAGGTTCTGGTCAAAGAACACTATTTCTTCAATTGGTCCCTTACTCTCTGAATGTGTGATGCATGCACCCAGTTTTCTATCCTGACCAACTTGCCTTTCACACGAGTGGTCGCTCCCCTGGCCACCTCCTCACCTCCTCAGCTCCACCTCACTTGTAGTATCGTAGCGCTTAAATTCTGCTTCTGCAATTTGAACCGCTAGCGCGCACCTCTGGACATTTTCTCTGAATGTACATTATTCTGCATTATCTTTCATAGCGCTTTGACTTGTATTTGGCTGTGCATTACCTTGTACTGTATTGTCTATTGGCATAGCGCTTTGACTCCGCGCTTAATTCCGCTTCCACTGCGCCAGTATATTTACCTTTATCTCGCCCTCATAGCGCCCCCATTGCCCCCACTGCCTGTGCCCCCATATCGCCCTGCCTTGCAGCGCTTGTTGTTGTTGCTGCCATTTTGCTGGTTGACCCGAGCCCTCCCTCCACCTCGCTCCCGCCTCCCAGCTGCCCCTCCCACCCACGAGAGCTACAGGCCGTCTTCACCCTCTCGAAGAGCTGTGACCATCTTGCCTTTCACACGAGTTATCGCTCCCCTGGCCTCCTCCTCACCTCCTCAGCTCCACCTCACTTGTGGTATCGTAGCGCTTAAATTCTGCTTCTGCAATTTGAACCGCTAGCGCGCACCTCTGGACATTTTCTCTGAATGTACATTATTCTGCATTATCTTTCATAGCGCTTTGACTTGTATTTGGCTGTGCATTTCCTTGTACTGTATTGTCTATTGGCATAGCGCTTTGACTCCGCGCTTAATACCGCTTCCACTGCGCCAGTATATTTACCTTTATCTCGCCCTCATAGCGCCCCCATTGCCCCCACTGCCTGTGCCCCCATATCGCCCTGCCTTGCAGCGCTTGTTGTTGTTGCTGCCATTTTGCTGGTTGACCCGAGCCCTCCCTCCACCTCGCTCCCGCCTCCCAGCTGCCCCTCCCACCCACGAGAGCTACAGGCCGTCTTCACCCTCTCGAAGAGCTGTGACCATCTTGCCTTTCACACGAGTGGTCGCTCCCCTGGCCTCCTCCTCACCTCCTCAGCTCCACCTCACTTGTGGTATCGTAGCGCTTAAATTCTGCTTCTGCAATTTGAACCGCTAGCGCGCACCTCTGGACATTTTCTCTGAATGTACATTATTCTGCATTATCTTTCATAGCGCTTTGACTTGTATTTGGCTGTGCATTACCTTGTACTGTATTGTCTATTGGCATAGCGCTTTGACTCCGCGCTTAATTCCGCTTCCACTGCGCCAGTATATTTACCTTTATCTCGCCCTCATAGCGCCCCCATTGCCCCCACTGCCTGTGCCCCCATATCGCCCTGCCTTGCAGCGCTTGTTGTTGTTGCTGCCATTTTGCTGGTTGACCCGAGCCCTCCCTCCACCTCGCTCCCGCCTCCCAGCTGCCCCTCCCACGCTCCGCCCCCTCCACTATCCATTTATGACAGATGTCCCAACGCGCAGCGTCCACGTGCTGCGGCCGCGCCGAAGGTGCGCCAAAGGTAAGCCCGTCTACGCCCGTCCGCGCCTGGACCGCGCCCAGGGCCAGACCCCCTGGTCCCCGCTACACCCAACCCTCCCGCATTACTTACGACGTCTCCACCCTCCTAGCACTTAACCCCGGCCGACATCCTAACTGCGCCCAAGCAGCACCAGGACACACCCACGGACCCTTCACCTGCCACTCCTGCAAATTCTCCTGCTTCAAGAACCACACCAAACCCACAAACACCAAACAGAGATCCAACACCAACAACCTTAAATGCATCCTTCTCAACACCCGCTCGGTTCACAAACACGCCATCGACCTTTGGAATCTACTCGACACCATTTCTCCGGACATCGCCTTCCTAACAGAAACCTGGATGAATGCCTCTTCAGCTCCAGACATCACCATAGCCATCCCAGACGGCTACAAGATCATCCGTAGAGACCGCACCATCCAAACAGGAGGAGGCATCGCCATCGTCCACAAGAACACCATTCGCGTCTCAACAAGTTCAGAAGACAACCTCGCCATCGCTGAACACCTTCACTTCCAGATCCACACCGACCCCAAAACCACACTCAGAGGCATCCTCATTTACAGGCCACCAGGACCCCGTACAAAATTCAGCGAAGACATCACTGACTTCATCACCCCACATGCCCTCCCCTCCGAGGACTACATTCTATTGGGAGACCTCAATTTCCACCTGGAAAAGAGCAACGACAGTAACACTACCACCCTTCTGGACAATGTCGGACTCAAACAACTTGTCAACACCCCCACACACTACGCAGGACACACACTCGACCCTATCTTCTCTTCCAGCAAGCATATCTCCTTCACTCACACCACACCCCTCCACTGGACGGACCACAGTTGCATCCACTTCATTTACAACAAGACCACGATCCACAACCACCCTCAACCAACTCTGCGAAGAAATTGGAATAAAATCACCATCGACCAGATCTCCTCTTCGCTTCTTCAAAAACCCCCTGCCTACTCAACGAACCCTAACCAAGCCGCCATCAACCTCACACAATGGCTAACCCAAACCGCCGACAAACTAGCACCCCTGAAAAAACATCAAATCAAGCAAGGAAGCAAGAACGCCCCCTGGTTCAACGATGACCTTAAGAAATCCAAAAAGCTCTGTCGCTCCCTTGAGAAAACCTGGAAAAAAGACCCAAACACTATCACCCAAGCCGCCTTCAAAAAGGCCACCCGCAAACACCACCAACTAATCCGGACAGCCAAGAAATCAGCACTCAAAGACCGACTAGACAACAACGCCCGCAACAGCAAGGAACTTTTCAACATCATCAAAGAATTCACCAACCCCACCGCCAACTCTAACGACATCACCCCCTCTCAAGCTCTCTGCGACTCCCTCTCCTCATTCTTGCATGACAAAATCACCAACATTCATAACAGCTTTGACAACCAACTAGTTAACGAGTCCACCCCACTCACCTCCAAACCTGTACCTCCTTCGAATAACCTTTTCAACTGGAACCCAATCACCACAGAAGACACCATTCACCTGATGAACTCCATCCACTCAGGATCCCCTACAGA
Source organism: Lissotriton helveticus (assembly GCF_964261635.1). Taxonomy (NCBI): domain Eukaryota; kingdom Metazoa; phylum Chordata; class Amphibia; order Caudata; family Salamandridae; genus Lissotriton; species Lissotriton helveticus. Next base: position 1,850,443,643 of record NC_136068.1, read on the forward strand.
CCCATGCCCCCATCACATCTTCAACAAAGCAGACTCCACTATCGCACCCCATCTCCGAGACGTCATCAACTGCTCCATCAACTCCGCCACATTCCCAGAAAGCTGGAAACACGCCGAACTCAGCGCCCTTCTTAAGAAACCCACAGCTGACCCCACCGAACTCAAAAACTACCGCCCCATCTCGCTCCTCCCATTCCCTGCCAAAGTCATTGAGAAAGCCGTCAACAATCAGCTTGCCGCCTTCCTCGAAACCAACAAATCTCTAGACTCCTCACAGTCTGGCTTCCGAGCCAAACACAGCACCGAGACCGCCCTCATCGCAGCAACAGACGACATTCGAACACTGCTGGACAACGGAGACACTGTCGCCCTCATCCTCCTTGACCTCTCTGCAGCCTTCGACACAGTCTGCCATAGCACCTTGATACAACGCCTCAGAAACATCGGAATTCAAGGAAAAGCATTAGACTGGATCATCTCGTTCCTCGCTGGAAGAACTCAGAGAGTCCGCCTCCCCCTTTTAAGTCAGAGGCCTCCAAAGTCATCTGCGGCGTCCCGCAAGGATCATCACTCAGCCCCACCCTCTTCAACGTCTACATGAGCCCCCTCGCAACCATCGCACGTCAACACAACCTCAACATCATCTCCTACGCTGATGACACTCAGCTGATCCTCTCACTCACCAAAGACCCAATCACCGCTAAAACCAACCTACATGTAGGGATGAAAGAAGTAGCCGAGTGGATGAAGCACAGCCGTCTGAAACTGAATTCGGACAAAACGGACGTCCTCATCTTAGGTGCATCCCCTTCAACCTGGGACAACTCTTGGTGGCCAACGGCCCTCGGACAAGCCCCCATATCAACGGACCACGCACGGAACTTGGGGATCATCCTAGACTCCTCACTCTCTATGACCAGACAAGTCAACGCCGTCTCATCATCTTGCTTCAACATCCTACGCATGCTCAAAAAAACATTTAGCTGGATCCCCACCGAAACAAGAAAAACGGTCACCCACGCACTGATTACTAGCCGTCTGGACTACGGAAACACCCTTTACGCCGGTACCTCCGCAAAACTGCAGAAAAAACTCCAACGCATCCAAAATGCCTCAGCCAGACTCATACTAGACATCCCTCGCAAAGATCACATCTCCGGTCACCTGAAAGACCTGCATTGGCTCCCCATCAACAAAAGGATAACGTTCCGTCTCCTCACCCACGCACACAAAGCCCTCTACGAACTTGGACCGGATTGTCTCAACACGCGCCTTTCCTTTTACACTCCCACCCGCCAGCAACGTTCGTCCAACCAAGCCCTCGCCGCCGTCCCGCGCATCCACAAAGCCACCATGGGGGGAAGATCCTTCTCCTATTTAGCGGCCAAAACCTGGAATTCCCTTCCCATCCACCTCCGCCTCACTCAAAACCACCTAGCCTTCAGAAAACAGCTTAAAACCTGGATATTCGATAAGTAATCCTCCCCCCTTCCTTCAGCGCCTTGAGACCCTCTGGGTATGTAGTGCGTTATATAAATTTTGACTTGACTTGACTTGACTTAACAGCAGTGATCATGAGAGGAACCTTTCCGTTTCAATTGCAGACAAGTCTTCCGCATGTGCTTCTTGATCAACACCCACTCGCCTGGACTGTGGTCATGGCAGTATTCCTGATATGGTATTTGCATAGCATCTTTAAACTGATGAGAAACAGATCACACCACATCAGCCAATCCTTTGCAGTAATGAAGCATCATGTCATCTGTGATGTTGAAACGTGCATTTGCAGGTAAAACGAGCAGTCTGATTGCATGCACAGTCAAAATCTCATGAGGGGACAATCCTGTTTTCCTGTCAGGAGTACCTCTAAGGCTCATCAATACCAATGGCAAATCATTTGGCCAATTCAATAATGTGGAGGAACACACTTTTGCCAATTGGGACTTTATGGTTCCTTTTAGCTGTTTAACAATCCTAGAGGTTTCTGGTCAATAACTGCAGTGTAAACTCTGCTCGATCTGTAATGCTGCACAAAGTATTCTTAGGATCTCATTGTTGAAATGAGATTCACAATCTTACACTAGAGAAACTGGTAATCCAAACCTTGATATAAACACATGTAATAGCAGTTCCGCTAGAGTTAGAAAATGCACACTATAACCAGGAAAAATAATAACACACTTATCTATTCCGATTTCTTGGACTATGACCAGCTCGATAACAAATTCACCTGCTCAGCATCATTCACATATGAACATTTGCACAATTAACCATAGACAATACCAGAACACAAGGCATAAAACTTCAACTCAATACCACTTGCTCAGCGTAGGCAATAGTGACCCACAACTTTATTGATACCTCCACCACTGCAAATGCCCTCGAAACCACTGAACTTCTTCAGCCTTCAAAGTTGACCCATGGACTTTAGAGACATGATGAATTCTACACTTGGGCAAATTAATCAAAGTGTCTCCTTTTATCCTGTGACATTAACAGTCACTCTGGTACCACTTGCTGGAGCAGGGATTCTTGTATCGCAGTCACTGAGTAAAATCAATAAATAACACCTGCCATTTGTCATATGGACTTTTGTTAGTCGACAAGGAGAGGCAGCATGAAGCTATCATTTACATCAATTTCCATGAACAATGAAGTCCAATTGGCACTTTACAGAAATCAAACATAAATTTGGTGTGAGTTTAGAAGGTTTATTGGCAAATCAATTAAAATCAATTCATTAGTTCAATAAGTATTTGAGTTTTAGTCATTATTGTTACAGACTCAAATAATCAAAAAGTCAATATTTCAATTTATGATAAAATAGTAAATTAGTGAGAATTACAAATAGAATAGTATTCAGCAAGTGTGTTTCATAAAGGAAATCCCTAATCTAAATGAATATAGTCTGGCAATAAAAGGGCATTCAATTTCTGCAAACAAGGTAAGGTGTCCGTTCAGAAACCCAAATGAAGGATTCTGATGAGAGAAATAATAATACACAGAAACGAAGCATTAGGCCTAAAGCAGTGGAGATTAGGAGAAGCTGAAAGGGTGTTCTCTGTTCAAAGTCAGCAGTCATCTCTAAGATCTGACTCCTAAGTACTGCAGCAAGATCTCTGAGGTCTCCCTTAGTGATTGCACATAGGACACAAGTAAAGCTAACTGATCTGAGGGACACACATCAATATAATTATTCAGAACATTAATGGCAATAATTCTCTCATTTCCACTCTTGTGAACCAATGTTTCCAGCAAAATCTGGGAGCAGGTAAACTCCCCAATTCCGGCAGAGACTGGGAAGGTCTGACTGCGTACTTAACGCACCGCAAGCGACACTAGATACTTCCCAGTGTCTGCCCCTGGCCAAGAATTGTTGTTGATTGCAGCCAACCCCAATGGGGGCCGGTCATCCAACTTCAGGTACCTCACTGTAGGTTTTAGGTTTGGTTAATCAGGGTCACACTAAAAGACAACCAAACATTGTATAGCTAACTTTTAGTATTCTGTTCCTGATGGAAATCAATACAAAATGGTCGGGCGATTTAGTTGATGCTTCCTAACTTAAATTTGCCCGGCGTTAAACGCCTCTAATACCATACGAAGTTATCCAATAAAGAGGCAGGCGCTGGAGACAGGAAGACAGGAAACAAGTTTTATTCCGATGGAGCAGAACACGTCAGATCGGACAACAAGGTATCGTCTCGAGGTGCTCTCTTAGCCTCTCTGAGGCCTGGTCTTTTATACACTGGTTTAAGACATGTGAACGTTCTTTATTACAACAAAGACATTGTGAAGTATGAGGATGACATCCCCGGCACCCCCCCAGTTCCGGCCCATTCCAACACATGACAACAGTAGAGGCCCTTACCCCTCATACAATGGGAGGGGGCTATCACGCAGCTGAGTGTTCTGCCGATTCCTTTGGAATGTGTGCGCCTGATCGAATCTCAGGGGGTGGGGAGGTCATGATCAATAGTGGCTCCTTTCAAGAGAGGCGAGTGCATACAGTAGTGGGCAATAAACTGTACCCTCAGGCTAAGGGATGACCAGCGGTTCGTACAGGCAATTGGGCTCAGAGGAAGGGGTCATCAAAGGAGGGGTATTCATGGACGGAAAGGAGGTGTTGGTCAGGCGCGGGGTGTGATTCCCAAAGGCAGAGTCACGCAGAAGGGGAGGGTTCGTGACTTGTGCATGTGAGAGCGGGGGCAGTCAGGGTACATGGGGGATGCTTGTAGGGTCGGGGAAGTGCACTGACGGGCGATCGTGAACAGGGAGACCATGGTACCTAGAATGGCTGTCGTGTTAGTTCATACGTGAGTCTGAGGGATGCGCAAGATGGCGCAGATGATGTTCAGTTCACGAACTAAAATTCCACAGTCCTCCCTTTTAACATGTCTCGCCAGCTTGTCAGTTCGGATCTATTCCCATAAGGCCACGTATTTCTATCTCATAGAGGGGACTCATGTGCTCAGTTTTAAAGTCCAAAGTCTTAGGGCACATGCAGTTAGGAATGAGTGAACACAGAGGTGGCAAACATTGAATACCCAAGCAACACACACATAGTATCATGATTGGTATCAGTATAAATGTAAACAATCTCCATCCCCAGTCCTTTAAAGTGTCCCAGAACCAGCTTCCAAGCGACCATCCTCCCTGCTCTTGGTGAACCTCTGAGGATAGTCTGTGAAGGTGTTCGATTGCTTTGTAGACTGAAGGTGAGTTATCTGGCACGTAGGTGCAACAGCTGGAGCCGATGATGCGGCATGCTCCTCCACGGTCGGCCAGAACCACATCTAGAACAAGACGGTTTTGAAGAGCCACCAGGCGGACTGCCTGAAGCTCAGCCGTGTTGTTGGCGAGGATGCCAGCGGTGATGTTAATGGTTGTTTCTACTGCCTGAGTCAGGTGTCGGATAGCGCAGCTATTTGCCATTGGGCCCCACAGAGGAACAAGTCCCTTCGCCGCATCCGGGAACTGTGCTCCGGTGGAGTCGGCTTGTCCAATGTCTCCGGCGCGCTTTTGCCGGTGATGGTAGGCTGGAGCCACATACGTGGGAGGAAGAATGAAGGCGATGTAGCACGTACCCCTCCAGCCTTTCGGGAGCCAAGTGTAAGCTTTGGTGCCACAAACAAAGTACATATTCGGAGAAGCAACAAAGGAGGGGGGATCAGCTGAGACCAATGTTCTGGTGATGCGGCAGGAACTGTGACCCACCAGCTGTGTTCCCTGGCCTTCGAGGCATACGAGACCGGTGACATTGATCACAGACAGGGCCACAGTCAGAGTGGCAGCCGTTCGTTTCTGCAGGTTGGAGAAGGCGGGTCTAGCTGGATTGTGGAGCACTTGCATTTCAACTCGTTCTTTGGCAGGGATGTTCATAAGGAAGGCTGAACCTGAAATCACAGGACAAAAGGGGGAAGACGTCTTTCCGGTTTTGTTCAGCCAGAACCCATAGTAGAAGTGTGACACTGTTTGACCAGAAGCGGCGTTGCGCTTGTGGCTTTCCTGCAAGAGGATCAACCAGGCGAGGCAGGAGCCGTGAACTGAGAAAGGAGAAGGGATGAAGGGGATGGAGTGTCCGGTGGCATGCGGGAGCAACCCGCAGATCCAGCAGTTCGTGGCATTTGCAGCAAGGTTGTGCTGGTGCAACAGTTGCACGAAGGAATTGTTCCAGAACTCCTTACGCCTTTCTCGGAGCTGAGGTGAAAGGGTGATCAGGTGGTGCTCTTTCATGGTGGTTGGCTGTGCAGTGGTCGGCAACATCTGATGAGCGGGTGTGCTTTCCTCCAAGATCCAGAAGGAAGTCATGAGGAGGAGGCAAAGGAGGAGGACAATGAAGAAGGCGATTGTCTTTGATTTGTGCAAATTGTCAGCCTTTGGGTTCCGGTAGTGGGTATTTCCTGTTGCTTCCGACGTCTTCTTATCTGGCGCTTCCATCATCTTCTTATCTGGCGCTTCCATCATCTTCTTATCTTCAAGGTGCTCGGTAGTGGGCAGAACCACAGACTTTGTTTAGCTTCTCTCCGGGTGACCCTTGGTTGTTCTAGGCCACCGTTCTGAGATTTTAACTTAGTCCGTGGTCTACTTAGCCGAAGCTCCCTCCTTTTCGACGCAGGAAATACCCTTCCCGGGATGGCACAGTGGGATCAGAGTGTTGTGCAAGTTCAAGTGCCTCGGTATCAGGATAGCAGTTCAGTGATGGTCGGTCTTTGTTCAGGAGCTCTTCTTGGGTGTCGACGTTTTCTGTTGTGGCCAGGGTCGAGGAGACCTTCTTGCAGTGGTGTGCGTGCAGCCAGTGCCTCTTCCCCTCTACTCGAAGAGCCGTCCGAGTGGTGATCAGTACTTGCCAGGGGCCCGTCCACCGGGGTTCCAGACTCTTTGCCCGTTGAAAATTCCGGACTAGAACATTATCTCCCGGTTGGATATCGTGACCGGGACCCCTGGAAGCATCGGGGATGGCCTGCTGCACCTGTTGATGAATGACAGACAACGTTTTAGTTAACTTGTATAAATAATCTGACAGCAGGACGTCGGGGACGTCGTGAATGGAGGTCGGTTTGGGGGCAGTCCAGAGGTTCATTGGTCGCCCAAACACAACCTCGTAGGGGGTCAAGTGGTGCTTAGTGGGAGTGGAGCGCATCGATAGCAATGCCAATGGGAGGGCATCTGGCCACTTAAGCCCTGTAGTGGCTACTATTTTTGACAATTTCAGTTTCAATGTAGCATTGTGTCGCTCAACCAGGCCAGCGGATTGGGGGTGAAAAACCACCTGAAACCTCTGTTTTACCCCCAGCCCCTTCAGGATTAGTTGGATAACTTCAGCTATGAAGTGGGGGCCATTGTCGCTCCATAAAATTCGACAAAGGCCGTAGCGAGGGAAAAACTCTTTCAGTAGTACTTTGGCAGTAGTCATGGCAGTGTTATCACGGGTCGGATAGGCTTCCACCCATTTGCTGAAGGCGCCTACAATGACCAATACGTACTTTAAGCCTTGGCATCTCTCCAGTTGGATGTAATCCATCTGGAGGATCTCAAATGGGTGGTCAGGGACCCCAAACCCTCCCTGGGGTACCACAGTTCCTTTCCCGGGGTTGTGTTGTAGTCAGATAAGGCACTGCTGGACCAGGCGTTTGGCTGAGTCGGGGATCTTGCTGTTGTGCCAGACTTTGGAAATGAGTTCAATCATGGGGGCAGAACCTATGTGTGCAGGGGAGTGTGCCATTGTCAGTATGGGGATCAAGTATGCATCAGGCAGCAACCATTTGTTTGTGTCTTTTGTCCGCCAGCAGCCTTCATCGTCCCTTAGACCCACCCGTGCCCACTCAGTCAGTTTGTGGGGTGTGCTGGCCGATTGGATGTCCCTAATCGTTTCCCTAGCGTCAGTCCATTTTTCTGCTTGCGACCTGGTCACATACATGCGTGTCATCGTCCTATTCTCAGCTGTGGTTCGGGCAGTGATGTCGGCTAGTGCGTTTCCCTGTCCGACTAAGTCTGTCACCTTCTTGTGGGCCTGGCATTTGATTACTGCTAATCGTTTGGGGAGGAGAACTGCTTCAATCAGGGCGGAGACTAGATCTCCGTGAAGGATGGGCGTGCCGTGGGACGTCAGGAATCCCCTTTCCCTCCACAGGAGCCCAACATGATGAACCACCCCGAAGGCATACTGGCTGTCCGTGTAAATGTTCACCGTGGTTCCTGCTGCTATGATACATGCTCTTGTGAGGGCAATTAGCTCTGCCGCCTGTGCGGATCGTTGTGTGATGCGGGCTGTTTCAACTACTATTCGGGCTGTCGTCACCGTATAGGCAGCTGAAGTGGTGCCGTCTGGGAGTTTGATACAAGAGCCATCTACCCATAGTTCTCCATCAGGGTCTGTAAAAGCAATGTCTCGGAGGTCAATTCTACTCCTAGTCTGTTCGTCCGTGAGGGTCACACAGTCGTGTATAGGGGGCACATCGGGGTCATTTTCAGGCAAGGGCAACAGTGTAGCAGGATTCAATGTCGTGCATCTCTTCAGAGTGATGTGGGGTGCAAGTAGAGTCAATTCGTACCCTGTCAGTCGTGCACTAGTCAGGTGTTGAGTCTTGGTCTGGTTCAAAAGGGTGTCAACTGCGTGGGGTACTAACACAGTGAGAGAGTTCGAAAGTACAATTCCCTCACTCTGGCGGATAGAGACAGCAGCGGCGGCAACTGCTCGAAGGCAGGCAGGTAAAGCTCTGGCGACTGGGTCAAGAGTGGCAGAGAAGTAGGCACATGGGCGTTGTTTGGTGCCGATGGGCTGAGTTAGAACAGACAATGCGCATCCCTCCCTTTCGTGAGTGAAGAGGGAGAAGGGCTTGGAGTAATCTGGTGTTCCTAGGACGGGTGCCGAGCAAAGGGCATCCCGCAACTCCTTAAAGGATGCTTGGCATTCGGGAGTCCAAGGGAGTGGGAAAGGAACATCTTTGGCCAACAGGGAAAGTAGGGGTTTTATAATGAGACTGAAATTTGGTAACCATTGTCGGCAGAAAGAGGTAAGGCCCACCAATGAACGGACTTGCTTCTGTGTTTTTGGGATGGGGGTGTCTAGGATGGTTTGGATTCGGTCCGGCGTAAGTTTCCTCCCTTCTTTGGACAGGAGATGGCCTAGGTATGTAACTTGAGGCTGACAGACCTGTAGTTTCTTTTTGGAGACTTTGTGGCCATTCTCCGCAAGAAAGTGCAAGAGTTGGATAGTGGCCGTGATTGCAAGTGGAGTGGTGTCGGCCGCCAAAAGGATATCATCGACATATTGGATCAACACCACTCCATCTGGTAGCTGGACGGCGTCCAGCTGTCTTTTGAGGGCCTGGCTGTAAATGCTGGGACTTTCAGTGTAGCCCTGGGGAGCTCTACAAAATCGGTACGAACGGTTTTTTAAGGTGAAGCCGAAGAGATAACGGCTGTCTGGATGGATGGGGATAGACAAAAATGCATTCTTGAGATCGATAACGGTGAAGGTGGTGGCAGTGGACGGGATGAGGGTCAGAATGGTGGTGATGTCTGAGACTACGGGGTATTGTGGCACCACTACTTTGTTGACTTCTCGCAGGTCGATGATGAAGCGGTACGCTTTCTCATCTCCCTCACCTTGCTTCTTAACAATGGGTAGGATAGGGCTATTGCAGACATTACTAACCACTTCCTCTACCACTCCTGCATCTACCAGGGACTGAATAATCGCTACCAATGCCTTCTCGCCTTCGGGCGATATCCGGTACTGTGGGAGTTTCGGGAGTGTTGCATCTGATCGAACAGTTATGTGTACAGGGTCGATCATCATTCGTCCTACATCCGAGTCGTTTCTAGCCCATAGGTACAGGGGTAGGGTGTCGAGCAAGGACAGGTCAGCATCTGTTATGGGGTACATATGTCGTGCGGGGCGGGATCTGGACATGCTCGGGTTGTCGTACAGGATGACTCGGACTCCATCTGGGGAACACCTAATAGTAGCTCGGAAATGTTTTAGTAAATCAATACCCATAATGGCGTCAGGGGAGTTGGAGGAGAGCAGAAATGTTGTGTCAGTGGGGTTGTTTCCTAGGTCAAAGGAGATAGGTACAGACAGGGGATTAGTGGAGGGCGTTCCATCGAAACCTATCGATGTAATGTGTGAGCCAGACAAGGGTGCCCTTGGAATCAGTCGCTTTGATAATACACTACGTGTCGCTCCAGTGTCCACCAAGAATGGAGACTTTGTACCCAGGACCTTAGCGGTGACGTAAGGACCTTGCTGGTCAACACAGAGCTCGACTGGATCCCTCCCTTGCCCCTGGCAGCCCTATGCAGAGTCGTGAGCATTGTTGCAGTCAGACTGTTGGCACTGATTCTGTCGGGGACGGTCAAATGTGTTCGATCTGCCAGGTCTGTCATTGTTGGTGTCGTGGGTGTGCCCTCGTCCCTGCCCCCCAGTCCTGGGGCCATTTGCCACGTCCCTTGTCTCTTTATTTTTAATCATTTCCCGTAGGGCCAGGCATTGAGACTTCCAATGTCCAAATTCTTTACAAAATGCACACTGGTTCTCATCGAGGTCAGTTCGTGGAGCACCGGATGTGGGGGTGCGGTCTCTAGAGGGTGGATTCCTAGGGGCATTCGACTGGTAGTTTCCCCTATACCGTTCCCTTCCCGTAGTCACTCCCTGCAATTGAGCAATCATCACTCGTTCCTTTAAGTCCTTTTTCTTTCTCTCAGTCGCCCTCTCGTTCTCGTTCTTTTGGTGTTCGTAATACTGAGCCATCTGAAGGATAGCTGCAGGTTTGGAGGCCCCCCAACTACTCTCGCTCGTCTGTAACTTTTGGGAGACCTCTTGCGATAGCCCCTTTACGTAGTTTTGCACGAATAGTTGTTGTCCGGTTGCGGTGGTCATGTCTTGGCCACTGTAGTCAGAGAACACCGTTTCAAATCAGGAGAAATATTCTGATACGTCTTCCTGGGGTTTCTGACGGCAAGCCGTGACTACCGACCAGTCTACCTTCTTCTCTGGGATCAACGTCTTTAGCTTCTGCACTATTTTGTCCGGGAGTTCCAGTATGTCTTTTACAGGTTTCTTTCCGGGCTCTCGCTGCCTATCTAGTTCAATGAGTTGCTTCCAGGTGTGTCCGAACAGATCTGTGTGGTCGGCTTTCCGGATTTGCTTCCACACATCGGCCGGCAGACATAACCCGAAAAACAAATCAATGTCCGATAGAGTCATTATGGTTGAGCCCAAGGCTGTGCCAAGTTCGGTATAAAATGCTGTCGGGTTCTTTCTTAAATCGGGCAGGGTTTGCCTAAAAGTTAAAATATCTTGCCGATCCCATGGTTGGTAAACCCAATTGTACCCAACCCTCCCTTTTGCATCTGCGTGGTTGATATCGTCGTTTGTTCCCTGACCTCTTGGGGGAACCCAGTAGGGGGCGGCTTCTCTGATAGGCATCATAGTGTTGGCTGCTTCTAATGGGGGCTCAATCGTCTCAGGGACTGTGATCTTAACCTCTGGTTTCTGTTCCGCGAGGTGGCGGAAGACTTCAAGCGTTTGCATGAAGAGGTCCGTCACATCGCCCTCAGTCCCATCTCCAACACCAACCTTTCTATATAGAGCCGTCAGCCTAGCAGGACCCTTATTCTGATACCTATCCTCATATGCGTTCAGGGTGTGGTAGCTGAACCGTAAAATGAAATGCCGTCTGTGACTACCGGCATGTGAATTGTGCATGTCCATCGTATATTCTTCGCTCTCCTTCCATTCTACCAATGTTTTTGCTATCTTGTCGATTCCATCCCGCTCATCTTTGCTCAACCTATTTGGTCTGGCTGTTAGCTGCTTGCCAGTCTCGAGTTCATCCGATGTTGTTACCACTGTGGCTGGTGCGAAGGCCGTAAGAGCCGGGGCACTAGCGCTAGGGTCACCCTCGCCCACACTTTGAACTGGTGAGTGTTGTGCTAGAGGCTGGCAGGGAGCATAAGGAGGGGGCATGTAGATGATCGGAGGGCCTAGCAGTAATTCGTCGTTTGCCCGTTGTTTGGAGGGCACCTCTGGGTAGAGCGCAGAGGGGGTCCTAACAGGGCATTGGCCTGCCGACCCTGATTCTTGCGTTTGCCTAACCTCCTCCCTCTTTCTTATTTCTTCATCTAGTTCTTTAGCGGCCAGGTGGGCTGCTTTTCGTGACTCTTTCCCTATTTTTGCTTCTTCTCTTTTCCTTCGTTGTTCTGCTTCTTTGCGCCACATGCCAATACTGTCGAGCATAGTGGGCGTTGCCTTATTTATTTTTACAGCTGCTTCTAACGTTTTTATTTTATGATCATCAAAGGAACCTATCAGTGGCCACTGACTTTCGGGATCCTTTTTTGTATATTTATGCCATAACTTACTATAAGCTATAGCGACTAATCCTTGCTTAGTAAACATGTCCTTATTAGGGGTGCCTTCCAATGGAGCTGGATGGTTCATCTCTAATAGGCGGTCCGGGTTGACCCAACCGCTAACCAATGGGGAGAAGATAGGCATGACGGATTACAATGGGGGCAAAAGCCTGCACTACCTATCTTTTCACTACTTGCAAAGACTAGACAGAATATTCTATTCTACGCTGTTTGCAAACAGAGAATACCTCCAAAAAGAACCAATTCCAAACAGTCAATGTTCGGACAAACAATCAATCAATGAGGAATGAAATAGGCACGGCAGATTACAATGGGGGACAAAAGTCCGCGTTACCTACCCTTCACTATCCACAAAGGGAGATAGAATATTCCTATTCCTCCCCGTTTGCAGGCAGCGAATATCTCAGAGAGCGACAAAGCAAATACTAGTATTTCAATCAATAAAAACAATCAATCAATTTCGCAATTCGTCGTGTGTCACGACCTTACCCGGACCGCATGGACAGTTTCTCGTCTTCCGCTTCCAGCGCCTGATCGTCCTCTACTCTCTGTTGCTACCGCGGCACTCCTGATGGTTCCCAGTCAGGACCGTAGATCACTCGGGAAAGGTCTGCTTGGAATCAGTGAAGTTCAGATGATCGGCTGTCAGACGAGGGTCTATCGGACAGGAGCTCTCCCGATCGTTGCAGTCGTTCACTCTGTCGTCGGGACCTCTCCCACTGGATCCACGTGTCGCTGATGGGCCCCGCGTTTGGGACGCCAATTGATGGAAATCAATACAAAATGGTCAGGCGATTTAGTTGATGCTTCCTAAGTTAAATTTGCCCGGCGTTAAACGCCTCTAATACCATACGAAGTTATCCAATAAAGAGGCAGGCGCTGGAGACAGGAAGACAGGAAACAAGTTTTATTCCGACGGAGCAGAACACGTCAGATCGGACAACAAGGTATCGTCTCGAGGTGCTCTCTTAGCCTCTCTGAGGCCTGGTCTTTTATACACTGGTTTAAGACATGTGAACGTTCTTTATTACAACAAAGACATTGTGAAGTATGAGGATGACATCCCCGGCACCCCTCCAGTTCCAACCCATTCCAACACATGACAACAGTAGAGGCCCTTAACCCTCATACAATGGGAGGGGGCTATCACGCAGCTGAGTGTTCTGCCGATTCCTTTGGAATGTGTGCGCCTGATCGAATCTCAGGGGGTGGGGAGGTCATGATCAATAGTGGCTCCTTTCAAGAGAGGCGAGTGCATACAGTAGTGGGCAATAAACTGTACCCTCAGGCTAAGGGATGACCAGCGGTTCGTACAGGCAATCGGGCTCAGAGGAAGGGGTCATCAAAGGAGGGGTATTCATGGACGGAAAGGAGGTGTTGGTCAGGCGCGGGGTGTGATTCCCAAAGGCAGAGTCACGCAGAAGGGGAGGGTTCGTGACTTGTGCATGTGAGAGCGGGGGCAGTCAGGGTACATGGGGGATGCTTGTAGGGTCGGGGAAGTGCACTGACGGGCGATCGTGAACAGGGAGACCCTGGTACCTAGAATGGCCGTCGTGTTAGTTCATACGTGAGTCTGAGGGATGCGCAAGATGGTGCAGATGATGTTCAGTTCACAAACTAAAATTCCACATTCCTGACGAATTGCCATTTGATCTTAGGACTATACAGGCAAGAAACATGTTGCCCATATAAATTGTGCCACTCCTGTACATTATTTTAGCAGTTAATTGGGTTGGAGGTCTCGCTGATTAAAGTATTTCTCTGGAGAACTTCCATAGCCCACTTTAATCCACCAGCTCGCGCACCCACTTTTCACATCTATCTACACACAGTGAAAAGTTGAAACTAATATGGACAACAGCCATTAAAGTTAACTTATTTCATTATAATTTATTAATTCAAGTTGACCTGAATGTTATTACCTACTACAAATTTTGTGTTACGGGTTGAGGACGGGCGGGTCACGCCCGTCCGTGACATGCCTGTGACCAGCACTAGGAACCATGGTCCTTCAAACAGCCAGTGCTATGACTCAGCAACATTCCAGGCACTCAACCCCGGAAACAACAACTGCCAGCTGTCAATGCCGAACACCACCGAAGGCCAGTTCTCCTGCCCACACTGTTGCTGCATCTTCACCCACCTCCGGACACCCACCCACACCACCAATCGACTGGATGCCAGTGCATTCAAACCCCTGAGCTGCATCCTCCACAACATTTTTGCCCTGCACATGCAAGCAATAGAAATCTGGGACCTTCTCAGCACCCTCTCCCCCAACGTCTCATTCCCCACAGAAACCTATGCCAGTTCTGCACCCGACAATACAACCGCCTTCCCTGACGATCCAGAGAAAGGACCACTCCAACTACCATGGAGGAGGACTCGCCATCGTACACAAAAGCTCCTTCTGACTCACCACATCCAGCACGACTGACTCTGTGTCCCCAAAGAACTCCTGTATTTCCATATCCAGATCGACCCCAGAATTACACTACGTGGCACCCTCACCTACAGACCTCCTGGACCGTGTGGTACGTGTACCACCACGATTGCAGACCTTATAACACCCCACACCATCGCATCCAGGGACTACATATTCCTCAGAGACCTGAACTTCCAACTCGACAACCCCAGCGCCCCCAGCTCCACTGCCCTCCTGGGCAACCTCACCAACATCGGACTGCGACTGCTTGTCACCAGCCCAACCCACAAGGCAGGACATACCCTCAAACCCATCTTTGCTGGAGGACACAACATTCACTTCAGTCACACCAGGCAACTTACTGCGTCCACTTCTCCTTCTTCAAACCCACCACACACGTGTCCACACCTCGCCCCGCACAGGGACTGAAGCAAGATCACTGAGGAGCACCTCAACTCCGCCCTCAACCGCGCTCCTCCCCCACCACAACCAACACCAACTCTGTGGCCAATTCACTCCACAGATGGATCACCGACTTCTCAGACACTCTTGCCTCTCCTCCGGACCTCCGATAGACAATGCACCATGAAAGCCACCTGGTTCACCACCGACCTCCGAGAATACAAGCGCATGTGCCAACGAGTCCGACTTTAGAAAGCTTGGAGGAACAGCAAGATCGCCATGACAAAACATCACCAACTCAACTGAACCACGAAGAAGAACTTCATCCAGAACAGAATACTCACCAACTCCCGCAACTCTAAGGAACTCTTCAGCATTATCCAAGAGTTCACCAAACCCCCCAGTGAATCCTCCGACCTCTGCAACAAACTCGGCTCCTACTTCCAACTCAAGATCAGAGCTCTCATCACCAACTTCAACAAGCAGAACCTAGACACTAACCCTTCACCTCCAATCGACAATGCAACCCAGCCTACCATCACCGCCTGGACCCCTGACACCAAAGAAGACACCACCAAGACCATGAGATGTATACACCCAGGAGCACCCATTGACCCCTGCCCACCCGCATCTTCCACAGACCCGTCGCTACCATTGCAGCCGAACTACGATGTATCATCAACTCCTCCCTCGCAACAGGCACTTTCCCCGGTGTCTGAAAACGTGCAGAGGTCAAGCCCCTCCTCAAGAAGTCCACTGCAGCCCAGACAGACCTCAAGAACTACCACCCATCTCCCACCAACCTGCCAATGGGCAAATGTATTGGCATTGCCAATGCTTATTTTATGATGCTGACACAACAGTAGAAGCTGTCTCCAGAGTTGTGCCACATTTCACAACATCAGCACTGAACAATGGATTGGGTGCATTGGTGGGTGGATAATTATGTGTTGATCTCCAAATAGCCTATCTGGAAGGTTGTTATTTAATGTCACACAAATCCATGCAAATCAGTGATTGGTGCAGGGGTGTAACCCAAGCCCCTGCAGACACTTGGACACAGGCTGTGGGGGCTAGCATCAGGAGGCCCCATTCTGCCTAGGGCCTTTGAATGTCTGTGAGATATGGGAGTCTCAGGGGACTCTCATCACATTCTGCGGGGTGTATTATTTTGCATTAAGCCAGTGGATTAATGGGAGTCTTTCATGTTGCCAGCTCAGTAAACATTACTGGTAAAGCTGAATGCAAGACTTGCACAAATTGGCTCAGAAGGGACAATTTTTGGTTTCCTTATCGGTAAAAATATGTTCAGTGCTAGTTATGGAAGGTAGATCAACATTGAATGGGAGGAGGGTGTCCACCAGCATGCCTGCATGTGTTGTGTGTGTGTGGGTCAGTGTGTTCGCATACTTATGTGCATGGGTCTGTGTGTGTACAGGTGTGTGTGTTCATTTGTGTTTGTGTGTGTTTGTGTGTGGTGTGTAGTTGTGTTTTGGGTCATTGAAAGGATTAATAATGCATTGGTGGTGGCAAAGAGAAGGCCACGTGGTTGTGAAGCTGAGTTATTATAAATTCACCTTGTGGTCCTGATAAGGGAAATTAAATCATTCGATAATCTTGGGGTTATTATGCATTTATTCAGCAACACATATCTACTGAAAGATATATTTCTGTGAAGTTATTCACTTACACCAAAAGCCAGATCCCACCAGAGCCAGGACAAGAAGGGCAGCCAGGACCATCAGCGAGACAATTATCCACAGAGCAGGTCTCTGGAAAATTGAATGAAGTAATATTCCAAGCAAGGTAGATCTGGAGAGCTTCAGCTGCAGTCAGAGATGTTGAGTCACTCATCGGTTTGTCACATATGTATTACCTCTTACCATATCTGTCCAGCTGCCAATGAAGTCTAAATTCTGCACTATTAAACATCTCTTAAAATTAGTCTACACTCAGGGATTTCAAAGGTTCAAAGAAACTTTTTCTCTGAGCAACTGGTGCTCCTAAAACCAACGTCTTTTTTCAATGCGTTATCATTTCAAAAGCTGCATATGATATTCCATTAGCTGCAGGTTCTGTGTACTGTTCATTCCATTGTTTCAGGTTCTAATCTAAGCGTGCATGCACACTTTGTGCTAGAATACATAGAAACATACCTTATTATTGTTAGTATAAACCAAAGGGCCCATCTAGATTTGAGTCTAGAACCAATGCTTAGACCGTGTTTCTGCCTTGGATGATAACGTCCACTTGGGCACAAGTTGGCGCATGCAACTATATCAGCACTGCATTCTGTGCACCATTTTCACACCGGCCTGTGGGGTTTTAACTAGACAAAGTTCACCAAGTAATAAAGGTAACATTTGCCTGCAGTAAAATCTCTACAGCCTTGAACAGAGGAATGAGCACAGTATTACAGCCTGGTCTCTAATTCTAACCTGTGGAACCCACAAGTAAGAGTTTTTAACAGTAACCGTTTGGTCCTTTAAACTGCCTGATCTGTGCATCTGTGTGTTCTGACTGTCACTGGAATCGATACCAGCCTTGTGTGAATAAGCAGAGACCACGAGCGAGTTCACTGAAGCGAGTTTGTCTCGTTTTCCATTGGTCAACAAAGGCTAAAGGCAGAAAAAGTAAATAAAATCTTGCACGTAAGCTTGTGACCGTCTCTGCCGTTCATCTGGGGGGGTAGGCAACATGAAGAGCTGGTTTGACTTGAGGCAAATGTTCTATAGTGTTTTTTACTGGTTTTGCATTTAGTTGTTGTTGGACCTGCGATGGGCAAGCCCAGCACAAAGGGGGTAGCTTGTCTCAAGTGACAAGGCAAGTGAAGGCTGTAGTGTTAAGCCGGCTTTGACCCAATAATAACTCCCTGCACAGCCACACCAAAAAGAAGGACACCACACCACTGCTGTAGAAAAATACAGGGGTATATTATCAAGGGGTTTATCTCCGCTTTTTTGGCTTTAAAAGCCAAGAAAACGGAGATAAAATTATCTCCCTATTACCAAGCTGTCGCTAACACCAGTTAGTGACAGCTAATAGGAGATAGCGACCATCTTGGGCCCCGCTTTGCATGTCAGTGATATTTATCACTAATGACATGCAAAGTGGGCGTGCCAAGATGTTAGCGACTGAAAACAGTCGCTAACATCGCTATCTCCTATTACCAACTTTTGGAGATATTCGCGCTAAGCGCGAATATCTCCAAAAGCTAACACCTGCCCTGAGCAGTTCTTCACCATGTTATCCAATGGGAGGTGGATAACATGGCTAAGAGCATTTGCTCGATAATGCATGAATATCGCTGACTTTTCAGCGATATTCATGCATTGCGGCCGTTTTTTATCGCATTTGCGGTAAACCTTGCTAATAGCAAGGTTTATCTGCGATAAAAATCGCCGATGTGCGGCGATAATTTTTGTCTCTAAACAAGTTAGAGACAAAAATTATCGCTAGTTGTTGGTAATATACCCCACAATTCCTTTACGTAAAAATTCTCTTCTTGTAAATAGGATTCAGTTAGGAAAGCACATTTGCATTTCTGGGATTCAGTTATTGACATAAATATTATAAATACAATAAATAGATCTTCGGGAATAAATAGCGAGATAAATAGCACAAATAAATATCACCAATAAATATCACAAATAAATATCACAATAAATAGCAGAATAAATACTGGTTCATTTAAATAAATAACCACATTGTCATTCTGGTATCGCTGCCACCAATTAAATACTTTAGGAAGATCACATTGCAATACGTTTCAAATTACGTTGGTTTCAAGGATTATGAGTACGGGCTTCCCTAGGCACAAAACAACTTTGGACTCTTTGGGGTTCACTCAGGGAGTCAAGCGTGTGTATCTAGAAGGCAAGGAAACACAGTGAATACAACATTCGCACTCCGCTGCCACCAGGATGAGATCTCTGCTTGCCGGTGGAGTCTATACGCGCCTACGGGCTTTATCACCGCTATAACACAGGCGGCACCAGTTCAAAGTCTTTAGACTGACGAACGGGCTGCCGGAGAGGTCACACAACCTTCGCGCTCAGTCAAATGAATGCCGGTTCACAGTTCCTTCACAACGCTGCACCCTATCTGAAGAAACGGGCCCACCTCACATCGGCTGCAATCGGAAAGCGATTCAGTCAGGCCACAGCACTCCTCACGCCAGTGACAGGGTTTTCAGGGGCTCCACGGTCCTCCCTCCGACTTCCTCATACGGGGTGGATCCCGCCCACAGCTACCACTTCCAGCTCACTGGGGTGGGGTAGAGACGCTAGTCTCGCCCAATGAAGGCCGTCTTTTCCCCGCCCCGGCGCACCACCTCACCTTCAGTCTACACAGGAAGCGCTCTACGGCGGAAGGGCTCGGAGACGTCCGAACTCCTCCCTGGAGGCGCCTGTCATGAAGGGGGCACTTCTGAAGATCGCGGTCGCGGCGAACTGGCTCTCGCCTCGCGACACGCAGTATTAGTCACGATATCTTCACCGGGGGGAAGGCACTTCGAGTAAGGCCACAGTCTTTGGGACAATGAGGCACTTGCTGGGTAGGCGCTGTAGGCGCTAGGTCACTACTCACGCAGCTGACTGGAACGCCAGTCAGGAACAACGCCAGCAACCCTTTGCTGCTCTACCGCCCGCGTTACCAGCCACCTCAGGGGGTCAACAGGGCAGGTGTCAATCTGGTGTCAAGTCTGGAATGGTGCTGGCACGAGCCAGAAGATTCTAGAACCTTCTCTGGCTGTGACAATGACTTGGCACTTTTGAGGGGTATCTAGGTCACTAGCAGCCATTTTGTGTATCTGAGGGAAACAAAGGGATTCCTGTCAGGAATGTGCGTTAAACAAATAGGCGCCAAAACCTCAAAAGGCCAGAGTTCAGGGAGGCTCCAATGGGAGTCACTCACCTGAGGGAAAAAGGGTGTCCTCCATTTTAGGACCACTCATACAGGTTGACAACCCCAGTTTGTAATGTCACAGGTTCCATCGGGCACCTTGCGAGCAACTGGGCGTCAAGAAACATCTAGCCCCATGAAACAGCACATAAAAAGTCCTGGTAGACAAAGAAAAGCGACAAATTTTGGGAGGTACGGGGGAACAAAAGAAATCATAGTGGTGAGGGGACTCTCAGAAGCAGACCGGTCTAACAGTTGTGAACAGTCATTTCCGCAGATTTGTGGTAGCTAAGATTTCGACGGGCTGGTTTATGGTCTGCTATATAACAATAATCATTATTTATAAAGCACTGCAAATCACCCATGAGGGTCTCAAGGCGCTGGAGTAGCTAGCTGCTTTGCACTGCTCTGTTCATTTGAACAGCCAGAATTTGAGTCCTTTTCTGAATTCCCGGCGTGATGCTTCGTTCCTAAGGTGCAGGGAAACGCATTCCAGGCTTTGTTGATGTATACTGGTCCTTCGTCATACAGGGCTTTGTACGGTTGGGTCAGCATCTTGAACTGTCATCTCTTCTATACCGGGGCCAGTGTAGCTTCTTGAGGTGCAGGGTGATGTCAGTCAATCTGGGGTGGTCAGGGATGAGTCAATTTCTATAATGTGTTACTACCATTTGCGTGGCGCAGCGCCACTTCATGGATGGCCTTTATGCAAGAAATGCTACCAGAAATAGAAACACGTGCCTCTTCATTGCTGTTGTTGCGACTGAGCTGTCTCACGAGTTTCTAGGGTGCTGCAGCACCTCCTGCACCCCTAGTTCCTGCGCCACAGTAGATAATCCCGTTTCTCGTTGCTGTTAGATACGTGGCCCTCGACACTTCGGGGCAGATTTACAAGCGTCATTTTTAACATGGGAAAAGTGACGTAAGTGTGGTGCAAGGGGCTTGTAAATAAGCCGCTGGGTCTTTGAGTTTGCATGTGGGTAAGGCCACATTTGACAAAGAAACAGACACAGATTCATCTGCCCCTCAGACGGCCCTATTATCAAATAATTACACACACAAACTCTGTAAAGGAAGCAGGAAAGTCCCTTCACCAGTGCTCGACTGACTCACGTGCGGTCTCATTAGGAACCAGGAGGTTGCGCTGTTCTATCACTTGTGGCCACCGCTTCCCTAATAGCAGCAGACCGTGTATTAGATGTGGGGGCAGTAAAAGTGCAGAGAGGTCTTTGTGTGGACATTTCTCCACTTCACACAGGATGTAGCATCTCTCAGCGGATGTGGGCCTCATGTCGTGCTGTGGTTTTGGTCATTTTGACGTGAGTTCTGTACATGGCATTTACATGCACTGAGAGTTAAAAAATCCACAGCGCTTTCTGCAGGAATTTGAAATGAAGGTAGGCGTTTTACTTCTCTCAAAATGTACCTATACATTTTGGCTCTTTTGTCAAACAGCATCTGGTGTGTCCACTGCAAAGGAAAACCTTTCTTTACTGTAGTAGTATATTAAATAAAGAAAGCAGTAGATTAAAATTCACGCATACCTGGCAAATTTCCCAGGTCCATGTCCACTGTTCTGCTCCAGTCCAGGGTTTTTCTTCAAGTTTTGGGACTTGTAGTCCTGTTTTGAAATCAAAACTACAAGTCCCATAGTTGAAATATTTTTTTTTAAGCTTTTGAAGTGAGAGAGAGTGAGCCCATGGTCACTGGCCAGCTAGCCGAGCTCCATTTGAAAGTGGATCTCTGATGAAAATGCGATCAGTTTTAATGGGATTAAATTATAACTCATTTGCTGCTATCCAGTGTGGGACTACCATCAACAGAGGGGCAATATTGGAGCTGGAACCAGTGGGTATGGTTAAGGACGTGGAAACTTTGACTAATAGCTGGGTGTCATCAGCAGACATGTAAAACTTTGTGCCCATGTTGTATAGGATATGGGTCAGTGGTAATGTATAGATATGGAATTAAATTAGCTAAATCCCTGAGCCCTGAGGGACACCACATTGTACAGATGTGGTTTATGACCTATTCTGAGGAAGAGAATGCTTTGATGGTGCTTGATCAGGAAAGAAGTAATACACTGGATGGCCTTGATGGTCTAGGCACCACTTTGAATCTGTCCAAAAGCAGGGCCTTCAACTCCTCTGCTGTTAAACACTCTGCATAGATCGCTCAGTACTGAGGTCTCAACTAGCTCCACTCTGTGGCATGGACCCATATCATAGATATGCCGCATTGTCGCACCATTCACTGGGTGCACAGGTCATCTATTTACAGGTTTGCCTAATGAAAATGAATGTGCTGTCCTGAGTACAGATGTAAACGTATACCTGCTCGGGTGCACCGAATTACTGAAGCAGCTAGTTCACCCTTTACTGTGCGGGTGGCAACCCGGCATACATATGAAGGAGGGGCAGAGAGACCTCTGCGGGTGGGTGCAGTGAGTGATTACTCCTGCTTAAAACGGGGTGGGGGGTCTTGGGGCATCAATAAGACCCTTTTTACTGCTTGTAAGGAGCACCTTTGGGGGGCCTTTTGATGGTGTGCCACCTTTATGTGTTTCACAGTCAGTGACCCTCTCTATGGCCTCTTTGCCTTTGTGCCCACATCTGTAATACAGCGGAGACGCATTGGCAATACCCCCATGCAAATGAAGGAACATCCCATGAGATTGGGCTGCATGTGCGTTGGAGCACTGGGTATTTCTGAAGGGGATGCACGAGTGTCTGTAGCCCCTTCTTTAATACCAAGGTCAGTGGAGGCCCAAAGAACAGGCACTTGTGCCCGTTACAGGCACACCTGATTGTTACACCTCAGAGGCACTTTTGTTAATAGGGCACCTACTCTGAAATCATCCAGTAGTGGCCTGAGTAGGTTCTTTAATTCAACACATTGTTATAGCAAAGCAATAGGCTGAACATTTTGGGGATAATCTTGTGGAAGGCTGGACTTTTCAACAAGGGTTTGGTCATTGCAGATTTATACACATCTGGTACTGTTCCTTGAGTAAAGGAATGATTAAATTGAGTAAACAGATTGTCAGCCAATAGAGGAAAATCTGACTGATAGTCTCGGTGGGGTATAAAACTGAAAGCAAGCCAGAGGGTCTGGCGCTGGTGATGACTGTGCCTACCGCAAAGATTAAAACCTTCTGGTGCAGTAAGATCATTTATTAGGAAGCTGTTGAAGAAAGAAAGAGGAGTCTTCCCCTATCTGTGATACTCATAACTTTCTTTGTAATAAAAAAGGAAGATAGAGTAGTGTCACAGGGAACTTGGTTTATATTTCAGAAGCATTTTTTAAGCCTGGGCAGATTATGCGGAGTGGTGCTCTGCGTAGTTCCACGGAGTTTTAAAACAACTCAGTGTAACTATGCTCCGCTATGCCCCAGGCCCACAAAAGTTTTAAAACAATAAAAAAAAACACTTACCTTCTCTTCTGCCATCTGCGGACCGCTCTCCTCCTTGCCGCAGTGTCTGCTTCAAGTTGTCCTCCTCCTCGTATCTGCCTTTGTATTATGCCTTGCGTGAACTGCGCATTCGTAATTCATACAAGACGTAATAATACGTTATATATGTATATTCACGATGTATTGATCTAAAGTTCAGAAGAGTAAATGCATACTTACTTATATAGACTTACCTTCATGATATTGTGGTAGTCTATATTCTGGGAAAATGGAGCATATTATCAAGAAAGGCAATAAAAGTATTGCCGCTTTAGCCGCAGAAAACTGCGGTTAAAGCGGCGATAATGGGCTTGATAGTATGCTTTATGGAATTCAGATTGAAGCTCATGTTAGATGTCCTTCACATTTAACATGGGCTTCAATTGGAATTCCATGGAGCATATTATGAAGCCAATTATCACCACTTTAGTGGCAGTTTTCTGCCGCTAACACACCGATAATTCTATCGCCTGTCTTGCTAATACGCCCCAATATTTTTTCAGGACAATAATTTAGTTGCCAGTATTCGGACACACACCCACTCTTCTTTCCCTACAATGATGTATTTGTGGATCTTCTGCATTCTCAAGTCTCTTTGTGGGTAGAAGGGCCTGGTGCTCCCGAGTCTGAGAATCAGGATCAGGGAACTGCCCAATTCGGACAACTAATGCAGATTTACTCCGCTAATCAGTTGCTTTCGCAATGCAGATTCAGTTGGAAAACCCGGAGAACGTAGGAAGGGAAAAATGAGCTTGAAAGCGTAAAACTATGTAGTAGGTAAGTGTGGAAACTCCAACACCAAAAGTCATACTTCATTCTGACGCCCCGAACCCGGAATCATTTAGTAAATTTAACCCTGTTGTATAGGCATTTACCTGCTAGAGGGGAAGAGATTCCGGCCACCTTCCAAAGAACTCTGTGCACTGGTAAGTGATAGTAATGATCATAACATATTTATTTGACAATTACACAAAAAACAAGGCAATTGTAAAATAAAATCAATACATCAAGGCACATATTAACTGATATATTTTAATAAAAAGAGACAACATTCTTTAGCAAGTGGCCCTACTCACTCCACCATAACAATAAATGTATCCTGCAGAGCATCTTGCCTCTTACTCATAAGGCTTATGAAAGCAATTGCAAAAATGGTAAAACAATCTTCAGTAAATTGCAAAAACAGGAATGTCGGTCTCCTTTTGATGGATCCAAGTGGCCACCAGTATGGGTGTGAGGAGTGCGGATCTCAACTTGGCACAGAATTTAAAGTGAAATGATGAAGTCATTGAAGGCTTCAACTGAGGTTCTGTTAGACAGGCATCATTGTGACACAGCAGAACCACAATGTTCATTTATTTATTTGTTTATAAAGTTTTATATAGCGCGAACAAGATCCTGAAGGATATCAGAGCGCTTTACAAAAATGATGGAAGGAAGGACTTAAGAGCAATGACAACATCGAGTAAGAATAAAAAATAAAAAAACACAACCCCCCCAAAAAAAAAAAGGAATAATCACATCAATACAAGGCAGATAAGACAGGATGGGTATTACAATAAACAGGTATATAGCAGGCTACGCAGGAAGGCACATTATGCGGTAAGGAAGTACAGCATCAAATGTTTGTACAGTGAATGTAGGATCACTGGCTTCGAGCAGGAGAAACCTAGCTCAATTATGGTAAAAATGCATTCACTAGGGCTCTTTTGGCTTCCAGATTGAAAGCAGCCATTGAGGAGATTCTGAAAATTTGGTGGAAGAGAGTTCCATATCTTTGGAACCGCGCTGGAGAAGGCTCGGTGACAAGTTCACTTTTTGCTAAGGATGAGTGGTTTCAGGAGGAAAGTGTTAGCGCCTCTTGAGGCTCTACCACCACATGATAATCCAAGCTTTTGCGCTAGTTATCTGGGAATATTGAGATGCAGAGCTTTGTGCACCAGAATAACAATCTTTAACAAAATTCCACCACTTAAGAGATTTTAGGACTGGGGATATGTGCTCATTTCGTTTGGTACCAGACACCAATACATGTTTCCTACTGCTTGATAAGGGAGGTTGTCCTCAACAGAATCTACTAAGCAGCCCCCATTCAGCTAGTATCTTTCAGGAAGAGGTGATGGTTTCATGAAGGTATCACAGGATTGCACTAGGAGGCACCTGCAGCACCGAGAGAATAAATCAAGTATCTGAACCAAGGGTCAGGTGAGGAGTGTTCAAGATTAACTCCTCCTTTATAACTGTTTCCATGGAAGCCGGGTGATGGAAGACAAGTCTGTATCACCAAATGTATGAGACAAAAGATGTTCTTAACAGACTGCACCCTGCCATGCATAGACTTGGTTGTGGAGTTGGCCATGGCCAAGAGATCTATGAATTATCGCCCGCTTGTTCCACCCACGGAGTTTTATTCTAAACTGGTCTAATCATAATATTGTAAGGGCGGAGGAATATTACATTACCTTTCTGTTCATTAGTTGTCAGTTCTTTGAAATCTTTATGGTCAACATAACCAGAAACCAAATATTAGTGGCCAAATCAGGGGCTGGGGATATTAAGGTACAAGTACTTTGTGGGGTGCAAAGCGAGGCCTGGGGGGGACATGATGTGCCTTGAGAATCTACACAGACTTTGAATTCCAAAGGTGCCAGGGTACGTCACTGTCTAACCGACACCTGAAGCATTATACTGCTATATCTGAGAAGTTATTAAGCAGGCCTGTAATAATGTTAGGACGAGTGGGCTTATTGCCCAGTACAGTTATAGTCGCCCTGCGGTAATTACCCACCTACTTTGTGGGTGATCCTGTAACTTTAGATTGCATTTGCTGTTCTTTTTTTACATATTTTAGTTATGTAAATTAATCTGTTACCGACAAGATTTCATGGTCTGTAGCCTGTGTTTGATGCTTCCCCGCAGCATGAAGAATATGCTCAGATCTGTGCAGCTTCAAAGCGCCTCTGCTTCAAGGCTGCGGAGGGAAAGGATGCTCCTGAGATCTCATCTTAGACAGCAATGGTTGAACAAGGAGTCGGTCACATTTTAACTTTCTCATCACTTTTTATACCCCTGGGAAATGTTATTCTTGCCATGTAAGCAAAGTAGAACATTCTGCATTATACTGAAAGCACTCCATAACGATCACTTTATTTCATCATGGATCACTGAAATTATATCGACTACCAAAATATCGAGTACCTAAAATATCGAGTAAAAAATATCGAGGGACATAATATCGAGTTCCTATCTTTACAAAGGTAAGTACAAAAATATCGAGTTTAAAATATCGAGTATTAAAAATATAGACTGTCAAAATATCGTTTTTTTTATATGTCTTTAAAATAATTTGAAAAGTATTATAATAATAAATATATTTAATGTAAACATTATTAAAATTATTAAAGAAATGTAACATTATTAAATATTTAATGTAACTTTAAAAAAAATATAAAAAATATAATACATATATATATATATAAATACATATTTATATGCCTTTAAATTAAATTACAACTAATATATTAATAAATATATTTAATATAAACATTATTAACATTATTAAATACATGTAACATTATTAAATAATTAACGTAACTTTAAAAAATATATATAAAAAAATTAATACATATATATATATAAATACATATTAATTAATAAAACATATATAATAAATTTACTGTAGCATAGCAAAAGGTTTAAATTTAATGTAACCACTCCAGTGGGTGCTAAATTAGGGAGATCATTGGATAGCGTAGGGGTAAAATTTACTATTCCCACTCCAGTGGGTGCAACAGTAGGGAAAGCGTTGGACAGCGTAGGGGTAAAAATTACGATTCCCCCTCCAGTGGGTGCAAGAGTAGGGAAAGCATTGGATAGCGTAGGGGTAAAAATTACTATTCCCACTCCAGTGGGTGCAAATGTAGGGAAAGCGTTGGATAGCGTAGGGGTAAAAATTACTATTCCCACTCCAGTGGGTGCAACATTAGGGAAAGCGCTGGACAGCGTAGGGGTAAAAATTACTATTCCCACTCCAGTGGGTGCAACAGTAGGGAAAGCGCTGGATAGCGTAGGGGTTAAAATTACTATTCCCACTCCAAAGAGTGCAACAGTATACTATTCCCACTCCAAAGAGTGCAACAGTAGGGAAAGCACTGGATAGCGTAGGGGTAAAAAATACTATTCCCACTCCAGTGGGTGCAACAGTAGGGAAAGCGCTGGATAGCGTAGGGGTAAAAATTACTATTCCCACTCCAGTGGATGCAACGGTATGGAAAACGTTGGATAGCGTAAGGGTAAAAATTACTATTCCCACTCCTGTGGGTGCAACAGTAGGGAAAGCGCTGGATAGCGTAGGGGTAAAAATTACTATTCCCACTCCAGTGGGTGCAACAGTAGGGAAAGCGCTAGATAGCGTAGGGGTTAAAATTACTATTCCCACTCCAAAGAGTGCAACAGTAGAAAAAGCGTTGGATAGCGTAGGGGTAAAAATTACTATTTCCACTCCAGAGAGTGCAACAGTAGGGAAAGTGTTGGATAGCGTAGGGGTAAAAATTACTATTCCCACTCCAGTGGGTGCAACAGTAGGGAAAGCGTTGGATAGCGTAAGGTTAAAAATTACTATTCCCACTCCAGTGGGTGCAACAGTAGGGAAAGTAAATATTCATATATATATATAATTAATAGAAATATAAATAGCAATTAAAATTAATTACCAATACCAATTAATTTGTATTACCAATTATATTTTATTTAATTAACAATTAATAATTAATTAACAGTTATAATTAATTTACATATTTAATTAATTATAATTAAATTACTTCCCACCCTATTCCCCTAAAAACCCACAACCCACTACAGAAAATGATTTACTAAAAATTATTTTTTTATCAATTATTCAATTATAATTAATTACCAATTATATTATATTTAATTAGCAATTAATAATTATTTAACAATTATAATTAATTTACATAATTAATTAATTAAAATTAAATTACCTCCCACCCTATTCCCCTATAAACCCACAACCCGCTATATAAAACAATTTACTAAAAAACTTTTTTTATCAATTAATCAATTAAAATTAATGACCAATTATTTTACAATTATTTACAAATTAATACTTAATAACAATAATTATTATTGTACATATTTAATTAATTATAATTAAATTACTTCCCACCCTATTCCCCTATAAACCCACAACCCGCTACTGAAAATAATGCACTAAAAATTATTTATTTATCAATTATTCTATTATAATCAATTACCAATTAAATTTTAATTAATTAACATTTATTAATTAATTAACAATTACAATTACATTACATGATTAATTAATTATAATTAAATTACTTCCCACCCTATTCCCCTATAAACCCACAACCCGCTACAGATTTATATTACACAATTATTAAAAAATATTAAAAACTTACCTTATTTTCTATCTAGTCGATATTATGTCTAGTCTATATTTTTGATTCGATATTTTGGCTATTATTATCGATATTACTCGATATTTTTGTGGTCTATATTATGTCTAGTCGATATTTTGGCTAGTCTATATTTTTTACTCGATATTTTGTCCAAACGATATTTTGGAATCGATATTATGTAAGCATGGGCGCAAAATCCGTTCCGCTCGCGGATTTTTCGGATTTTCGGTAAATCCGCAATCCGCGAACTCTCGCGGATGTGGCGAAAATACGCAAATCCGCGCGCGGCGGATTTTTTGCTTGTGTTCACACTGCTCGCGGTCCGCGGCGCGGGCAGCAACAATCTCGCACTCGCGAAATTACAAAAATTACAATTGGGGAGGGGTGAAGGAAGTGACCCAGTCTCCAACTTCCTCTTCCTGTCCAGCAAGCTCCTCCCATTGCTTAGTCCATTTCCTGGCCACTTTGAATTCGATCTTGACTGGGAAGGATTACTTTTTGTGGATGCTGCTGGAGATTTGGCTTTGAGGCCTTTTGGATTACTTTTGGATTCGAAATTTGATTTCACAAGTAAGTTGATAAGTTGATGTTGTTTGTTTGTGGTGATTTTTGTGTGTGTTTTTCGACTTTTTGGGGTGGGGTTGGGGGCTGGCTATGTTGGTGGGAGGCCATTTTGAGGCATGGTCCTGCAGGTCCTGGCCATGTGGATGGGGTCAAGCGGCCATTTTGAAGTCAGGCAGTGTGCTTTGTGCCCTAGGGCTACCCAGTCTGCTCTGATTTTTTTCATTATGCTCAGGCGAAAATCGGATTTAAAAAAAAATTTTTTGCCTGTGTTCGCACTGCTCGCGTCCCGCGCAGCAACAATCTCGCACTCGCGAAATTGTAAAAATTACAATTCTGCACATGAGTTGTAAACTACTAGGCTTAGTTATGGGTGCATGCATGATACAACTGTTTTGTTGAATTTTAACATGATTCTGGCCAGGGCATGGATGGCATTGGATTGTGGTGATATTTGTATGTTTTACGACTTTTTGGGGTGGTGTTGGGGGCTTGCTATGTGGGTGGGGGCCATTTTATTGCCTGGTCCCGTGTGGGTGGGGGTCTAGGGGCCATTTTTAAGGCAGTTTGTGTGCTTTAGGCCATAGGTCTGCACCCAGTGTGCTGTGATTTAATTTTTGCAATTTCGCGAGTGCGAGGTTGTTGCTTCACGACGCGAACGTGGCGAAAAACCAGCAAAATCCGCGCCAGGGGGCCCAAAATCGGTCTGTTCGCGGATTTTGCTGGCTCCATTGAGGGAGGTTCTGTAGTAATACTGACCAGGAGAGTAGGGTTTGAACCTTTACGCTCACATCAATTGCATTTGCAAAAATTGCTCCCACTTAGGAAATATTGGCTGCATCTGAGTTTTTATGTTTTACATATAAGATCCTGCAGTGAGGCTGTTACTTGTTGTCTGAAAGGGACCTAGTACAATCATCAGCATGAGTTTTAAAATATTTTAACTGGCTACAAAAAGATTGAGTCAGATGAAGAGCACGTCTTAGTTAAACCCCGCTCAGGATCTAAGTCATGGAGAGACTGAGCCTTTCTTTATTTAACAATCTTTTTAATGATCGGGTGTACTTTTAAAATATGTCTCAAGGAGTTGTCTACGTTTTACTAAGCACACGCACTTTTGTGCAAAATTTGTAATTTTCATCTGTATTGATGAAAGTAAGTTTGTAATGTTTTTAATTAATCATACTATAAATACATATCTATTTATTTATGTGTAGTACTAATTGGTTCAAACTTTCGCAACAAGCATAAGAAGCAGATTATGAAGATTATCTGTGAAAACACCCACATTAAGTAGACATGCTCTGTTTATGTCCTGCAAAATATGTGTATAATAAACATATTTAAAGAGGTTTTCAATCAGCCTATTGTCTATTAGAGTCATTCACATTTTACTTCTGCCCACTACAGCATACAGCATGGAGCAGGGGTGAGCCCAATTCAGCCACTGGATATTTTCACTTTAACTGACTGCAATTTGCTCTTTCACCACAAGCGCATACACGCAGATGTTGGTTCTCTGTAGTGCCGGTGTTTTTGTTTTTACTTTATTACTTTGGTGTGCACTTTGTGTTTTTTTTCAAAAATTCTTTAGTCACATTTTCATATGTTACTGCACACACAATTGTACAAATGAGAACCATCAAGGCAAGAGCCTGACAACAAACAAGTAATAGTAAAACAAACTGCAGCATAGTAATGTCTTGCCCCCTTAAAAGGGGGGAATAGTCCAGTGAGGGTATCATTCCCACACTGAAATATGGGCTGGGGGGGATTGAGGGAAGGTAAGGGTAAGACTGTCCCACGAGGGGGAGGCAGAGGGGCCAGATGGGAACAACAGGGAAGCAACGCACTAATGAACATATACTCCGTATAAACTGTATTTTTTGGTGGATCTTTTACTACCCACTTTGTTTTCTAATGTAATTTAGGGACTTATTTAGTAATTTGAGAAGCAATAGTTGAGATGATGTCATCAACAGTGTCATTTGAGATGTCATTTTTGATGTCATTAACCATGACATTAACGATGCCATATGTGAGGTCATAAACTGTGCAGGGTGGGGCACAATTTATATATAGACCATTAGCTGAGAATACTGAAACTGGTGATTTTTTTTAATGTAAGGTTTTGTATCATCACATTATTAGTACCTAGCTATATCCTATATCATCCTTTTTTCAGTTAAATATATGTGTGTGTGTGTGCGTGTGTGTGTGCGTGTGTGTGTGTGCGTGTGTGTGTGCGTGTGTGTGTGTGCGTGTGCGCATGTAGTGGGGGGTTGGCATAGTTATGTATGGTAATAAAATGTTACTTTATGTTAAAATAACCCTAGAATTTTACTGGACAAAACAAATGTTGAAATAAAGGTTTTTTGGGTATGGTAATAATACTTATATTAAAAAAAAACCTTGGTAACTAACTAAAAAAAAACAATAGTTAAAGTGATGTTATTGTTAGGTTAAAAATGTCACTTTACATATAATATTTTAAACTAAAAAAATCTGAAATTCACCAGTTATTTTAACTGAAGTAATTTGTACAGATATCTTGTGCCCCTTCGTCCTGGTGTGCGTGGTACAGAACCACACTGAAATACATAAATGAAGAATGCCTCTTTGGCCATTTGCCGAAGGCTCTTTTATGAATGTGGGGCAACACATCTCAGTCATTTCTAGCGTGAAGCTAGTCCTAGGTTGCTAGTGTTCTGGTTTAGGGAGTACTTGGCTTGGCAGTTCAGGTTCAACTGTTCTTAATGGAGCAGGATCAAAACTGATTTCTATTTGGCTGGATCCAAACTAAGGTGGTATAGAGTGCTAATTAAAGTTGGACTGGAATGCAGCCTTAGTAAATTCCCGTGGCTGAGATTTATTCATACATTCCTTTTTTGTATACTTTAGTGTGTCACTCTAAGTGGGACAGGTATGCATAGAAGTGGGTCCCATGGGCACAGTATTACTATAGCCAAGGTATACCTGGCTGATGAGCCCTTAATTATGGTGTAAACAATCCTGGGTTGCTTGTGTTCCAATTGGAACAGGGTCAAGACTGAGGTGGCATGGGGTGCAAAATAATGATGGACTGGGATGCAGACCCAAATAATTACCAGCAGCTGAGATTAAATTGATAATTCCATCCATCACTTTAGTGTATACTTTTTATGAATGTGACCTTTCTGAGTGTCTCACTCTCTTTGACAAGCAAACTGTCTAAGCTTTTCTAGAGATATTTGACGAATAGTACTTAAACCATTTATGATAGTTCATGGAAATATACATGGAAACAATCATTAGCCCTATCAAATAATGTAGCCTCCTGTTTTGAAGCTGGTGATAAAACCTGAACAGCATTGCATCACGCAGCGTGGAGTCTTAGCATGCAGATTGAATGCTGGACCATGGTCATAGGCCAACAGTTCTTTAATGGAACATGAATTTCATAGAACAAAACTGAACTTTTCCCTGTCTTTCCCTTCCAGATAGGATGTGTTTTTGAGGAGTTGTAGATTCTTAGTTTACTGAAGGCCATTTAGGGAGAGCTGAAACTGCTGTGACCTCCTTTCTGTTCAGCCAGGATAAAAAGAAGGGGTCACAATTTTCCCTTCTAGGCGATGGTAGATAGGACATGAAGGTGAGGGTTGGGTAGACAGCACCCACTCAAAGTGGACATAATCCTGAGGGCAATCAAGCAGATGTAGTGTGAGTAGCCTCTGTTTCAGGCCTCTGAGTATGGAGAGGTATTTATCTCCTACTCTTTTGAAACTAACTCTACTGCAACAGGAGAAGCCAAGAGTCCAGATCCTGTGGCAGTCAAACCTCACCTGCTTCTTGTTCCCAGACATGCTCAGTGAAGTGAAATGTTGTGGGAAAGCCAGGAGCCGGAAGGGACATCAGCAGAAAACATACATCACTTCAGCGTGCAAATATTATTTACATATTTGCTGTTCTTCTTCACTGATTTTCCTCATTGTGCCAGTTTTATGATGATAATATGATAGTTCCACTATACCTTTCAGCCTTTTTTGTAGGGCTGTTTTGTTTCCCTAATGCCATAACATTACTCAAAACAGTGGCAGTGCAAACTGTGTAAACTTGAACTACTAGTGGACACAAAGAAGCAGCCTTACTAGATATTCATACAGAGGGAACTAACGGGAATGCAAGCCAACAACCCAGATACCGAGCTCCCTCTGTTCTAGAACTGAGCAGAGAGCACTGAAATGAAGGTATCCTGAAATCCCAAACTCCACATTCATCTTGAATCTAACAAGACTTTCCATTTTACACAAGTGTATTGGCTTTGAGCCAATGGATGGATGTTTCAGTTAACAAGGACCTACATGCTGAGTGTGGCCCTCACCACCACAGAACCCAGGAGAATGACACTAGATAAAATAAGGACTAGAGAAGGGGTTTCTGTTCATGGGCGATGGGGTGGCCATCAAACGTCTCTGCATTCACAAAATGTTACCACCGCCTGAGATTTACTCAGGGCTTTAATAGGGCTGGGGTACTAACAACTGGTCTCTTAAAGGCTTGAAAATGTTATCTGGAGATGGAATCCATTGGAGACCCAGCATGCTCATATGAGTTACCCGCCTATTAGATTTTCATCAGGAAGTAAACAGTATATGAATACAGGGATAGCTACAAGTGCTCTGTAAACACAAACTTGATGACAATCATATCACACTTTTTGTCATGGCCTTCTCTGGAAGTAATTAACAACAAGGAGCAAAGAGGGAACAATAGTCATAGGTCTCCCTCCACTCAATTATGTATTCACAAACAAGACCTAGACCACCGCGGCATTAAATCTTAAACCACTTTATGGTGTACCATCATATGCAAATCATTTGCAAACCACTCCTCTCTTTTAATGAATGAGGTAGGAGGTACATCCAGGTTATGCCCTATTTAAAAACATCGCAAAAAACACAGTTGATGGACAGAATGTAGAACAATGTCATACATTCACCCCAGTACAAGGATCTGGGCCTAAATCCATCGTTTTTTTGCACTCCACACCACCCTGGGTTAGACACTGGCTATATGCAAATCAGCTCTGACCCTGCGCCTCATGGGAACAGTCCAGTCCGAACTACCAAGCCATGTCTTTCCCAGACCGGAATCAAGCATCCAAGGACCGCTTTCTGGCTATCAGCCTTCATCAGCCTGGATAGCTTGACTCCAGTGGTGTGGAGAGCCTGGGACTCACGTCTGAGCATACCCAGCACACTCGGGTGAAAATTGCAAAAAACACAGTTGAGGGACAGAATGTAGACCAATGTCATACATTCACCCCAGTACAAGGATCTGGGCCTAAATCCATCGTTTTTTTGCACTCCACACCACCCTGGGTTAGACACTGGCTATATGCAAATCAGCTCTGACCCTGTGCCTCATGGGAACAGTCCAGTCCGAACTACCAAGCCATGTCTTTCCCAGACCGGAATCAAGCATCCAAGGACCGGTTTCTGGCTATCAGTCTTCATCAGCCTGGATAGCTTGACTCCAGTGGTGTGGAGAGCCTGGGACTCACGTCTGAGCATACCCAGCACACTCGGGTGAAAATTGCAAAAAACACAGTTGATGGACAGAATGTAGAACAATGTCATACATTCACCCCAGTACAAGGATCAGGGCCTAAATCCATTGTTTTTTTGCACTCCACACCACCCTGGGTTAGACACTGGCTATATGCAAATCAGCTCTGACCCTGCGCCTCATGGGAACAGTCCAGTCCGAACTACCAAGCCATGTCTTTCCCAGACCGGAATCAAGCATCCAAGGACCGGTTTCTGGCTATCAGCCTTCATCAGCCTGGATAGCTTGACTCCAGTGGCGTGGAGAGCCTGGGACTCACGTCTGAGCATACCCAGCACACTCGGGTGAAAATTGCAAAAAACACAGTTGATGGACAGAATGTAGAACAATGTCATACATTCACCCCAGTACAAGGATCTGGACCTAAATCCATCGTTTTTTTGCACTCCACACCACCCTGGGTTAGACACTGGTTATATGCAAATCAGCTCTGACCCTGCGCCTCATGGGAACAGTCCAGACCGAACTACCAAGCCATGTCTTTCCCAGACCGGAATCAAGCATCCAAGGACCGGTTTCTGGCTATCAGCCTTCATCAGCCTGGATAGCTTGACTCCAGTGGTGTGGAGAGCCTGGGACTCACGTCTGAGCATACCCAGCACACTCGGGTGAAAATTGCAAAAAACACAGTTGATGGACAGAATGTAGAACAATGTCATACATTCACCCCAGTACAAGGATCTGGGCCTAAATCCATCGTTTTTTTGCACTCCACACCACCCTGGGTTAGACACTGGCTATATGCAAATCAGCTCTGACCCTGCGCCTCATGGGAACAGTCCAGTCCGAACTACCAAGCCATGTCTTTCCCAGACTGGAATCAAGCATCCAAGGACCGGTTTCTGGCAATCAGCCTTCATCAGCCTGGATAGCTTGACTCCAGTGGTGTGGAGAGCCTGGGACTCACGTCTGACCATACCCAGAACACTCGGGTGAAAATTGCAAAAAACACAGTTGATGGACAGAATGTAGAACAATGTCATACATTCACCCCATTCATCCCATGAGGCACAGGGTCAGAGCTGATTTGCATATAGCCAGTGTCTAACCCAGGGTGGTGTGGAGTGCAAAAAAACGATGGATTTAGGCCCAGATCCTTGTACTGGGGTGAATGTATGACATTGTTCTACATTCTGTCCATCAACTGTGTTTTTTGCAATTTCACCCTGAGTGTGCTGGGGATGCTCAGACGTGAGTCCCAGGCTCTCCACACCACTGGAGTCAAGCTATCCAGGCTGATGAAGGCTGATAGCCAGAAACCGGTCCTTGGATGCTTGATTCCGGTCTGGGAAAGACATGGCTTGGTAGTTCGGACTGGACTGTTCCCATGAGGCACAGGGTCAGAGCTGATTTGCATATAGCCAGTGTCTAACCCAGGGTGGTGTGGAGTGCAAAAAAACGATGGATTTAGGCCCAGATCCTTGTACTGGGGTGAATGTATGACATTGTTCTACATTCTGTCCATCAACTGTGTTTTTTGCAATTTCACCCTGAGTGTGCTGGGGATGCTCAGACATGAGTCCCAGGCTCTCCACACCACTGGAGTCAAGCTATCCAGGCTGATGAAGGCTGATAGCCAGAAACCGGTCCTTGGATGCTTGATTCCGGTCTGGGAAAGACATGGCTTGGTGGTTCGGACTGGACTGTTCCCATGAGGCACAGGGACAGAGCTGATTTGCATATAGCCAGTATCTAACCCAGGGTGGTGTGGAGTGCAAAATAACGATGGATTTAGGCCCAGATCCTTGTACTGGGGTGAATATATGACATTGTTCTACATTCTGTCCATGAACTGTGTTTTTTGCAATTTCACCCTGAGTGTGCTGGGGATGCTCAGACGTGAGTCCCAGGCTCTCCACACCACTGGAGTCAAGCTATCCAGGCTGATGAAGGCTGATAGCCAGAAACCGGTCCTTGGATGCTTGATTCCGGTCTGGGAAAGACATGGCTTGGTAGTTCGGACTGGACTGTTCCCATGAGGCACAGGGTCAGAGCTGATTTGCATATAGCCAGTGTCTAACCCAGGGTGGTGTGGAGTGCAAAAAAACGATGGATTTAGGCCCAGATCCTTGTACTGGGGTGAATGTATGACATTGTTCTACATTCTGTCCATCAACTGTGTTTTTTGCAATTTCACCCTGAGTGTGCTGGGGATGCTCAGACATGAGTCCCAGGCTCTCCACACCACTGGAGTCAAGCTATCCAGGCTGATGAAGGCTGATAGCCAGAAACCGGTCCTTGGATGCTTGATTCCGGTCTGGGAAAGACATGGCTTGGTAGTTCGGACTGGACTGTTCCCATGAGGCACAGGGTCAGAGCTGATTTGCATATAGCCAGTATCTAACCCAGGGTGGTGTGGAGTGCAAAAAAACGATGGATTTAGGCCCAGATCCTTGTACTGGGGTGAATATATGACATTGTTCTACATTCTGTCCATCAACTGTGTTTTTTGCAATTTCACCCTGAGTGTGCTGGGGATGCTCAGACGTGAGTCCCAGGCTCTCCACACCACTGGAGTCAAGCTATCCAGGCTGATGAAGGCTGATAGCCAGAAACCGGTCCTTGGATGCTTGATTCCGGTCTGGGAAAGACATGGCTTGGTAGTTCGGACTGGACTGTTCCCATGAGGCACAGGGTCAGAGCTGATTTGCATATAGCCAGTGTCTAACCCAGGGTGGTGTGGAGTGCAAACAAACGATGTATTTAGGCCCAGATCCTTGTGCTGGGGTGAATGTATGACATTGTTCTACATTCTGTCCATCAACTGTGTTTTTTGCTATTTAAAAACATCTGCCCAGTCCCATGGAAAAGTAGACAACAGTTGTGAGACAAACAAAACACACACTTAAGTGTCAAATTAAGACAGGTAGAAAAAAGTGTGTGTGAGCAAGATGGCGCCTCACGGGCGAACCACCAACGGGAACCTGGCAGGTACTCACCAGGATTGCCCTACTCTCATCATTGGCACCATCAAGCTCGAAAGAAAGACTTGTGTCCAAAAAACAAAGAAAACAGTGCTTGTGAAAGAATGCAGTGTGTGAAAACAGACTGCATCCTTTCACAAGCACTGTTTTGTTTGTTTTTTGGACACAAGTCTTTCTTTCGAGCTTGATTGTGCCAATGATGAGAGTAGGGCAATCCTGGTGAGTACCTGCCAGGTTCCCGTTGGTGGTTCGCCCGTAAGGCGCCATCTTGCTCACACACACTTTTTTCTACCTGTCTTAATTTGACACTTAAGTGTGTGTTTTGTTTGTCTCACAACTGTTGTCTACTTTTCCATGGGACTGGGCAGATGTTTTTAAATAGGGCATAACCTGGATGTACCTCCTACCTCATTCATTAAAAGAGAGGAGTGGTTTGCAAATGATTTGCATATGATGGTACACCATAAAGTGGTTTACGATTTAATGCCATGGTGGTCTAGGTCTTGTTTGTGAATACTTCTCTGGAAGTGCCTGCAGTATCATGAATCCACCATTGAGAATATCCATCCACAGCCCTATCATGGGCCCTCCATGTGAAAGGCATGGTCTTGACTGTCCCAGTAAGGTGCAAAATATGTACGAATGGTGCAGAGAAAAGCAAAAACAAACAAAGGTAATAAGAGTAACTTCTAACCTCAGTACATTTTCATGCTTGTCCTCTGGTTTCCTCCTGTCATTGAACTGCAGAGCTGTGTTTCCCTCTTCATCCTCTGGATTCCTCCTCCCCTTGAACTGCAGAGCTGTGTATCCCTCCTCATCCTCTGGCGTCCTCCTCCCCTTGAGCTGCAGAGCTGTGTATCCCTCTTCAACCTCTGGATTCCTCCTCCACTTGAACTGCAGAGCTGTGTATCCATCCTCCTTCTCCATTGATGAACTTCTAAAACTGGGCTTTTAACAGAGGGTCTGAGTTTGGAGTAGAAGCTCTCAGAGCTGGTAGGCTGTGGCACTGCTCTTGGCCCCCTGCACAGGAACCGGAAACCACCAGCCCTCAGACAGAAGGCATCGGAATGAGTATTGCGGCCCACAGGCCTCTGAACAGGAAGTGATCGAACTTTCAAACATGAAATATGTAAATGTGTTCTCAGGCCTCGGTCCTTTCCATCTTAATATGGAATACCTGAAAGGTAAGTTGCTTTGGCTATACAAGGCCCATTTTTATGCTGCGAGGATTCAGAGTGAATGGAGATAAGCACCACATTGTGAGTAAGTCAAGGCTGCGTTCGAGTTGGATGGTGTAAGAAAATGGAGTATTAATTCAAGGGGATGAGAAACCACCTCAAATAATAATTCCAATTCTGGTCAGGGTGAACCTCTAAAGTCACTAAATAAACCCATGATAACCCTCTGATAGACTGACATACAGCTGTAAAGCAATATGTTGAGTATTTATGCAGTACTCAAACAGTAATGAAGTGAAAACATAATACACATTTTAAAACAATTAAAAAAAATAAGAAAACATTTGAATGCATGAAATGACACCAAAATTACAAATATCGAATAAGCAGAACCAGACATATGAATTTTTTCAAATTTTAATTAAAAAGAAAACTAAAAAGCACAAAACACCAACGTTGGTTGTCTGGTCATGCTCGACTGTTTCAAAGTCGGACATTAGCTGGCTGCAATGGATACAGGAACCAGGTTCATCCAGGTGGAAAGTTTTTCTCAGTAAACTTTCTAGTTCTGAAGATAAAGAGGTCATTGATGAGTTGGCAGTTCAGGTTGCAAGTTGGATCTAAAGGAGGGCTTGCCAACAGCGGATTGCTGAAGAGTGAGGTTCCGTTGCAGTGCTCAAACAAGTCTGAAATCTGTGCATGTGGAGAACTCATCATCAATAGCATACTGTTTAAACGTCAATCTGGATCAAGGCTTTTGTGTTCTGACATTTCCGGAACTCTGATGGGGCAAAGCAATCAATTGACGATTTAACACTTCCTGTTTCCTGTGTTTTACCATAAACTATCCCACAGTACCCCTCTCTACCTAAATCCAATATGGCAGAACATTGTTCCCCTAGTCAGAGCTCCCTATGCTCACCCAGAGGTGTGTGTTTTTGATAATGAGAAAACCCCTTTCTTGTGATTGCAGTGAACCTCTTTATCTTTTAATCTTCAGTTTGTGTGTAATGTAGGTAGGGTGAAAAACAAAGAAAGCAAATGTTTGGAGCTCTATCAATGATGATTTCTCCTACAAGGTTTACAAAATCCTTCCAGCACACCACCTATTATTCCAATGTTAATGATAAAAAGGTCCAGATAAAAGCTAACAATGATCACCAGTTGGACCACGGGTGTACATTTCTGCTTACAAGAAATGTCTGGTTTTTATTTTATTTATTTATTTATTTTTAATTTTATTAAGCGCACAGCTACCCAGAGGTTTCCCGGCGCTGACCAACAAGGTGTGACAATTGCAATAATTACTGGTTGAATAGCCATGTCTTCAAGTTCCCGCGGAACTTCAGATAGTTGGGCTCAATCCGAAGATAGAGCGGAAGAGAGTTCCACAGGGATGGACCCAAGAAGAAGAATGAGCGGCCACCCATTCTTGCTCTCTTGATCCTAGGAATCAGAAGCTTGGATTGGGAGGATGATCTGAGGGTGCGGGAAGGAACATACGAGATAATAAAAGATTTAAGGTATTGTGGGGCATTCCCCGCAATAATTCTGTGTATAAAACACAGGGCCTTAAACTTAACCCGACTCTCAATACGGAGCCAGTGAAGACTACGTAGAAGGGGGGAGATGGAAGACCTGCTTGGAAGTTTGCCAAGGAGGTGAGCTGCCATGTTTTGAACAGTCTGAAGTTTCCGGACAGTCTCCTTGCCGGCACCCAGAAAGAGAACATTCCCATAGTCCAGGCGGGAGGTGATAAGTGCCTGGACTACGGTTTTCTGGGTGTCAGGAGGGAGCATCCAGATAATTTTTTTTCACCTACTTGAGAATGACCGTACAGGTGGCACAGACTTTAACAGCTTGATCCCTCATTGATAATTGGTCATCAAAAATGATGCCCAAATTCCGAGCAGTCCTGGAGGGCAAGGGGAGAGTGCCCATTTGGTCAGGCCAATGAGAGGGCCCCCACAAATCACGATTAGTACCAAACAGGAGAAACTCAGTTTTCCCTCCATTCAGTTTTAATTTGTTCTCATACATCCAAGCAGAGATTTTACTAAGCCCGAGACGTAAGGAGGAAGGGAGGGATGTGTGACTGGTGGATAATGAAAAGATTAGCTGAGTATCATCAGCATACGAGTAAATAGCGAGCCCCGCTTGCTCCGCAATCGTAGCCTAAGGTCTTACGTACAGATTGAAGAGAAGGGGGCTCAAGATGGAACCCTGCGGAACCCCGTATGCTGATGTATGAGTTTTGGATGCTGATGAGGCTGAAAAAACTTGAAACGTCCTATTACTCAGGAAACTAGTAAGCCATTCTAAGGCAAGATGGGAAATGCCAATAGATCTGAGGGTGTTAATAAGGATAGAGTGGGAAACCGTATCAAATGCGGCACTTAAATCCAACAGGATAAGTGCCACGGTTTCCCCTCTATCTACCAGATGCCTAATAGTTTCCGACACTCCCAATAATGTAGATTCGGTGGAGAAGCCTGAACGAAACCCCGACTGAGAAGGGTGTAGGATAGTATGGGCTTCGATATAATTGGTGAGTTGTTGATTAATGTGCTTCTCCAAGATTTTTGAGAAAGCTGACAGAATATTGGCTTTTTTAACAGTGGTACAACCATCGCATGTTTCCATGATTGAGGGACCTTGGCCTCCCTGAGTGAGGTATTAAGTAACTCCAGAATAAGGTTAAGTGAAGGGGAGTCAAGGATAGACAGAATTTGAGGGGGGATAGGATCTAAAGGAGAACCAGATTTTATGGTACTAATGATGTTGCGTAAAGTGAGTGTGGTAAAGGGAGTCCAGGCAGCAATTCCAGATTCTAATGTACAAAGATCCGATTCCGGAACTTGGGAGTTAGACGAGGGGGGCAGAGTGGTGGAAACAACTGGAATAGTGGAGCCGAAATCGGAGTAAATGTTTTCAATTTTTGAAACAAAGAAATCAGCTAAGGCATCACATTGCGTCTCATCTAAGCAGGGTGCCTTAGGTTGCTTAGTGGCACCCGAGAGTTCTTGAACCACCTTAAACAAAGCTTTGGGGCGGTTCTGAGCATTAAGTATAGAAAGATTCACATATTCCGTTGCATATTCCGGGCATGATAGCTGGATAGCGCAGCTTTATATTTTAGTTTGACTAGAGGGTCATAATTGGAGCGCCATTTCCGTTCAAGATGTTTGCAGCCGGATTTAGCTATTTTAAGCTGTTCATTAAACCAGGGGGCCGGGGGGTGGTGTACATTAAATTTCTGTTTTCGAAGAGGAAGGCAGAAATCAACAGCAGAGGTGAGCCAGTTATTAATGATGTCTGCCTGCGCAAGACAGCTAACCTCACTAAGTGGTGTAGAGGCCAAGAGGGCAGCATTCAGTTTGTTTGTATCCAAGTTTTTCCAGTTTCTAGTCATTCTAGGTCTGGCTGGGGTGGCTGGAGAAGTTCGGGCGGGTTCGGAACTAATAGAAAACTCCACAAGAAAGTGGTCAGACCACGGAACCGGTAGAGCTGGCTTACACTCAACCGCCGTAAGATTGGATAGCACAGGATCCAGTAGATTGCCAGCTCTATGAGGGGGGCCGGTATTATGCAGGCTAATGTTGAGGGCAGCTAAGTCATCTAACAGAATAGAGCTACTGGGACAAGCGTTGTCATTAAAATGAATATTGAAATCTTCAACGAGAATAAAGTTAGTTGAGTTCAGTAGCAGTGGGGCTATATACTCAGCAAGTGAGGACGCCCATAAACCGGCTGGACCCGGGGGGCGATAAATAAGAACACCAGACAGCGTGAAGTTGGCAGATAAAGATATTTTAAACAACCCGGCTTCACAGTTAGGGATGTTTAGGTCCTCCCATTTGCATGAGTAGAGTTTTTTAAAAACAATCGCAATCCCTCCACCTTCCTTTTTTTTTCTATTCCTGGAAACATAGGTATAACCATCCGGAAGAGATGCGGCAATATCAGGACCGGAGTGGTCATTTAACAAAGTTTCCGTCAGAAACAAAGCGTCCGGTTGAAATGAAACCAGGAGATCAAAAATATTTCTGCAGTGTTTTGGAAGAGATCTGCAGTTTAAGTTGATAAACTTCATAGTATTAGAGGGGAGTTTCTGTTTCTTTTTACATGGAAAGATTGATGACGAAATGTCTAACCTGGAGGGTAATGCTAAAAGGCTGAAAGAACAATCAGGACAGGAACAGGGGGAGGATTGAGCATCCATGGGAGTAGTGTGCGAACATTGGGGAGGTTTAAGAGCCATAAGGATATCTCTGGAGTATGTCATATTAGAGGCTGAGTTTTTACTAACAAGGTGTGTGGTCCCTGGCCGCGACCGGTCGCGGACGGGCGCAGACGGGCTGGACTCCGGCGTGCCATCGTCGCGCCTGCTGCGCTCGTCCGCTGCGCGTCGACCAGCACATCGATTAATGTAGGGAGGCGGCGGTGTGCTGACTAGACCGCTCACCCCCGCTTCCGCCGGAAGTGGAAAGGGATAGAGAGACCTCCCTCCACCCACGAGCGAGGCTCGGGGAAGAACGGGGAGGGGGAAGAGCAAAATTCAACAGTGAGTGTTACTTCAGTATTTTAAATACGATGTAAATATTAAAAGTTTGCATAAACACACAAAGCCTGCTGCCGGTGTCTCCCTGCCCTCTCACAGCAGAATACACACAGGAGCTGCAATGTTAAGTATTTTCGTTGAAGAAAAAAAATTAAATAAAGCGCTATGTGCGGAGCACCTCAATCGAGCCCCACACAGATCAAAATCATAAGAGCATAAGAGTCGTGCCCCCCGCAGAATCAGGAATCAGAAATCAATCGTGCCACTCGTGGGTCGTCCTCACGGTCCTCCTCACGGAAAAACAGCGTAATTAGTGTGGTGATTCTAGTTGCTTATTTAAATGGTAAAACCACGTCTCTCATTGGTTATTTCTAAATTATTTCCAGGTGTGCCCCCATTTTATCACGCTCTTCCTCACCGAATTACTTCTTCTAA
The DNA here is from genome assembly GCF_964261635.1 of Lissotriton helveticus. NCBI lineage: Eukaryota > Metazoa > Chordata > Amphibia > Caudata > Salamandridae > Lissotriton > Lissotriton helveticus. The sequence continues at coordinate 1,850,487,410 of NC_136068.1, forward strand.
CCCGGAAGTCGACATTTCTATATCCAGGATCACTAATCTCTTTCGATTTACTTGGTTTTCAGTTTCAAAGCTCGTTTTGACCAGCATTTAAAACTGCCTATAAAGCTCTAACTCCTTGGCTTCAATATTGTTGTTTAAACGAACAAATCCCGATTGTACCCTTTCCATTTCAACAGCTTCTCTAGAAAGCTTTATTTCTAAACGTTACTTATGTTTTCAACAAAAGGTTTGAAACCTGAACTCACTCACCAGCTATAAGGTTTCACTAACAGTCAGGCATCAGACCTGATGGAGTACAGAATCTGCAATTACAGACATCTGACAGTTTTCCTTTGAAGGAAGACTGAGAAATGCTGATTTTACTACACATTTCCCACAGCACATGACACAAGAGAGCTAAAGTTCCACTTTGGTCAACTAAAAAACCGGGTCGTAGTACTGGTACTTAAATAAATAAATGCAGACACCAAACATTTTCCTAAAGAGGATTCCACCCACTTCCTCAGCTGGCATCATCCATTGACCTGCTGGCTTCACACATTTCCAACAGCAGGTTAACCCGCTGTTTGCATTACATTGAACAAAGCTAAAGTGAAGCAAGTGAGATGGTTGTATGCCAGAACCACGCAAGTCATTACAGCTCATGGCTTTAAAATGTAGTCCTTACAACAACATGTTTTTACCACTGCATTCCTTTACCATGCAAGTCTTTACAATGAGTAACGTCTTGCCTTAGGGAGAAGCATTGGACTTTGGAGAGGAATCAATTACTATTCCAACTCCAGTATGTGCAACAGTAGGGAAAGCATTGGACTGCGAAGTCCAGCGCCGCTTCCCCTATGGAAAGTTGTTTTAAAGACTCTCGTGATAAAGGAATGCTTTGGTAAAGATACCTCATTCTAACAACCACGTTGTAAAAGCGGTGCGCGGGCTATACTTCAGTAGAGAATTGACTGAAACCTCCATTCTTAAAGAAAGTAATGGGGGGTATATAGTTTACTTTACAACTCTAATTTCACTTAAATTGGCTAAAACATCATAAGATCTGATAGGATAAGATGTATGGACACAACTGAAATATTCTAGTACTTTCATGGTTCAGTCTGGGGTAGAGCAAGGGCTGGGATATGTGCAGACAATCTTTGTCCTCGCTTGCCCAGTCCAGTATATACTTAGGCACTGAGACTCAACTCAGGATAAGTTATACAAACAACATCAGAACCCGCATACCCAGCTCAGACCAGGGTGATATATGGTATCAAACCACAATGTTTCAACAGGTATCAATAACAAACTCAGTTTGTATGATATAACTTAATTATGAAGAAAAAGGAGTTCAAGTGGCACCAAGGGTTGTATTTTGCAGATATAAAAGAGCTTGGAACCAGTGTCAATGTTATTTAACAACTGTGTTTTATGTGCAAAATTGAACACATAGTGTTTGTGGGAGAACAGTGAACAGCTCAATAGAAACACGTGAATAGAAATATGGAGAGGCAGCGAACGGACATTAGTTATTGGATATCAAATATTAATCATGAATAACAGTTGATTCAATGTGGTTTTTGCAAAATCATATGTATCATAAGTGAAACTCTGTTACGAGTAACAAATGAGTAATTGATATTCACGTTTCACTGGAGCCGTTCACTGTTCTCCTACAAGCACTATGTGCTCGCTTTTGCATGTTCTCGTTGTACCACCCAAGGCACCCACAGCTGCAAATATTGTTGTGGGTCGTGGGAGGGCAGAGCCCCAAGGCCCTCCTGAAGCTCATTTGGCTCTTTCCTTCTCTTTTCTGACAGACGTGGCAGCTGGCAGCTGTTTTCGCTGCCAGTGTTTTTTTCTGCTCATGTGCCTGTGAGGTTCAAGACCGACGCAACCGGCACACCCTGAGACATAGGTATCGGTGGCGAAAGGCGCTCCTGGCCAAATGTGGCCTTTTGCCAGTGGCAGACCTACATTTGCCCTTACCAATAATCCACTTTCCAACAGCAGGGAGTTAGATGACCGACGCAACCTGCACACCCTAAGACATAGATATCGGTGGAGAAAGTCGCTCCTGGCCAAATGTGGCCTTAGCTGTCCTGGGCCCAGGAGTTGGGTCCCCGGGGTCCATTGTTTCATCATTGTTCTGCCCCTGAGGAGATGGGGGAATTTGGGGACAGTCTAGAGTAGGTATGGGGTTCCCACGCACGCCTGCTCCCCTGGATAGATAATGGAGCAATCCTGTACTGATTCCAAGGCACTGGCCCACCATGGTGATAGTTTAGCCCTTTAGCCGCGGCCGTTTTTTCGCGGCAGTGCGGCATTTCCACGGAGTGGGCGGGGCCGCGGCAGCTGTTGGATGTTCGCAGCACCTGCGAGGTAGCGCTCGCGACGGCCAACGGCCGACAGCAACAGTTAAAGGGTTAAGGAAATGCATTGGAGCCCCACGCAGTCCGTCACTCAAGCAGGAGTCAAAGGTCCAATACTTTGTATCTGTATAACTGGCCTCCTGGCCTCCAACGGGATGCACTTTCCAGGGAGCAGCCTTTACTGGCTCCATGTTCCAGCTTTCTTTGGTTGTTGGCTCCTGGTGCTGCCCTCCTCCTGACTGGGTATTTTAAAAAATGGGGACCCCTACGAAACAACAATGTGTCTTGCTAGCTGTAGGGCCCAATATCTGAATAGGTAAACAATAAGCTAGACACAAGATCCTAAACAATTACAAACAGTGAAAAAAGCCAGGTCTTAGCTAAGACAAAAACTTTGCAAATTTCCAATCTTACTATATTAATCAATCTGAGAGCAATTTCTCTTTTGATATAACAATCTTTTCATTTTTATTTATCTTCTTTTTGTTTTAAATCAAGTGTGTTTATCTTTTAGTATCACTTTTTTCTATACATACATATCAAAAAACATACATTTTTAAAATATATATATACATTCATACATACATACACCAATGTTATATACAATTTAAAAACCTAAGGAGGGGTTAACAAGTAATTGGAGTCTGACGGTTGATGTCAGGAGAAGAGAAACACGACGCGCGTTTCGGCACAAAAGCCTTCATCAGGCACAACCCGTCTCAACTTTTTTCTCGAAAAATATATAGATAATACACACAATCAATTATACATCATATTTCAGACCTGGCTTTATATTTCTGATACTAATTTGAGCTTTTCAGGCTTCAATTACTTTCACAAATTTCTCCATAAAGGGCTAGAAAGATACTTTACACATATATACTCCACATACTGTGGAGCAAAACATAATTATTTCTACCACTAAATCACCAAGGTAATGGGAAAAAAAGCAACCATAGATTTACCAAAAGGAAGATCCAAGAACGCAGTTTGTCACCCGTGAATAGATAAAGAAGATCAAACAGAGAAGTAAATGGCAAAAGATGTGGTGATAAACAACTTATCACTATAGTTTAAAAGAAGGATAAAATGCTGCAACCCTCAATATAGACATGACCAAAATGGTTCAATGTCCAATTGATACTCTTTCTTTGCTTGTGCAATGTAGATATAAAGGAATATGTACCTATTATTTTTCCTCTTGGAACCTCAAGTTATAGAACTGATTCCACAATATTTTAAAGGTTTCTCCGCAATAATTAGTGTGATAAAGGAAAATGTTATCTGGGGAAGAGCACAATGATAGACAGTCATACACTCTACCGTTAAGTATCACTAGATGACAAACAGAAAAAGGTTTACCTTAATAATTGTGGCCAAATGCGAAGTAGGCTAAAATGCTGTTATCTGTGACAGAGGATAGCAATATGAGTATCCATATTAATGGCATCATAAAAATGCAAGCTATCCTACATTTAAGTCATAGATTGAGTTATTTGTACCTTATTTTGATATCTGTACTTACATTAACCCTTGAATATTTGTTAATTCCAAATGTCTTCCTTTGCTGACCAACTCTAGTATATAGGTCCCATGATGCAATGATAATTTCAAAATAAAGATCTAAACAGAGAATAAAATGCATTGAAGCAATGTTTAGATCGGTGTATGGTAATACTTGAATATCCTAAGTGTCAGTTAGTTTTCAGGACAGGCTAACTAATAACGGGGGATATGTGGTCCATACTTACTCACACACTATGTGTCACAATATGACACTTAATGGTCTGTAATGTAGCCGGAAAATCAAAATGATCTACAAATAAAGAGGAAACAGGATATTTAGACTGTTATTACAGGCCTAAGTTGATTATGCCGTTTTTACCACTATGGGCTATATCGACACTATTTAATGCAAATATGTGCATCCACATATTCCAGCTGAAAGAGTTTAAAACAAATCCGTACCGTTTGTTTATTACGCCTAGATGTACTCATTACCATGTCATTATTTCATACATAGCGCTTTGAGACGAGCATATTGGTTGTCATTCACTTTAAGGCGTGATGATGCAGTCTGGTAATGTAACATCCATGTTTTAAAAAACTCATTCTCAGACGTGAGGAATTATGCAGTTGTTGCCTTTTTTATTCTTACATTTCCAAAGAGGACACTGTAGATCTACTCCTCGCGCCTAAACATATTACGTGACGTACAGCAGATCGAATTCTATGTATGACCTCGTCATACACAGATCGCCAGCGTCTAAACGGCGTCTGCAGCCAAGCCTCTCCACTATCGTGCACTCGACAAATTGTGCAATGAATCTCGCACTCTGTAGTATATATGATTTTTGTATTGGGCACAGGCGTTTTTACTGTCGTCCCCGAATGCGGTATCATGTATTTATCATGTCCCGATACAAAGCATAACAAAGCAGCATAATCTGTATTATGACCTAAAATATACATCAGCTCTTTTAGTTGTTCCCTACAAGCTTAAGTGTTATACGATGATTTACTCCACACTTACCGCTTGTGTTATTCTCGCCTCTATGCTGCCTTGAGCCTTCCTCCTGACTGGGCACAGAAGTCGAGTTCTCTTCCAACTGGTCATCGGAAGGTTTAAGGGGGCCAGCATCACTGGCCCTGGAGTCCTGAGGTCAGCCGCAGAGTCCCCAATCCTCTGCAGAAAGGCAAAAGATTGGATGGGCATGTAGTCTGAACACCTATATGATCCACTCACAGGTACAGAAACAGCGCCTTGAGACCCTTACGGGTGAGTAGCGCGCTATACAAATGCCCTGATTGATTGATTGAGAAATTGAAATTGGCACCAATTCTTGAAATGAAAAAATAGATGTGCAGGTACCCTATACTTGCTTCTGAGAAGTGCTGATACTCTCTAATTAAAAGTATTGTACTTCTGGTGTGAAGTGCAGGTATTCTCCCTCTCAAAATAAAAAAGTGCAGGTGTTCAGTACCCACAAGTACCGGCATATCTCAAGCACTTTTTGGCACAATGTGATCATTGCTCTTTGCACTCAGCAGAAAAGCCAAAGACTTGATGGGCATGAGGTAATAACACCTTTATTAGCTACTCACAGGCACTCTAATTATAATTGGCATATATCTGGTAGATGCTCTGCTCGCTCTGCAGAATGGCTAAAGCCTGGATGGGCATCACATCTTAACGGTTATATGAAGGAAGCCTTTTCACCGACAGCTTTTACAATGAATGTTTTACGACAATGCTGGCATTACCAAGAGAGTTTTTTGGATGAAATGTGTTTTCACACCGTTGAGTGCATACATATTGTAAACATCTTTACAATGAAGGACATGCAAACGATTCCATTCAGACCGACTACCATTACAACGACTAATGTTAATTAACGGTAGAAATGGATGCAAATATATGTGTTGGTTTAAAAATACATGTTACATACCATTCTCCATGATTACTAAATAGACAAAGGACGTGTCTGCTTTGGAGAAATGGTGATATCTGAAAAGTAGCACTATTCCAATGTTTGTGCCCAACATGCATATGCAGTATGGGAATGGACTTGTAGTCCTACCTTACTGTCTAGGAATGTTGTGCACCAATCCCCGAAGCACAATCTCTTCGCTGGTTAGCCGCCAATGGAAAGCATTAATGTACAACACAATAAAAACAATAACATTCTGCCACGTGTAATTATGGACACAAATTGCACTCCAAAACATATTTCCTTTGTATAAAATACATATCCTTTGTGAAAACCTGTAAAAGATAGCCAACCATGATTTTGTGCTGGTGTGGAAATCCCTTAGATTGGTCCTAGGGACTGCTAATATGACTATGGTACAAATGTTACTCGGCTTTGGCAATCTTTCAGATGACTTAGGGGAAAGTGCCAAGAGGGAGCTGATTTAGTTTTATATTTCATCTCGCGGCTTTTCACATCGCAAAGATTTGCACTATGTGCATGTTTTAGAGCAGGTGCTAGTGTTTTGTTGATTTCTGAGTGCCCACGGCGTATGGGATTCATATTTTCAAAACATCTGCATATGTCACTTTTCCCCCCAGTGCAAGTAAACCATCCACAGACCGGCTTCCCAGTGAAACAGGACTCCTCACTACAGAAAAAGGCGATGCTGTCATTGTAGGTATTACATTGTAATAATTAAGAAGCAAAATAAAAAAAAAACATGTTGTGCCGTTACTTAAAAAAACAACTAAACTATATTAGACACATTATGTTTAGAAACTGAGGTCTTTTTTTTTTACTAATGTTATGACATTTAAAACATCCTTCCAGGCAGGTGCTGGTCAGTGCATGGAGACATAATTTGACTATTCTAATCCACAAGGGGCATAACTCAGGGTAGGTGCTGGATAGTCACTGGGGCATAAATTGCTATTCTAAATCTGCAGGGGGCGTCTCTCAGGACAGGTGCTAGACATTGGTTGGGGTTCAAATTTAGTATTCCCACTGTGCTGGCTGCGTCTCCCAGGGCAGGTAGTAGGCATTTGCTAGGATTAAAATGTACTATTACCCCCAGGTCCCTCCTGTCCTCGTCCAATTCCTTAAAAATTGGAGATGACCATCTCCACGACAGAAAAAAAGAAAAGGAGCATACTGGGATACCCTACCTACTCCCTCCCACTGGGAGGACATAAGCGGTACCAACCCAGAATGCAGCCTGTTCTTTTTTTCTGTCTTCCGACAGAAAGGTTGTGGAGTTTGCTTCCTTACCTGCTGTTGGATTCCGGGGACGTCTGGTCGGGCTGCTGGGCTGTCCTCTCCGTCCCTGGTGTCCTCCTTCTTGACACGTCGTGCTGCTGGGCTTCTCGACGTCCTGTTTCTGTGGTCTCCTGGCCTGCCGGGCTTGCCGGGAGCTGCGTTGTGGGCGGCCGGCCCTTTGTGGCTGGGGCGGCGCTCCTCCCGGCTTGTTCCGGGTTGAAGGCCGCGTCTTCCTGTAGCTGGGCTGGACGGGGAGACGTGCTGCTGCCGCTGCTTGGTGCACCACGGGCCGGTCTTGGGGAGGCTCCTGGTGTTCCTGGATGCCGGTTGAAGCTGTTCATGGGCGCCTTGACTTTCTTGGAATTCCTCCCTGGTCTCGGCTTGAGTGCTTGGGAGTGACTGTTGCTCCCGGTTTACTGCTGACTCGGCGCTCGTTCCTGATGGCGCCTGGGCTGGTGTTTGGGGGTCGGTCTCTGGGTGTTGGTGTTTGACTGCCCCTGTGGTGAGTACCGCATAGCGGTTTCTTTTGCCCGTGTATGGTGCTCGCTTCGGCGGCACCTGTTCTTCCAGGGGTACATTCATGGGGAGTTTGGCTTGACAGTATGTGGCCCCTGCGCTTTGGTTTACCTGCACGTTCGTTTTTCTTTCCTTTTTCAATATTGCAAATGCGGGGTGCCTGGTCTTTGCTTTCTTCCTCAGGTGCCGAGTTTGGTCTCCTGCTCCTTACTTTGGCTCCTCCCGGCGCTGGTTTCCTGTTGTGCGCCTGGGCTGGATTCATGGGGATGTTGGGCTGGTGGGGCACCCTTCCTGCCCTCTGGGTGAGTACCGCGTAGCGGCCCCCTTTTTCTGCTTGCTCCTGGGCCTGTTTTGCCTGTGGGTTGTTCACATGGTTTTGCCTTGTGTTGGGTGCAGGCCATGGGGTAGGGTGGTCATGGCCGCGCTTTCTGTTGCCTGCTTTGTGTTGGGCTGGGGCTGTGTTCGTGTGCCCTGTACTTGCGGTTTTGCCAATTGCCGCTGTTCCGGGCTTTGCCCGGGGTGTCGGGCTTGCTCGCCCCTTCTCCTCCTTTGGGGGTTTGCCTTCTGGCGTTATTGTTTGGGGGTTGCCCTTGCTCTTTGCTGCTCCATTTGTTTGGTGCATGGGGTCTCTGTGTGTGCCTTTCCCGGTTGGGTTTGGTCTCTTGGCCTGTTCTTGTCTGGTGTTCTTTCCAGGGTGGCTTTCTTCTTGCCTTGCTGGGTCCCTGTGGCCTGGTGGTTGTGGTCATATACTCTTTTTGTCTGGTCCGTGTTTTGCTTTATTGGTGTTTCACTGCCTGTGTTGGCTGTCTGCGGAGGGTGGTTTCACGTTTCCCCTCTTGCCGCCTGCTGTGGGTCCGTCTGTGCTGCTTGTGGTCTGCTGTTGCACTTTGGATGGGCTTGGTGCGGGGGGGCGCAGCGCTGTTCTCGCCTCCTTTTTGGTAGGTGTTCGCTTGTACCCTGGCTGCTCTCCTCCTTCTTTGCGGGTTTGCTTTCTCCCTGTGCGCCTCACCTCTGGGGGTGGTCGGGGTTTTGTCCCGGGGCCTCCTCCTTGCGCTGCTTGCGCTCTGCTCTGGCGCTGGGTCCGGCTGGTCTCCTCCGTTGCTGTTCCCTGCGTGCTTGGCTGCTTGCTTTTGGTCCGTTTGTTGCCTCGGTTCGGGTTTATTTTTTGTGTCTCCTGCCTGGTGCTCTGCCTCCGCTGCTCCCTGCTCTGGCTGCATCGTTGGCTACCCTGTGTGACTTCTCGCTTGCTCGGCGCTTCTTGCTAGTTTGCGTCTGTGCTGGGTTCCTGTGGGTCTGCTGTGGCCTGTCCCTTGGTGCTTGTCGCCTGGCGGTTTCTGCCGGTGCTGGCCCGTGGCTTTGGTTTCTTTTGAGCCTGCTGCCCGCCTTGTGGTTTGCCTGGGTTGGCTTTGTTCCTCCCTGGGGTGGTATCTGCTTTCTGGGCCATGGCTCGCTTTGAGCAGTCTCTCCTGGGGTTTTTGTGGGTTTCCTCTGGGACCTCTTTGCTCTGCCCTCGGGTCTTTCGACTGTCCTGTCCTGCGGGCTTCTGTTGTCCCTGGTCGTCCCTGTGGGGTGCCTGGGTTGCTAGGCGCCTGGGTTTTTCCCGTTTCTGTTGCCTGTTCTGGTCGCCTCTGGCTGCTTGTCGCTGGAGCCGTTTGCTTCTTGGTCTTCCTTTGGTTGCCTGTGGTCCTTCCGCTCCTTGGCTCCTGCCCTTTTGTGGGTTCGGACCGGTTGTGTGCTTCTCTGGGTCCCGGCCTGTCTGCCTCCCTGGTTTTCTGTTGGGTGCTTCTTGCTCCCTTTCGGATGCTTTTGATTGCCCCGTGCTCAGGGTGTCTGTCTTCTGTTATGTTCTCCCCCTTCTTTTCTGAGGGGGGGGGTTTGTTGTGCCCCCCCTCTGTTCTGGTGGGCCTTGGCCTTGTTGTGCCCCTCTGATGGTGGCTGGGCTTCATTGGTCTTCCTTGGCTTCGGCCTTGGGTGACCTCTTGTTCTTTCGGTGCTCGGCTCTTGTGCCCTGTCCTGTTGGCTGTGCCTTTCCCTGCTTCTGGGGGTTGGATGTCTGCTTCCTCTGCTGTGTGGCCCGTTGTTCTGGTTCTCGCCCCTCTCCTCGGCTTTTGGTTGTGGTTGGCCTTGCTTTTGGTCGGGGGCTTTGGGGGCCTGTCGTTGGCCCTGTGGTCGTGTGCGGGCTCTGTATGGCCTGTGCCCTTTGCTCTCTTTTTTGGGGCTTTGGGTTCCTTCCCGCTTCCATGTCCGGTGCCGTTTGGCTTTTTCGGGCTCCTCTCCTTTCCTTTTGGTGCCTGGGTGGTTCGGTTGTGCTCTGGGGCCTGGGCTCTGCCTCTGTTGTGTTTGCCTTTGGGTTCCCTGTTTTTGGCCTCCCGTTCGCTTGTGCGTTTGGGTCGCTGGTGCCCCTCTCGGCTTGGTTGGGTTGGGCTTTGTGCTGTGGGGCCCTTCTTTGCTTGTGGTCCTCTTTTTGCCCTTGCTGCGGTTCTTCCCTGGCCGCTCGTTGTCTAGTCTTTGTCTCGGTCCTGGGCTTGTCTTCTGTCCTTTCGGGTGCCGCTCCTTTCGGTTGGCTGTGGCGCTGGTTCCGTGGTGTGGGCTCTGAGCTGCCTTCCTCTGCTTCTCATTTTCTGGCAGTCTGGCTGTGGTTGCCTGCTGTGCCTTTCCCTGTGCCCGTTCCTGGTTGGGGGTTGTTTTGCCTCTCCATCAGGGTTCTGGTGGTATGGGTTGTGTGCCTCCTGGCTGGCTGGCCTGCCTGTTCGGCGGCTGGCTTCCTGGGGTTGGGGGGTGGTCCTCCTTGTTGTTCTTTCCTGTTTTGCTATTCTGCCTCTGGGAGTTCGCCTTCGGTGGTTCTGGGGTGTCTCCTTTCTCCTCCTGGCTGTCGGGCTGGTTTTTGGTTGCTGGACTCTCCTCCTTCCGGTTCTGGGGTTTTTGTTCCCTGGCTCCGTGTGGGGCCCCTTTGGTCTTTTTTGGCTGTGCCCTGGTTTTTGCCGGGTCCGTCTTGGGTTGGGCTTTTTGCTCTCCCTGACCTCTGTTTGGCGGGTTGCTGGGTTTTTTGTCCTGGTTTCTCCTGCTTTCGGGGTGTGCCTCGCTTTGGCCTTTGTGGGGTGCTGCCGCTCTTCGGTTTCTAGGCCGGGGTTGGCCTTTTGGTCGGTCCTGTCCTGTGGCCTGGTGGTTCCGTGGGTTTCTGGCCTCCAGGTTCCCTGTTGCTCCCTTGCACCCGCCCCTTTCTGCTCCCCTCCGGCGAACCCTCGCGCCCTGGTGGGGGGGTTCCTTCCCCTGACGGGCTCCCGTGTGACGGTGGGGCTCGCGGGGGTGTCCGGTTGGGGTGGTGGGCACGCGGCTCCCGTGCCCGGTGTCGGGTGCGGCGCCGCTGTTGTCGGCTTGGGGTGGGAGGGGGGCCTTGTTTGGTGCCCTGCCTCTCCTCTTCCTGGCGGTTCCTCTGGGGTTCTGACTGTTTGCCTCTGCGAGTCGGCCCTCTTTGCAGCTCGGCTGGTGGCCTCCCCTGGTGTGTTGGGGGTGGTCCTGTGGTTGGTCTTGTCTCTTTGTGCCTTCCGGGCCCTTTTGCTCTGCCGCCCTGTGCGGGCTGTTCTCCTCTGCCCTTGCCCGTTGGGCTGGGATGGCCTGTTTGGTTCCTGGTTGGGTGGCTGCCTGTTGGTGCCTGGGTCGGGTGCTTCGTTTTGGGGGGTTTTCCCCCTGGTCCGTTGCCTTTCGGGCTACTTTTTCTGGTGGTGGGGCCTTGGTTTTGGCCCCTCAGGTTGCTCCCTTGGGTGCTTGGCTCTGCCCGTATGGCTCCTTGCCGGCTTGCCTGTGTGGGGTGGTGGTTCTTGTTTTTTGCTGGCCGTCCCCTTCTGGCTTTTTGGGTCTTGGTTCTGTCCGCTGGGTTGGGGGTCCGGTTGGTTGTTCGCCCCTTCCTGCTTTTCTTTTTCATCCTTCTTGGGGGCTCCTTTTTGCTCCTGTGGGGTGCTGTTTTTGGACTGGTGCCCTTTTGTGTTGGTGGGGTTCCGGAAGGCCGGGTTCTCTGCTTTGGTATTTCTCCAATTTTTAAGGAATGGGACGAGGACAGGAGCGACCTGGGGTTAATGTCCTATTACTTACCGGTAATCTTCGTTACTCCTGGTCCCGTTGTCCTCGTCCCATTGCTTACTTCCCTCCCTCCCTCCCTGGCTGCCGGCCTTCCTGTTGTGGGCTTGGTGTTTTCAGGCTGCATGCTGGGTTGGTACCGCTTATGTACTCTCAGTGGGAGGGAGTAGGTAGGGTATCCCAGCATGCTCCTTTTCTTTTTTTCTGTCGTGGAGATGGTCATCTCCAATTTTTAAGGAATGGGACGAGGACAACGGGACCAGGAGTAATGAAGATTACCGGTAAGTAATAAGACATTCCCACTTTGCTTGGGAGTGCTCCTTGGGGTAGTTGCTGGGCAGTGGCTGGGGGTCAAATGTTTTATTCCCAGTCCGCTGGAGGTGTCCCTCATTTCTGAACAGTGGCTGGTGTTCAAATTCAGAGGCATGTTTACAACGAAGTGGCAGAGCGAAGCGCTAGCCTCCTTGGCTTAACGGCGTGCTCCACCACTTCAAAAACGCGGGGCTGTGCCATGTTTACGAAAATCCGGTGCATCATTGTGTATCCCCCTGCACTGGTGCTAATTTAGCGGACTAGCGCCAATGCAGGCACACTTGCACCACAGTGCAAGTGGGCCTGCGTTGAGGGGAAGGATTGTTTTATGCAGGACAGTGTCCCTTCCGGCACATAAACAATCTGAAATGGCGTTTTAAAACTTCTATGTGTGCTGCTTAACCCCTTCGACGCTCATGACGAGCTGGGCTCGTCATGAGGTAGCCTCCTCGCACGCTCATGACAAGCCCAGCTCGTCATGTAAAGTGAGGTTTTAAAAAACTCAGCACAGGAGCAGAATTCCGCTAGCGCGCATGCGGTTGATATGGCCCACACAGAAGAAGCAGAATGTATTTTTTGTAAAATGATTGTCTATGTGCCGGAAAGGATACCTTCCTGCACATAAGCAATCAATCATGGTGATTTTCTCTTTCTATATGTGCAGCATGCATGGAAATAACAAAAACAAGGAGAAATTAAATATTTCTTTTGGTTGCGCCAGGGTAAGATCAAGTTTTCCCTGGTCTTAATTTTGGCGCTGCTTCATATTTTCACCATTCTTGTGAATATGGGCCAGTGCCAAAATCAATGGGTGTTGCAGTGGAATGCCCACTGCAACACCTATTGCTTTCCCTATTTCCGCTAAGTATGGTGTGAAAGGGGGCCTTATTCACAAGGCGGCGTTCAGTGGCTTAACGCTGTCTTGTGAATAAGGCAAAACCCCTATCACCAACACAACATCGGGAAACGTGGCATTGTGGTGGCGATAGGGACTTGTAAATATGCCCCTTAGTTCGTCCACACTTTCTGGTACTAAATTTCTGTTAGATTTTTGATGTAGACTGTGGTATATAACTCTGTACTGAAACTAATCACTAAGGGCCCGATTACAAGTTTGGAGATTAATTGGACTGCTGGACTCGCAGGGGAGATGGGGTGGAGGTCGGGACCACAACACCAGTGGTCTAAGTGCCATATTACGAGTATGCTAGTCCGACTTCCAGGTGACCACTGCAAGCGCCAGGGATCTGTGATTCATGGTGGTCTTGCCACCATCTGGGGAAGCAATATTAAGTGGCACCACTAAGCTTATTAAGAGTTTCCCACTCTCCAGCCTTCTCATGGAGGTGAGTTCACCATGAAAATTCGGGCAGTGGGGAAACAAAGGTACCCCTACAGGGCCCCCTGTTGCCCCGGTGCATAGGGATGTATGCAGGGGGGCAAATGTTGGGCTCCCCTGTGTGCATGCACTCTCATTCTTACATGGCATGGACAACATAGTCCATGCAATGCCGGAATGGGCTTAGGTGCTCTCATTGCGGTGCCTTCCAGTAGGCACTGCAATGGCACTGCTGTGCTGCCCCCCCCGCCCGCAAGGAAACTAGGAAACTAAGGTGGTTGGGCGGCAGTCGACTTTCGCTGTCAAGCAGCGGGGCGTTGGCATGGCAACTCGTTCCCAGACTGCCAAAGTCGTAATCAGGCCCTAAGTAAACTTCTTGTTTAAGTGTGTTTTTTATTTAAGGTTCACAACCAATTTGAGAAGGATCAAACAAAGGACCAATCCCTTGTTGCATGAAGACACACATCTAAGATCAATAATCAGCCAAATAACTATTTCATCCAAGAGAAGACAACTTTAAGGTAAATAGAATAGTACAGTCAGATTTATTGAGTACATACTAACAGTATTTCCCTCCCTAAAGGCCTCTTGTAGATTTTGATCATTTTAAAACATTGTCTTGCAAATGTAAATTTCCGTTGTCTGTTTTTCACCTTTTCAAGGAAGTTATATCATGTTAATTTCTTCACTCAACTAACAGTAAATGGATTACAAATCCATCTTCATATTAAGAAAATATATTTAAATGCCTCTTCTTTTTTCATTTTGTTTGAGCAGGCCTGAAAAAGATGGCATCTTCTAGTCAAGCTTTGTATGTCGAATCTGCATGAGGAAACAGACTTTTAAAGTACAGCAACTATCTTCACTGTAAGGAGAAGTTAACTGAGACCAGAGGAGATGAGTGCATGATCACTCATCCCATTGCAGAGGCAGAGCGGTTAATCAGGAGCAGATTGGCCTTAGTACAACAGAGCATAACCACTCTACTGCTTACTTCATGTTCAGTTATTTTTTATTGGAAAAGGCTTATTACACTTTTTGCTCCGTATACTTTTATTTTAGAAAATATCGTCAAAGAGTGTTTTTAACTAGTGTTGTGTTTTGCTGTAAATTTTTTTCCCTGCTTTGTATAAATTTTAGGATTAAATAATAAATCGTTCTTTTTTTTGGTTGTAGTCCAATTTCAAATAAAAATATTATTTTTGTAATTAGTTTGTCTTCATTCAATTCTGGCAGCCTGTGTTTTTTTATATTTTACTTTTATGTAAAAAATGTGTTGAAATCATTGTGTTTTTCTTGTAGTTACATTTTTTTGGAGAAGTGTGGCTTAATGGTTAGAGCGGCAGACCCTAATGCAGAGGTCTAGCCCGGGACCAGGGTTCAATTCCCCGCCTCGGCGGGTCTTGGGCTCAAAATTCCACGGACCTGATAATTCTCGCCTTGGTGCCTATTCCAATCATGGAGTCCCACTCTGCAACTCTGGGCAATAGCTTGCTTAATCTCCACAACGGCCCCCACAACGCTAAGGATGCCTGGCCTCCACCTTGGGGGTGCCCAGGAGTGGGCGCCTCACAGGGAAAGCCAGGATGGGTTCCACAGCGGTATTCGTACAAGCGCCTTGAGACCCTTGCGGGTGAGAAGTGCGCTATACAAGTATCAATTTACTTACATTTACATTTCAATGTATTATTATTTGTAATATACATTTCCACCGAATATATCAACAGTATAAATTTTGTGCTCAGGTATTGAAATTAATACCAGTGTATTAATACTCTTCTCCACCCAGTACCCCCGATTTCCCTAGGCAACCAGCTCGTACAAGTAAATGACTTCAATTTGAATCTGGTTAGATGCCTGACCATTTAAAAATAATTTTAACATTATATTTGCATTAATGCTCAGGTATTGCAATTAATGCCTGAGTATTAAAACACTTCCTCACCCAAACACCCTATTTTTCCTAGGCAACCCACTCCTAAAAGTAAGTGACTTTAATTTAAATCTGCTTAAATGCATGATCATTTTAAAATATTGTTAACCTTGAATGTGCATTAATAGTATTGAAAAAAAGTACCCAAGCATTAATACACTTCCGCACCCAAAACCCCTATTTTTCCTAGGCAAACCACTCCCAAGAGTAAGTGACTGTAATTTAAATTCATTTAAATGCCTGATCTTTTTATAATAATTTTTACCCTAAGGGGCTGATAACGATGCAGCCATAAAAGGCTCTGATGCTCAGTTGGAGCCTTTACGGACGCATTGTAATAGGCCGCTCTGTTTACTTTACAACAGCCTCATTAAGATCGTAAAGTAAACATGCTGGTCATTCCGGCTGGTTTTCTACGGGCTCAGAGAGACCGTTTTCCAGTTGAATCTGGCATGTGATCTCAAGGGCAGGTCCTTTCTCCCTTGAGATTACAATGTCAGATTTCAGCAGCCTTTCCGTGCCGGCCTTTCCAACACAGAAAGGCTGTCAGAACTCGACTTTGGAGGCCCCCCCTGGGTGCACGGCCTCCAGTTGATGGCCAATGGGGCATCTGTGGGCCCCCCTTATGATCCCTGTACCCCGTGGCAGGCACCGGGTGCAGGGTGAACAGCACCTCTAATTTTACTACAGGAAAATGCATTCTGGCTGGTTTAGGGGCAGAATGCTTGCTGCCATAGTAAAATGTAGGAATGCGACCAAACACTGTTCGGTCGCATCCTAATGGGGCAGTCGAGGCAGCAGACCGGTTCTCGGTTGGTCTCGTGACCAATGCATGTTGAGCGTAGGTTATTCCGTACGACATCGTAATGACCCCCTTTATGTGCAATAACAGTCAGGTTTTTAAATTAGCACCTGAGTATTAATGCACTTCTCACTCAAAAAACCCTATTTTTTCTAGGTAGCAAACTCCTTAAAAAAGTGTATTTTATTTCAATGTGCTTTAATGTCTGATCTTTTCTAAATAAAATTTAACATTAAATACTCATTAATACTCTAGTATCGAAATTAATACCTGAGTATTCACCCAATTCGCCACACAAAAACCCTATTTTTTCTAGAAAACCTGCTCCTAAAAGTAAGTTCTTTTATTTCAAATTCGTGCCTATTCTTTTGTGAAATACAATTAACAGTAAATGCTCATTAATACTCGAGTATTAAAATCAAAACCTGACTTATAATACAGATTTTCACCCTAAAGCCCCTATTTCTGCTTGGCGTCCTTTTTTTGCAAGTGTTCCGGACCTAATTGTGAGTGCCCTTTTATAAATTTTACCTGTTCAATTTCTTGTTTGTTATCCCCAAAGGAGTAGCATTGAGGGTACATTTATACTCCTGGTATTGCAATTCAATCCTGAGTATTATTGCTCTTTCCTAGGAAAAATCCATATTATTTGTTGACATACCATACCCCATTTTTTTAACCTGAACTTGTTTATATATTTTTTTTATAGCAGGGATTTTTCCTTTAAAAATGCATTAAAATATGCAACCTAGGAATGCAACTTCCTTCTGTGTATTTAATTACCTTCCAAATATTTGTTTTAAAACATCAATCAATTTAAGACAATTTTTATTAAATATCTTGGGGCAGATTTACAAGGAACTGATGCATCTGCATAGAGGCCTCAGTTTCCTTGTTTCAGCTCCGAATGTCCTTGCGTCAACGCCGAATGTCCTTGCGCCACTATGGATGTGCTATATTTACAATATAGTGCTCCATAGCGCAAGGATTAACAGATGTGTCAGAAATCTGACGCATCTGTTGGCGCAATAGTGACGCATTGCTGGAGTTGCTCATGAAAGTGATGCAACTCCAGCAAAGTGCCACAATAGATGGCTGAGTCACATTCAAAAAGCCCTGCCTCATTCCTTATGCCTGCTCTGAGCAGGCGTAGGGATTTTGACGCAGTGAAGGCGTAGAGTGACGCAGTGAAATCTTGTAGATTTCACTGCGTTAGTTCTACATGGCTTTTTGGGTGGGAACGCCCACCCTGCATACATTATACCCAATGTTTTTGTTGTAATGGCATGCGCGCATATTCACAACGTTGTTCTTCATTCAAAAGACATGCATGCATAACACGTGTTTTGGACAATGATTCGGTGTTAAGACGGGCAATCTCATGACGCTGTCGTTCTGCCGGTTTTGGTATGAAGGTTTTTCGTTTTAATGGCTTTGTGATCGTGGCTGTTTCCCATTCTGAAACCTTTATGTGCCACACACAGAGACTACGAGATACTTGTCTCACTGCCTTCAGCCTTTTGTACAGAGCATTCAATTGTCTCGTATCATTAACATCTATTCACACTCACCACTGTACCTAGATGTGACTCAGTTCACAGCATGTAAATGTAAATGTAGTTGAGCTTATATAGCGCACAGCTACCCGCAGTGGGTGTCCCGGCGCTTGCTTAGGGAACCCTTCCTGGTATTCCCCTGTGAGATATCAGGGTATCCACAAGGTGAAAGTTAGGTATCCCGCCGCGAGGGGCCGTTGTGGAGATTAAGCAAGCTATTGCCCAGAGTCGCAGAGTGTGAACCCGTGAGTCGAGGAGGCACCGGGGCGAGAATTATCGAGTCCGTGGAATTTTTAGCCCAAGACCCGCCAAGGCGGGGAATTGAACCCTGGTCCAGGACCGATCTCAGCTTCCGGGTCTGCTGCCTCTAACCCCTGAGCCACACTTCTCCACTGTCTGACCGGGTGGAGGACCGGCGGCGACGAAGACCCGAGATCGTGGCGGAGGAAATGGCGGACGCCGCAGCGTGCCCTCCGGCGCCGCACCATCCAGCGGTCGCTGCTTGAATGGGGTGGGAGCCGATCCGCTCCCTGCGAGGTCTATCCAAGGGTCCGGCAGCCTGCAGCTCCCGACCAGGGGAACACAATCGAGGGCCCGACTTCCCCTGCTGCAGCCCGACCGAGAGGAGTTGGTGAATCCGCTGGGCCGTGAAACTCGAGGCCCCGGCTCCCGGGCCTACCAAGGCGCGGGCCCTGCGGACATCGGCAGAGGACGCCCCGACTTGAGCAGCTGCCGGTGCTACACACCCCGGCGCCTCTCCGACGAAGAGGTGGCTGCAATGGGGGTTGGAGGAGTGTGCAGCGGCCCAAATTCCAGCCGGGACGGGCCGAGTGGCGGTGCGGCATCAGTGGCGCGATTTCGGGTGATTGGGCGGGAGCCGGCGAGAGACGCGGCCAGACGGGAGCCATTGACACCCACAGCGAGGCCTGGAGCTGCCGCGATCAGAGGGCTAGAGGTGAGGAGCACATCGGAGGGTGGTGAGCGGGAGACTCGAGGGGCACATTCGAGCCCCAGGCGTTTGGCCTAACTGACTCACAGCGGCCTAAGCGGCCGGTCACGAGGGGGGGTGGCGGAAGAACCCCGCAAGCAATAGCCAGGCAATAGCCGGTCACTTAGCCAGCCAGGCCCTGGCTAAGTGACCGTTACCGCAGCCTCGACCCCCACAGACCGGCCACAGCCACCACGCCACGAAGCCCCACGCGGGCGCCGCCACACGGGTGCGGCCCGTCTGCCCAGAGGTGCGGGGACTTCAATCGCCGGCGGTGACCGCCCGGATACCCCGGGTAGCGAGCTGAAGCGGAGGCCCTAATTCGGACATCCCACCACCACCATACACAGGCCGAGAGGAAGTGGGTCCGGAGGCCCCGACCGCTCCCTTGGGCGCAATTGGACCCTGAGGCATCGCAGAGGCGAGGGACCTGCCTGAGATCACGCTGTGGGCCTGGAGTTCAGCTGTCCGGAGCAGGGCCTGATCCACGCGGCTGCCAGCCACCACCGACGAGCGCCAATAAAGCCCGCAGAGGGCCTGGAGTTGTGGGACGCTCCGGGAGACAGAAAGCCGTCGGCCAGGGACCGTACCTCGGCCATGTCTTCCTCCAACCGCCGAACTGGGCGCACAATCACGGACATGTAAATGTAAATGTAAATGTAGGTGTACTTGTAAAGCGCACTACGACTCCAAGGAGTATCTAGGCGCTGAAGACCGCTGGGGAACCCGTCCTGGTTTTCCCTGTGAGATGGTCCCCTTCTGGGTATCTCCAGGGTGAAACCAGGCATCCCCGGCATCTGTGGGGGGCCGTTGTAGAGATGAGGCAAGCTTAATGCCCAGAGTTGCCGAGTGTGTTCCCTGGTTAGAGTAGGCACCGAGGCGAGAATTATCGAGTCCGTTTTGACCCTGGTCCACGACCCTGCCGCGTCGGGAATTGAACCCTGGTCCCGGCCGTTCTCTGCTTACGGGTCTGCCGCCTCTAACCAGTGAACCACACCACTCCACAATGCTGGTGAAGGGGGCGACCAAAGGCGAAAAGAGCCCCGACAAGCAGACGCCGACGACCCAGCCTAGGGTTGGAGACCGGGCGGACGGAGAGGCGCCGGCCACGAAGTCCTTTATGGAAGCGCTATTCACCTCCCTCAAAGAAGATATACAGACTCTTAAACAGGAGATGGCTGGGGGGTACAAGGAGCTGAGACGGGATATGGACGAGATTGGGGAAAAGGTGGCAGAGGTGGAGACAGCAGACATTGCTAGAGGCGGGGAAGTGCACGCTCTTCAACAAGAAATACTTAGACTTCAGGAGCAGCAGATGGATCTGCAGGCACACTCGGAGGACTTGGAGAATCGCTCAAGACGCAATAACATTCGCGTCCGGAAAGTACCTTCTAAGACTGAAGGAGGAGATGTGACAGCCTACCTGCAGGGCATGTTCCGAGACATACTGGGGGAGCCTGACGACTTCGATATTAGGATCGACAGAGCACACAGAGTAGGCCTTCCGCGCCGCGCAGCCACCCCCCACCTGATATCCTCACCTTCCTCCCTGACTTTCCCCTCAAAGAACGCATCTTGAAAGCGGCCCGGCAAAAACAACCCCTCATCTATCGAGGCCATGCGGTGGAACTCTTCCAAGACCTGTCCGCAATCACCCTTCAGAAACGACGGGCGTTCAAGAAAGTTACTGCTTTTCTGCGGGAGAAAGGGGTTCCATACTCCTGGGGGCATCCATTCCGCATCATTTTTAAATGGAACGGGAACCTGCAGCAGCTCAGATCCCTAAGTGACACCTGTGACCTACTGGGCATCCCGCATGAGGTGGAGGGTTCGGGGGAGGGTTCGGGAGATGAATCTGGCGCGCCCCCGTCACAGTCGGCGCTCCCGTCAGGCGCTAGAGACGGCTGGCAAAAAGTGAGGCACAAGCGCCCTAAGAAAAAGGTCAGCAAGCCGGATCCAGAGACAGTGGCGCAGGAACATGCAGCCGCTATCCAAGAAGTGACACAGCCAGCACACCATGAGACATTGTGTCTGGGGCCCCTGATGAGCACAGCCGCCAAGCGGCGAGAGGGTCGGGGCGGGGAGCCGACAGGTTGCCGTTGCCATTGCCTACCCGTCAACGTTACACTTTACCACGGATCCAGTTGGACTGATGACAATGTTCGCTTATGACTCACTCACAGTTGGGGTAGGGGTAGGAGGGGGGGAATGGGAGGGTGCAGTGGGAGTTTGGGAGCTAGGGGTGTTGGGGGGTGAGGGAGGGGAGGGGGGTTCTCCTTGTCCACGGAATTCTGAGTCCACACTCGGGATCCATAGGCCGGTCCACGTAAGACGGGGGATGACCCCGCTACTGACTTTTGCAGGCCAGGCGCCGCACTTAGCTAACCCCGTGGACCACTTACAATGACACATCCCTTGACAGTTCTCTCGCTCAACGTGAGAGGGCTTAATAACCCTGTCAAGCGCAAAGTGGTCCTATTCTTCCTGGAACATTCGAAAGCAGACATTTGCCTCCTACAGGAAACACATTTGGTGCCTAGAGATCAACATAGACTCAAGTCCCGATCCTTTCCTTGGCAGTTTTTCTCGTCCGCCCATAAAAAGGTAGCCGGGGTAGCGATACTGGTAGCCAAATCCTTTGGGGGAGGGTCCTGCAGAAGGAGGCTGAGATTAGGGGTAGGTTGCTTGTCCATCGCTTTCAAGTAGCGGGCCAAACGTTGTTAGTGGGCACTGTATACGCTCCCAACGAAGGTCAAGAGAAATGTCTGCACACTGCTCTAGAAGCGGCCACAGCCACTACACATCCACACTTACTACTCGGGGGTGATCTTAATCTCGTGTTTCACAACACTGCGGACCGCTCTGGCCAGAGGTCCGGTCAGGTGGGGCCACTGTCAGCAACGGGACACACTCCCATTTCGGACTTAGATCTTGTTGATCTGTGGAGGCATGCTCACCCACACGCAACGACGTACACGTACTACTCAGCGGCCCACAAAACATATGCGCGGCTTGATTATTTTTTGTGTTCTTCCAAACTGATCCCTCAGGCACAAGATGTGGAGATACTCCCGGCCTCTTTGTCTGATCATTCTCCGGTAGTGGCGTCCTTTCTCGTCACGGCCACACCCGGTCCCCAGAGGCACTGGAGACTGCGAGATGGCCTCTTACAGACTCCGGCCACGCTGGAGCGGATTAGGACAGCGCTCGCTCAGTTCCATACGCACAACGCCAACGAGGATACATATAAAGCCACACAATGGGCGGCCCTTAAAGCGGTCCTCCGCGGTGAATTTATCTCTATAGCTACGGCTAATAATAGGGAACGCGCCCAGAAAAGAGCCAAACTCACTCAACGAGTGGCGGAACTGGAACAGATGCATCAGCGCACCGGGGCAGCGCGGGCGTGGCGCCAACTATGCACCGAAAGGAAAATGCTGGCGGCCCTGGACCAGGATGTGGCAGAATACACCGCCATGCGCCTCAGACATGGGTACTATACCGGAGGAGACCGCTGCGGTAAACTGCTGGCGAGCAGATTGCGGGAGCAGCGCCAGAGACAACATATACAAACCCTCCAACCTGGCCAGGGTGCCCCCATCACCGATGACGACTATTACGCTGCTCTCTATACCTCTGACCATCTCGACCCACAAGACGGCCATGACTACCTGCAGGGCGCGCCCCTCCCATCCCTGAACGAGGCGCAGGCGGCGTTTCTCGATCGCCCTATAGGCCTCGAGGAGGTCATCTCGGCGATTTCTCGCATTAAATTGGGGAAATCCCCAGGTCCGGATGGCTACATGGCGGCCTTTTATAAGACCTTTTGCCCGCAAGTGGCCCCCCTGCAATGTGACCTTTTCAACACATTCGATCAGCCTGGTACCATCCCCCCCGACCTCCTAGAAGTGGCCATCTCAGTAATTCGAAAAACCCGGGCGGGATCCCGCCCGTTGCAGCTCGTACCGGCCGATCTCTCTGTTGAATATCGACCTGAAGCTCTTAACCGGCATCCTGCAGGTCGACTAGCACCGTATATGCATCAACTAGTGGAGCCTGATCAGGCGGGCTTCATCCCACAACGGCAAACGAGCGACAATACCAGGTGTGTCCTTCACCTCATCGAGGCCGGGTCGCGGACGAGGACGGGCTGTATGCTCCTCACCATCGATGCGGTGAAGGCATTTGATAGGGTGCATTGGCTCTATCTAGACCTGGTGCTACAGCGCTTCGGAGTAGGGAAGACCCTTCGCAACCGTATATTTAATTGTTATCGCCAACCTAACGCTGCAGTCCGGGTTAACGGCCACACCTCCCCGCGGTTTGAAATGGCAGAGGGACCAGACAGGGGTGCCCACTCTCTCTCCTCCTGTTCGCGCTCTATATGGAGCCGCTGGCGCAGCGGGTGAGGTAACACAACCTCATTATGGCATCCCCTTTGGCGGAGACACGCACAAGATCAGTCTATACGCTGATGATATCTTACTATCCCTCACCAACCCGATGCAATCCCTCCGGGCTCTCTTTATAGAGCTTCACACCTTTGCGCTGGCGTCGGGCTTTAAGATCAATGTGGCGAAATCAGAGGCCGTGAACGTATCACTGTCACCGGAGGTATTGGAGGACGCCAAGGCGGAATTTGATCTGCAGTGGTCGAAGTCCGCCATCCCTTACCTAGGAGTCCTGCTGGCGCCGACGGTGCAGGCCACCACGGAGGCCAACTACGCTAGACTCAGCGCGAGACTCCGGGACAATCTCAGGAGGTGGAAACACCTCACCTTATCCTGGCTGGGCCGGATCACAGCAGCCAAGATGACCCTGCTGCCCCAGATTCTTTATGTATTCCAGACCCTCCCTTTACGTCCACCGGCAAGGTGGCTTCAGAAGGCACAATCGTATTTGGCACGCTTTGTTTGGAACGGTCGACGTCCGCGGTTCAAATATGCGATTGCCACGCTCCCCCCTGAACATGGTGGTGTAGGCGTGCCGGATCTCACGCTATACTTCCAGGCGACGCAGCTGCGCACTTTAGTGGAATGGCACCAACTAGAATCAGGCAAACACTGGCTCTTTCAAGACCAGGCGGTGGCGGGCCGTTCACTCCAGGGCATCCCGTTCTTGCTGCGCTGTCATAGACCTCCCAATCTTTACGCCTCAATGATCACTAGCACGGTCCTTGATGTGTGGGACAGGGTGGCCGTGGCACGGGGCTCACCTCCTTCCCCTCAGCGATGACACCGATCTTCGACAATCCTGACTTCACACCTGGCCTCGACTCTCGGGCCCATGCAACCTGGAGGGCGACTCTTTGCAGGAACGTGGGACATATGTTCGACCTCAAGGGCATTTTCCCTTTCCAGAAGGTGAAAGAGGACTATGGTGTTCCAGAGACAGATCACCTGCCCTACCTGCAGGTCCGACACTGGGTTCAACAACCATCGATCCAACCCGGGGCACAGCGCCAACTCACCCCATACGAGAAGTGGCTGTTGACACGCACATCCGACAAAAAGCTGATCACAGACCTCTACCAGCACCTGCTCCTCACTAACATACATACCTACAACACAGGCAGGGTCAGATGGGAGAGGGACCTGGGGCGACAACTCACATGGAAGGAATGGGAGGGGGTTTATTATAGAGCCATGCACTCGGCGTACCACACAGGCCTCACCGAAACCATGACCAAAGTTGCCACCTACTGGTATCATACACCCGAACGGCTACATCGATGGGACCCCCGGGTTAGCGACCGCTGTTTGAGAGGGTGTGGGGAACTCGGAACATTAGAGGACCTCCTTCGGAGCTGTGCCCGGCTCCAGCCTTATTGGACCCCAATCCTAGATTTGATAGACTCACACCTAGACACTCAACTACCTAGATTCCCGGCCTATGTCCTGCTGAGCCTTCCTAACGCCCTGATGTACCCCTTGAAATCCTGGAGAGGGAGGCTTATTGCGTTAGTACTAGGGGCAGCCGTACAGGATGTTGTAGCACATTGGAGAGCCGTCCAACCCCCACTGCAACTGGGCTGGCTACATAGGCTTTGGGCGATCCTGGGAATGGAGAAGCTGTTGTTGGCCAGGGCAGGGAAAGGGGCAGAATTTTCAGCGCTCTGGCGGCCGTTTCTAACTCTGCTGACTGGAGAATTCCGGGAGCTAAGCTGCCCCCGCTACTTGCGACTGGTGCGTCTTGCGGACACCCCGCTTCCGGAACCTAAGACGCAGCCGCGCAAACGCAAAGCCCCGGCAAATGCTACACTTAATGACGCACGCTAGAGAGGTGACTATAAATAGAGCACGAAAGAGCAACCCTGCCCCTAAGATATTGTGGTCCCGGAGAGGATCCAACCAGTATTGAAGAGGTGATTTATCTAGGAGCCAGCACTGCACATAAGAAGAGGCAAATCAGTTTAGATATACTCAGAGAGGATATATTTTTTTATACATATATTATTTATTATTTTTCTTTGGTTTTATGTATCAAAGGGTACAAAAGTAGTTTACATTGTTTGAATCCACATTATATTTACAACATCAAATACACATGATGGGGGGAAAGATAAAATAGAGAGGAGTGGTCCTAAACCTGTAGCATAGCCTACCCAGTAACATACCACACAGCATTCACGCTCTCAAGCTCACTCATTCCATTTCAATCAATCTAGTGTTCTTTCATTCAGCTTTCATTCACTCATATAGTCCTGGTGCTTGCAACATGAAGATGTCACGTTTGTTGCATAGGTCAACATTTTTTTCCAGGGGGCAGACGACGTATAAAGAAATCCTGATGAATATGGATCAGTATGTCGTTTTCCTGGAAACGCAAGCCGACGCGCGTTTCGGTGGTTGGCCGGAGGGGCCGCACCTTCGTCAGGGCTAGGAGTTGTTAACTGGGAGGGGGACAGGCATAAAATCTGGAAATAAAAACAGTGTCTTAGATCTTCATTCAAGATACAGATTCAAATCAAACACATATACATTTTCAATCAATCAATCAATCAATCAAATCATTTGTATAGCGCACTACTCACCCGGAGGGTCTCTGCTTATTTAGTAAATTTCGATAACATTATTAATATCCTCTTTTATTTTTTATGTTTTTAACCAAACATTGTTTCTAGTTGGATTGCTATATAGTTAACTCCTTGTGACTGTGCAGAACTAGACTACCTATTGGCACTCCCTGGAGAAGACTTCCCGTTCGGTGAGGTCTGCTAAAGGCAACTAGATAAACTTGTCTTGGCGAACCATTGGATACATATCATAGCATATCTCATATTCAGGCTGATTAAACTTCCCTCATACACACACACAATCATTCTAGAGCGCATTGACTGAATTTCCCTAATTGGAACTAAAATACATTTAATTTTATCCATTGTTATGGCGGTCAAGAAATTCATTTTTAGAGGCCCAGTGTGACATCAATTTACTGACCCTGTCCAATGTCTATGGTAATTTAATCTATTTAGAGAACATTGTTTTCATACTGGCGTTGTACTTACATAGTGTTTGTCAGAACATAGGGATTACTGGCATGATTCGTGAGGAATTTCACACTCTACAAGGATGGACTACTGGAAAGAAGGAAACACGATGTATTAGAACATCACATGCTATCCTTCAACATTACAAGGTTTAGCTAGTAAGAGGGAAATGGTTGAACGATATATTACCTATATTGGTAGACAGATAGTTGTAGCCAGGTGATCCATGGACAGAGGGGGTGACACTTTCTGATTCCACTTATGCGAGATAATGCTATCCTGTAATCACAATAAAGTGCAATAAATGAATTACTGAATCGTTAATGTTGGTTAGGTGCAATAGATAAGTGACTAAATCGCTAATGTTGGTTAGGACACTGCTTCTGCATTTAAAGCAAGGGGGCGCGAAGGGGTCTCTACTGAATTAGGTTCGACCCTCCGTTTTTGCCTGTGGATGGAATCTTACGTACGGGCTCCATTATCTTATTCTGGGTGTTGTCGGAATCGAACTATGGTCCCGTGGCCCTGTACTGCAGAAAAATTGCACCACGCAGTTAACGGCTTACCTGGAGAGATTTCAGGCTGCTCTCCGGAAATGATTTGCGGCCTTTAGATTTCCATAGGTTGTGTTCGTTACTGCCGACAGGGATTCCTAACAGGTAAGTGGAAAGCTAATTATAGTCATAGTTTTGCTAGCAGAGCCATTTATCCTAGATGTTAGGTAGTTTAAACTAGGGTTCCGCTGCCCAGATCTGTGGAAAACACCCGCTGTGTAGCTAGCTGCTTACCGGAGCAAGGTTTCAGACTGCTCTCCTAAAGCGATGTGTAGCAATTACGGTTCCATAAGCCGTGATCGTTACTGTCGGCAGGGGTTCCTAACGTAAGACAGGAAAGCTAGTTATATACATGGTTTTACTAGCCACATGAGCTACCTCTAAGGGCTAAAGCTTAGACATATCGGGGTGTACTCTTACCTTTAAGTTCTAATTGTTCGTCCTTCAGTGGGATTCCGTCGGCTCAAACCGGCCGACCAACCGCAACGGGCGACAGGTACCTCACCTTATCTGAGCCTGTTCACATTTAAATAGGCAGTCAACCGCACGCCCAGTGATAGGGATCAGCTGTACTGGGGCTGTAAACATAGATGACAGACCCATATTCTACAATCGACGGATGGTGGCCATCTTAGAAAGGTGAATCTTTGTTTCATGAACAGAAACTAGTTATTTCAGTTCACTATCTCGTGAAATTATGTTTTAAAATAAATTGTCATAATGGTTGCATGACATTTATTAAGAGGCCAGCAAAGTATGCCATAGTTTTATTTTCTCCTGTGGGAAGTTTGCGTGACATGACGGTCCCAAAGGGTTTGTGTGTAATTATTGGTACGAATGCCCAGGGTAGAAAAGGCCCAAAAAGCGGAACGGCCGGGTGTCCAATCATATATAGTGTGTATGATTGGGTCTCATCAATAAACAAGGAGAGCCAGCATTTTATATTAGTCCACTCCGTGACCACCAACGTGATATTGGAGATGAGTCCAATATCTGGGTTCTACCAATTAATAAGATTTTTTCCATTTATTTATTTAGGAATTCACAAATCCTGTCACTTAAAGTCGCTTTATAAGAATGCCTGATGCCAAGGGCATTCTTCGTTCAGTCCCTTGGTCACAGCATTCAAGAAAAAGATCCAAAAGACCTCTCGTTTTTTCCGGAGGCCCACAGGATCACTTCCTGGTCCAGCCTTTATTTTCTCCAGAATGAACCAGCGTAGTTCCAATTCATTATGTTCTTTTTCAAGCCAATGTGCTACAATGGGGGCTGCGATTTTCTTGTTTCTGATGTTTGACTTGTGTTCCCCTATTCGCACTCGACATTCTCTGCCTGTTTCCCCAACATAGGGGAGGTTACATGGACACAGTATCAGGTATATGATGTTACTGGTACGGCAGTTGGTCATGGTGGCATTACGCCGCACGGACACCGTGCGAGTGTTGGTACTGACATTTTCACCCACAATGGCTTGTGGGCAAACATGGCATGTCCCACATTTATGGTTGCCATATATGGGTTCCAATCCAGTTATGGTAGTTTGGATGTTTTCAGATATTTCCGGCAGCTTGCCTCTTACCAGGTGGTTTTTCAGATTAGGGTTCTTTCTGAAGGCAAATATGGGTCTGCTCAATTGGGTCCTGTCTTTCTCCAAGTTCAGGATATGCCAACTCGAATTAATGGCTTGTCGAATTTTGTGATTCATTTCCGAGTGGCGAGTGATGCATACAAGTTGATTTGTCTTCTCAGTGTTTTTTGATGTGAACATCACCTCTCTATTTGTGTACCTTGCCCGTTTGAAAGAGTCTTTAATCAATCTAGCTGGGTACCCTCGAAAGAGTAATTTTTCTTTCAGGATGTCAGCTTGGGTCAGAAAGTCACGCATATCAGAACAGTTCCTTCTAATACGGAGGAACTGGCTATATGGGATACTATCCCTCTGGCTCCGTGGGTGGAAGCTAGCATACTGGAGCAGGGTGTTTCGTGCCGTAGGTTTAGTGTATAAAGATACCTTGATAGTGTTCTCGTGATGTTCGATCCAGATATCCAAAAACTCAATTTTAGATTTACTGATATGGCTAGTAAATTTCAAATTGGCGTCTGCCGCATTGAGCCATTCGATGAATTCATAGAGTTGTTCTTGTGTGCCCTTCCAGATGAAAAAGATATCGTCAATGAATCGTTTCCAATTCTTGATGTTCTCGTAGAAGGGGGCCATTTCATTGAAGATGTTAGTTCTTTCAAATTCTCCCATATACAGGCATGCTATACTGGGTGCACAGCTTGCTCCCATGCTGACTCCAGTAGCTTGTCTGTACATGGTTTGGTCGAATTCAAAGTAATTCTCAAAGAGCACTATCTTGAGACATTGCAAAATAAATTCGCCATTGGTGATATCATTATTTCTAGATAATATGGTTTCAATGATCTCATACGCACCCTTTTGAGGGATGTTAGAATACAAAGATTCAACATCTAGGGTGACCATTATCTCAGAGCTCTCAATGAATGGGGTACCTTCCACCTGTTGGATAAAGTGTCCCGTATCTCGAACATACGACTTAAGGTCCATGACCATCGGGTTTAGAAATCTATCGATGTATTTCGACAATGGCTCGGTGGCAGAGCCAATTGTCGATACGATGGGTCCGCTAGAGAGGTGACCAACTATGGTTTTTGTTCTTGCTCTGTGGACAAGGAGAGGGGTGGTTGTGGGAGGGGGCACCTGCATCGCAATCCTTATGACGTGGCCGGCCCAGATGGGTTGTAGGCGGCTTGCTGTGTTAATACTAGCAGTCGGTGCTCCCGATAGTCATGTATACACAATGGAACTGTCTTTGACTGCCTCGTGCTCGGGCTGGTGCAGATGGCTGTATGAGGTGCAATGTTCTTTTTTGTTGCTCAATAAAAAAGATTTAATACTAAAATATAAACCTGCGTAAGTACAACGAACTGCTCAGCTGTGAGCCAATCAGAGCGGGCTTGAGAGAAACGTCACACATGTGTAGCCGAATCAATGACGTCTGGGACGTGCAATGTAATGCCTGGGCCTGGGGCAGGCCTCCAGGCAGAGGGGCTCAGCAGTCTGCTACTGAGGTCTGATGCTTCTTGTTTGCTTAGGAACAGTCCAGACTGTCACAAGGCACAGGTGCAGGACAACTGCAAAAAAGTGCTAGTTCCTAAAATGCAGTGCTGTTAGGGGCCACAGGCTCCCATGACTCTATTTAATGACTGTGGGATAAACTAGACTTTATGTACGAAAGGGCCACATGCCTCTAAGACCAAAGCATGCAAATCATGTTGTTGTTTTCCATTATCATATGAATTATTGGATGTTTGCAGTCCTGCAAGGTTCACGGCTCCACCTGCTACTTCATAACATATGTATGGGACCCCTTGCACAGACCATATGCCTCTCAGGCTACAATTCTAAATTAATTAAACTAATATTCATACCCACCTCCATCTTGGTGAATTCTTAGACCAGGCTACATCTATAACTTCAAGACTGAAAAACATCCACCAATGGCTGAAGGAGATAAAACTTCACCTCAACTGAACAAAATCTGAAATCTTGGTAAATGATAGCACCGAGACAAACATCTTTTCTTTGTGACTAGGGAAGCTAAAAGATCAATGAGACTTATCAGGAGTTGTTCCAACTTTGATCATCTCCATATTACAACAGTGGTCCAAAGTGCTGTCTCCAACTTAAGATGGTCAGAGAGAGTGCAGTTTTCCTCCATTTAAGACACTGGATTAATCCCATTAGGGTTTGGGAACTATCACAGCTTGGTTACTGCAACATAATCCACTCAGGTGGGAACCAGATGGACATCCGCAAACTCTAAAGGATGGTAACTGAAGCTGCTACATTGGACTTCGGATACTTATGGATTAAGCTTAGACTACTCTCCACATGAAAACAGGAGGGGAGCTGGAGCTGACCTACAAACAAATACTAACTCTGCTTAATACTTCTAGCTGCAGCCTCAGATCAAGCTAAACAAAGCTGATTGCCCAAACCAGAATGCTCTGAAAGATTCACAGAGGACCTACTATCAATCTTATACTCTCTTATACCCTCCTGCAAAAATGTTTGCTCCACAAAATCGACCCCCAATATATTGTCAATGTAAATATATGTGGGTTTAAGAATAGGAATTAGAACATTAGAATTTAGAGAGAGCCAGTAAAGACAGTGAATTAGCTCCCAGCTTATAATGGATGGTAAATGCCTCCTGCTCCATTATTAAAAGTATGTCTTTTTATTTCCCCCTTTTTAATTTGGAACTTTCTATCTTTAGTAGATAGAATGTTCTAATAGCCTTATAGCCCTACGTCCTTGGGCAATGCCAGTTGTTAAAGGCCATCTCCCCCGTTATCAGCCGTCGCATGCAACTCAGGCCTATACCACGTGTTCAGGGCCTTTAACAACTATATCGCCCTTGGCACAAGACTATAATGCTATAATCCATACTTCTTTGTGTACACTAAAGTTAGCAATATACTGGTCCTCAATCTTGTGGAATTAATATTTTATTAGGCGTAAATGAAACAATATTGTGAGATACAACAAGAACTCGAGAAGATGCCCGAACCTAAAAAAAAACAATTAAGGGCCTAATTACGATGTCGGTGGACTTAAGTCTTCCCGACATTGTTTCGGTCCACACCGACCAATTAGGATGTGAACAAACAGTGTGCATGCTCCCATTGTAAAATGTTGAGGTGCAGTTCATCCCTGCAACCCGTGGCAGGGATCAACAGGGGGGGCACCACAGGTGCCCCATCGGCCACCAAACCGGAGGCTGTGCACCCATGGGGGCCCCCGGAGTCGACTTCTGACAGCCTTTCTGTGTTGGAAAGGCCGGCACAGAAAGGCTGTCCAAATCCGACACTGTAATTCGAGCCCGTCAGAAGCCAGTCGGAATGATCGGTCGGATTCCATTCTGACGACACCATCGAAATGGGCCGGTTGGAATAGAATCCGACCGACTGATTAAGATGCTTTTGGAAACATCTTATTTTGCGCCTGCTCAAGATGAGTTGCATGTTTCAGACACACTCTAGCAAGGCGCCACTTTTGCGCATAGAGATACGTCAGGATTACTTACCATTCTATAAATCCTTGCAACATGAAGCGCTGTAGAGTACTTTGACTGCATTTCATTCAGATGGAGTAGCCCTATGGACCAGAGACACATATATATGTATGTACTCATTCCTTTCAAAGGCTCCTGGTCCCTTAGCAAATAGATCGGACCACAGGTATAACATATGCATTAGCAGTGGCTAACGGATTCTACCTTAGCCGCAGTGAAGGAGCACTTGTTCAAAATGAGTACAAACATTAGAACAAACTACTTATTTTACTTACCTGGGCATATTACTAGAGTCTAAATTAGCATGGAAACAGCAAGTAAGTCATTTAGCACTACGGTTAGCTCAAGGGACAGGGGCAGTCCTCAAGAAGCATAACATTTTCTCAAGCAAATCAGTGACAAGCAGCACTCGAGCTATACAAATGTAAGGTCCAGGCAGCAGCACTGTATGGATCAGAGATATGGGGCACTGGCGACGCCAAACAATTGACGATCAGGGAAAACTAAATTTGTGAGGAGCCTACTGGGGCTACCCCCATCAACAACTCTTATCCCATCTAGACATAAAGCGCATAGGTCATCTTACAACTTTGCGACCATTGCTCTACAGGATACGGCTGTAGACAACATCAGAACTAGTAGCATACAGAGAAGGTATACGTGAATTACTGGCCATTGACACTTGCCTTACCTTCCCTTGGTTAAGATCTGTACAGAAATGGCTCATTAAACTAGGTCTCAAATCATATTGGACCAACCCACACAACCTAACACCTAGCTGTAAAGTTACACTGAAGGGAATTTATTGGTAACACATTTTGAATGCACTCCATTGTGACCCGAGACTAGGAAGGTTAACATCCCAATTCCTTACTATTAAACCAAGCCTGAGCCACAAGGATTTTCTTGATAGTGTACAGCTGCACCTAGCAAGAACTCTATACCTAAAGTTAAGATATAATATCTTACAGATCAAGAGTCACACAGCAAACTGGGGGGGGGGGATCCACGTATCCATTGATACATCTTACCAATTACAGATTTTCAATTTTATGATTCTCAAAAACCTTTGTCTCCTTAAATATTAAAGCATGTACATGCATTTTACCAGGTTTAGATCATCATTTATGAAGGGAGCAAGATGCATTGGTGCACTGCAGTAGTGGAAAAAAGTTGCATTATAAATTGCTAACCTTCCAGGACTAGGCAGTCCATTGCTAAAAGGGCATTCATTCACACACTGAAGAAACCTCTGGCTCCAGCCACTGTCTACATAAAGGCAAGTGTAAAGGGTTGACTGTCCCTCTTGGGTGAGCATTTTCCCCAGGTTATTTCAGTATTGATATGAACATTTTGTGGCATAGAAAGGGAAATTTGCAACACATGACTGCATTTATTATGACATGTGTTTGGCAAAAATAGTGATTAAATGCATATTTTTTTCATCATCTTCTTTTTCAGGTGACTCAGTGGGCTAAATACTCCTTAACACCTTCGATGCTCATGACGAGCTGAGCTCGTCATGAGACACGGTGCTCCGGTGCTCATGATGAGCTCAGCTCGTCATGAGCCGTGGAACACTCACACGCGGGGAGAATTCCCCTGCTGTGCTGAGCATTCCACAGGAACAGGTGCAGCTGTGACGAACTCAGCTCGTCATGAGCACCGGAGCGCCGTGCCTCATGACGAGCTGAGCTCGTCATGAGCACGGGGGCGCTGTGCGCACCCCCCTCCCCCCAGCACAGCGGGGGAATTACCCCCTGCAGCGAAAGGGTTAAAAGACCACCACTCCAAGACTCCATTCACCCCCCTCAGTCAGTCACTTACCCCAACACACACTCAAATAACCTCCATCACTTGATCATACAATCCACCAGTTATTTTAGGTGCCTCTACTGTTTTACTGCCAGCCCCACCACTTACAATTATACATTCTTCATCATTGCTGCAATGCATATTTCTATATTTTCCTGCCAACCAGCTGGGTCTTGAGAAAGAGTCAGTCTCCTACCCTTCCAGGGCGGTGTTGAACCCAAGGCACCTCTTCTCATGAGGCCTCCACTGTAACAAAATAACTAGCTCCTCTCACCAGTAGTCCATGGCTGCCCTTAAACTCACACCACCCTTTCTGAACTTGCCTTCCACATGGAACAGTTAATGCTGTAAATCTAGGATGTATACACACCCACTGCTCTTTATTGTAGCCTCGTCTGAGGTTCAGGCCTGCCAGTCGCAGTCTTACTAAAATAGGTGAAAGAGATAAGCCTAGATATATGTCCAAAGACTCGCTCATCTAGTCCCTCTTTTTGACTAGTTGAGTTCTGAGGGTTTTTTGCTCATC
This sequence comes from Lissotriton helveticus, assembly GCF_964261635.1. NCBI lineage: Eukaryota > Metazoa > Chordata > Amphibia > Caudata > Salamandridae > Lissotriton > Lissotriton helveticus. Next base: position 1,850,521,506 of record NC_136068.1, read on the forward strand.
TGTCTCACTACATGCCACACAGACTCCACTTCTTTCCAGGAGCAGTCAGGGCAGGAAAGAGCAGTGTGGCTGGGAGGGGGTACTTGACAAACGAAGATGAGGGAATATTAATTGTCTTGGAGGAATGAAGAATGAGTGCTTGCCACCTCAACATGACTGTTCCTTCCATGCACACACACCTCAAGAGAAGCAGACCATGTCCAGTTAGTGCATCCACGGCTCCTCCCTGGGTAGGCTTACCTTATAAAGACACAATAAATGCCATATGTTGCACTTCCTGAAGCTCACCTTGAACAGAGTATGTGAAAATCCTCTGGAATCTTGGCAGTTAGAATTATTTTTATTAATATTCAGGGCACTTTCCATTCTTAATAAAAGAAAGATGCACTTGGCCACGAGGGAAGGAATTATATATTATTTACCAAAAATTCATAATAGACAATAACTATTGCATCTGATATTTTCTGAACACCTCAGTGTCAGATTGTATGTGCTGTCTCTTCTGCATAGTCTAATCCAAGCAGTAATAATAATAGCACAGTAGCCAGTATGAACTGCACGCAGAACAAACTGGGAGACCACTGACTCACAATCTGGAGGACGGACTCACATTACCTAAGTACTCCTATTACCGGCTGCAGGATGAATCACTGAGTAGAGGCTCTTTGATGTGAACTTGTGGAGGTTACACTAAGTGAGGACGTGAAGCTGGATTAGGAGCTAAGTACTATTACTTTGACTTTATTTACCCATCAACAAAATTTGAACAGGAGGTAGCAGCTAGAAAAGAGCACTTTACAAATAAAGTTTATTTATCATTTTAGAAAAGAGCACATCAGTCACTTCAGTTGTTCACCCACTGAACTGTTACTGTTATTTTTCCTCCACCCACTGCAGGATACAGAACTGAATTTAATTAAATTGAGTTGAGTTGAGTTGAGTAAGTGTTTGTACAGCGCAAACTGTTACGCAAAAGCAGGGTACCTGATGCTAATACATTGACCAGAGAAAGGAATCGGAGAAGATGCTAAGGACTATTAAGCAGAGGCAAAACTCCAGGTCTTAAGTCTGTTCCTACAAACTAGATTGTTATTGGCATGCCTCAGTTCAGAAGAGAGGGGGTTCTATGCTTCTGCTACCAGGATTGAGAAAGATCTTTCACCACTCCTGCTATTGTGCATCCTTGGAACTTTGACAAGATTGATAGAAAATTATCTCAAGGGCAATTCGGCTTATATAATGAGAATTCACTCATCAAATAGCTAGGGCCTATAATATGAATGGTTTTGTAGGTGTCACATAAAGTTTAGAATTAAGTGTAGCATGGCACTGTGAGTCAGTGTAGTTTAGGCAGACGAATCCTGATAAATGCCTATTTGGGACTACCAAGAATCAGTCTCTGAGCCATGTTTTGGATTATTTGAAGGTGATGTCCTATACTGGGGAGCACCTAAGTATAGACAACAGATACATTTAATCCTAGAGATGATTAGAGATTGAACAACTGTCCTTCATGAATCAAAATGATTTTAAGGTAGAAGTCTGGCCAGAATGTGAAGAAATAAGTACATGTCAAGGAGATTGGAAATGAGTGAGGAGAACGATAAGTGTTTGCCAAATATGATATCCAGAATGTTACGGATGAAGTGGGAGAGAGAGGGAAGCCACGGTCATGTGGCCACCATTGTGGCGACCAAGAAACAGAGATGTTGCTGAATATCTGTCTTTTCTTCATTCAACTTAAGATAATTACCTCTCATCCATGCTGCTATCAAACACTGTGCAAAGCTGCCCTTAGTTTGATCAGGGTTTTCTGAAAAATTGCCAATAAACTGGGATCCAGCTTATGTTAGCACAGAGGGGGAATTGCTCTAGCAGTCAAGGTGTTAATCGGCAATCTATCCATGGTCCTATCCCAAAATATAAGTGGCAAAAGTGCTGTAGCTGTGAATGGGGTATATTGGGAGACCCTCTCAAATATATAGCATTTTTCGCACAGCTTTCCACACCCTATAAGCGGCATTTAAAACCTTAAACCTGTTTTTTTTATAGTAGCTTGGCTCCAGGCTAACGAATAACCGATTTTTTGCATCGCTGCCCAATAGCATTTGATATATGGCGGGAGCCTCGGCAATGCTAAATGGTTCTACCTCGTTAATAAAATATTAATATGTTGCAGTATACATGCAAAGTAGTATAAAGTAAAATCCGGCACTGCCCAAACGCCTTTCTCGCGAGGGAGAACCATATAGCGCATAGCTCTGCGAAGCTTCCCCTGCTCCCATAGAAACCTAGCACATGTTGACTGAACTGCTGTCAGTTGGACACAGGAGATTTCTAGCGGAACAGATATAAAAAATATAATACCTTGGATAATATTAACATTTTCGGAACATAACATCGTCCCACGAGTGAGAGGTGTAGACATTCACAATATTCTAATTGCTTCCATACGGAATTTAAAATATTGCCCCAGCTGACCTCCACCAGTGACTTTAAACATGTCCTTATTATCATCCCCAGGTAGGATACTTCACTCAGAATCCGATGATCATCATTGCCAGCTTGGTTTAAACACAAAATGTATGTCTTTGAAACATTACGTTTATATCCTGAAGCGGCTCCAAACTCAAGCGCCCACAGCTCTATCTGCCACATCGTCCGCATATGCGAACATCCGATAGTGCTCTTGTCTCCAAATTACCGACTCTATCCCTGCACTTTGCTCTAACATCATTAAAAAAGGGTAGATATATGATGAAAACAAAAAGGGGGAGCAAGGGCATCCCTGCCTTGTACCCCATCTAATATATACCAGATCTGATTCAAGGCCCATTATGCAGATTTTAAAACTCCGATATAAAACTTGGATGGCTGAGATGAAGCTTTGTTTAAAACCTACTCGTCGTAGTACTGCCCATAAAAATTTCCACGTGACTCGATCAAACGCTTTCTCAGCGTCTAATAAAATCAGGCTAAATTTGCTTCCTGTGGTATTAGCTATATCCAACAGGGTTACCAACCTATTGATGTGGTTAGTTGTGCACCTCTTAGGTATAAACCCATGTTGTTGAATCGACACCAACAGGGTTAGCACATCAGCCAACCGGGTCGCTAGGATTTTGGCATACATTTTGCCATCTGAATGTAATAATGATATAGGGCGATAGGAGCCTGGCTGTTCAGCCGGTTTATCTTTCTTTTAAAAAAAATTATGCTAGCCTCATCCCAGGTCAAAGGCACAGCCCCTGCTTGTGCCTGCTGAAAGTGACGAGCATATTGGTCTTAAGATCTCCCCAAAAAGTTTTATATACTTCCAGGGGAAGTTCATTGGGCCCTGCTGCTTTGCAAGTGGCTAGGATATTGCTCCTTCCAGCTCTTCAATAGTAATAGGTGCCTCTAACATTTCTGCCTCTTGTGGATCCACTTTTTTGCAGTTAAGACTCTGCAGCAGTGTTTCTCCGGCTTGTGTATCAAAACACTCCCCAGTATACAATGCCTCATAGTAGTCATGACACGATGGATTTGGGCCCAGATCTTTTGACTGGGGGAGTGTGTGACATTGATCCACATTCAGTCCATCACTTGTTGTTTTTGCAATTGCCGCTCATAGTAGTCATGAAACACATTCAAATTCCCGACATCAGTTTCTACGATATTGCCCCTAGAGTCCCCCACTGATCTAAATCTTTGGGATGCCTCTCTTGATTGCAACCTTTGCCATGTTGCCTCCCCATATTCAGAGGTTTGTTTCTTGCTAATAGAATGTTTCTTGGCTATTTATTTACTCCAGTGTAAATTTATTTTGGCCTTACACCTGGCAACCTCCGTCTGCAGAGCCAAGCCTGCCCAGATCCCCTGCATGAGTTTTTCTTCCTCTGTTGTGAGGTTGCCAGATATTTCCTGTTGTGCCACTTGTATCTGTCTTTGCTTATATAGCCTAAAGCTAAGAGTCTCCCACCTAAAGCTCACTTTTAAAGCATCCCACACAAAGCCGGTCCCTGAGGTATTATGATTTATGGCCAAAAATTGCTTAATCCACACCTTCATATGTGCCACATACCCTTCATCTAATAGCAATTTCCTATCAAATGAAAATGATCGCGGCCTAATTCCTGCCTTAAGCATACATAAATTCAATACTAGAGGTCCATGATCCAATGATATCCACGGGTGCACCTGAATATTAGCACCAGAGAGTAAAAGACCCGATCAAACAAATCCAATTTTACTAATTTCTGATGTAGATGTGAATAAAATGTATACCCCGGATCTGACCCTCCCTCAAAGCCACCCACGCATCCACCAGACCATGATGCACTAGTAAAGACTGAAGCGCTTTAAATACTTTGGGCTTCCTCCCATTATAAGATTTGCTATCATCCTGCAAGACCTTTGGCTCTAGGTATATATTTAAGTCGCCGCACATGATTAGTGGGGTGGGCCATAGTGCTAGTTCCCCATTCAACCCTTCTACCACTGAAGCCTCGTCAAAGTTTGAACCATATATAGAGCAGACTGTGCACTTCATGCTACCAATAACACATTCCCACCTCCCTTCATTATCCGCCAGTACTCTTCTTCTCCCTTGTATGTGGTTTTTGGCCAATGTCGCTACCCCACGTATTGTAGTAGATTGCTCTGTACATACTAATACAGTTAACCCAAGTTCCGCCAGAAGTTTTCTTTTGCCCCATGGAATGTGGGTTTCTTAAATACATACCAGGTCTTATTGGAGCACCCGTAGTTCGATCGCGACCCATTGCCTCTTATTATAGTTATTCAACCCGCATACTATCCCACATCTATTTTCCCCATATCTTTGTTCTCAATGACCATTAGTCTAAAACCATTGAATTTCATACTTTGTTTCAATACACCATAATGGATTCTTTTTACTAGTTCCCCCCACTCCCTAACCCTCGCCAACCCAACTCCCCCAACCCCACCACGCTTTCCATACATGGCTTCAGCTGAAGCTGTGACCCACCCCCACCCTTCCCCAAGCTTGGAGACACAAGGTCCCATAGATGGAACGAGCTTCTGCCCCCCCGGATCCCCCTGCCCCACTGATTACCGTGCTTGATTGAACATTCCCCACACACCTCTGCTTTAAACAAGAAAAATAAATCTGCATTGCATCTGACAATAATAATGGATAGGCATAGTATAGATCTGAGTAAAACTGTTTTAAACTGGTGTCTGGAACAGTGTAGTGGAGTGGAGTAATGTATCGTAAAGTGCTGGAAAGTGTTGTAAATTTGAGTAGAGTGTTATACACTGGGGTGTAGGGGCAGTACTTCAGGAATTGTACATCTCTCCTCTCTTATTTAACACTAGCAGCCCGTCCCGACGTTGTCTGGGAGCAATTAGGCTTCAGGGCCCCGGCCCGGCCCAACATTGTTCGTGGGTCTTCCGGAGCCTTTCTCCATATATTGCAGTATTATACCACTATGTTTACTTTGTACGCTTTTGTAACCTGCACACGTCACTTTTTCCTCCTGTAATGCAGTATTATACCTCTGTTTACTTTGTACGCTTTTGTAACCTGCACACGTCACTTTTTCGTCCTGTAATGCACCGTTTGGCTCACTTTTGTAATGCACCGTTTGCCTCCTCTTGTATTTTGTTGGCTCACGATTGTCATTTTTGCTTGATTTAAAGTAACGTTTGCTTACTTTGTACGCTTTTGTAACCTGCACATGTCACTTTTTCCTCCTGTAATGCACTGTTTGGCTAACTTTTGTAATGCACCGTTTGCTTCCTCTTTTATTTTGTTGGCTCATGATTGTCATTTTTGCTTCATTTAATGTAACGTTTGCTTTTGTATTTTGCCGCCGCTCACCGCTCCTAAATAAATAAATAAATAACCTACCTCATCCGCCGCTCACCGCTCCTCCCCGCCTGTCCGCCACTCCTCACCGCCTGTCTGACGCTCCTCACCGCCTGTCCGCCGCTCCTCACCGCCTGTCCGCCGCTCCTCATCGCCTGTCCGCCGCTCCTCACCGCCTGTCCACCGCTCCTCACCGCCTGTCCGCCGCTCCTCACCGCTCCTCCCCGCGCTCATGTCCACTGGTCCTCTTCGCGCTGCTGTACGCCGCTCCTCCCCACGCTCCTAACGTCAGCACGCACGTCGCGGCCGGCGCTTCTTCCAAGGTACTACTTTTTTTTTTGGGTAAATTTGTTAAATTACGTATATTTATTACATTTATATAGCCTATGTCCATCTGCACACCCTGACGATTACAACGATGTATCGGGTGTGTGGATTGGCGTTGTGGTTCCCGAGTTTACCCGCCTCAAAGGTTCATAGTTCTTCCTTTATAATAGTAGTATAGATTAAGGCTAAATCTCCTCCATTACCTGTTGCTGAAACTTAAGTTGGGTTTAAAAATGATGGGGATAGCACCCAAGAAATCTTTCATTTGTTGCATCAGGGGTGTGACACAAGCCCCTGAAGCCCCTGTGGCGCAGGGTGGTCACCAACTTCAGAAGGAGCCCAGAACTCTTCAGGGGCCCCCATTCAGCCCAGGACAATGTGTGTATGTGGGATGTAGGAAAATCAGGGGTCCCTCATCACATTCTGTGTGAGAGGGGCACATCATTTCGCCACAATATCGCATCACCTCTCGAAAACAGAAAAAGTTGTTCAGGGAGTACTTGTGAAAATCTGGGTATAGAAGATACCCACTGGCTTTGCCAGAATGAAAACAAGATGTAGTTGTCGTGCCTGACTAGCGACAGTTTTAGTTATTTGCCGGAGCGAAGCGCAGAGAGTACAGAAAATAAGAGGATATAAAGAGTGCAGAGAGGGTTTTTTAATGTTGATTTGTACAGTTATACATATTGAATTGTGGCTTTGTGCTGGCAAGAAGGAGAACAGTAGTCAGTCCCCACCATCATACGGTCACCTCCCCCTTCCACAAGTAGTATCTGCAGCCAGCATGTATTTTGCTTTGGTTGCTTATCCTCAGTCTAGTTGTTGTCCCACTACTAATCATGGCAGGTAGGAGAGTGATTGCCTGTTTGTCTACCCACCGTGCTTGTGAGATGCACACTGGTGAAATAGAATTGTTGACACTCAAAAGGGATGCACAGGCAGAGCATGACAAGACCTCACAAATGCGGGCGGTGTGGGTCACCACCATACAAGTAGTTTTTGCCGTTAATGAATCTTGCTTGATTGGAACCAGTTCTTATCATTTCCTCCTCCAAAGATCGTTTAAAATGACTGCAGACAATTCTGTTAATCTTGAGAAGGACAGAGCAGAAATAGCAAGAATGATCATTGGTGCTCTTTTGGTCTACGAAAACTCCTTGTCATCTGGCACCTCTATAGGCAACATTCTCAAGCATTGGAAAATCCAATAGGTTTGATGTTGGCTGCCAGTCCTTTGGCTTTGTCAATGTTTGTTTTCTATTGCTTCTGTAAAACATTAGTTTTATCATTTAGTTTTATCATGCATGCTAGCCAGTCTGAATATAACAAATGAGCCAATTGTTGTCCGGGTTCAATTATGGTTAGACATGTATGGGGAAACATACACTTTTGGCCTGTAAACATACTAGAGGCCAATTACTCTATAAACACCACCACGTCAGCCTACCTTGTGCATAAACTGTCAACAGTGGCAGCCAACAAGATAAAATATTGGGGAGGCAGGTGGAGGGGTACGGGGGAGAGGGGTCCAGCAGGAAGCATGGAGCGTGAGAGGGGGCCAGCGGGAAGCATGTGCTAGAGCATGTAGATGGGGGAGAGGGGGGTAATAAAAATAAACACTTACCTGGTGCTTGTGATACAAATCTGGATTCTGTCTTCGTTACTTAATCGCCCTGGGCCTACAAATGTGTAAAATTCATTTGTATAATCCCATCTGGATGTACTGAATCTTGTAAATCGCCTCCCCACCACTTATGTCAAGGACATCACTTTGTGACCTCACTTTAGCAATTAGCTCTCTTGCACTTTGATCCTATGTGTACTTCCACGTAAAACGAAGTGCAGTCAAGTACCAGGGCTGTTGGTCAATGCTTTACTTTACCAATGCTTTTTCCTTTCCATTCTTTATCTTTCTTTATTTTTTCATCCTTATGTGTGTAAACTATGTTTTCAGGTTACAGTAATTATCATATGTTCTAGTTATGTGTATTAAAACTGAAAAGGGTTTCTCTACCAGCACTGAGAACAGGTTCCTGCTAGGAAGTTCTGATAAAGTTATATTTTTCCACTTAACCACGCTACCCTCCCTTGCCCTCAAGACAGATTTGACCATCTCTTTATACAATAACGGGAATATCCTTATTGAAGCTTCTGACAGGAATCTCAAATGTTTGACAATATCTTTATGAGGATTAAAAACACACTTAATAACTTGACATCAGCTTCTATCTTGACATCAGCTTCTATCCATCATAATAGTCCCCCCTCTTAATCTTCCCCTGCTGCACCGTATGCCTCTACTTCCTTCAATTCTGTATCCCAAGCCCCACCTACAGGCCTACCCACTATATTGGCACCTTCTGTACCTTACGCCTCTTCTTCCCCCACATCCGAGCCGGCTCATTTACCTGTTTACTGATCTGCTCTCTCCAACAACACTAAGGATATACCGGTATTTTACCCATTGGCTCTGGTTGTACTGATCTGATGGCCCCCCACTTAAGGGTCAGAAAACTCAAAGGGTCTTGACTCTTAACTCAGCAAGGCTGAGCCAACCTTAAATAATCAAACAACACAATTGTCAGTGCTGAGAACCTCAATTATAAGCTCTTAATCTGAAAGAATGGTTATTATGAATGTAACATAAACACCTGCTTTATGAATTGCAACAAGTACATTTTTATTGCTTCTTTTTCAAATATTATTCAATTTTTTAAACACAAACTTATTTTGTGCATGGAAATACAAATACACTATATACATTTATATACAAAAATGAAAAATTGGTTTAAACAACAATTACACACGCTAACAATTCAAACACTCTTGGCCGTACAATCATCCCACATAACTCATACATACACTCACATACTGGTCCCGGTGTCAACAACACTGTGAAAACATAACATGAAAATAAATAAATCAACCCCGTTTTTATCCAATGTATAGTTTCTTTTCGGAGTACAAAAATAGAGAAGAAAATTCTCTTGCTATTCACAAACACAGTTGTAGGTGTAAGCTCCAATGGCCAAGAAGTTGTATTTCCAAACAAAGAGCAGGGAGGGGCTAGAGAAAAACACATACAAACACTGCTTTTAGACACAGCATTCATCAGATTTTAGTACCTTGCAAACTCCCTCTTACATACTGCACTGTGGTTGGGCTTACCCGCTTCTCATGCGTGTTCCTATTTGTGTGCCTCGATTTCCATTAGTCTGGTGCCCGGCTGTCAGTGCCGGTAGAGTGACAGCGTCTGGGTCTATTTTCTCAGCTGTTAGAAAAAAACGAGGTGTGTCAAAACTCGTCTTTTGGGCAAATCATTCAGGCTTCCCATTCCATGTTGAAAAGTGCCCCTTTTACCGCTGGCAACGGCAGTTACGACCCTCACGGAAAGGATTGGTGCTCCTCCTTCCGTCCCTCGATCGTTGTGATTGTTTGTATGTGTTTCTCTCTAGCCCCTCCCTGCTCTTTGTTTGGAAATACAACTTCTTGGCCATTGGAGCTTTGACCCAAGAATCAAGGTAGGATGAGGGTTACAAGATGTTGGACAGGGTGTGGCATAAGTCTCTTAGTCCAGAATAGAATCCTAAAGTGACGTTTTTCTGTTTTTTAGTGACAATAATGGTCCTGAGGAGAACCCCGGTATTTGGTGGGGTTTGAAACGCGCCGACCAACCCGGTCTCGGGTCCCTTAAAACATTTACACCTACAACTGTGTTTGAGAATAGCAAGAGATTTTTCTTCTCTATTTTTGTACTCCGAAAAGAACTATACATTGGATAAAAACGGGGTTGATTTATTTATTTTCATGTTATGTTTTCACAGTGTTGTTGACACCGGGACCAGTATGTGACTGTATGTATGAGTTATGTGGGATGATTGTACGGCCAAGAGTGTTTGAATTGTTAGCGTGTGTAATTGTTGTTTAAACCAATTTTTCATTTTTGTATATAAATGTATATAGGGTATTTGTATTTCCATGCACGAAATAAGTTTGTGTTTAAAAAATTGAATAATATTTGAAAAAGAATCATTAAAAATTTCACTTGTTGCAATTCATAAAGCAGGTGTTTATGTTACATTCATAATAACCATTCTTTCAGATTAAGAGCCCCCACTTAAGGGTGGCACTCAGGAATTCTCCCCCTCTCCCCTTGCTTGCTTCTAATTTACCACCACCTGCCTACGCATAGGCCGATCTGTTCGCTCCAACAACATGAGGGTTATGCATCACACCCCTATACTGCTAACTTTGACTACCCTTTTAATCGACCCCATTTTCAGGCACTACCTCAATGTCGCTGGCCCTTGCTGCCGGACCCAGTCCTTCTCCACGTAACCCTTTCACAGCTTTCTCTGCCTCCTGCGCGTCTCCTATTGCCTGTTTTGAAACCAACATGCCTGCTACCAAGCCCTCCCTTGGTGGAGCACAGCTCCTTCTTGCATCGTATCTTACTCCAATTCATGCTGATAATCTATCCTTAAGTTGGTAGGGTATGCCCACTGGTTCCAAGCTAGGCCGGCTGATAATGGCTAATTAGCTAGAAACCGGTCCCAGGATGCTTTTTTCCGGTTCAGGGAAGACTTGGCTTGGCAGTTCGGGCTGGACTGTTCCCATGAGGCACAAGGTCAGACTGATTTGCATATGGCCGTGTCTGAACTGTACTGGCTGAGTGAGCTAAAGAATGATGATGGATTAAATCCAGATCAGTTGACTGGGGGTGAGTGCTTGCAATGCTCAAAACTCCATCCATCAACCCCTTTGCTTTTGCTTTGTTCGCCCTAAGTTGGTAGTGTATGCCCAGATGTGGGTCCCTTGCTCACTTTGCCACTGGATTCAAGCTAGCCTGGCTGATGACCGCTGATTAGCCAGAAACTGGCCCCAGGATGCTTGTTTCCAGTCCAGGGAAGACATGGCTTGGCAGTTTGGGCTGCACTGTTCCCATGAGGCACAGGGTCAGACTGATTTGCATATGGCTATGTCTGAACTGAGGTGGCTGAGTGAGCTAAAGAAGGATGATGGATTAAACCCAGATCAGTTGACTGGGGGTGAGTGCTTGCAATGCTCAACACTCAGTCTATCATCCCTTTGGTTTTGCTTCGATAATCTATCCCTGGCTGACGACAAAACCACGCTCAAATGGAACTCTATCTCCCCTTGTAACTGTGGTGAGGGACATACTGTACCTTCCAATTCCCTCCACACTCTGGGATCCTACCCTTTGTCTCTTACTGCGGTGGCTGAGGAGCGCACTAATGGACCTTACCTTGAGGAGAAGTTTGCTGACCTCAAGCAGGACCTCCGGGCTGTCAAAGAGATCACGCAGTACCTACTACAATTCTCCATGAAGATGGAGAGGGTAGCAACCCTCCTGGAGCCCTCGGGGATGGAGACAAACAATCCTTTACTCAATTTCTACTTAGTTCCAGTTAGAATTCTAGACCTCTTCCTAACCATCAATCCAGACCTCACAAGTTTCAGCCTCAGCTCTCGGCTGAGGACACCCTCGCTCTTGTACTCTCGTACTATGGCACGGGGTCATTCACCTCCTCTAACTCCGCTATTAACATCCCCGCTATTTCCACGGAGCCTGACTGGGAACCCAGGGTGAACTTCAGATCGGTTAATAAGGAAAACCTACTCCAAATTACTACCGCTCATCAGGAAGAGATTAACACCTCCTCCCACATTAATTCAATGCTGATCAACTGCAGATCGGCCGTGAAAAACGGTGCATACATCTCTGCACTCATCTTAGCGCGAGATTTGGACTTACTAATTCTCACCGAAAACTGGTTCAATGAGGCCTCCTCCCCTGTTCTTGACATCTTAGACCCGCCTGATTATGCCATTATTGGATGTGATCGACTGGGGAAAATGGAGGTGGCATTGCTTGCATTCATCACTCCAGCCTAACTATAAAGCAATCTCAGAATGTTCTGCTATCTTCCTGTGAGCTACTAGTATCAGAAATTTGGAATAAGGGCAATGTTGTCTGTGTGCTTCACATGATTTACCATCCACAGGGTGACAATTTGCTCTTCATAGAGCAAATCATGGAGGTTATTAGCTCGTGCTTAGATCAACTATACCATATCTTCTTCGGAGACTTCAACCTCCATTGGAATGACAACAATGGTCTTTTAGTCAACTCCTTTAAGTCTTTCCTCTCGGATCTCACCTTCTCTCAGATTTGTAAGGGACCTACCCACAGCAAAGCCGCAACCCTCAACATCATTATTGCTGGAGACAACATCATTCAACTGGGTGACATCCTACCTTGTGACTGGTCAAATCATCATCAAATTGGCTTCCACATACTGGAAAAGACCCCTGGCAGAAAGGAACAACCTCTTAAAGCTAAACAACTGTCTCGCAACATGAGAGACATCAACATCAATAATCTTACTTCCATCACTATGAATAGACTTCAGCCTCCCCTGACATGACCAACCTTGATGATCTTCCTGATCGCTACATTAGCATTGTGGCTAATATGTCTGACACCATTGCACCGAAACAACTTAAAAGGATCCCTCTCAAACAATCCAAACCTTGGTTTAATAGTTCCCTAAATGACAAACGCTTTATACTTAGGCTTTCAGAGAGGCTCTGGAGAAATGAGCCTTTCACTACTAGCCTATATCAGCTAAGGAAAATGAGAAACCCCTACAACAACACAAATCTGCATTGCTAAAATGGACCATTTCAAGGAGCATCTGGACGGTGCTTAAAATAGATCCAAGATGCTATTTGAAATCATCAAACAGCAAGCAAACCATACTTCCAACCCCAACCTAGCTTCCTTGACTCTGCTTACTAGGACTACACAGTGCACTTCACTGAAAAACTAGGAAAATTGAACAGGAGCTGCAACCTGACACTCCCATGGTGGCACCTCTAATCTACACCACATCATCTGAGGAGCTTGTGGTTCCCTCGGCAGTCTCCTTACTTCTTGGTTGTTCTCCCATAAATTATGCCTCTTGGAATTTCTTTATCCTGCCAGATTTCACAGAATTACTCCACGTTATGGCAACTCTAAAACCAGCCAATCACATCAATGATCCACTACCTGCTAAATTCGTTCATTCTACTTCTTTGGTCAAGGATAATTCATGAATCTCTCCTGAAGGGCAGCATCCCTGATTGCCTCAAAATTGTGCAAGTAACTCCCATCCATAAGAAGTCCAAATCGGATTTATCTGATCCTAATATCTTCTGACCGATCACCAACATCATGACACAAGCCAAACTGCTCAAGAAATATGTCCACAAGCAGCTCTTCAACCATATAGAGAAATTTCAACTACTTGACCTCTATCAATCCGGTTTCAGAGCAGGGCATAGTACTGAAACTGCTCTAACTCACTTTATGGATAATGCCCTGAAATCCCTTGATCAAAATGTCCCTTGTCTTCTGATCCTTCTGGACCTGTCTTCTCCATTCGACACCATCAAACATGGAAACATGATTAATCCTCTTCAACTTAGGATGGGTCTCTCGGGACCGGTCGTAAGTGGTTTGCCTCTTTCTTACATAACTGTACACAAAGGATTAAACTCAACCAGTCCTTGCATCCAGTACCCTGGTCAAGATTGGAGTTCCCAAGGATCTGCCCTCTCGCCCACACTCTTCAACCTTTTAATGGAACCTCTCACTGTCATTCTGAACCATTCTCACATTCATTACCACATGTGCGCAGATGAGACACAACTTTACCTAAAGATCTCCTCTATGGAGGACATTAAAACTTTAAATGAGGGTCTCTCACAAACTCAACAATGGTTAGCCCAGAGCCATCTTCTGTTGAATACCCTCAATACTGAATACTTGCTGATTGCCCCACACAACCACTCTGCACCTACCCTGAAATGGCTAAAACAACTCACAGCCCTTAACTGCACCCCTCGCATGGTTGATTCTGCTAAATCGCTAGGCATTACCTTGGACAAATACCTTAATATGCAAGCTCACATCAGTGCTACTATTAGGATTGCCAACATTTGTCTTAACACCAATAAGAAAATCAAACCTTTACTTCCGCCAGAAGAGTTACAGCCTGTAGTACAATCCCTGATGATCTCACATCTTGAATATGGTTTGGTGACCCTTGCGGGGCTTCCTAAAGCGAGCTTGGCCCCTCTCAGAGCAACGTTCAATGCATCAGCTAGGCTTATCACAGGCTCAAAAAACACAATCACATCACACCTGACCTTGTGCAGCTTAACTGGCTGTCTATTGAAGCCAGGATTTGTTTTAAAATAGCTTGCCTCACACATTAAGCCCTGCATTACACCACTCCGGCCTATCTGGTAAACAAGCTTGTTCTTTCTGGCTCCGGTCGGAACTTAAGAAGTATGTCCACACTACTCTTGAAACCTCCTAAAATCAAAAGGAAAAGTACTAACAAACGTGCTTTCTCTGGCCTTGTGCCTAGAATTTGGAATGCTCTTCCAAGGAGATTATAGTCAATCCTTCCACAGTTTCTTTGAAGAAAGAGGCCGAATGACTTTTCCTGAGTGAAGATTACCAGCATCATCCAGTCCCTTTGTTGACAGATTTGACATTTATCCCAACATATCTTTGACTGTTTATTTTTGATTGGTTGGTAAATTGTTATTTTACATTAGGGCCCTTCTGGAACTATACTAGAAGAATACATCTTGGGCCGATTACAGATTTGTCATTTATTTTACTATGTTGTGACGAGCCAATCTATGATCGTTTTGCTGAATGTTACAGGAAGTATATTGCACTCTATGAGAAACTGAACTAGCAGGGCCCACTACCCTGTACCTAAAGTTGATTGTTTACTCCTGTTTGTTTTACAGTTTTGACCTCCATTGTAGTGAGTTTATTCATGTTTTTTCCTCAGTGTACAGAGCTCTGATACCCGCAAGGGGCATGTTTGACTTTATAAAACTTTTCAAATTAATAATGAAATAGGTGACGGTTATTTTATTTTATTTTATTGCTTCAGTCATATGGCAACCAGGTTTAGGCAGTGACATGTTTTTTTCTTCTTTTTATTTTTATGGCAAATACTTGCTTTGCAATATATAACCATTGCATTAGATAGCCAAGACCAGACCTATTTTCGTTGCCAAGGTGTATTAAGTGTATTTTGGCGTTGAGTGAAAGCCACTTGAAATCTCTGAAAATAGGTGTTTTCATGTATTTTTGTTTATTAAGTAGGTGTACAGCTGCATTTAGACTGACCTTCCCAAGTGTCAGAGGAGTGTTGTTGAGGTCCTCTCGTAGAGTATTGCAGCAGTTGGGATTTACTAAAACCGCGGCTTCTAGCACATGTGTATTCATTAGTCGGTGTACCTGTGTACCTGCATGCCAAGTAGTCTGCAGGCATGTTTTTTTAAGTTTTGCATAGCACATTTTCGACATGAAGGAATTAGAGCACTTTACAAGAGCATCAGTTAGATTACAGAAGGACCATAAACAATCAATGGCCTGCCCCTAAACACTCTGGGGTCGGAGACCCCTAGTTGTTAATATATTGCTAAACCAGACAGAGGGTACTCTACAGCCTTCTATCTGTGTGTGCTGATCACAGTCACTCCTTTCAAAAGTAAAAACTTTAAAACACAGTATGTGTATGCATGAAACCCCAGTGCTATCCTCACACCTCACTGAACCTTTCTCCTGTGAAAAAAGGGGAGGGAAGGTTGGCAGAGCCTCACGGGAGCAACACCCGGGGGAGGATATGGCAGACTTGTACTCGCCTGGATCCTCACGTTCTCATCATCAGCTACTGCCAACCAAAAAAGAATGGGGATAAAGGCTGTGCAAAGAAAAAACAATTATGTGTTCCAAGTGTTAGTGACCCACTGCGATATGCCAAACCTCCTGTGCTCGAGATCTGGACCCACCACCTTAAAAAGAGCTGAGCTATACTGGCAACTACAACTTTATTCCCTGCTGTATGCCTGCTCTAATTAAAAACAATCTGTTTTTTATCCCCATTCTTTTTTGGTGAATAATTAGGGATCTCACACACTATGATAAATGTTTTAAAAGAAGGTCGACATGTTTCAGCCATTAATTGCCTGGTGAGGTCAAGTGGGCTTTCTTCAGGACCAAGTGAAGAGTGTAGAGACCAAGGGCGTCTCTGTGAAAGTGATCTCCGATGAACAGAATTGACTAATCGACGAAGAAGTGGAAAGATGGATATATTAATCCATCTTCTGATGAGGTCTCGTAGGTACCTGTAATACACAATTAACAGACATACAAATTTATTTTTAACATTAACTCGAATCCAGACCTAATAAAAGACTAATACCTGGCTGTACGAGTTTTTTTTAATTGACATACCCCATCCATCACTGATCACTACTGCGGTAACCAGGGGTAAACCTCCGGCTGGAGGATGCATAACCACTAACCCAATGATTATACAAACATGTGTCTAACAAGTGGAGAATCAAGATATACCGCTTCAACGCAAGATCTGACACGTGCATGAGGGTTTTTAATTGGGACACATTGGTACGCAACCTGCATACCCAGGTTATGCAGGACAAGTGATTCATCCCTATCTGATTTTTTGAGCATTTGAACTAGACAACATAGCGGGTACCGACGGAGGAGAAACAACATTAGCACCACCTGACCTGCATAAAGAACAACATTTTCTACCAGTCTGTTATTTATATTTTCGGAGCAATTGTTGGCTTTAAATTCCGCTGGCGCGTGCAGTCTGTGCAGTCCAGCCCCAGGAGTGCAGATTCACAGGTGGTCACTAGATTCATTCCTGCTGGACTGTGACCAGTTTGCAGATTCACACCAGAATACCTAAAATACACTTTTAAACCCTGCTCTCAAAATCAGGCTCACACATTATACGGCCTCATTAGAAGGGCCAAGTTACATATCCGGTAAATTCACACCCCTACAATTAGCATTACCGGGCTCCCCTTAAATGTGTGAGTGTAGGATTAGCAGGTATTCTCAGTGGAACCCTGAAGTTCTACTGACAAATGGGGAATTACTGGTTGACTCTGCAATGCCATGTGCAAGTCATCCAGTAATTCTGTATTCCGTCCTACATTTCTTTAGGGTGTTCAGCTCTTTTGAGCATCTAAATACTTTTGCGCAAACAAGACCCTTCCGCAGGGTCACAAGATCCCTGCACCCCCTGGTGATTCATAATAAGGCCCATGAGGGGAAAATCACACAACACGGGCACATATATCTGAATTGTAAGGCACCGAGGCGCCATCTTCATTATTCTCTGCGTCACTTGCTATGTTTGTAGATTATGTGATGAAAATTAGCATTTTAATGAACACGAATGAATAAATAAATCTGTATGTTTTGTGTTTTGATGCTTTTATTTGGACATTATCTCTGAGGTCGACACGGGCCCCTTCTCCAGACCCACAGGACCCGGCGCAGCCTTAAAATATGATGCACAGAAGTTATCTGGTATTTATTTTGCTGTGTTTTGAAGCAAACAAGCTGGTACCTGAACAAGGCTATTGGGTATTGATTCTGCTAGAAGAATGTCCATCCAGCCTGGTGACGTTTGCCAAGTGGAAAAGCAGGGGTTAAGGCAGATGTCACTGAATTTGAGTCTGGACAAATTAACACCTCGAGGTGCTGCACCCAACACCTCCGTGACTTTTACACTGGAGGGGACACATGCTTTCCTAGTATTTTATTCCCACCCAAGGGATTGACGCCCACCCTGCTGCGGTTTCCTTGATGCTGAAGTCTTCGACTCCAGCTTCACACCCTGGAGATGGAGGTCTCCGCGTCCTTCTGGCAGATCCAGTAGGCACTGTTGATGCATCGTGAGGATTCAATGGAGCCGCTGTTCACCGATCCACACCAGTCTCCATCAGCAGAGCCCAAGACACTGAACCTGCAGAAACAAGGACATTAACATGAGGCGGAGGCTGTCAATCATAGTAATATAGCCTCTCATTATAGAACATGGGGCTCACAGACATAAAATGTAAAAATCCTTTATTGACTAATTTTATAACAAAAAGCTGCCGCCTGTGTATGTTTCAAGATATCTAAAGATGGGCGCGTGTTCCCCTAAACTGGGGGACATCGGCACATAGAAGCCAGGGATCAGCAACCAGCTTCAACCAGTTACACTATCATGGCAGGACAGATTGCTCCATGTTGGTGGGATCCTGATTTATTTACACAAGTCATTGTTATGTGGTGTGTTAGTGCGAGTAGTTGTATTATTATTAAAGGCTACAAGACCCACAATGCACTTATTTATGAAATGGAAGCTCTGGCAGCCATAGACCACCTGCCCCCCCTGCACATTAATGGCTAGCCCTTGGACCACCAGTGTCATTATGTATACCCTGTTACAGCCACGTGCACCTTCACTTACAGCGGCGGCTGGTCAGCTCCAGAGTGGATTGAATCTGCTCAGACTTAATGACGAACAAGAAAAAGAGGCAACCTTGTCTTCCCCGGGGTCTATTAGGAGCAGGGGCGAACCTCTCCATTTTACTGCCGCCTCTTTTCTAAAATCACTTTGTTAATGTGGTACAACTTTAAACATCACAACACAACATCACAACACAATGCGTCCAAACTCAAGCCCATGCAAACTCAAACCACCTCAGGCAGATTATAAGCGGCAGTTTAAATTAAACACAACAATACAATAAACTAATTGGCTCAGGAACAGCCAGGTGACATGTCATTAGATGAGGGGCATTAACTGCAGTAATGACACAGAGACAGATCACCAATCATGGCCTGAAACAACACTAGTGCAACTGCTGCAGATCACCACCGACCCACAAGCAGACACAGGGCTCACTCTGTGAAAGAATGAGTGCAGGTGCCAAAAGCGGTGCCATAAGCTCATGTTAGCGCCTGAATACCAAGGCTGCATAATCTTCAATCCACCTCAGGCCTCTTTAATCCACTACCAGACACCCCCTTCCACTACCTCACTCTTGCAGATTCCTACTGTCTCTCACTGGCAATGTTTTTTCTGACTTTCTGTTCTTCCTTCTAGCTCCTTTGAGTGTTTTTTCTCTCTTGCTCTCTGGAAATGTTGGATCAGGATAAATAAGTGCCAGTCCCTAGAAAGGAGTGTTGGTGGCTCACACCAGCAGCCACTGGCTCAAATTAACCACAGAGCACACAGGAGCTCTGGAAACAGGTGTCATATGCCATGTGTCAGGTGTGTACAAGGGAAACAACACTGAAGGACCGTCAGTCTCATCACCTGCAGCCAACCAACCAGATCAGACACCACGGTTCCCACAGCCCTACACTCCAGACCAATCAATTGCAGCTCCTGTCCTTCTTGGTACCCCCTACTGAGTAACATCCGGCCAACAAGAAGCATTTCATGATTGAGAAGAACAGTAATCCCAAGCCTCACTCAGTCATACTTCCGTCAGACCTCAGAGTTTCTGCCACACCTCATATGGGAAACGTTGTAATCCTTACTACTCCAACAACACCTGGCAAGACCACATCATGCACCTCATAGTCCTGGAGTAGCTTCATCATCTCCTTCAGTTACTCACCATCTGGAATCCACAGTGCACTTAAGCTCTTATGATGATTGGTTTGAGGGAAGGAGTAATTTATTGCATACAATAAAACCCAACACCTGCATGTAATACATTGCACCTACAATAGGCTCTTGGGGAATAATATGCAGATGTTGGTGCTGCCCACATTGAAACCGCATGTCACGGTAAATACCTATTTCCCTTATAAAAATCTGGGAAGCTGGACCTTTCAAGAATTAACAAAGGGGTCAGGAGTTTATCCTACCTGGTGACTGTCAGTAGGGTCTAGTGGACTTATGATCTTGGAAATGCTCCTTTTGTTTGTCCTTGTTGGATATTTATGAAGTGACTTCGCCCATGCATTGGGCCGTCCTTGCACCTTCTTCTTGCTAACTGCAAGGTAAGCCTGTTCGGCCTCCCACTGACTCCCCCAGAGGACACCATGAGAGCTTTACTATGGGTGGGGGTCTCAATTCGTGCAATTCTTCAATCTGGCTCCTAAATCGCTGACACAACGAGGGATTATTTGTGCAGTGGGGGTGGAGGAATCAACGTACAAGGAAGCCCACTTCTGTCCATCTTGCTCAAAGCTAATGTAACGTTCCTACGTTCCTAGACTAAAATATGCATTGCTAATTATACAATATAAGCATATTATAAACCACTGAGGTGAGATTTATTACCACGACACAAAGGTATGTTCTATGCATTTCACTGCGACTTTGGATTGATATTCCGATGCCAAAACCTACCAATAGAATTTAGTGTGCCACATAGATATCTGTCATTAAACCTTAGAATACTTACGGGTCATTGATCTAGAGGTTCTCCTGTTCTTTTAAGGGGCTCTAGTGGTGGATTTTAAAATGCCCCTGGGGAGCAGGGGTAGTTTAAAGACAGATGCCTCAGTGCTGGATCCAGCTTCACTGTCATGGAGGCAGCCTCCTCCTGTGTCATTGGGACAGGCAGAGAGGGTGACAAAGATACCCCTTTGTTTGCTCCACAGCAGTCACTATGGTTTATGGGGCCTCTCTCCTCCCACAAGTGGCATGGAAGGGGTAGAAGGGGTGCTTTGAAATCCAAAAGGTAGTGGTAGTTAAGAGTGCAAGGTGCAGGAAATGTACCAGTCCTTGTATAAAAATGTACTTATTGCAGACTGCATGAACGATGGGTTCAAACTGATAACTTCAAATTCTGCTTAGATTGCTAGACATTTCTTCTCTTCATATAGTTAATCTGATATAAGCCCCAATCTTTCAGGCTCCAACAATGCAAATCCACAATAAATTCTTAAGGGTAAACATCCGTTTTTTAATTCATCAATTACTTATTCATTGATAAATATAAATACCCCATTGATACATGAAAGACACTTCATTTCTATTCATTTCATCAATAACATAGTAAAACGGCACATTAAGAAAGACAAGTGATTACAGTGTGACATAACATGCAAAGAGTAACATTCAAGGTGTACTTATTAAACAGTGATTTTGTGTGAAGATGAACAAGGAAAAAAACAAATGTAGTTGGCCAGTTTTAAACTTTCATCTATATACATTCCAGTAGTTTGATTTATTGTTTTGAAACCGGAAGCACTCTACTGGTCCCATCATTAAAAAAGCGTCGACGTTCCGACGCTCTGGACGCCTTAGTTGTCGGGTCTTCTTCAGGACATAGAATAGAGGTGTAGTGCCACAAGGAAAGAATCTTTCTAAACTTGGACCTGCAATGCAGTAGTGTTGATAGATTTAATCACAAGTATCAGATTAACTATATGAAGAGAAGAAATGTCTAGCAATCTAAGCAGAATTTGAAGTTATCAGTTTGAATATGACAGAACCGTTGTTGATATTACATTGTATTGCCCAGGTTCTGAGGGATACTGGGTTACCCCATGGTGATTTGCAATGCATGAACGATGGGGTCTTTTGTTGCTTGTGGGTATTTTGCAGACTACGAAAACATTTACCACCCTGAAATGCACAAGTTGTACAATAGTGTGCATTAAACTCCAGTTACAATGTTAAAAATGCATCTGGTAAACATACAGCTATTCATTCAGAGTAGATCCATTGACCCAGGTCCAGTGTCTTCCTGTGGGCGTGATGAAAAGACCAATCCAAGTCTGGGTGGTCAATCCAGATGTGAGATAATCCTAGACACAATAAAGACAAATATAAGTTAGGTACAAGCTGCACAGTCACCTTTCCCTCCTCATGGACACAGCTGCGTCAATGCGACAGGATTCATGGAAATTAGTGAATACATTAAAAAATAGAAATTGATGCTCTTGTGCAGAGATCTACAGTGTGTAACCCCCAGCCCCAGGAGCATCCTTCTTAGGTTGTTGTGGTACAAGAGAGGGGACGAATATCTCCTCCTACAAGTCAAGAATAGACAGATAAGTCCATGGATGATGAAGAACTTGTAACCGCTTCTAACTTTCATTTTACAGATTGCAATAAGTTGTAATACTCCAGCCAAGCACGCAAGGACTCCAACTCCAAAAATGTGGGCTAGAAACACGGCATATGGTCAGCGAAAACACTAGCAAACCTACCTGTGCAATGCAAATATGTAAATTGTATTTGTATTATTTGTTCCAACTGTAATTTTGCGTATACTATATTGACAAGTTTATCTTTCTTTTCTTAAAGAAATAAATGTGCTTTCACATTTTACAGAAAAGTTGACTGATCATACATTCATACATAAAATCTTTATTTGGATTGTATAAATCCATAAGAGCATCAACCATCTCACAGATCGGAATTTTATTGCACATGAAAACATTATTCGATAAATATTGTAATTTATTAAGATACCTATGCAGACAATATCAGTGCATCATTTAAAATCTTACCACAATTATACAATAATTTCGCCCTCCTGCTTGAAAGTGAAACTTATGAACAAACCCTTTTTAAATATCCCTGATTACTTCATCTCAAAGCTCTTGCTGAAAAGCTGTTATGTGCACATATGAAGCTACGAAAAACCCGTTTGTATCTCTTTCTAAGTGCTAAGCACATCCTTAGAAAATTAAGGACTAGCCAGCAAACTTCTTTGCTTTCCATACCCTAGGCCTGCCAAATGAATTCTAACGTTCTATAGTAAAATATGAGGTAAAAATCATCGCCATGGTGCCTCATACAAAGGGCAGGACAGGATCAAATGGCATGTGCTCTGTGTGAATGATTGATCACACACAAGGAGGTAGATCAAGGGACCAACTACTGTGGATGGGACAGGCTACCAACAAAGGAATTGTGTAAAATCTAAAAAAGGAGAGATGTGTTATCCAAATTAAATAAGGTTCAATCTCATGATTAATTTCTTGCCAGGGCTGACATACTTTGCACTTTCCTTAACCTAGTGTCAATACAATAACCTAAGAATTACGTTTTACTATCTCTTTGGCGTTCACAATAATAGGAGATGGATTTACTTACAATTCTTTGATGCCTAACACTTAAAAAGTCTTCTTTGCATTTGACAACCAAACGATCTCCCTCACCCTTGATAGCCCCGAGCACTCCTTAACCCATCACAATAAGGGAGAAAGATTCAGGAGATCCGTGAAGTATGAGAGTCAAGCTCTTCATGGCATGATACCTTTGCTGTGCCTTGGGGGACCTGTAGTAGTCTCCTCAAAAAAGACTTTCCCATCAAACGGTTTACATTTGTACATCCCCATAGCCAGCTCCAGATGATTCTGCTGAAACACCTTTTGTTTTATTGAGATGAATGAGCTCTTTAATTGGTTTGTGTTCTAGTTTCTGAGAGAATCTGAACATTGCTTCAGCATCACTTCTGAAATGATTTGCCCTGACAGTTAGTAGCTGTGTTCATGACTGAGCCAAGCTAAATAAAATTCCCAAATAATTAAAAGTCCGAACGTTCTCTACTATTGTACTTCCCATTGTATAAGTTTTAGGTTTTTGTATTTTGTTTTCTTTATAGTTAATAGTTAATTTTAAGGTCTAAAGTGGACATATAAGTTACAAAGCCATCCAGTAATATTTGCAAGCTGTTTGCTGTTTTTAACACGGCATCGACTGCATATAAGAAAATGGGTATTTGATAGACCCCCCCATAACAGGGATATCTTGTACTAAACCGGCTAAATGTTTGGCAATGCCATGTATATATATATAGCAGGAGAAGGATTGGAGCAAGAGTCCTTCCCTGCCTGACTCCTCGTGTAGATTTTATCGGGGACGTTAGTTCACCCTGGGGACCATAGCGCACTTTCACACTTAAATGCTGATGGAAACGCTTAAGTTGCAGTAAAACATTATTCTCTACCCCCATCTCCTTCATCAGTGACCTTAGCTTGGCGTGATTTACCACGTCGAGGGCCGTAGATAAATCAATAAAGGCTATGCGCAGAGCTCCTATTTTAGCTGAGATATATTACCTGCAACCAAGTACAGGTTTAGACATTAGTCCATTGTACTTACTCCTGGTCTAAAACCAAATTGCGAGTTTGAAAATATATATGGTTTCCAGGCGCTCTAACATGACTCTGCCCTGGATTTCCACGCTTGAGTCAATTAACGAAATAGGCCTGAAGCATATTGGGGAATCCCTATCTCCTTTTTTCATAAATTGCGTCAATTGTGGCCATGTTCAATGATTCAGGCGTAAAACCTCTAGCAACATTTCCAAAAACATTGGCTACAAGAGGAGCCCTCAATTCTTTGTTCGGTTTAAAAACATTAGCTAGAACGCCATCAGGTCCTGGCGCTTTCCCCACTATACATTTTGTTATTGCTTCCTCCACTTCCTTGTCCTCGAAACATAAACAATCATACAGAAATCAGGCTCCATACTGTACTGTATTTTTTATTTACCGTATCGGTATCTTGTGGGGGTAATATCTGAGGGGGTGGATACTGGAAGAAAAATGGACACAAAATGCGCCCCCCATTTATCTGCAGGTATTACTACTTTGATTTTGGGTGCATTAGTAAATATGCTTATTTACTATTTTACAAAAGAGTCTATTATGATTTAATAAGCTGGCATTCTGTATGTCATTGCATGCTCCCGTTCTAATTTCTCTTTTCCTCTCTTCCAACTTTTCTTTTTATTGACATCTGGGGAGGATGTTTGCAAAGGGGGTTTGAATTTTCTATGGGCTGCTGACTAAACCTGACGTGAATTGTAGTTCCTGCTTAGTCTGGGTAGATACATCTAAAGACCATTACACATTTTTTAATACTTCCTTAACTTTTTTTCAATTGGCTTTTTCCCCTGTTTCTAAATTTAAGTGTCCATTTTCTTTTTTTTATATTTTTCTTGAATATTTTTGAACCCTTTTTAAACAAGGCAATATATACACTGATAGCAACACAAGATTATGATACTTTTCAAACAAAATTAATAACAATTAATAGGCCACACACATAGAACAAGAAAACATTGTCAAGCTTTTAAATGGGCAGAGTTTCCCAGACAATAAATCAATGTTCATACAACTTAACATTTTCCTTAATATGCCAACCCAAACAAGTAGGATCAATTTGTAAAGCCTCGCATAATTAAACTATTTTATTAGATCCATTCTGATATTGGAGTCCAAATTTTCGCTCCCATGACTCTTTTCCTTCTCCCTTTAGTTTTATGAATTGATAATTCGAGATTGTACATGGCTAAAAGTCTTGAGCGCCAGTTTATAAAAGTGGGTGGATCAGGACTGATCCAATCATTAGTGATACAAGCGCGTACCACCGCCATACTAATAAATAAAAAAGAAGTTATAGCTCTAGATCTTATATTAGCCACCCTATCCAACCCTACCCCAATAAGTACTAATTTGACCGTTATTTTTCACACGGGATCCCATTATTAAACCCAAGAATGTCTCAATTTCCTTGAAAAATTCCCCTAATTTAGGACATGAAAAAAACATATGGATTGAGTCTGCTGCTGATAAGCCATACCTATTGCATTTGTTTCCAACTGTTGCCCTCCATCTAGCAATCTTCCTTGGTGTATAATATAAATCATAAAGGGTCATAAAATTTTGACTGCGGATTCTTTCCGTAATTAAAACGTCGTTATCAAGCTCAAGAGATTCTTTTATATTAATATCCTCAACACCCAATTTATTGTTCCATTTTATTTTCCAAAAATCCAAATCATCCGGAAATATTTCCACTAATTGTTGATAGAATTGACCAATTGGTGTTTTTTTCATCATTTTTTCAATCATAGGAATCTTGACAAACTGTTGTCCATTTCTTGACCCCAGCCAAGCCAAAAAGCTACGGATTTGAAGATATTTAAAGAATTCATGTTTACCTAATCAATATTTCTCCTGTAGGTCTGAAAATGCTAGTAGTTGGCCCTTATCACTTATATCCCCTAAGCATCGTATTCCTTTTAAGCCCCATCTGATTGACACTTGATCCAAAAAAATTATAGGTAGCAGCCCAGAATCCGAAAAGGGAGTGTAGGCATTCAAATTTAAAATTCAAATCTTATGTTTAATTTGTTTCTAAACGACATAGGCTGCCTTAAGTATCTTACATTTTGTTTTTTTAAATAACTGGGCTCGATTACTTTAACTAAGCACCCATTAATCTAATCCCCCAGCCCAAATTCGTAAATTGATGGTCTATGACATTGCAGAAGCTCGGCTTTAGCCCCAGCTACCAAAGGACTGTTGTATTGCATCATAGCTGCCCAATAATACATCATGAAATGTGGGATACCCCAGCCCCCATGGTGTCTAGGTAACACCATCGTCTTGAATGCCCTTCTCTGTCTTCGGTACCCCCACAAAATCTCGAACAAATCCTCTCTAATTTATTAAAATACGAGGAAGAAAACTCTAAAGGGATTGTTCTAAACATATATAAAAATGTTGGTAGGACCAGCATTTTTAATACGTTACATCTCCCATGGAGGGATAGATGAAGGTGATCCAACCTTTCCAAAGTTGCATTCACCTTCTCCATCACTGAGTTGATATTAATATCTGGAATCTTTTCCACCGAAGTTGTAATTTTTATTCCCAGATATGTTACTTCTGGAACAATTGCGATGTTTACCGGGGGGTCAGTACCTGAATAGAGAATTTGAGTTTTCTCTATATTTAATTTATAACTGGAAAAACAACTGAACTTAATGGCCAATGACTTCATTGCAGGAAGAGTGGTAACAATATCACTTGTGACTACGGCTATATCGTCGGCATAAGCCAATACTCTACACTCAATATTTTGAAGGCAGACTGGCTCAATAATTATATGCTGGTTTAATTTATTCCCCAAAAATCAATATATAATGCAAATGAAAGAGGGGAGCACGGGCACCCTTGCCCTGTGCCCCTGCTGATATTAAATGACCCGGACTCCTGTCTGGATATTCATATAGTGGCTACTGGGCGTATATAAAGAGTCTTAACTGCTTGACAAAGCTGAGGGCAGAATCCTTTCAATCACAAAACATCTCGCATATATGGCCAGGAGACCCTGTCAAATTCCTTCTCGGCATCCAACAGGATCACCCCCTATAATAATTCCGTTGCCTGAGCCCAGTCCAGAAAGGCTATTACCCGTCTCACATGATCAACAGTATCCCTTCCTGGGATAAACCCATGCTGAAAATTAGAGACTAAAGCAGAAATGACCAATACCAAATCCTGAGCAATAATTTTAGAAAAGATCTTACTGTCTGAGTTGATCAATGAGATTGGTCTGTATGATGATGGAAGCAACTCAGGTTTGTCTTTTTAAAAACAGTTCCACCTTGCGCAGCAAGAAACAAAGTCATAAGTTCTGGTGTTAAAACTTGGCAGAATGTCTTATAAAGTTCAAGGGAGATGCAATCCGGGCCTACAGCTTTTCCTGTTGTGAGTGACATTATTGCTCCCTCCACTTCCTCCCAAGTTATATATGCTGCTGATTCCTCATTTTGGTCTTGTGTGAGTTTTTTTAGTTGCAATGTTAGAACTGAATTCCTTCATTTTCTCTTCTGTATTTATTGTTTCATCTTCTGTGTATAAGTTGTGATAACATTTGCAAAACACATTCAGCACTTCGCCTGAGGTATCCTGTATCTGGCCGAGAGGGTCCTGAAACCTATTGATTTTATTAGCAATTTCCTTCTGCTGTAATCTTTTCGCTAAGATCCTACCAGAGTTTTCACCCGCTTCATAAATTTGAGACCTAGGCGTAGCCAATTTTGTGGCTATTTTCATAGCAAAATGTTGATATATATTCATTTTTGGATTGCAATGGCCTTTAAAGTTTTTTCCGTATTTTGTTGCCTGATTACTTACCCCATAAGTTCTATTCCTGATAGCCTTAACTGACTCATCCCATCCTGAATTTCTACCCGGATTTTGCGCTGCTTAGCTATAGAATAGCATAATGTTTCACCCCGGACCCCGGCCTTAAATGTATCCCAGACAATAGAATCCGTAGAGGTTCCACGATTATTTGAAAAAAAATTCCTCAATCCAATTACGCATATGCTCACAATATACAGGATCCAGTAGGAATCTGTGCTCAAAGGTCCATGCCTTTGACTGGGGCCTAGAGCTAATGTCAAGTTCTAATACAACCGGATAATGATCTGAAATGATCCTGGGTTTAATCTCAATCATAGCACTTGCTACCTTTTCAGCTGATATGAAGAAGTAATCCAAGCGCACATGTTTTCTATGGGGAGCCGAATAAAAAAAGTAGCACCAGGAACACCTTTTTTTATGAGCGCACCATACATCAGCCAACCCAAGTTCTTTAACTAGGCCTTGAGTGACTTTAAAAACTGTAGTTTTTTCCCCTCATATAAACAATCACTAGTAATATCAAATCCACCCTCCAAATGAAGATTAAAATCTCCACAAAGTTTTAAAAGGATTGGCCACGCCGCTAATTTAATGCTTAAGTAATACATCAACTCCGGATCATCCAGATTGGGACCATATATGGAAGATATCGTCATTAGGGAGCCATTAAAAAATATTTCAACAATAACCCAGCACCCCCAGACATCGTCCTTTACCCGTTTACAGACAACCAGGCCATATCTCATCAAAAAAGCAACTCCTCTTGTGATTGAACTCTGTCTAGTGCAGCCAAGTATTTCCATGTCCAAGTCATTCACCTACTTTCGATTGTTCCACATGATATGAGTTTCTTGTACACAAAGCAGATCCACCCGCATCACCTGCATAGTTTGAGCCACCAACCCCCTTTTCCTTTTATCGTTTAAGCCACAAATATTAGAAGAACAAATATATAATAACCAGTCATTGTTATACAGTTGAGTTAGTCATTCCTTGTCTGCTCTGCCCATACCCTAAGCTACGTTTCATAAATAAATAAAACATTGTCCCTGACATGAAAATAAGTACAATAACTTTGATGCCTAATAAACAACACAAACCAAACGTGCCTTCCCTCACCCCCACTCTTGCCCACCCAAGACAGCCAAACCCCTCCACCTCCCCCACCAAATGAGGCATAAAGGCTGAGTAAGTCCTCTTGTGATGGAAAGTGGATTAGGAAGACTCCCACAAACCCTCTATGAGAAAAAAAAACACAGCAGGGTGATACCCCCTGGACCATTAGAATGGGGGCACCCAAAATACTTAAGAGCACTCTTATACTCTTATTACTAGATTCATTTTATATTGTACTCAGAAATTCCTTTGCTGCTATTTCAGAAACAAAAAATTGTGTTGTGTCCTTATCGATAATTTTTCATTTAGCCGGATTGAGCAGAAAGGCCTATGCCCCTTTAGCCTGAAAGAGTGGAATCATTTGGTACAAATACCATCTCTTTTGCACTGTGGCCTGACAGAAATCCTGTGGTGAACAAAACATTCACAACCCTTGCCCCTTCTTTTCCTGTCCGGCCTTGCTAATTCAAATATAGATTCCCGAAGCAAAAAATTGTTAAGACAAATTAGTATGGCCTTAGACTTTTCATTTGGCCCCCTGTTCCACCTCGTAGATGAAATGGGAAAATATGTGCTCTCTGAAGTTCTACTTCCCACTTCCAATGCTTAAGTTCGGGGAACGCTTCTGAAAACAGTTTGATGACAAACTGCCTAATATCTTTGCCTTCCCTCCCTTCTGGTATCCCCAAAATGCATAAATTGTTCCTTCTAGAACGGTTCTCCAAATAAATGAGCTTCCAGTTTGTGTTGTCTTTTAAAGTGTGCAGAGATGCTATCGTTGCTTTCTGCTGCACTCTTTCATCTTCCATCGCTGAGATCCTTGCCTCAGCTTCCCCAATCCTTGTGGAGATCTCTTTGCAAGTCTTTGCAACTCGATGCATAGTGTTTTGTAGTTTGCGAACAGCACCCTGAGTACGTAATCCCTCCGCCTTAGTCTCTTCCTGGTGCGCCATTATAACTTGATATATGGTACTGAGGGTAATCTTACTGGCTGACATTGTGCCAGCCCCAGCAGTTTCTCCAGAATTGTTACCAGAACCTCCATGTTCGCCAAGCTGTGGGGAAAACGAGTAATCCCAAACTAGTGATCCAAATTTGTCTGAAGTTTCTTTCGATAGAGGATTGGCAGTGTCCCTTAATTTGCGCACGGTCACCTTATCAATGGATGCGTCCAAACTCATTTCCTCATCATCCTGCTGGTAATTACTAGTGTCGCTCTTATCATCTGCCCAATCCCCCCCTAAACTCTCATTCTCAGAAGAGTTAGAAGGGTCCGACAATGAATAGAACTCCCCCCCCCGAACCCCCAGAATCCAAATCTTTAATTAGGTTTTTATCAGGATTTTCCATATTTTGAAAGTCCCCACCCTCCTGGTAACTGTTTGCAAGATTCTGGTTATCAATACTATGGTTTTTATGCTCTAGGATCGGGGCGTCTCCCTGGGATTGAGCAGGCAACATTACTGCTGGTATAGGATAGGGCTGATTACATGCCTTGAGTATCTCAGGTACTTCTCCCAGCTCTTTTTTATTATCCAAAACAATGTTGCCTGATGAGGGTGCTTCTCTCTGAGACGGAGTAGCTTGATAAACAGCAGCCCCCCCTAGCCACGGCATCATTACACCGCAAATTCTCACTTGCACCCCCAGCGTTGAGTATTAAGACACCGTCTTTATTAATTGTCGAAATTGCTGACCCAGGTAAGGTTGGTGATATTTGTCAGTTTCTGCCCTGATACTACTGCAGATACTTTGTTGCAAGCAGCTGTCATTGCAGGAGCCCCTGGAGAAACACTTATGTCAGAATCAGCCGCACTCTTACCTCTACCCAATTGTTTCTTAAAAATCCCGGGAACTGTTTGAAGCTTACGAGTGGTGCTGCCTCCCTTCTGAACAGAGCCGGGAGAGGAGCCATCAATCTCACAGCGCGCTTCGACGTCACTGCCTCGCCCGGCAATCTCGTTTCCACTCTCAGCAGGGGAGGAGGCTGGGGAAGCCAGGACCATGGATGCAGCCGCAGCGCCCCCCCCCCGGGAATTGACGCCTTTGTTGGTAATCTTTGGAGCCATTAAAATCCCTGTGTACCGCGCAGAGGATTCGGCCAGCCACCAACGCCGATGCCACGGGTAACGTGATCCTGGATTCCACTGAAGCCGCAGAGTAGAACTCCACTGTCCACTCCGATCAAACTGCGAAGCACAAGGTAATTTGAAAAACAGGTATTGCCACAGCCACAGCATTACCCGATCAGTCTAGCATAATATTCCTTTCTCAGGAGATAAGCAGGGGGGAGTCTCTCGGAGGAGCATCCACAACCAACACACTTGATCGCGGCAGCGACCGCCATCTTGCCTCTACAAAAACTGAGTTTCAGGCTCCATAGTGTACTGTATTGCTATTAACCATATCGGTATTTGTGGGGGTAATATCTGAGGGTGTGGATACTGGAAGAAAAATGGACACGAAATGCGCCACCCATTTATCTGCCGGTATAACTACTTTGATTTTGGGTGCATTAGTGAATATAAAATATGGCTTATTTACTATTTTCCAAAACAGTCTATTATGTCTTAAGCTGGCATTCTGTATGTCATTGCGTGCTCCCATTCTACTTTACCTTTTCCTCTCTTCTAACTTTTCTTTTTATTGCCATCTGGCGAGGATGTTTGCAAAGGGGTTTTTAATTTTCTATGGGCTGCTGACTAACCCTGACACGAATTGTAGCTCCTTCTTGGACTAGATGGATACATCAAAAGACCATTACACATTTTTTATTTCTTCCTTAACTTTTATTCAATTGGCTTTTCCCCCATTTCTAAATTTAAGTTTCCTAAACAGTTTTTGATGCACACCCTGGATGCCTGCATCTTTGACACCCTTTGCAGGCCTGAGCTGCTGAAACTCTGCAAAGAGCAGTGACTGAAAGCAGACAAGAAGACTATCATACTAGATCTGCAGGTCGCCCTCAGGGGCTTTGAGAAGGGGCAAAGATGGCAAGCTACCTCGGAGGAGAATACGGGGGAAAACAAGTGGGAGGAAGGAGCACTGACAGAGGATGAGGAGTGGGAGGACCCAGATCAGCTCCACGGAAAGTCTCAATCTCCCCCAGCAGATGATATGGATGCCCCTTATGCTCAGGATTGAGTAGGGTGCAGTGTATCTGAAAGAGGCCTGTCCCACAGGAGCTGGAGGACAGGAAAGTGGAGAGGAAGCTTACAATGGAGCTAGCCAACTTGAAACTAGAGAAGGAGAAAGCTGAGGCTGATAGAGCCTTAGAGGAGACAAGGCTGGACGTGGAGGAAAGGAGGATGGCCCATGAGCTCAATCTCAAAATGCTGGATTTAAGAGCTATTTACAACAAGGGGTGGTGAGGGACAGAGTCTCTGAATTAAGCAGAATACTCTCACCCAGTCAAGAGATCAGGGCTAGATCCAACACCGTTTTTTAGCTCATTGCACCATCCCAGTTTCAGAACCTGGCTGTATGCAAATTAGTCTGTTCCTGTCCCAGTGCATGATGTATGCATGGATTTAAGAGCTAAGCAGATTAATTCCAGCACTAATGGTTGCAGCATACCTGCAGTGTTCACTGGAGAATGAAGGGTTTGTATCTCAAAAGATTTTGTACCGAGTTATGGGGTGGAGGATGACATTGATAAGTGACTCACAGCCTATGAAGTGACTCCAAGGATGTACAAGGCCCCTGAGAATTCCAGAGGGTTGGGAGGGGTAGCTTGTGGAGGTACATACTCACAGTGGGGAAGGACACACTCCTGATATTAGAGGTACAGGACCAGACACAATACACTCTCATGAAGGCCATGCTTGTCAGTAAGTTTGGGTTGACCCCTGAGAGATCAAGACAGAATTTCAGGGCCGGTCACAAACTTCCCACACAGACCTAGGTGGATTCTCTTGATTATTCCAGCAAGGCACTGAAGGGCTGGGTTAGGGTCAGAAAGTTAAAAGATTACAATGGTCTGTACAACCGAATTATGAGGGAACACATGCTTGATATTTGTTTTCTAGAGCTGCACCAACTCCTGGTTTGTAGCAAGGAAGCTTGCTGAGGAGATGGACATCTGGATCAGCACCAGAGAGTCCAAGAAGGTATCTGGTGGGGAGATTCCCAAAATTTTGGTCCGGGTTCCCACCAGACTAAGGAGAGGAGACAAGGCATTGGCGCTGCTGCAAGGATTGAGTGCATCACATCGCCAACTGTGCAGCACATTGACTCCATCTTCAATGTATCACACAATTTGCATGGTTCAGAGCCAGCGCATCACCTCCATCCTAAGGATCAATGATGACACATCGCCTCCTCTGCCCCTCCCATCGCCCTCGACGTTGATGCAAACAAGGTACTTTGCAGCAGACCAAGGCTGGTTCCTGTATTTGACTGGCCCTCCATCGTGGTCGACCTGAACATTTGGACTTGACCCGGTGTAGCTCAACCAGACAGCCCCACTTAATGCTGTAAGCTTTAAAGCACTACATCTTAGTTTATTCTTAAACAATTCATACCTCTGGTTCTACTTATCAGCTTTTTGTCCATGTGGTCTTGTTTTATTCCTAACATTATTCTCTATTTTCCTAAACTCGTGTGGAGTCTTTTTGTGGTGTTTATACTGTGTTACTGTTTGGAGTGTTGTAAAAATACTTTAGAAATTGCCTCTTAAGTTGAGCCTCACTGCTCTGTGCCCAGCTACCAGAGCATGAGCACATGTTAATTTAGGGTTTGTTTCTGAATTAACCTGACTAGAACTGTGGTCCCTGCTTGGACCGGTACATACCTCTGCCAACCAGAAATGCAATTTCTAACAGATAGTTTCTATGATGAAGAGATAACGTTCACATAACAGCTATCTTAAAAGAATAACACCTTTACAGCTCTGTGTGATCAATGTTAAGCCGTTATCAGTGCTGTCTTACGAATTCTGCCTTGTCCTTTATGGCTTATGTTTTGGTAGCTCTGTCTTTGCTGTATCACATAAGTCTCTTTTTGGGGGGGGGGATATTTTTATTAGATTTTCTGTAACAGTACAGCAAGATGATAGACCAAAGATAGATTAGATATTGGGGAGCAATTGGACTTCTGATCACAATATACATCAACTCAATTCGCGGCCAAAAACGTATCATTAAGATGCAACAAGTCCATAGTTCATTAGTACCTGAGTCATCACTCAATACGAGTCTGTGTGTTTCTGAACTGCTCAATGCCACTTCCTAGGTCAATTCCACGGTGGCGTAGCCAGGGATCTGATACTCTGGTGAATTCCCTTGGGCACTCTCTTGCCTTACATGTGTTTTTCTCACCGGCCGTTTAGTGATCCATCCAGGCTTTCCATTCTTGGAGCTTTGGGGGACTAGACACACCCCAATGTTGTACTATGTCTTGCTTACCCACCACTAGGCCTATAATGCTAAACAGAAGTTTTGTCTTGAGAAGGTCTACTTCCATGGGGAGGCTCAACAATATATATTTGGGATCCATCAGTATTGTTTACTGGGTATCGTATTGAGTTTGTGTGCAAAATCGGTCCAGTGTTAGTGGATGCTAGGGTATTCCCATATTGTGTGTATATATATATAACCCATGCTTCACCCCACAGTAAAGGCAACTAGCGGAATCACTCCTACAGAAGCTATGCAGACGAGCCCCCTTATAGCAGACATTATGGAGAATTTTGAATTGGATCAGTCAAAGTTGTGCTTTAAGTGCAACCTCCCTACGGTGCATAAGGGCAGCATTTCAGTCAAGGTAATCGAATACTACACTTTGTTTTCCCAGCGCTATCTTAAGTTCATTCATTGGACTGTTAAGAGCAATCGTTCAATAAGTCCAATAACACCAATTTTTCTGGGATTTCCCCCATGAGACGTTTCCTTTCTACTGGGGCATATTATCACATATTTTCAATGTTCAGTTTCTCTGTCACACATGCATGGTGCAGCTTTAGATATTTGTAGTGCTGTGTGGTACTGAGTTGATACACTCCCTGAAGGGAGCTGAAAGGGATAAGGACACCACCTTCTATAGTGTCTCCCTGTTTGGCTGCATTTGGAGCTGTTCTGGGTAGAGGATAGGCGTCCGTGCATGTGATATACCGAGAAATACTGGATGCCCTGTCAATAATTACCTAACAAAACTACGCAGATCCGTGTGCGTGTCAGATTTAAAGAAGGATTTGGATACCTTTCAGTGCACTACTTTGATCATTACTGACAATTCCCATACCACCTACAGGACGGAATTATAACCGGCGCAGAGGTTTACTGTGAAGTTATCGCAACAAAGCAGCCCTGAGGAAGTCGTGAGGTTACTCCCGGACGAGGAAACACGTGTTGGCTGCATCAACGAAGAACAAAATGAAATCACAAGAAATTGAATAGTGTCATGAATATTTATGATACAATTAACAATAAGATAACTCGATGTATGCGTGCTTAAGCTTGCTGTTGTCAGCTGAAGGTATTTGTTGCACTGTGTCGTACTGAGTTGATACACCCCCTGAAGGGAGCTGAAAGGGATAAGGGCACCACCTTCTATAGTGTCTCCCTGTTTGGAGATCCCCTGGGTATACCAGGCACTGAAACCCTGACATTTCCTGAATTTCTTCAGGCATGTTCCTTCTCAGAGGGAGTCTCCCAAGTGATCCGGGTGTTCCATCTCATCCCTCCTAGCTTCTATCATACCTGTGTTGCTGGTATTAACTTTGTTACCCTATCCCACCCCACAGAAATAATGTATGCAAGTGTGTGTTTGGAATTAAGTCTGTTCAAGGGTATATCTGGGGTGATCTTCAAGCATGTGGCTCCATTCATTAATTACAACTAAGTGGGCAACCAGTAGTATGCCTTCATGTCGGGTAGTGCTATTCCCTCATTATACTGGTTTCTTTGTAGGGTCTGCAACGCCACCCTCGGGTGCCCTCAGTTTCAAAGGAATGTCCAAACTACTACTTTAGTTTTAGCAAATATTTCACATGGGATTTTATGGTAAGTATTTTGAAATGTATAGAGGAATTTCAGCAGTGTTATAATTTAAACATTGCTGTCTTGCCCAAGATCGCCAGGGACCTCCATCTCTCGATGTCTTCATGGAACTTTTTTAGGATTCTGTCGAGTTCTAAGCTTTCATCTCTATTTATGGTCATATATAGGGAAACCCCCAACACCTGTCTCAGGATATCTTGGGAATCAAAGTGTCTACCCGCCGGATATCAACTAGACTTATCTCAAATGAGCGTTTGTGTGCCCCGTATGTATGAAATATGTGAAAGAGCATAGGGAGAGCCCACAGGGGTATTTTGACATACAACAAGATGTTGTTAGAGTATAGGGAGATTTGTTTGTCTCCCAAGTTGTCTTCTTTTACCTGGAAGCCTGTGAGTTCAGGGTGGGTACATATAATGCATGCAAATGGTTCCAGCAATAGTGCAATTGATAGCGGGGGCAGAGAACATCCCTGGCATGCTCCTCCCTTGATAGGGAATATTGAGGATAATTCTATATTCACCCACACTTAGACAACAGGTCTGTGTATAATAGGGCTATCCATACTTGAAATTTAGGACCAAAAGTATATTTCACTAGGACTTGTCTTAGTGGACTGCATAAAATTCCTCCTTAGCATCTAAGGACAGTAGCATATGAGGATCCTCCCTATTTTGAATAGTCTCTAGCCAATTATATAATCCATAGAGGTTGAACCTTGTCTTCCTCTTGAGCATGAAGCCCGACTGGTCATAGTGAATTAGGTTGGTGATAGCCTTCAATATTTTCATGGCCAGGATTGAGGCTAATATTTTTGTCTTAGGATTTAGGATGGAAATCGGGCTGTAGGAGCTGCATTCTGTCTTGAGCTTTCTGGGTTGATGTATTACCATGTTCCAAAATGTGCAAGGGTCCCTTCTTGTCTGCACCACCGTGTATAGTTTGAGATTGTTTGGACTCAGTAACCCAACATTTTTCTTAAAGACTTCTGCCTGTATGCCATTAGGTTAGGGCCCAGGGTTTTTCTGGGTTTTAGGTTTCCTATGGATGTCTGCACTTTAAGTCTAATATCTTCTTCCACGGCATGGCAATCCTCAACCATGAGGAAAGAGTTGGGTATCTCCTCTGGAAATGTGTCTATTTGTGGGGTGCCTGCAATGGATGTGCCTTAAAAAGGGCTGAATAATATCAGGCAAACTCATGTGCGTTTTCCCTTGCATTTACAAACAGATTATGGATTCTACCCATTGTACCTTTCCCACTCATCGTCTCAACATACAGATGCCTCTGCAAAGCTAGGATAGCTGCTTTAGCCTACTGATGTGCCAAAGCCTGATACTCTCTGCGGAGTGCGTGATAAGGAAGGCTCCACAGGTGGCTGCTGTTGACCATCTAGTTGCTCCAGTCTTCCTTGTTGCTCACTCATGTGGCTGGATTCCCTCCCTTTTTGGAGGCGATTATGTTTTTTGCTCTATCTCGCAACACCGCTTTATAGGCTGCTGCTGAGGACATGGAGTCCTTATTTTCTGTAAAATAAAGTTATGTATCAACTTTTATCTCCCAGGCCACCTGTTCGTCTCGCAGATCCCATGCATTGAGTCTCCTCCCGTCCCTGTTCTATGCAAGTGTGACCCAAGGGTAATCAATAATGGTGAGTGAGTGGAGAGACCTGGGGCCAGATAATCTGCTTTAGCTATCTTTTCTACATCCCCAGCTGGGTCAAGGATGTTGTCAATCCTAGAGAACACTTTATGCGCCCAGAGTAATTAGAATAGGTTTGGGCTACCGTATAGTGACATCGCCAATGGTCTGACAGTCCCAGGGTCTTCATAAATTGTGCAAGTGTTGTGTCTCCCCTTGTAATCAGACCAGAGCCAGTGCAATCTAAAGTGGGGCCTACGACATTATTAAAGTCATCCCTTATAACATGTCGGAGAGATCCAGCTTCTAATAATAATTCTGCCACACTTTCCAGTGTCCACTTCTGCAGCCTTGAAGGTGCGTAAACAGTGCTATGTCTTTTTGCCTCCATAGATTCTTGACCGCTACAAACATGTTATTAGGGTCTACCCAGGTCTTTTATAGCCTAAATGGTAGAGTGTTCTTAATAAGTAGCGCTATACCTTATAGCCTGACATGAAGCCTGCATGCACCTCTCCCCAGGAACCCACAATTTGTGCCCAATAATGTGTCTCCTGTAAAAGAAGTATGTGAGGTTTCAACCATTTGACATATGTGGCCAATAATTCCCTTTTAATCCTGCTACCCAGCCCATTAATGTTCCATGACAGTATTGAGTATTGATCCAAATCCATTTTGTCAGCTCTGTTACTGTGTTGATGTGCCTGTTTGCGTTACTCCCCTGTACCATTGGTCAATCCCCTCTTCCCAACCATTAAACTAAACCCCAACCCCTAACCGCTCCCTTTCCCCCATGCACTTACCGCATTCCGTCAACATGAGAACTGTGTCGCAGGTAGGTTAGAGAGGTATGTCGCCCACCCTTTCCCTAGTCCTAAGCAGAACCCTCCCTTAAAAGTCTAGTAACCTCCCACTCTAGTTAAGTCTGAGGGGGAAAGAAAATCTAATAGTGAAGAAAAGTTAACTGCAACATGTCTCTATATTGGGAGCGTGACAAAAAGATGAAGCAGTGCCATCACCTCCACCCAGTCTCCCCCAGGCCTGTATGCCCGGTTAGTTTGCTCTCTCATCTCGATGTATGACAGTTGTTGTCTCTGAAGTCTTGACAATCAACGGATCTGCCTCCATGTTTGCTACAGATTTCAACAGTGGGTGATCCGACACAGAGTCATAGCATGAACTTCATCAGATAGGGCTGTAGTGGTGTCACCTTTGCGTTCCTCATGCACTTCCTTTCTCGCTCACCCTATCGCATCACTCTCCATGTCTGAAGACCTTCCGGGTGTGGAGAAATGTCATTTAGATGGGAGGAGGGTAGGCTTCCTTCTATTACTGGTCGCCTTCTGCTCCCTCTCTGCGGTTTGGGGCACGCGCTTTGTTGCTTTGAGCTGGGGTGACTGACCCCAATCGCTCCTTCCGGTCACGAAGGGGGCGCTCCTCAATCCAGGTCCGGGACTCCTCTTGTGTTTGGAAAAAGGTGGTTTTACCCTGAAACATGACCTTGAGTTTGGCAGGGAAAAGAAGCATATATTGCATATTTATCGCACAGCGTTTTGTTTTGACGGAGTCAAAGATGCGCCTCTGTTTCTGTACCTTGCAGGAGTAATCGGGAAAGACCATTATTTTGGCTTGATCATAGCAAATTTCACCCATTCTCCTAACTTCGCTCAGTTTCAATTCTGTATCCTGATAATTGAGGAAATGTGCAAAGATGGGGCGTGGATGCGCACCCGTGGGCGGCTTGACATTAACGAGCCTAAGTGCATGTGAAGAAGGGCACTGCAGGGAGCGAATCCCTCTGTCACCATTCCAGGAAGGACCTTGTGTCTGAGCCCTCTGCTCCTTCAGAAAAGAAAATGAAACACAAGTTATTTGTTAGTGCACGGTTCACAGCATAGTTCACCCTCCAGGCCATGTCATTCAGAGTTGTTCGTAGGTCAGTGACGTCTTTTCAAAGGGTGTTTGTCATAGCTTCTACTGTATATATACTGCCTTCTGCTTGTGTCACCCTCAGAAACCTTCTTGAGGTCTTGGAGCATCAGGGTAACCTCCGAACATACTTCAGCTATGCGCCCCTCAAGGGTCATTGTCGAGGCATGGATTGCTTGGAGGAGCGCTGCACTATCACACTAACTGAGACGTCTCCTCACCATCTGGTTGTTTAAGGGACCATCACTTCTGTATATCTGTCCATCTTGCCTCGTTTCTGCTATCTGGATTCTTTATCTTTAGCCATGATGTAATCATATTGGATGCTAAAAGAGGTGGAAGTTTGTCTGACTTCTCCAGTCGTCCAGGGAAAGGTCCAGGTATCACCCCCCAGGGCTTCACATGAGGGTCTCCAACAGAGCCCCCTTCAAAATGTGCCCATGGTGCAAGGCACTGATTCAGAAGATCTGACCAGTTGTTATGACCAGGTAAGGCAGAGCGAGGCCAAGGCGCAGGATGTAGGTCTCCACCACACAGTACTTCTTATGGTCTCTACATCAGCCCCTGTATTCAGTTCACGGGAACACCTTGTCTCTCCTCCCAAGCTCGGGGGACATCAGGAGCACCGACCGTCCCTCTGGACCCATCTGAGGGGAGCATGTTATAAACAGGGCTCTTGAGCAGGTACTCAGCAGTAGTCCCCATCCGGCGGGCCCCACTAAAGCTTTTAGTAAAAACAAGCACCTAAAAGATTAAAGCTTTAACCCCTGACATATAGTTGCATAAGACTGAGTTAAAGTTGAAAAATATGGCTGACCGCGAACGAGTGTGCTTCTGATACAAGGAGTGGATTGGGTCTGGTCAGCATTTACCTCCAGACTTAGAAGAGATTCTGAGAAAAAGTGTATGAGAGTGTAACGTTCAGCTGGGCAAGGCTGCAGGAGGTGTCCTGGAAGGAGAGTCGTCTTCAGTTGGCCTTGAGTCCAAGTCACAGTGAATATTTACACATTCGGACTTAGACTCTGAAATGGAAGTCAGAAATCTCCAGCAAGATGAAGCAGAGGGCTGTAGCCAAAGGCAGCTTCGGGGGGGTTGGCTACACCTTTGTTGAAAGGACCGTTGAAAAGGTTTTGCTGCTGCAGAGAACATAGCAGAAGAAGCTGCAAAGTCAATCTGATCAGCACGATTCTTCGGGTGGATACACGAGCAGGTTGGTCCCGGTCTCCTCTTGGTTCTCAGAGCAGTTTCTGTTGAACATATTTTTTACCAAAATGTTTCCAAGCCCACAGTTTGGAGATTTGGCCATCTTGGTACCTTTAGCACCACAACCAAGGGTGCACGATTGATGGGACATCTCTTGGGGTTGAAGACTCACTCAGACCGGGTCCAGGTGAGGTTCAAGACAGTAGACACTTTTATGTTCCTGTGGCTCTAAGCGGGAAGCCAGAAAATCAGCTCTTGGAATCACTTCTGGAAATCCTGGGTGAGGTGAAGATGCAGGAATTGGCTCTGAGGTTTCAAGACAGGCTCCAGACAGCAAAGCAGTCCTTCCAGGTACAGCAGCAGTCTGGCAGAGTGCACAGCAGGTCACAGCAACAGGCAGTCCTCTGAGAGTCCTTCCACAGGTCCAGTAGTCGTTTTTAACAATGGGTTTAAAGGTTCAATTTTTGTACCCCGTGGCTTTCTTATACAAGGGGGAAGAAGCTTCTGGAAAGGTTCTTTGAAGTACATGGAATTTCCTGACTTCCCTGCCCTGGCTCCAAGCTGGCTGTAGTGACAATGCAGAATTGTTAGGCCCTACAGGCTATTCAGGTGAAATTAGGGCTGTGCTCAGGCCTGCACTCCCATTCAGCCCTCAGATGTCCCATTGAGGCACACCTAATCCCTCTATTGTGTGGCTGACTTGGGGGAGTCGTGAAGTCTAACTGTCAGTTACAGCCGGTCATTTGACACAAGACAGGCTACAAGGAAGGAAAATGTCAAACTTCTAAAAGTGGTATTTTCTGAATTGAAATAAAAAAAACAATGTTACCATTAAATAGGGGTTTTCATTAAAGTTCCAAATACACCAAACATGGTATAGCGACCTGCTCCCAATTAGAAAAATTCCAGCATATTAAATGAATTAAGAAATCCCTAATGTAATCCTATGGGAGGGGTGGCCTCACAGTACTGAAAAGTAAATGTGAGAGTTTTTCACTACCAGGACTTTTAAAACTTAAAAGTACACGTCCAACCATTTAATTAATTACACAGCCCCTGCCCTGTGGGCTTCCTAGGGCCTTCCTTGGGGGAATGTATATGTAACAAAAGGAAAGTTCAAGGCTTGACAAGGGGGAGTTAAACA
This sequence comes from Lissotriton helveticus, assembly GCF_964261635.1. Classification (NCBI taxonomy): domain Eukaryota; kingdom Metazoa; phylum Chordata; class Amphibia; order Caudata; family Salamandridae; genus Lissotriton; species Lissotriton helveticus. The sequence continues at coordinate 1,850,563,529 of NC_136068.1, forward strand.
CCAAGTTGATATTGTAAACTACATTCAGGATATAATGTCAGGCCTGGGACGTGTTTTTGGGGGTTACTTAAGTGGGTGGCACACTAAGTGCTGCAGATCCACTGGTAGCATATAATTTACAGGCCCTGGGTATAAGGCATACCACTCTACAAGGGTCTCATAAGTAAATTAAATATGTGAATTAGACACATATCAAATATGTTATGAGCTTATCTTTTAGGTGAGTGAGCATAATCACGTCATCACCTGTTACCTGTGGGAAAGTGCAGAGAGTCCTAAGCCCCAAAAGAATTCAGCAGAAAATGGAGTTAACTAGGCAAAATAATGAGAAAATCATATAGTTTATAATAATGTGGCGAATTAAATGCACAAATTGTAATAGACATCCACAATTACTCATACGAGGCCTCAAATGGCTGAAGCAACATTGCCTGAAAGGTTGACATGACTAAAGAATCATTAACATGCATAAAATATTTTTTTCCTTGACCTTTCCATGAACATGATTTTCATAATGAATAATTGTTGCTTAAATGCTTTCATCTAATTTTGCAAATGTTTCTTCTTACACAATGATTGCTGGTAACAATTAAATCTGTTTTGTTATTTTGAATGATTTAGAGGTGAAACTCCCTCAAGAGTAAGTCGTTTTTAAACAAGAAAGTGTATTACGAATATACAAGATGTTACTGCTAGATGATAAGAAATATATTACATTGAAAGCTACAGTGTAGAAGCAATTGTGTTTTCTATAAGAAGAGGAGTAATCCTGTTCCAAGAAAAATTATTGGCCGGCTGGAAAAATAAGAAAATTACAAGGTTCAACAATGATAAAATGCGTAGTCCTAGAGCAGACCCAGACTTAGAAGTTGGAAAATGTTATTCATGCTCGATTAATTAAAATCATTACATGTCAAGACCATTTAATAAAATAAAGATAAAATCATGAATGGTACAGCCAGCGGCCTATTATAAGAATTTTCAAAAGAGAGTGCAAATTAATTCCACTGATATAATAATTGGCAAGGATACTGGGCAAATAAGATTTAGCACTGTGAGCTTTAGAACAATGCTGTCAAAAGTTACAAGGATAAGAGTATAACGAGCAGTTTGCCTAGTGTTATTTTCATGATCCTCCTGCTGTTTGGGCCCCAACTGCACACAACTGGCTGCCACTGAATGCCACTGTCAAGCTTTTAAAATAACAGTGTCCGAGGTTGCAGGGGTAAGAGTTTGAAGTGCACTGTGCCTGCTACAAGCTTATAAGTCCTCCTGCTGTTTGAGCAGAATCTGCAGATGACTGGTCTCCGGGGCATTTTAAGTGCAATGTGTCAGATACTAGCTTATTGGTTCCCTACTCTTTGGGAACCAGCTGCACACAACTGGTATCCACGAGATGTTGGGAGAAAAGCTGGTAAGATTTCCCTGCACTCAGAGTTTCAAGGTTTCCTTTGGTGAGTGGTGGTTCCAAGCGGGTGTTTGCCAAGTTCAGGGCCTTGTAACCATGTGATACTCTTCACATGAAGCATGAAATAATCAGTTCTGGATTGACACAACTCCTATAGGCTAATGGCGGAGTGCGAGATCAATGTAGAATGGACAGTCACTGTTGTTGCTGCTTCAGCTAGTGAGAGGCAAATAAGGCTGGTGAATTTACCCAATCTGGCTAGGATCTGGGGAGTGTTTTTAATAAAGCACAGATCTGATGCTTCCCTGCAGCACTTAAAGGCTTTCAGGCGAAACAAGTGAAAGAGCAGGCGGTGTAGTTTCTCGGCCAGTTTGGAACAGCACAATAGATGAAGCCAAGATTCTTTGCGATATTCGCATACCTTGCAATAGGAATTGCTTCCTCTTGATTGGCCCAGGCAGGGTTAAACTCTGCGATTGGCAACGCAATTAACTTCATAAAGAGAATTTTCTTGCGAGCGTGGGAGGAGAGTGCAATTACAAATATTTCTGTTCCTTCCCTGTTTTTTATGATTTGTCCAGTGCCTCTGTGAACGGATTATACCGAAGACTTCCAATGTTTTGTTCAAAAGAGGTTAAAAGCACTTTCCTATTCACAACTTTTTTCCAGGCTGAGAATGGGATGTCTTGCATGTGCAGGCTTTCTGTCTTGACCTTCAAGGATCTTATTGCAGTTGCTAACTGTAATTGCCACAGGGATCCTATTTCATCAAAGATTGCTCTCAGGTGGTATTTGAGGGAAGACTCAGGGGCCCACAGGACCCTGAGATAATTTATGAGGTCCTCCTGTCCAGCGAGGTCAGGTCTCTCAAGGCCCAATTCGAAACTCTGCCTCGATCTGCTGCTCTGTTGAGGAACAAGTAGAGTTGTCTTGTGAGCCTTAATCTGGGACTCTTAATCTGGGAGTTTGTTACCAGACTCCGACTTCTATCATCAAGGCACCTCCCAGACACTCTCTGCAGAGACTTCTACTACCAGATCCTTGTGCCATTTTGTAAAATATTGTTTTGAGACTCCGCTGAGTTTCTTGAACCTCTCTTTATGAGCAGTTCTGCTCTGTTATATTTCTTGATTTATTGAGCTGACTTTTGATGCTTGAGCTTTATGCTATCTCACTCTCATGAAATGGAACTCTATATGGGTTCTGACTGACACTTTTTCCCTGAGTTGGATTAGGAATTATTCCCTTTATGTAATGTGCTAAATACATTTTATTATGATTTGTATTGTCTAATTTTGATTAGTGATTTCTGTTCATATTTGATAATTGAGATTAATAAGAATTAAATTCTGACCTTAATAAAGATGATTTACTAAATATTGGATTAAAAAACCGTTAAGCTCATACTAACTCTCTTAATTGACTGAAAATAGACTAATGATTGTCATTATAATGCGATGGACAACTCCTGATCTTCTCTAAAATAACAGCAAAGATCCATGGCCTCAGTAACAAAGAGCAGCTGGGGTTAGCATGATGCTGGTAAACAAAGCTTTTTACTTGGAAACAATCCCTGCTGCTCCAGCACACCCATGAATGGAAATCTTTTTCCATCACAGAACAGAAGGGCCTCCTTCATCTCATTAGTCAAGTAAGACATCAAGCTAAACTGTTTAGGTTTGTTGAATTATCTTATTAAAGCTCACATTTAATGTTACAATATCAGCAATTTCTCCCTCCCCTCTCTTCACTTGTCTTCTCGTGATGTGTTTAACCACTCTATACTCTTTCAATTATGTCTAACCTGCATTCCTTCCCTTCTTCCATGTTAACAGCGTTAACAGCTGTGCCTTGTCCTGTATAACTGATGCCTTTCCAGATCTGCCTGTTCCTGTGTCACAGATGCCTTACCAGCTCTGCCTGCTCCATTATCACTGGTGCCTTACCAGCCCTGACTACTCCTGCATCGCTGATGCTTTACCAGCGCTGCCTGCACCATTATCACTGGTGCCTTACCAGCCCTGACTACTCCTGCATCACTGATGCCTTACCAGCGCTGCCTGCTCCTGTAGGACTGAAGGTTTACCCCCTTGCTTGATCCTGTATCACCGATGCCTTCCCAGCTCTGCCTGTTCCTTAATCACTGTTGCCTTACCAGCTCTGTCTGCTTTTGTATCACTGATGTCTTACCAGCTCTGCCTGCTCCATTATCACTGATGCCTTACCAGCGCTGCCTGCTCTTGTATCACTAATGCCTTACCAGCTCTGCCTGCTCCATTATCACTGATTTTTAAAAAAAATATTTTTTTATTTAAGTGGTTTTATATAGCGCTAGCCAGACTGGGGGGTAGCAGAGCGCTTCACATCAGCAGAGCATAATGCAATAATGCAGGACAGACGTAATGACAATGATTGACTTGAAGGACTTGAAAACACCGCATCCAGGAGGGGTGAGGAGTCAATTGCAGGGCTCCAGCTGTCTCCATCTGTTCGCTAGGGCTCGATCGAGGAAGAGGGTTTTGAGCTGATTTTTTAATTACGGAAAGAAGGAGTAGTATTGATTTGAGGGGGAACACAGTTCCAGATTTTGGGCGCGTTACTAGCGAAGGACCTAGCCGCGGTTTTTTGTTTTGGAGATTTTAACGGGATGAGAAGTAGGTTGTCAGAGCTTCTGAGAGTTCTGTTCTGGCCTGCTTTTTTGAGTTTAGCCGCCAGATATTCAGGTTTGCCTGTGTGAAGTGCTTTATGGGTGAGGCAGGCTGTTCTGAAGTTTGCCCGCAATTCTATTGGTAGCCACTTGAGATCTTTGAGTGCAGGAGAGATGTGATCACATTTCTTTATTCCCATGACCATTCTGGCAGCCGCATTGAGGGTTGTTTTCAGAGGGACATGATGTGTTTTCGCTATTCCGGAGAGGACTGCGTTCCCATAGTCCAGTCTAGACAGCACCAATGCCTGGGTGGCTTGTTTAAGATCTTTGGGCGGAAAAAAAGGTTCGGAAGCGTCAGGTTAAGGAAAGCGCTCTTCACCGAGACCTTAATATGTTTGGTCATGTCGAGTTTTGAGTCTAGGCTGATGCCTAAAGATTTGACAGAATCAGCCAGGTTGAGGTTCCCATTGAGAACATCAAAAGCTTTTAACCACTGTAACATTTGTGGGTTCTCATCTTTGTTTGAAATGAGGAGTAATTAAGTTTTGTCCGGGTTCAGTTTTAAGTGGTTACTAGTCAGCCAAAGTTGCACTTCTCTTAGTGTTTCGTTGAGTTTTGAATGTCTTTGGCCGAGGAGATTTCCAAATAAATTTGAGGATCATCAGCATACAAGTGAAAAGGGATGTTGACTTTTCTGAGTAGGGAGGTGAGGGGTTCCATGTAAATGTTGAAGAGTTAAGGGGAGAGCACTGATCCTTGGGGTACTCCCCTATTGACGGGGTGAAGGTCGGACTCAAAAGTTTTGATTTTGATTCTCTGGAAGCGGTTGTGGAGGAAAGAAGCAAACCATTTGAGGACCACCTCGTCCAGACTGGCCCTGTCTTCGAGAGCCTGGAGGAGAAGTTTGTGGTCAACTGTGTCGAATGCTGCCAATAGGTCTAGGAGAATGAGGAGGCAACATTGATCAGAGTCCAATGATTTGTGGATATCATCGATTATGTTGAGGATCGCGGTTTCAGTGCTGCAACCTTTCCTGAATCCCGACTGATGGGAGTCCAGAAGGTTGGTATTGTCCAGGTGTTGGGTTAGATATTGGTGTACACATTTTTCTAGGATTTTGGAGAGTAGGGGAAGGTTGGAGACGGGTCTGAAGTTGTTCAGGTCGTTGATGTCAAGGCCTGGTTTTTTCAGCAGTGGGGTTACTTGACCCACTTTCAGACAATCCGGAATGACTCCGGTTTTTAGGGAGCTGTTAATAATCCTACACCAGAGTGGGGCTAGGTGGAGTTTCAGCTTTTTAGTGAGTTGAACAGGTAAAGGGTCTAGGGCATGGGATGACGGTTTGGAGGTGGAGATAAGTTTAGTTATCTCTTCCTAAGGGATGGGCTGGAAGAGTGACCAGGGTTTAGTAGTGAGAGAGGGAGCGCTACAAAACACCCCACCCGGGCTGCTACCGGAAAGGGGGGCGCAATTGGTGTCGCGAGAACGCTGGATCTTGGAGATCTTATCATTGAAGAAGTTGGCGAAGTTGTCGCACTGTTCTTTGGATGTAGGCCCTTGGGACGAATCAGGTTTGGAGGTTTGGCGTCTGATGATATTAAAGAGCTCCTTGGGTCTTTTCTTGGCGCTATCCAGTGCGGAGCGAAAGTACATGGATTTTTTGTTTTTGATATGACTGTTGTATTTCTTCCGGAAAGCTCTAAGTTGGTCAGGATGAACGGTAGTGGGCATGGTCCTCCATTCTCTTTCTGTGGCTCTTAGTTGCCTTCTTTCATCGTTGATGTCTGAGTCGAACCAAGAACTGGACGGAATAGGATGATTTTTTGTTTGTTTCAGGGGTGCAAGTTGGTCGAGCAAGGTTACCATATTCGAGTTATAAAGCAAGGTGAGATCAGTTGTGGAGAGCTCATTGTCGCTAGGGAGGAGCACATTTAGCCTCTCTACCATGACATCTAGGGGAATCTGGGAGATATTTTTAGACCATTTGGGGGTTCATGAACAGGGGGAAGGGTTAAGATTTTTTGGTTGATGTGGAATAAGATCAGACCAGTCAACTGGAAGAATGTTGTCGATCGTGATTGCGTCACGGTGGGCGATGATGGCGTCTAAGGTTGCTCCTTTGTTGTGAGTTTCTTTCGAACAGTGTTGGGAAAGGTTGTTGTCACAGAGGAGGGTATTGAGAGATTGAATTAGAGAGTTGTTGGTTTCATTCCAGCGCTAGTTAAGATCACCCAGGATTAGAGAGTAAGTGTATTTTAGTGTGCAATGGGCAATCAAGTCGGATAAGTGTTCACCAAATGTGGGTGCGTTGCCTGGAGGATGATAGAGAAGACGACAGCTAAAGGGCTGTTGTCCTTAGTCTTAATGGTGACAGAAAGACATTCAAAGGAGCTGTACTGGCAGGAGTCAGTTACAGTGATGTCTATGTCGTCCTTGTGGATGATGGCTACACCTCCACCGGGTTGATCTTTTCTATCTTTGTTGATGATGGCTAAACCTGGGGGTACGAGCATATCCAGACAGGGAGGGGAAATCTCATTTAGCCATGTCTCCGTGATGAAAGCAATGTCTAGATCATGCGAGAAGATGACTTCTGCCAGTTCCGTTGCATATTTGGGAGCAGATCTACAGTTAATGAGCAGGCAGTTAGTGGATAGTTTATTTTTACTAGGATACTTTCCTGATGGGGCCCTGGGTATGGAGGAGAGGGAAGGCGGGGGTCTTGAGGCTTTTAAGGGGGGGTAATCTCTTCTGAAGCCTCTGATCACTTGGATATTGGATTTAGGGGAGGCTGTGGGGGGAGAATCGAAAGTAGCGGCTAAGTCCGCTGCTTCTTCCGCTGACATTGCTGCTATGGTACTGGATGGTCTTTTAGTCTGGGTTTTCCCGTCCTTACTAGGGAGAATCTGAAGCCTGGACACAGGGGAATTGATTCTAGTGCAGGTCTGTGGCGGGATCTCAGCGTCGGTTTTTGTAGGCCTCTTGAGCCGGTTTTAGAAGGTGAAGGAGGGCTCGGAGTGGGGTTTTAGGAAGTTGGAGTTGGACGGTGAGGAGGGCCTGGTATGGGATTGCTGGGGCATTCGAGCCTTGTCTAGGTTGCATAAGATTTCGTCAAGGCCTCTGAATATTATTTCCAGCTGACATAACCTCGACAGACCGAATATCGAGTAGAAAAAATATCGATGATTAAATATCGACTACATTAATATCGAATACCTATACTTAAACAAGAAAATACATAAATATCGATTCCACAATATCGATAGTAAAACATATCGACTACAACAATATCGACCATCAATAATATCGCATGTAAAAAATATCGACTCACAAACCTTGACAAGAAACACAGCCAAAATATCAACCACCACAATATAGAATACAAAAATATCGGAAATTAAATAAAATTGACTTTACAAAATACAGGCTAAATTCAATTTCTGGTAAATATAACATGTTTTACACATCATAAATAAACTTAAAATAATTTAAATAATTAATACAGCATAAAAAATATTGCAACAATTTCTAAATAAACATTTACATCAAACACATAATTTTAATCACATAAACTATATTGCAAATATTAAAACATTGCTACATACACATTATAAAGATTGTTTCACATTAAAACACAAAAAAAACTTCCACCTTAAAAAAGAAGTAATTGGCATCAGGCATGCAAGGAAACCAACTGACAAAACAATTAAAACACCAATAAACTTCCAGAATCAATGTAACTCACGCTATAAAAAGAAGAATCAAACCACCTGAAATTCCACAGCAAACCAGCAACGAAAAGGAGGGGAAAACTCTTGCTGAGAGAAAACGAATTCACTTCATCAGAAAATCATCTACACCTATCTAAAGTAAGTACTACCAGTTTAATATATTTAAAAACGTAAATCTAAAAGTTCTAACCTGTATTAGAAAACAAATACCTAGAACAACTCTTTTAATTTTACTCTATTTCCTTCAGAGAGACATAAAAGAAAGAAGACCTGCACAACATCTGTACTTTAAAGAAAAATTTTAAAAAGTAAGTATATAATTTAGAAAATGACTGAAAACCCTAATAAACGCAACTAAAGAGTAATAAAAACTAGCTAGCAGGGCACAACAAAACAATCAAAAATATTTTTAAAATATGCTAACACATTTTATTCGTCTCCACAGATACTGATGAAATACACAGAAAAGAAAACGTAAAATAAAATAAACACCTCAATTCAACAAAGAAAGAAACTGGTAAATAATCAATGTACAAAACAGTGATTTTTTTATACAACATGCATAATTTAAATACTTTCCTAATATTGTAATGTTTAATGTCTTCTAGCTTCAAAAACAAAGCATGGCTGAAGAAGCTAAATTTGTGTGTTCTCAGAAAGGGAAAATGCTTCTTTGCTACATGGGATATGTTTATACTCAAGAGAAACAGAAAGATATGCAAGTATTTTGGAAATGCACTAAATACTATTCTTCAAAATGTTATGTTAGAGCTATAACTGAGGAAACTACTGTGACTTATACCAAGGAACATAACCACCCACCCAATGTAACAGAAATTGGGATTAGAGAAATGCTTGATTCCCTTAAAGAAGCGAGTACTAGTACTGATCGAACAACAACTGCTATTCTAAAACAGCATTTAAGTGTTCTGTCCCAACATGCCTCTAGGCAATTACCATCTATAGATTCAGTAAAAAGAACAATAGCTAGACAAAAAAGAGCTACATCAGCTACTCCTCCTACACCTACAACTTTTGAACAAGTACAAATTTCCCCTGAACTCTGTGTAACTCACAGTAATGACCCATTTATCCTATATGACAACAAATCTAAAGATAAAAGAGTAATAATATTTACTACTGTAGACACCATGACTAAATTACACCAATGCAGAACTTGGATGATAGACGGTACTTTTACAGTATGTCCTAAACCTTTTTACCAATTATATACCATCCATGGGCAATATCAAAATGCTAATATTCCATTCCTATATGCCCTTCTACCAAACAAACAGCAATCTACCTACCAAGAATTCCTAACCCAAGTCAAACAGCTAACTAATGACTATTTTCCTGAAAATATTATCATTGATTTTGAAAAAGCAATGATAAACAGTATCCTTAAAACATACCCTCACACAGCAATACAAGGTTGCTATTATCATTTTAATCAATGTATATGGCGCCATCACCAAAAATCTACATTACGGGCCCGTTACGATGTCGGGCGGATTGCCTCCGCCAGGCTGGCGGTGGCCATCGCCGGCCTGGCGGAGGCAATCCGCCCGACACTGTATCCTGAATTCCCCCCACCATATTAGTATGGCCGGGGGACCGCGGCGGACGAATAGACCGTCCGCCTTTTTTCCGCCCCTGTCGCCTTGTGACCGCGGTGGAAAGGGCTTAATATGGTGGCGGTGTCCAATGGACACCGCCAGCCATATTATGATGTGTGGGTATAGGTGCCTTTCCTCGGTGGCGATGCCTCCACGGAAAGGCAGGTGGTCTCTGCTTTGGGGGGCCCCTGCGGGCCCCCGTGGTGAAGGCCGAGGTGGTGGGTACAAAGGGGGGGTACCTGTGGTACCCCCCCCAGCATTCGCATACACAAAGCAGCAGGCACCGCGCAGTGCCTGCCGCTTTGTGTATGCAAATGCGTGCATTCATTTTTAAGATTGTGGCGGGCGATGCAGTGAGCACCGCCCGCCACAATGTTAAATATGAGGGATGCGCCCGCCACTGTGGCGGGCACATCCTAAAGCACATATCGGGACCCCCGCCCTTTAGGCGGGCAGTCACGTTTACCGCAAGGGTGGCGCCATCATAATGACCCCCTAAGTGTCCAATATGCCACAGACAGCACCTTTGCTTACCAAATTAAAAAAACTAATTTCCCAGGCCTATGTTCCTGTGACAGAGGGTGCAGAACACTATAATATGCTCATAGACAGCCCCTATTATAAAAGAAACGAAGAAAGACTGAGCCCTATGCTTGACTAATTTGAAGATACATGGGTAGGAAGGCTACATAGATCTGGACATAGAAGACAACCTAAATATCAAATTCCCTGGTGGAATGTCTACCTTAGCACCCTAAATAAGAAAGCCAAAACAAACAATGCAGTTGAAGGATGGCATAATACCTTCCAAGCAACCACAGGCAGAGGGACACCTACCCTTCACAAATTACTACAATCACTACAAAAAGAGCAGAGTTACCAAGAGCTCAGAATGGAGCAATTAATAACCCTGATTGGACCTAAGTTAACTAAGCAAACAAAAAAAATGTATAACACACTCCAAAGCCAAGTTACCCTTTACCAAACTACCAGAGGACTAGAATATCTCTCAATGATAGCTAAAATGATTCTCTAAAATATATCATAAATTAACATCAAACAATTAACATTTCTAAATATGTGTTCCTTCTTTTTTTGTATGTAACAATTTTTAATTAAATTATCAAACACATTTTAAATACATATATTAAATGTATTATGATATTTATTTTCAAACTGTTACATATAAATTAGCAATATAACAAATAAAAACAACTTTCCCACACACAAATATTTTGGAAATACTTACAGTTTCTGTAGCTGCTTGCAAAGTAATCCAATGATGACAAATCCATACCAAAGTGTTAAAAATATCCATACAATCCAAGGAAACCCCCCAAAAAATGAAAAAATACAAGCAAATCCAAGTCCTCTCCAAAGTAATCCACTCGATATACCCTTCAAAACCCGAAAATATGTATTTATAATAAAAAAAATGCTCCAGGAAAACCCGAAGAACAATGTATATGTGCAAAAACGTGAGTATATCATACTCATCACAATACTTTAAAAAAAAAATGTTGGCTCCTCCAAACACGTAAACATCTTCGACAACCTGAAAAATAGAAAAAAACATACCCACCCACACAAATACACCCATACACATATCTAAATACATTTTAGTACTCTAAACGTATGTATGTAATAACTATAAAACATATTTCAACACCTCACACACCTAGACTTCAAACGCGGGAAAAACAAAATATTGTAAACTCTACCTATCACCTAAAACACAGCGTACAATCGATAATATAATCTAACGAAACCTAAATACACCACACATACACTCAAAATAACTTTATTAAGTATGAAAATAATTTAAAATCAAACTTACCCCCTCAGACGCGATGCAGCATCCAAACGCAAGCTCAAATAAGGTACCAAATAACACAAAATAACACTACGCGGTCATAAAATAGTCCCTGTATATTAGAAAAGTCTATATTTTTCTATTTCTTAACACTTAAAAATTAAAAAAGAAGTGTTACATTATATGTTAATGTTCATATATTTTTTTTATTAATGATAAAATGTTATTGTCTAAAAAAAAATTTACACTGTTATTTGACTAAGTAATGAAGGGAAAATATCATTTATATGTACAGTTTATAATTAATTTAAATGTTGAAATTACTTCTACAATTAAGTTTGTGTTAAACAATATTTTTTACAATATGTACATGTTATTAATAAACTAACATATGCATTTAAATATGATTTTGATTATTTACCTCTGTAAAAATTAATATTATTAATATTTTCAATATTAATTTTATTACTTTCTAGGTTAACCTATTACCATTTCTTAAACAACAAAAATTTTACTATTTTATATATTTTTTTAAAATGTACCTATCAATGTTCTCTACTTTAAATGACAAAAAGTAGTATGTACAACAAATATTAAAATTATTTTCATCACGTATATCCTTATACTATTTCTATTTTGTGTTTCATATACAATAAATATATTTTCAAATATGTTAAGTCTTTAAGTATGTTTGTGATGTAAAAATAGATTTACACATATAAGAATAAACATAACAATTATTTGAATTAAATGTATCTTTTTTTCTCCAGCAAATATATACTTTCTATATGTATTTTGAATAAAGACTTTTTACTTATAAAATTATACTTCTAATAAATGATATTTCCTCTACTTTCCATTTCTTTACAACTTAAATACACTATTTATATTTATCTCACAAACCATCTGTGTATGTACTTTCTTAAATATGCTTTTAAAATATAATATGAAAATGATTTTAATTATTTACGAACACGTTTTTAAAATGATTAAATATTGTGATATATTTTTAAATGTATTAGTTGTCTAACAATATTTAAACTTACAACTGTAGTTATTATATTTTTGAAATTACTATTCCCACTCCACCAAGTTTAAATTTAGGGAATGTGCTGGACATTAAACCCATTTAATCTACTATTCCCACTCCACCAAGTATAAACTCAGAGAAGGGGCTGGACATTAAACCCATTTAATTTACTATTCCCACTCCACCAAGTAAAAACTCAGGGCAGGTGCTGGACATTAATCCCATTTAATTTACTATTCCCACTCCACCAAGTATAAACTCTGAGAAGGTGCTGGACTTTAATCCCATATAATTTACTATTCCCACTCCACCAAGTATAAACTCAGGGAAGGGGCTGGACATTAAACCAATTTAATTTACTATTCCCACTCCACCAAGTATAAACTCTGGGAAGGTGCTGGACATTAAACCCATTTAATTTACTATTCCCACTCCACCAAGTATAAACTCTGAGAAGGTGATGGACTTTAATCCCATATAATTTACTATTCCCACTCCACCAAGTATAAACTCTGAGAAGGTGGTGGACATTAAACCCAGTTAATTTACTATTCCCACTCCACCAAGTATAAACTCAGGCAAGGGGCTGGACATTAAACCCATTTAATTTACTATTCCCACGCCACCAAGTATAAACTCAGGGAAGGTGCAGGACATTAAACCCATTTTAATTACTATTCCCACTCCACCAGGTATAAACTCTGTGAAGGTGCTGGACTATATTCCCATATAATTTTCTATTCCCACTCCACCAAGTATAAACTCAGGGAAGGAGCTGGACATTAAACCCATTTAATCTACTATTTCCACTTCACCAAGTATAAACTCAGGGAAGGTGCTGGACATTAAACCCATTTAATTTACTATTCGCACTCCACCAAGTATAATCTCTGAGAAGGTGCTGGACATTAAACCCATTTAATTTACTATTCCCACTCCACCAAGTATAAACTCAGGGCAGGTGCTGGACATTAAACCCATTTAATTTACTATTCCCACTCCACCAAGTATAAACTCAGGGAAGGTGCTGGACATTAAACTCATTTAATTTACTATTCCCACTCCACCAAGTACAAACTCAAAGAAGGTGCTGGACATTAAACTCATTTAATTTACTATTCCCACTCCACCAAGTATAAACTCTGAGAAGGTGCTGGACATTAAACCCATTTAATTTACTATTCCAACTCCACCAAGTATAAACTCTGAGTAGGTGCTGGACTATAATCCCCTATATTATACTATTCCCACTCCACCAAGTATAAACTCAGGGAAGGAGCTGGACTTTAATCCCATATAATTTACCATTCCCACTCCACCAAGTATAAACTCTGAGAAGGTGCTGGACATTAAACCCATTTAATTTACTATTCCCACTCCACCAAGTATAAACTCAAGGAAGGTGCTGGACATTAAACCCATTTAATTTACTATTCCCACTCCACCAAGTATAAACTCTGAGAAGGTGCTGGACATTAAACCCATTTAATTTACTATTCCCACTCCACCAAGTATAGACTCAGGGAAGGTGCTGGACATTAAACCCATTTAATTTACTATTCCCACTCCACCAAGTATAAACTCGGAGAAGGTGCTGGATATTAAACCCATTTAATTTACTATTCCCACTCCACCAAGTATAAACTCAGGGCAGGTGCTGGACATTACACCCATGTAATTTACTATTCCCACTCCACCAAGTATAAACTCAGGGAAGGTGCTGGACATTAAACTCATTTAATTTACTATTCCCACTCCACCAAGTATAAACTCAAGGAAGGTTCTGGACATTAAACTCATTTAATTTACTATTCCCACTCCACCAAGTATAAACTCAGGGAAGGTGCTGGACTATAATCCCCTATAATATACTATTCCCACTCCACCAAGTATAAACTCAGGGAACGAGCTGGACTTTAATCCCATATAATTTACCATTACCATTCCACCAAGTATAAACTCTGAGAAGGTGCTGGACATTAAACCCATTTAATTTACTATTCCCACTCCACCAAGTATAAACTCAGGGAAGGTGCTGAACTATAATCCCCTATAATATACTATTCCCACTCCACCAAGTATAAATTCAGGGAACGAGCTGGACTTTAATCCCATTTAATTTACCATTCCCACTCCACCAAGTATAAACTCTGAGAAGGTGCTGGACATTAAACCCATTTAATTTACTATTCCCACTCCACCAAGTATAAACTCAGGGAAGGTGCTGGACATTAAACTCATTTAATTTACTATTCACACTCCACCAAGTATAAACTCAAAGAAGGTGCTGGACATTAAACTCATTTAATTTGCTATTCCCACTATACCAAGTATAAACTCTGAGAAGGTGCTGGACATTAAACCCATTCAATTTACTATTCCCACTCCACCAAGTATAAACTCTGAGAAGGTGCTGGACTATAATCCCCTATAATATACTATTCCCACTCCACCAAGTATAAACTCAGGGAAGGAGCTGGACTTTACTCCCATATAATTTACCATTCCCACTCCACCAAGTATAAACTCTGAGAAGGTGCTGGACATTAAACCCATTTAATTTACTATTCCCACTCCACCAAGTATAAACTCAAGGAAGGTGCTGGACATTAAACCCATTTAATTTACTATTCACACTCCACCAAGTATAAACTCTGAGAAGGTGCTGGACATTAAACCCATTTAATTTACTATTCCCACTCCACGAAGTATAGACCCAGGGAAGGTGCTGGGCATTAAACCCATTTAATTTACTATTCCCACTCCACCAAGTATAAACTCGGAGAAGTGCTGGATGTTAAACCCATTTACTTTACTATTCCCACACCACCAAGTATAAACTCAGGGCAGGTGCTTGGCATTAAACACAAGTAGTTTACTATTCCCACTCCACCAAGTATAAACTCAGGGAAGGTGCTGGACATTAAACTCATTTAATTTACTATTCCCACTCCACCAAGTATAAACTCAGGGAAGGAGCTGGACATTAAACCAATTTAATCTACTATTTCCACTTCACCAAGTATAAACTCAGGGAAGGTGCTGGACATTAAACCCATTTAATTTACTATTCGCACTCCACCAAGTATAATCTCTGAGAAGGTGCTGGACATTAAACCCATTTAATTTACTATTCCCACTCCACCAAGTATAAACTCAGGGCAGGTGCTGGACAATAAGCCCATTTAATTTACTATTCCCACTCCACCAAGTATAAACTCAGGGAAGGTGCTGGACATTAAACTCATTTAATTTACTATTCCCACTCCACCAAGTACAAACTCAAAGAAGGTGCTGGACATTAAACTCATTTAATTTACTATTCCCACTCCACCAAGTATAAACTCTGAGAAGGTGCTGGACATTAAACCCATTTAATTTACTATTCCAACTCCACCAAGTATAAACTCTGAGTAGGTGCTGGACTATAATCCCCTATATTATACTATTCCCACTCCACCAAGTATAAACTCAGGGAAGGAGCTGGACTTTAATCCCATATAATTTACCATTCCCACTCCACCAAGTATAAACTCTGAGAAGGTGCTGGACATTAAACCCATTTAATTTACTATTCCCACTCCACCAAGTATAAACTCAAGGAAGGTGCTGGACATTAAACCCATTTAATTTACTATTCCCACTCCACCAAGTATAAACTCTGAGAAGGTGCTGGACATTAAACCCATTTAATTTACTATTCCCACTCCACCAAGTATAGACTCAGGGAAGGTGCTGGACATTAAACCCATTTAATTTACTATTCCCACTCCACCAAGTATAAACTCGGAGAAGGTGCTGGATATTAAACCCATTTAATTTACTATTCCCACTCCACCAAGTATAAACTCAGGGCAGGTGCTGGACATTACACCCATGTAATTTACTATTCCCACTCCACCAAGTATAAACTCAGGGAAGGTGCTGGACATTAAACTCATTTAATTTACTATTCCCACTCCACCAAGTATAAACTCAAGGAAGGTTCTGGACATTAAACTCATTTAATTTACTATTCCCACTCCACCAAGTATAAACTCAGGGAAGGTGCTGGACTATAATCCCCTATAATATACTATTCCCACTCCACCAAGTATAAACTCAGGGAACGAGCTGGACTTTAATCCCATATAATTTACCATTCCCATTCCACCAAGTATAAACTCTGAGAAGGTGCTGGACATTAAACCCATTTAATTTACTAATCCCACTCCACCAAGTATAAACTCTGAGAAGGTGCTGGACATTAAACCCATTTAATTTACTATTCCCACTCCACCAAGTATAAACTCAGGGAAGGTGCTGAACTATAATCCCCTATAATATACTATTCCCACTCCACCAAGTATAAATTCAGGGAACGAGCTGGACTTTAATCCCATTTAATTTACCATTCCCACTCCACCAAGTATAAACTCTGAGAAGGTGCTGGACATTAAACCCATTTAATTTACTATTCCCACTCCACCAAGTATAAACTCAGGGAAGGTGCTGGACATTAAACTCATTTAATTTACTATTCCCACTCCACCAAGTATAAACTCAAAGAAGGTGCTGGACATTAAACTCATTTAATTTGCTATTCCCACTATACCAAGTATAAACTCTGAGAAGGTGCTGGACATTAAACCCATTCAATTTACTATTCCCACTCCACCAAGTATAAACTCTGAGAAGGTGCTGGACTATAATCCCCTATAATATACTATTCCCACTCCACCAAGTATAAACTCAGGGAAGGAGCTGGACTTTACTCCCATATAATTTACCATTCCCACTCCACCAAGTATAAACTCTGAGAAGGTGCTGGACATTAAACCCATTTAATTTACTATTCCCACTCCACCAAGTATAAACTCAAGGAAGGTGCTGGACATTAAACCCATTTAATTTACTATTCACACTCCACCAAGTATAAACTCTGAGAAGGTGCTGGACATTAAACCCATTTAATTTACTATTCCCACTCCACGAAGTATAGACCCAGGGAAGGTGCTGGGCATTAAACCCATTTAATTTACTATTCCCACTCCACCAAGTATAAACTCGGAGAAGTGCTGGATGTTAAACCCATTTACTTTACTATTCCCACTCCACCAAGTATAAACTCAGGGCAGGTGCTGGGCATTAAACACAGGTAGTTTACTATTCCCACTCCACCAAGTATAAACTCAGGGAAGGTGCTGGACATTAAACTCATTTAATTTACTATTCCTACTCCGCCAAGTATAATCTCAAGGAAGGTGCTGGACATTAAACTCATTTAATTTACTATTCCCACTCCACCAAGTATAAACTCAGGGAAGGTGCTGGACAATAAACCCATTTAATTTACTATTCCCACTCCACCAAGTATAAACTCCGAGAAGGTGCAGGACATTAAACCCATTTAATTTACTATTCCCACTCCACCAAGTATAAACTCAGGGCAGGTGGTGGACATTAAACCCATGTAATTTACTATTCCCACTCCACCAAGTATAAACTCAGGTGAGGTGCTGGACATTAAACTCATTTAATTTACTATTCCCACTCCACCAAGTATAAACTGAAGGAAGGTGCTGGACATTAAACTCATTTAATTTACTATTCCCACTTCACCAAGTATAAACTCTGAGAAGGTGCAGGAAATTAAACCCATTTAATTTACTAATCCCACTCCACCAAGTATAAACTCTGAGAAGGTGCTGGACATTAAACCCATTTAATTTACTATTCCCACTCCTACAAGTATATACTCAAGGGAGGTGCTGGACATTAAACCCATTTAATTTACTATTCCCACTCCACCAAGTATAAACTCAGGGAAGGTGCTGGACATTAAACTCATTTAATTTACTATTCCCACTCCACCAAGTATAAACTCAAAGAAGGTGCTGGACAATAAACTCATTTAATTTGCTATTCCCACTATACCAAGTATAAACTCTGAGAATGTGCTGTACATTAAACCCATTCAAATTACTATTCCCACTCCACCAAGTATAAACTCGGAGAAGGTGCTGGACTATAATCCCCTATAATATACTATTCCCACTCCACCAAGTATAAACTCAGGGAAGGAGCTGGACTTTAATCCCATATAATTTACCATTCCCACTCCACCAAGTATAAACTCTGAGAAGGTGCTGGACATTAAACCCATTTAATTTACTATTCCCTCTCTACCAAGTATAAACTCAAGGAAGGTGCTGGACATTAAACCCATTTAATTTACTATTCCCACTCCACGAAGTATAGACTCAGGGAAGGTGCTGGGCATTAAACCCATTTAATTTACTATTTCCACTCCACCAAGTATAAACTCGGAGAAGGTGCTGGATGTTAAACCCATTTAATTTACTATTCCCACTCCACCAAGTATAAACTCAGGGCAGGTGCTGGACATTAAACCCAAGTAATTTACTATTCCCACTCCACCAAGTATAAACTCAAAGAAGGTGCTGGACATTAAACTCATTTAATTTGCTATTCCCACTATACCAAGTATAAACTCTGAGAAGGTGCTGGACATTAAACCCATTCAATTTACTATTCCCACTCCACCAAGTATAAACTCTGAGAAGGTGCTGGACTATAATCCCCTATAATATACTATTCCCACTCCACCAAGTATAAACTCAGGGAAGGAGCTGGACTTTACTCCCATATAATTTACCATTCCCACTCCACCAAGTATAAACTCTGAGAAGGTGCTGGACATTAAACCCATTTAATTTACTATTCCCACTCCACCAAGTATAAACTCAAGGAAGGTGCTGGACATTAAACCCATTTAATTTACTATTCACACTCCACCAAGTATAAACTCTGAGAAGGTGCTGGACATTAAACCCATTTAATTTACTATTCCCACTCCACGAAGTATAGACCCAGGGAAGGCGCTGGGCATTAAACCCATTTAATTTACTATTCCCACTCCACCAAGTATAAACTCGGAGAAGTGCTGGATGTTAAACCCATTTACTTTACTATTCCCACACCACCAAGTATAAACTCAGGGCAGGTGCTTGGCATTAAACACAAGTAGTTTACTATTCCCACTCCACCAAGTATAAACTCAGGGAAGGTGCTGGACATTAAACTCATTTAATTTACTATTCCCACTCCACCAAGTATAAACTCAGGGAAGGAGCTGGACATTAAACCAATTTAATCTACTATTTCCACTTCACCAAGTATAAACTCAGGGAAGGTGCTGGACATTAAACCCATTTAATTTACTATTCGCACTCCACCAAGTATAATCTCTGAGAAGGTGCTGGACATTAAACCCATTTAATTTACTATTCCCACTCCACCAAGTATAAACTCAGGGCAGGTGCTGGACAATAAGCCCATTTAATTTACTATTCCCACTCCACCAAGTATAAACTCAGGGAAGGTGCTGGACATTAAACTCATTTAATTTACTATTCCCACTCCACCAAGTACAAACTCAAAGAAGGTGCTGGACATTAAACTCATTTAATTTACTATTCCCACTCCACCAAGTATAAACTCTGAGAAGGTGCTGGACATTAAACCCATTTAATTTACTATTCCAACTCCACCAAGTATAAACTCTGAGTAGGTGCTGGACTATAATCCCCTATATTATACTATTCCCACTCCACCAAGTATAAACTCAGGGAAGGAGCTGGACTTTAATCCCATATAATTTACCATTCCCACTCCACCAAGTATAAACTCTGAGAAGGTGCTGGACATTAAACCCATTTAATTTACTATTCCCACTCCACCAAGTATAAACTCAAGGAAGGTGCTGGACATTAAACCCATTTAATTTACTATTCCCACTCCACCAAGTATAAACTCTGAGAAGGTGCTGGACATTAAACCCATTTAATTTACTATTCCCACTCCACCAAGTATAGACTCAGGGAAGGTGCTGGACATTAAACCCATTTAATTTACTATTCCCACTCCACCAAGTATAAACTCGGAGAAGGTGCTGGATATTAAACCCATTTAATTTACTATTCCCACTCCACCAAGTATAAACTCAGGGCAGGTGCTGGACATTACACCCATGTAATTTACTATTCCCACTCCACCAAGTATAAACTCAGGGAAGGTGCTGGACATTAAACTCATTTAATTTACTATTCCCACTCCACCAAGTATAAACTCAAGGAAGGTTCTGGACATTAAACTCATTTAATTTACTATTCCCACTCCACCAAGTATAAACTCAGGGAAGGTGCTGGACTATAATCCCCTATAATATACTATTCCCACTCCACCAAGTATAAACTCAGGGAACGAGCTGGACTTTAATCCCATATAATTTACCATTCCCATTCCACCAAGTATAAACTCTGAGAAGGTGCTGGACATTAAACCCATTTAATTTACTAATCCCACTCCACCAAGTATAAACTCTGAGAAGGTGCTGGACATTAAACCCATTTAATTTACTATTCCCACTCCACCAAGTATAAACTCAGGGAAGGTGCTGAACTATAATCCCCTATAATATACTATTCCCACTCCACCAAGTATAAATTCAGGGAACGAGCTGGACTTTAATCCCATTTAATTTACCATTCCCACTCCACCAAGTATAAACTCTGAGAAGGTGCTGGACATTAAACCCATTTAATTTACTATTCCCACTCCACCAAGTATAAACTCAGGGAAGGTGCTGGACATTAAACTCATTTAATTTACTATTCCCACTCCACCAAGTATAAACTCAAAGAAGGTGCTGGACATTAAACTCATTTAATTTGCTATTCCCACTATACCAAGTATAAACTCTGAGAAGGTGCTGGACATTAAACCCATTCAATTTACTATTCCCACTCCACCAAGTATAAACTCTGAGAAGGTGCTGGACTATAATCCCCTATAATATACTATTCCCACTCCACCAAGTATAAACTCAGGGAAGGAGCTGGACTTTACTCCCATATAATTTACCATTCCCACTCCACCAAGTATAAACTCTGAGAAGGTGCTGGACATTAAACCCATTTAATTTACTATTCCCACTCCACCAAGTATAAACTCAAGGAAGGTGCTGGACATTAAACCCATTTAATTTACTATTCACACTCCACCAAGTATAAACTCTGAGAAGGTGCTGGACATTAAACCCATTTAATTTACTATTCCCACTCCACGAAGTATAGACCCAGGGAAGGTGCTGGGCATTAAACCCATTTAATTTACTATTCCCACTCCACCAAGTATAAACTCGGAGAAGTGCTGGATGTTAAACCCATTTAGTTTACTATTCCCACTCCACCAAGTATAAACTCAGGGCAGGTGCTGGGCATTAAACACAGGTAGTTTACTATTCCCACTCCACCAAGTATAAACTCAGGGAAGGTGCTGGACATTAAACTCATTTAATTTACTATTCCTACTCCGCCAAGTATAATCTCAAGGAAGGTGCTGGACATTAAACTCATTTAATTTACTATTCCCACTCCACCAAGTATAAACTCAGGGAAGGTGCTGGACAATAAACCCATTTAATTTACTATTCCCACTCCACCAAGTATAAACTCCGAGAAGGTGCAGGACATTAAACCCATTTAATTTACTATTCCCACTCCACCAAGTATAAACTCAGGGCAGGTGGTGGACATTAAACCCATGTAATTTACTATTCCCACTCCACCAAGTATAAACTCAGGTGAGGTGCTGGACATTAAACTCATTTAATTTACTATTCCCACTCCACCAAGTATAAACTGAAGGAAGGTGCTGGACATTAAACTCATTTAATTTACTATTCCCACTTCACCAAGTATAAACTCTGAGAAGGTGCAGGAAATTAAACCCATTTAATTTACTAATCCCACTCCACCAAGTATAAACTCTGAGAAGGTGCTGGACATTAAACCCATTTAATTTACTATTCCCACTCCTACAAGTATATACTCAAGGGAGGTGCTGGACATTAAACCCATTTAATTTACTATTCCCACTCCACCAAGTATAAACTCAGGGAAGGTGCTGGACATTAAACTCATTTAATTTACTATTCCCACTCCACCAAGTATAAACTCAAAGAAGGTGCTGGACAATAAACTCATTTAATTTGCTATTCCCACTATACCAAGTATAAACTCTGAGAATGTGCTGTACATTAAACCCATTCAAATTACTATTCCCACTCCACCAAGTATAAACTCGGAGAAGGTGCTGGACTATAATCCCCTATAATATACTATTCCCACTCCACCAAGTATAAACTCAGGGAAGGAGCTGGACTTTAATCCCATATAATTTACCATTCCCACTCCACCAAGTATAAACTCTGAGAAGGTGCTGGACATTAAACCCATTTAATTTACTATTCCCTCTCTACCAAGTATAAACTCAAGGAAGGTGCTGGACATTAAACCCATTTAATTTACTATTCCCACTCCACGAAGTATAGACTCAGGGAAGGTGCTGGGCATTAAACCCATTTAATTTACTATTTCCACTCCACCAAGTATAAACTCGGAGAAGGTGCTGGATGTTAAACCCATTTAATTTACTATTCCCACTCCACCAAGTATAAACTCAGGGCAGGTGCTGGACATTAAACCCAAGTAATTTACTATTCCCACTCCACCAAGTATAAACTCAGGGAAGGTGCTGGACATTAAACTCATTTAATTTACTATTCCCACTCCACCAAGTATAAACTCTGAGAAGGTGCTGGAAATTAAATCCATTTAATTTACTAATCCCACTCCACCAAGTATAAACTCTGAGAAGGTGCTGGACATTAAACCCATTTAATTTACTATTCCCACTCCACCAAGTATAAACTCAGGGCAAGTGCTGGACTATAATCCCCTATAATATACCATTCCCACTCCACCAAGTATAAACTCTGAGAAGGTGCTGGACATTAAACCCATTTAATTTACTATTCCCACTCCTACAAGTATAAACTCAAGGAAGGTGCTGGACATTAAACCCATTTAATTTACTATTCCCACTCCACCAAGTATAAACTCAGGGAAGGTGCTGGACATTAAACTCATTTAATTTACTATTCCCACTCCACCAAGTATAAACTCAAAGAAGGTGCTGGACAATAAACTCATTTAATTTGCTATTCCCACTATACCAAGTATAAACTCTGAGAAGGTGCTGTACATTAAACCCATTCAAATTACTATTCCCACTCCACCAAGTATAAACTCGGAGAAGGTGCTGGACTATAATCCCTTATAATATACTATTCCCACTCCACCAAGTATAAAATCAGGGAAGGAGCTGGACTTTAATCCCATATAATTTACCATTCCCACTCCACCAAGTATAAACTCTGAGAAGGTGCTGGACATTAAACCCATTTAATTTACTATTCCCTCTCTACCAAGTATAAACTCAAGGAAGGTGCTGGACATTAAACCCATTTAATTTACTATTCCCACTCCACGAAGTATAGACTCAGGGAAGGTGCTGGGCATTAAACCCATTTCATTTACTATTTCCACTCCACCAAGTATAAACTCGGAGAAGGTGCTGGATGTTAAACCCATTTAATTTACTATTCCCACTCCACCAAGTATAAACTCAGGGCAGGTGCTGGACATTAAACCCAAGTAATTTACTATTCCCACTCCAACAAGTATAAACTCAGGGAAGGTGCTGGACATTAAACTCATTTAATTTACTATTCCCACTCCACCAAGTATAAACTCTAGGAAGGTGCTGGACATTAAACTCATTTAATTTACTATTCCCACTCCACCAAGTATAAACTCAGGGAAGGTGCTGGACATTAAACCCATTTAATTTACTATTCCCTCTCTACCAAGTATAAACTCAAGGAAGGTGCTGGACATTAAACCCATTTAATTTACTATTCCCACTCCACGAAGTATAGACTCAGGGAAGGTGCTGGGCATTAAACCCATTTCATTTACTATTTCCACTCCACCAAGTATAAACTCGGAGAAGGTGCTGGATGTTAAACCCATTTAATTTACTATTCCCACTCCACCAAGTATAAACTCAGGGCAGGTGCTGGACATTAAACCCAAGTAATTTACTATTCCCACTCCACCAAGTATAAACTCAGGGAAGGTGCTGGACATTAAACTCATTTAATTTACTATTCCCACTCCACCAAGTATAAACTCTAGGAAGGTGCTGGACATTAAACTCATTTAATTTACTATTCCCACTCCACCAAGTATAAACTCAGGGAAGGTGCTGGACATTAAACCCATTTAATTTACTATTCCCACTCCACCAAGTATAAACTCTGAGAAGGTGCAGGACATTAAACCCATTTAATTTACTATTCCCACTCCACCAAGTATAAACTTAGGGAAGGTGCTGGACATTAAACTCATTTAATTTACTATTCCCACTCCACCAAGTATAAACTCAAAGAAGGTGCTGGACAATAAACTCATTTAATTTGCTATTCCCACTATACCAAGTATAAACTCTGAGAAGGTGCTGTACATTAAACCCATTCAATTTACTATTCCCACTCCACCAAGTATAAACTCGGAGAAGGTGCTGGACTATAATCCCCTATAATATACTATTCCCACTCCACCAAGTATAAACTCAGGGAAGGAGCTGGACTTTAATCCCATGTAATTTACCATTCCCACTCCACCAAGTATAAACTCTGAGAAGGTGCTGGATATTAAACCCATTTAATTTACTATTCCCTCTCTACCAAGTATAAACTCAAGGAAGGTGCTGGACATTAAACCCATTTAATTTACTATTCCCACTCCACCAAGTATAAACTCTGAGAAGGTGCTGGACATTAAACCCATTTAATTTACTATTCCCACTCCACGAAGTATAGACTCAGGGAAGGTGCTGGGCATTAAACCCATTTAATTTACTATTCCCACTCCACCAAGTATAAACTCGGAGAAGGTGCTGGATGTTAAACCCATTTAATTTACTATTCCCACTCCACCAAGTATAAGCTCAGGGCAGGTGCTGGACATTAAACCCAAGTAATTTACTATTCCCACTCCACCAAGTATAAACTCAGGGAAGGTGCTGGACATTAAACTCATTTAATTTACTATTCCCACTCCACCAAGTATAAACTCAAGGAAGGTGCTGGACATTAAACTCATTTAATTTACTATACCCACTCCACCAAGTATAAACTCAGGGAAGGTGCTGGACATTAAACCCATTTAATTTACTATTCCCACTCCACCAAGTATAAACTCAGGGAACGAGCTGGACTTTAATCCCATATAATTTACCATTCCCACTCCACCAAGTATAAACTCTGAGAAGGAGCTGGACATTAAACCCATTTAATTTACTATTCCCACTCCACCAAGTATAAACTCAAGGAAGGTGCTGGACATTAAACCCATTTAATTTACTATTCTCACTCCACCAAGTATAAACTCTGAGAAGGTGCTGGACATTAAACCCATTTAATTTACTATTCCCACTCCACCAAGTATAAACTCGGAGAAGGTGCTGGATATTAAACCCATTTAATTTACTATTCCCACTCCACCAAGTATAGACTCAGGGAAGGTGCTGGACATTAAACCCATTTAATTTACTATTCTCACTCCACCAAGTATAAACTCGGAGAAGGTGCTGGATATTAAACCCATTTTTTACTATTCCCACTCCACCAAGTATAAACTCAGGGAAGGTGCTGGACATTAAACCCATATATATAATCTTTCTTTATTCGGTTAATCACAGGGAAAACCATAAAAGATACAATCAGCAAATTCAATAGTACACAGTAAAAAACATTTCGAATAACAGTTAAGGTATGATGATAACAAGGAAATACATTTATTTTAAAAGTTTTAAAAGTTTTTTCTTTCTCTAGTGCATGTTGTTAAAGGTTTTTTCTGTGATTCATAATAGATTTTAAAAAATTTAAGACTAGGTAGCAAATTTCTTCAGACTCCAATGATTGTAGTCGATAAAAGGCCAGTTGGCACTGTCTGAGGCCCCACCGCCTGCATATCGGGAGAATCCAACGTTTTCTGTGGGGGTGGTAAAACTTACAGAACAGGACAGCGTGAATATTCGATTGAGTTGAAATCCCGTCGCAGGGGCATAGGGGCAAGTTTTTTTCCCAAGCTTTGTTTGTGGGAAAAGCTACCAGTCTGTGAAAAAGATTCAATCTGAACCTAGTCAGTAACATCCTCTCGTAAGTTTTGCTCTGTAGGGTAAGGTAGGGTTGAATGCCAAAGGTTTGCTGGATTATATTTGCGTGAATTACTGAGGGTTTAGCAGCGTCAGTTGACAATCTTAATGCTTCCAGATGACGTAAAGCGAGTTCCGTGAGTTCCTTTTTTGGAAGGGAGACAATTGACTCTGGTTGGAGAAAGTAATTTTCAAGCCCAAGGTCTGTAAGAAAATTTTTAATGTACTAGAGCCACTTCAGTCTAGAGGCGAGGTCAAGTGACATTGTATCGGCCACTATCGACTGAGATAATGTATTCACGTCCGAAACCCAGATACGCCTCCACAAGAGCAAAGGCTGAATTTTAATAAGATCCTGAAGATACGGTAGTCCCAGTTCCATATGAGAGGCGTAGATTGATGTGCCTTTTGGGGTCGCTAGGAGGAATCTTATGAATTCATTTTCAATTTTCTGCAAGGATTCGACGTTTGTGTGGCCCCAGACTCCTGCTCCGTAAAGAGCGATGGCCTGGCACTTGGCTTTGTAAATTCTCAGCAATTCTACTGGACGTCTCCTTCCCAGTTTTCGTGAGAAAGACTGCAAGGCTGCTGTAGAACGTTTAAAAAGATGACATCTGGAGTCCACCGCTGGTTTCCATGATAGCTTGTCATCTATCATCACCCCCAGATATGGATATTGTGTTGTGGTCTCAAGGGGTTGCTTGTCTAGGAAGATGTTTTTTGTGCCTTTCTTCACTCCCCCCGTGATCATTACAAACATTTTTTTTACGTTCACCTTGAGATCCAGAGCGTTCATGAAGGAGGTGTATCTATTGAGTGAGAGCTGGAGTTCGCGCGGAGTTCGGGCCAAAATGACAGCGTCGTCCGCGTAGAGGAGTGCTGGGATTGGTCTCTGTTTCATTTTTGGGAGGTCCTGGGCCCCCCTCAGCATCTCTTTCTCCAGGCCGTTGGTATAAAGCGAGAAGAGGAAGGGGGCCAGAACGCATCCCTGCCTAACTCCTCGCTCCACGTCGAAGGGCGCCGTCAACTCGCCGTTTTTTCCAAAGCGAACTCTCGCCGAGGCTCCAGAATAGAGCTCTCTTAGGAGATCCAGCAGAGCGGCGTCTATCTCCATTTTTCTTAAGACTGTCCATAGTTTGGAGTGTGAGACACAGTCGAAAGCGGCAGAGAGGTCTACATAGACCATATATACCGTGGATTTCTTGGCATGCATGTATTTTGCCATTATAAGGCTAAGATTGAGTGCCTGCTCTACTGTTCCAAGGCCTGCTCTGAAGCCGAATTGGAGATCTGATATGATTTCTTTTTCCTCACACCACAGTTGGAGTCTCTCCAGCATGACCCTTCCCACCACTTTGCCGATGGAGTCCAGGAGGGAAATAGGTCGATAACATTTTACATCCTGGCGGTCCCCTTTCTTGAAAATGGGGACCATAATTGATCTGGTCCAGGAGTCTAGGATTCCTTCACTGGCTGCAGCTGCACAAACTCTTGTTAGGATAGGTGCCCAAAGATCTTGATTGGATTTAAAAAGGTCGACAGGGACGCCATCGGGACCCGGGGCTTTTCCGGTCTTGCTTCTTTCCAGGGCCACCAAGATTTCCGAAATATCAAAGGATATTGGGATAGGGTATTGTACCTTGTTGGAAGAGTTCGTTGGAAGGTCTATGATTCCTTGATTTTTGAATATATTTCCGAAATGGGAGATCCAAGTTCCCTCGTCTATAGCTACCTCTATCTTGGGTGAGTTGTTCGCTGAGAGGTATGGGGATCTCACCGTTCTCCAGAAATCCTTGCTGCACTTTGATAAGGAACTCCTGTCAAGATCTTTCCATAGTTTCTCTTTCAGTTGTTGGACTCTAAGGGTACGATCCCTTTTGTACTGTCTTCTCAGAAGCTGAATCAGACCGACGTCTCTTGGTTTTTTCGAAGGGCAGATTTTAGATCAATTAGGGCCTTTGTGCAGTTGTGATCAAACCAACCTTTTTTCCCTGAAAGCTTATTTGTGATTTTTCCCGTAAGCAGCTCTTTAGCTACTGCCAAGATTTCTCCAAAGTTTGACAGGACTTCTGCGTGGTTTAGTGTTGGGTCCAGGCAGTTAATAATGTTCGGGTATGTTTGGTTGACTATTTTTTTTTGTAAGTTTTTGGGGGTCAATCTTTTCCCACTTTATGGTATAGCCGTTTTGTTTTCCTAATTGCAGTCTTTCTTGAGTGAGGGCTTTTGCTATATTCGTGACCTTTGATTTATGCTCTATACGGTAGAGTTCTAGCTTTAATGCATAGTGGTCGCTTAGTATATTTGGCATTACTTGGAAGTCTGCAGCCTTTGTAGCGAGGCCCTGGGATAGCAGGATATAGTCCACTGTTGTCTGATGGCCTCTGCCCACATAGGTTGCATCGAGTTGGAGTTCCTTCGCCTTTAGGGAATTAGCGATCACTAAATCAAATTCTGACAGGATATTATTCATAGTATTGCCAGAATTATTGTGGGCAAAGTGGGCTAATGGAGCTTCTTGTTCGTCCACAAACCCACAGCATTTGGAGACTGCCATTGAACATGGATGGAGATTAAAGTCCCCTCCCCAGAGTAAGTGGATCATTTTGGAGTTAGTCTCCCTCTGTAGTAGGGATCGCAATTTCTCCTGCAAGTTTTCAACAAAGATTAGGAAGTCGTGTTCCGTTAGGTTGTTGTATGAATTCACGAGCACTATAGTATCTTCGTTTGCAAGGGAGAGAAATAGTATCTGGCAATTGGAGTCAGTAAAAAATGTTGTCACTTTTAGGCGAGATATGCTGTTAGCTATATAGATTGTAAGTCCTCCTTTGGGTCTGCCCATTGCACTGCGGCTAGCTGGGGAAAAGTAGGTTTTATACCCTAACAGATGGAGCTCTGAGGTTGTCCAAGTCTCTTGAAGGCAAATAATTTTGCCTTGTTCGAGAAAATTCACTGCTAAGGGGTCGCCAATCTTGGAACGTAGACCCGCCACGTTCCAGAATAGGAAGGGTATTGTGTGATAGCTATCTTTTGGAATTGGAGTTTGTACAATCACCTCAGGGTTATTAGATAGCGGAGGGGGGGGGTGGGGAATTGGGAAAAGTGTGATCGGTGTCCCTTGGTGGTCAATCAACCATTTCCAGGGGACTAAATCGATTTGCTAGTGGGATGTTATGCCAAGGGTCCCATCTGGGCGGTTCTCTACGGGTCACCCTTTGCTGGTATCCCCATTCTCCCCAGTTTGAGCCCTGGTGGCGTGGGTTTACTACATGCCATGGATTCTCCTGCTCTCGGAAACGAGAGGGGCCATATTGCCTATTCTCATATGCTAAGGGTTGGCGCTGGGGTCGATCGGCCCAGGGAAAAACAGGGTCCTCAAAAAAATTGTTGTTTATGGGTTGGAGGATGGGGTAGAAAAAGGAGAGTGGTTTTATACTAATTCCACCAGTGACGTTGGGTTGGTCCCAGGAGATAATATATTCCGCTACCCAGGGGTCCTCGAATGTTATAATGATACAGTCCCCTGGAAACTGTTTTTTACCTTTCCCTACCCAAGGGGTCCTGCGTAAAGAGGAAATCCTTCCGTGGCAGTTAGTTGGCATGGGCCGATTTGTCTGTAGCCAATGGTGGACTTTATTTTTTAGGGACCATGGGGGTTCTGCCGTATTGGGCACTACTTCGGGTACACCAACCATGACTGCAACGTAGGGAGCGGCCTCGGGGGGGAGATCAGAGTGAGCTCTGATTTCTCCTGGCCCTCTTAAGGGGTTTCTTTGGGTTGGTTGAAAAGTAGAATTTTGTGCCGGGGTCTTGGGAGGAGCAGTTTTTCTTGGTGCTGGTTGTAAGGATAGATTAGTGGACGCCACATTATTAACTTGTTTTGTTATAGTTGGGGCTGTGGAAGTGGAGATTGAGGTATTTAAAGGCAGTGTAATGGGGAGTGTTGGGGTAGAGGGTAGTGTTGTCGATGTGGTGACCTGTGGTACAATGGTTTGCGGAGTTGTGGATTTTGCAGTGAGAGTCACAGGGTTCGGGAGGGAATTAAGAAAAGGGTTGGTGCCTCCTTTCTTTTGTTGGAGATGCCCCTGGTTATGTTGTGAAGGGGAGGTAAGCTTCAGGATCTGGGATTCTATCCTTGCTAGTTTTTGCTCTAACGGCAGTAAAAGTTGTTTAAAAAGATCAGCTAGCTTATTTATAAGAACAGAATTGTCATTTTCTTCCAGGCCCTTGTCTGCAGAAGGTTGAGTTGGTGAGACGAGTGATATGGGAGTGGCGTCTTTCAGTTGATCGCTATGTACTATTGCTGTGATCAGTTGTTGCTGTAATGGTGGTGGTACAATAGGTGGGGAGGGAGTTTTCGATATGACAGGATTTAATATATTGGATTTGTTTTTGCTTATTGCTCCTTCTCTCCTTCCTCTTTCTTGAATATCTTCCGGAGGTAATATTTGAGTGGGGGATTGTGGGGGGAGCTCAGGAGTTTTTTCGAGGTCAGAGCCTAAGGGGGAGTCTGCAAGCTCAGATACAGATAAGTCTACGTTGTTTGGTAGGCTGCGTCTCCCCTCGGTCGCAATCCCTGGGACTTTTTTATTGATGGTCGGCACAGGAGTTTTTGCATGTGCTAGATTTCCCAGGGAAGATCTTTTTGCGAATTCTAGATCTAGTGAGACTCTGTTTTCCATGAGGGAGATGCTTTGGTCAATGAAGGAGTTCGCTTTAGTAATAAAATCGTCCATAGGACCCAGTATATTTCCAACGCTCCCTGGTGCTACGGTCTTCTTTCCTCTTGTGACTACCATTGTGTTAGAGTGGAAGTCAGTATAGTGTTTCCCAGGTTGGCAGTAATTAATAAGATGCAAATAAAGGAATATAAAAATAAAAACAAATACAGTAGATACTTGCAAGGGGAGTGGCCCAGTCCAGTCCCTCCGGTCCTCGAACGGCCTCAAACGGCCCGCTCTTTGCCCGGTCTTCGCCCCGGCCTGCGACCCGCGCGCGTCCCGCGAGGCGCGTTCCGGGGGTCAGGCTAAGTAGAATGACCGGTTGTGGCGGCGTGGCACTGGGAGGGGGCGCGGCTCTCACGGGAAGAGGACCAGCTGGGGATGGTGTATGCTGGTCCTCGCAGTCCCGGGGCCGGCGCCTCACCCTCCTCTGCGGCCACGAGGTGTCTTCAGGTCACAGCCGGTCCAGCAGCAGAGCAGGGGGGTTGTTCAGCGACTCCAGTCGCGCTGACACGCAAACAGGGAACAAAGCAAAGCAAAGCCGGGCAGTCAATTAACGAGTGGCACCCGCAAAGCGGGTGCCGCGAGAAGTTAAGGGCTTGGCTGGAGGCGCGGCACTGGGAGGGGGCGCGGCTCTCACGGGAAGAGGACCAGCTGGGGATGGTGTATGCTGGTCCTCGCAGTCCCGGGGCCGGCGCCTCACCCTCCTCTGCGGCCACGAGGTGTTTTCAGGTCACAGCCGGTCCAGCAGCAGAGCAGAGGGGTTGTTCAGCGACTCCAGTCGCGCTGACACGCAAACAGGGAACAAAGCAAAGCAAAGCCGGGCAGTCAATTAACGAGTGGCACCCGCGAAGCGGGTGCCGCGAGAAGTTAAGGGCTTGGCTGGAGGCGCGGCACTGGGAGGGGGCGCGGCTCTCACGGGAAGAGGACCAGCTGGGGATGGTGTATGCTGGTCCTCGCAGTCCCGGGGCCGGCGCCTCACCCTCCTCTGCGGCCACGAGGTGTCTTCAGGTCACAGCCGGTCCAGCAGCAGAGCAGGGGGGTTGTTCAGCGACTCCAGTCGCGCTGACACGCAAACAGGGAACAAAGCAAAGCAAAGCCGGGCAGTCAATTAACGAGTGGCACCCGCGAAGCGGGTGCCGCGAGAAGTTAAGGGCTTGGCTGGAGGCGCGGCACTGGGAGGGGGCGCGGCTCTCACGGGAAGAGGACCAGCTGGGGATGGTGTATGCTGGTCCTCGCAGTCCCGGGGCCGGCGCCTCACCCTCCTCTGCGGCCACGAGGTGTCTTCAGGTCACAGCCGGTCCAGCAGCAGAGCAGGGGGGTTGTTCAGCGACTCCAGTCGCGCTGACACGCAAACAGGGAACAAAGCAAAGCAAAGCCGGGCAGTCAATTAACGAGTGGCACCCGCGAAGCGGGTGCCGCGAGAAGTTAAGGGCTTGGCTGGAGGCGCGGCACTGGGAGGGGGCGCGGCTCTCACGGGAAGAGGACCAGCTGGGGATGGTGTATGCTGGTCCTCGCAGTCCCGGGGCCGGCGCCTCACCCTCCTCTGCGGCCACGAGGTGTCTTCAGGTCACAGCCGGTCCAGCAGCAGAGCAGGGGGGTTGTTCAGCGACTCCAGTCGCGCTGACACGCAAACAGGGAACAAAGCAAAGCAAAGCCGGGCAGTCAATTAACGAGTGGCACCCGCGAAGCGGGTGCCGCGAGAAGTTAAGGGCTTGGCTGGAGGCGCGGCACTGGGAGGGGGCGCGGCTCTCACGGGAAGAGGACCAGCTGGGGATGGTGTATGCTGGTCCTCGCAGTCCCGGGGCCGGCGCCTCACCCTCCTCTGCGGCCACGAGGTGTCTTCAGGTCACAGCCGGTCCAGCAGCAGAGCAGGGGGGTTGTTCAGCGACTCCAGTCACGCTGACACGCAAACAGGGAACAAAGCAAAGCAAAGCCGGGCAGTCAATTAACGAGTGGTGCTGGACATTAAACCCATTTAATTTACTATTCCCACTCCACCAAGTATAAACTCAGGGAACGAGCTGGACTTTAATCCCATATAATTTACCATTCCCACTCCACCAAGTATAAACTCTGAGAAGGAGCTGGACATTAAACCCATTTAATTTACTATTCCCACTCCACCAAGTATAAACTCAAGGAAGGTGCTGGACATTAAACCCATTTAATTTACTATTCTCACTCCACCAAGTATAAACTCTGAGAAGGTGCTGGACATTAAACCCATTTAATTTACTATTCCCACTCCACCAAGTATAAACTCGGAGAAGGTGCTGGATATTAAACCCATTTAATTTACTATTCCCACTCCACCAAGTATAGACTCAGGGAAGGTGCTGGACATTAAACCCATTTAATTTACTATTCTCACTCCACCAAGTATAAACTCGGAGAAGGTGCTGGATATTAAACCCATTTTTTACTATTCCCACTCCACCAAGTATAAACTCAGGGAAGGTGCTGGACATTAAACCTATGTAATTTACTATTCCCACTCCACCAAGTATAAACTCAGGGAAGGTGCTGGACTTTAATCCCATTTAATTTACTATTCCCACTCCACCAAGTATAAACTCCAAAATGGTACTTAACATTGATCCCATATATATACTACTCACACTCAAATAAGCATATACTCTAACAATATGCTTCATAATAAACCAATACATTCAACAATAATAAATTGTCCATACCTTTCTAAAATGAATATACATTTTACATCAATTTTTTTGGCATTTTAAATTATTATTATTTGTTTTTTTCTATTTTACTTCCTTGAATATAAATATTATTGTAAATCAATTTTAAATAATTTCACAATAATGTGTCATTGTTATTAACACATCTATTAAATAAATTAGAGCATTGTTATTTTTTAACCCCACAAATTTATTAATATTTAAATTTAATTTTTTAAAAAAAATATTTCAAAAACAAAATCCAAATTTTAATAGTAAACACATTTTTTTTTTTTTTCCTAATTTTCTAATTCTACATTTATTTTTGAATAAATTTCGTTTAATTTCTCAAAAAAATGTCTAATTCATTTAAAAAATATATTATTTTATTTTATTCACATATTCAAAAACATTTTGCAATTTATTTCAAAATTTACGTTAAATATTTTAAAACACTTCCAACCATATTCCCCTAAAAACCCACAACCTAACCATAAATAAACGAATTTTTAAATAACATTTTAATTTAAAAAAAAAATTTAATTTTAAAAGTTATAATATATTTTCCAAAATAATTTTTATTTATTTTAAAAATCCACAACCCATACCCAAAATTTCTAACATTTTTTCAAAAATTTAAACTTTCAAATAACTTTACACATTTCTAAATTTTTTAAAATTTAAAAAAAATTAAATAATATATATTTTAAAACACTTCCCACCCTATTTCCCTAAAAACCCACAACCCACCCCTAAAAAATAACAATTTATATCAAATTTTCAAGTTTTTTTAGAAATTTTACACACATTTTAAGTTTTTTTGAATAATACAAATTTAAAATATATATATTTTAAAACACTTCCCACCCTATTCCCCTAATATTTATTTATATATATTTTTTAAAAATAGATAATTTTTTACATTTATAAACAATTTATAAAATTATTATATACAAATACATTATTAATTCTACATTATAAACATGCTATATATAACAAATAGATATTCTAACACTCTATATTTTAACATTCAATATTCTGACACTCTATATTTTGACTTTCGATATTTTTCACTAACACTAAGAAACAATATTTTTAACAATCGATATAACCTACTCGATATTTTTTACTTCGATATTTGTTTTTTAAACTTAAAAATCAATAAAACTTACCTTGATATTACTCACCTCGATATTACTGCTATCTCGATATTCTGCAGTTGATATTATGTCCAGTCGAAATAAAAAACTCGATATTAAGACTGCACACCCTCTCTAATAAGGTCAGCCGGTGCATTATGGTTTCCGGGGCAGGGGCAGGGGGCATGCAGTTGTGGGTATGGTCCGCCCTTGAGGAGGGGGGCGAGATCGCATTGAGGGGTCCAATGCTAATTGGGTCGCCCAGACTGCCACTATCCACGACCCTCAGTGAGGGGTTGAGTCCAGAGCTCTTCCTTTGAGGTTCTACAGGATTGAAAATGGGGTCAGTGGACCAGACTCTTGGGATGGTGATGGGGTGTAGAGGTGGTGTGAGTCTGAGGAGGTGAAGGGGACCGATCCACCTTGAAAGATTGATGGTCGTGGTTAATATGAACGGAGGAGTGAGAGGAGCGTCTAGTAGGGGAGCTGAATGGTCTCACCAGGGGGGAGGGAATGGGTATTTGCGTTCCCTGATGTGGAAGGGTGACCGGGGAAGGGGGTTGGGGTGGGGCAAATTGAAGGGAGTGCAGATGGGAGGAACGGAGAGCAAGGAAGAGGGAGTCAAAGGCCTCAAGGTTCTCGTTATTAGCTTGTATCAACACTGTACCATTTGAGTAGATGGTCACTGTTGTGCTCCTGTTTCTAGATATCTGATTGGGGAGAGCGGTCGTCAATTTACAGCTATGTGTGGTGGTCGTCATTTTATATATGTAAGTTGCGATATTAGTGTAGTGATCCAGTACTCAGGTCTGTCCGTGTACAAGATGAAATCCATCTTTACCTGTCCTTTGGAGGTGCAGTAGTAGGTGTCCACAAATAGTGATTCAGAGTGTTGTCTGATTAGATTGTGTTTGCGGTGTCTCACCAGCTCTGCCTGTTCCTGTATCACATGTTGCCTTACCAGCTCTGTCTGCTCTTGTATCACTGTTGCCTTACCAGCTCGTCCTTGTCCTCTATCACTCCCAGGCGGGAGCCCCTGGAGGAGCAGTCTTCATGGCTTGCGCTCCAATTCTTCTGA
This sequence comes from Lissotriton helveticus, assembly GCF_964261635.1. NCBI lineage: Eukaryota > Metazoa > Chordata > Amphibia > Caudata > Salamandridae > Lissotriton > Lissotriton helveticus. The sequence goes on from NC_136068.1 coordinate 1,850,599,523, forward strand.
TCTGTTATTTCTGGGAAGTAATAGCACTTCTGCCCATGCTGCTGCCAGTACAGAGGACACGTTGGCATAGGATGAGCTCGAGCTAGAAAAAGAAATTAAATGAATCGTTACTGGGGATTATTGATAAAAAAAATGAACAGCTTGTCCTAGGTTTTCAAAAGTATTATTTGCTCAATGGTGAAATCTTTGTGTGTGTCTGGCTTGTGGGTCACAAGTTACTGGCAGTACTGATTGGGGCTTTTCTTCCTTCTGAAGCCAGTGCATGTAGAACTGTGAAATGCTGTTTACAGTACTTATAACCAGAAAACATTTATAAAAAAAGGTTTAAAAACGAGCTCTTGACTCTGATCTGACCCAGCGCAGTGATGATGATGGGGCCCAAGAGAACCAACAATGATTACTCTGAAAGACAGAAGTTACCTTTCACCCTTCGAAGTGTCTCTGAGAAATATGAACTTTTATATTCTATTTAGTTTGGATTAACATAGTCGCATGTGTAAATAGTTTGGGGTCCATTATGATATCGGGTGGATTGCCTCCGCCAGGCTGGCGGTAGCCACCGCCAGCCTGGCGGAGGCAATCCGCCCGATATCATAACCAGATTTCCCCCTGCCATATTAGGATGGCGGGGGGACCACGGCGGACGGAAAGACCGTCCACCGCTTTTCCGCTCCGGTCGCCTTGCAGCCGTGGCGGAAAAGGAATAATATGGTGGCGGTGTCTAATAGACACCGTCAGCCATATTATGATGTCTGGTTTTCAGTGCCTTTCCGCGGCGGCGATGCCGCCACGGAAAGGCATGCGGTCTTCACTCTGGGGACACTGCCGGTCCCCAGAGTGAAGTACAGGTGGGGGTGCACATGGGGGGTACCTGTGGTACCCCTCTTCATTGTCATTTACAAAGCGGCAGGCACCGCGCGGTGCCTGCCGCTTTGTAAATGACAATGTAAAAGTGCATTTTCAGCATTGTGGCGGGCAGTGCAGAGAGCACCGCCCACCACAATGCTGAAAATACAGGATGTGCCCGCCACTGTAGCGGGCACATCCTAATAGCACCCCCGGGACCCCCGCACTTATGGCGGGCGGTCCCGATTTACAATGGGATGACAGGCGGGCAAAGTCCGCCCGTCATCCTAGTGAGGCCCTTTGTTCCAAATGTGTGAAATATACATCCTGCTTTGTTGCCAACCGAGACAGAGTCATAGAAATACGTTGGTTCCAGAATCTTTGAAGTTCTAATAGAAACAGAAGAAAGACAAGCAATAAACAGGCTCATCACAGAGTCTCTCAGACACCCACTTTCATTCGCCATATGTGTGATACCCGCACAGCAAGAATCTAGCTGCAAGTCAGAGGAGGTATTCTGCAAACCATAACTATGGCAAAATGTTACATCTCTGGCCGGCGTTTTTACAATTACCTTAATCACTGCTGTAATTCACAAGTGGCAGCAGCGGTACTGATCACTCTGTAGGTAAAGTGTTAGGGAAGGGTGAGATTCATTAGGCTGTTTGGAAGGAGTAGGGCGGAATAAATGTTGATGTTATGTTATGTTATGTTATTTTATTGGCATTCAGGTGCACTGTAAAGTCTGTCATCGGCAATGAGCCAATTAATCGAAAACATATATTACCGGTACTTTACATATTATCCGTCAAATTCTAAAATATAATTGAAATACTCTATGATTGGGCAAAATTGATGTATTGACGCGCATATAAAGTAAGAGAAGAATATCTGTGGTGCCAGAGATAAGTGAGTCAATCTGGTCACACAAGCAAGATAAATATAGAGAAACAGAGCCAGATGGATATGATTTTGCTGCGTGAAAAGCGACCACATCACACCCTAAACCAATATCCTGGAAAAAGTTGAGAAAATGCTCTTCTGCATTGGGTTTTTCTGACAATAGGGTTAATAGTTTGAGAAAAAAGGATTACGAGATTCCTTGCAGTTACATTTGCCAGTGGCAAAATGCCCAAACTGAACTCTGGATAGAGTGTTTATGGAACTGTGGCTCAAGAGTGCCTATATAGACTTCAAACTGGGAGCTGTATTAAGAGGTTCTCTGTGAGGTATGCAAGGGAGGTTGTGTTCTCTAAGATCCGAAATGTATCTATGGTTTTCTAGACAGAACCCAATAAATTTGCCCACAGACAATCGCAGTGTCCCAAATTGTGCAGCTGCTTGGAATGATTCTTTTGCCCTGCAAGTAGGATTGTAGCTAGATCAACATTGCTGCAACCATCCCTGTTTATCTTACTCTGTTTTGATTGTGTACTTGTGTCTAAAAAAGAAAGGTCAACCTTTCATCATTTGTGAACTTCAGCCTAAAACAAGACATTTTATTGCTAAAGTTATTTCATTTGCTGCATGACTTTGGCACGAACAGCTCATATGTAGGGACTTTGAACTCTCATTTCTGGTACCTATGGATTTGCTTTGCATTATGAATATTTGCAATCTCTACATTGTGTTTCTATTTGCCTAATATAATTTGTTTTCTAGGTCGAGCATAAGCATACGACCTCTTGTATACTTTATTAGATCGAGCATAAGCGTACGACCTCTTGTATACTTTATTAGATCGAGCATAAGCGTACGACCTCTTGTATACTTTATTAGGTCGAGCATAAGCGTAGGACCTCTTGTATACTTTATTAGGTCAAGCATAAGCGTAGGACCTCTTGTATACTTTATTAGGTCAAGCATAAGCGTAGGACCTCTTGTATACTTTATTAGGTCAAGCATAAGCGTAGGACCTCTTGTATACTTTATTAGGTCAAGCATAAGCGTACGACCTCTTGTATACTTTAGTATACATACATCTCATTTGTCTGTTTTAATGCCCTTTTAAAATCCCTGCTTACTAGTGGTTAGTCCTGCCTTTTTGTCCCTCCTTTTTCCTCCAAGGAACAGGGACTTAGTACAGAATCATTACGTTTTGTTCTGTTGATGTTTTGCAATTTTATATGATCTGTCGTGGAGGGACTATGTTATTACGTTTTCAACCTTGTGTTATTCTCAGGGTGCTCAGACATAGCTGTTTACATTTTATTTTAGCATTCAACCTTCCAGTTCCTTCGATGTGGCTGGCATTCTTTTGTATTCTTCCTGAAGGCAGCTCCCTGGCTGTCTTGGAATGCGAGCAATTAATTATTTTCTATTTGCTTACTGTCACTATTGTGGCACTCGTGCTTTAGCTGTAAACATTGTAAGCTAAAGCGCGGGTTCCGCGATTGGTAACAAAGTAAAGAAATTGAAAAAAAGTTGTTTTCTATTTCTTTACTTTTTAAGCAATCGCGGCACCCGCACTTTAGCTTACAATGTTTACAGCTAAAGCTCGAGTGCCACAAAGGCTTAGCACCGATGGGAAATTAATGTATGATTAAAATGTTACTTTTATCTTTAGCCATGGACCTCACGCGCGCCTGATGATTTATCTGGCATGTTATGAGCCAGCCAGCATGTCAGGAATGAGATGAGGGAATTTTTTGCATTGAGTGGCATTAAATGCATGGAGGCAGAGAACTTTGGGACATGCCTGTGAATGCATTAGGAAAAGGCAAGTTTGGATAATGCCTTCAGTGTGCAAACATTAATGGCCGTCTTAAATCTTTATAGGAGTTGAGCCTTCGAGTGAGCCTAACGGTAAAGCACTGGTTTCACGTTAATTTTGTGGGTAAGCTAGAGTAAAGCAGGAGGCAAGGGAAGAGTTGCACTGTTTGTACAGGGAGAATGGACACGAGATTGGACTCTGCAGCCATTAGTTTTGCCGGCAACACCGATTTGCTTATGTGAGGCATGGACGAATGTCAGGTGTAAATTATTGCAAATGTAATGTTAATGCCTGCCACTTTTTTCCATACAGTCAGACCTCAATACCCTTCCCTGTGAAATCCTGCCAGCCACAAAAGGCTGTCTATCATTTTATCTGTTACAATTAGATTTCTGTACTGTGTAAATTGAACTTTTTATGTGACTGACAAGAAGCACACAATTCCGCTGATAAATGTAACGCCTTTTTTATTTAGTTTGTTGCCCACAAAACAGCCTTACCTTCAAATTTGAACTTGGTTATTAGCCACGGAGAGTCCATCTATTTCAACATAGTTGGAAGCCTTAGTAAAAAATCTGTGCGTTGGTATGACTAAACTTGGAATAAGGTGCATGTGAGGAGGAGACCGGAATAGACGAGAACTGTACCTTGCGCTGCCCTAAAGACGGACTGCAACAACCACGCTCCTTTGCTGTCTCTCCTCAGGCACTCGGAAACGGTGAAGGTGGTGACCCGGAAGAGGAGAAGGAACAACCCGGAAACAGTAAGGCAGGATGAATGGGAGACGCCTACAAAGAGGCGAGGGCGTAGAAAACGGTCGTCCACGCTGAAGACGGAGGAAGGAGTTTACAGACGGAGACGGAGAGGGAAGACGCGGGACCCGTAGAAGAGGCAGGAGCCCTTGAAGACGGCACGGACCCGGTTCAGGAAGACGCGGGACCCGAGGAAACCCAGACAGCCCACGAACAGGACGTCGACGAAGACAGCTGGTGTGAGGACTGGTGGTGTCCGGTGGATGCTGGAGAGCGGTCGTGACTCTAGGAAGAGTTACGGCGGGGTCGGTGAGTGACATCGGCTCTAGGGAACTGTAGCGGGTAGCGGGTGGAAAGGATACGGGGAGGGATTGTTTATTTAGTTTGTTTATCAGTATCGGCGCGCATTGTATATATCTTGTGCAATAAGCGGACCACGATTTGCTACATAGTCTGGTTACACGCACGGCGCACTGCTGTTACTTATTTTTTTTCTTCATAACGAGCCAACTGTGAGCACTGCTATCGTTTTGCCCTAGGCACTGTAAACTGTGGAGCATTACTATTGTTTCACCCTAGGCACTGTAAACTGGCACTGTAAACTGTGTAGCATTACTATCGTTTTACCCTAGGCACTATAAACTTTTGCCCCATAGCCTAACTCTACCTCGGACTTTTTCTATGGTTTGCGTGCTCCGTCACCTTCCTACTGATTGACTGTAAACACTAAGGTGTGGTGAAGGGAAATACCTTCTTTCTGGTTTATTATTATCATTCTCACGGTTCCCTCATTTATTCCCACCCTTCTCTTATGAGCCACCGGGGAGACCAACCACGTCCTGAAGACAAGGCGAAGACCAAGCGAGACCCTTCATTCCCTGACACTTCCGCGGAGACATCAGAAAAAGAAGAAGAAGAAGAAAAGTATGAAGAGCCTTTACCAATCCCTGTCACATCGTCATTTGTTTTCAATAAACCTTCTTCCTTTAAACCACCACTACCGCCTCCACGCCTGTTTATCAAACCCGCCCTCTTACGGTGCAACATTATAATTTGTTGATTTAAATGGATCACATCTTGGGGATGGGATGAGCCCATTACCATATTCAGTCTTCTGGGCGCTGAATGTGAATCAAGCTGGCACCCAGTCAACACTCCTTTGGAGCAAGGCCCATATCAGTGTAAATCCCCATTACATTCGCCACTAATCAGCACACCTCCTAGAAGTGTGGACAGCGCTGCCACAGATCGAATGGGAACTCGAGCTGACCTCTCCCTTTTCCAAACTGGGACAGGTCCAGTGCACATCAACCAGGAGAGGGACACAAGGCAATGGGTGGCAGGGGAAGCTTGCACGTCCGCTGTATCCTACAGGCCTATTCACGAGAAGCTATCATTTTCTGGTATAGTCTCGAAGCCCAGCATTCACTTGAAAGTACAGAATACCTCATGTACAATGGAAAAATAAACAAAATAGATCGAAAAGGGGCAAATACTTCAATTGGTTTGGTTTGTTTTTAACATGGCTTGTAATGAAAGAATGAATGGAGTGGTGCACCACAGACAATAATCTGTTCACTATTGTCCAGATAATGAGTCCAGCCAAGTATCCATCTTAGACAACAGTTTTATTTAGTTGGTACAAAAGAGTATCATCCAGCCAACACGTTTCGTTCAGATCGGTTGATTGAACTTCATCAGGGCTGTGGAAAATTCATACATAAAAACATAAATATACACATAATGGACACATTTACACATGACCAACAAAAAATCTGTTTTACACTCAATTTACAGAATGTGCAATCACAAAAATACATTTAAAACTGACAAACCTCACAACATAAATATATTTTTATACATTTTTGACACACTTACTCGAAGAAAAGGCACATATAAATAAACAATACTGATGTGGGGAAACAAAATGTTAATGTTCTCTGGGATTAACCCTTTGAAAAACGTGCATACCACGAAACATACAAATACCAACACATTGAAAGGATTTTTACAAGTGTATTGAGACTGTACTTCAAACATAAACCCACTTATTGGGCACTGTGCAAAAGCCAAGTAAGAGGAGCATAGGTGTCAGAAGAAAGGGATTGTGCATTAGAATAAGCGATAGAGGAAACTGAAAAGGAAAACTAATAATATCAGACGTGAAGACAGTGTGAAGGGTAACTATAGCATCTGGACAGTAATGAACAGATTACTGTCTGTGGTGCACCACTCCATTAATTCTAATATGTTGTTCTGCATTTGCAGTTGCATCTAAACATGGTGGGTGCAGGAGTGTTTGTGCACTAATCATTGTTATAAAAAGGACACGGGAGAGCTTTCCGCTCCAAGTTGAAGATGAACAGTTCAACTGATGCCTCCATGCTTTACTGGTACTACAGTCCTTGGTACTCTTTGAGAATTCCAAGTGCAGTACTGCATGTGATGTTTGGAGTTTTTATTCTAGCTTGACATTTTCTTTCTTCAAAGGATGGACACTTAGTCCAGGTTGGGATTCACTTTGTCTCGAATCTGGTTCACTTTCTCAGGTTCTGTGGTTCTGAGACCTTTGAGCACTCTAGTACAGGTTCTTTTAGGTTCTCTTTCTCCGGTTCTAGACTTCTTTCTTCAGTCTTTTGCTCTGGTTGTGGGCCTCTGTTTTCTCTGTTCTGGACTCTCAGTCCCATTTTTTTAAATGTTATTTTATTTTCTGGTTCTGGAATTTTTTTTTCTCAGTTTTCTGGGTTCTCAGACCCCGTTGCTGGATCATCTTCCCGGTTCTTGACTCACTGAGACCTTTCCTCCTGCTTCTGGGACATTTGTCCCCTCTTGGTTCTGGGACATTTGTCCCCTCCAGGTCCTGGGACCTCCTTTGTCTTCTCCCGGTACTGGTTCTGAGACCTTTGTCCCCTTCAGGTTCGGGGCCCTTTGTCCCCTCCAGGTCCTGGGACCTCCTTTGTCCTTTCCCGGTCCTGTCACCTCCTGGTACTGGGGCCTTTGTCCCTTCCCTGTCCGGGGACCTCCTTTGTCCTCTCCCGTACTGGTTCTGAGACCTTTGTCCCCTTCAGGTTCAGGGGCCCTTGTCCCCTCCCAGTCCTGGGACCTTCTTTGTCTGCTCCCGGTCCTGTCACCTCCTGGTTCTGGGGCCTTTGTCCCCTCCCGATTCTGGGGTCTTTACCCACCTTCTGCTTCTCTGTCTTGGTAAGGGGTTCATTGACCAGCTTCCAGATGTTGGACGTTTGTCCCTGTTCTGGAATCTCTGACCTGCTTCTGGTCGCCGTCACGGTCATGGGCTCTATGCTCCTTTCAACAACCTTCATCCACTCCTTGTTCTGGGATGACCTTTGTCCCCTCTTGGACAACCTTAGTACATTTCTTTAACTGGGATGACCTTTGTCCCCTCCTTTTTCTGGGGAGACATTTGTCCCTTCTTGGACCTGCTAAGCCCTGCTTGTGGGCTCTTTACCTCACTTCTAGTTTTGGGACATATGTGCCGCTTTTACTTTTGAGTTGTGGTTCTGAGTTAACTGCCCTAGTAGTGAATTATTTTCTATGGTACTGTACTATCTTTGTTCTGAGCTCACAATCACTGTCCCTGAGAATAATTATACGCTGTTGTTGAAAATGACGCGCTGATAATGGCGATGGGCTTTGCTGCTGGAAGTATCTGCATCCTTTGGTCTTAGATCAGACTCTCTGACACGTTACTAGACTTTTCTCGGATCCTAGTTATAATGAGAAAAATCCACTAGGTGACATCCTGTCACACTGTTACGAATGTAAAGTTTTCAAAACATGTTTACAACTGTCGATGACTGATCGTCCATTAGTATACCTTCTTTAGGAAGTGTTGCTTCAAACTGTGGCTGCGATGAGGACAATTCGCAGACTTCTCTGATGTCGGGAGTGCTTCTAAAGAGTTATACTTCTCATCTCGTTGTGTGGTCAAACTGTTACGATCCATTAAATAACGCTGGGCCTGAACCCTGCCCTCGATTAGCACTTTTCAAGTGCTAATCCTCAGAGAACATAACCGCTTCACTCGTGCATCCAACCTTTTCTGCCACACATAAGTTTAAATGACACTGAGGCTGGTACTTGACGTGAAGTATACTTGCGAGTGGTTTCTTCTTGTTTCTTCAGTTACTCGTTTCCTAAGCACATGTTTATGGCAGCATATAGGTGGTTAGATGGGGGTTCTTGCTGTGAGGCACTGCCAGAGATAAGTAATTTACTCACAGTTGGAGGATTTCTTGTTTTCTTTTGTTAGTTTTTCCTCATTTTTCCAGTTTCTTGTTTTGACCATATTGTTGGTAGCAGATGGGTTTCTCCATTTCTTTTTCTTAATTTATTTATGTTTAGTTTCCTTTAGTTTTTCAGGTTTTTTCCTTCTTGTGGCCACGTTGCTGGCAGCAGATGGTTGAGTTGCCTTGGGTTCTTAGTGCGAGGTGCTGCTCAAAGCTGTGATGGTTTCTTCTCTGGTCTGGTCAGCTAAATTGTCGCAAAATTGTTGTAGATGAATCTCAAGACACTTCTAGTTAAGTTACATATAGATTTATTGTAGGACACAGCTGAGCGCACACCTCGCCAGCGGGCCAGACCATCAACCAACAAGAGTAGAACACTCCGGTACAAGTTAGAACACACATAGGTATTCTGTGAGGCTAAGGAGGTAAGAACACAAAGGAATGGCTAACGACCACTGTCAGCCATGTTACATGAAGAACTGATTTACAACAGTAAAGCATAAAGTGAGACCTGTACAGCTTTCAGTTAGGGATGATTTGAAGATGTTACTAGATAAACTGGTCAAAGAAGAAGTCATAGAACAAACAAATTCATCTGAATGGGTTTCAGCAATTGTTATTATTAAAAGAAGGAGTGCTGACATTTGTCTCTGTGCTGACTTGAGATCATAAAAAAAAATATCATTCTTGACTGTTGTCCTTTACCTAAAATTCAGGAAATGTTGTCAACAACCTCTGGTTCAAAATATTTTTCATTAATAGATCTCAAGTCAGCCTACCAGCAGGTGAAACTTTCAGAGGAATCAAGGGATTATACCACTTTGTGGCTCTTAGTTCATGATGTTAACTTTCAGCAGCTAATGGATGTCATTTTCAAAGCTGTTAAGGGAGTTGAAAAGTTCCAAGATGACATACTGATACAGCTAGCACTGTTGAAGAACACAATGACATATTGGATACTGTTCTTGGTTTGTTAAGGAAAACATGAATGACAGTTTCTCGGAACAAATGCAAGTTCCTAAAGACAGAGATTGATTATTTGGGTCATGTTTTGAGTCAAAATGGAAAAGGTGACTTCCAAGTGAAGGGAGCAGCAGGTGGAAGAAATGGGGAGTAGCGGCCCAAGTCCTTCCATCCTGGTGAAGTGGAATACTGCCCCGCAGTCAGGCTCTAAGTCCGGGTTGAAGAGACCATCGGCGAGTGGAGGTAGAGCTGCTCTGGGCCTTGGAGTGCGGTGAGAGCCGAGGTGAGGCACCGGAGTATTTGTTGACAGTCCCAGCACCTGCGCAGCCCGTGCGGTGTGAATGTCAGCTGTGGAGGGACCGGAGAAATCAAGACATGGCGTAAAGCTGTCGGCCGCACAGATAGGTATAGTAGACGAAAGGGAGGCAGAGCTGTTGCTTTCCCCGAGACACTGATAAGGCCTAGTGTGCCCCCCCAGCATGTCCACAAAGATAAAATCACGTACCGTGCTGAAGTGCCACATGCGCGGGCGTACCAGGTGGCCAGCGTGGCCGTAGTGAGGAGAAGGCCCGCTGACAATGGAGAGTAAAGGCGGAGTGTGTCCTCAAGCATGGCCGGCAAAGAGAATGGAGAATTGCTGCATGAACTCAAGCCGCTTGGACGACCAGCTAGGGTGACCAACTGGCATGGGTGCAAATTCAGGACGGTGAGTGTTAAAATTCAGGAAAAAGGGTCAAAATTCAGGACAAAAATTCAGGACAGGAGGTCAAAATTCAGGACAAAACTTCAGGACAAAAGGTAAGTTTTACAGACACATCAGAGGAGGTAGCGCAAAGTATATAAGTAAGCCCATCCATATCCAAACATAATCAACCATTTACAAACCTATACATTATGTATCTTTCCATCCATCATTTCACTCATCTATCCCTCCATCCACACTTTCACTCATCCATCCATTATCCATCCATCCTTTCACCCTATCCATCCGTACACTCACCCATCCACTGTTCCACCCATCCATCCAGCCATTTACCCATCCAGCCATCCTTTCACTTACTCATCCATCCACTCAGTCACTCATCCTTCCACCCATTCACCCTTTCCGTCATCCATCCATCCTCTTTCTCTCTCCATCAACCCTTTCACTTAGCCATTCTTCCTTCCATCCATCCACCCACCCACCCACCCATCCATCTACTCATCCACTCATGAATCCATCCATGGACCCTATCACTCACCCATCCTTTCTCTCATCCATCTACTCCTTCACTCATCTATCCATCCATTTGTCCATCTACCCTCCCTTTCACTCTCTCATCCATCCTTACATCCACTCTTTCACTCATCCGTCCATCCATTCACCCTTTCACCTATCAATTCATCAATCATTTCTCTCATCCATCCACCTATTCACTCGCCCATCATCCACCCTTTTCACTCATCCATCCATCCATCCACCCTTTTACCCACCCATCTACTCTTCCACCCATACATCCATCAATTTACCTTTTCTCTCATCCGTCCTTCCACTCAGTCATCCATCCATCCTCCCATCATCCATCCATTCACCCTTTCAGTAATCCATTCAGCCATCCGCCCATCCCTTCACTTACTCACTTGCCCACCTTTTCATATTAATTATGAGCTGAGCCTTTGTCTGCAGAGTTGCAGACAGAAGAGGCCCATCAAGAACTTCACCCTTGCTGTAGTTCCTAAAGCAAGGGGTGGGGTGGGGGAGGGTTCACTATGCCCCTGCACATAGGCAATCTGAAAAGTGGAAGGCATGAGTCATGCATGATGCACAGTGCCAGGCCATGAGGTGACTGTGACATGGTGTTGTTACCAGGACTTTAAGTGGGATGAAATAACTGGGGTGGGGGGGAGGCTCTCCAAAGGGGGTGTTTGATGTAATTAAGGGCGTGGCTCAAAACATCTAAGCCAAAAATCTGTGCCTAGCATAGTGTGCCGTCAGATGGTATTTTGCCTCTTCTGTCATTGTATCCAGATATATAACACACCAAGAAATGTTACATCTACAAGCCAGAACTATTGGCTTTGTCAATGGTTGTTAGTTGCATAAAATAAAAACAGCAGCAATCATGGCTTCCTTGAATATAATATTGAAAATGCATCTGTTCTAAAATGATGAGACTGAAAGAGCTCTAGCTCTTTCTTTTAATCTTCTTTCACCAGCTTCTTTTCTTTACCTGGATTCACATGTAGCAGCATTAGTGTTTTTGCACATTTCTTTCATCTGACAGAATGCGCTGCCCTAGACCGAGGCTGGGGGGGGGCTCACCTCATGCTTTTCAATTACGTGCAAAAGGTTCCTGTAACTTCTTTGTGCCTTAATCTGTAAATCTATTGTCAAGGCATCCCTCCTATTTAGTCATTTATGTGCCATACAGCCTACATTGAATAATACCCTATTATTATGAGGTATAGTGTATATATATTGAGAGATATATATCCCAACTACAGTAATGTAACTGCTTTGTTGTGGTATAACTCTTGATTCAGTTCTACTTTGTGATGAGAGCCTTAGAATAAGAACGCCTCTCAGATAGAAACCTAATGCATGTGGAGCAATACACGTGTATGTGAGCGTGTGGTATCCACATGTGAAACATTTCCAAGCCATACTTTGGCTTTCACATTATTACCAAAACGAGCAGTGTCAAAGGCAATAGATTTGGCTTTTATGGGCTGCAATCACTCAGGTACACCACTCATCTTCCTCTCATAAAGACAGGCCACCCACTTAACAGGTTGTTCACCCTACACTAACTGAGACACACTACCTACCCAGAACTCACAAAGGTGCACCATCCCGCTGGACTGAAATGACAAGCAGTGCACCCTGCACAAGCACTCCTCTCATCCTGCGCTATCACAGACATCACCTTACTCTGAACCCACCCCAGTACAGGCCTCACTCTGCATACCTAGTGCACACGGGTATCTCTGCATACATACTGGAAGGAATGCACCTCAAGCACGTTGTTCCCGAGGCACGATGCACTCACACTCGATGTTCAGAAGTACAGTGGCTGGGTATCCTAAAGCTGTTCTCATTGGCCCTGAAGCGCATCAGGGCCAATAAGAACACTCCGGTAGTGTACCAGAGAGCTCTAGGATTGGCTGATGGTATTTAACCCGATCCTAGATAGCTTTGTTTGCTGTGCACAGCAAAGATTGGAGCAACACTTGGTTATAGAAAAGGGACATGATTTGCTGTCACCCAAAAGCAGGTAAAATTACGGACAAATGGCGCCCGTTAAAGAAACCTTTACGGACAACGGACAGATGGCCGAAATTACGGACTGTCCGTGAAATTTACGGACGGTTGGTCACCCTACGACCAGCAGCATTCAAGGAAGTGTGCACTGATAGAACTGTTTCCATTCAGCCCCTACACTGCCCGTGTTGGAGTAAAGACTTACCGGGAGATGAAAGGAGGTTCTGCTGCCCAGACGGAAGTTCTCCTGCAGTGTGCATGCCTTTGGCGGCCTTCCCTGATGGTGCCCTACCCGTTGCCGGAGGACTAAAGGAGCAGTCCTGAATGGACCCTGCTGTCATCCGGTAATACATTCTACTGGCGAGGGAGAGGCCAGGTTTGCCCATGCTGCAAGGTGCCAGCAGCACCGGGCCTAGCTTCACAGGACCTGTTAAGGCCCTGCACAGAGTGAGAAAGTGCCTTGAAACCATAAAAAAAGTAGCTTCAAAAGACATTGAATGGAACAAAACTGAAGCGTGAACCGCAACGAGAAAAGGAGCAGTGGCCTCTAGTGGCTGTTTGGTGGGACGCTTTTAGGAAGAAAAGAGGATGTTTCTTCTGGACTGGCCTGAAGCAAATGGAAGACTGCTGTAGCCTATGATCAAGACAAGGAGAGAGGCAGCCACATCCCTGCTTCTCCAAAAGAAAAAAGATAAGAATAGTGGAGAAGCACTAGTACAATGACCATAGATAAACACTGGTGCAATGAATAGAAGACTGCATTACAGGCAACATAACATGAATGTGAAGGAAGAGGACGTTGTGTCAAGATAAGATAAATGGGCAGCCAGTGAATTGAGTACCGCAATTAACTAGATTCGACCCCCACTGCGTCCACGGGTAGTCTACCCTTTAAACATTGTACAGTGCTGATCAAGAGAGGCAGCATGGCCTGCCACGTGGAGGAATGTAGTGGCGGTCTAGTGTTCCGTCTCCGGAACAGGAAGTGCGGGAACGGGAAGCGGAAGACGGCCATCTTGTCAGAGGCGCCGACCGCTGGGGATAACGGTCACAGCTCTCGGCGCTCCGGTTAATAAAGAAGTTAAGCAAACTTCTTGCGTCAGTGTGGTGCTTTAACAACGTTACAATGGCGACGAGAGTTGGTCCCTAGACCCCACACACACACCGACGACGCAGAACGGCAACGCCGGCGAGGTGAACCGCCGCCGGCACCTGGAGCGTGGCAGAGGACCTGAGGGTCACCTGAAATAGAGCACGAAAACACGCCAGTGCTCCTGAAACAAATAAAAAGAGGAATAACGGACCAGAAGTAAGCCAAGGGGCATCACACCGCTGGGAGAGGCTGGGGGAAGTCAACTTCTAGTGCAGTGCAGCGTACTGGGCACAGGCAGGAGACATAGAGCCATGTAGTGGTTCACCCCACCCCTAGCTGTTGCGACGGTGTGCCCGGCAACCTGGCGGAGCAGCGGTCGGGCGAAGAGGTGCCTGGCTCGACGAACCCACCCAAGGGGAACAGCCTACAGGCGTTACCAGGTCCCTCTGAGAGAGAGGGGAGAAGATAGCGACAGTGATCGCGGTGAGGGGGACACAGCAGAGCAGCATACGCCGGGGAGCCCACCTGGTCGGACGATCCCAGTTCCTGCGAACCAGAGAGGTGCACCCAAGATGGCTGCCCAGTCATCCTCCCTCACTCAATTGGTGCCATTCCTGATAAAGTGCGGAGAACCGGAGATGCAATGGGAAGACTGGAAAAGATACTTCCTGAACTACCTTGATGCCCTGGAAGAGGAAGGTGATACCCCGTTCTCGAGTAAGAGGAGAAAAAAAATACTATTACACAACTTGGGCCCGGAAGGGATCAGAGTATATGATACCATAGTCAAAGGCGTGAGGGGCGCCACGGATACAGATGTCTTCAGCCACGCCGTTGCGGACCTTGACGCACATTACAGGCCGGTGGTGTGCGTCACGATAGACAGATACAACTTCTTTCAAAGGAAGCAAAAGAGCGGAGAGACGGTGGACGAGTACGTCGTAGCCTTGCAAAAGTTAGCCCTCACGTGCAAGTTTGACACGCTACACGACGACCTAATTAGAGACCAAATTATCATGCACACGTCCAGCACCCACGTCCAAGAGAAACTGTGGGTAAATGGAGACGCTCCCCTCAAAGAGATATGGGCGATGGTCAAGAAGGCGGAATTGTCAAGAAGTTGTGCGCAAGCGGCCAAGAAGGAAGCAGGGGGGACGCAAACAGTATGCAAGATAATGACGCCGTCGAGAGGAGAACGACCGAGGCAGAGAGACCTGCAAAGGAATCAAGAAGGTAGGAGACCCAACAACAACAACAACCAGATGGACAATAGGACGAATAAAGGGGGTCGGCCGAGCTGCTACAGGTGTGGCAGTACTTCACATCTGGGTAACGACAAAATGGGCCCTGGGTTCAGGGCCAAATGCTCGTATTGCAGTGTTTTCGGGCACTATGAGAAGGTGTGCCGCCGGAAGCCCAAAGGAGCGATGGTCAGATATGTGGACCAAGAGCGACAAGATGAGGCAGGCGACCAAGAAGACACTGAAGACCAGGAAGAGTTCCTCTATACTGATGTCCAGGTATTGGAAATGGAAGGATCGGAAACGGACAAACCCAGACTGAATATGCATATCGGTGGGATACCCATGGAAATGATCGCGGACAGCGGGGCTCCCATCTCCATCACACAGAGACAAATATGGGAGGAAAGGTTCGCATCTAAGATTGAGGAGAAACTGCAACCGATGGACTTAAGACCTGTCACATATACTGGACAAAGAATTCCCATGTTGGGGTACTGCCCCCTCCTGTTCGAGTTCAGGGGTCGCCACGCAAATTGCAAGTTGTACATTGCTGAGAAAGGCCCCTCAGTGCTGAGCTGGAAGGACCAAGGAGCGTTGGGTATACAACTCTACCTGGGGGGCATTGAAAAAATCCTACTAATGGACATGGAAGGGAAGGACGACGTGGAGTCATGGCAGAGAGCATACCCCAAAGTATTCAATGGACAAATTGGAGAACTGGCAAAATACAAGCACCTCATAAAGCTAAAAGAAGGAGCGAAACCCGTGGTACACAAGGTGAGGAACATCCCGTTCCGATGTAGGGAAGCAGTGCAAACGGAGCTGGACAGGCTAGAAAAAGAGGGAGTGATCAGAGCCATAGAGAGTGCGGAATGGCTTTCACCTCTGGTGGTAGCCCAGAAGCCCAATGGTAAAGTACGACTGTGTGTTGGTCTCAGAGAACTGAACAAAAACATTGTAATTGACAAATTTCCCCTGCCCCGCATAACTGAGATGCTAGCAAAGACTAAGGACATCAAGTGGTTCTCCACAGTGGACTTGTCGTCAGCATACCACCAAGTAAGACTACATCCATCTAGCAGCCATCTCACGTCTTTCATCACGCCCTACGGCTGCTACGAATTCGTGAGAATGCCGTTTGGCCTAGCATCAGCAGCTGCGGTCTTTCAGAAGATGATGCACAGACTACTGAAGAACGTGGAAGACGTACAGTTCTTTCAAGACGACATCCTGGTAATGGGTCGAACCAAACAGGACCACAACGAGAAACTCCACAAAGTTCTACGAACATTGCAGGACAATGGTCTAAATGCGGAATGGTCTAAGTGCAAGTTTGGAGTGCAGTCCGTCACGTACCTAGGTCATGAGGTGAGCGAGAAGGGGATAATGCCAAAAAGAGCCAACATGAAAGCCATTCTGGAAGTCCCCACTCCGAGCAAGAAAGAAGATGTTCGGTCATTCCTGGGAATGGCCGAGTATTACAGTAAATTCATTCCCCACTTTGCCACGAAAACGCATCTCCTACGCCAGTTACTGAAGGAAAAGAACAAATTCCTATGGAGCCAGGATGAACAGGCGGAATTTTAGGCCCTTAAACTAGAGATGAGTGCTACCATTCCCCTGAAGGGATTTGACCCAAGTGCGGAATTTATCCTCACGACGGATGCCAGTGACCGTGGCCTAGGGGCGGTTCTGATGCAGCAGTCGGAGAATGGTGAAACATCGACGATCAGCTTTGCCTCAAGGTCACTTGCACCCAACGAAGAAAGGTTTAGTGTCATTGAGAAAGAGATGCTGGCCGTGGTTTGGGCGATGGAAAGATTTAGGCAGTACTTGTGGGGAGCGAAATTCCTGGTGAGAACGGACCACAAACCCTTGGTCCGAGTGCTGACTTCCAGTGGCCATGCTCACGCGACCCCTAGAATTGCGAAAATGACACTTAGGCTGTTGGACTTCGTGTACGAAGTGGAACACATTCCGGGGCCGCAGAACAAAGTAGCGGACTTCCTCAGCAGAGCAGCAGCCATGGAAGAGGCGGATAGCCGTGAGGAACAAAGATGGGAAGGATATGTGGTGGCCACCATCCAGGATACTGAGAAAGTGATCAGTGCCCAGGAGTGGGAAGAAGCATACAAGGAAGACGTCGACCTGAAGGCCATAAAAGGGTATGTGGTCCAAGGGTGGCCGGAAAAGAGACACCTCAAAGAAGAACTGAAGAGGTACTGGGAAGTAAGGGATGAACTATCACTGGCGGAGAACCCGACATTCCTGCTCAGAGGCGACAAGGTGATCCCACCACAAGGCATACTGGATCATTTGATGACTTTATTGCACGAGGGGCACCAGGGCATCACAAAGACCCAGGCCCTCGCCAGGCAGGCATACTGGTGGCCAGCCATTGATGCGCAGATAGAACGATATGTGCGGCAGTGCGAGTCATGTGCCAAGGCTGACAAATCACAGAGCATGTTAAGACCAACCCTGGGAAAATTCCCAGTATCAGATGGACCATGGGAAATGGTATCAGTTGACATAATGGGCCCCATCCTCAACAAAGCAGGAACACAGAAGTATGCCGTAGTTCTCATCGACAAGTACTCCAAGTGGCCAGAGATAGAGGTGATGGAGAACGTGGACACGGAGGCAGTGGTGAGCTTCTTACGTGCCACGTTTATCAGAGAAGGAATCCCTAAAATCATCACTTGTGATAATGGGCCGCAATTCACCTCGGCGAAATGGGGTGCCTTCACAGCCAGGAACGGAATAGAGGTAAAACATACGCCCATTTACCATCCCGCTGGAAACGGTCAGGTGGAGCGCTTCAATCGAGTGATCATGGGCACCATTCAAGCAGCCAATAATGATGGACTGGACTGGGAGAAGGAATTGGAGAAGATGATCGGGGCCTATCGGATCACCCCGGGGAGCACGGGATACAGCCCATTTAAGGTGTTGAGAGGAAGAGAAGCTTTCACGAAGGTCACCGGCCGTGGTCAGAAGAAATCTAGAGAAAGCACAGGAAGTATACACGACACACTTTAACAAGAGACGCAACGTCCAAGGAGTAGAACTGGAGAAGGGAGACTGGGTGAGAGTGAAACTGGCCATCCTCAAGAAGAAAGGAGAAAGCAAATTTTCACCACCCTTGCAAGTGCTGGAGCCTTACGCCCGGTCTGCCCTGCTCAGTGACGGGAAAATATGGTCACAGGACAGAATGGCCAAATGCAGCAAGATCTTAAAGTGGGGAGATGAGACAGAAGAAGGGGCAGAGTATGTAGGAGATGAAGGCGAAAGAGAACGTAGTGGAAGGCGTAACGTGAATGTAGAAGAAGGAGTGCAGCAAGTGGAAGACAGCGAAGGAGAAGACAGTACGAGTGAAGGTATGAAGAGCGGGTGCAAGGAAGAACGCAGTGAGGACGTGATGGACAGAGAAAGAGAATGCGCAGGGAGAGAGTCGGACAGAAGGGAACCGGACGAAGAAGGAAGTATTGAAGTGGTGAGAACCAGAGTTGGAAGGACTGTAAAGATACCAGAGAAGTTCAAGGACTATGATATGAACTGGAAGTAAGGACTGTGTTGCTCAATGTTTTGTTATTGCATAAAGGGGGGAGATATGTAGTGGCGGTCTAGTGTTCCGTCTCCGGAACAGGAAGTGCGGGAACGGGAAGCGGAAGGCGGCCATCTTGTCAGAGGCGCCGACCGCTGGGGATAACGGTCACAGCTCCCGGCGCTCCGGTTAATAAAGAAGTTAAGCAAACTTCTTGCGTCAGTGTGGTGCTTTAACAACGTTACAAGGAAGTGGACCGCAGTACAGAAATAGCGACTGCAAACCCCCTTTGTCAAGGGAGGAGGACACTGGAACAAATGGAACCCAGAGGACAAAGGCTGCCAGGACCTGGGAGAAGGAAGGCAGTGACACCTAGTGGCCACAGGTGGTCATTTGCAACAGCAAGAACACCAGAAGAACATGGGTGGTACAGGACAACAGCCCAAAGCAGCAAGTCTCCGAGGAACCAAACAAAGCGCACAGGTTGCGTGCCCGAAGGCAAAAGGATGCCACCGCAAGCAGGGGCGGATTGGCAATGCGGGCATTTGGGCATGGGCCGAAGGGCCGGTGTCTTCTTGCCCTCTGTGGGCCGTTTTTTTTCTCCCCTTTCCCAGCCGCACAGTGAAGCTGCATTCATTTCTCTGTCTCTGTGGACTAGGAAAGGAGAGAAAAAAAAACAGCCCACAGAGGGCATGAAGACAGAGACAGAAAAAATTAATGCAGCTTCACTGTGCGGCTGCAGTGATGATCTGCTGTGGCCTCTCCTTCACCCCCTGCCCAGCAATCACGCTGAGGGTGGCTGGGGAGGGGGTGATTGCAAAAATCGGCCTCCCTTGGGGCCAGGTGTTGCTCAGGCCTTTGAGCCATTTTCACCTCGGCCCCCCAGGGGCCCACGCAGCACATACACAGTGTTAGTTTTAACACCTCGCCCACAGCCCTTCACATTCAGGGCATAGTGGGCAAGGAAGAATGGGTCTCGCTGTGGGGGCCAGGTGAGGTTCGGAACTTGCACCATCTTCACCTCAGCCTCCCCCTGGCTACCATGGATGACCCAGCAGCTGTGTTTTGTGCACCCCTGCCAGGACATTGCCCTGAGGCCTAGAGGGCTGGGGAGGGCTGATCAATTTACTAATTGCAGGGGCCTTACTGCTGTTCATGTGCTCCGGAGCTGAAGGTCTGGGGAGGGCTGAGTAGGTTAGTAATAGCAGGGGCTTCCTGCTTATTAGGTGCTCCTTCCCTGGAGGGCTCGAATAATTTTGTGACAGAAAGGGGCCTTGCTGTTTTTTTAGTTGCTCAGCATGTAGGCCATTGTCACCTTGGCCCTGTGTCCTGTGCAAGAGGAGTATCCTCTAACTTACATTCCTTGTCTGTGCCAAACATCTTAAGGATTTTGGGGGCCCTGGGCCAAACATATTTTTGGGCCCCTGTTCGGAACAGATTTGAATTTATAATCCAATTTCTGCTCTTTGAGGCCCTCTTTCAGCTGGTCACTGGACAGAGCACTACCATACTAGTCCAAATTCTTAATGTGTTTACATCTAATATTCAAGGACATTGACGTGTGTTTTCAATATTACAACCCAGTAGCAGCTCACTAAAATTACTGAAAATATTCTGTTACATCCTCCCATTTCTCATATGTGATGGCCTGTTTGATCTCAAAGACATTTTTTTATGGATGTTGCATGAAACAAACACATTTTTCTGCAAAATCTCTGTGATAGGTTCTTACTCATCGCCCATATTAAAAATAAATTTGAAAAAATGGTATTTAAAACAATCTGTTTAAGGAGTATGCACGGTCATTAGGGCAAGATTCTCTGCAGAACAGAGCTGGCTCTATCAGGGGGCTCCCTGAAAGGCTGGGGCCCTGGGCCAGAGCCCACATTGCCCATGCCTTAAAACGTCTCTGGTCTGTGCATAGGCATATGTGGCCTGACCCCAGAGTTGCAGAGATCGGGATTCAAATTCGAGTCCCAGCGTCTGCTCAACAACCTGCGATTCTGGGCAGATCACTTCATCGCCCAGGCCCTTAAATAAAAAATCTGATCATGTGTACTGTAATTGGTACTCATAAATAGAACTGTGTTTTTTGTATATGGACATCACCTGCTGGTTGTGAAATACATTTATGACTAGATTGTGCAGATAAATTTTCCAGCATTCTTTACACCCCAGACTGCCTTTTCCTCGTTTGTGAATTCTGAATTTTGTTATTACATGTTCTATTGCCAGAGATTCCAGTCTTACCCTTTCTCCTTGACTTTGTGCTAGATTTCTGATTAATGTGATGATTAGAGTCAAGGACATAGCTGGTTGGGAAAGACTATCTAACGGCATTGTGCAGGGCGTTAGGACTGCAAGTAAGTATTCAGTTATCAGAACTGGTCACATAAATAGTCAGCCCCCACTTCCCTATGGATCAAATTGGTTGGGGCAGAGGTAGATAGACAGAGGAGTTTTTTAAGGAAGATATTTTCTTCCGTCTGCAAACTGCCTACGTTGGAATAACCCCACAACCCGGCCCCTTATAATGCAATCGAGACACTCCTTGCCTTATAAATCTGCATCATATCACCGATTCGTCTATCGCCGATTTTTGAGGCGAATTTAAATATTCCATAGGCACTTTTTGACATTTTAGACTTTACATTAACGAGCTCCTGGGACCAGCTACCATCCCTCGAAAAGGTCACACCCAGGTAACAGAACTTTTCAACTTGCTCCACTTTCACCCCTTCTATAAAAAATGTATGTTTTTATTAGTCCTAGCACCACAGATCATCGTATGGGTTTTACTCTTGTTAATGAATAATTTCCTTTCTTTTATAAAATGAGAAACCGGTCCATCAGGCACTGGAGTCCTATGGGGGTCCGTGATAAAAGCACAGCATCATCTGCATAAAGCAGTACTGGCACTCCTGACCCATTTACCTGAGGCGCATCAGCTTTGACTGTTTTTAAAATTATATCAACAGCATTTACAACAAGCATTTACAATGCAATAGGTTTCGCATTGACGTGAGTTTGAGCTATTGACATTGCAAATAACAATGCCTTTTTTGTTTTTTAAAACATAAATAAAAGGCATTGTTATTTACAATGTCAATAGCTCAGACTTGTGTCAATGCGAGACCTATTGCATTGCAAATGCTTGTTTTCATTGGAGTCTAAATGAGCATCTTAATCTGTAGCTGGACAATTATTCTGATCTAATTAGCTTGAGTGGGGATGGGGCAGGTGGCGGTCTGCTCTCTGGGCGAACCACAACCAGGTGTGTTCTGTGCTGGAACAGAGGCGCGTCAGCCGCTGCCCCGATAATTCAGAGGGACATAGTTATGCGTGTAGCAGGTGCAGTGACGCCGGGGCAGACTGTAGAAAGAGCCCCAGTCACCGTAAAAAGGAACCTGTTGCAGGAAGTGGAGTGAGGCGCTGCTTCTAACTTCCGGTCACACATTTCTCCGGCCCCTGTATGCCCGCCCCCCACCCTGGGGCACCCAAGGGCCGTGCGGGGGTTATGGTGCCTCTTGAAAGGTTGTTTTATATCCTATAAATATGCCTGTTTTGTTTTTACATAACCGCGTTATTGTAAATATAAAAACACTAGTCAGAGGAGCCCTCGCATTAAAATATCCCAGAACCATTTGTGGAAAAATAGATGCCCGTGATGCCTTCACCTGTGGTATTCTCCTTTGAATCGCTAAACTCGCCCCATTTAACGTAAAAGAAATACGGGAGCACAAACCTCTATCAAAGCAGGGGGGAGGTCAGATTGACATGGTGTTCATCTAACAATGTGTCCACTGTATGGTCAGGTGAAGTGTAATAAATGAGTAAAATGACAACTCAACGGGCGCCGAAAAAGTCTGCATTCTTTCAAACCCAAGAAGGCAGCGCCTGGCTCTGAGCCAAGAAAATATGGAAAACAAACAGATTTAAAAAGAAAAAAATATGAGGGGAGGCGCTGAAACTCAGTGCACAATACCGTTCACATGGAGGGGCAGAGATTAGGCCGGTTGGTTTCGGACTGTAGTTTTGGTGTCCCATGGAGATGAGGTTGGCACAGGGGATAGCGGGCGAGGCATCTAGAGTATGGCGGGAGTTCAGGAGCGCAACTAAAGCAAAGCACTATATGTGCATTGGGTTCGGGGGGGGATTTCTTCATACATGACTTATATGTAACACCGAATCACTACATCTATTTATCATTTCGATAAACTATATTTATCTGACAGGATCACAGCTCTCCGCGCACTGTGAACACCAGGTCACTTTTACCAATATAAAGCGTAACTTTTAGCCAACTCAATAGTACTTTATTAGCTGTGAAGGATGAAAGACTGAACCTACCCCGCCCGGATTCCAACCAGTGGCCGGTCATACGCAAAGACAGATGCCTCACATTAGACTCACGCCCCACCAAGCAATATGTCCCTAAGTGACCTGTGTGCTATACTGCTCGCTCGGGGAACTCTTCAAGAAGCAGGGAGAAAGCTGCGTAATTGCTGTGCAGCTAATCAAGTGCCAGTTGCCGGCAGTAGAGCCAATGGCAAGGTTAGGCCACGAAACCGAAACCACGGTTGTAGCGCAGGAGACGCCGTCGCCGTGCGCGTGCACGTTGGCTGTCCCTGCGCAAGCTGTGATGAGAAGACATGCCGAGCTGAGGTAGGGGATGTGTGTGTGTAAGCGCCGGGGGGCCAGGGGGTTCTGTATGTATGTGTGTGTGTGTGTGTGTGCATGCATGTGTGTATGCGCGGCTGCGGGGAGGGGTGGGGGGGTTCACTATATGTGTGTGTGCGTGTGTGTATGCGCGGCGGCGGGGGGGTTCTCAATGTGTGTGTGTGCGTGCGTGTGTGTATGCGCGGCGGGGTTGGGGGTTCTCTATGTGTGTGTGTGTGTGAGTGTGTGTATGCGCGGCGGCAGGGGGGGTCTGTATGTGTGTGCGTGCGTGTGTGTGAGTCTGCTTCCAAGGAGCTATGGGAGACAGGAAGCGCGCGTGACCTGATCCGTTTACGCGCGCGTGCACATCACTTGTCTCCTGTCTCCCTTGACTCCTGGAAAGCAGAAACGATTACAATAGAGTCTTGCAGCGGCGATCGCTTCGCGATCGGTTCGCAGTGCGAAACCTAAAAACGGAAAAAACCGTGACGGAAGATATTTAAAAAAAAAAAAAATCTAAAGCTGAAACAGAAGGCACTTGAAGAAATCGAGTAAAAGGTGTGGGAGAACTGTGTAATACCTACATTATTATTAAAAACAAAAGAGGGACGACTATTCTACAAACGAATACGGACAATTTAACACCTTTTCACCGACCAGCACCTGCCCCCCTGAATTTGGTAAAATGTTAGCAACTGGCCGATGTCTTTTTCTGAGAAAGGTGGCACTTCTACCTTGGAGCGAGTCGGGTAAACGACCATACAGAACCACACAAACATACAGGTGATCCCCAAGCCCGGGACGGTCACAGGCACTTTTTTTCCCATTCAGCCCAGGCTGGGGCGCAGTTTCGAGTTTCTCGCCTCTCGCTGAACCTGGGCAGCCTGCTAGGGTTTCCAGGCCTCGGAGCAGCCCTCGGGAGAGGCCGCGGAGCAGCCGCACGGCGACCTCCCTGCACTCCAGCAGCGGCGTGGCCTTGGTTTACAAGGAGGAGAGTCACTGCTGGCGACGGACCAGCTCTCGCAGAACTGTTAACTTAAACCAGAATGCAGACACTGTATATATTGTCTGCACTCTAACCGATTTTTGTCAGGAGCCAATTGCCAAACAGTGATATTAAAAACCTTTTCGATGCGCTCTCATGCTTCAACAGTCTCTTCATTTTCGGTTACACTTTCCCCTCGTCGGTGCACTTGCAGCTATCCCAGTCATTTAAATTTAGTTATGCTAGTTTGACGGAAATACGCACAATCTTTCCAGCTTTCAGCCTCGGTATTGAAGTCTGAAGCAGCCAGCGATGCATCTACGCCATGACGTACCCCCTGACCGTTATTCTACGTTAGTGTCCCAGCGGTCGACATGTCATGAACCGCGTCGTTACGTCATAACGTGCCTCGCTGGCAGTTAGTCTCAGTCATGACGTGTCACGAGCACCTTCTATCCCCGTTGATTAATATATTATAAGCTCCTGGCTGCATTTGAAATCCCCTTTAACGACCTGTTTTAGGCCGCGACTTCGCAGTTGGGACTCTAGCGTATGGCGCAACTACTTAATGTTCACTGGGAATGGCACAAGACCTCAACTGACTCCGAATACGCTCACGCTGTGCCACCAAGAAGGTAGCAACAACAGTAATGTTTAGTCATTTCGGTTATGTTTAATTCACTGTATTTTTCACTCGGCAGCCATTCAGCCAGAGCTGATATTGGAAACAAAGTCTCCGGGAACTCAATAGGGTTTTCACCTGGACTGTTTTCTACGGGCACCATCGGTATTTTAATGCCCCGGCGGCCGGCCGGTTCTCTATGTGTGTGTGTGTATGCGTGGCGGCGGCGGGGTTGGGGGGGTTCTCTATGTGTGTGTGTGTGAGTATGTGTATGCGCGGCGGCGGGGAGGGGTCTGTATGTGTGTGTGTGCGTGCGTGTGAGTCTGCTTCCAAGGAGCCATGGGAGACAGGAATCGCGCGTGACCTGATCCGTTTACGCACGCGTGCACATCACTTGTCTCCTGTCTCCCTTGACTCCTTGAAAGCAGAAACGATTACAATACAGTCTCGCAGCGACGATCGCTTCACGATCGGTTCGCAGTGCGAAACCTAAAAAGGGTGAATAGCAGGGGGTCGAGAACACAACCCTGTCTTATTCCCCGCTTTACATTAAAATTGGGGGTACACTCCCTGCTTACCCCGCAGCGCACACAGGCTTGCAGCTTTTCATAGAGGCGAGCTAAAAAGAAAATAATTGACTCTGGTGCACCGAGTTCTAACAGGACTGGCCATAAAATAGAGTGGTCGACCAAGTCAAATGCACTGCTTAAATCAGCAAAGCAAAGATATAAGGTGCCGAGCTTGGCCTTGGTGTATTTGCCAATTAGTAAATCTAGATTTAAGCATTGGTCTAATGTACCACGGCCCTTTGTAAAACCATACTGCGAGGTCGCCAGAATCCCCTTCTCGTCAGCCCACTCTTCCAACCTGATCAGCAACACTCTGCTCATAATTTTCACTGATGAGTCGAGTAAGCTGATTGGGCAGTAATTACATGCTGCTGACTTGTCCCCCTTCTTATAGATAGGCACAATAATAGAGTCTCCCCATGTTGGTGGAATCATGGTGGTTACTGCTGCATTAAAAACCAGAGTAAGTATAGGGCCCCATAACAGCGGGAGAGTCCTACAGACATCAATAGGAACCCCGTCCGGTCCCTGTGCCTTACCCCCCTTGCTGGCCTTAATACTGCATTCCACCTCGGCTAAAGTAATGTCCAATGGAACTATGGGCCATAACCTTCGGTTTACACCGTTTTGTCCAACAGCCTGAAATATAGCTGAGAAGTGAGTGACCCAGGCCTCACTGCTGACAATGGGCGCAAGGTGAGGGGCTTTATCTTCCTTAAGAAAGGGGGAGTTAACCGTAGCCCAAAACAGGCAGCAATCGGAGGTATCCGCTGCCTGCGCTAAATTATCCCAGGCTTCTTGCTGCAACTCCCTCTTCCTTTTGGAAAGAACCATTTTATAATCATATCTCAAAAGTGTTACTTTATGGTTATCCCTGGGTCTGAAAGCCAAAGCCTGATTCAATTGAGAAAGGAGGGCTGTACAAGCATGATCAAACCATCCATTTTTGTGGGCGGTTTTCCCTTTCCTGGTCCCAGTAAATATGGTACCTACAGTCTTGTTAATATTAATAAAATTATCTACAATAAAAGATGAGGCTCTCCCTGGTGTTAGGATGCCATTAATATCTGCCATGGATTTAGATATAATTAGGCTCATTATCTTCTCCGATTTTTCCCCGTTCCATCTTAACCTTGTCCCGTTTAATCAATGTGGTTCAATGTTAACTACGATTCTGAACGTCCGTAGTGTACTACGTTTCAAGATCTCAGTTTTCATTAAAATACGGTTATGGTCACTCAAGGTGGATTCCTCAATAACCGGAGTCAGACAATATGGCACAATGCTTGATGAAACCATAACATGGTCAATATGAGAATTACAGTTCCTGCCTGTATAGGTCGGAATTGTTTGGCCCTTGGCATCTTTGGCAGGCTGTAAGAGCTATAAATCATAAGTTGACAGTAAATTATTTATTGCCTCCCCATACTCATTATGTGGGAAATGTGGTATATTATCACCCCTGTTGTTTTGTATCCCACATGCCCTGGAAAGCGACATTGGGCAGATCGAAGAATTAAAATCCCCATACCAAATAAAATCAAAAGTAGTTTTTGCGTCTAATGCAAGCTTCAATACGGCACTTTCTAATTCAACTATAGCTTTGTGCCATGTGTTGTCGAAAATGTTATTGTAAAAATCAATTAAAAGCACCTCTTGGCCTTTCTTCTCGCGTATCCATAGGATTTGCGAATGTGTCCCTACAGTTAAGTGTTTAACAACGGTCAGCATTAGATTCAAAGATAATAGGTCAAGCAAACCACCGTTAGCTCTACCATACTGCGACTTTGATGCTTCTGAATGGTAGCATACAAACCCATCCAAACTCGGTTCTGTGGAACACCGGGTTTCTTGAAAACACAGGATGTCATATGATCTGTTCAAATCGGCCCACCTCAGCATTTTTTCCTTCGATGCCCCGCCGGCTATGTTCCAACTAACGATTGATATCCCCTTCATATTGCAACAATTGGACTGGTCCTGGGCAGTGAAACAATTAATACCATCCCCTCTGTGCTCTGCCTTGTCTAAACCAGCAATTGTATTATCTGCACCTGTGGATCCTTGGTCAATTGCCGTCCTCTCTATGGTAAAGACAAATTTGTGCCCACTGTCAATCATATTTAAATCAGCCTTTGGGGTTAGCTCCGGATCTATACATTTTTCGCTTAATTCGTTCACCTGGTTATTAGGAATCACACACATGGGAGACCCACAATCCTGTGTATGTCAGTCATTTGTATCTAGGGGGCTCAGGGCTTGATATCTATTCTGTACTGGAACCCCGAAGATTGGGCGATTAGTAGGTGTAAACGTAGGTGTAAAAGATCTACTTCTACGTTAAAGGGTGGTGCTTTAATATGGTGACTGTAGTAGTAGCCAGTGGGCGTACACATACACTGTTCTCATCATAGGTTAGAGAGGCCGCTCTTAACAAAACAGTTGCAACATGTTGGGGGTGTTTAAAATTAACAATGACACAATCGCCCCTGCAAGTCTTACTTGAATTGCCAATCCAATGTACCCGTCAAGTGGTAAGTATTTGATCAGAATAGGTAATTGGAAACCCACATGCTTATGCAACCAAGAAACTGTTTTGTTTTTAAGGGATTCGTGTGATTCTTGCTGAGGCTGGATCGGATTTAAATCAGAAGATGGTACATTAGTTCAAACAACTACATAGGGTGCACAGTCAGCAGGAAGATTAATAAAACGGCTTTTCTTTACTACTGTTACCCCGTCTTACTTTCTGGTACTATTATTACCTGTTCTTTCTGACGTGTTATTCGCAGGGGGTCAGGCGTAGTTTCTTTAGTTATGCTTAACCTCCCATTATGTGACTTTGGTGCATCTTTACTAACTTCAGGGCCCTTATCAACACCCCTACATCTTTCAGCCATACCAATGTGGGCATCCAGAAGTCCACCTAATCTTAACACTTCTGCTGACATCAGATCTAGTTTAACTACTAGGGGTTTAATGATATTTTCTAACTTGTCCTCTAGAATGCTGGCTAAAAATCAAATTGCTCAGAGTTTAAATTAACTGTGCCATTTTTGTCTATTAAATCCACATCAGGTGCGGTACTTTTGGGTGATATTTCAACTTTTCTTTTGTTATGGTTCCCCCCACGTTTAAGTTGCACTTTCCTACAAGTCCTCACTGCTCTAGGGGCCGGAAAGAGCAGTACTGGAGTGTCATGAGTTGAATCCAATATGTCCTGATTGGGTGCTGGTAGAATTGACACTTCCGCTGTTAAATCGACAGGGTCACATCTATCATCCAGTGGTAATGCCATCGTTGGGGTAGGGGGTGCAGAAGATAAAGCGGGAGGACTCCCCCGACCTAGCGATTTTCGCCGCTCATTGTTAATTTTATTAACTACTTTCACTAAGTAGTTATCCAGCGTGGCTTTTTGTTTGGACATGGTAGGCACTAGCAGCAGATCCCGATGTTTTTGACTATGAAGGGCTAGAGCTGCTGGATACAGTACAGGTATAGTTTATATCACCTCAGAGAGACCAATGGTGGTGCAAATCAGCCCAGTCAAAGAACAAGGTTAAAATAAATCAAAATGTCTCACTTGGCATGTGTAGGTAATCTATATAGCAACGACCAGGGGGCCAGGCCCAGCCCAGCCTTGTCCTGCCCCGGACTGCCACAGACTGTCCCGCCCTTGTCCCGGGCTTCTCCCGGCGCGCTACTGCGACGCGGGTACTGACGCGATGATTTATGCGCCTCCTGGGGCGCTTCCCCATGTGCGGCTTCCGGCCGCTAAGGCTGCTGGGAGTAGTAGTCCGCCACACGCTCTCCCCCTCACAGTGGCCGCTCTGGTGTTGTGAGAATGCGGCGGCGGGGGGTGAGCGGCAGGGCAACAGGACCGGCAAAGGGCAAGAGTTCGGCCTCGGCAGAAAGTGCACCCAAGATTGCAGGTAGGATCACAGGGTTCGTCACGTAGTTAAGCAGAGCCCCCGCTCCACCGCGACTGACGCGATGATTTATGCGCCTCCTGTCGCGCTTCCCCCGTGTGCGGCTTCCGGCCGCTAAGGCTGCTGGGAGTAGTAGTCCGCCACACGCTCTCCCCCTCACAGCGGCCGCTCTGGTTTTGCGAGAATGCGGCGGCGGGGGGATGAGCAGC
This sequence comes from Lissotriton helveticus, assembly GCF_964261635.1. Lineage (NCBI taxonomy): Eukaryota > Metazoa > Chordata > Amphibia > Caudata > Salamandridae > Lissotriton > Lissotriton helveticus. The sequence continues at coordinate 1,850,629,142 of NC_136068.1, forward strand.
AAGGCAACAGGACCGGCAAAGGGCAAGAGTTCGGCCTCGGCAGAAAGTGCCCCCAAGATTGCTGGTAGGATCACAGGGTTCGCCACGTAGTTCAGCACCAAACCAAATACAAAAATCTTAGGATATATCACATCAACCCATCTCTAAGTGGGGCACTTAGTAGTAATGTGCTATTAGAGTAAATACAGTAGAAGACGCACCAACAAGAAGAAAACAGAGGTGAAATGCCCGCAATGACATGTTGAATACACAGCTCAGAGCTTCAGCAGTTGGAACTGAGGTACTGGGATTGAGGTCTGTGGTCCATGTTGAGGAAGGCCGCAGTGATGCAGGCTCACCACGCTTTTACCTGACATGCTTCCTCGAGATCCTCAACCCACTGGCCCAGGGTGTCCTTTGGTGTACTATGAGCCAATGTGTCTGGTGAATCCTCACGGCTCCTGAGTGTTTCACTATCTCACAACAGTCCCCTTGTGGTTTCTGGTCCTCGTCTGAAGAGTCTTCCACTTCACACTGAGGCATTCAGCATCCTTTTTGTTTACAGAAGATCACAACTGCTTGAACCCTTTGATCCAAGGGATGTACTCAGTTTAGGCAAAACTACATATAGAGAACTGTCCTTGGTCAAGGCTCCCTTTAGTGGATGTCTCAGAGCTGCTTTTTAAAGTCCTGATGAAGAACAACCACATTCTTGAAGGAGCCTTATTTATTTTACTTTCAGGACATTAACGGGAAGCAAAAGTCAACCAAAAGACAAGCTGCCTGTCATTTTGAAGTGGCTGTCAGACTCATCTGAATACATCTTAGCAATCCTTGACAATGTTGCATGGTGGGAGGGTAATCACTTAGGCCCCGATTCAGAATACGGTTAGGAAAGCTCCCACTTATGGCCTCATTATGATGCGGTTAGGAAGGCCTCCTAAGGGCATTTGCTCCTTCCAAATCGGATCGGGAATATGTCTTCCCAACCGAGGCCAGATTATGATGTGGTTAGGAACATAGGCTCTCATATAAGTCAATGGGAGTCCAACCAAATCGTATCTGGAAGCATACGGATGTATCATACTCGGTTGGTTGGACTCTCCCGATCGAGTCGGTTGGGAACCATTTCCAAACTGATAAGTCGGGAAGATTTCCTGACTGCATCAGAATAAGGCCCTAAATGGTACATTAGTGGAATCAAAGGAGAGGCCAACCAAGAACTCTTTGTGAAGTTTCACCATTGTTAGGTGAGGCCCAGCACAGCTCTGGAAGAAAGTAATTTGGATTCTGCTGTTACAAATATGTCTTCGGCATGGCAGGTGCGAATGTATTTTTCCCTGTTCTCCCAGGTATTTAAGAGGTGGGATGGCTGAGCCCCCAGGAGGAGCAGCAAGTATTTTGTCACATCCCTAATGAGAAAGACAACCTTGTGGACAATCCACAGATAACTGTGTCCTCAATTAAACACCATTTACCTTTCAAATGGTCTCCCAAGAAGGCAATACACATGGAATAGGTCTCACACCTAGAAAGTTAGGGGCTGTAAGGTACCCCAGTTAAGAGGGACTGAATGTATATTAGAGTAATGTGCTGATATACTGGTTACCCACCAATGGTAAAATACATCTCTTCATTGTGAGAGGGAAAGACCCCTCTCTGAATATGGGGTGTAGCTGTTTGTGACTGTGGGTGAAGCTAAACTTCCTCACCAGCAGAGCCTGGGTGTTAGACCTAACAGCCTTAGGGTGGCCTCCCCCAAAATATGTGCCTAACTCCTCCACTTTTCAGACCTTGTTTTTGCTGGCTTGAGTTCTCTGTTCACTTTAGCACTGCTAACCAGTGCTAATGTGCTTCTGCTCTCTCCCCAAAACATGGTAATATTGGTTCATCCCCAAATGGCATATAAGTCCCTAGTAAATTGGTACCCCCTGTACCCAGGGCCTGTAAACTAAATGCAACTAATGGGCCTGCAGTGCTGATTGGCCACCCACTGAATTCGCCTTTTGACCATGTCTCATGCCTGCCACTGAAGAGTCTATATGTGCAGTTTTATTCTGCTATACTGACCTTGCAAAATAAACCCTTTACCAGTTTCAAACCTTTCTTTTTCATACATATAAGTCACTCCTAAGGTAGGCCCGGGACAACCTAGAGGTCTGGGTGCAATGAATTGAAAAGGAAGGACATGTACTTTTAAGTTTGATATGTCTTGGTAGTGAACCACTCTTAAAGTCGTCTTGCACTACTGCAAGGCCTATCTCTCCCATAGGCTAATATTGGGATTACCTTACTACAATTTATAAGTGTAATTTTCAATTGGGAAGAGATGAGAACCCCAAGTCTGGTGTCTCTGCATCCTAATTCAAAATCCTAGCTTATGGTGTAGTTAGATTTTAAATTACCATTTGGGAAATGCCACTTTAAGAAAGTTTGCACTTTCTACTTTAGCTGCCTGTCTTTGATCAGTCTGGACTGAGTGACAGATAGGTGTTGTGTATTCCCTCAAAACAGCCACATACAATGGGAGATTAGGTGTAACTTGTTGGGCCATCCCATGAGGATGGGAGGGAGGAGCTTGACCCAGCCTGACTTACACCAGAATACGCTGATTCCTGTTCCCACACAAAGGGTGGTTGCATACCCCTCTGTAGTGAGTCTGAAGCAAAGAAAGGAAATGAGTTCCTCTGTGAACTTTAAAGCCCTGTCTTTGGACTCTCCCCCACTTCAAAGTCCCTACTTGGGTATAAGTTAATGGACCTCTGATACCATCACTTTAGTACATGTCTGGACCTGTGAAGACTCTGCTGGGAAGAAGGACTGCTGCTTTTTTGGACTCATGCCTTGCTGTGGTGCTCTGCTGTCTGCTGTTGTGAGAAGGACTGTACTTGCATCACTTGAACCCAGCGTGACTCCAAGGGCTAGCTGTCTGGCCTCCTGATTTCCAGTCTCAGTTACATAACAGACTTCCAACCACCTTACAACCCAATTTCTAACACTGGTGAGGTACCTATGGTGCATTAAAAAATAGAGCGCCATTAAAAGCTGGTGATAAAGTAGTTGAGTTACACCTCACTAGCCTTATGGTAGATGACTGGCACAGTAAGGTATGGTGTGTGCTTGCCTTGTGAAAAATAATAAAAGGAATAGTAAGTGCTTCCAAGGTTCTGGTACCAGGGCTCTCCAAATTTTTTCTAAATGGACGTTAGGTGAGGATGCCTCTTCTAGAGCTCTGCCTTCATGGCGAATATGGATGGACTGGGGTTGGCAGTGGCAAGCCGGAGGTGGGAGAGAGACAAGCAACATCTATACCATACGTTATGCCTATCACTCTATACATCTTGCATATTACAAGGAACATTAATAAGATGTTTATTCTCTGTACTTAAAGGAAAGGAGGTGAGAACAGGTCATCACACATTTACTACGTACAATGCCACTGTGGGGCTCAAAGAGCTGCGTCCCACCCTTGGGGTGCCTTCCTACTAAAAGGTCTTGGATTTGTGGAAATCCTTAGTGGCCCAGGGTGCTAATTGTATTGTCCTAAGTGTATGTGCAAAGGTTGTAAGGCTTGAGATACCTGCCACAGCAAAGAGTCTGAATTAACTCGACTAGACAAAGGTTGTTGGTGATGCTGAAGCAGCATGGTCCACACCCCGGTGACAGACTGCAGCCAGATGATTGTCTGACTGACAACCATAAGTTGGAAAGAAGGAGCTGCAAGCAGGATGCCAGCAGTGGGCAGGAAAGAAATCAGTGAAGGAAGACATTGCATCACAATATTCAGAAATAGTAATATTCCTCCTATAATGTTCTAGGTGAAAACAACAGTTTATTAGTGTCAGTGTCAGGGAAATGAGGATCTCTCCTCAAGTAGATGGACTTTACCCCAATTTTTAAGATGGGTAAAGTGTTTTCTTTATTGCCTCCTGATCAAATGGAAATTGGAAAGCTATAGGCTTGCATTGTCCTTGCATCACGCCAAGACCTGGAACACCCTCCCCACCCTCCTACGGCCTACCGAAGACCTACTGGCCTTCAGAAGACTCCTCAAGACCTGGTTCTTCGAACAGTAGCAGCACCCACCCTCCCCCAGCACCTTGAGACCCTCACAGGTATGTAGTGCACTTTACAAGTGACTTGATTGATTGATTGATTGATTGACTTACTATGCCACGCAGAGCCATTTTGTGGGGTGCTGCACAGCATAGTCAATCTAAAGCATCACAAGGTAGGGCAAGATGCTGCCTTGCCTTACTTTGGCCTGGGACGGCATTCCATGGGTGGAGCATGGGTGTTTCCACTCATCCAAACATGTTTTTTTGCGCATTCCCCGGTTTACTAACATTAGTAAAGCTGGGAATGTGTTAAATGCTACCCTACCCAGGGGAGGTGTAATAAGGAGAACTATCTTTTATTTCACCTCGTTATTACTTTCTTTCCACTTGTGCTTCATTCTGAAGTGCACATAGACAGAGAGGAATGCCTCAGAGGGTCGTTTGTGCAAGTAGGTGTCCCTTCCTTCACAAAAACGATCCTTCCTGTAACGCAGTCACCCTTGCACTATGTCCCTAGGGTACCTGCTTTAGCACTAGGCTGTGCTCAGTGGGCCATCGCAGACAGAGAGAGCAGGAATGCACCATATCTTAGTAAATATGGTGCATATTCTGCTCCGTCCATTTGATGCAGCACAGTGCAACAAGTTGTTTTGCTGCGTTGCCTTTCGCCATGTATCAGTAAATGTGCTCACTAGTCTGTAATGAATTGAAGTACTGTGATGCAGAACGTACTGTATAAGAAAAGCATAAGATTCTAGGAGTTGAAGCTGAAAGAGATGCAGTGTCAGTCAACAAACCACAGTACCAGCGAAAACCAAATCTCTCCAGCCAGCATTTATACATCTGGATCTGAAGCATGAGGCTGGGAACCAACCCTCAAAAGAAAGTAGGAGTGCAGCACAACTTTCTCTCTCTAACTTGGGGACAGAAAGTGGAAGAGAGAGAAAAAATGTTCCTGTCTGTGGGGTTCTAAGCAAACTCTTATCCCAGGGTGATTGCCAGTATTGACAGCCACTTCCAGGGAAATGCAGGCTTCAGTCTCCACCAAGGACACTGTTCATCTATGCAAGCTTATTTCTGCATTATGTCCTGGCTTACTCTCATGATGTCAGGAGGTTAGATGATAGTAGGAAACAATCAGGGCAGGCTTTGTGTTTGTCTGTCATTGATGTGTAACCTACTCAGGAAAGGAGCTTCTATTAGTCAGGGCGACAAGGAGCTCTCCGACCACCTCTAAGACCTAGCCTGCCAGGCAACTGCTTCTGATCTTATAAGGGTTACAAGAGCACACAAGCTATCTCTCTCTGGTGAGCAACCTGACCCCCGGGCTCCTCTGGTTTGTCCATATCTGAATGTAATGGAGATCTTGTAGAGGCGTCAACCCTGAGCCACCACTGGCCTGTCCAGGGACAGAAAACATGCAGAATGTGAAAGTTGTGGGATAAAGATGACCAAAGTTGAGCTCCGAGATGATGGTGAGTGCCCCTCAGTTGCTAAGTTCATCATAAGACCCCACTGGACCATTTGCAAGCCACATAATCCTAAACTATGAAGTGGAAAAGATGCTTTTGTGATATTTATTCTACTTTTGAGAACATAAAGCAACATAAACCTTTGTTGAAGGAAGAATTCTGAATGTACCTGATTTATTGGTGCAGTAAAATTCTTCTCTCTGTTTCAGGCTCAACTTTAGGTACCCGTTCTCCTGGTACAACCTGAAAACTGAAGCAAGTGGAGTTAGAAGAGAAGAAACCATTAGAGTGGAATGCAAAGGGGGAGGAATGGGAGAGAGATGACGTGGTCAATCTATCAAATGGTCCTTCTACACTCCAAAAAACTGACAATCACAACACTTTGGATTGGCATGCTTACAGTTGCTCCTCATCAGAACATAAAAGTTTGGTAATAGAAGCTGAGAATGTATACAATATTAGACATGTAGTTAGTCATGGTTTGCTTGGATAGCATTGGTGCTATAGTTTTAGTGACCCTAAAACGAAAGAGTAAAAGAAGGGGAGGGGCAGGACAGGGTCTGTGCTCTAGTGGGAAAGAAGTAGGGTACCTGGAGTGGGAGTGACTGTATCTCTAGACTTTGCTGACCTCACTGGACCCCCTCTTTATGGTCATGTATCTCACTCTATGGATTCCAATAAAGAATGTTACCATGTGACTCCATGTCAGGAAAGAGTCAGTACACCACTCCTGAGGTTCATTTTAACAACAGAATGAATCTTTGGCAATATGGAATAAGTATCTCCCTCTGCTTGTGTGCAGTTGTCTGGTTCAATGACATTTCACATCATTCTTGCAATTGCAAAATTAAAAAAACATATAGCCATCTTACCACCCTGCCAAAGCCAAACCCATTGGCTTTTTTCCAATGTTTACTTATTATATGAAGAAACACACAAATGGTGATGGGAGTTAATGAATACAATCAACCAAACCACTGGCATTATCTTGGGATAGCAGTCTAATCAACTGTTCTTTATAACATGATGCTGGTGCAACAATAACAGCTTTCTCCAGACTTGTGGCACATTTCACAACTGCAGCACTGAACACTGGATAAAATGGCGGCTAATTGTATGTTGATCTTTATTTACACTATCAGGAAGATGGTATTTGTTGTCACATACATCCATGCAAATGAATGATTCCTTCAGGAGGGCCCCATTCATTGGGAGTCTCAGGGGACCTGCACCACAATCCGCAGGGGTGTGTGGACGTCATTTTGCACTAGGCCTTTGGATTAGAGTGAGCCTTCCTTTGTGGCCTACTCAGTAGCCATTGCTGGTAAAGGTGATGCCAAGCCTTGTACAAGTTGATTCAGAAGGGCCAACTTTTGTGATGCTTCTCTGTAAAACTATGCTCAGAGGCAGTTATGGAATGTAGATCAACATTGACTGGTGCAAGAGGTATGTGTGTGTGTTTGTGTGTGTGTGTGTGTGTGTGTGTGTATGGTTGTGTGTGTGTGAGGTGTGGGCATGTGTGTGTGTGTATGTGTGTTTTAAGTCTCTGGGATGGACTAATAATGCTTTGGTGGCGACTGAGTGAAGGCTACCTGGTTGTGAAGCTGAGTTTACCTTAAATATACCTCCTGTTCCTGAGAGGCGAAATAATATTATTCAATATTCTTGGGGATATTTCTGTTATTATTTGTGTATTCACCAACAAAAATGTACTCAATTATATATTTCTGTGAAATTATTCACTTACTCCAAATGCCAGATCCCACAACAGCCAGGACTAGTAGGAAACTCAGTGAGACAATTATCCACGGTGCAGGTCTCTTGAATTGGGGACTTTGCGCGTCAGCTGGAAAATACAATGAACAAATATACCATTATGCATCCTAATAATTCCCAATTCTGCACAATTTCAATCACTGTGAGTACATTTTCAAGCAATGAATATCTGGAGAGCTTCAGCTAGAGTCAGAGATCTTGGGTCACTCATCAATTTGCCACACTTGTATTACTGCTTGCCCATATGCTCTAAGGTGGTCGCAAAGGCTATATTCTCCGCTATTGTCAAATGTCTCTTAAAATTAGTCAACGGATCTTGTATTTCTTAAGTGTAAATAAAATATATTCTGATCAACTTCTTTCGTAAAACCCAGACTTCTTGCTCAGTGTCATGTTGTTCCAGGAGTTGCATATGATAATCCATCTGCTGCAAGATGTTCCAGTTCGGGCTGGACTGTTCCCACGAACGGTGATGGATTAAACCCAGATCCTTTGACTGGGTGTGAGTGTTTGATTGATTCAGATGCTCCGTCCATTACCACCCCCTTTTGTACCGCTTTAGGCCGCCATAAGTGTGGCAGGGTATGCTCAGACGTGAGTCCCTTGCTCACTTTGCCACTGGATTCAAGCAAGCCGGGCTGAAGACGGCTGGAATGCCAGAAACCGGTCCTCGGAAGCTTGTTTCCGGTCCAGGGAAGACATGGCTTGGCAGTTCGGGCTGGACTGTTCCCATGAGGCACAGGGTCAGACTGATTTGCATATAGCCATGTCTGAACTGGGGTGGCAGAGTGGGCTAAAGAACGGTGATGGATTAAACCCAGATCCTTTGACTGGGTGTGAGTGTTTGATTGATTCAGATGCTCCGTCCATTACCACCCCCTTTTGTACCGCAAGATGTTCCAGGGCACGTTTTTTCCTAGAACCCATTAAAATAATAATTTATCAAAGAGGTGCATCGCCTTTATGCCATGCTACCACTGTCAGATTTGCTTTTCCCTGCATGGCTTGATAAATCTAGAGTAACGCAACACAGCACAAATCTCCGCATTCTGTTACTCTGGCCCAGTGAAGCAGTCCAGGGGTGGAGCGTGGATGTTCCCACACATCCACCCATGAATCTTCCCAAATTCCGAGATTTACTATCACTGGTAGACCTGGGAATGCAGCTACATGCTACGCCTCCCCAGGGGGGATGTAACAAGGAGAAATATCTTTCTTTCTCCGCATTTTACCTCGTTTTATGGATGATACATTCTGCAGCACAGATAGAAGGAGGAAAATGCCTCAGAGGATTCATTTTGTGCAGGAAGGTGTTCCTTCCTGCACAAAGACAATTCTGTCTGCAATGATGGCACCCACGCTCATGGTGCAAGGGCGCCATTGTTGGCCCTAGCCTGCCAAAAGGGTGGCAGTGCAGAAGAAAAGGCAGGAATGCACCCTATTGCCTTAAATATGTCACATTCCTGCCCCTTCCCTGTCACTCATTGCAGCATAGCAAGGTGACTTGATGCTCTGCATGAATTTTTCATAAATTGTATGTTCATAAATAGGCCCCTTAGTCCCAAGTTTGCTTGTCACACCGACTCAGGCACAAGTAGATTTTCAGTCGAATCATCTCAAGCCTTGCTCAAATTTTCCACTGACCTTGTGTATTTTTATAGGGAGAAGTTCACTAACTAACACTGGAAACATTTGTGGTAAAACTCCAGGGGGCATATTATCAATCCCATATCGCCACCACAAAGTCACTTTTTGTGACGTTGTGGTGGCGATAGGGTCAGCTCCCTTTTATCAAGGCAGCATTAAGTCACGTTAAGTGGCTTAACGCTGCCTTGATAATAGTGCCCCTTTCACACTAAATTAAGCGTGAAAGAGGCGTGCAGTGGGTGTTGCGGTGGGCATTCCACCACAATACCCATTAAATTTGACGCTGCCACCTATTATCAATGGTGGCGATAATCGGTGGCAGGGCCGAACTTAAGACCAGGAAAATCCTGCTCTTAAGATGTGAAAAGAGGAGAAATGCTTTATTTCTCCTCTTTTTTGCTTTTTTCATGTGTGCTGCCATGGTTTGTTTGGTAGTGAGACAAAATATCGAAATTAAAATATCGATATACAATAATATCGATGTTTTAATTTCGATGGTATAGAATATCGATGTCCAAAATATCGACAGACAGAATATCGTTTTCTTTAAGGTTTGTATGTTACTAATATCGAAAATATCGAAATTTACTAATATCGAAATTTTGTTTAGTGTTATGTATTTTATTATTTTGTTTATATGTTTGTTAAATATGTTTTGTAATGTATGTTAGAAAATTAGTAAATTTGTTTACATTTTGCGTTTTAGTATCAGAGCGGGTTGTGGGTTTATAGGGGAATAGGGTGGGAAGTAATTTAATAATAATTAATTAATTAATATATGTTTGGAAATATTTTTAATTAATAATTAATTGGTAATTAATTCATATTAATTAGTTAATTAATTAATATATTTTAGTACATATTTTTAATTAATATTTAATTGGTAAATAATTTATATTAATTAGTTAATAACATTAATTAGAGTTAATGTTTTAATATATATATTTTTTTATTGTTAATTAATTAATTGGTAATTAAATAATATTAATTAGTAAATTAAATCAATTAGAGTTAATGTGCTAATATATTAAATTTATTGTTATTGTTAATTAATAATTAATTGGTAATTAGATATTATTAATTATTTAATTAAATTAATTAGAGTTAATGTGCTAACATATTTAATGTTTTTGTTATTGTTAATTAATAATTATTTGGTAATTAATAATTATTAAGTGATTAAATGATGTGATTTATTTATGTGTAGTGGGTTGTGTGTTTATAGGGGGATAGGGTGTGATATAATTAAATGTAATTACTTAAAGAGATTGTATTTATGTGTTGGTATTTATTGTTAATTAATTAGTAATTAATATGTGTTAATTAGTTTATTTATAATTACATCAATTTAGTAATATTAATTGTTATTAATTGATTCATAGAAATGTATATTAATTTAGTTTTTTTGTATGTGTAGTGTGTTGTGTGTTAAAGGGGGAGTCCCTACTGTTGCACCCTCTGGAGTGGGAATAGTAATTTAAACCCCTACGCTATCCAACGCTTTCCCTACTGTTGCACTCTCTGGAGTGGGAATAGTAAATTTTACCCCTACGCTATCCAACGCTTTCCCTACTGTTGCACCCTTTGGAGTGGGAATAGTAATTTTTACCCCTACGCTATCCAACGCTTTCCCTACTGTTCCACCTTTTGGAGTGGGAATAGTAATTTTACCCCTACGCTATCCAACGCTTTCCCTACTGTTGCACCCTCTGGAGTGGGAATAGTAATTTAAACCCCTACGCTATCCAACGCTTTCCCTACTGTTCCACCCTTTGGAGTGGGAATAGTAATTTTTACCCCTACGCTATCCAACGCTTTCCCTACTGTTGCACCCTCTGGAGTGGGAATAGTAATTTAAACCCCTACGCTATCCAACGCTTTCCCTACTGTTGCACCCTCTGGGGTGGGAATAGTAATTTTTACCCCTACGCTATCCAATGCTTTCCCTACTGTTGCACCCTCTGGAGTGGGAATAGTAATTTTTACCCCTACGCTATGCAATGCTTTCCCTACTGTTGCACCCTCTGGAGTGGGAATAGTAATTTAAACCCCTACGCTATCCAACGCTTTCCCTACTGTTGCACTCTCTGGAGTGTGAATAGTAATTTTTACCCCTACGCTATCCAACGCTTTCCCTACTGTTGCACCCTTTGGAGTGGGAATAGTAATTTGTACTCCTACGCTATCCAACGCTTTCCCTACTGTTCCACCCTTTGGAGTGGGAATAGTAATTTTTACCCCTACGCTATCCAACGCTTTCCCTACTGTTGCACCCTCTGGAGTGGGAATAGTAATTTAAACCCCTACGCTATCCAACGCTTTCCCTACTGTTGCACCCTCTGGGGTGGGAATAGTAATTTTTACCCCTAAGCTATCCAATGCTTTCCCTACTGTTGCACCCTATGGAGTGGGAATAGTAATTTTTACCCCTACGCTATCCAACGCTTTCCCTACTGTCGCACCCTCTGGAGTGGGAATAGTAATTTAAACCCCTACGCTATCCAACGCTTTCCCTACTGTTGCACTCTCTGGAGTGTGAATAGTAATTTTTACCCCTACGCTATCCAACGCTTTCCCTACTGTTACACCCTTTGGAGTGGGAATAGTAATTTTTACTCCTACGCTATCCAACGCTTTCCCTACTGTTCCACCCTTTGGAGTGGGAATAGTAATTTTTACCCCTACGCTATCCAACGCTTTCCCTACTGTTGCACCCTCTGGAGTGGGAATAGTAATTTAAACCCCTACGCTATCCAACGCTTTCCCTACTGTTGCACCCTCTGGGGTGGGAATAGTAATTTTTACCCCTACGCTATCCAATGCTTTCCCTACTGTTGCACCCTCTGGAGTGGGAATAGTAATTTTTACCCCTACGCTATCCAACGCTTTCCCTACTGTTGCACCCTCTGGAGTGGGAATAGTAATTTAAACCCCTACGCTATCCAACGCTTTCCCTACTGTTGCACCCTCTGGAATGGGAATAGTACATTTTACCCCTACGCTATCCAACGATTTTCCTACTGTTGCAATATGTGGAGTACGTATATATATTAATTTATATGTAGTTTTTCATTTATTTTAAATGTATATGTATTAGTTATAATTTTTTTAATGTTTTAATGTTTTTATTTAATATTTGTAAAATTATATGTATTTTTAAACTATTTTTACAGTATTATTAATACATTTAAAAAAACGATATTTTTACTTTCGATATTTTTGTACTACGATATTAAATTTTCGATATTTTGGTACTTACCTTTATGAAGATATAACTCCGATATTTTTGACTTCGATATTTTTGTATCGATATTTTTGTAGGTAGATATTCTGTCTGTCGATATTATGTCATAGATTCGGTTTGTTTATGTACAGGGAGGCTTCCCTTCCTGTACATGAATAAACCTTTTTTTTAAATGCCATTTTGTAACTTACATGTGTGCTGCATGAAGGAGCACACACGTAAGTTAGAAACTGGCATTTAAGGTTTGTTTATGTGTAGGAAGGGACACCTTCCTGTACATAAAAAAACCTCCCTGTACGCAGACACCCTTGCACTCTGGTGCAAGGGTGCCTGCATGCCATCGCAGAGGGAAACGCAAGGCTGCACTATATCCTTGATAATATGGTGCAGCCTCGCGTTTCCAAAGTGGTGGAGAGAGGCGTTAACCCAAGAAGGCTAAAGCCTCTCTCCGCCACTTCCTTGCTAATATACCCCCAGATGCTTTGCCAGTCAGAACAGTGGAAAGCTTGCAGTATTACTGTGTTGACTCCTGGTCTAATCAGTGGAACCACTTCAAAGGAATATTGCATCAGAATAAAAACAAAACCTGCAGAATCGGTATTTACTCAGAGGTTATTACTACATCCAAAAAATTGCTAGTTCGGACCAGTAATATTTTCTTAGTTATGACTAGTCTGTCAATCTGTGTGTTCAACCAGGTGCAAACAAGTTAGTCGGATATTTGTCGGCACCCTGTCCTTTTGCCGAGTCAGTTATCAAAAGCCTGAACTCTGATAAGCTTTTGTAGTGCACCAACCTTGTATGTGCATAGCAGAGACCACAAGTCAATTCGTGGAAGTCACTTTAGACATTTCAAGCTTGTCTAGAGTTCTTTTATTTAAAATTTTATTTTGGGACATTTCCTAACAAAACATAATTCCAGAACACTGAATGTTTCATCCATTGAATTTTTAGCCTAGAGGATTTTCAAGCTAGTTTTTCGAAGTTTAATTGTGTAACGCCATTCTTTAAAAATATATATTTTTTTATTGCAAATGTAATCAATAATAAATACATAAATACGAGGAGCTGCATCCATAAAACACAACCTGATAAAAAGGAGCTGGGGACCCATATCTAACCAATGGTATTGATTATCAATTTGTCCTAAATTTATCAAGACAACATTCAACATAATATGTTGCAGGTTTCATCAAAAAGCTGTTTAATAAATAAAATGACCAACCCTTATTCTTTCAAGCACATCAGGACCGCCCCCACCGTTTAATAAAGTGGCAAACATTACATTCCAACTTTCTTCAAATCATCACATACCATAAAGAAAACGTATTCAAATTAGGCTTCATCGGGATCTATCTCTATATAGCTTTTTCAATGACGGTTCCCCATTTTCTGGCTCTCCGACCTTCCCGTTTCATCGTAAATTACCTTTTCAAGTTCGAATATTGACAGCAGCCGAGCGAGCCACTGTTGACAAGAGGGAGCCATTTAATAATTTTCAATGCCCCTGTATCTACCAGCTTCAAAATATCCTGCCAATCTTGCTAATCGATCAAGCTACTGAAATCATGCCCTCGTCCATTCAACAGAAAAATTATTTGAATCTCCTCATGAAAAATATTTCTTTCATCATTCAAACACCCCCTTGCGCCCAATCCCCCTCCCCGTTGGCCCAATGAGCATTCTCCCCCCATTAAAATCCTAAAACAAGCAGGTCATCACTGGCCTGAATGATGAGAACTGTGCTCCCCTCTCCCCCCACTCAGTGCCAGTGACCAGACCATGTCCTTTCCTCGTGAGAAATCATGAACCAAGACCACCCCTTCTAATGAGAAATCTTATTCGTGGCCTCGCACCAGGTTGTGAGACCAGACCACAGACCGGCGTCTGCGAGGGATTGTTCTCTCAAGTCACCAACTTTGATGTGCAAAGTCTGACACGCTTGTAGCGAAGATGCCAATGTTCGCTATAATGCCAATGCCAATTAAACAATGGGATAACCCAGTTACGTGCAGAACCTGGGGATAGATACATCAAACATGCAGAGGTTCTGCCACAAAAACAAAGTGCAATACACTCTTCTTCTGTCCCCTTATAAGGTAGATTTCTGAACACGGTATTATGCAAGTACTCAAGCAGGAATGGTACCACTATCTGTTTATGTGATTTTTGAATAATACTATGGGGCAGATTTACAAGTACTGGAGCATCCCTACATATTAGCAAAGACGTGCCAGTTAACTTGCGTGATGGAAAAATAGCCTTGCGCCACCATGGATGTGCCGCATTTACAATGCGGTGCATCGTGGCGCAAGGATAGACAGATGCATGACGCATCTTGTCGGCATAAGGGCAGCGCATTGGTGGATTCGTGTCGCAAGTACAACGCAACTCCAGCAATGGTTAGGAATGCCTATTCCTAACATGATGAGTCATTCCTTTTGCCTGCTTCCAGCAGGCACAAGGTTTTGACGCAGTCGCGTCGTAAAAGTGACTCAGTGAAATCTTGTAGATTTCACTGCGTCACTTTTACGAGGCTTCCTTGCGAAGGAACGCTCACCCTGCATACATTATACCTGACGTAGCACAGGGCGTTACAACGTTACGCATCTCCCTAGATGCATCACATTGTAAATATGATGTAAAGTGGCACATTGTTTACGACGCCGCTGTGCCACAGAAGTGACACAATGGTGGCGTAAAGTCAGTGCAAGAGGCTTGTAAATCTGCCCCTTTGTCTGTTTACATGTGTATGTATGGTGACATGTTCCTTGTATTTGTGTAATGCCATCAATGGAATAATCACTTAAATCTCCAATGTATGTATAAATAATGATGTATGCCGTATTAAGGACACAATGTGAAGGAATTTTTTTCATACTGTTTTAAAATGTCCACCTAATGAGTATAGTACGCAAATCCCTTCTCTTTACTTTCTGGCTGCACAAATGGATTTTCTATGGTGCGATGTATACCTTTGGATGAGAACCCAGTATATCTATTTAACACTGGATTGAATGATTTCTGCACTTCAAGCTCTACAATGTATGTCATTACGATTTTTGGAACAAATGTATAATCTTGATGTCTTTTTCGTTAACATCATCTACACACTGTCTTTTATATACACTGGACCCATATGTAGCCCGCAAAGAATTTTCTCTCAGCCATGACAAGCTCATAGGAATTTGCATTCCTAACATGCTTGCCATGCACAAGGACGCAAGCTGGACTCAGTCGGTCATTGGCACAAAACTATTTCAGTGAGAGCATTGCCCCACTCAGGGAGGACGCTACTTCAATAACACCTCTGAAGAGAAATGTCTCAAATTGGCCAAATTCTTCGACGAGAAAATCCAGAAAATTCTTGCATCCCTACCCCCTGCCGACCTCAGTCTCGCTGAGGAGGACTGCACCAACTCGAACCCATCCACCACCCAACTAAATTCTCTCGCCCCGGTAACCATGGAAGAGGTTTTAAATACGCTAGCTACAATCAAAAGCGGCTCTCCTAGCGACCCGGTACCCTTACGCATCCTAAAAAAAGTGGCCCCTACGATCGTTCCTCCTTTAACTGACCTTATCAACTCCTCACTGCTCCAGGGAAAAGTCCCCCCCAGCTGGAAAAAGGCCGTTGTGAAAGCGCTCCTTAAAAAACCTTCACTTGACCCCCTGGACATGGCCAACTATAGGCCAATCTCCCTCCTCCCCGGAATAAGTAAAATCACCGAAAAGCTAGTTAACAAAAAGCTCTCGCAGTTTCTGGAGTCTAACAACTTGCTCAGAAGCTCTCAAACCGGATTCCGGCCAGGTCAAGGCACTAAAATCGCCCTGCTTGCGGCAGTGGAGGAGGCCATAATCATTTTGGACGCAGGAGGATCAGTGGCAGTGATCCTCCTGGACCTCAGTGCGGCCTTTGACACTGTCAACCACCGGGTCTTAATCCAGCGACTCAAAAACATCGGGGTGGAGGGCACCGCCCTGGCCTGGTTCACATCATTCCTAGACCATCGCTCCTTCCAGGTCTGGGAGATCGACACCCGCTCCCCCACAAATAACCTCCACTGTGGAGTGCCACAGGGCTCATCATTAAGCTCAATGTCTACATGTCCCCGTTGGAGGAGGTGGTCATCCCGTTCGGAGTGAAAATTATCAGTTACGTGGATGACCCTCAATTAGTGGTGTCTCTATCTCATCCAAACCAGGAACCCTCAAACCTTCACAGCTGCCTTTCCGAAATTCAGGGTTGGATGAACAGCTCGTCGTTTAAACTCAACGGATCAAAAACTGACATCCTACTTCTTGGCCAAAAGGGGCCCTCCCTCCCTCCTAACATCTGGCCCCCCTGTCTGGGTGAACCTCCGGTCCCCAAGACCGAGATCAAGAGCCTGGGAATCTGGTTAGAAAAAGACCTGTCCTTCAGGACCCAAGCTAAAAAAATTGCTGGGACTTGTTTCGGGCTCCTTAGATCCACCAGGAAAATTCTGCCCCTGCTCCCCCCTGGTTCCCAGAAATTGCTCATTCAAGGCCTCATCCTTTCAAGGCTGGACTATAGCAATGCCATCTATCTGGGTGCTCCCGAAACAACCCTCAACAAACTGCAAAGGATCCAGAATGCCGCGGCCCGGATACTCACCAACACTCCGGCTAGATCCTCGGCCAAACCAGCACTGAAGTATCTTCACTGGCTCCCAGTGAGAGAACGTGTCAAATTTAAGGCCCTCTGTCTGTCCCACAAACTCCTGCAGGATAAAGGCCCCCCTATCCTCAAAAAAATCATCAGGCCCTACAAAGCCACAAGATCTCTTCGCTCTGATCATGAACACCTTATCACTATTTTCAGAGTGAAGAGAGCACGCACTGGCGGACGGCGTTTTTCTGTCAACACGTCCCGCCTATGGAATGCTCTCCCCCGTAATCTAAGGATGGAACCAGATTACCTCCGGTTCAGAAAACTTCTGAAAACTGACCTGTTCCCCTGATCTCCTTTTCCTTCCCACCCCATTATGACACCCTCTGGACTGTCTTGATTTTAGCGCTGGGATGCTTACGGGTTACTACGCGCTTTACAAAACCCTTGACGCCAGAGGTGAGTTCGGGGATATTTTACCAATTCTTTTTTTTCTCCAAAATATACCTTGTCATTGTAACTTGGATTATATTTCTATCATTTTCCACAGGGTTGAAGGGAGCAAGGCTGCACCTGCACATTGCCAAGTTGTTGTTTTATATGGAGGCTAGCTACGAGCCCCTAATGATTCTTTAAAGTTTTAACCACTGAGGAATGTGAATACACAGATGACCCCGAGCGCACGACGCCGGAGGTTAGTGATGATAACTATGTGGTTCTTCAAACATTTTTCACTTCAACTGAGATGTCCATAAGCACTTATTTACTATTGGGTGAATTATGTATTTTTGTAGATTCTTTAAGAGCACGCTGTGTCTTTCGTCCTGGATTATACTTACCAGAGAGATTATATCGGAGACAGTATGAACCCCTGCACAAGGTATTGTCCATTCTTGTATATGCTTTAACATATATAATTTATTTTTATTTTCCTGCATCACCACAATAAGGTTTTTACTGTAATATATGTTTTTGATAGGAGGATTCCATCTGTATAATATATAAGCAGTTCGCTTTGCACTGTCGGCAAGGTTCACTCTCTTGGTATTCCTTTGGAACCACCACACAAGGTAATAATAGAACTAGAGACCTCACCCATATCACCACACCGATCTGCTGTCTAAACCCAGATTTTAAAGTACACTCATTTCTCCTTCTATGCAGGCAATTCACAGATATTGTTTTTAGTCCTGATGAAGAACCCATAATGATGTTTCTTTATTCTCACACAAACTAAAGGGGTTGAAACGTCAACATTTATTTATGATATCAAGCGTTGCAGCCCAACCTGACCATCACACACTAAAGGATAAATTCTATTTCATGTTGAGGGTGTTTTCATCACGAATATCACACTGTGCCTAAATGTATTATTTGCTATATGTCTTATTAGTTATGTTTCAATTGTATTGTGATGTACGTGTAAACAGTCTTTTTTTTCACTTCCCATGTGTCTCACCTATGCAAAAATCAGAGTTTGATCAGTTGTATCTTTTGTGTGTATTACGTCCAGTGCTTTATCAAAAATAAGATATTTTTCTTATAAACTTTAATAACATTTCAATTGGTGCAATTGGTTTGTTTTGCAAAAAACAGTGTTTAGACAGATCCATACAAATAAAAAAAAATTGTTTACAATTTATTGAAGGAACACCTTATGAGGGGACAGAAGAAGAGTGTATTGTAGTATGTTTTTGTGGCAGCACCTCTGCATGTTTAACGTATCTATCCCCAGGTTCTGCACGTAACTGGGTTAACCCATTGTTTGATAACGTCCTTGGGGCTAAGGCCTGGAACTTGCTTCTCTGCCATCTCTGATCCACGCATAGAGAACCTTGCTTTAGGAAATTACTGAAAACCTGGATTTTTGCAGCCCAGGATTCCCGGTGCCTCTCGTTGATTTAATCCCCCGCAATAAACCTCAGCAGATTTTAACATTACTAAATCGCTGTCCAGCGCTGGATGCTCCCTTGGAGCGATGGTCTCACTATGCAAATAATACATACAATACTATTAAAGTTTGCACTTCTCTGGATTTACTGTATTGCACTGGATGGAGCACAACAGAGGCCTCAAAGCCTCGTTCTGACGCTCATCCCTTTAACAGTAATTGGCATTTACTGACCCTATTCCAGCCATGTAGGAAGCAGGGTTGGCCCTGAGCCCTCTTCACCAGTGCTTCACATACCCAGGTGCTGCCCCACTAGCATCCTGAAGGGGGTGCTGTACAATCACTGGTGGTGACCACGTACAGGAGGCTGAATGTGGTTTAGGTACCAGGATGCCAGCCGTGTTAGATGCAAAGATGTAAGCATCGCGAGGGCAGCTCTCTGCTCTGGACAGGATGTAGGAGCGGTCAGCGTGTGCTCTTCACACACTTTGCTGTGGTTTTGGTGATTTTGGCTTGAGTTTCATTGCTGACGCAGTTACTCATTAAGCATTCACATCCCTTCCTACCACAAAGATGACAACAATAAGTGGCATTATATGTCTCAGAATGTGCTGCAAGCGATGCTAAATCTGTAAATGAAACAGCAAGGGGTGCAACTAGGCCTAAACTTGGGGGTGGGGGCTACAACTTCAAGCACCAGGGAGGAGACAAAGTGGTGTCAATTCAAGAAAACAGAGTAACAAACTGGGCACTTTATCACAGTGGGAAAAAAAGAATACAAAAGGGCCTCATTTATCAGGTTTTGGCATAGTGCAGTTCAGCAAGTCACCTTGCTCTGCTGCCCTACATCAAAGTGAAAGGGTATCAATGCACCTTATTTAATCAATATGGTGCCTTCCTGACCTTTCCCCCTGCTCTGTTGCAGTTTCGGCAGCCTAGCGCTAACACATTCTGCAGCACACATGGAAAGAGGAAAAAACAAGGAGAAAGAAAGTAATTTCTCCTTGTTGCGCCTCCCCTGGGAATGGCCTAAGGTTTTTCCGCATCCTCTTGATGACATTGTTTGGTAACTCTGGGAAGCATCAATATCCATGGGTATTGCGCGGGAACACCCAATGCAATGCCAATGGAATGCTCCCTAGTGCAGAGTAAGGCAACGTAGAGATTTGCGCTGCCTTGCCTTACTCCATATCTATGAGCCCATACAAAGCCACACAAAGGGTATTTGTGTGACCTCATGAATATGATTTTCGAGTTTGCGCCACAGGTTGCTCATAAATATGCCCCCATGTTTTTGTGTATTCCTGACAGAAGTTTTAATATATAAGACAACTTCTACAGAAACAGGAAAATATGTTTTCACAACCCCTTTTGAAACGTTTAGGAGAATTTTATCATGAAAGGACAATGTGCTCATTATAAATGCATCATTATATGTCCAGAAAGGCAACCCTGCCTTTATATTGATCAGCTCTATGGGGTCAATTACGATCCGCCCGCCACCGTAACGGTAAACGGGACTGACAGCCAGATGCGGCGGTACCGCTAGGCTCATTAGGATGCGACCGCCACCCTGGCGGTTGCATCTCGCACATTTTACATTGCAGTGGGCGGTGCTGTAAGCAGCACCCGCTGCAATGTAATATATGCATGTTGTGTATTGGCATGCACAACGTGACAGGCACCATGCGGTGCCTGTCGCCTTGTGCATGCCAATGAAGGGGGTGTTATATTCTGGTCTTCTTCTTCTCTGCTGCTCACCCTGTGTGTGTGATGTCATTAGAATGTTCATGTATGCATGGTTTGAATGTGTGGTCAGTTTGAGTGAGTGGGGCTGAGCAGCTGGATGCTGCTCCCGGCGGGGCCTTCCTTTCTACCAACTATGACTAATAAACCAACTTAAGTATACCTACGATTATTGGATCTACTTATTTTACAATGTACATTTAAGTTTGTAACAATGGCGACGAGGGAGAAAGAACTACGTGTGCAAGAACTACATTTGAAACTTGAAACATGGAACTACAAATATGATTGAAAATTAACTATGAAAAAAGCTTTAAGAAGACAAGCAACGCTTTTGATGCCCCACCGGTATCATGTTACATCTGACAGCCTACTGAAGACATCCATAAAGGTATGTTTCAAGCGTTGGACTTTGTGTGGCTTATTGTGTTTTAAAATAGCAGATTTAATTATCTGGACTGTCGGACTTTGACATAAAAAAGGAGGAGTTTCAGCGTGAAGGTGTATTTGACATTGTGGGGCTGGTATGCCTGGAAATCCATTGCCATTTGTAACATACTGTGCTTTGCCTACCATATTTCCAACAGTCGTTTTCTTCAGCTGAAGATCTGTTTCTTGGCCGGCTGAATGCTGAATGATGATGCAACAGAATACTGCCACAATATTGGTGATTCTGTAGAACGCGCCGTCATCTATGGACGCGCGTCGGCGTCATGAAGGGTCAAGTTCATGCAGTGTTTAAGCGCACGTACGTGCATCATTGGCAACAACTGTCATGGCAGGGTCAAAGAGCGTCGAGATTACGCCTGACTAACTGCCTAAGTCCTTCTTTCATTGTGCTCCTGTCTCCTCAGTTACATCGAGTGGATTTTCAGAGTGTTCTTCATGAGAAAGGTACTGTTTTAATAGACATTTTGACCGAGTTGAATTTTGAAACTGCCACAGATCGCTCACCGGAGCTGTTTTCTTTGAAAACTTCCAACATTACGTACTGCATACATTAATTCTGTTCCATATGCTCCATCTAGTGTCTATTTTTCATTATGGCATTACTACAGGAAAATTATTATCCATGCGATTTAGACACTGTGGATTCAATTATTTGAATGTCATTTACCTGCCTTGCTGAAGAAGTGGAGCTGTTTATCGTGACAACGATGACTACTTTTATTGTTTTGGTTTCTTATTTTGAATTATTTGCTAATCCCATGTGTATTTTTGATGATATGTTTATGGTAGTTTACATGTTGTGTTCAGAGAGACTGATTTAGTTTACTTTTACTGCATGGAACTGTTTATGTGCTGAGATCTTTGTTCATGTGCCTCTTTACTGTCATTTTAATGGGTTAATTTATGTTTACTGAATTGAGCTACTTATGTACTAAAACTTTTGTTCAGGTTCTCATTTGATTTCTTTAAGTGATGATTTACTATGCAAAGTCCTGGAAAGCTAGATTTTTTTTTTCTTTTATGGTAATGAACCACATATGTGCTCATTTCATTTGAGGAGTTCATTCTTTGTAGTGTTTGCTTTATTTGGTTGAGCCATATAAGTGCGCTATTTGAGTTGGGATGCTCAGTTTAATTTATTTCTTAGTAGGAGCGTGTGATTCTACTATATGTTTTGGAACTACTATTGGTAGGTGTTGAGATTTATTTTGCTGTATGTTTTTGATGAACCACTTTTTCTTAATGCTCTATTATAATAGAGGAGTTCACAATTTTACTGTGAGGAGTTGTGCAGGAGCTACATTTTTATTCTATTGTATTGAACCACTTTTAGTGCTCAAAATGTTTTGAGGTGTTCAATTCTAGTGTGAATTTTCTGAAGATTGGTTTTTCCAATTTGGATTTTTAGTGTGTATCTTTTGCCGAGCCACATAGGTGCTCATTGATTGAGGTGCTCCATCTCTTTCAAGTTAAATTAAATGGGGCTGCAGAGTCCTCAGTTCTGTTCATTCTCAGTTTTATACATGATTTATATTGTTGAACCACGTAAGTGCTCTATTCAGTTAGAGGTGTTCAGCTATACAGAGAGCCGCTGGGAGTCATGTACCTCGTGCGGAATGTTGTAATTTGAGTACATTAACTTGGGGTGTCATGTACCCCATGCACTAGGAGTTATGTGCCTTGTGCTGTGTGTTTTATTTTAAGTGTGTTTCAGGTAGCGTGTGGGGAAGTTATGTACCCCTTTGATATGTGTTTATGGGTATACCCCATGCCATTTGTTCTACCTTGTTGTGTTATATTGTAGACTGTTTTGTGCGGTGTGTTGCTTTGCTTAGAACTGCTGCGTCCTATTTTTGTTATTCTATTGGAATGCCATTTTATCTAGTTTGGTTCCCTGTCTATTGCTTTTCGTGGCAGTCTGGCCAACTGGCATGATTTGTGATTTTTAGGGTTTTGGTTTGTGATGGGGGATGGTGGTTATGTGAGGTCTAATTTGTCAGATTGTATTGTTATGTGATGTCTTTGGCATTAGTTTTATGCGAGGTGATATTATGCCTCTTTTCATGTTTTGTGCAAGAATTCCTATATTATGCTATATTGCTATTTCATAATTTTTATTTGTAGTCATTCATTTATTTGTGTTGACTGCTTATTTGAAATCCTGACCTTGTCATTGTCAGGGCATACTGTATTTATTTCCTCTTGCTTTCTTTTCTTTGTTTTAAAAGAGGGAGATGTGTTATATTCTGGTCTTCTCCTTCTCTGCTGCTCAGCCTGTGTGTGTGATGTCATTAGAATGTTCGTGTATGCATGGTTTGAATGTGTGGTCAGTTTGAGTGAGTGGGGCTGAGCAGCTGGATGCTGCTCCCGTCGGGGCCTTCCTTTCTACCAACTATGACTAATAAACCAACTTAAGTATACCTACGATTATTGGATCTACCTATTTTACAATGTACATTTAAGTTTGTAACAGGGGGTACCATGCGTACCCCCCAAGTGCAGCGACCCATCCACCCACCCCCCTGGGTCCCGTAACGGGCCCACATGCATTTTCCGCTGCCCTTTCCATGGCTGCATCACCGCCAAGGAAAGGCATTGAAAAATGTACATCATAATATGGATAGCGGTGCCTCAGATCCGCCCTTGCTGGCAATCGGAATGATTGCATACCTGCGGAAAAGCGGTAGACGGTCTTTCCATCGGCTGCGGTACCCCACCATACTAATATGGTGGGGGTGAATCCGGCACAGACTGCAGCGGATCGCCACAGCCAGGCTGGCGGTGGTGATCCACCCGCCATTATAATGGGCCCCTACGTTTTTAACCTGCTTTTTAGATCTTGTCGCATTTGGTTGTTTGTCTACACATGAATGTACAGGTCTTAGAGAACGTTGAGATGAAAGGGTTTATACCCCGGATGCTGGGTGATGGTGACTGGTAAACAATATGTTTGATTCCCATAAAATATTTTCTCCCTTCTAATAGTAATTGAGTGTCACTCTGTTGGTAATTTCACCACTTCCTAATTTCTCTACCGTGACTATCGGCTATAGTAAATAAAAATAGATTCAGTGAGGTTAGCATCTCATATGGAACTGTTGTCACATGCAATGCATTTTTGATTTATATTCAATCACCAGACCTGACATGGTGGGAAAAACAGGTAGTCGCCTTCAAATAACTTTGCAAAGAATGGTGTTCTCATATGCATGGGAAACAAGTATATCCTTTGAGTTCCTGGCTGCTGTGGAACATCTCGACTTTTTAAGTGCCCTTCCTCACCAGTGACACTGTGGAGGATGTTTTATTCCTGCAGATCGGGCTGCTCAAGAAGAGCTTCCCAGAAGCCTGAGAGTATTTGTATCTGTTTGTAATGACCATTAGTACGCATGACGTGCTGAGGTCATTACTCATAAAAGTGTAGGTAAAACGAGTCCATGGGCTCCTTTTACTTTCATTGCATCAGTTTTCTGGGGGCATATCTCAGCCCCCTGACCACTGATTTTCTTGGGAGAGGTATTGTTGGAAAGGGGATAATCTCCCCTTTCAAATGGCATCCCTCCACAGTGGAGCTCTGTTTGGGTATTGCCAGAAGAGAGGGATCCCGAAGCAGGGATCCGCCCACCATGCACCAGGGATGAGGGGCGCGACCCTGTGGGAAGAGCTTGTGCTCCCACACATCCCCCTCACAAACGTCATTATGTCATTCCCTCTAGGTGCTCACTAGACGACCGGGATTTATTTTTTTAAACAGTATTGGGGTGGGTGCTGCCCACTTGGGCAAGGCCATGTCCCCACCTCAAATATGCATGATAACAGCCTTTCCACTCCCCCGGGGTAGGATGTGGTTGATGATCCTAAATCTGCCCTCCAGATAGTGCAGAAAGTACATCAGACAATAGGAAAAAATTGATACAAAATTGTAAAGGGATGGGGGCTGCCCACCATGGGCATTGCTATGCCACCACCCCAAACAATACAGCAACAGAATTAATGCACCCCTCAGGGGGAGATGGGGGTGAGTACCCCCCTATATGCCCCCTGGGATGAAGGGGCAGAAAGCTGATGAAACACCAGCAAAACTTTGTTTAAAAAAAAAGTACAGTGGTGGCCATGGCATGCCCTCAGCCCAAAAACAATATATTGAGTGTTTTTTGGGGGGTTATTACCGCAGTATTTCTCCCCAGAGGGAAAGAAAGTCTGCTAGACACTAGGCAAAACAAATCTAATGGTCGGGACTGTCGACCTTGGGCATGGCCATGCCCCCACCTCAATAGGGCACAGACAATCTTTCGTCCCCCAGGGGCCAGGTAGGAGGTGAGGAAAATCGAATTTTGCCTTGTCATGTGTCCCTACGTGTTCCCCATTATATGTTATATGTGCATGACCGATATGCATATGTTCCCCCTTGACCGAATAAAGACGCAATTATAGTTGTGTCTAACGTTAGTATGCCAGTTTCCAGTCCTCGTGAAAGCAACGAGTATTAGGCCTATGTTGCCAACGTTTTACATTGTGCACGTTAATTCAACGAGTTGTCCCCGTTTCTAGGCCTCAAAGGGCCCGGACACCAGATTCAAGCTCCAGTCTCCTGAAATCAATCCGAGGAGCGATGCAGCCCCTCCCGTATTCCTGACCCTTCGCTTACTTTCTGCCAAGCAGCGCGGTGCCCGGCCTGGCCTGCCTGCCTGTCTGCCAAGAATATGTTATGCCTCTAGTTATCAGTTCAGCTCCCCGGCTTCACATTCCTAAGCTAACGAACCGCATAAACATCTTCAGCTATAGTCTAGTCTTCCTGTCTCCTTGCAAGAGAATTACTGAATGAGTATTCATAGAAGATTCATAGCACACGCAATACACCTAGAATATATGCATGCACCAGCCTTAGCGTCAAGTAGCCTTTGCCCTGATAACTTTTAGATTCTATCAACATGTACTCCAAACACAAGATACCAGATATACTATAGGTACATGTCGTCCTGACATCCCAGACTTTAGTCTCCTCTTCTAGTGTAGAAGTCAGAGCCCTCAGCTCTCCCCAGTTACACGTCATGGCCCGTTTGCGCGCACCAGTAGGTTAAAGGTTCCAGCTGCCCAGGTAGCCCCCTCCATGTATCCACCAATTTATGACACTTCTGTGACGTTTTCATCACATGTCTCCGTGCACGCCCTGTGCACGCCTTCTTTGTACGCCCATATGTTCTTATCTTTTGTTTGTCACTTGTTACGCCTACTGTATGCAATGCAATTATACTGTTTTCCTATATATACTGTATGATGTTAATGAGACGTTGCAGCTGCCATTCCATTCCATTGCATGCCATTTCATGGTCTTTAGGCTCGAGCCATCCGATTAAAGCCCATTCTGACTCAGATATCACGGATCCTGCCTCTTATTTATTGAGCTATCTGTTTTAGTTAATGTATAGAAAAATAGTACCGGTAATTAATTATTTGTTTACCACATAATTGGCGCCCGAATAGGTACGAGCCCCTTCCCCACGCGCCGGCGATGTAACGCAGGCCCCCTGACCCTTCTACAGCGTGACGGACCTCTACTGCGCACCGGCAGATATTTCTGCTCAAGTCTCCCTCAGGCCCACGGAGGAGACGGAGACTGCGGTCCGGCATCCAGACAAGGCGGTGAGGAAGGCGGGTCGTTCCGACCAGAGCCCAAGCCGAGAGAGCAAGGTCCGAGGTATCCGGAGGCCCACCTGTAACTGAAGCCCGAAGCCCGAGGCGCATGCGTAGTGCGTAGCAGTAACCAGACGTCGTAGCAGTCCAGTCCAGTCCGAGGCCTTCAGTTTTGCTTCCCGGTGAGTACCGTTGCTGGGGTTATCTAGACGGGTGTTCATTAATTTGTGCCCGGTCCGACGGGTTTGGGTACACAGATCCGGTCCGACGTGTTCACCTAGGTGGATACGGTATGACGTGTCTCTTTAGGAGACCGGTATGTTCTGTACTGTTTTAGCAGTGCATCCAGTAATTCTAGTAAGTCCGTTCTCGAGAAAGTCAAGTATTGTGTTTTAAATGTATCAGGTAGTATTCTGTCCGAATTGTTATTAATGTGTTCTTGATGTCGTGGTATGAATGATTGTTTTGCTGGTCATTACTGTGTTCACTGTGTATTGTGTTCAAGTTCAAGTACGATTCAAATATGCCGCTGTTTTCGAAGTTACGTCAGATAAAAACCAGAAAAGGGTTACTCGAAGAATCAGTTCCGGCCCCTCCCAGGGACAGTCCTGGACATTTCATGTATCACAAGCATGGCTTAGATGCCATACTGTATCTAGATTTATGGGTTGATTATACCAAACATCTCGAAGAGAAATATAGATGGCCTGTTTCAGGAACATGGGATGCCGAGTGCATCATGAGAGTAGAAGAAACATTATGGAAAAAGAAAGCCAGACAGTCCCAGAAGGATGCCATAGAGTTATGGCGTAAAGAATCCCATAAAAGAACAGAGAAAGAATTCAGAAAAGCAGAATTAAGTAGGGAATCCTCAGAAAAAGCCCAAGAAAGGGAATTAATCGAAGAAGGTGAACGAGTTAGAGCAGAACAGTCAGACAGACAGAGAAATGCCCTTATTAAAGGTATGTATCCTCTTCTCGCCGAGGGTTTGCCGAAGGCGACCCCGGAAGTATCTTGTAATTTACCGCCACCCTTGGTTCCGACTAAGCTGCGTCATAAACCAACTGCAGCCGAAATTTTTCTTTCTTCCTATTTAGACGACACTGTTCCCGAATATGCTAATACAGATCCTACCCCGCCAGTCCAAGTTCAAGTCCAGCCCCCTGTTAATAATGTAATTCCTGTGCCTCCAGTTGTTGGTCCCGGGAATCCTGTCCATGTGCCAGTACCCCAGGGTCAACCCACATTACGTACTCATACTGTACCAGTCACGTTACCAGCAGCCGCACATTCAGTATTAACTGACGATTCCAGTTCAGGAGGAGCAGGGGGAGGTACTCCTATCACCCCGCCTCAAACAAGGCGACGGACGCTGAGAGATGTAGCGTTACAGCGTACGCCAAAACTGGCTACGTATGACGCTCTCAGAAAGTATCTTACAGAGTGTGGACCTGATTGTAGATATGATCCAGTACCAGGCGAAGATAGCATGTTAATATATTCTATAAGTTTACGTCGAGTTGAAAGCTTCTTGGTTACCATATCGAATATGGAACAACATCTAGACAGAATATATCACTTTATTCAAACAGGGGAGAATCCAGAAAGTATTCACGAAGCTATGGCACACAGGAAAGTCGAGATTCAAGGCATGATTTTGCAATTTCTGATAAATTGTTTAATAAGAGAACAAGATTATCCTGATAAAAACAAGGAAGATATGAAAGTCCTGACAAGATGGAGTGACAATATAGCAGAAGGAAAACACAGAACACAAAATTGTATAGAATCCATGTACAAAAAGATTCGTAAAGAAATTATAAGTATACACCAAAAGGAGGAAGAAATGAGAGTAGCCGAGAAAGAGAATGACTCTTCAAACGAAGAGGTAGACAGCGAGATTCCCACTAGAATAGCGTATGTAGGTAGAACGAGACTTTCTGATAGACATTCACGCCTAGATTACAAGAAAGCTTTTCCTCCTCCCGTACCAGAACAGTTTTCTCTTGAACAAGTATTCCAGGCTACCGATAAAGTTCTGAAACTACGAATAGGTTACAGTGAGCTTAGTACCATGCATGAACAAGAACTAGCCCAATCAGCAGTCCGATGGGTTAGTGATTCTGCCACGTTTCCAGACGAAGTGGTGGCCCAAATGTTTCTGAAACTGCCCCCAGCCGAGCAGCAACTGGTGGGTATGTACATGATCCAGCACCTCATCACACTGTACGAGAGTCAGCATTCTGATCCAGGTCCCTTATATAATGTATTGAACGAGTTACTCCTAAACAGATGGAAAGGTCTAGGTACCGATTTAATTAGTGTCATTTTTTTACAGCGCCATAAATACAGAACGTTCCTGACTCCGCATATTGTTCCTGTTTCACCTCCGTTCTACATAGACAGACAGAATCCGTTGCGAGAAGTACATCCAGTTAAGGGAGCGGGGGGTAATCTCGAACGAGTATTTGTTTACACCCCGATCACGAAAATAGAACTACTAGAAATGAAAAAGTTAATACCCTGTCACGATAAAGATCCAGCAGGGTTCCATCGAGAATTAAAAGACATGCTCCGTATGGGAGAATACACGTATCCTGATATCATCAAAATGTTAAAGGTCCTGTTGCCTGCGGGCATATATGAAAAACTTAAAGAAAAGGAATGGGAGGTGGGAGAGAAAAAGATAGACTGGACCGCGTTAGAGAACGAAGATAATGTACGAGTCCCAGGTACTGGTCTTGGGGATAGAGCCAAAGAATTGCCAGAACTGTTAATACAAGTCTTGCCAAGATTACTAGCCACAAAAAAGGAAGATTGGGATGCCATCTCAGCCTCTAAACAGAAACAAGACGAAGACACTAGTGATTTTTATTCCAGATTTGAGAAATGTTTTATTATTAATAGCGGTTTGAAAACAAGTAGTGAGTCGTATCCACATCTTTTTGTTACCAAACTAGTTGAGAATTCTCTACCGCAAGTTAAAAATAGAGTATTGAAAGTCGAGAGTACTTGGCAAGCTAATACCCCGTCGCAAATGCTCCAGATGCTACAGTATCACCAGAACAGAATCAGGGAAGAGCAAGAACACGAAAGGAGACGTATGAAAGACACGAAAATGAAAGTACTAGTTGCACAGTCTGTTCAACCAGATAATCAGAAGAGGGGTCCGAATCAGACTAGTCATTCTGCAGCTCCTGTTAAAGGGACATGCAATTACTGTAAACAGCCAGGTCATTATATAAACGAATGTGCAGTTCTGAAACACAACATAGCTACAGGTAAGACGAAAGAGAGACCACGTCCTCCTAGACAAGAACATGTTCCGCAGAATGTCCAGCCACCGCAGAACGCACAACAGACAGTTACAGTACCGCAGCCTATAGCTGCCACGCAACACGTTACACAACAGATGTACCAGTACGCACAGTCAGATTATCCAGAATATCAGCAGTATTCATGAAGCAGCCTAGAGAGGGAGGTTGGCTTGCCTCTCATCGAGGTTCCTGTAGATCAAGAGGGTCCCTATGTACACAGTCAAGTATTAGGGAAAGACAGAAAGTTTCTGATTGATACAGGGGCAAGTAGGACTACCATCAGTCATGACGAGGTTCCAGGGGCTCCACTCTCAGGCTCAAGAAAAGTTTCCCTAGGATTTTCAGGAAAGCCTATTGTTAATGAAATATCGAAACCAGTTTCCCTAGAAGTTGATCCATTGTCCCGAACTACAGACTTGTTACTCACGAAATCATGTCCTGAAAATTTACTTGGTGTTAAAACATTGAAAGAATTAGGAGCGGTAATATGCTGTTCCCCAGAAGGTGTGAGATTGTTTTTACGTGATTTTAAAGGTCATTATGTGTTACGAGATTTTGATCCAAGATTACTGAAAGTACCACAGCATTTATGGGCGCAAGGTCCAACTGATGTAGGTTGTATGCACATTACACCCTATCGTGTCACTCTGAAACAAGGTGTTGTATTACCACGAATCCGACAGTATAAATTGCCACCTGAGGCTGTAGCAGCCTTATCGAAAATTATTGACGAGCTCATTGCTCAAGGAGTGGTTGTAGAAACTGACTCCAATGTATGTAATTCCCCTATCATTCCGATTCTTAAACGTACTGATCCAAATGCACCTCCAGTTTATCGATTAGTGATTGACCTTCGAGAACTTAATAAATGTATCATACCCCAGTACCCAGTGGTTCCAGATATCTCTTTCCTATTGACTGCCATTGATTCTGAAGCTACGTTCTTTACTGTTATTGATCTCAAGAACGCATTCTTTAGTGTTCCCATTCATCCAGACAGCCAGTTTCTTTTCGGATTCTGTTTAAATGGAAGAAGCTATAAATTCACACGAGCTCCTCAAGGTTTCACAGAAAGTCCTAGTATTTACAGTCAAGCACTTAAAAGACAACTAGACAGTATTCACCTGCCAACTGACACTGCCCTGCTCCAGTATGTCGATGATCTATTAATCACAGCCCGTACAGAACGTGACTGCGAACGTGCGTCACTGACAGTCTTGTATTTTCTGGCAGAGATGGGGCACAAGGTGTCCCCTTCGAAACTGCAATTCTGTGTCCAGCAAGTGGTATACCTTGGACACTTACTGTCCAAGAGGGGTAGACAGTTGACACCTGACCGTATCCAGTTAATAGCACATCTTCCACAGCCCAAGACACAGAAGGAGGTACGAGCTTTTATCGGCCTCACTTCTTACTGCAGACAATGGATTCCTCAGTATGCATATCTAGCTAAACCATTGATACAGTTAACGAAACAGGAGGCAGCCACATCGACTGTCCTCCCTTGGACTCAGGAACATACACTTGTTTTTAATGAGTTAAAGAAAGCTTTATGTAACGCACGTGTGTTAGCGACACCAAACTGCAGTAAGCCTTTTACACTTTTTGTCACTGAACGTGATGGTACAGCATTGTCTGTTCTCACGCAAGATCAAGCAGGACAACACAAGCCGTGTGCTTATTTTTCTAGCACATTAGATCCAGTAGCCCAGGCTCTGCCTGCGTGCCTCAAGTCAGTTGCAGCCACAGCTCTAGCTATCAGACAAAGTGATTCCATAGTGTTAGGACACTCCCTGACAGTACAAGTTCCACACTCCGTGGAAGTTCTTTTAAACCGAACACAGACTCAGCACTTGACAATTGCACGTTTAACAGGATATGAACTGACACTGTTTCAGCCACACATAGAAATCAGACGCTGCAACGTTTTAAATCCTGCTACACTGTTACCCTCGATTTCATCGAACCCTGCCACACATGACTGTGTGGAAGTTATTAACACCATGACAAAGCCAAGACAAGACTTGACTGACATTGCATTACCTGATCCCGACCTGACACTTTATGTGGATGGTTCATGTATGAGAACAAGTACAGGAGAACTAGTAGCCGCGTATGCAGTGACTACTGAAACTGAAGTCATAGAAACACATCGTATTGACACCCTGTCTGCTCAAGCAGCAGAGCTCATCGCTCTGACCCAAGCCTGCATACGAGCGAAGAACCTGAAAGTAAATATATATACAGATTCACGTTATGCATTCGGAGTCGTACACGACTTTGGAGTACTCTGGCAAGAAAGAGGTTTCATGACCTCTCATGGAGCCAAGATTCAGCATGGCCCCCTCATCCAAGCTCTGTTAGAAGCAATACATTTGCCGAAAGCCATTGCCATTATGAAGTGCAAAGCACATACGAAAGCTACTGACACCATTTCCCAAGGTAACGATCTAGCAGACCGAACAGCCAAGCTTACAGCTCAGACTCCAGACATTCCAGGTAACACGACAAAGACAGATATTCCAGATCAGACTACTTGTATGACAGTTAAGGACCCTACACGAGATGTACTAGACATACAGACACATGCAACTCCCGACGAAATCAAGAAATGGTCTGAACAAGGAGGGGTCCAGACAGATCAGGGATGGTTGACGAAGGGAAAAGCTACATGGTTCCTCCCCGACTCTATGGTTCAAGTCATTATTAACACCGCACATAGTCCAGCACATTTAGGAGAGAAAGCCATGTTAGACAGCATCCAGAATATTTGGTTTAACAAGCATTTACGAGCAGCAGCCAAACAGAAAGTACGTACCTGCATGATATGTTGTCAATTCAATCCAGGTAAAGGTGTTCCGGTGGAACAAGGTGGATTCCATCCTCCTGACCACCCTTTTGAAGTCCTCCAGATGGATTATATTCAGATGGATCGATGCCGAGGTTTCAAGTATGTCCTCGTAGTTGTATGCGCTTTGTCCAGATGAACGGAAGCATATCCAGTCCCAGATTACACTGCCGCGACCACTGCCAGGCAGTTGGTTCGTGAGTATTTTCCTCGCTATGGTTTGCCCAGGGTCGTGTATTCAGACAACGGCCAGCCATTCTCATCCGAACTCATGAAACAAGTATCTCTCCTGTTAGGGTACCAGTGGAAGTTCCACTGTGTGCGACACCCCGAGGCAGCTGGCCTCGTCGAGAGACATAATCAGACTCTGAAAATCCGCATTGCAAAGGTTTGCGCAGAAAAAGGCGTAGATTGGATGGTAGCTCTGCCAGTCGCCCTTTTTTACATGAGAATGGTCGCTCACTCCCGTTCTGGTCTGTCACCTTTCGAGGTTGTTTTCGGTCGTCCCCCGAACATGTGGGGTACACCAATGCCACGTAAAATAACTGATGTTGACAGTAATATGCTGACAGATTACCTGGCTTCCTTGATGTCTGCACTACTCTCTTGTCGTTCACAGGTTGCGGCTGCCTTTCCAGACAACACTCAAGTGAAACCGCACGAGGTCATACCAGGCGACCTCGTTCTCATAAGGAACTTTGATCGTTCAAGTCCGCTGGAGCCCCGCTGGAAAGAGCCGAAACTCGTTCTGATGACCACAAGGACCGCCGTCAAAGTGGAGGGCCGCAAGGGATGGATCCACTCCAGTCACGTCAAGCGTTTTCATGGACTCCGTCCAAAGACTTTTTTCAAGGACTGCCCAGATACTGACCATAAACTCCCCCTGTTAGAGAAAACTCCGCAGCAGGAGTATAAACTAAAGCTTCGGTCTAGTAAGTCAGACAGTTTAATTGTCTAAGTCCCTCTCGGGTGAAGCGGTTAGACAGGTTCCTGACATGTATGAGATAGACCCCCATAGTGAGAGAGTTAGACGAAACTCCAAGAAAATACGTTATTGTAAAAATCTGCGTAGCAGATGTATAATCACGTTATCGTTTATGTTATTTCTGAGTCTTATGGTTACATGCATAAGTTATGTTTTACATGTACATTTTCCTCCTATTGATTCACATGTACATCTTTCTTCTAATGATACAGTAGAGCACACTTTTAGTGAACTACCTCCTCACGAGTTATCCTATAGACTTGCCATGCGCAACAATACTTTTATCCGAATGTTACACTATTCGCACCAGACTAGCAATGCCACTAATTGTTGGGTGTGTGGTCGACTCCCCCCTTTCCAGACACCGAAGGGAGTTCTGCCACTCTTTCCCTATCCATTTTCACACAATGGGTCGTGTGGAGCATGGTTTACGATAACATCATCCTCAGACGATAAGTCCCTTCTGAATAGAACATGTTTCCCAGACAAGGAAGGTCTGTCCCATAGAACAGGGTTAGATCTAGAAAATGAAGTATATGATCTAGGTAATTATTCCTCGAATTTCATGGTTTTGAATGTCCAGTCTGAGACTACTCCAGACTTGCCTGCTATTACAGTCCTACCAGTCAAAGGCGAATTATGTGTCCGAAAGAATGGTTCAGTACATCTAGGACATAGTGATTGTACTACTGTGGTCGAGTATAGTGACAGTGGGAAATCTAATTTCAAAGCCTCACGTCATTCATATTTTGTATGTGGTCAGACCGCATATGTACGTCTGCCCCTAGATTGGGATGGAACATGTTACATTGCCTTCCTACTGCCACCAGTTTTTCTAGCCCCATCCGATTATCACAAGAATACACATCTAGTACACGTCAGACATAGAAGGGAGATCGAGTCCCCAATTGTCGATCAAACTGAAACTGCCCTAGAACAGTATACAGACTTCAATAAAGGTTTCTTTTTCTTCATAGGTCCTGTCCAGAATAGTAAGCTAATACGTAGGCTAACCAGAACCCTTGAAGCAGTAGTGAATGAGACTACTTCCGCTTTAGGTAACTTAACCGAAGAACAATCTGCTATGAGATTTGTTGTCCTTCAAAACCGCCTTGTCCTTGACGTCATACTGGCCGATAGGGGCGGAGCTTGTAGAGTCATCGGATCTAGTTGCTGCATTTTCATTCCTAATAACGCACCGTCTGTTTATTCAGCTATAACCAGACTTCATAAAATAGCCCATCAGTTGCACCAGAATCCAGGCACCTGGACATGGTCCGGTTGGCTCTGGAGTATAATATCTGCCTGGGGATGGAAAGTATTGTCATTTCTAGGAATAGTAGTAATGATCATATTCAGTTGTTTTCTATGTTTACAATGTGGCCCTGCGATTTGCGGCTTGTGCGCTACCTCTTGTATTCCAAGTCCTAAGTCCCGTTCCAAGAAGATTCGAGACGAGCAAATGATGCTATATGAACAGGTAGATGGTATCATGAATATTGATGTCTCCTAAAGGAAACGTAGGGAACAAGGAGGGAATGAGGAAAATCGAATTTTGCCTTGTCATGTGTCCCTACGTGTTCCCCATTATATGTTATATGTGCATGACCGATATGCATATGTTCCCCCTTGACCGAATAAAGACGCAATTATAGTTGTGTCTAACGTTAGTATGCCAGTTTCCAGTCCTCGTGAAAGCAACGAGTATTAGGCCTATGTTGCCAACGTTTTACATTGTGCACGTTAATTCAACGAGTTGTCCCCGTTTCTAGGCCTCAAAGGGCCCGGACACCAGATTCAAGCTCCAGTCTCCTGAAATCACTCCGAGGAGCGATGCAGCCCCTCCCGTATTCCTGACCCTTCGCTTACTTTCTGCCAAGCAGCGCGGTGCCCGGCCTGGCCTGCCTGCCTGTCTGCCAAGAATATGTTATGCCTCTAGTTATCAGTTCAGCTCCCCGGCTTCACATTCCTAAGCTAACGAACCGCATAAACATCTTCAGCTATAGTCTAGTCTTCCTGTCTCCTTGCAAGAGAATTACTGAATTAGTATTCATAGAAGATTCATAGCACACGCAATACATGTAGAATATATGCATGCACCAGCCTTAGTGTCAAGTAGCCTTTGCCCTGATAACTTTTAGATTCTATCAACATGTACTCCAAACACAAGATACCAGATATACTATAGGTACATGTCGTCCTGACATCCCAGACTTTAGTCTCCTCTTCTAGTGTAGAAGTCAGAGCCCTCAGCTCTCCCCAATTACACGTCATGGCCCGTTTGCGCGCACCAGTAGGTTAAAGGTTCCAGCTGCCCAGGTAGCCCCCTCCATGTATTGTGGAAAAGTAAATTTTGCCATGTTCTGTGTCCCTACGTGTTCCCCATCTTATGTTATATGTGCATGATTAATATGCATATGTATTCCCCATGATCGATTAAAGATGCAATTATAGTTGTGTCCATCTCTAGTATGCCAGTTCCCAGTTTTCGTGAATACAACGAATATCAGGCCTATGTAAAGTTACGTTGCCACGTTTTACAGTGTGCACGTTAATTCAGTAAAAAGTCCCCGTTTCTAGGCCTCAAAAGGGCCCGGACTCAGATTCAGCTCCTGTCTCCTGAACCCTCGCTGAGGAGCGATACAGCCCCCACCTGTATCCCTGACCCTTCACTTACTTCCTGCCTCACAGTGCCCGGCTCGGCCTGGCTCTGCCTCCTAGTCTGCCAAGAGTATGTTATGATTCTAGTTATCAGTCCAGCTCTCCTTCTCTGCATTCCTAAGCTACTGAATCGCATCAATAGTTTCAGTCATCGTCTAGCCTTTACGTCTCCATGTAAGAGAAATACTGTATTAATGGTCATTTAATATTCCTCAACACGCACTACATGTAGAATAATGCATGCACCAGTCTTAGAGTCTGTTAGCCTTTACCCTGATAACTTTTGGATTCTATCAGCATGTTCTCTAAACATCAGATACTAGATAGTGTTTAGGTACATGTCGCTTTGACTCTCCAGACTTTCGTCTCCCCTTCTAGTGCAGAAGTCATAGCCCCCAGTTCCTCCTAGTAACACGTCATTGTCAGTTTGCGCGCACCACTAGGTTAGAGGTCCCGGCTCCTTAGGTAGCCCCCTCCATGTTTCCGCCCCATTTATGACACATTCTGTTACGTTTGCATCACATGGCTATGTTCACGCCTCTTGTTACACCTACTTTATGCCTTATCTTTCACGACTGCTACGAACCCCGCCCACTGCTACGCCTATTGTATTGAATACCATGTATTTTGTTTAAGTATATATGCTTGTGCACTGTTATTAAAAAGTTGCTAGCCATCCCAGATCTTGCCCGTGCAGGTTGTCCTGTTCCTGTCCTTTATGCTGTATTAAAACCTGCAAACTCCAGCTACCTCGAATCTTGACTCTTATTTATTGAGCTATCTGTTAGTATAGTATCCTGAAAAATAGTACCGGTATTTAATTATTTATTTACCACATAATGGCGCCCGAATAGGTACTTGCCCTTTCCACACGCGCCGGAGAAGCCACGCAAGCCCCCTGATTCTCTGCAGCCGTGACGGAACCATACCGTGCACGTGCAGATATTTCTGCTTCAAGTATCCCTCAGGCCCACGGAGGAGACGGAGGTTGCGGTCCAGCATCCAGACGAGGCGGTGGAGGAACGCGGCGAGTCCCGACCAGAGCCCAAGCCGAGAGTCCAAGGTCCGAGGTATCCGGAGGCCCACCCGTAACAGAAGTCCGAAGTTCGTCCGTCCGTCGTCGTAGCAGTCCAGTCCAGTCCGAGGCCTTCCGTTCTTGCTGCCCGGTGAGTACCGTTGCTGGGGTAGTATCTAGACAGGGTCAATTGTATTGTCTCTGGTCCGTGGGTTTGGGTACACAGATCCAACACGAAGTGTCCACTTAGGTGGATGCGGGTCCTGACGTGTCTCTTTATGAGACCGGTAAGTTTCGTACTGTTTTAGCAGTGCATCTAGTTTCTGTTCTAGTCTGTTCTGTTCTCGAGAAATTCATGTATTCTGTTTTCTGTTTCCAGGTAGTATTTTGTCCGAACTGTTATCTTAAATGTCATTCATGTATTTCAATGTCGTGGTATGAATGTGTTGTTCTTCAGTAATTATCGTGTTCATTGTGTATTGTATTGTGTCTAGACTCCAACCCAGTCATGCCTCTGTTCTCAAAATTACGTCAGTTAAGAACTAGAAAAGGTCTGTTAGAAGAAGCAGTTCCGGTCCCGCCTAGGGACAGTCCAGGTCATTTTATGTATCAAAAGCATGGCATAAGTGCCATATTGTATCTAGATTTGTGGGTAGAGTACACCAAACAGTTAGAGGAAAAGTATAGATGGCCCGTATCAGGTACGTGGGATGCCGAGTGCATCATGCGAGTAGAAGAGGCATTATGGAAAAAGAAAGCCAGACAGTCACAGAAAGATGCCATCGAGTTATGGCGCAAAGAATCTCATAAAAGAACCGAAAAAGAAATCAGAAAGTCAGAATTAAATAGAGAATCCTCAGAAAGAGCCCAAGAAAGGGAATTAATCGAAATAGGTGAACGAGTTAAAACCGAACAGTCAGACAGACAGAGGAATGCCCTCATTAAGGGTATGTATCCTCTTCTTGCCGAGGGCTTGCCAAAAGCAACCCCGGAGGCATCCAGTAATTTTCCGCCGCCCTTAGTTCCGACCAAGCTACGTCACAAACCGACCGCAGCTGATATTTTTCTCTCGTCCTATTTGGACGACACAGTCCCAGAATATGCAAATCCTGTTTCACCAGCTCCTGTAAATCATGTAATTCATGGTCCTCCAGCCACCGGGGCACCTGTTACAGCACCTGTTACGGTACCCCCGGTCCAGCCCGTAGTACAAATTCCCGCCACATCAGTCACTTTGCCAGCACGAAGAGTATCAGTCGACGATTCCAGTTCAGGGGCCGCGGGAGGAGGTCCTCCTGGTACCCCGCCGCCAAATAGACGTCTAGGGTTAGTCGAGTTACATGAACGTGCGTTACAGCGTACGCCCAAATATCAGTCCATTGCAGAAATCAGGCGAGCTCTTACTGAATGCTGTTATGATCCAGTCCCAGGCGAGGATAGTATGGTTATATATTCCGTACGTATAAGGCAGGTGTCCGAGTATTTGGTCACCCTACCGAATATGAAAGAAGATCTAGACAGAATGTATCGTTTCATTCGTACAGGAGACGATCCAGAAAGTATTGGTGAAGTCATGTCTCTCAGGAAAGCTGAGATCCAGTTCATGTTATTAAAGTTTCTAATCAATTGTTTAATTAGGGAACAAGATTCCCCGACTAAAGATCCGAACAAAATGAAAATTCTGACAAGGTGGAGTGATAATATAGCAGAGGGTAAGCACAAGACACTCAATAGTATAGAGAGTATGTACAAGAAAATACGTAAAGAAATAATAAGGTTACACGAACAACGCAAAGAAGCTCTAGGAAGCGAGAAAGAAAATGACTCTCCTACTGAAGAAGTAGACGACGAGAATCCCGCCAGAATAGCGTATGTAGGTAAATCTAGATTTCCAGACCGACATTTACGCCTAGAACACAAGAAAGTCTTTCCTCTTCCAGCACCAGAACAAGGCTCTCTAGAACAAGTATTTCAAGCTACCGATCAAATTCTGAAATCACGAATCGGTTATAGTGAGTTAAGTACCATGCATGAACAAGAACTAGCCCGATCAGCAGTCCGATGGATTACTGATTCTACCACTTTTCCAGACGAAATAGTGGCACAAATGTTTCTGAAACTGCCCCCAGCCGAGCAGCGACTGGTGGGTATGTATATGATCCAGCACCTCATTACATTGTATGAGGGTCAACATTCTGATCCAGGTCCGTTACATGATATCCTGAACGAGTTACTCCAGTATAGATGGAAAGGTTTAGGTACAGATTTAATTACTGTCATTCTAGAACAGCGCCACAAATATAGAACGTTTCTGAATCCGCACTTTGTTCACGTCTCACCCCCAGAAAGTAAACCGTTTTACATAGACAGACAGCATCCGTTACGAGAAGTACACCCAGTTAAGACAGCGGGTGGTGAAATGCAACGAGTATTTGTTTACACCCCAGTTACCAAGATGGAACTCTTAGAAATGAAGAAGTTAATTCCCTGTCACGACAAAGATCCAGCAGGGTTCCACCGAGAATTAAAAGACATGCTCCGTATGGGAGAATACACGT
The DNA here is from genome assembly GCF_964261635.1 of Lissotriton helveticus. Taxonomy (NCBI): domain Eukaryota; kingdom Metazoa; phylum Chordata; class Amphibia; order Caudata; family Salamandridae; genus Lissotriton; species Lissotriton helveticus. The sequence continues at coordinate 1,850,669,053 of NC_136068.1, forward strand.
ATCCAGATATTATTAAAATGTTAAAGGTCCTGTTGCCCGCAGGGGTATACGAAAAACTCAAGGAAAAAGAATGGGAGGTGGGAGAGAAAAAGATCGATTGGACAGCTCTAGAAGCTGAAGATAAGATACGAGTACCAGGTACCGGTCTCGGAGACAAATGTAAAGAATTACCAGAATTATTGATACAGGTTTTGCCTAGGTTATTAGCCACTAAAAAGGAAGACTGGGATGCAATCTCAGCATGTAAACAGAAACAAGACGAAGACACTAGTGATTTTTATTCCAGATTTGAGAAATGTTTTATCATAAACAGTGGTTTAAAGACGAGTAGTGAGTCATACCCTCATCTTTTTGTTACTAAATTAGTCGAGAATTCAAGTCCACAAGTTAAGAATCGAGTTTTGAAAGTCGAAAGTACATGGCAAGCTAGTACTCCGTCCCAGATGTTACAGATGCTCCAGTACCACCAGAATAGAATCAGAGAAGAGCAAGAACACGAGAAAAGACGTATGAAAGACACGAAAATGAAAGTACTAGTTGCACAATCTGTTCCACAAGACAGTCAGAAGAGGGGTCCGAATCAAGCCAGTCATCCTGCAGCTCCCGTTAAAGGGACATGCAATTATTGTAAACAGCCAGGTCATTTCATAAACGAGTGTGCAGTTCTGAAACACAACATAGCCACTGGTAAAACTAAAGAAAGACCACGTCCGCCTAGACAAGAACAAGTTTCACAGACTTCTCAGCCACAGAATGCACAACAGACAGTTACAGCACCGCAGCCTATCGCTGCAACACAGCATGTTACACAGCAGATGTACCAGTATGCCCAGTCAGAGTATCCAGAGTATCAAGCGTATTCATGAAACAGCCTAGAGAGGGAGGTAGGCTTGCCTCTCATCGAGATTCCTGTAGATCAAGAAGGTCCCTATGTTCATAGTCAAGTATTAGGGAAAGACAGAAAGTTTTTGATTGATACAGGGGCAAGTAGGACTACTATCAGTCATGACGAGGTTCCAGGGGCTCCGCTCTCAGGCTCTAGAAATGTTTCCCTTGGATTTTCAGGAAAGCCTATTGTAAACGAGATATCAAAGCCAGTTACTCTAGAAGTAGGTCCATTGTCCCGAACTACTGATCTGTTACTTACGAAATCATGTCCAGAAAATGTGTTAGGCATTAAGACATTAAAAGAATTAGGTGCAGTTATTTGCTGCTCCCCAGAAGGAATACGTTTGTTTTTACGTGACTTTAAGGGTCACTATGTATCACGTGATTTTGATCCAAGATTACTGAATGTCCCGCAGCATCTATGGGCGCAAGGTCCAACTGATGTTGGTTTTATGCAAATCACACCCCACCGTGTGACTCTCAAACCAGGTGTAGTCTTACCACGAATCAGACAGTACAGATTGCCACCTGAGGCTGTAGCAGCCTTATCCAAAATTATTGACGAGCTCATTGCTCAAGGAGTGGTTGTAGAAACTGACTCCAATGTATGTAATTCTCCTATTATTCCAGTTATGAAACGTACTGATCCAAATGCACCTCCAGTATATCGATTAGTGATTGACCTTCGAGAACTCAATAAATGTATCATTCCCCAGTATCCAGTAGTCCCAGATATCTCATCTCTATTGACAGCTATTGATTCTGAGGCAATATTTTTTTACTGTCATAGACCTCAAGAACGCATTTTTCAGTGTCCCCATTCATCCAGACAGCCAGTACCTTTTCGGTTTCTGTTTAAATGGAAGGAGCTATAAATTCACACGAGCTCCTCAAGGTTTCACAGAAAGCCCTAGCATTTACAGTCAAGCACTTAAGAGACAACTAGACAATATTCACATGCCAACTGACACTGCCCTGCTCCAATATGTCGATGATCTACTGATCACAGCCCGATCTGAACGTGACTGCGAGCAAGCATCACTTACAATCTTGCACTTCCCAGCCGAGATGGGGCACAAGGTGTCCCCTTCGAAGCTTCAATTCTGTGTCCAGCAAGTGATCTACTTAGGCCACTTACTGTCCAAGTCGGGTAGGCAGTTGACACCCGATCGCATCCAGTTAATAGCGAGTCTTCCTCAGCCCAAGACACAGAAGGAGGTACGAGCTTTTATCGGCCTCACTTCTTACTGCAGACAATGGATTCCTCAGTATGCATTTCTAGCCAAGCCACTGATACAGTTAACGACACAGGAGGCAGCCGTATCGACTGTTCTCCCTTGGACATCTGAACATACACTTGCTTTTAATGAGTTAAAGAAAGCCTTATGTCAAGCTCCTGTTCTAGCTACACCGAACTACAGTAAGCCTTTTACACTTTTTGTCACAGAGCGCGAAGGTACAGCATTATCTGTTCTCACACAAGATCAAGCAGGACAATACAAGCCTTGTGCTTATTTTTCGAGCACATTAGATCCAGTAGCCCAGGCGTTGCCTGCGTGCCTCAAGTCAGTTGCAGCCACAGCACTAGCTATCAGACAAAGTGATTCCATAGTATTAGGGCATTCCTTGACAGTACAAGTTCCACACTCCGTGGAAGTTCTTTTAAACCGAACACAGACTCAGCACTTGACAATTGCACGTTTGACAGGTTATGAACTGACACTGTTCCAGCCACACATAGAAATCAGACGCTGCAACGTCCTAAATCCTGCTACACTGTTACCGTCAGTTATTTCAAATCCTGCCACACATGACTGTGTGGAAGTAGTTAACACTATGACTAAGCCAAGACAAGATCTGACAGATATTCCATTACCAGACCCTGACCTGACACTTTATGTGGATGGTTCATGTATGAGAACAAGTACAGGAGAACTAGTAGCCGCGTATGCAGTGACTACTGACACTGAAGTTATAGAGACACACCGTATTGACACCCTGTCCGCTCAAGCAGCAGAGCTCATCGCTCAAACGTGCCAAGAACCTGAAAGTTAACATTTACACAGATTCACGTTACGCATTCGGAGTTGTACACGACTTTGGAGTGCTCTGGCAAGAGAGAGGTTTTATGACTTCTCATGGAACCAAGATTCAGCATGGTTTCCTCATTCAAGCTCTGTTAGATGCAATACATTTACCGACAGCTATCGCTATCATGAAGTGCAAAGCACACACGAAAGTTACAGACATTATTTCCCAAGGTAATGATCTAGCAGATCGAACAGCCAAGCTTACAGCACAGACTCCAGACATACCAGTTAACAAGACACCGACATCCACTCTAGAACCGACTACATGTATGACAGTTAAGGACCCCACTCAAGATGTCATAGATATCCAGTTACATGCTACTCCTGAAGAAATCAAGAAATGGTCCGAACAAGGAGGGGTCCAGACAGATCAGGGATGGTTGACGAAGGGAAAAGCCACATGGTTTCTCCCCGACTCTATGGTTCAAGTCATTATTAATACCGCACATAGTCCTGCACATTTAGGAGAAAAAGCCATGTTAGACAGTATCCAGAACATTTGGTTCAACAAGCATTTACGAGCTGCAGCCAAGCAGAAAGTCCGTACCTGTATGATATGTTGTCAGTTCAATCCAGGTAAAAGCGTCCCGGTGGAACAAGGGGGATTTCAGCCTCCTGACCACCCTTTTGAGGTCCTCCAGATGGATTACATTCAGATGGAGCGATGTCGAGGTTTCAAGTATGTCCTTGTAGTTGTATGCGCTTTGTCCAGGTGGACAGAGGCATATCCAGTTCCAGATTATACAGCCGCGACCACTGCCAAGCAGTTGGTTCGTGAATTTTTCCCTCGTTATGGACTCCCTAGGGTCGTGTATTCAGACAACGGCCAGCCATTCTCATCTGAACTCATGAAGCATGTTTCCCTTCTGTTAGGGTACCAGTGGAAGTTTCATTGTGTACGCCATCCTGAAGCAGCAGGTCTCGTAGAGAGACATAACCAGACCCTAAAAATCCGTATTGCCAAAGTCTGTAAAGAGAAAGGTGTAGACTGGCTAGTAGCTCTGCCAGTCGCCCTATTCTATATGCGCATGGTCGCACATTCCAGATCAGGTCTGTCCCCTTATGAGGTTGTATTCGGCCGCCCCCCCGAACATGTGGGGTACACCTAGACCCCGAAGTATTACCGATGTTTCCAGTAATATGCTGACAGATTACCTAGCTTCCTTGATGTCTGCCCTACACTCTTGTCGTTCACAGGTTGCCGCTGCATTTCCCGACAATATTGAAGTCAAGCCACACGAGGTCCTTCCCGGCACTCTGGTTTTAATCAGGAATTTTGATCGTTCAAGTCCGCTGGAACCTCGCTGGAAGGAGCCCAGACTAGTCCTTCTGACCACCCGCACGGCCGTGAAGTTGGAAGGCAGAAAAGGCTGGGTGCACCTGTCTCACGTCAAGAAATTTCATGGACTAAGAACTAAAACATTCAATGATACTTCTACAGACATTTCCGATTCTAAAAATTGCCCTATTCTCAAGGACTGTCCCGCTATTGACTTTGATTCCAAGCCCTCCCTGTTAGAGAAAACTCCGCAGCAGGAGTATAAACAGAAGCTCCGGTCTAGTAAAATAAGTCAGCCAGTTTAATTGTCTAAGTCCCCCTCGGGTGAAGCGGTTAGACAGGTTTCTGACATGTATGAGATAGACCCCCATAGTGAGAGAGTTAGTCAAAACTCAATCAGATGCATCGTTTTTCTAAGTTTTATATTGTTTCTAAGTTTGATGGTTACCTGCACAAGTTATGCATTGCATTTATGTTTTTCCAATTTCTCATGTAAATAAGTTTTCTAATGCTACAGTAGAGCACACGTTTAGTGATCTGCCTCCTCACGAGCTATCCTATCGTCTTGCTATGAGAAATAATACGTTCATCAGAATGTTACATTATTCACACCAGACCAGCAATGCTACTAATTGTTGGGTGTGTGGCCGACTTCCCCCTTTCCAGACACCGAAGGGAGTTCTGCCACTCTTTCCTTATCCGTTTTCACATAATGGTTCGTGTGGAGCATGGTCCACGTTAACGTCATCCTCAACAGATATGTCCCTTCTGAATAGTACATGTTTTCCAGACAAGCAAGGTCTCTCCCACAGAACAGGGTTAGATCTAGAGAATGAAGTTTATAATTTGGGTAATTATTCATCGAATTTTATGGTCCTGAATGTTCAGTCTGATCCTACTCCAGACTTACCTGCAATTTCAGTACTACCAGTCAAAGGCGAATTATGTGTCAGAAATAATGGTTCCGCACATGTAGGACATAGTGATTGTACTACTACTGTCAAGTATAGTGACAGTGGGAAATCTATTTTTAAAGCCTCACGTCATTCATATTTTGTTTGTGGCCAGACCGCATATGTTCGTCTGCCCCTCGATTGGGATGGAACTTGTTACATTGCCTTCCTACTGCCACCAGTTTTTCTAGCCCCATCTGATTATCATAGAAACACACATCTAGTACACCTTAGACATAGAAGAGAGATCGAGTCCCCGATTGTCGATCAAACTGAAACTGCTCTAGAACAGTATACAGACTTCAATAAAGGATTCTTCTTCTTTATAGGCCCTATCCAGAATAGTAAGCTAATCCGTAGGTTAACCAGAACCCTTGAAGCAGTAGTGAATGAGACTGCCTCTGCCCTAGGTAACTTAACCGAAGAGCAATCTGCTATGAGATTTGTTGTGCTCCAAAATCGTCTCGTTCTTGACGTCATACTGGCCGATAGAGGAGGAGCATGTAGAGTCATCGGATCTAGTTGCTGCATTTTCATTCCTAATAACGCGCCGTCTGTTTATTCAGCTATAACCAGACTTCATAAAATTGCCCATCAGTTACACCAGAATCCAGGTACCTGGACATGGTCCGGTTGGTTTTGGAGTATCATATCTGCCTGGGGATGGAAAATATTGTCATTTCTAGGTATTGCAGTAGCGATCATATTCAGTTGCTGCCTCTGTATACAATGTGGCCCTGCGATTTGCGGCATTTGTGCTACCTCTTGTATTCCTAGTCCCAAGTCCCGCTCTAAGTACCGTTCCAAGACAATTCGAGACGAGCAAATGATACTGTATAAAATGATAGATGGTATCATGAATATTGATGTTTCCTGATGGAAACGTAGTGACAAGGAGGGAATGTGGAAAAGTAAATTTTGCCATGTTCTGTGTCCCTACGTGTTCCCCATCTTATGTTATATGTGCATGATTAATATGCATATGTATTCCCCATGATCGATTAAAGATGCAATTATAGTTGTGTCCATCTCTAGTATGCCAGTTCCCAGTTTTCGTGAATACAACGAATATCAGGCCTATGTAAAGTTACGTTGCCACGTTTTACAGTGTGCACGTTAATTCAGTAAAAAGTCCCCGTTTCTAGGCCTCAAAAGGGCCCGGACTCAGATTCAGCTCCTGTCTCCTGAACCCTCGCTGAGGAGCGATACAGCCCCCACCTGTATCCCTGACCCTTCACTTACTTCCTGCCTCACAGTGCCCGGCTCGGCCTGGCTCTGCCTCCTAGTCTGCCAAGAGTATGTTATGATTCTAGTTATCAGTCCAGCTCTCCTTCTCTGCATTCCTAAGCTACTGAATCGCATCAATAGTTTCAGTCATCGTCTAGCCTTTACGTCTCCATGTAAGAGAAATACTGTATTAATGGTCATTTAATATTCCTCAACACGCACTACATGTAGAATAATGCATGCACCAGTCTTAGAGTCTGTTAGCCTTTACCCTGATAACTTTTGGATTCTATCAGCATGTTCTCTAAACATCAGATACTAGATAGTGTTTAGGTACATGTCGCTCTGACTCTCCAGACTTTCGTCTCCCCTTCTAGTGCAGAAGTCATAGCCCCCAGTTCCTCCTAGTAACACGTCATTGTCAGTTTGCGCGCACCACTAGGTTAGAGGTCCCGGCTCCTTAGGTAGCCCCCTCCATGTTTCCGCCCCATTTATGACACATTCTGTTACGTTTGCATCACATGGCTATGTTCACGCCTCTTGTTACACCTACTTTATGCCTTATCTTTCGCGACTGCTACGAACCCCGCCCACTGCTACGCCTATTGTATTGAATACCATGTATTTTGTTTAAGTATATATGCTTGTGCACTGTTATTAAAAAGTTGCTAGCCATCCCAGATCTTGCCCGTGCAGGTTGTCCTGTTCCTGTCCTTTATGCTGTATTAAAACCTGCAAACTCCAGCTACCTCGAATCTTGACTCTTATTTATTGAGCTATCTGTTAGTATAGTATCCTGAAAAATAGTACCGGTATTTAATTATTTATTTACCACAGTATCCACCCATTTATGACACTTCTGTGACGTTTTCATCACATGTCTCCGTGCACGCCCTGTGCACGCCTTCTTTGTACGCCCATATGTTCTTATCTTTCGTTTGTCACTTGTTACGCCTACTGTATGCAATGCAATTATACTGTTTTCCTATATATACTGTATGATGTTAATGAGAGGTTGCAGCTGCCATTCCATTCCATTGCATGCCATTTCATGGTCTTTAGGCTCGAGCCATCCGATTAAAGCCCATTCTGACTCAGATATCACGGATCCTGCCTCTTATTTATTGAGCTATCTGTTTTAGTTAATGTATAGAAAAATAGTACCGGTAATTAATTATTTATTTACCACAGAGGTGTCTCCCACTTGGGGAGGTTGTCTCAAATATGTCCCCAGGGGTTAAGAAAGCCGACCTGACACCAGGGATTTTGCCTTTGGGGCAAAAGAAAGTGGTGCAGGTGTTGCACTCTGAGGTGTCCTATTTAAGGTGCGGGGTGACCAAAGCCAGGGTGCAACAACCACACCACTTTATGATAATTCCAGGAGTCCTGCATCAAGTCATAGTACAGCGGGTACTGCAGCATCCAAAATCCAGTTTGCCTTATGCAACAATTATGTGGGATCAAGGGAGCAAATTGGCTTGGAGGGCTACATCATTATTTTTTAGAGTCATTAATAGAACCTAATGATAGAATATTGCATTTTTTCTGATCAGTTTATGTTTAAGTAGTGCCTTTCATAAATAACTGGTTCAAGGGGCTGAGGGATTAAAACAAACCTCAGTACCCTGACTTTTTAGCAATTTGAAACGATAACGTTTGCCTTTTCTGCATTTGTCAATGGACTACATATGATAGTTGAATTTTTCCTTTCCAGATGATTTATACCCAGATGCTAAAGTGAACACCTCAACCTCAGTGCCTCAGATAGTACCTTGAATTCCAGGCTGGTAGTTTTAAATCCTAATCATGCCTTTTGAATCCACTACCACACAATTCCGGCCCCTCTATCTCTCTCTTGTAGGTTCCTCCTTTATTCATGTGTGATATTTTTGCTGTTTTTCTCTCTCTGTCTTTACCCTCTGTGCGTTTTTCATTTTCTTGGTAGATAGCTGATACAGGAAAATACGTGCCATTGGAAACCATCAGCATCACTCAGCCAATTAAGTACTGGCTGAGAGTGTTGCATCAGTTGTCATACAACATTTAAGTTTTCGGGGGTACCGCAGCAGACGGGAAGGCCGTCTGCGCGCTTTTCTGCCCGGTCGAGGAGTCGACCGGGCGGAAAAGGGTTGAATATTCAAGCAAGGATTCATATGCGCTGGCCATTGTGGTGTTCACACTGCATCAGGAAATTCAATAGTAACACCCAGAACATGAGTGCTAATTGCTATATCTTTGAAGGTTTTGTAGCCAATTAGAGATATCCAAAAGCCATCAATAAACCATAACAAAGTGGTATGCTTTTGGAAATCCAGGGTCCTAATGCAATCCTCTCCATGAAAGTTACTGCTCTAAATTACTACATCTGTAGTCCTCATGTGACTCTATGAGTGAAATTAAATGATGTTGAGTGTCCCTTCGGGTGCAATATATCTACATATGTTAGAAGAAAGATGAAAGGTGGTAAGAATGAGGGGAGTTCTCACCTCTCAGTACATCTTCACATCTGTCCTCTAGTTTCCTCTTCCCCTTAAACTGCAGAGCTGTGTATCCCTCCTCGTCCTCCGGTTTTCTTCTCCCTTGGAACTGCAGGGCTGTGTATCCCTCCTCGTCCTCTGGTTTTCTTCTCCCTTGGAACTGCAGAGCAGTGTATCCCTCCTCTTCCTCTGGATTTCTACTCCCCTTGAACTGCAGAGCTGAGTATCCCTCTTCATCCTCTGGTTTCCTCCTTCCCTTGAGCTGCAGAGCTGTGTATCCCTCCTCGTCTTCCATAGTTGAAATTATAAAACTGAACTTTTGAACAAAGGGTCTGAGCTTTGAATGGTTTCTCGCAGAGCTGCTTGGCTGCGTCCCTGCTCTCGTGCACAAGAACTACAATCTACCAGCCCTCGGATAGAAGGCGTCATATTGTGATGAGCTGCCCACAAACCACTGAACAACTATCAAAGGAACTTAAGCAATGGAGTTTTCACACATTGAATCTTCATGTTTAATGTTATGTCTGGTGTAAAATTGCAATAGGCGAGTAGCCTTGGCTACACAAGACTCCCTTTTATATCCGAAGAGTTAAAAATGGCAAGAGTGTCCTCAGTCTAAGCCTGATTTCACAATCAAACTCCTTTGATTTCAGATTGAAAAGGAAAATCCAGAGCAGAATCCCCAAGTTCATGTTCCTCCGCAGATTAAAGACTCCTTCCAGAAATCAGACGGTTTCTGTTATCTCTATATTTTACATAATGTCCTCAGTATGTTTGCTGGTGTACTGCTACTCTGTTGCTCTTTTACAAGATTTCAGTTAAACATAAATTCACTAGTATAAAACAAAGAGTGAAGGCCTGTAATTATCAGCAGAACATTTTGTATTTTCACTTCAAAAGCCATAACATCTTCTAACGCTTGTCATTACATATTGAGTGGGCAAACATCCATTACAATGCAGGCATTACAACACAAGTTCCATTGCATCCCATACCATTACAACGCTGACAAGCACCTTCCCTGAGATAAGCATCCAGCGGTGTTAGAATACTAAATTACATCGTAATGGTGCATGTGTTGTACTGGCTTGCATTGTAATAGCATATGTTGTAATGGAAGTTGCAGTTGTAAGAAATCACGTTGTAAAAGTATGCACTGTAATAGTTTGCGTTGTAACATCACAGGTCCATTGAGTGGAAATGGATAGTATTACAAATTTGGTTTAGGGCTTCCATTATCAACATTTTGAGTGCTATCGTGAGGAAGAGAAATGCGAACCTGCATCTCCATCTGTACACAAGGACAGTGATGTTAACGTGATCTTTGTGCTGCCCTTAGCCACACACACATTAATTTTGTTTAGACTTCTGTCAAAAGGGATTCCCTAATAGACATTTGTCTGATTTCTGTACTTCCACTTCATATCAGTGGGTGCACCTAGTGCAAACCACACTTTGCCCTAGAGTTACTAATGCTTTGCATGGTGCACAGACATAATATCGAGTTTTTTTAAGTTCAAAGACATTTTTGTTGATAAAAGCAAGGGTGTCAATAAAAAATACAAAACATTAATAGATATAGTACAGAAAAAATCAATCAAGACATTTCTTCAGTAATATTATAGGAAATGGGCCTGAACTTAAAGTAAGTAAAATGATATACCATAATTATTATGAAAAAATAGAAAAATATTAAAAAGTTCAAGAACGTTTAGGGTAATCAAAGAGGTTTTGAATCTTCTTGTTAATTAGGCTGCAACCGAAAACAGCGACTGGCACAAACATCAAGATACATCGTAACAGGGGACCATAAATCTAGACGTTTCGCTGCCACTCAACTCTATCAAACGCTTGTTCAGCATCCAAATGTTTTAAAATGGGAGGATTTGGATAAAACATTAATAAGGAGTCTTGTATTATCAGTTACAAATCGCCCTTTAACAAACCCGGATTGTTCCTTACCTAACAAGTCTGGTAAATAGGAATCCAATTGTATCGCTAATGCTTTGGCAAAAAATGTGTAATCAATATTAACCAAGGAGATGGGCCTATAATTTTTGCAAAGTTTAGAGTCCTTTCCTTCTTTGGGTATAAGGCATATATGTGTGCTTCAGAAAAGGAGCCCGAGGTACTACCCAATGTGGTAAAAGAGTCTATAAGGGAATACAACTTGGGCAATACCAGTTTGGAAAAAGTGAGGTAAAATTCAACCGTGAAGCCGTCTGGTCCTGGTTCTTTGTCTTTTTTGAGGTGTCGGAGGGCTTTGAATATTGCCTGCTGTGTTAACTCTAATTCTAAAGAAGAGAGATCAGGAGGAAAATGTTGGGGTTTGTGAATGCTAGAGAAAAAATGCAGTAAGGATTGGGTAGTGGGTTAGGTTTCAGAGGTATATAATGTTTTATAAAAAAGAGAAAATTCATTTAAAATGTCAGCGTCCTTATATTTCAAATCAAAATTGGCGTCATAAATAGACTCAATATTAACTTATTATGTTGAACTTTTAAATAATAAGCCAAAATTTGCCCCGCTTTATTTTTACCCCCATAAAATTTCACACCAGATTTTAATAAAAACTCAGAATCATCTTCTGTAGATTTTTTGTTGAATTGCATCTCGGCATTAACGAAGACTGTTAGACAATCCTTGGAGTGTGAGGTATAATACGAGTGTTCCAACCTCTTAATCCTCCGAAGGAGGTCCTCAGTGGATTTACGAGCAATTTTTAATTTTTTAGCAACAAAGCCAATTATGAAGTCTCTTTCTGCGGCTTTAAAAGCATCCCATTAGGTGGAGGAGGGTATGGAGAGAGTTTCATTTGTCTCAAAGAACTCGTCAAAGAAACTGGTAAAGGAAGCAGTGAACCTTGGATCTAAAGGAAGAGCGTTTTTAAAACGCCATCTCTTAGGACCTGTAGATTTCGGTAACATATCAATACTCATTGAGACGGGGGCATGATCTGACAGTAGAATTGGGCCAATTTCTGTATTTGTAAGAGTTTGTGCAATATTATGAGAGACAAAAATATAGTCAATGCTTGATTGAGAATGGTGGGATGAGGAGTAAAAGGTAAATTCCTTAGGTGTCGGGTTACAGAGACACCAGGCATCAATAAATGTATGTTGTGTGACTGCCTGAACAAAGAACTTGTGGGATTTATGAGGAACAAATGTGACTTTGTAATTACTGTCAATGAAAGGATCAAATGGTTGATTACAATCTCCCGCTAGGATAAAATTATCATCCATACACTGAGTGATATGTTTGGTGAAAGTAGTCCAAAAAGTAGGTTCACCACCTGTTGGAGCATACACATTCAGAAGAGAGATTGGAACATCCTTGAGAGATAATTTAACATTTAACCATCTACCATTCGTATCTGATTCTTGAGATAGCAAAGAGTATGTAAGGGATTTACAACATAATATCATCACTCCATTAAGTTTGCCATCACCTGGAGAAAAGAAAACTTCACCTACCCAACCTCTCTTTAGTTTTAATGATTCAGTGTCTGAAAGGTGAGTTTCTTGTAGGACTGCAAAATCAACATTTAGGGGCCCATTAGGATGTCGTGCGGATTGCCCCCACCAGGCTGGCGGTAGCCACCACCGGCCTGGCAGGGGCAATCCGCCCGACATCCTCAACTGAATGCCCCCCGCCATATTATTATGGCAGGGGGGACCGCGGCGGACGGAAAGACCGTCCACCGCTTTTCCGCCACGGTCGCCTTCCGTAGATGCGAAGGTTATTCTGTCTGTTACAATTTTCGAGATCCTCCTGAAGTGTAGCAACTTGAGAATTTAACTTTAACACATGACTCTTTTAATGAAGAAACTGTATTCTCGACTGTGGAGACCCTCGTGTCTAGTTTAGACCAATTATCTGTTAAGATTTGTAACGGAGAGCCCTAATTTCCTCGAGCAGTAACTCCAGAGACACCGGCGAACTGACTTAGGTGGTGAGGGAGGGCCTTTTTTAAGCCACTTAGTAACAGATTTCCTACAAGTAGCAGAAGAAGGCTCCATAGTTGTAGTTGAGTGCTGTGGCGCGGATAAAAGAGAATCCTCAAATTTAGAAAATTCAGTGAAAATTTTTGAATTTTTTAAAAATGTATGTTGCTTGGATGAAGAGGGATGAATAGCCTCTGTTATGCCCATGGAACACTGACTCAACACTTCCACTTTCGAATAACAGTACGAAAATGAAGAAAAATATTTTCTAAGAAATCTCACTGAGGATCACAAAATGGCTTCAAGGTGCTTTTTTTTTACTGATCCCTCAATAGGCCTTTGACAACGATGAAAAACATCATACCTCAGTGCCCTGAGAAGAAAATATATAAATCAGCACAACTATTAATCCTCACCCCAGGATTACATCTATGCCACACACGAAGAGAAACTGAAGTATTCCGTGTAAAGGATCATCGTGGGTCGCAAAATGGATGCCAATCACATTCTCCCAGAACCTTCGGAAATCTACCATGCAATACGTTGTGGCATCACATCCCCATGCCCTGGAGAGGAACCATGTGCCAATTGTATGTTGGGGTGTGGTGGGGCAAGAAAAAATAATCTATAAATACAGTAATTTTTAGCAATTATTAATTATTTTTAATTACATTTTGCGTTTTAGTTCTGTTGCAGGTTGTGGGTTTATAGGGGAATAGTGTGGGATGTAATTTAACTGTAATTAAGTAAATATTACTTTGTATTTATTAGCATTAATAAGTAATTTATTGTTAATTAATTATTAATTGGTAAGCAATTTTTAATAATTGATTAATTGATAATTATATTAATTGTACTCTTATATTATTGGAGTGGGTTGTGGGTTTATAGGAAGATAGGGTGGGAAGTAATTTAATTGTAATTAAGTAATTATTAATTTTTATTTTTGGGTATTGATAATTAAAGTGTTGTTGATTAATTATTAATTGTTAATTCGTGTTTAAGAATTATTATTAATTGGTATTGATAAATAATGGATTGTTAATTATTTATTAATTGTTAATGACATTTTATTAATTTATTAATTGATAGAATTATAAGCGGAGTGCTTTTTTTGTAAAATTATGTTTTTTCCCTCTTTTGCCTCGTTTTCACCCTTCTCCACACGATGCCAACCCTGGGTTTTCAAAACCTCATATGCTGTAAAAAGGGTAATAAGGTGAAGGCTCCCTAAACAGCGCCTTTGGATTATGCTGAGAGACCTCCTCCTTCATTCAACCACAGACCCTTTCCCATGTCCTCCTGCGCACACAGAGAAGACTATAACCAGACGAGGCTGGTGAAGGCTTAATCATTGGACCATTTTTCAAATGATCCCATTACCCACCACACCGGGACAAAAAGGTAGTCCAAAATTCATCTCTGTTTCCCCTGATCTGAAATATCCAACTTAGCAATATATCTCATCAATTTCAACCAACCATCCTCCATTGGGGGAGTCGGAAATATCCATAGTTTACAGATCTGCCTGCGTGCCAAAAGTACGGCATAAAATACCAGCTTTGCGCTGTCTTTGGTAACTATGCAATGCAGATCCAATCTTCCAAATATATGCTTTAACCTATATAATTAATTTTTATTTCCCTGCATCACCACAAAAAGTTTTTGACTGTTATATATATTTTTGATAGGAGGATTCCATCTGTGTAATATATAAGCAGTTCGCCTTGCACTCGCCGCAAGGTTCGCTCTCTTAGTATTCCTTTGGAACCACCACACAAGGTGAGAATAGAACTAGAGTCCTCACCCATATCCCCACAGTAATCTGCTGTCTAAACCCAGATTTTAAAGCACACTCATTTCTCCTCCTATGCAGGCAATTCATAGATATTGTTTTTAGTCCTGATGAAGATCCCATAATGATGTTTCGTTATTCTCACACAAACTAAAGGGGTTGAAACGTCAGCATTTGTATATGATATCAAGAGTTGCAGCCCAACCTGACCATCACACACTAAAGGATAAACTCTAGGTCATGTTTAAGGTTTTTACATCACGAATATCACACAGTGCCTAAATGTATTATTTGTTATATGTGGTATTAGTTATGTTTCAATTGTATTGTGATGTATGTGTAAACAGTCTTTTTTCACTTCCCCTGTGTCTCACCTATGCAAAAAGCAGAGTTTGATCATATGTATCATTGTGTGTATACGTCCTGTGCTTTATCAAAAATAAGATATTTTTCTTATAAACTTTAATCACATTTCAATTGGTGCAATTGGTTTGTTTTGCAAAAAAACTGTGTTTAGACAGATCCATTCAAAGATTTTTTTTGTTTACCATTTATTGAAGGCCCACCTTATGAGGTTACAGAAGAAGAGTGTATTGTAGTTTGTTTTTGAGGCAGAACCTCTGCATGTTTAATGTTTCTATCCTCAGGTTCTGCACGTAACTGGGTTACCCCATTGTTTAATAACGTCTTTGGGGCTAAGGCCTGGAACTTGCTTCCCTGCCATCTTAGATCCACGCATACAGAACCTTGCTTAAGGAAATTACTGAAATCCGGGATTTTTGCAGCAAAGAATTCCCTGTGCCTCTCGTTGATTTTATCCTCCCCAATAAACCTCAGCAAATTTTAACATTTCTAAATCTCTGCCCAGCGCTGGATGCTCCCTTGGAGCGAGAGGCGCATTATGCAAATAATACATACAATACTATTAAAGTTTGCACTTCTCTGGATTTACTGTATTGCACAGGATGGAGCACAACAGAGGCCTCAAAGCCTTGTTCTGACTCTCATTCCTTGAACTGTGATTGGCATTTACTGACCCTATTCCAGCCATGTAGGAAGCAGGGTTGGCTCTGAGCCCTTTTCACCAGTGTGTCACATACACTGTTGCTGCCCCACTAGCATCCTGAAGGGGGTGCTGAACTATCACTGGTGGTGACCACGTACAGGAGGCTGAATGTGGTTTAGGTACCAGGATGCCAGCCGTGTTAGATGCAAAGATATAGGCATCGCGTGGGCAGCTCTCCGCTCTAGACAGGATGAAGGAGCGGTCAGCGTGTGCTCTTCACACACAATTTGCTGTGGTTTTGGTGATTTTGGCTTGAGTTCCGTTGCTGACGCAGTTACTCAATAAGCATTCACAACCCTTCTTACCACAAAGATGACTACAATAAGTGGCATTATTTGTCTCAGAATGTGCTACAAGCAATGCTAAATCTGTAAATGAAACAGCAAGGGGTGCAACTAGGCCTAAACTTGGGGGTGGGGGGCTACAACTTCAAGCACCAGGGAGGAGACAAAGTGGTGCCAATTCAAGAAAACAGAGTGACAAACACTGTATTTTATCATATTGGGAAAAATATAATACAACAAGGGCCTCATTTATCAGGTTTTGGCATATAGCAGTTCAGCAAGTCACCTTGCATCAAAGTGAAAGGGTATCAATGCACCGTATTTATTCAATATGGTGCCTTCCTGTCCTTTCCCCCTGCTCTGTTGCAGTTTCGGCAGCCTAGCGTTAACACATTCTGCAGCCAGATGGAAAGAGGAAAAAACAAGGAGAAAGAAAGTAATCTCTCCTTGTTGCGCCTCCATTGGGAAGGCATAAGGTTTTTCCGCATCCTCTTGTTGTCATTGTTTGGTAACTCTGGGAAGCATCAATATCCATGGGTATTACGAGGGAACACCCACTGCAATGCCAATGGAATGCTCCCAGGTGCAGAGTAAGGCAACATAGAGATTTGCTCTGCCTTGCCTTACTCCATATCTATGAGCCCATACAAAGCCACACAAAGTGTCTTTGTGTGACCTCATAAATATGATTTTCCAGTTTGCGTCACAGGCGGCTCAAAAATATGCCCTCATGTTTTTGTGTATTCCTGACAGAAGTGTTAATATATAAGAAAACTTCTACAGAAACAGGAAAATATGTTTTCACAACCCTTTTAAAACTTTTAAGAGAATTTAATCGTGAAAGGACAATGTCCTCATTAAAAATGCATTATTATATGTCCAGAAAGGCAACCCTGCCTCTATATTGATAAACTCAATGGGGTCTATTACGATCCGCCCGCCACCGTAACGGTAAACGGGAGGACCAACAGCCAGATGCAGTGGTCCTGCTAGGCTCATCAGGATGCAACCGCCACCCTGGCGGTTGCATCCCGCACATTATACATTGCAGTGGGTGGTGCTGTAAGCAACACCCGCTGCAATGTAAAATATGCATGTTGTGCATTGACATGCACAATGTGACAGGCACCATGCAGTGCCTGTCACCTTGTGCATGCCAATGAAGGGGGTACCATGCGTACCCCCAAGTGCAGCGACCCATCCCCCCAACCCCCTGGGGCCCGTAACGGGCCCCCATGCATTTTCCGCTGCCCTTTCCATGGCGGTATCGCCGCCATGGAAATGCATTGAAAAATGCACAAAAATGCACATAATAATATGGATGGCCACCATGTTGTGCCTCAGATCAGCACTGCAGGCAATCGGAACAATTGCCTACCTGCGGAAAAGTGGTGGACGGTACCCCCGCCATACTAATATGGTGGGGGTGAATCAGGCACAGATGGCGGAGGATCGCCACCGCCAGGCCGGCGGTGATTATCCGCCCGCCATTATAATAGGCCCCTAAGTTTTTAACCTGTTTTTTGATGTTGCCATCTATGGTTGTTTGGCTAAACATGAATGTACAGGTCTTAGAGAATGTTGAGATGAAAGGGTTTATACCCCTGATGGTGGGTTGATGGTGACTGGCAAACAATATGTTTGATTCCAATAAAATATTTTCTCCCTTCTAATAGTAATTGAGTGTCACTCTGTTGGTAATTTCACCACTTCCTAATTTCTCTACCATGAGTATCTGCTATAGTAAATAAAAATAGAATCAGTGAGGTTAGCACCTCATATGGAACTGTTGTCACATGCAATGCATTTTTGATTTCTAGTCAGTCACCAGGCCTGACGTAATGGGAAAAACAGGTAGTTGCCTTCAAATAACTTTGCAAAGAATGGTGTTCTCATATGCATGGGATACAAGTATATCCTTCGAGTTCCTGGCTGCTGTGGAATATCTCGACTTTTTAAGTGCCCTTCCTCACCTGTGACACTGTGGAGGATGTTTTATGTCTGCAAATCGGGCTGCTCAAGAAGAGCTTCCCAGCAGCCTAAGAGTATTTTTTTCCATTTGTAATGACTATTAGTACGCAGGACGTGCTGAGGTCATTACTCAATTCAATTATAAACTTTATTCGGTTAATCAATGATAACCATGAAAGTACACACAAAAAAATCATTAAGAAGAAGTATCATACATAAAATGCATCATAAAAAACCATTTTAAAAAACGGGTCTTCTCACAGGTAAATGACAATTGTTAGCTTTAAAATTCTTACATACAAATTGATTTTCGTAGTCTAAAAACATTTTTAAAAAATTCAAAAATAGATGCCACAGTTAGTACCGTACCGTACTGAGAACTCTAAAAAGAATATTTAACCTGAACCGTGTCAGGACAAACCTCTCATAATTACTCATATATAGGGTTAAATATGGCTGTAGTTTGTCCTGAGTCAATATCAATTGATGTGAGCATACAGACTTTTTCTTTATTTCCTCACTAGCTCTTTTATATTCCAGATACTTCATACATTGTTTTTTCAATATCGTCCTTGGAATATTGCACATTGAGAGAGGATCATCATAGTATTTCTGGCAGTCCATTTTTACAAAGAAATCTTTTACATAGGCAAGCCATTTAATCCTACTCACATGTTCTCGACTTAAAACATCCATCAAGATAGTGCTATTCAATACACACTCGTCGGTAGTCCAGACCCTATGCCACAGAAGTATAGGCTGGGCTTTAATTATATCTTCAATGTATGGCTGGCCGAGTTCCGTGTGGCAAATGTAACTTGAGACACTCTCAGGTACAGCTAAGATGTATCTCAGGAACGTATTTTCCACTAGTTGGATGGATTTTATGTCGGCATATCCCCAGATTCCTGAGCCATATACAGCAATTGATATACAAGTAGCATTAAAACATTTTAAGAGTTCCCTGATTGGCTTTTTCCCCATTTTCCTTGTAAAGTTTTTCAAGGCCATTATTGATTTAGAAAACAAAAGGCTTCTTGCTTTTTAGCACTCGCCCATGTGCCATACTCATGGAACAAAATGCCTAAATAGGGAATGGTAGGAGTGGAATCCAAGGGACTATCATTAATGTACATAAGTTTTCTCCGTCTGCTATTGCCAGGGCCACAATTCATTGAGAACGTTTTTGTGCAGTTAATTTTCAGATCTAATTTTAACATAAAAGTGTTAAAGGATGTAATCAGGCCCTGTAGGGCGAGGGGGGTCGGTGCCATTATGACCGCATCGTCTGCATATAATAAATGCAGGGATTGATCTTTTATCTACCATAGGCATATCCCTGCACTCTTGCAGCAAGGTTCTTTCAAGGTCATTAATGTAAACTAAGAATAAAAAGGGGGCCAAACGTACCCCTGGCGACCTATCCCAAAAGATTTGGTGCACTCTCCGTTCTTTCCATAGTGAACAGATGCAGTGGCACCTGAATACAATTCCCTTAGAAAACAGATAATGGTTTCTTCCACCCCCAAACTTTCTAATATCCCCCATAATTTACTGTGAAAAACGCAATCAACCGCTGACGTTAAGTCAACAAATGTAAAATATATGCGTTGCCCCCTTGCCCTGGTATATTTTTGTTGTAAAATAAATAAATGTAGGCCCTGCTCTATCGTTCCTACCCCTTTCTGGAAGCCATATTGCAAATCGCTGATTATCATATTCTCTTCTGCCCAGCTTTGGAGTCTCCCTAAAATAACTCTCCCAAGGATTTTTATGGATGAATCTAATAGGGAAATGGGTCGGTAGCATGCACAGTTTTGCCTGTCTCCCTTCTTGAATATAGGCACAATTACGGAAGTAAACCATGAGGCATTTAAACCCCTCTCGGAAGTAGCATTAAAAACTTGTACTAAAATAGGCCCACGGAGCTCAATATTATTTTTCAACAAATCTGCTGGAATGCCATCAGGGCCTGCAGCTTTTCCTCCCCGAGTTGCTTTAAGGCTCATCATTAGTTCTTTCAGGGTGACATCCAGTTTCATGTCCTTAGCCCTCTCTTCCCTAGGAGTATGAGATAGCGTTTGATATTCCCCTTTTGAGATTCTATATACAGCTGGGAGAAATGGTTTACCCATTCGTCCTCTGTTATTGCTATTTCTATGCGTGCCTTAGTATTATCATAGAGGAAAGGGGCGTTCACCGCTTTCCAAAAAGCAGATGGATCTCTACTATGCGAGGCCTCGCACAGTGACTCCCAGGCGTCCCTTTTTATTGCAGCCTTCCATCTTTTCAACGCCTCACTATAAGTTTTTGCAACCCTCAAACCAGTAGGAGGTCGTGGGGAATCCCATGTAGGGCATTCTTAAGTTCCGAAAGTGCCTTTGTGTATGCTGAGTCAAATCAACTCCTATTTGTTTCTCTACGATTTTTTAGTTCAACCCATAAACTATCCTTGGTACAGGATGCAATGAGATAAAAATGTTTAATTATGCTCTGGCTGTCTGCATGCCCATCCAGACATAACCGTTTTGTCTTCCAAGCATCACGTCTGAAACCGATAGTCTGGGTAACTGCTCTCTATCTAAGTCCCGAAATGGGTTTACCATCTCCATGACCAATGGTCGATGATCGCTGAACGCGATATTAAGGGTCTTACAGGTTTTGATCTGGCGTCCATACCTAACAGAAAATAAGATAAAATCAATTGTTGTGGACGCACCCCTGCCAATAAAAGTCGGGACAAAAGGAGACTCTATTTGGCTAATTTCATTCGCGTAACCCAGATCACAGGAAAACATAATTTCGTTTAACAAATCCCCACATACAGTGTGTTCGAAGTGTGTTAGGGTAGTATCCTGGTCCAACATAATGCCACAAATGCCTTGTCGACCCCTCTAAAGAGGGCACAATTAAAATCCCCCCCAAATAACCAATACTTCTTTCATGTTTATATCCATTTCATGTTTTAAATCAGCACCCAGCATTTTTATCGTTGCTGCAATATCAGTAACTGGTATTAATAAGGCCGCCTTATTAATACCTATCTTCACCAGCTGATAATAACTATTGTGGGATAATAATTGTGCTTTCTCATATTTAAGCTGGTTAGAAAGGTATATACACAAACCTCCCTTAGCCCTGCCATGTGATCCCCCCACTGCTGGTGTAAACATGGTTTTATATCCACAAAGATGTAAGGGCTCTGTTACCCATGTCTCCTGTAGTCCTAGGACATCATACCTATTTATGATATTATCCCATGAGATATTATTTATTTTAGATGTTAAGCCTGCCACGTTCCAGAACATGAAGCAGCATACTTCCCCATTATCAATAGTGCTGATAGAATTCCCGGCAACATTACCTGCAGCGGGCACCCCGGCCCTGGCCATGTCGCCCACTGCAACTGTGTTTCTAGGTATTCCACATTCTCCGGCGTTAGCTGTCACAATTTCAGATATGTGATTGGCTGATTCCCCCTCTAGCAGGAGGCCTCTCTCTAGGGGGTCCTGTTCAACATAATATAACTCAGCCATCCCCTCACAGGGCACGCTCACTGCCGTCTGTACCCTATCAGTCAGACTTTCTAGTGGAATTTGTTTTCCGTTGAAGATGGGGATATCTCTAGCAAGTCAGTCAACAGCTTCTAGGCCTGAGAGCATATCAAACCGATTAAATGTTGGAATATTATAACCGTTTAAACTAGGACCTGCTGATCTACCTAAACAGGGATTTCCTATTTGACGTCTTTCAAAAGACATGTGTGGGGGTCTGGGATAAAAATAACCTAGGTCCCACGTGGATATACCTCCATCTCCTCTTTGAGGGTGCCAACTTTGGAGATAAGGAATCACACGTTTGTCCTTAAAGTTAACAATAACCAAATCCCCTGATACATCCTTTGACCTATGTCCCAACCGCCCCACCCTCCTGACATGGAGAATTTCCCCATCAATGCTAGGCGGAAGTGGTCTATTTTTACATAGCCAAAAAACGACTTTCTTTTTTAGCTCTTGATACCCTTCTACTGTCCCATTTGCTAGTTCAGGCACCCCTGACAGGACACTCACATAAGGCGCTGCCTCTGGCGGTAGATCAATACGAGGTTGAGGTCTATTAGGCCTACCCAGATTCATACATTCCTTGTCTGTACTTATCACCTTGTTTATCTGCCCTACATTGCCTGTCTCAATATGTGATAAGGTACTTCTAGGGATTAGTAATGGATCCTGTGTATTTGGTAATGGTGATATCAGGGGTTCCGGCTCACTTGGGATGTTAATTTTCACCGCCTCATTCATTTTGCCCGTCTTATTCTGAATAGGGATCTGAATTTGTGGGTGATCCACCAATTTCTTAATAAGTACGGTGTTTGACTTAATTGCTTCCTCTATGGCCCCACTTTCTCCCCTATTCTCTTCACTCTTTCAATCAAGGGTAAAATCAGAGATTTCACTAATAATTCGATTTTACCCAGTAGATCTTGGGGTTGAGTTTGAAGGGGCATTTGTGGAAATAAGTCAGCCATGGTTTTTTTGGGGGGCTCGGGTGCTTGTCTTAGGAGGACTTATATGTATTTTTGCGGGTTTCGCAGATCTTCCCCTATGCCTAACCCCCCCATGTTTCCTTTTAGAAGATGAGCCCTGACCATGCGGAATAGATTGCAAGCTGTCTTTAACTATTGGAATTGGTGATGAGCCTAAAGCACTCTCTTCTGATATAATTTCCAGACAAGGCTCAATGCTTAAATCTTCCTGTGTAGATTCCCTACTCAGGGCCCTAGTGGATCCATGGTCCGTCTGGGGCGAAGTACTAAGAATATCACTTGAATCCTTTTCGACCCCTGGTGCTGGTGGTGTCAGTGCTAATTCGATTAATCCCAAGGAGGAGCGTTTATTACATATAGTTTCTAATGATAGGCGGCGGTAAAAGTGTAGGTAGAACAAGTCCATGGGCTTCTTTTACTTTCACTGAATCAGCTTTCTGGGGGCATATCTCAGCCCCCTGACCACTGATTTTCTTGGGAGAGGTATCATTGGAAAGGGGATAGTCTCCCCTTTCCAATGACTTCCCTCCACAGTGGAGCTCTGCTTGGGTTTTGCCAGAAGAGAGGAATCCCCAAGCAGGGAACCGCCCACTAGGCACCAGGGATGAGGGGCACAACCCTGTGGGAAGAGCTTGTGCTCCCACACATCCCCCTCAAAAACGTCAGTATGTCGTTCCCTCTGGGTGCTCACTAGACGCCAAGGGTTTATTTTTTTAAAACAGTATTTGTGTGGGTGCCGCCCACTTGGGCAAGGCCATGTCCCCACCCCAAATATTCATGACAACAGCCTTTCCACTCCCCTGGGGGAGGATGTGGTTGATGATCCTAAATCTGCCCTCCAGCAGGCGCAGAAAGTAAATCAGACAATAGGAAAGCATTGATACAAAATTGTATAGAGATGGGGCTAACCATCATGGGCATTGCTATGACACCACCCCAAACAATACAGCAACATCATTAATGCCCCCCTCAGGGGGGAGATTGGGGGGAGATTACCCCCCAATATGTCCCCTGGGATGAAGGGGCAGAAAGTTGACGAAACACCAGGAAAACGTTGTTTAAAAAAAAAGTACAGTGGTGGCCATGGCATGCCCATACCCCAAAAACAATATGTTGAGTGTTTTTTGGGGTGTTATTACCGCAGTATTTTTCCCCAGAGGGGAAGAAAGTCTGCTAGACACCAGGCAAAACAAACCTAAACGTGGCGACTGCCGACCTTGGGCATGGCCATGCCCCCACCTCAAAAGGGCACAGACAATCTTTCGTCCCCCAGGGGCCAGGTAGGAGGTGTCTCCCACTTGGGGAGGTTGTCCCAAATATGTTAAGAAAGTCGACCTGACACCAGGGATTTTGCCTTTAGGGCAAAAGAAAGTGTTTCAGGTGTTGCACTCTTATGTGTACCATTTAAGGTGCGGAGTGGCCAAAGCCAGGGTGCAACACCCACACCACTTTCTGATAATTCCAGGAGTCCTGCATCAAGTCATAGTACAGCGGGTCCTGCAGCATTCAAAATCCAGTTTGCCTTATGCAACAATTATGTAGGATCAAGGGAGCTTGGAGGGTTACATCATTATTTATTAGAGTCATTAATAGAACCTAATGACAGAATATTGCATTTTTTCTGATCAGTTTATGTTTAAGTAGTGCCTTTCATACATAACTGGTTCAAGGGGCTGAGGGAATAAAACTTTTTAGCAATTTGAAACTATAACGTTCACCTTTTCTGCATTTTTCAATGGACTACATATGATAGTTGAATTTTTCCTTTCCAGATAATTTATACCCAGATGCTAAAGTGAACACTTAACAAATTTGCTTATTAGCCAAATAACTGAGGCTTCAGAGGGGGCTTGAGAAGCAATAATAAACATAAAACCTCGTGTGGCTTTAAAATAACTCAGGAAGACCTGCAAAAAGCTTTGGGTGAGGTTGCTCTTGACGCCCCAGCCCAGTGTACACATTGCTAAAATGTCTTATGTGGTCTGGAAGCTGCAGCAGCCCAGGCGCAGTGGAAGGGGGGGTTGGGCTGAAGCTCTTTTAGCCCTATGGGAGTAGTGCCCTAAGCTCTGCTCAGAAGCCAGTGAGCGCTGCAGGTAAACCTCAGTGCCTCAGATAGTACCTTGAATTCCAAGGCTGATGGTTTTAAATCCTAATCATGCCTTTTGAATCCACTACCACACAATTCCTGCCCCTCCATCTCTCTCTTGTAGATTCCTCCTTTATTCATGTGTGATATTTTTTCTGTTTTTCTCTCTCTGTCTTTACCCTCTGTGTGTTTTTCATTTTCTTGGTAGATATCTGATGCAGAAAAATACAGGCCATTGGAAACCATCAGCATCGCTCAAATTAAGTGCTGGCTGAGAGTGTCGCATCAGTTGTCATAAGACATTTAACTTTTTGGGGGTACCGCAGCAGACGTGAAGATCGTACGCGCGCTTTTCCGCCAGGTCGAGGAGTCGACCCGGCGGAAAAGGGTTGAATATGGTGGCGGTGTCTGCTAGACATATCCTTGTCATTCCTGGCTCCGCTGATGTGTGAGCGGACGCGGACGCGAGACCTACCTGAGTGCTTCATGGCGCTTTGCTGACCTGACGCGCGCTGTATTAGCAATTTGGCGGCGTTTTTAAAAAAATACCCTTTTGGATATTTGTTTTATTTTTTATTTCCTTACTCCCTGGTTTTAACCTATAGCGCCCTTACTTGCACTATAATTGTGTAGTCCACCGCGCTTTGCGGGTCCCGGTTCCTGTGGGCTGGTTGTAGGAGCCCAGTGCTTCTGTGGCGGCCATATTGGGTGAGGGGCGCGGGCTGCACGGTCTAGTGGCTCAGGCGACGGACTATTCATAAGGGAGGTAATCAGGGGGCTCGTTCTTGTCATTCCTGGCTCCGCTGATGTGCGAGCGGACGCGGACGCGAGACCTACCTGAGCGTTTCATAGCGCTTTGCTGACCTGACGCGCGCTGTATTAGCAATTTGGCGGCGTTTTTTTTAAAATACCCTTTTGGATATTTGTTTCATTTTTTATT
Organism: Lissotriton helveticus; assembly: GCF_964261635.1. Taxonomy (NCBI): domain Eukaryota; kingdom Metazoa; phylum Chordata; class Amphibia; order Caudata; family Salamandridae; genus Lissotriton; species Lissotriton helveticus. The sequence continues at coordinate 1,850,694,602 of NC_136068.1, forward strand.
TCCTTACTCCCTGGTTTTAACCTATAGCGCTCTTACTTGCACTATAATTGTGTAGTCCACCGCGCTTTGCGGGTCCCGGTTCCTGTGGGCTGGTTGTAGGAGCCCAGTGCTTCTGTGGCGGCCATATTGGGTGAGGGGCACGGGCTGCACGGTCTAGTGGCTCAGGCGACGGACTCCTCATAAGGGAGTCATGCTTACGTGCAGCGGTCATGCGCAGCGGATACGCCGGATCACCGCTGGAGTCACGCCAGAGTCCAGCCCGTCTGCGCCCGTCAGCGTCCCGGAGGCGAGCGGGTCGGCGGGCTGGGCTCAGCCACCGGGCGTTTTAGCTCCAGGGCACCCCCAGCTCCGATATACACCATGTGAGCTACGCTCACTACGCCCATTTCAACCTCCATCGGGTAAGTGCTGCACTGTTTTCCCTGGCCGTTACAGGGGTAAGTGCTGTTGCCCCGGGTGTGGATGGCGCCCTAGCTGTGCCGTGTTTCTGCCCCCCAACAAAAAGATCGACCATGCTGGGCACCTTTGCATGCTGCTTAACACTAGATCTGTGGCCAGACATGCGCAGGATATTTATGATCTCCTAGACCTGGAAAAGCCTCTTTGCCTCATGTTAACTGAGACTTGGCTGGGGGAATTTTCTAATCCTGATGTGGCTGCTGCCATTCCCTCTGGCTATAATGTCTTTAGGCAGGATAGACTCAAGGGTAGGGGTGGGGGAGTGGCTCTGGTGGTGAAGGAAAGTGTGGCCTGTTCAATTCTGCCTGTAGATGACATCTGCGGCTCTGAGTCCCTTGCCTTCTCCATCACCTTGGCACCCCACCAATCCTTCAAAGGTCTGTTGGTTTACAGACCACCCGGTCCATCTGGTACCTTCTTCGAAGAGTTTGAGTCCGTCCTATCAGGGCTGGTTCTGAAAACAGAACAGTGTATTGTCGCTGGAGATTTTAACTTCCGCATGGATGACCTATTAGACCCGGATACCACCACATTTTTGGAGGCCACTGCCCCCCTGGGCTTGATCCCGTTTCTTTTGGGACCCACTCATGACAAGGGACACACCCTGGACCAGGTTTTTTCGACATCCCCTTTGGAGGTTAAGGAGATAATTCCGGTGCTGTGGTCAGACCACAGGCTAGTCAAATTCTTGGTTAAAGGCATAATGAGACCCGCCAATTCCGTATCTCAGCAACAGTGTCGCGCCCTCCGGGCTTATCATTCCGTGACCCCGGCGATGCTCGCTCAGGCGGCGCTGGATCATCCGTGCCCCTTCTCAGGAGATCTGGAGAAGGACCTGGAAGCTCTGCAGGCCTGGCTGTTGGACAGGCTTAACGACCTTGCCCCAGTGATGGCCCCCCGCTTAACACCGAAACGGGTTTCGGCCCCTTGGTTCACTGCGGCATTGTCGACCGCCCGACAGTCTTGTAAGGTGACGGAAAGAGCTTGGCGCTCTCAATATGATCCTGAGGCAAAACTGCTCTACTAGACAGCGGTTAAGGCATATCAGCGGGACATTCGCCTTGGAAAAAAGGTTTATCTTGCTGGGAGAATAGAGGCTGCCTCTAACTCCTGTAAGGAAATCTTTTCCATAGTGAGAGAATTTACAGCTCCCCCCTCCAATGCTTCCCAAGACATGCCCCCTAAGTCCTGGGCTGCGGATCTTGCTAACTTTTTCACCAGCAAGATAAAGCTCATCCAGGACTCTTTTCATCTGGTGGCGCCTGTAGGGTCAATTTGCACCGAGGATGGCTCGCGTCTGGCGGTTTCATTAGGCCCGACGCTGGCAATCTTCCCCCCCATTTTAGCCTCTGCTTCCTTAGGGCTTATGGGCACGCTTAAATCTGGATCGCCCTTGGACCCCTGCCCGGCTAAGTTTCTATCAAAAATGGCGGAAGCCTTAAATCCACTGGTCAATCCACTTCTGAACCTTTCGTTGAGCCAGGGTCTGGTTCCGCAAGCATGGAAGCAGGCAATGGTCATCCCCCTGCTGAAGAAGCCTGGCCTCGACCCTGAGGCTTTGGTCAATTATAGACCGATCTCTCTCTTGCCAGCCCTTATGAAAATCTTGGAGAAGCACATACATACGGTGCTCTCCAGTTTTCTGGAATCGCACGAGATCCTGCATGCCACTCAATTGGGTTTTCGCCCTAACCTCAGCACAGAGACAGCGCTCCTGGAGGTGTCGGAAGACATTAAAGGGGTACTAGACTCTGGGGGCAAGGCCATGCTGGTCATGTTGGACTTGTCGGCGGCCTTTGACACCGTCCCCCGCGATGGCCTTCTCTCTAGACTCTATGAGATTGGCCTAAGGTGGACGGTGCTCAGCTGGTTCTCATCATTTCTAGCTGACCGCCGACAAACGGTCTGGGCCTCCCCGGACTCTGCTGTGATGCCGCCATTGGGTGTCGGGGTCCCGCAGGGCTCTATTTTGAGCCCGACCCTCTTTAACATCTTTTTGACCCCTTTGGCGGCATTGGCGGAGTCTTTCGGGGCCCGGATCATGTCCTATGCTGACGAGACACAGCTCCTCTTCTCTTGTAAGAGTGGAGGAGATTTTAATGGAGAGAGCATCCGGGATTGCCTTGAGGCTGTCTTTAGATGGTTTCATTTGAGTGGCCTCAAGTGCAATTCTGAGAAGTCTGAAGTTCTCTTCTTTGGGTGTGCGTCGGACCCTGACTGGCAAATCTGGTGGCCTACCAACATGTTTCCACCATCCCGTCCATCTTTAGTTGCTAAGAACCTGGGAGTCAAGATGGACAAGGGCCTGACGATGAGAGCCCAGATCTTGGGGGTGACGGGCACCTGCTTTGGCCTCCTCAAGGTGCGGAGGAAGTTTCTACCCCTTTTATCGGAAGAACATCGGAAACTGACCGTGCAGGCTCTGATCGGGTCCAGGCTGGCCTATGCTAATGTCCTCTACCTGGGCCTGCCAGATTATCTGTTGCAGCGGCTCCAGGTTGCGCAGAACGCTGCGGCGAGAGCCATCTATGGCTTAAATAGGCGAGCTAGGGTTGCGGGTCTCTTGCAGGCCTTACATTGGCTGCCTATCCGTAAGCGTATCATCTTTAAAGCGCTGACTCTGGCCTATAAAGCCCTTAATGCCGGGGGCGCGAAGTACCTCCAAAGGATACTGGCCTTTTATCATCCGGCCCGCGCTCTCAGATCGGAGTCACAGTTCTTGGCGGTGGTGCCACGTGTGAAAAGAGCTCGCATTGGAGGTCGCTCCTTTGGATTGCTGGCACCACAGCTGTGGAACTCTCTGCCGCTGACACTTCGGGGCGCCACTAGCCTACTTGCTTTTAGGAAGGGTCTAAAGACCTGGTTGTTTACTTTATAGGCTTAGTTTCCTTCTTTTTACTGAACTCCCCTTTTTTGTTTTACTGCTGTGTTATGTTATCTCGTCGTAGGTCTCGCTGCTAAAGCGCCGGGATACTCTTTTTGAGTCGCCGCGCGCTATATAAAAAATAAATATAACATAACATAACATAACAATGCATGCAGGAAGTAGCCTTCCCCTGGTGGCATGCCGCCACGGATAGGCATGCGGTTTCCACAACGGGTCCCCAGGATGTTGGAGAGTGGGTGGGGGCACATGGTGGGTGCTTATGGTACCCCCTGCATTTGCGTGTACAACGTGGCAGGCACCACGCGGTGCCTGCCAAGTTGTGCATGCAAATGAACAAATCCCTTTTTTGAATTGCGGAGGGTGCTGCTGACAGCACGGCCTGCCGCAATGTAAAAAATGTGGTATGTGCCAGCCAGTGTGGCGGGCGTATACTAATTGTGTATGCTCGACCGCTGCACACAAAGCAGGCTGCCCATTTCACAATGCGATCCGCCCACCATCGTAATAGACCTCAAAATGTCAATAATACCAACATTTATTGATAAAGTTTAGGAGATGTTACATTCGGAACCAGATTTCAAATGTAACTTTTCTCAACAAAAAAATCTCTGGTCTCATATTAGCATTCCAAGGTCATTAAACTCATAATATCACTGTCAAGTAAAACAGTAATCAGCTAAAAATCAGCAAAGAAATCGAATTGGTCTGATTGCCTTATCAGTGAATATGAATCCTCACTTTAATAGTCCCCTTTTGTGTACAAAGAGGTGTAGATCCTTTGGAAATCCTCCTGTTTATCCTCATCTCTAACTAATGGTGTCCTACTTGCTGTTACAATTTCCTTAATACATTCTCTCTCTTTTGACTTGAGTAGCCGAAAGGGTCTCCGACTAAGGGGCATATTATCAAGACTCAGCGATAAAGTTATCGCAGCTTTATTGTCAGGAAACTGACGCTAAAGTGGCAATAAGGGGCTTGATAATATGCCCTTGTGAATTGCCATAGAAGCCCAGTGTAGATGTATAACATCTAACGTGGATTTCTATTGGAATTCTATAGAGCATATTATCAAGCCCCTTATTGCCACTTTAGCTGCAGTTTCCTGCCGATAAAGCGGAGATAATTTTATCGCCCAGTCTTGATAATATGCCCCTATGTTCCTGTCACAGCCCAATGCATTGTCAATGAAAAGTTCAAAATGAACCATAATGTTCATGCCAGAAAAGAGGATTATATTTAAACGGCTGTGGGCAAGCGTCAGGCAGTACCATCTGAAGACAGGTGGAGGAGACATTGTGATATAGATGTGATTTATTGGACTACCGTGTTACTGTTGGACTGGCTGGCCTAGTGGCATGAGTTTGGCCTACGTGAATGGTGTTGTCTCATTCACAGTGCGAGATATTCTTAAGAATAAATAGCCAAATGCTCTTTATTGACTTTTGGAAGGATTCTTAGTTGGGCAGAAAGGGTACTCCATCACCAAAGCAACAGAGAACTCTCTCTGCCAAACTGAAGGTCCACCGACTTATTTAGAGATGAGTGGACCTTCATTATATCGACAACGGAGACTACTGCGTCACCACTATACCTGATAGAGTAAGGGCTGTTGGAGGTTTGCCCACCCAATTTAGAGTGGGTGAACGCATTGCCAGTTCACTCAAAATTGGACTCTGCTTTACTTACACCATGGGAACTCTTGTTGTCAGCCATTCTGAACCCTTCTGATACAAAAGTGAGATTTACGTAGCAAAGGCTGCTTTCCTGCTGTAAGGCCTGTTGCAAATTTACACCTGACACAATTTAAAACATTAATATTTAGGGTCTGAAATTTGTATTGCCTGATTCCCATTGATAGTTGTTGAGTGGTTTGTGGGTAGTTCGTCACCATACAACACCTTCCATATGAGGGATGGTGGTTTATATGTCTTGAGGACTAATGGACATTGAAAAATAAATTTTAAAAACCACACTCATCATGGGGGAGGCGGTGTAGTGAGGAGCAAGAGCCCAGCCACCTAAGTGTACACCTTTGTCATCCTTGTTACTTTGATAATGGGCCATGGTATGTAAATGTCAAAAATATTGAAAATAATCTTCCTCTGCTCACTTCAGTTACAGTTTTGTGTAGGGTTATATTTAATTACTGTACTACAGTTACATGAGTATACATAACAAAGAGTAGTCCTGTAACAGCAACATGCACACCACTGCCATAAAAACAGTTATGTACAAGCACAAATTGTTCTCCCCATTTAAACACACACCATTGTGGTGTTCACTGCATCAGGAAATTCAATAGTAGCACCTAGAACATGAGTGCTAATTGCCATATCTTTAAAGGTTTTGAAGGTTTTGTAGCCCATTAGGGATATTCAAAAGCCATAAAATAAACCATAACAAAGCGGTACGCGTTTGGAAATCATGGGTCCTAATGCAATCCTCTCCATGGAAGTTACTGCTCTAAATTGGTTTCCTTGATAGGAATAAACATCTGTAGTCCTCATGTGACTCTTTGAGTGAAAAAAAAAATGATGTTGCATGTCCCTTCGGGTGCAATATATCTACATATGTTAGAAGAAAGATGAAAGGTGACAAGAATACGGGAAGTTCTCACCTCTCAGTACATCTTCACATCTGTCCTCTGGTTTCCTCCTCTCCTTAAACTGCAGAGCTGTGCATCCATCCTCGTCCTTTGGTGTTGTTCTCCCTTGGAACTGCAGAGCTGTGTATCCCTCCTCTTCCTCTGGTTTTCTCCTCCCCTTGAGCTGCAGAGCTGTGTGTCCCTCTTCATCCTCTGTCTTCCTCCTTCCCTTGAGCTGCAGAGCTGAGTATCCCTCTTCATCCTCTGGTTTCCTCCTTCCCTTGAGCTGCAGAGTGGTGTATCCCTCCTCATCTTCCATAGTTGAACTTATAAACCTGGACTTCTGAACAGAGGGTCTGAGCTTGAGATGTTTCTCGTGCAGCTGCTTGGCTGCGTCACTGCTCTCTATACCGTGCACAAGAACTAGAAACCACCAGCCCTCAGATAGATGGTGTCATATTGTGACGAGCTGCCCACAAACCACTGAACAACTATCGAAGGAACTCAAGCAATGAATGTTTCACACCTTGAATCTTCATGTTTTATGTTATGTCTGGTGTAAAATTGCAATAGGCCTGACCAAAGGCGAGTAGCCTTGGCTACACAAGACTCCCTTTTATATCAGAAGTGCCCACAGTGTAAGTAAGGCAGAGCCTGATTTTGCAACTAAAGGCAAATTAAACTCCTTTGATTTCAGATTGAAATGGAAAATCCAGAGCAGAATCCCACAGTTCATGTTCCTCCAACGCCACTGATTAAAGACTCCTTCCAGAAATCAGATGGTTTCTGTTACCACTATATTGTACATAATGTCCTCGGTATTTTTGCTGGTGTTCTGCTACTTTGTTGCTCTTTCACAAGATTTCACTTAAACATAAATTCACCTGTATAAAATCAAGACTAAAGTCCTGTAATTATCAGCAGAACATTTTGAGTTTTCACTTCAAAAGCCATAACATCTTCTAACGCTTGTCAATACTTATTGAGTGGGAGAAATGACAATGCAGGCATTTCAACGCAATGTCTTTACAGTGCAGCAAATACAACGCAAGTTCAATTACAACCCATGCCGTTACAACGCTGACCAGCACCTTCCCCTGAGATGAGCACCCAGCGGTGTTAGAATACTAAATTGCATTGTAATGGTGCATGCGTTGTACTGGCTTGCATTGTAATAGCATATGTTGTTATGGAAGTTGCAGTTGTAAAAACCATGTTGTAAAAGTATGCACTGTAATAGTTTGCGTTGTAAAATCATACATCCATCGAGATGAAATGGGAAGTATTACAAATTTGGTTAGGGGCTTCCATAATCAACATTTTGAGTGCTATATTGAGGAAGTGAAATGCAGTCCTGGGTAAGAAAATATGAGAACCTGCATCTGTATCTGTACACAAGGACAGTGATGTTAACGTGATCTTGGTACTGCCCTTAGCCACACACTCATTTATTTTGTTTAGAATTCTGTAGGAATGGATTCCCTAATAGAAATATGTCTGATTTTCTGTACTTCCACTTCATATCAGTAGGGTTTACCGAGTGTAAACACACGTTAAGCTAGAGTTACTAATGCTTTGCACGGTGCACAGACATAATATTGAGTTTTTAATAGCGACCTACATCAATATTGAGTTTTAAATATCGTGGGGACCGAATATTGACATTAAGAATATTGACGACCAGAATATCGACCTGAAGGTAAGAAATATTGTTTTTGTTAATATCAAAGTTAGTAGTATCGATAGCAAAAATATTGATGTTAATAATATCGATATTTATATTAGTGTTATGTATTTTAGGTGCAGATGTATCAAAATACCTATTTGCGATTCTCAAATAGCGATTTTTTGAGAATCGCTATTTGAGAATTGCAAAATGGTATGAATCTTTAAAATCGCAATTTTTTTGTGATTTCCTAAAATTCCTTATTTGCGAATAGCAAATTGCGAATTCGCAAATAAGGAATAATTTCCCAGTCATTTCTATGGGCCAGGAAGCCCATAGGAATGAATGTGAAGTTATTCTCAATTTGCGATTCACAATTTGCTAATCGCAAATTGAGAATAATTTCAAGGGTGCAAGGGTGTCTTAAGATCACCCTGCTGCACCCCTGCAATTTACATGTGTGCACATATGGCGCATATACATGCCCTAAGGGCATGTATGAGCGCCACATGGCACCTTTACAAATGCCAAAAAGTGCATTTGTAAAAGAAATCGCAAATTACAACCAACTACAAGTTGGTGGTAATTTGCGATTTCTTAGTGTAAAATCGCAAAACCTGAATGCTACATACATAGCATTTAAGGAATCGCAATTTGCGATTTCTTAAATGCTGACGCAAAATTAAGGAATCGCAAAATTTGCGATTCCTTAAGTTTGCAATGCGATTTCAATGATACATCGCATTTTCAGATTTTTTTTGTCACAAATGCTGCTATTTTGCGGATCTCAACGTTTGCGAAAAAAACACGTTTGATACATCTGCCTGAAAAAACTATTTCATGTGTATGTGTTCTATATTTTTTCTTAAGTATTGTACCGTTTTTTAAAATATATGTATATATTTTTTCGAAGTTAGTCATTTAAAAAAAAGTAAATTATGCATTTTAGTACCGTAGCGGTTTGTGGGTTTATAGAGGAATAGGGTGGAAAGCAATTTCATTATATTAAATTAAATAAAACATTTTAGCAATTATTAATTATTTTTATTTACATTTTGCATTTTAAGTTTGTAGTGAGTTGTGGGTTTGTAGGGAATAGGGTGGGATGTAATTAAATTGTAATTAAGAAAATATATATATTTTTTTGTTGGTATTAGTAAGTAAAGTATTTTTAATTAATTATTCATTGGTAATCAATTGTATTAATTGATCATTATATTAATTGTATTAATATATCATTGGAGTGGGTTGTGGGTTTATAGGGGAATAGTGTGAGAAGTAATTTAATTGTAATTAAGTAATTATTCATTTTTATTTTAGGGTATTGACAATTTATTGATAACGTTATTATTAATAAATGGTTTATTAATCATTAATAATTGGTATTGATAATTAATGTATGTATTAATTAAATATTAACTGTTATTTAATTATTAATTATTAATTATTTTTATTAATTTATTATTTGATAGAATGTTATGCGGAGTGTTTTGGTTGTAAAGGCAGGTGAAGGCTTAATCATTAGGCCATTTTTCAAATTACATCATAGCTATTTTTCCCCTGATCCGAAATATCCAACGTAGCAATATATCGTATCGATTTCAACCAACCTTCCTCCGCTGAAGGAGTTGGAGATACCCATAGTTTACAGATCTCCCTGCGTGCCAAAAGTATGGCATAAAATACCAGCTTTGCGCTGTCTTTGGTAACAATGTATTGCAGATCCAATCTACCAAATATAATCAATACAGCGCTTACCTTGATCTGCAAATTTAAGACACTGGACAGGCAATTACTCACGCCCTCCCAAAAGGACTGAATCTTAGGGCAGTGTATAACCATGTGTAGATCATCTTCATTCGGACTGTCACTCTTAGGACACGACACCACTCCACGGTTGCCCAAATTTGGATAACCTTCCTGGGGTCCAGTAAGCCCTATGCATAGTAAAAAAAAATGGTTCCTCCTCAGATATGCAGGTTTGACTATTTCATAAAGCATACACATTGATACTTGCCATTGGTCTTCCAGTGCGGTTTCTGGAAAGGATCCTCCCCACAGATCCTCCGGTAAAGTAAAAGAGCCATCTTCCATCTCAAGCATCAGCCAATACCACATTGCAATTTCCTTCTTGAACACAATGCTGGAGAGGAGCTTTTCCTCAAGTTCATTAGGACCTCCTATTTTTTCAACCAACGCCAAATTCCAATATTGGATCTGGAGGATTTTAAATCTTGAAAACTAAGAACCTATCACCTGCTCGCACCAACCCCATGAAAAAACTGACCATCTGACAATAACTGCTTCCACCTTAGTATACCCGTCTCATTTTAAGGTAAAGCCAGTACAGCCTTCGTCCATTCCGGAGAGCCTGGTGCATCCCATATCGGGACCAACTGGCTAAAGGAGGGCATTTTTAGGCCCTTATAATTTTGTACACATTTCCGCCATGTCCTTAAAAATTTTCAATCTAACTTTCTTATAATATTTCTGATCAGTATATTTATACATAAACCCCCTATCTGCCCCCTTTTCTTTTTTCAACATTTCTTTAAACATCCTGCCTATCTCTGAACTCTTGGGGGTATCCATTAACATTATACAATTTTTTAAATATACCTGGCTAGCGGCTCAATATACAGATCAAACAAAAGTGGGGACAGGTGGCACCTAACTTCCTTAGCGGCTCCATTCTTTTCCCTAACTCCCATTGTCTGTTGGAGGTTACTGTCGACAAATCCAATCTTATTTTGATTTTTACTCCATCCACTTGTAATGTTTTATTCTTCTGGGCCTTAGCAAAAATCTTCTCTTTCAGAGTATAAGTGAGGAAATTAACTAAAATTCTTTTAGGTTTGGTTCGATTTGTATTTATCCTAAACGGATCTCTATGGATCATTTGAATGTCCCTAGCAATTTCTTCCCCGGTTTCCTCCAATTGAAGCTCTCTTCTCAACATCTGAACCACATAACTTTCAACGTCTCCTCCTTTTTTGCCCCCAGGGACTTTCCTCCTTTGGAAATTCTCCAACCGTTCCACTCTTTCATCTTGCTCCCTCTCCTTTGCTCTGAGATCTTCAATCTCCTTCCTGTTAACCTGCACTTCCTCCTTGAGGTCTCTAACTTCAGCTTCTACTCAAATCATCTATCTTTTTCTCTAACACTTCACACGCAGTCCTGATTTCTTTCTGATTTACCTCTGAAGTAACAAATCTATTTTGAATCTATAAAGTGAGGGTAGTAAGCAACACGCTCAGGGAGGGATCTCCACTCCCAGTGTTTACCCCCCGCTACCCATCTCTTCTTGCCCTACTCTGGTATACCTCCCAAGCACTAACTCACTCTGCCCGTCTACAGAATTTAAAGATTTCCCTCCTTTGTCCGGGAAGTGACTTAACTGAAGACCCTAAACTAACATCTGGGCCATTTGAAAATACCTCACCCAGCGGCGATGCAGCTGCATCCCCCATCTCCACAGATAACACTTGAAAACAATTTGGGCTTAGATGTGCGGACCAAACTCCCAAATTTAAAACACTCTCAGCGCTCCCCCGCATGTTAGTTGATCATTTTTCCTTTGCTTTTGTTAATTATGTTGGAGCTCAACTTCCGCCATCATAGGGTTACTCCTTAACATCAAGGTTTTCGGAAGTACTTTGAAATAAGTCCTGAGAGATGGGGTCACCTTTACTTTATGCTCCAAAGAGCCCTCTCTTGCCAATTTTTTATGTACTGTGTTCTCCTTACTTGACAGTCTGCCCCTAGACTTCACCTCCTCATTCTTTTTACGCACTTAGGTGGGAAACCCACCAACTCGGGGAATTCCACCGCGCCCCCTCTCACCACACTTCTCAGAATGTACCTTGAAATTCCTCTAGAGCTGCCCGACAGTCTCACCAGCACTGCAGCCCCACTCCGTCCTCTCAATTTACTTTTTACTTTTGTCAGACCTCTGGCCCTTACCATTGACCTCCTGCTCCTGAGCCGGTTGAGAAAAGGGGTGTAACTGTGCCTCTGCTGTTTCCAAAATTGGGGACTGCTCCACAATGTTTACCAATGCTGTCCTCGCTGCCCTCACTCTTCCTGCTGCTTTTTCCTCTGCTTCCCCGGAAGAGAACGCTAGCGGAAGCACGCCACCCCCGGAGTAGCTCCAGCTCCACTCTCCGCCACAGCTGTCTGCCATGATTGCAATCTCCACTTCCCGCCTCCTCACTCCACGCCGGGCTTCAGCTACAGGGTTCCCGGCCTCCGCACAGAGCCGAGAATCAAGTAAATTCTGCTGAAGTAATATACTTACTTCTATGCTTTTGAATTAGATTTCCATAATCGCAACTGCCAAACCGCTAACCAAAAACTCCACCGCATGCATCCAGAACACCCGTGACTCACCGCTAGCCAGCCGCCATGTTTCCCCAACTTGTTTCTGTATTTCCTGCGTTGTTGGGTCCTATGCGGAGTGGGTTGTGTGTTTATTGGAGAATAGGGTGGGACGTAATTTAATGTTATTAAAGTAATTTTTTTTATTTATTAGTATTTTTAACTAATTTATTGGGAAAGTATTAATAAATCATTATTTAATTACAAAAATTATTTAATTTATAAGTATGTTATTTTTAACCCCACGGTACCCAACGCTTTACCTACTGTTGCACTCTTTGGAGTGGGAATAGTCATTTTACCCCTACACTATCCAACACTTTCCCTACTGTTGCACTCACTGGAGTGGTAATGGTTATGTTTACCCCTACGCTATCCAACACTTTCCCCACTGTTGCACACACTGGAGTGGGAATAGTAATTTTTACCGCTACGCTATCCAACACTTTCCCTACTGTTGCACTCTTTGGAGTGGGAATAGTAATTTTTACCCCAACGCTATCCAACACTGTCCCTACTGGTGCACTCTTTGGAGTGAGAATAGTAATTTTTACCCCTACACTATCCAACAGTTTCCCTACAGTTGCAATCTTTGGAGTGGGAATAGTAATTTTTGGCATTGAGAAAAGAAAACCATTTAGGGTGATTAGTACAGCGGGCGGATCGCCACCACCCATATGGCGGTGGCGATCCCCCCGCCAAAAGTCAACGCCTGCATGACTTTTACCCCCGACACATTAAGATGGCAGGGGGACCCTGGTGGACGGGAAGACCGTCTACCGGTTTTCTGCCAGTCTGCAATCTGCCCGATTGCCTACCGGGCGAAAAAACACAGCAATATGGTGGCCGAGAAATGCCTTTCCATGGCAGTGACTCCGCTATGGAAAGGCATGGGGCTTTTTCTTTGGGGGCCCATTGCAGTCCCCCAGGGTGTTACGAGTGTGGGGGTATCACATAAGGGGTACCTATGGTACTCCGCTGCATTTGCATCCACAAGGTGGCAGCCACCGCAGGGGGCCTGCCACGTTGTGCATGCAAATGCGAGACATGCTCATATTGCATTGTGGAGGGTGCTGCTTCCAGCACCGCCTGCCACAATGCAATGTATGTGGGATGCCACTGCCACAGTGGCAGTGGCATCCTAATTTCAAATATTTCAAAACAACTTTAATCGATCACAAGTATCATAAAAGCGTTACAGAACCATCAAGTACAGAAAATGCCAGTACCTTAAAAATGTTAAAAATATTAGGAGGTTAAAACAGAGAATAAAAACATGATTTTTCAAAAATGGAGCTATGTCATAAGTAAATAGAGGACACATTTACTATTATTATAAAATATCCTAGACATAGCACTAAGAAACGATTAATATCAAGGAATGGAGATGCATCTGCACAGCGAATTATTGTTCAGCCACTTTGAACCCACTGCCTTGTTGGGGGTTTTTGAACAGATGATCCATGCACAACCCAAATATTTAGCAACTCCGCACATGAACAGAGACCTTGAGGCATCAGTCCAAAAAATGCGAAGCGCCACCAGGTAGTTCTAGGTTCCCTTTTGGGTATAGATTGGTTTAAGCCATTTTGTCCTAGCCTGACTCTAGGCAGGGCATACAAAAAAAAGATGGGTTACCGTTTCTTGTTGAACTTCACAGCACGGACACTGGGTCGGAGTTTGTTTTGTTGGATCCCGTTGAGCAAGTGTGGAATTTAGATTTAAGGAGCCAAAACGGAACTGCATATAGAGAATCCTATCTCTAGGAAGCCTAATGAAATCTAAATATGGTTCCTGCTAACTAACATGTTTATGGTGGAGAAATTCGTCAGTTAGTCTACCAAGCCTGGAGTGGTGTACCAGCTGGTGATTTACCCAGTTCCAGTAGATCTTTTTTAACTCCACCTTAGTCGGGGGGCCTGGTTCTCCCATGATTCGACTAAGCCTAGTTTACACAATAGGTCTTTCAGATCCCTTAGCCATTTTACCCTCTTATTGGAGTCCAGGGCGATCAACTCGGAAAGGCCAGCCGCATAATGCGTCAATTCAGGGGTGCGTCTTACTCTTGCCCAGTACAATTGGGGACGTAGTCTGGCCTACTCACTAAATGCGCGTCTTCCCCTGTCGAGAAATAATGGCTTCAGTGGTGTATAGATAGGGGCGGAGACCAAGTCTCTCAAAAAATGTGTTCTCTGATCTTTGGATCTCTGCTATTTTTTCAAAGCCCCAGAGCTCGGCGCCATAAATTGCCGAGCTCACCGCCTTGCCCTCATAAACCACTAGAGCCGGGGCGATCGGTCTGGACAGGGAAGAACGTTGCTCTCTTGAGATGGCTCCCACCACCCGTTTATGATTTAGTAACATCTTGCTCAGATGCGACCCCCAAGCCATTCTATCTGAAAGCCTAACCCCCAAGTAGTCAAAAGAATGGACTCGCATTAAGGGAGAACCATTCAGTGAGAGTTTAGGTCTAAAGTTGCTTCCAGGGTTAAAAGCCATGAACTTAGTCTTAGCGATATTTATGGTGAGGCCCCTCAGTGTGCAGAAAAGTTGGAAATGGGTAAGAAGTTTTTGGAGGACCATCGGAGTTTTAGATAATAGAAGGGTGTCATCGGCAAAGAGGTGGGTAGCAATTTTTTCCCCCGCCAGGGTTGGTGCATCAGCTGGAACTTGGCTCAGAAACTCAACCACACCGTTCACATAAAGTGAAAAATGGGTGGGAGCCAGCACACAGCCCTGGCGGACACCCCTATTTACCAGTATCTTCTCCGTGGTTTGCCCTTGGTCCCCCATCTAACTCGAGCAAAGGTGTCCTCATGGAGGCGTATTAAAAGAGAAAAAATATAGGGGGGAATACCCAAATCATGGAGCACTGTCCATAGCTTTAGGCGTGGGACCAAATCGAAGGCCATCTTGAGATCGATGAACGCAAGATATAGGCTACCCTTGCCAATGACTACCACCTTCCAATAAAGGAGAAGTAGTCTAAAGACTTGGTCATATGTGCTAGTGGCTTTCCTAAAGCCAGCTTGGCAGTTTGAGAGAATTTCCTCCTCCTCCATCCAAAGCTGTATCCTATTCAGGAGGGTTCCACCTACCACTTTCTGCATGCAATCTAATAGGCTAATGGGCCTATAGTTAGCAGGGTCTTGACGGTCGCCTTTTTTATAGATGGGTATCACCTCTGCTTCTTTACATGAGTATGTGACTTCCACTCCGTCCATTATGCTATTAATCAGAAGTAAAATATATCTGGCCCACTTATGAGGCTCCAATAAAAAAAGGTCGCCCGGGATACCATCTGGGCCTGCCGCTTTTTCTGGAGTCTGACTGACTGACTGACTATACTTATAAAGCGCACTATTGCCGAGGCGTCTTGGCGCTATGTTAGAAAAAACTTGGTCATGAAGGCATCTTAACTGTTACTGGGGAAAGAGCCATGTTTTGATTTCTTTTCTGAATACATGTCTATTAGATAGACTTCTGAGATGAAATGGAAGTGTATTTCCGAGTTTGGATGCCAGGAATGAAAAGTGCTTGCCTCCGCAACGTGCTCTTTTTACTTTTTGAATTTGTGCAAGTCCCAGGTACGAGGATCTCAATGTCCTAGTGGGGATGTAGTGCGCAAAAAGAGATTGTACATCTTTCGCACCCTCTCCGAACAAGGCTTTATGAACTAAGCAGAGTGACTTGAATTCTATTCATCTGCGTACAGGGAGCCAGTGAAGGTTGCTGATGGCTTTTGATGTGGGGTGATGTCTAGGAAGCTCAAGCAGTACTCTGGCTGCTCCATTCTGAATAGCCTGAAGCTTATCTAATTGCACAACACCCATTCCTAAGTAAAGGGTGTTGCAGTAGTCAATTCTGGACAGGATGGTAGAAACAACCACCGTTTTCCTTAGGGCAAAAGGAATATACGGGAGAATCTTTCTCAGTCCTCTCAGGGTGAAAGAACATGCGGACGTGACCTGATTAATTTGTGGGGCCCAGGTCAGATTTTTATCAACCATTACTCCCAGATTCCTAGCTTTTGAAACCGGTATCGGAGGTGGTCCAGCGGCATTCGGCCATCATGACTTGCTCCAGATTTGTTCTTTTGTGCCAAATTCCCGGACTTCTGTTTTTCCCGTGTTTAATTTTAGAAAATTCACATTCATCCAGCTCATCAGGGATGAAATGCAGTTGCAGAAGTCTGTGGCCCGGGTGTCTGCTGACTCAGCTACAGATACTATAAGCTGCGTATCATCAGCATAAGACACCAACTTGAAGCCATGGCTCTTTATCATCCTGGCCAATGGAGCCACATATACGTTAAATAATGTTGGCTATAAAGCCGATCCCTGCGGGACTCCACCCGGAAGAGTAAATTCTTCTGATCTTAGGCCATTCCAACAGATCAGTTGTTTTCTGTCTGACAGAAAAAATGATAGAAGAGAGAGTGCAGTGCCCTTGATACCAACCTCCTGCAGCCTTTGATTAAGCACGGTATGGTTAACAGTATCAAAGGCTGCGGTTAGGTCAAGCAGGACTAATATAGCCCTACCCCCTTGATCTGTTACCTTACGTATTTCTTCTGTTGCCATAATTAGAGCAGTCTCTGTGGAATGTTTGGCGCGGAAACCATGTTGAGTGATATCTAACAGGTCGTTTGTTTCCAGGAATGACAGTAGTTCCAAGTTCATACATTTTTCCAATACTTTCGCTGCACAAAGCAAACAGGAGATAGGTCTGTAGTTCATCTCAACCTGTGGATCCAATTTAGGTTTTTTCAAAAAGTGGGCGTATACATGCTTTCTTCCATGCCTTTGGAAAAAGTCCATCAGACAGAATTTTATTGATTAGTGGACATAAGGCAGAGCTGATAACTTCTGATGACATATGCACTATGTATGGCGGACAGGGATCCAAAGGGGAGCCAGATTTAACGCTTAACACCAGTTCCTCTACCCTTTTTTCTGAAATTGGTGAGAAAGATAACAAGCCTTCATGTTCCATCTTACATTCTGGTTGCGCTACATTTATTTGTTCTATATTATGTATTGATTTTTCTAGGCTATCAAACACTGCTTGCACTTTTTGTTTTGGAAGAAAGTGGCTATTTTATCTACAAATTTTTGTTCTGGCCTGAACATTATGTCGCGTGGACATCTCATCAAAGCGTTTACAGTGTTAAATAATTCTTTAGATGATTTTGTAGCTTCTTGAATTTTAATTGCATAATATGCAGCCTTTGCCTGTATAATTGCGGCCATATATTCTTCAAGGACTGCCCAGTAATCCTTTTTCTGATCGGTGTTATATTGGGATCTCAAGATTCGCTCCTTTTGTCTGCATTTGATCTTTATCAGTTTTAGGTTGGGTGAGTACCATGGCGATGAAGCCTTTTTGATTATGGATTTCTTAATTACCTCGGGTGCCACCCTATCTGCAGCTGTATATAACCAGTTATAGAAATCCTCAGTGGATTGGTTTAGGTCGTTAGGTATTCCTGGTCTTTCTGTGAGTGCTGATATATATTGTGACTCATTTATTGATTTCCATGTCCTGTATTTGTTGTCTAGAGGACGAGAAGTACGTCTTCTAGTAGATATTGTTGGTAATATGTCGAAATAGACAGCAGAGTGATCAGTCCACGGCAGCATACAGATTTTCCTAATTGATATGCCAGAATTGTTGGTACATATCCCGTCTAACGTGTGTCCTGCTATATGTGTCGGCTCATTAATTATCTGAATAAAATCAAGGCTGGCTAACTTATCTAGCAAACAATTGGTGTCAGGATTATTTTTGTCTTCCAAATGGAAGTTGAAGTCCCCCAAGATTATAAAATGCTTGGTGTCTAAACAGGCTTCCATATAATTGAAAAAAGCTTTTAGGAAGCCTGCTTTAGGTCCAGGTGGTCTATAGATTGGTAGACCTGGTAATATTTCTACTTTATTCCGTTTTATGGAAAAAGAAATAGCTTCCGTATCGGTTAGGAGCTCAGAGCCGATTGTGACCGAATAGTCCGAGCGGTATATTATGGCAATTCCTCCGCCCTTAGCTCCTGTTCGGTCTTGGTTAATGACCAGATATCCTGCTGGGATTGTTACCTGCCAGTCAGGATCGCTATTCTCATTTGCCCAGGTTTCAGTAAGAAAGACCAAATCTGGTTCTTCCAGTTGAATCATGCATTCAAGCTGGAATTTGTGTCTTACCATAGATCTGGTATTAAGTAAAAAGAGTTTTATTAACCTGGACATCAGTATCAAGGAGGGAATGTAATGACCGTGCATTCCATCCACATGTATTTAGCATGCAGTGTGCTTTTTAGACCTAATGCCATAGTGTGTGGAACACATACTTGATTGTTGAGGCAGTGTAATTGCTCTCTTGTGTAGACGTGCTTAGTTGTTCGCACAGGGGTTATGGCCCTGGGCACGTCTCTGGAGCAGATGGGCGCAGACGGGCTTGCCTTTGGCGCGCCGCCGGCGCGCCCGCTGCACTCGTCCGCTGCGTGGACGATGCACCCGTCCAGATATAGGAAGTGATGTGGGGAGGGAGGGAACCACGGTAGCACCAGCAACAACTAGAGCGCTACTCTTCTAGCGGGTCCGCTTCCTGGACCCAGCGTTAGCGCTGAAGTTGGTAGGAGTATGCTGAGCAGCCTAAGATGCTTTCTAATAAAAACAAGTGCCAGCTAAAGTTTTAAAAATTATTTACGTGAGCCTAATCCCAGCCATTCACCACCATTCACATGCGTTCTCTAACATCAGAGCAGGCAGCGTTATGGCCCTGATATAGGAAGTTATGTGGGGAGGGAGGGAACCACGGTAGCACCAGCAACAACTAGAGCGCTACTCTTCTAGTGGGTCTGCTTCCTGGACACCGCGATTAGCGCTGAAGTTGGTAGGAGTATGCTCAGCAGCCTAAGATGCTTTCCAATAAAAACAAGTACCAGGTAAAGTTTTAAAAATTATTTACGTGAGCCTAATCCCAGCCGTTCACCAGCATTCACATGCGTCCTCAAACCTGGAGTGATACTATTGATGGCGGACACGACCTTGTTCCGACTAAATGAGTTTAAGGCATTGAAGGGAGTTATGGCCTGGGTATCATACTGGTTAGCTGTCTCCCCCTCAGCTTCTTCAGAGTAAAGGTGAGCAAAATGATCCCACCAAGCCTGGCTCCCAATGTGATTTGTGATCGGGGGATTATCACTCCTTTCCCTCTTCCTGATAAGGTCCCAGAAGGAAGCAGAGTTTTTCTTACTTGACGCCTCCTTTAGATCCTCCCAGTGGGCATACTCCCAGTCTCGCTTAGCTTGGTTTAGGGATAGTTTATAGGCCTTTCTCGCAGTTTTGATCAAGGGAGAGTTTTTGGCTTTTACAGCTGCTATTAGGACTTGCCTTTTCTCCTTACAGGTCGATGAGAACCATAGATTGGAGTCCCCTTGTTGACTCGCGCCTTGGCCTTTGCGTGAGCTTCCTGCAAACTGGGCGCCAATCATGCAGATGGTATCTTGGTGGATTAGGGGAATCTTCTCCTGCTCCTGCGTTACTTCTATAGCTTCCTCCAGGTCTCCTGTCTTTGTGGCCACAATAGTGGAAATGTGCGCTATCTTTAGGTCATCCCCACACCATCTTAGACCACCTTAGGCACCTACCGCAGTTAGATAGAATTACCTCCTTAGAAGGGGGTAGGGCCATCGGGCTAGAATTAGGTTTGACCTTGCTGCCCATCGGTTCTTCATTTTTAATGTTAGGGGGTTATGGTCACTATCCATGGTGTGACCCACCTCCAAATCAATGACATCTACCCAGAGGCGTAAGTCGACCAGAATGAAGTCCATTTTCGACGGGAATGCTAATGTATTAAATGTATTAGCCCCCCGCGGATCTGAGGGGGTTCTGCCGTTAGCAGCCCTAAGGCCAAATTCTAGGGTTATAGCATTTACTTGGGTTATGACCTCGGACCATCTTTTAACCTGCGGCAATGCTAGGGGGGGCACACCCCATTTGCAGTCCTCTTCCATTGTATTCAAGAGATCTTCTTGACTCAGTGGCTCGAAAGTGCAGTTGAAGTCTCTAGCTACGACAATTTTGGCAGAAGGGGGGCATTTAGATAGAAGTTCATCCAGCTTGCTCAAGATTGCCGAAGACTTGCCACCCACAGTCCCCCTTATATAAACATTAAAGAGTTCCAAGGACTCAACAGCCTTAGGACCCTTTAAGGTAAACCACAAGATATCATGGCTCTCACAGTCGTGCAAGGAGACGGACCATCCCAAGTCTATTCTAATCCAGGCTAATAGGCCCCACCAAGGCCTACCTTTGCCGCTAGTGGTAGCAGGGGTAGGGAATGTGGAGTAGCCAGAGTTAAATAACGCCCCCACACTCCAGGTCTCCTGAAACAGACATACATCGTGGGTTCCCACAAACCCATTCCATGATGGTATAGACATATTTTTCTTTAGGCCGGCTATATTCCAAGAAAAAATAGTCTGGGTTTCCGCGCCTGTGAGTTGGGGGGAAGGATATCAGCTTTATTAACCGTGTTTTGAGGTGTAGACAGAGGGGGAGCCACAGGATGGTCATGGTGCTGCAAAAATGAGAAGCCATAACATAAGGGACGGCTACTGCTTACAGTTGGCTCGAGGGAATTGTAATAGAGTCAATCGTTAGCGTCTAGCTCAGACAAAGCCCCTCTACTGCCTAATCGGTTTTCCTTCTCTGCACTGAGAACAGATACAATGGGGTTGCGCCTCAGCTGGATCCGCGAGGAGTCTGGAGATGAAGACCTAAACTCGAGAGCTACCAAGTTGTTAACCAGTGTAGCATCGACCAGAGTTAACTCAATGTTATCTAGAGGGGAGTTGGGAGTGGAACATCTCCTGGCTTTGATAATGTCTTCCCTAATGATGGAACGGCACCCTCGCACATGTCAGATCCAGTTGATCGATTTATTAATTAATGAGTCAGTGGGTTCGTGTCTTCTGGGGTCGGGGATTTTGGGGACATTGACCATTAAAAACTATGTTGGAAAATGTACTCTCAGCCCTGAAGTTCTTTGGGCCTGAGGTGGGCGTTACGGTCGGAAGGGGACCCGTGCTCTGTGGTGTATGCCGTGAGCTTAGAGAAATAACTGGAGGGCTTGACCTAACACCCCTCTCAGGGCCATTGTATGTGCCATTAAGTGAGCAGTTTCGTGCACCCCCGAACCCCCTAGGTGGTTCTAGCGTGCCCCCCATTGTGCCCAATGTGTTAGTTTTATGGTTATTCTGCAAGTATGGGGAAAAAGCTCGAACAGAGTATGGGATCTGGCCACCACCAATGGGATTGAATTTCTGACTGGATAGAGAGGGAGTGAAAGCAAGGAAATCCATCATCATGGTTCTCAACCTACCTAGCTCCCCTCTAAGTTCCCCTATGACTGCTACTGTGAAACAGGTGCGGTATTACTAGCCTTTTGGGTTTTGCAACCAGGGAGTTAAGTGTGGCTTCTACCTCTTTTGCATTGAGGTCGTCTGAAAGAATAACTTCACATTCCTGGATGACACTATTTATCCTATCCATTACGCAATTAGTGCGGCATTTTTAGTTGTTTTCCTTAGCCTCTTTTTCTTACTTTGAGCTACTGGTGGGTCATTGGTACCCCCCCCCCCGCTCCCTCCATTGCTTTCCTCTTCCCCATTAATATTATTTGTCTTCTCCCTTTCGGGGCACCTAACTAAACTAAGAGCCGTTACGCTGAAGGTGAAACAGTGTAAGCTCCCCAGCGAAACTCTTTAGCGATGGTCCCCCTCAAGGTGTGGGCAGGCTAAACAATTTAAACAGTCACGGAAGGATACAGCAAAACATCAATACCAAAACAAATGAATGAAAGGGACCTGGCCCAGCCCAGCCTCGTTCGATCTCGGAAGGGCTCAGACGGGCCCGCGCTTCGTCCGGCACGCGCCTGCGCGCGTCGCGCGAAGCCGGAGGCGCGAGCTGCTTTCAAGTCCGGCGGCAGTGGGGAGGAGTGGCTCGGCACGCCCACAGAGAGTCCCGGTGTATCCTATGGCCGGTAGGTTCTCCACGCTTTCCCCCTCTGAAACAAAGCGTCTCCCGCGAAGCATCTCCCGCGAAGCGGGAGGCGCGAGCTGCTTTCAGGTCCGGCGGCAGTGGGGAGGAGTGGCTAGGCACGCCCAAAGAGAGTCCTGGTGTATCCTATGGCGGTAGGTTCTCCGCGCTTTCCCTCTCTGAAAACAAAGCGTCTCCCGCAAAGCGGGAGGCGCGAGCTGCTTTAAGGTCCGGCGGCAGTGGGGAGGAGTTGCTAGGCACGCCCACAGAGAGTCCTGGTGTATCCTATGGCCGGTAGGTTCTCCGCGCTTCCCCCTCTGAAACGAAGCGTCTGCTGCGAAGCGGGAGGCGCGAGCTGCTTTGAGGTCCGGCGGCAGTGGGTAGGAGTGGCTAGGCACACCCACAGAGAGTCCTGGTGTATCCTATGGCCGGTAGGTTCTCCGCGCTTCCCCCTCTGAAACGAAGCGTCTGCTGCGAAGCGGGAGGCGCGAGCTGCTTTGAGGTCCGGCGGCAGTGGGTAGGAGTGGCTAGGCACACCCACAGAGAGTCCTGGTGTATCCTATGGCCGGTAGGTTCCCCGTGCTTTCCCCCTCTAAAACAAAGCGTCTCCCGCGAAGCGGGAGGCGCCAGCTGCTTTCAGGTCCGGCGGCAGTGGGGAGGAGTGGCTAGGCACAGAGAGTCCTGGTGTATCCTATGGCCGGTAGGTTCACCGCGGTTTCCCCCTCTTAAACGAAGCGCCTCCAAGAAGATTCAGTAAGTTGAGGATGACATGTGCCCCAGGGGTCAAAGGTAATTGCTGGTGCAGGTTCGCCGCACCACTGGCGTCCGGTCCCAGCAACGCTATGGAAGGGGGGTGGACGGAAGTCTGCCTGCCATCCTAGTAGGCCCCTAGGTTTGGGGCACTACAAGTAAAGTTTGCAATTATCTGGAGCCTTTGAAGGAAGTGTTCATAAAGAATGGTTTGGATTCCATCTTTTCAGGAATTATAATATGGGTAATTGTACTTTAGTAGTTTAACTTTGTGGTGGAATATACACCAGGAATAAGGAATTTTAAGGCAGATTGTAAGTCTCAGTTGGTATCTCATAACGTTTGAAAAAAACAAGCCATAGTTTGAATAATAATATTCAACATGTTCCCATGTACATACTAATCTAAGCAATACACTACAAGTGATTGCCTATGATGTATTTGGTGGTATTTTACCTTTTCTCCAGCCAATGAGGGTAAATATGCACAGACGTAACAGACTTTTGCATATATAGCCTGAGTATATTCCTGAACTAATCTAGAACAAACGTTTGTTGGATAATCTTTGCTTGTGTGACTCACAAATGATGCCTTCTCTTCCACCTTATCATACTGTATGTGCAGGTGTAATAAGAGCAATAGTAGAAGTAATATTCTCTTTCAAGGGAGTGAGATAAATCACTAATACAACTGTTAGAACTACTACTGAAAATGTAATACCCATAACAAGCTTGCATCTAGCCCTGTTTAGGACACACATGTTTGTCTGCAGTCAGATCATTAGACACAAATATAGCATCAATAATTTAACAGTCTGTTTCCTGACTATCCTTTAAGCAGCTTCCTGTATTTTCTTTTGCAGTTAGTTGACTTAGCTTATTTATAGCAGACTTCATATAGCCATCCCCAGCCCTACTCCTCCTTCTTTTAAATGTGTTATGGCTACTCTTCTACAGCAGCCTTGGGAAAAGGAAATCTTTTTTCATTTAATAATGTCAATTTGTACATCAGTAGCTTTGCACTTTTCTCATTCAATATTGTTACTCAATTCTTTTGTTTCTTCTCAGAATTGTTTTACATAACAGCTTGCTCAAATGTTTCTTTAGTGGGATGTCATAGGGTTCAACAGTCTCATCCCAGGTCAAGTACATCTGTTATTGGTGTGTTTAACACTTGATTAATGTAATATGTCCATGCATGTGCAGAATACATCTTACAAGGATCTTTTTGATCTTCTTCGTGTTTCTTGATTTTCGTCTTTTGTGTCACTTATACCACTCAATTTTGTTCCTCAATGATTGTTGATGGTATGCGTTCAATGGACACACTTGACTTAATTTGCTTTTAAACAGATTTTTTGCTCATTTAGCATTGTAAGGGATTCTTCTTGAACCAGTAATGGCCCCTTTGTCTGGATCTTCTCTTTGTTCTGGTGTTGTCTCAGCTACGGTCTCAGGTTGGGATCTTGTCTATTCTTCTTCTTCTCCAGAAACTTCAATGGCACAGGAAACTGGATTGGTGAGACTGCCTGTAGTTCTTCACCCCTTTCTCCTTGTTGCTGTTGTGTCTCTTACAGTACTACTCTTTGCTCTTGTCCAGCTTCTGGTGATTCTGTTCCCAGTACTCTTGGTTATGGTCAAAGAACCCTATTTCTTCATATGGTTGCTTATTCTCTGAATGTGTGATGCATGCTCCCAGTTTGGTATCCTGGCACACTTAACAGCAGTGTTCATGAAAGGGGCCTTGCCATTTCAGTTGCAGACAAGTCTTCAGCATGTGCTTCTTCATCAGCACCCAGTCGCCTGGACTGAGGTCATGGCACTATTACTGATATGGAGTTTGCGTACCATCTTCAAACTGGTGAGAAACAGATCACACCACATCAGCCCATCCTTTGCAGTAATCAAGCATTATGTCATCTGTGATGTTGAAAAGTGCATTTGCAGGTACAAGTCAAAATCTCATGAAGGGACAACCCTGTTTTCCTGTCAGGAGTTACCTTAAAGGCTCATCAATACCAATGGCAAATCATTTGGCAATTCAGTGATGTGGAGGAACACATTTTTGCCAATCCGGACTGTATGGTTCCTTTTAGCTGTTTAACAATCCTAGAGGATTCTGGTCGACAACTGCAGTGTAAACTCTGCTCGATCTGTAATGCTGCGCAAAGTATTCTTAGGATCTCATTGTTGAAATGAGATTCACAACCTTACTCTAGAGAAACTGGTAATCTAAACCTTGATATAAACACATGTAATAGCAGTTCTGCTAGAGTGAGAAAATGCACACTATAACCAGGAAAAATAATAACACACTTATCTATCCCGATTTCTTGGACTTTGACAAGCTCAATAACAACTTCAACAGCTCAGCATCATTCACGTATGAACATTTGCACAATTAACCATAGACAATACCAGAACACAAGGCATAAAACTTCAACACAATACCACTTGCTCATCATAGAAAATAGTGACCCACAACCCTATTGATACCTCCACCACTGCAAATGCCCTCAAAACCGCTGTACTTCTTCAACCTTCAAAGTTGACCCATGGACTTTAGAGACATGGTGAATTCTACACTCGGGCAAATTAATTAAATTGTCTCCTTTTATCCTGTGACAGTAACAGTCACTCTGCTACCACTTGCCGGAGCAGGGATTCTTGTATCGCAGTCACTGAGTAAAATTAATAAATAACCCCTGCCATTTGGCATATGGACTTTTGTTAGTCGACAAGGAGAGGCAGCAATGAGCTATCACTTACATCATTTACGTCAATTGGGACTTTACAGAAATTGATAGAGATTTGGTGTGAGTTTAGAAGGTTTATTGGCAAATCAATTAAAATCAATTCATTGGTTCAATAGGTATTTGAGTTTTAGTCGTTATTGTTACAGACTCAAATGATCAAGAAGTCAATATTTCAATTTATGACAAAATAGTACATTAGTGAGAATTACAAATAGAATAGTATTCAGCAAGTGTGTTCCATAAAGGAAATCCCTAATCTAAATTAATATAGTCTGGCAATAAAAGGGCTTTCAATTTCTGCAAACAAGGAGTTGTCAGTTCAGAAACCCAAATGAAGTACTCTGATGAGAGGGGAGGCGCTAGACGGCGCACAGCAAGATGGCCGCACTGCTGTGAGGCTCTGCTCGACTGAGACCGCCCAACATCCACCACATCACGCGTCGCTGTCGCTGCCTGAAGCACTGGGGGGATTTGTAAAATCCTGCTGCACCCGTCGCTGTGATTCCTGCCCCATAACTCCCTACCGGTGCCGAGGGAAACACGAACTTTGACCTGTACCACACTGCACAACTAGAAGATGGCGGCAGTGGGAGTTGGGTAGGCCGCTAGATGAGGAGGCTGTCTGGGCCTTGGCCTGTGCAGTGAAGAGGCGGTGGTGGTCTGCGGTTGGCGCTTACGGCGTCCCTCTGCCTGAGGGACCCTCCGGTGCCGTGTGTGGACCTGCGGCCGGTGTTGCTGGGAAAATTGGCGGCTGTGGCTGGCGTGTGGTGGCGGCCGGACTCTGCGGCCCGCGCATGGGCCCGCCTCGTGTTGAGGCAGGAGCGGCTGTGGCGCGACCCCTGCGGGGACGACTGAAGCGGTTGCAGGTCTGGAGCCCGCCCGGCAGAGCGAGGGACCCACGGCGAGTCCAGAGGCCATCTGGAGGCTGCTGCCGGTGAGCTTAGGCATTGCACGCCTGAGAGGGAGCGGAGCGGGCCCCTTGGCTCTGGTGCCAGCGCCCATCAGTGCTGGATGCGGTGAGTGGTCTGGGGCCCGGACTGCGGAGGCAGGACTGGGCCTGGGGCTGGGGTCGTGCTCGGCTTGCTGTGTCTGGTGCGGGGCCTGGCGCTGGGGCGGGGGGAGCTCTCACTGGCCTGTGGCGTTGTCCCTTCAACTCGGGCCCTCCTGTGGGTGATCTGGGCCTGTGGGTCCTGTCGTCGATGTGAATCCTGGGCCCACCTGCGAGGAGGAGACGGTACTGCCTGCTGTGGTAACATTGCACAATCACTGTGACTGACGACCGGCCCTGGGGCTTCATTTTGTTCTTGCCTAGACTCTCCTGGTGGGAGCCCCACGGGGATTTTGATCTATAGTGCACTGGAGTTGTGGCCTGATTTATCGCTTTCCCTATATTGTGGGTGTCTGCGCCTACACAGTCTGGACTCTTCGTCATTGTCAAATCACGTCGCGTTTTGGGCACTACCATCTCCGGATCTGTTACTGGTGAACTCTCTATCAGTGCCCTAGCTGGACGGCTGCACCATCTGTCTACAGGGGGCGAGCAGAAACTTCACAAAGTGCACACAGGTTTGGGTGAGGGGGCCATACCCGTCTTCTGTACTGTTGCTGCTAGCCTGCTCTCAGTAGAACAGACAAGAGCTAGACGAAGCTTGCCTTCGAGACACGGAAGGTGCCTAAAATGCCACAGAAGGCAACCTCGGATTCGGAGGCGGACACTGTTGTGGAGGGTACTTCTACACTGGAGGCGACCTTGGTGGCTATGCAGCGATTCCTACAGTCCATCGAGGGGTCAATGGCTGCCGTTAATAACAGGCTGGATTATATGCCCTCCCAATTGGAGAAACAGAACGCACGAATGGGGGAGGTGGAGCAGAGGGTCCCGGCGGCTGAGGATGGCCTGACTTCGTTCACGGGCAATGCGTTGATTATGGAAATGGTTCTGTCCCTTATTCAGGTCAAAAATTAGGATTTGGAGGCGCGGTCCCGGCGCAACAACATTCGCGTCACGGGGCTGCCAGAATCCACAAATGTGGGCAGAATGGAAGCCTATATGGAGCACCTCATGAAGGACATCTTTGGCACGGAACATCTGTCATCTATGTTTATTGTGGAAAGGGCCCATCGATCCCTGGCTGCGCGGCCCGTCCTGGGAGCTCCACCTTGTCCCATTATAGCTCGGATTTTGAACTACAGAGACCGGGATGCCATTTTGTGCTTTTCCAGGGAGAAGGGCACCATTGAACATCAAGGGAATACTTTGGCGTTTTTTCCTGACTTTACCGTGGCTGTACAGGCGGCACCCAGAGAGTTTGGCATTGTGAAGCAGTTTCTAAGGAATGAGTGAGTCCCATGCACCATGCTATATCCAGCGCGCAGAGACTCTGCTGCAGTGCCTGATGAGGAGGAGTTGGACGGCTCTGGACACTGAGGGACTTACACAGGGTTGGTGTGGTCTTTCTGGACTGAGAGACTCCTGGTGTGCCTTGAACTAAGTTCCTGTTAGAACTTGTGTTTGTTTTTGAGGTCTGCTACATCTGTGTTTTTTGTGGGGCTCGGGCCCCCACGAATGCCCCCGTTGTACGGTGGCTAGTATAACTGGGATCCTTCTTGATGTCCCTTTGCTTGGTCATGTATTCACGTTGCCTTGTAGCTCTTTGCCAATACATACTGTTGGGTGCGATAAGCAGGTGTTGGGGAGGTCGTCATTAGATGACTGTATGCGTGACGTGTGATGTACTGATTTGTTTGGAATGCTTGGTCGGCTCCTACTCTGTGGGAGTGTTTTGCCTCTACGCCCCCACATATGGGTGCACCCCAACATTGGTTTGATGGGATGGGTGGGAGGGGGGAGGTTGTTGAGGTATTGGGGGAGCTTTGGCATGTTGGGGGAGCTGAAGTGGGTGGGGGGACTGGGGGAACTGGGGAGGATTGGAGGGCATGGTTGTTTGGGGGGAGGGGGATGGTGGTTTGGCAAAGTTTTCTATTTCAAGTGATATTGTGTGGGGGAGGGTGGTGGGGGTTTGGTTTGCTGCTGTTTGTCTGTGCAGTACTAGGGGGTGTGCTGGTGCTCTTCCATCTTGCGTGTCCACGAGTGGGTTCACTGTTTTCTTATGTCGTCAAATCATTACCACTGATTGATACTGGATAAGGGGGGTAAAATTACTTGCATTACTTGGGGTGCCGCTCGCTGCAGCAGCTACTACTTGTGTTTCCCTGAGGGCATTTGGACTTTCTTGGAGCTTGTTGCCTTATTGTGGGTCCCTGGTGTTGGAGCTGAACGGGGACTGAGCCAGGAGAAGTGCCGACTGGAGCGGGTGTCGGGGACTGCGAGTACAAGCATTCCACGGTGTCATCAGCTAGTGCCTCTTCCCCCAATTAGCCCGCCTACCTGCTCGTAGCTCGCAGCTACTTAACATCTCGTGGCGCCCGCATCGCAGGTCCTGCTCGCTGCTGCAGCTACTACTTGTGTTTCCCTGAGGGCGTTTGGACTTTCTTGGAGCTTGTTGCCTTATTGTGGGTCCCTGGTGTTGGAGCTGAACGGGGACTGAGCCACGAGAAGTGCCGACTGAAGCGGGTGTCGGGGACTGCGAGGACCAGCATTCCACAGTGTCATCAGCTGGTGCCTCTTCCCCCAATTAGCCCGCCTACCTCCCTACTTTATGAGGCTCCTCCCACACAACGCGGGACGCGCCCGGGCCAAGCCCGGGCCCGTTTTAGCCCGTTAAAGACCGGGAGAGACCGGACCGGGCCACCGCCCTTGGCTCTATTTTCATTTTCCCTGGACATGCAAAAACTGTGGTAGGAGCTGGGCTTAAAGGAAATCCTTGTTGTTACTTTGCCCCACACTAACTGTACTATGTCAAGGCGAGAAACTAGGAGTAAAGCTTTGTCCTCAGCCACCCATACAGTTGGTACAATGGATAATTTTATAATTAGAGCTAGTTTGCTCTTATCTCATGAAATTACAACTCTAGAGCGGAGAATTTTCAAGGGAATAGATATGGCCAAACGATCTTCCTTGGGTGCTATAGCAAATGCTAGAACACTTGATAGACGGCTGGTTCCTGAAGATGCCGATATAACTCTACCTAATTTGCCAAACTCTGGGACTAGTGACACATCCAATAGAGATTCCTTTCTGGCTATCCCCGAGCTTCCGGTAATACCTAGTGCCTCTCCCAAGTCATTAGTTGACAGACGGGATAAGTCTAACGATCGCCAGCATAGAGGGAACCGGGAGGGGGCAGTCCCAAAAAGGAAGCGTGGGCCACAAGCATCTGGGGAGAAAAAGGCGAAGGTTGCCAAACACTTAAGCCACCCAGTTAATAAGACTGGGGGCACTAGTAAGGAGCCCGCTCCCGCCACTTTTAATTCCATCCTTCCCCCGGCCCCAAATCCATTCACGGTGCCAACAAGTAATACCAACTTTAGTGGCCTACCGGCGCCCGGTGCAGATACTGCAAATTCTAATCTAGGCACCTTACTTAAGTCTTTGCTTAGCTCAATAGAAGAAAGGCTCACCCAAATTGAAGCAAGGCTGACAAAAATAGAAGCAACTACTGGGGCTGCTGTAGATTACATAAAAACTGTTAGACCCACTCAAGGGAGCCCGGATAGGAACAATGGAGTCACCTGTATAGTTAATATTCCTATAACTAATGCCCCTTCTACGCTAACTTCCTCATCCACTGTGCTGGGCACTTTGAACAAGAAGAGTATTCCCCCTCCTGTTAGTGCTCTAACGGTGACTAACAAGGCAATCACGCCCGGTGGCAGCCAAATACCGGATGTACAACTTTGACTAAAAACTTGGCAATTGATCTGCCCCCCGATGCGGCCCCTCTAGTGGTGGTTTTAACAGGTGTCCCTGAGCTTGTTCCTCCTACTAGAGAGTCATTCGCTTCATTGAAAAACAAAGTTGTATGTTGGCTGAATAAGTACAGACCCCTCCCTCGACAAATTTCTAGTGAAATTTTACTGGTAAGGAGGGTACCCTGGGTGGGCAGGACTCAAAAAACCATTAGCGGTGACTGTGTCCTGGTAAATTTCAGGGACCCAAGGATGGTCTCCCATATTTGTACCTGGCCAACTGCTAACCCCGAGACGTTAATTCACGCTATGCCATTGTCTGCTTTTTATCCCTCTGATAAAGTGTGTTCAAGGGGGGGACGCGATGACGGCTGGACTAGAGTGGTCCCTAGGGGGCAGCACAGGGGGATTGGAATGAATATCATAACGCCCACTGGGCTACTCAATTCCTGGACTATAATAGGTTCAGCTGCCTGGATTCGGTAGACTGACAACAAATAGAGCGGGGGCTAGTAGGGGGACGTCATGTAAGTAATGGATTAGCCCGGAACTCAACTCATGTTAGGAGGATTATTGCCCTTTGGGGGAAATAGGGTCTCAGGAATTTATCTCTGAGGAGGTCAGTTACCCAAGGTCTCTTAAATGCTCTTATGGTATAAGTGATGGTGACTACGTACCCGTAGGTTTAAACACCTTAAATATTTCATTGCTGAGCCCTCTGACAGGAGAAAAAAGCCCCTTGAATAGGAGTACTATGTCTGTCCAGACTCTGGTTCCTTGTCTAACCTGTCCTGGAACATTGCAGGTCTACGTAGCAAAATGGCATGTCCTGATTGGGGTTCATTTATAGACAAAAGAGATGTGTGCCTGTTCCAGGAAACATGGGCCAGGGATGATGCATTACGCAGTGAATTTGCCACATACTCTGTCCCTGCCAAGTGGGGGGGAAGGGGTGCCCATCCGGGGGATTAACCATTTGGGTGGGTTCCCATTTAGGGTGCAAGGCTAGGACATTGAATATGCCATCTGAGGACATTCAATGTGTCCTTTTAGAGTGGCCGAACACTGCTAAACTAGCTTCGGTAAATCTGTATTCCAGACCTGTGAATCCAACAAAGGAGTCTCGAACTATTGATGAGCTTTACTCATTCTTTAGTTCCATCCCGCAAGGTGTCCTGTTCGTGGTTGGGGGCGACTTAAATTCCCATTTTGAGCCGCTTCCGTCTTTGATGGACGGGGTGTCCATGGAAGAGGACGACCAGTGGGAAATTCCACCGGTAGCGGGCCCATCACCCAGTGCTTGGACACCATTAGCGGTCCAAATTATGGCTCTGACTCTTAACTTTTCTATCAGGGCATGTATTGGACGCTCAAAATCAGATATTCCACCTAAACCCACATTTAATAGACTCGGGCAAGAGTCACGTCTGGACTACATTTTTGTTGAGACGCGAGCATGGGACAAGGTCATCGACTTTGTGGTTGCTGAAAGAACTGAGAGTGACCATAATGCGTTGATCTTGGAATTTTCTATGCCAGGGGTACCTAATACTGACCAGATGGCTAACACCCCCCTTGATTCCAAGGCGGTCTTATCTAACGACAGAAGAAGGGTCAGATGGGCAAAAATAGTAGAAATCCTGAAGACATGGCTGAGCTTTTTGGTGGAGAAGCGTGGCTCAGTGGTTAGAGGCGGCAGACCTGGAAGCTGAGATCGACCGCGGACCAGGGTTCGATTCCCCGCCTCGGCGGGTCTCAGGCTCAAAATTCCACGGACTCGACAATTCTCGCTCTGGTGCCTACTCAACTCACGGGGTCACACTCTGCAACTCTGGGCAATAGCTTGCTTAATCTCCACTACGGCCCCTCGCGGCGGGATGCCTGGCTTTCACCTTGTGGACACCCTGCCGGGGTTTCTCACAGGGGAATACCAGGACGGGTTCCCTAAGCAAGCGCCGGGACGCTTACGGGCAGCTGTGCGCTTTACAAGTCCAGCACATTTACATTTACATTTTTGCCCAGATCGCCCTGGTACTCAAAGCCATGGCCACTCTAATCTCCCAAACCCACCACACTGATACCTATAAAGAACTGGGGAACCTCTATTCGGAATTGACACATAAAGTGGCGGCGGTGCTAAACCCCATAGTGCCCAAACGGATATCTAAGGGGAACAGAGCGTCATGGTTCAATTCGGCCTGTAGTAAGGCAAAACTAGACCTTCTGGTGGCCATAAAAACAACATAGTAATAGGGCACTGATCAAAGTAAAGAGAACTGAG
This sequence comes from Lissotriton helveticus, assembly GCF_964261635.1. Classification (NCBI taxonomy): domain Eukaryota; kingdom Metazoa; phylum Chordata; class Amphibia; order Caudata; family Salamandridae; genus Lissotriton; species Lissotriton helveticus. The sequence continues at coordinate 1,850,727,210 of NC_136068.1, forward strand.
TATAAACGACTAACTCAGTGCGCCAATATGCAATGGGACCAAAACAACGGGACCAATATGTTGGTGGACTTAAAATCCAGAGACTCACGGAAATTCTGGCTGATTGTAAAAACGGTGTCTGGGGATCCACCACCGGCAGTTGAAGCTAACATTGCTGCCATTGTGTGGAAGGACTATTTTCGTGCTCTATATGAAAGAGCCAATATTGATCAAGATGGGGCAGTAGAGGGTGCTTTTCCTTGTTCTACTTCCCAGTATGACCGGGACGACTTCTTAGAGGAGGAGGTTACCACAGTAATCTTGAAACTCGCAGCAGAAAAGGCACCAGGCTTGGATAAACTCCTTGGAGATCTGAACCCAAGGCATGGGTCCCTTATCTGACGGTCATTTTTAATGCAGTTCTGGGGGGGATGGCGGTGCCCGGTACTTGGCTGGGGGCAGAGATTGTCCCCATTTTTAAAAAGGGCTCACCTCTGCTTCTGGCCAACTACCGGCCCATCAGCCTCATAGATGTACCGCAAAAGATTTTAGCGAGCCTGATCTTAAACCGCCTACTGGACTGGATTGAAGAGCATGCAGCTCTGAGCCCGTACCAGGCAGGCTTCAGGAAAAATATATCAACCATAGACCAGATTTTTCGTTTGACCCTGTTATGTTGGAAAACGGTGAAGATTGAAGGGGGTAGCCTTTATACCGTGTTTATAGACCTCCGTGCGGCTTTCGATCTAGTCCCGCGGGGGAAACTGTGGTCCGTGTTGTCTGACCTGGGCATCCCTCCCTACCTCCTAAACATAATCAGGCGGCTCCATGCTGATAATCTTGCACAGGTGAGGTGCGGCAAGAACGTCGCACTTTCGAATAGATTCCCCGTTGACAGGGGGGTGAAACAGGGTTGTGTCTTGGCACCGACCCTGTTCTGCCTCTATGTCAATGGGCTAATCGGCCACCTGAATGCGGTGACAGGTAGTGACGCCCCAAAGCTTGCAGGCAGCAGGGTGCCAGCGATTATGTTTGCGGATGACACCCTGCTGCTGTCTAAATCCCCTATGGGGATTCAACGTGTTCTCGACGGTTTTGGGGCATTCTGTCATGAGCATGGCCTGGAGATTAATGCTCTTAAGACCAAGTTCATGATTTTTAACCCTCCACCAACAACACGCCCAAACCCTAGTATAGGCTTGACCAGATTAGAAAGGGTTCATACCTTTGAAAACCTGGGGCTGACAATTAATGAAAATAGGACCTGGACCCATCACGTAATCAGATCCCAACTTAAATTGGCCCAAGTAGCGGGGGTATAATCAGGCTGGCAAACAACAATAAATCTACAGTTAAACCGATCGGCCCACCACTTGAAATATATAGACTCCAGGCCAGGGGTGCGGTAACGTACGGTGGAGAACTCTGGGGTCACGTGAGTAGACACGAGTTGGATGTTACTGAAAATACATTTCTTAGGCAACTCTTAGCCCTACCCCAAAGTACACCTCTTATGCTTCTGAGGCTTGATCTTGGTCTCAGACCGCTTGATGAGGACTTGGGCCTCAAACCTTTAGCTTATTGGCAGAGGCTCTGGACAACTCCAGAGCTTCGTAATTATAGGACGGAGCTACGGGAAATCCTAAGCCTTCCAAATGCGGGGAAAATGCCGTGGCTCATCTATGTAAGAAGTGAACTTGGGAAACTGGGGCTCCATTCACTGTGGTCCGAGCCGGAGTCTGCCTGCTCCAGGGTTACACGTAGGAATCTAGCAAAACTGTATTATGAACATAAACTTATGGTTTCCATACAGAATGCGCAGATCGGCACCCTTACAGAAATATTTTTAAGGATCAAGGATGTTTCTCAATTTGAGTACGTTTTAGATGACATGTATCCCAGTGCTACTAGGAAACTGTTTTTGCAGTGGAGGTATGGAACACTTCCAACCAGGAGTTTTACAAGCAAATGGAGTTCTTCTACTCCGAAAAATTGTCCTGGCTGTGACAGTGTCGTGAAAAACGATTTGCACATATTGTTTTTCTGTCCAGCTTACTCCAAATCCAGAAGACTCTGGATCGTACCATACTGTACAAATTTGGGTTTTAAAAATTGTATGCAGGCGTACAGAATTTTTAAAACAGATTTAGCAAGTGTGACTGTCTTTGCTGTTGCCAAATTCTTGCAAGCCATGTGGCGTAAGCGAAGGATTTAAATACAATTTGAATGAAAAATCATTTGCTTTTATTATCACCTGTAGAGATTTTGCTACCCGATTATCCTAGTTACGAGAGATTTATACATTTATAAACTGTCTAGTATCTATATTGCGTTGTGCATGGGACACTGCCATCTTACTTCCTTGCTCCTAATGTCTGACTGTATTTATAACCAATTGATATGTTTGTTTTAACCTGTATGTATATTTATACAATATCTTTTACGGCAAACTTTGCCGAAATAAAGGAATACAAACAAACTTGGAATGTCCGGGGGTTGAATAATCCCAAAAAGACGAGACAGGTGCTGGCTTATTTGGACCGGCACAATGTGAAGCTGGCATTTTTACAGGCGATTCACCTCACTGACCGCACCGTGGAGTGTGTGGCAAAAAAATGGGCTGGTGTGAGGATTGCTTCGTCCTACTCATCGTATGCAAGGGGTGTCATGGTATTGGTTAAGAGGGGTGTGCCGTTTGAGATCACGCATGAGGACATTGATAGGGACGGCAGATATATCATTGTCCAGGGGAGATTATATGGAACACTGATTACATTGGTTAATGTGTACGGCCCCAACATCGATGATCCAGAGTTTTACACTCTATTATGGAACAAGATATATGCCCTGCCGGTCTCTGCCATTCTCTGTGGGGTGGAATTGAATGTTTTCCTGGATGAGACTCTGGATAGACAATTGCGCACCAATGCGCACATCAAGAGGGCTGCACAGGCTGTGCGTGATGATATGTGTGATCTGGGGCTTGTGGATGTGTGGCGGCTGCAGCACCCTGGGGTGAGGAAGGGGACTTGCTATACATACGCTCATGACACTTGGTCCCGTTTGGATTATTGGGTGGCAACGCGTGACGTCGCAACATGGGTGTCCAGGGTCTCGCACTTGCCGCGTACCTTATTGGACCATGTGCCAGTCCTGCTCCTACTTATGCCCCGGCACCATTTCGATAGAAGTTGCAACCTACAGCCCTGTTAGATCCCGTATTTAAGGTAGGTGTACGAGAGGCTGTTGAACACTTTTTTGATGAAAATGCAGGGTCAGTGAGTGTGTCCTCTGGAGTTGCGGGACTCTATGGTACAGTTGGAGCGTGAATTGGTGCGCTTGGAGCGACAGTATGAGGAGACCCCCACTGCTGTGACCTTGGCTGCCATGCGCACACATGTCACAGAGTATAAGGACTTGGCTGACCAGGAAGTGCATCATTTATCGCGCCGCTGCAAGGCTAGGTATTACGGTGAAGGGGGTAGGCCCAGGCGCGCGTTGGCTGAACGAATTATGGAACCTTGGGCTAAATATTGTGGTGTCCAACTGCTCGCGGAGGGCGATCGTTCCATCTCTGATACTGTTGATATTTTGGGGAGCTTTGTTACCTACTATAAGACCATGTACGGCCGTAGACCGACAGCTAATGAGGTGGAAATAGCGCAGTACTTAGATGATGTTGCGTTAGTATGGTTGTCTAAGGGACAACAAGATTTTTTGATGCACCATATCACGGAAACAGAAATTAAGGATGCCATCGCCGCGCTGCCTAATGGTAAAGCGGCGGCAACAGATGGTCTGCCGTCCGAATTTTATAAAGAGTACGCCGATTTGTTAATACCACTCCTGGCAGCTATGTATGCGGATGCGTTTGACCAGCAGCGATTGCCGGATACGCTCAGGGAGGCATTGATTGTCGTATTATTGAAGCCGGGCAAACCACCCGACAAATGCGAGTCGTATAGACCACTCTCGCTCATGAACACTGATGTCAAAATACTTGCTAAGATTCTCGCCACACGCCTGCGTCTTTTACTCAATGTTATGGTCCTCCCGGATCAGTCGGGATTTATCCCCACACGATCTACGGCACATAACTTGAGGACGTTGTTTGCGGTCCTGCATCTATTGCAACCGGAACTTCCAGCAGTGGAGGTGCTGTTGAACGCCGCAAAGGCATTCGATTTGATTGCGTGGACTTACATGTTCGCCGTAATACATCGTATGGGAGTGCCTTATTTCTTCACCAGCCTGAAAAAGTTTCTATATACGGACCCGGTGGCACGGGTGTGAGTAAATGGTCATATATCAGAGGTTTTTCCGGTCCAAAGAGGTACTCGACAGGGGTGTCCCCTCTCCCCCTTAATATTCGCGCTTGTTTTAGAACCTCTTGCGTGTGTGCTGAGGCAGAGGCACGCTGCCTCCGCGTTAGCCTTCCATCAACGGCCGCTAGCCGTGTCAATGTATGCGGATGATATGGTCCTGTATGTTAGAGAACCGGCGCGGTATCTTGAACAACTCATCAGGGAGTATATCCGTTTCAAGTGGTTCTCGGGCTTGGCCATCAATTGGAATAAATCTATCATCTTACCTCTCACCCAGAGCACGGTGCCATTCACGTTGAACTACTCGTTAGAATGGGCTTCTGAACTCGTGCGGTACCTTGGCATCTGGGTGCATCAGGACCCGCAGGAAATTCTCAGGGCCAACTACGGTGTGGCAGTGTCCAAGCTCGAAGACAAAGTGGCTAGATGGGTGCGGCTGCCCCTGACATTTGCGGACAGGGTCGCTTTAATTAAAAAATTACCAACATTTTTATGTTTATTCGTTAATGTCCCTCTTCTTTTAAAATGACATTTTTTTGTCTCGTTGCGCTCACTTCTGATCACTCTCGCCTGGGGTGGCAAGAAGCCCCATGCAGGATGGGAGACATTGATCAAGCCATATGCCTTGGGTGGGTTTTCGGTGCCCGATATGCAGTTATATTATGTCTGTGCTCAAGCACACTTTGCATATTATTGGCAGAATGCTCCACCATATAGGCCACATGTCGCTGTTGAAGCAGGTGCGTGTGCCCTATTCCCCTGCAGGCGATGATGGTCAACACACATACGGTATATGAACGTGGGGAAATTGACAGCTAAGGCTTGGGCTGAACTTGGAAGGAGAGCGCAGTGAATGCCACGCTATGCTCCTGTGATGCCTTTATTGCATCACGCAGCTCTGTCAGTGACGAGTGAAACGGGGGCGCTCAGGGTCATGCATACCGCCGGGGTGCGGGTGATGGGAGACGTGTTCGCGGGAGGGACATTCATTTCATTACCCGCCTTCCTACCCGATGGAGTAAATGAGGCGATGCCCACGTTTATCTATGCTAGGCTTCTGGCAGCATTACGCAGTTTGTATCCAAGCTTCCAGGAGGAAACGGCAGCGCTGGGGGCGCTGCAGTTAGTGTACACGGCGACAACTAACACCAAGCTGGTCTCCCGTCTTTACCATGCCTCACAAGTTGACGAAGGTGCGGCGCCACACAACTCTGGAGATAGGTGGGATGCATGTCTGCTGCAACAGTTGATGGATGAGGAGTGGGAGGAAAGCTGCCGGATGACTGGGAGTTTTGCCGTGAATGGCAATTTTAAGCTTATCATTATGAGTTCCTACACCAAATGTACTATACCCCGTCACAGTTACATAAGTTTGGCTTACGAGATTCTGACTGCTGCAGGCGTTGTGGTGCGGATGAGGCTGATTTTGCACACTTAGCGTGGAGCTGCCTCAGAATTAGTAAGTTCTGGGATGAGATACTTCTGTCCTTGACCAGCATGACCGGTGTGCAGCTTGAGCGAGATATGCGATTGTGTCTGTTGGGCATTGTGTCCAGGGTTCCTACTGGAGTTCGCAAATTAGTGGTTTTGTCCTTGCAATTAGCTAAACGTCAAGTGGCCCTGTGCTGGGATGGTCGGCAGGCTCCCACGTTGGCACAATGGCTATGTGATATGGCTTACTGTCATGATCAACTCACTTGCTATGCGGAGAGTCTGCCAGTGGCATCCCGCCCCCGGGACATCTGGGGCCCTATACGGCATATGTACTGGCACACTCTGAAGATGACTAACCGTGATATGTAGTGTGTAATATGTATGTATTGTTTAGCCTCTCTATGCTGCGGCTTTTCACTTCTAGCTAATGTACGTACATAGACAATGAATGGGCGATGGCTCTGGTTGGAGGACACTGGCCGCTCTGACTGTCTTTGATATTACATGTGTAATGCTCTTGCCCACCCTGGACATTTTTATTGATAATGTTACCTGTCTATGATTGCTGTAATAATTGACGTGCAAATGTGGGGAGTGTCTCCTGGAGAGACATACGAGCACCCCTATCGCTGTACTATGTTCTTCTTTTGAATGCTGAAAACTTGAGAAATAAAAAAAAAAAAGGATTCTGATGAGAGAAATAATAATACACAGGCATCAAGCCTTACCCCCCAAGCAATGGAGATTAGCAGAAGCTGAAAGGGTGTTCTCTGTTCAAAGTCAGCAGGCATCTCTAAGATCTGACTCCTAAGTACTGCAGCAAGATCTCTGAGGTCTCCCTTAGTGAGTGCGCATAGAAAACAAGTAAAGCTAACTGATCTGAGGGACACATATCAATATAATTATTCAAAACTTTAATGGCAATAATTCTGTCATTCCCACTCTTGTGAACCAATGTTTCCAGCAAAATCTGAGAGCAGGTAAACTCCCTAATTCCGGCAGAGACTTGGGAGGTCCGACTGCGTACTTATCGCACCGCAAGCGACACTAGATACTCTCCAGTGTCTGCCCCCGGCTGAGAATTGTTGTTGATTGCAGCTTACCCCAATGGGGGTCAATGACCCAACTTCAGGTACATCACTGTAGGTTTTAGGTTTAGTTAATCAGGGTCACACTACCAGACAACCAAACATTCTCTAGATAGCTTTTAGTATTCTGTTCCTGATGAATTGCCATTTGACCTTAGGACTATACAGGCAAGAAACATGTTGACCATATAAATTGTGCCACTCCTGTAGATTATTTCAGCAGTTAATTGGGTTGGAGGTCTCGCTGAGTAAAGTATTTCTCTGGAGAACTTCCATAGCCCAATTTAATCCACCAGCTAGAGCACGCATTTTTTCACATCCATCTACACACAGTGAAAAGTTGACACTAATATGGACAACAGCAATTAAAGTTAATTTATTTCATTATAATTTATTAATTCAAGTTGACCTGAATGTTATTACCTACTACAAATTTTGTGTTATGGTTTGAGGAACCGCGGGTCACGCCCGTCTGCGACACGCCCGTGACCAGCACCAGGAACCCTGGTCCTTCAAACAGCCAGTGCTATGACTCAGCAAGACTCCAGGCACTCAACCTTGGAAGAATCAACAACTGCCAGTTGTCAATGCTGAACACCACCCAAGGACAGTTCTCCTGCCCACACTGTCACTGCACCTTCACACACCTCCGGACACCCACCGACACCACCAACCGACTGGACGCCAGTGCACTCAAATCCCTGAGCTGCATCCTCCACAACATTTGCGCCTTGCACAAACGAGCAATAGACATCTGGGACCTCCTCAGCACCCTCTCACCCAACGTCACCTTCCTCACAGAAACCTGGACCAATGACAGTTCTGCACCCAACTTCACAACCTCCGTCCCCGACGAATCAGAAAAAGGACTGCGACAACCACCATGGAGGAGGACTCACCATCGTCCGCAAAAGCTCCCTCTGACTCACCACATCCAGCACGAATAACTCCTGTATTTCCATATCCAGATCGACCCCAGAATGACACTACGTGGCACCCTCGCCTACAGACATCCTGGACTGTGTGGCACGTTTACTACCACTATTGCAGACCTTATCACACCCCACACCATCGCATCCATGGACTACATATTCCTCAGTGACCTGAACTTCCAACTCAACAGCCCGAGCGACCCCAACTCCACTGCCCTCCTGGGCAACCTCGCCAACATCGGACTAAGAAAGATTGTCACCAACCCCACCCACAAGGAAGGACATACCCTCAAACCCATCTTTGCTGGAGGACACAACATTCACTGCAGTCACACCAGGCAACCCACTTGGACGGAAAACCACTGCGTCCACTTCTCCTTCTCCAAACCCACCGCACACATGTCCACACCTCGCCCCCGCACAGGGACTGGTGCAGGATCACCGAGGAGCACCTCAACTCCGCCCTCAACTGCGCTCTTCCCCCACCACAACCAACGCCAACTCTGTGGTCAATGCACTCCCCAGATGGATCAGTGACTGCTCAGACACTCTTGCCCCCCTTCCAGACCTCCGACAGACAACGCACCATGAAATCCACCTGGTTTACCCCCGACCTCCGAGAATCCAAGCTCATGTGTCAACAAGTCCGACTTTAGAAAGCTTGGAGGAACAGCAAGACCGCCATGGCAAAACATCACCAACTCATGAGAACCACGAAGAAGAACTTCATCCAGAACAGAATACTTACCAACTCCCGCAACTCTAAGGAACTCTTCAGCATTATCAAAAAGTTCACCAAACCCCCCAGTGAATCCTCCGACCTCTGCAACAAACTCGGCTTCTACTTCCATCTCAAGATCAGAGTTCGCTACAGTAACTTCGACAAGCAGAACCTAGACACTAACCCTTCACTTCCAATCGACAATGCAACCCAGCCTACTATCACTGCCTGGACCCCTGACACCAAAGAAGACACCACCAAGACCATGAGAAGTTTACACTCAGGAGCACCTGTTGACGCTGCACGCCTGCATCTTCCACAGAGCCCCCTCTACCATTGCACCCAAACTACGATGTATCATCAACTCCTCCTACCCAACAGGCACTATCCCCGGTGTCTGAAAACGTGCAGAGGTCAAGCTCCTCCTCAAGAAGTCCACTACAGGTCCGACAGATCTCAAAAGCTACCACCCATCTCCAACCAACCTGCCAATGGCATTGCCAATGCTTATTTTATGACGCTGACAAAACAGTTGAAGCTGGCTCCAGAGTTGTGCCACATTTCACAACATCAGCACTGAACAATGGATTGAGTGCACTGGTGGGTGGATAATTATGTGTTGATCTCCAAATAGCCTATCTGGAAAGCTGTTATTTAATGTCACACACATCCATGCAAATCAGTGATTGGTGCAGAAGTGTAAACCAAGCCCCTGCAGGCCCTTGGACACAGGGGGTGGGGGGCTAGCATCAGGAGGCCCCATTCTGCCTAGGGGCTTTGAATGTCTGTGAGATATGGGAGTCTCAGGGGACTCTCATCAAAATCTGCGGGGTGTATCATTTCGCATTAAGCCACTGGATTAATGGGATCCTTTCTTGTTGCCTGCTCAGAAAACATTGCTGGTAAAGGTGAAAGCAAGTCTTGCACAAATTGGTTCAGAAGTGACAAATGTTGGTTTCCTTATCTGTAAAAATATTTTCAGTCCTAGTTAAGGAAGGTAGATCAACATTGAATGGTGGGAGGGGTGTGCACAAGCATGCGTGCTTGTGTTGTGTGCGTGTGGGTAGGAGTGTTCCCATTCTTATATATATGGGTCTGTGTGTGCACAGGTGTGTGTGTGTGTGTGTGTGTGTTTGTGTGTGTGGTGTGTAGTTGTGTTTTGGGTCTTGGAAAGGATTAATAATGCATTGGTCGTGGCAAAGAGAAGGCTACGTGATCGTGTAGCTGAGTTATTATAAATTCACCTTGTGGTCCTGATAAGGGAAATTAAATCATTCGATAATCTTGGGGTTATTACGCATTTATTCAGCAACAAATATCTACTGAGAGATATATTTCTGTGAAATTATTCACTTACGCCAAAAGCCATATCCCACCAGAGCCAGACCAAAGAAGGGCATCCAGGACCATCAGCAAGACAATTATCCACAGAGCAGGTCTCTGGAAAATTGAATGAAGTAATATTCCAAGCAAGGTAGATCTGGAGAGCTTCAGCTGCAGTCAGATATGTTGGGTCACTCATCGGTTTGTCACACATGTATTACCTCTTACCATATCTGTCGAGCTGACCATGAAGTCTAAATTCTGCACTATCAATCATCTCTTAAAATTAGTCTACACTCAGGGATTTCAAAGGTTCAAATAAACTATACTCTGAGCAACTGGTGCTCCTAAAAATCAAACTCTTTTTTGAATGCTTTATCATTTCCAGAGCTGCATATGATCATCCATGGACTGCAGGTTTCGTGTACTGTTCATTCCATCCAAAGTTTGTGCTAGAATACATAGAAAAATACCGTATTATTGTTAGAATAAACCAAAGGGTCCATCTAGATTTGAGACTAGAAACAATGCTTAGATTCCTCAAGTCTATTTAAAAGTAACCGACCAATGAATTTGGCTTTGGAAACTAATAGGGATATCAGTTTTTTGGGACTGCCTTATCCCCCTTTTTAGGTCTCGCTGGTGTTAGCAGCGCATAGCGCTGCCCCAGCGAAAGACTTATTGTTGTGGGTTTCCTGGGAATGGCTGAGAGGGGGTGGTTACGCGCATTACCTCGGCGATTTTGCCTCGAGGACGCGCTTCTGCTGGCGGGCTGACTCTCCTGGGCGCTCGCGCTCACACACGCGCTCACACACACACGCGCTTACACACACACGCGCTTACACACACACACGCGCTTACACACACACACACGTGCACACACACGCAGGCACACACACGCAGGCACACGCACGCGCACACATCCCCTCTACACTCCCCCCCCACTCACCGGGTTCTTTCCTTGTGTTCCTCTCTCCCTCTGCAGCGGCGCAGCAGGCGGGGCTCTCCACGAGCACGGGAGCCCCGCTAGCTCGCATGCTCACTTCTGGCTGGCTTCACAGGAGCACGTGGTAGGCTCCCGTCTGTTTCCTGCCTTTTTTGTGGCCCCACCCCCGTCCCAACACAGGTTGCCTGGCTTCCTGTTCGAGCTTGGCTGCGGCGGTGAGTTTCGAAATACCTGGCTATTTTATTTAATACAATGCCCGTAATGCTTGTTTTAGAGGTAGTCGTACACTTTAAAATTGTTTTTTCAGGCGAATATGATTGTTAACATCCTAGTTCATACTATTGCAGGTTACGCCATTAGGAAACCCAATCGAATCAGAGACGTCATTTTTGGTTGTGAGATTAAAAATAAAAGAAGTTAAATGTTTAGAAACTGTGCTACTTTGGAAAATGCCTGGGTTGGTATATATTTCATGCGTTTTTCGAGGCTGCAACTGCCTGAGGTCTTGCATACACGCCCCTCGCCCAGCAGATGATGCTGTTTTGCATTGAACTGACTGTTTTCTTGGAATAAGAGGTGTAACAGCATGGCCAGCTGTGAAAAGAAGCGAGGCAGGATATTTTGTAATTATTGGAAGGCTGAAGGGCTGCGACGAAACTCAGCGAAATCCTCTTTTTCTGTTCTAAGATCAGGGCTTTAAGTGGACCGTGTCCTGTCATTCCAAAACGAATGTGCTGGGACGGGTCCCTAACAGGCTCTCCATTGTTGCCCTCTCACTTAGGGTGCAAAAAAAAATCTTGTCTGCAGCAATGCCACCTTTCACTGCCTTTCATTTCTCCGTCAAAAAGACTCATCGTTTTTTCACTGTCTCATAATTTCAGAACTGAAGCGCTTTCAATATTATGTACAACAAAGCCATAGTTCTTGCTTATTTAGCTTTTGCAACTAACAACCATTGACAACGCCAAGAGTCCTGGTTTGTTTTAGGTGTAAAATGTTACTTGTATTATAAAAGTGGGTGCACTGACAAACAGCAAAATACCAGTACACACTATACGTGTTAATAAACCACGCCCTAATTACAAAGAACACAACCCCTTTTCGAGACACCAAATTTTTTCAGCCCACTTAAAGCCCCGTCTAAGAAACGTATGGAACGAAGCAGCATCATTCATTAAAGCATCATCAATATCACTTTGCGGCATGTATAGATGTGGTTAGTTTACAGATCGAACCTAGCGAAAAAGCGGAGGAGGGCCGTACATGGTCTGAGGAAAAGATAGTCAATGAGTGAGTGGAGGCGAAGCTGGCTTTCGTGAGACAAGTTAAACTATTTACTATCTTGTGATGTATTGAAGTATGCACAGAAACAAGTACATCTATGCATATTAGGACGGAGATATGCAAAGTATATGTATGTGATGGCAGAAAATGAGGATACAGTGTATAGAGATTGATAGATACATTGTTTGTGATACCACAGATGCCTAGATACCATATAAATGTGATTCTTCAAGGAAGTTGGAGATGAGGAACCCACCACCTTCGCACAAGCCACTGGGGGGGGCCCTCGGGATATACCACAGGTGTGGGTGTGCATATGTCGTAGGAAGGAAGATCTGTGTGACAGTAGGCTAGTTTAATAACTTTTTTTTTCTGAAACTAAAGTATCCGGCCAATCATATATATCACACTGGATGTGCAAATGCGAGCCTGGCTAAAGGTCAAACCATGAACTGAGAGAAGCGCAAACGACGTTCTTTAAGAGTTTTTGGAAGCATGTGAAGAGCTTGGGCTGGGAATTGCTTCTCCCATAGTGTGTCACGTGACGTACGAATCCCGTCTTCCCATTGACAGTCGCAGTGGCATGGGCTCAACCAAGCATTTGCAATGCAGTAGGTATCGCAATTGTGAGATTTTGAGCTATTGGTATTGTCAAGCGTCAAACTGGGGGATCACCTCTCCCCAGTACAGCCTGTGCAGTGTGGGGTTCCTCAGGGCTCGTCCCTGAGCCCCACGCTCTTCAATATATACGTAACACCTTTGGCCAGGCTTGTTAGATCCTTTGGTATGGAAGTCGTATCCTACGCGGACGACACCCAGATCATGGTCTCCATCTCACACAACGCTGACATCTCTGCCCTGAATTTTAAGACCTGTATGAAGGCAGTTGCGCTGTGGATGGTAAGAAACTACCTCAAACTGAATGGGGAGAAAACCGAGGTCATCATCTTCGGAGGAAAGCAGGACACCTGGTCCTCGGACTGGTGGCCATCGGAGCTTGGGGCATGCCCTACTCCCACGCATTCAGCTCGAAACCTGGGTGTTATCTTTGACTCCTCGCTCTCCTTTGATAAACAGGTCAGTAGGACAGCCTCAACCTGCTGTGGGGTCCTACGGGTCCTTAGAAAAATTGTTCACTACCTTTCAATGGAAGCTCGTAAACAGGTCACGGTAGCCCTCATAACCTCCCGCTTGGACTATTGCAATGTCCTTTACCTGGGAATTGCCAAGCAACTGGTTCAACGGCTCCAAATTGTACAGAACTCGGCCGCAAGGTTTGTAGTTGATGCGCCCAGGCGCTCATCAGGCACAGCCATTAGAAAAAATCTCCATTGGCTCCCTGTACAATCTAGAATTGACTTTAAGGCATTGTGCCTCACCCATCGTGCTGTGCATGGGCTTGGGGCAAAAGATCTTGGCTCCCTTGTGTCCCTCTATGTCCCGGGTAGAGATCTTCGATCTGCAAACAAAAACCTCCTCGCAGTTCCCAGAATCTGGAAGGTTAGATAGGGTGGGAGGGCCGTCTTTGCCCTGGTCCCAAGGTTGTGGAACACCCTCCCTGTCGAACTTAGGGATCAACCTTCGCATCCCCTCTTCCGGAAGGCCTTGAAGACCTGGCTATTCAGGAAAGCTTACCACTAGGCATCATCTCCCTCACACATCAGACTGTTTGTTACCATCCTCAGCGCCTTGACGCCCTTGGGCAAAGTAGCGCTATACAAGAACCAAGTCAGTCAGTCAGTCAGTAAATGACAATACCTTTTATTTATGTGTTTAAAAAACAACACATAAATAAAAGCCATTGTCATTTACAATGCCAATAGGTCAAAGTTTCTAAAATGCGAGACCTATTGCATTACAAATGCTTGTTGTAGATGGGTGCAATTACTTTCCTCTTCTAATCAATCGGGACCCCGTTGGGTCCAGGTGCCTTCGATCTTTGACACTGGTTGTGAGCATACTGTGTTTCTTCCAGACTAAAAAGAATCCCATCTCCTGAGCTAGATGATGACAGTAGGGGTGGTTGGGCGCTTAGGTCATGTGCGTTACCAAAAAAACCTTCAGGTAAGAAAGGCCACCAGAAATAAAAACACATGCCTCTTCGTTTCTGTTTTTGCGGCTGAGCCGTCGTCACTAGTATCTGGGGGGCTCCAGCACCTCCCGCACCCTTAGGGGCTTATTTTCAAGCCCCTTGCGCCACTTTTTTGCGGTATTTTAAACATGGGAAAAATGACATAAAAATGGCGCACGGTGCTTGTAAATAAGCCCCTCAGTTCCTGTGCCACAGTCAGGGTGCGAAGGGTAGATACCCTGTCCCTCGTTGCTGTTGGTTACGCGGCCCTCGGCACGAGGCCTTTGAGGTGTCATGTGCGTAAGGCGACATTTGACAAATAAACAGACACAGATTCATCCACCCCTCAGACGGCCCTATTATCCTATAATTACACACACACACCATGTATAGGAAACAGAAGTGGCCGTTCACCAGTGCTCGACTGATGCAAGTGCTGTATCATTAGATGCCAGGAGGAGGCGCTGTTCTACCACTTGTGGCCACCGCTTCTCTAATAGCAGCAGACCGGGTATTAGATGTGGGGCCAGAAAGATGAAGAGAGATCTTTGTGTGGACATTTCCCCACTTCACACCGGATGTGGGCCTCATGCCGGGCTGTGGTTTTGGTCATTTTGACGTGAGTTCTCTACATGGCTTTTACATGCATTGAGAGTTAAAAAAATACACAGCGCGTTCTGCAGAAAGATGAGAGACGGAGTAAGTCGCATTACTTCTCTCAAAATGTACTATACATTGTGCCTCTTTTGTCAAACTGCATCTACTTAGTCCAGTGCTGAGGAAAATCTTTCTTTACTGTAGTAGTATATTTATTAAATAAAACTGTAGATTAAAAATCACAAAGTGCTGGCAATTTCCCAGGTCCATGTGCAATGTACTGCTCCAGTCCAGGTTTTTTCTTCGAGTTTTGGGACTTGTAGACCTGTTTTGAAATCAAGACTACAAGTCCCATAGTTAAAAGAACATGTTCTAAGCTTTAGAAGTGAGAGAGAGTGAGCCCAGGTCACTGGCCAGCTATCCAAGCTCTGTTTGAAAGTGAATCTCTGACGAAAATGATCTCAGTTCTGATGGGATTAAATTGTAACTCTTTTGCTGCTATCCAGAGTGGGACTACCATCAACAGAGGGGCCATATTGGAGCTGGAGCCAGTGGGCATGGTTAAGACATGGAGACTTGACTAATAGCTGGGTGTCATCAGCAGACATGTAAAACTGTGTGCCCATGTTGTAGAGGCGATGGTCCAGTGGTACATATAGATATGACATTCAATTAGCAAATGTGGTGTATGGCTTATTCTGAGGAAGAGAATGGTTTGATGGTGCTTGATCAGGTAAGCAGGTGATACACTTGATGACCTTGATTGTCTTGGCTCCACTTTGAATCTATCCAAAAGCAGGGCTTCAACTCCCCTGCTGTCAATCATCCTGCAGAGTGTGCTCAGTACTGAGGTCTCCACTAGCTCCACTCTGGGGCCTGGACCCATATCACAGATACGTTGCACTGCCGGGGTCTGCGCTGTGGCGCCCCATTCACTGGGTGCACAGGTCATCTATTTACAGGTTTGCTCTATGACAATGAATGTGCTGTCCCCAGCACAGATGTAAATGTAAACCTGCTTTGGGGCATTGAATTACTGAAGCAGCTAGTTCACCCTTCACTCTGCCAATGGCAACCCAGCATACATATGAAGGAGGGGCAGAGAGCCCTCTGCGGGTGGGTGCAGTGAGTGATTACTCCTGCCTAAAGGGGGGCTTGGGGCATGAATAGGGCCATTTTATTTTTACTAAGGAGCTCCTTTGGGGGGCCTTTTGATGGTGTGCCACACCCTCCTGATGGCCTTTGTGCCCACATCTGTAGTACAGTGTAGGTGCATTAGAAATTCCCCCATGCAGTAGGCAACATGTGCGTTGGAGCGATGTGTATTACAGAAGGGGCGGCACGAGTGTCTGTAGTCCCTTCTTCAGTTCCAAGGTCTGTGGAGGACCAAAAACAGGCACACGTGCCTGTTACACCTCACAGGTACTGTTGGTAGTATGGGCCCTAGTCTGAAAACAGCAAGTAGTGGCTTGAGTATGTTATTCAACACATTTTTATAAAA
Organism: Lissotriton helveticus; assembly: GCF_964261635.1. Lineage (NCBI taxonomy): Eukaryota > Metazoa > Chordata > Amphibia > Caudata > Salamandridae > Lissotriton > Lissotriton helveticus. Next base: position 1,850,743,411 of record NC_136068.1, read on the forward strand.
TAGAGATAGGCTGGAAGCTTTTGGGATCATCTTATGGAAGGGTGGACTTTTTCATCAAGGGTTTGGTCATTGCAGATTTATACACATCTGGTACTATTCCATGAGTAAAGGATTGATTACATTGAGTAATCAAATTGTAAGCCAATAGAGTACAATCTGATTAATAATCATTGTGGGAATAGATCTGAAAGCGAGCCAGAGGGTCTGGCGATGGGGATGGCTGCGTCTTCCTCGAACATCGAAACCTTCTGATGCAGTAAGATCCTTTACTAGGAAACTATTGAAGAAATTGGAGACTTCCCCAATCTGTGATCTAATCCTAGCTGTTTTTGTAATAAAAAAGGAAGATAGAGTAGTGGCACAGGGATCTTGGGAAGGAGTGTCCTGGCTGATTGGTCTGAGGCACCACTTCATCGTCAATGATTCTGAACAGTTGTTTATTTTGTTTGAAGTGTGAGTAATGCATTTTGAAAAATAATACTATTTTTCTAATCATTTCTGATGTTTATATTTCATAAGGATTTATATATTATTATTAGGGGTGGGCGAAGCACTACGCTACGCTCGCGGAGTTTGCGAAGTTTTCGCAACTTTGCACTACGCGAGCTGCACGTAGCACAGTGCGAACATGCGTAGTGCAGCGTAGCGTAGTGCAGCGGTCATTTTTTTCTTGTTCGCGGTCCTGAACGTCATGTTCGCGACCGCGAGCAAGCAAAATGACATCCCGGCGAGATATTCTCAACGCGAGGAGGTCAGGTTTCTCATTGTGAGTGGTTGCGCATGCTCGCGACCGCTCTCAATGAGAAACTACCTGTTCGCGTTGAGAAAGCTGCCGCTCGAGTAATAATCTACTCGAGCAGCAGAAAACTACAGCTCGCACTGTGCAAGATGCCGTTTTCAATGCTTGCACAGTGCCGGATGCTTGTCCGCACTGTGCAATCATTGAAAACGCATCTTGCACAGTGCGAACATGCTACTACGCAGCTCGCGTAGTGCTACGTGAAGTTCGCGTAGTGCGAAGTGCACTTCGCGTAGCTTCGCGTAGCGCTACTTCGCGAACTACGCCCACCCCTAATTTATTATTTAGCGTAGGAACAAATATTCACTGCCTCTTTGCCTTGTGGGTTTCCAGAGAGTGAGTTCTAAAGTGGACCATGAGTTGGCCCTAATACTGGAATTAGTAGATTGATATGAAGTCTCCGAGGCAGTATGATATCAAATGTATGTGTTACATTTTGGTTGAAAGTGACCTGAAGGCCACTGTAGCCCATACGCTATAGAAACCAAATGACTGGGAGTCTTGGAATTTTCATAAAGTACATACTTTCCACTGAGGCTGGAAGAGCACACTGTGTGACTGAAACCAAGCTATACTTGGCTGATAAGCTTCAACCAGGCCAAATCGGTCCTAGGTTGCTTGTGATTTGGTTCAGGGAGAACCAGGCCTGTCAGTTGGGGCTGGACTGTTGCCATTGGAGAAGGGTCAAGAATGATCTGCATATGGGTGGGTCCAAGCTGAGGTGGAATGGTGTGAATGAATGAATGAATGAATGCGCATTTATATAGCGCATGGCTACCCGGGGGCATCCCAGCGCATCTAGAAAACCCAGTCATTCCTCACTCTTAAGGATACAGGAAGGTCTTCAGCAGTTTCCTGAAGCTGAGATAGTTGGATTCCAACCGAATGGTGTCAGGGAGCTGGTTCCAGGATGTTGCAGCATGTAGAGAGAAACGTCGGCCACCCAATGCGTGCCTGTTTGATCCTAGGGACTATCAGACATTTTTTATGGTTCGATCTAAGAGTCCGGGTGATCAGATGGAGTTGAAACCTAGACTGGATCAAGGCCGGTCCGTTGTCCGAAATGGACTTATAAACAGTGCACATGGCCTTAAACCAGATCCTTTTTTGCACTGGCAACCAGTGCAACTGATGAATAGCTGATTTGGCCGAACGCCGCTTAGGAACAACCATTAACAGACGAGCGGCACAGTTCTGAACAATCTGTATGATTTTATTAGTTCCCTGAGGAGCACCCAGATAGACTGCATTCGCGTAATCAAGATGCGATAAAATAAGTGATTGAACCAGCAGACGCCTGGCTTCAAAAGGGAGGAGACTCAGGATCTTCCTTATCAGTCTAATCAGACCATAACAGGTGGCAGCCATCTTGCGAGATTGTACCAGAAAACTTAGATTGGGATCTAGCCAAACTCCCAGACTCTTAATTTGGTTTTTTTTGGGATGGGGGCGGGCCAAGGCAACTAGGCCACCAATGATCTAGGTTATTGGGGGCCATATGTCCTAGCATCATGATTTCAGTTTTAGCTCTATTAAGTTTTAGAAAGGACGCCTCCATCCATTCAAGTACTTTGCTTAGACAAGGCGAAAGGTTATTGCCGTTAGCGTCATGCCTGGAAAGGGAGACTGCCAGCTGGGTATCATCGGCGTAAGTGACTAACTGGACCCCCCAGGTAAGAACCACCTTAGCCAACGGTCTCATGTAGATGTTGAACATGGGAGGGCTTAATGAGGATCCCTGGGGTACGCCGTACTGCGGGGGAATCTGTTTAGAAGTTGCCTCATCTTCAAAGACAGCAAAGGTTCTGTCAGTGAGAAAGGACTGTAGCCATTTAAGGGCCATACCTGATACCCCCACGTCACTCAGTGAATCATAATGGAGTGATTTACCGTGTCGAAAGCTGCGCTGAGGTCTAGCAGAATAATAGCAGCGCAGCTTCCGGAGTCCACGATTTTCCTGGCTTCTTCCACTACGGCAATGAGGGCAGTCTCTGTGCCCTGCTTGCATCTAAGCCCGCCTGGGTGGGATGTAGGGCCTTATTGTTCTGCAGAAAAGTTGATAATAAAGAATTAACATGCTTTTTGGCCAGTTTGCCTATACCCGGGAGCAGAATGATGGGACGATATTTAGCCCAGTCCCCCGGGTCTAAATTTGGTTTCTTTAAGAGTGCCTTCACTCTTGCCTGTTTCCATGAAGGCGGGACCAACCTGGCTGCCAGAGAGGAATTAATTACGTCAGAATAACTGGGGAGACAGTCTGCGAAACAATTTTAAGGATGGTGGGGGGGCAGCATTTGCCTGGGAACCAGATTTAAGATTTCCCAGCAAACGCTGCAGAGTGGACAAATCGAGTGGGGCAAATTCCTCCAATCCAGCATCCATGTCAGAGCCGGGGGAAGGTAATTTAGGTTCAACATGCTGAAACAGCGAGTAGATGTTGGCAACTTTAGTGAATGCTCATCACAGCGTTTCTGTGCATTCAATGGCTCAATAAGAGGGCCCGGAGGGGTAACTAGTGATTTGAAAATTTTGAAAATTTCCCTCGGGGAGTTGGAGGCAGAGGCTATCTTATCCTGATAATAACTGGATTGTGCAGTTTTTATTTTATTTTTATAAGTCCTCAATGCAGATCTATAATTGCCTTTACTAACCTCAGAGAAGCCCCTCCTCCATTTCCTTTCAAACTGCTTGCACGCTTGCTTAAGCGATCTTAATTCAAGAGTATACCACGCCTTTTATTATTGCCGATGTGATGACAGAGTTCTGTTTTAGGAAGGGTGAGGTCCACAGAGGACTCCAGCCAGTTATTAAACAAAGCGTTCGCAATTATAGGGTTAGAACAGAATGCCGGGGTGGAAATATTAAGGTTCGTAACCCATTCTTCCACTGGGAGTTTTGACCAAATGCGACTCAGTTTTTTTGTTTTGACGACCGGGTGTGCCGGATCAGGAGGGGACCAAATAAAGGATAAAAGAACATGGTCTGACCAAGTGACGATAATGGAGTCCTTTAAACTGATATTCTCAAGATTAGTAAAAAAGTGATCGAGCAGATGACCCGCACTGTGAGTAGGGCCAGTAACAATTTGTTTTAGATGAAGCACATCTAGACCTGCCAAAAGGTCTTGAGAAGCAGGAGTATCAGGTTCATCAAGGTGAATATTAAAATCACCTAAAATAGAAAAATTAGGAGTAAGACTGGCGCAGTTTATAGCAATGTTAGGGAGATCATTGCAAAAATTTGCATTGCTCCCAGTGGACGATATATAAGAATCCCAGACAGAGTACAGGTGGGAGAGAAACTAATAGAAAAAGAGACACTCTCACACTCTGAAATAGAACAGCTAGTTGACCTGCAGCTGTAGGTGTTTTTACGTATAATAGCAATTCCCCCCACGACCACTATCCCGATCTTGTCTAAGGATAGCGTAGTTTGGAGGTAGCGCCCGAACCATGTCGGGATCCGATGATGCATTTGTCCATGTTTCAGTGAGAAAGAGGGCATCAGGGCATCTTTCTTCTAGAAGCAGGCATAATTCACTCGCATGTTTAGGAAGGGAGCGTCAGTTCAGAAGCGCTAGGGAATAGGAGGTATAAATTCAAACTTACAGAGTGGGCAATGGCTTTGGGCCTTATCGAAGGACATGATATGTGAGCAACTAATAATTTCCTCCCCCCTAAGCCCCAGGAGCTGCTCTTTGTTATAACTATACTTCCCGATGGGGCTATGTACATGGGTTCTGGTCCCTGGGCTCGTCCGGGCGCAGACGGGCTTTCCTTTGGCGCTCCTTCGGCACGTTGACGGTGCGTCCGCTGTTCGCGCCGCTGCGCGGAGGCATGCCCGTCTTCCTTTATACTGGCGCAGAGCGCTTCCCAAAGACTAGCCCGCTACCCTGAGTATCTCCTCAAGATGGCCGCTCGCTTAATCCGGCAGCCTCCATGGGCGAGTATCAGCTCTGCGCCTACTCGGCTGAGTGAGGGGTAAATGCGGCGGTAAGTTAAAAAGATAGCAAATTGCCAAATGAAATTTTAAGTTAAAAAGTACAGGGTACACAACAACACAGCTCCGGGCTTCCGCCTCAGGAGTGAATCTAGGTCTAGCGTGTGCTAAATAATGATGGACTGGGATACTGCTTGAGTGATTACGAGTGGCTGAAATAAATGCAAGTATTCTACCCATCAATTTTTTATACTTTATTGTACATTAATTTGAAGCAAGTATATGTTTCTGCATGATATTCCTTTTCTTAGCCATGTTTTTTATTGTATAGGTTTGTGCTGTTTCTTAAACTCGTGCTGTTCCTCTCATTATAAAGTGCCCATTTATAATTGTATCTTGCATGGCTATTTATTGACAAAACAGAGTAAAGTATGCAAAATGTAGGTTTCTATGTGTACTTCTAGATGACCTTTCAGTTGTCCTAATGTTGGAGTAGGCATAGCATAAATGTGCAAAACACTTTTTGCAGGAGGGTTCTAGATGATGAGCAGTCTCTTGCCCTGCTCCCTCATGACATGTGGGTGTATAGACGTTAGAAATGGAGGTCTTCAGTTGGCAGACGTAGGTACATTTGTCCAAATAGTGATCCTTACTTCTAGTTAGGGTAAGGGGGATACACTCCTAAAATAATCCCTGTTCACCTCCTTGGTAGCTTGGCACAAGCAAACAGGCTTATCTCAAAGGCAGTGTGCAAAGCATTTGTGAACACATACAGTAATACAGTGAAAACACTACAATAATAAGACTTTCAAATGGTAGAAATAGTTCGGTTCAATGCAAGTTGTAAATGCAACACTTTTCTCAAAAGTACATGGGATGCGTCACGCAAAACAAACAAAATAGTTGCTGGGAATGTGGTGCATTGGTTCCTTACATGCAGGGAAGGTGATGCATCAGTTCCTTGCTTTGAGGGAGGTGATGCGTCAGTTCCTTACTACAGCGCAGGGGAGGTGATGCGTCATTTTCTTGCTTCATGGGGAGTTGATGCGTCTGTTTCTTACTGCGTCCCCCAACGATGCAACAGTCTTAGCTCATCGATGCGATGTGTCAATTCGGTACGATGCGTGGCTTCATGCAGATCTGGTACGATCCATGGCTTTGTGCAGATCCGGTACGATGTGTGGCTTCGTGCAGCCACACAGCAGCTGCACAGCAGGTTTGCGTCGGCATCCGAGCATTGATCTCGAACTTTTGAGATCCTTACACCCGATGCGTCGTACAGCGATTTCTCTAGGCACAGCAAGCGCTGCAACGGTTTCTTCAGCGATGCATAGGAAAACAGGTGCGGATGCGACACGCTTCTACGATGTTGCGTTGATTTTCCAGCTCCCAGCGACAAACAGTCTCTAGTGGTCCTAAACAGCAGCAGGCACCTCTTTGCAGGTTGGAATTCCCAGCAAGAAAATTCAGGTGAGCTGTTGGTGAAGTCTTTGTGGCCCTGAGACTTCAGTTTCAATCCCTTGGAGATCTTTTCTTCAAGCAGGTGACAAAGCAAACAGCAAAGTCCCTTTTCTCCTTTCCTTGGCAGCAAGCAGGCACTGCAGGCCAACCCCAGACAGTAACCAGTACAGGGGCAGTATTCCTCCTCAGCTCATCCAGCTCTTCTCCTTGGCAAAGGTTCCTCTTGATTTCCCAGAAGTGATCTAAAAGTCTGGGGTCTGGGCCCCTCTTTTTATACACCAACATCCTTTGTTCTCTGAAGGCAGAGAGTGTCTGTACCCAGCTAAAACCAGTTCTGTGGGGAACTTTGCAAGTGCACAACAACCTCCATTGTCAGTATGAGCCCTGGCTCCAGAAACGCCACAGGGGGGCGGAGCCGTCATTATGGAAGGCAGGCAAAGCCCTATTCAGATGAATGTGCTACACCTCCCACCACTCCAAATGCAGACCAGGCCTATTCAGCCCAGCCCTGACTCATCAGACTTCTGGAGCCTCTGCCCCTCTCCAGCCCCTGTCATCCAAAAGCCAGACATGCAATACACAAACCTAGTAGAGGCACACTGGATGGTTAGGCAAGAAAATCCCTACTTTCTAAAAGTGGTGTTTTCAAACACAGAATGTAAAAATGACCCTCACTAAAAGATGCACTTTAACATTCTGAGTTCAGGCATACTAAACTTTACCTTTCTATCTTGTTCCCAGGGTCAGTTATGTTTATAAGATGTTATAAACAAACTCCCCATTCTCTCCTATGGGAACAGATAGCCCTGCAATAGTGAAAACTAAAATTGGCAGTATTTCACAATCAGGACATGCCACACACATCATGTCCCACCTTTTACATACAATGCACCCTGCCCACAGGGGTACATCAGGCCTACATTAGAGGTGACTAATATTTAGAAATGGGAAGGTTTAGGGACTGGCAACTGTGTGCACTTGCCAAGTCGACATGGCAGTCCGAGACTGCACACAGGCTCTGCAATGGGAGGCCTGAGTGAGATTTTACAAGTCGCGTCTGTAGATGGCACAATCAGTGCTGCAAGCCCATCAGCAGCATTTTATTTACTGGCTCTGGGCACACATAGTGCACTGTACTAGGGTCTGACAAGTAAATCAAATAGCCAATCATGAAAGCAATAATCAATAACACAATTCACAAAAGAGAGCATATGCACTTTAGCACTGATCAGCAGTGGTAAAGTGTCCAGAGTCATAAAACCACCAACAACAGGTCAGAAAAAATACAGGAGAAGGCAAAACATTCTCGGATGACCCTGCAAAGAGGTCCAAGTCCAACAATAGACAATCCTTGTCTACTTTGCAAAGTCACTTACTCTAGCTCTTAACAAGAATAAAATACAGTGTATTTGCCAGATGCACAACCTCACCCGATAAAATGTCACCTTTCCAGGATACCACCAAATATCGAATTTTAAATATCATCCTGCAAAAATATTGTGACCAGAATATTGAATACCAAAATATTGTGAAAATAAGTCTACATAGAGAAGCGTAGAGTTTTTTATTCTTAAATTCTCATCCCTGTATCTTTGTAATATGTATACATTTAAGATGCATCGATCTGAAGTCAAGAAGAGTATTTACTTTTATAGACTTACCCTTATGATATTGTGGTAGTCGAAATTCTGATAGCAATTTTTTGCAGGACAGTAATTTAGTTGTCAATATTCTGACATGTACCCCACTGCACTTTCACTACAACTGTGCATTTGCGAATATTCCTCCTCTGCCCAGAAGTGTCTAGTGATCCCATCAGGAGTCTCCAACCAGTAGCTCGTGAGATACTGTAGCTTTCCAGCTATCTGTGAGTAGGTCACTCGTGTGCAGCCCGGTAATTCAATTGGAAAGCTTTTGCTTGGTTGAATTAATATACATGTAGGAGAGTATGATCTGCTTCCTATGGTCACACCCATTTTTTGCTGTGCTACTGTGGTTGTTCGACTTTAGTGTGGCTATGGGCCTGCTAATCAGACCCACAGCCCAGTTGTTCTCTCTATAAATTGATACCATGTACTTTAGTTACATACCTAATTGGGGATTGGGTCACCTTTGTGAGCCCCTGTATAGTGTACCATAGGCACCCAGGGCATCGGTGCATCCCAGGCCTACCAGGGGCTGCAGCATGTATTATGCCACCCTTGAATGGCCAGCCAAACTGACACCACAGGCTGATCACTCAGCCTGGGCAAGGTGGTGTAATCACCCCTTGCTTAGATATAGTATACCTATATCTACCCTTATATATAGTCACATATATACCTTTAAGTCACTTCTATGGCAGGCCTTGACAATCCTGAAGGCAGAGTGCCTGGTTTTATGTGAGAGGGTGCGCTAGCATGAGCTGAGCCCTTCTGCAGCTTTTGTCCTTATAGCTGTTCTATGATATAGCCATACCATATACTCTTAAGTGGATTATAATCCTCGCGGTTAATGCTAACTTTGGTTTGGCTTTATCAAAACATGCTGTGTAAGGTGTCAAACACTTTGGAATACTACCCCCCCCCCCGCCAGTTCTGGTGGCGGGGGTAGCATTCCACCCTTCTAGAGGGAGAAGACATGTAGTTATTGCTTTAATCGGTTAAAGTTAAACAGAGCCTTAGCATCACAAAATGGATGCTGCTGCCACAAACACGAGTCTGACCTCCTGCAGCTGGACGAAACTCCAGCAAGGGAAGCCTGGACAATAGGTTTCCTGTCGAAACCCCAGACAGCCTGTAGTGTATTGGGGCAGGTTGGGTTGAATGGAAAGATGCTTTTCCAGACACTGCCTGGGGCACACAAGGTGCTCCATGCATAGCCCGTTTCAAACCAGTTGCTGGGGCACGACAAACCCGCTCTGGCATGAAACTGGACAAAGGGAAAGGGGTGTAACCACTCCCTTCTCAGGGTCCACCCACAGGAGGGACCTAGCAGGTAATCCAGCCCCTAAAATCAGTATAAAGATAGCAGCTGAGTCTAGAGACTTTAGATTATCCTGGACTGAAACGCTGAAATGAAACTCTTGGACCTTCGACGTTCGATACAGACTAGAAGACTGAAGACATCTCCCTTGTGGTCAAGGAGTGACCACCCTGTGCAAACAGGCACCACCAGTAACTTGCCAGTTTGCTTTGTTGAAGCTCCCGCCAGAACCCGAAGACTCAGTGAATCAAGAACTAGACTTTCAGACTTCGCCAACTTCGATCCACATCCACACCAAAGTTGAGACCCATGGCGGAGACGAGAGACATGGGACTGGACACCCTGGACTACCTGCACTTTGCTAACAGTGCAACTACCGAGGCACCCTTAAAGTTGTGCATTGGGGTTGGAGAAGCCCCAGTCCCGAGCGCCATTTGCACTGAAGCTCAGCCCTCCAAACTCCACGAGTGCCGCGTGGGGCCTGCTCTTGCATTTCAGCTTGATGCGTCTTCTCAGTTGCTAGCCCGTTGGCTAGTTAGCCCTCCGAAGACTTTCTTTTGAAACAATACCATTTTCCTGGTTGCTCTAGGTTTGCTCCAGCTTCCATGTAAAGGAAAAGTTCGCCAGACCTTGCTGGCCTGAACTGAAGCCAATCTTCCTTTCCTGCGTGGATTGCGTTTGCCAAGGCTTGTTGGGTCCAATCTGGATACCGACACTGCAGTCAACTAGATCCTTTGTAGAAAAGCTTGAATCCTGCTCCTGGTCATCGTCGACACCTCCTGGTCCTCGTGGCTGCAGAGACAAGCTTCACCTTCTTCACCTGAAACACTCGACATCGTCTGCTTCCTTCCTGGTTCCTTCCTGGTCACTGGCTAGTGAACCAGACTCTGTCCCCTCTGCTTTCAGGTTCTTCACATCTTCGATCCACCCTTGGATCCACCTGGACACTTTTCTCCTGGTCGCCTGCAGCACTTCTTTTTAGCTCTCCATAGGAAACAGTGAAGAAACCCGACACGAAATGACACCTATGTACCCAGCTTCCCTGGATGAGGTAACTCCAGTACTCCCAGCAATTCCATAGGCTCTAGGCCTATTCACTAATCCTGAAGTGGCTCTTATACCACTTACTTAGTATATGGTTCGTTTGGCCCCTAGGGCAGAATTGTATTTGTGCAACTTATAGTATGCTTAATGAGTAACTTGTGATGTATCTCGATCTCTGACCTCATAAAGAGTAGGGGTGGGCGTAGTTCGCGAAGTAGCGCTACGCGAAGCTACGCGAAGTGCACTTCGCACTACGCGAACTTCACGTAGCACTACGCGAGCTGCGTAGTAGCATGTTCGCACTGTGCACGATGCGTTTTCAATGATTGCACAGTGCGGACAAGCATCCGACACTCTGCAAGCATTGAAAACGGCATCTTGCACAGTGCGAGCTGTAGTTTACTGCTGCTCGAGTAGATTATTACTCGAGCGGCAGCTTTCTCAACGCGAACAGGTAGTTTCTCATTGAGAGCAGTCGCGAGCATGTGCAACCACTCACAATGAGAAACCTGACCTCCTCGCGTTCAGAATATCTCGCCGGGATGTCATTTTGCTTGCTCGCGGTCGCGAACATGACGTTCAGGACCGCGAACAAGAAAAAAATGACCGCTGCACTACGCTACGCTGCACTACGCATGTTCGCACTGTGCTACGTGCAGCTCGCGTAGTGCGAAGTTGCGAAAACTTCGCAAACTCCGCGAGCGTAGCGTAGTGCTTCGCCCACCCCTAATAAAGAGTTCAGAGGGGATGTGTTAGTAATAAATACATATATATTTGATATATACCTTGTGTGGTGTCCTTTCATTTGGTATTCAAGGGATTATAATGGGTAAAACAGCTTTCTTTACATGCTCTCTGAAGTTTTAGCCTAAGACTGCTGGTCCATGCTACCACTAGGATAGCTGATCTATAAGGTTGACTTTACAACCACCATCATAAGGGTCGTTTAGACTGGTGCAAGGTTCCCACTAGAATAGTGGACAACATATGCCAGGCTAACTTCTCACAATACATATAACAAAAATTAAATTATACAACACTAATAATATCAGTAGCTCTCAAAGTGCTTCATTGACCATTAATAGTTCTAAGTACCGAAAAGGTTGAAGACCCCTGAAAGATCAAGCAACTGCAGATCAGTGGCGAGCTATTTGCAAATGAAACTTCCACTTACGTGCCAAGAAACACTGGGGCATATTACCAACAAATAGCGATAATTATCGCTATGTTGGCTTAGCGGCAATAATTGTATCGCCGTGTTGCGGCAATTTTGATCGCTTAGGAGCCTTGCTATTATCAAGGTTTATCTCCTAAGCGATAAGAATCGGCAGAAATGCATGAATATCGCTGTAAAGTCAGCGATATTCATGCATTACCGAGCTAATGCTCTTAGCCATGTTATCCACCTCCCATTGGATAACATGGCTAAGAACTGCTCAGGGCATGTGTTAGCTTTTGGAGATATTCGCGCTTAGCGCAAATATCTCCAAAAGTTGGTAATAGGAGATAGAGATGTTAGCGACAGTTTCCAGTCGCTAACATCTTGGCACGCCCACTTTGCATGTCATTAGTGATAAATATCTCTGACATGCAAAGCGGGGCCCAAGATGGTCGCTATCTCCTACTAGCTGTCACTAACTGGTGTTAGCGACAGCTAGGTAATAGGGAGATATTTTATCTCCGCTTTCTTGGCTTTTAAAGCCAAAAAAACAGAGATAAATCCCTTGATAATATGCCCCACTGTTCGCTGGGGTTTACTTTTTGGGTTTTCAAGAGTGATTTATTTGAGAGGGTTTTGGAGTCCTGTCAGTTTCTTCAATTTTTGTTTATGCATATGTAACTTTCAGTTGAAAAAGACCTTGGCAATTATACCAAGTATCACGTAAATTCTGATTCACACATACATGGGTTTTTGCATCCAATTCTGGATTGCAACTAATGCAGATTTACTGCACTAAGCAGCTGCTTTCCAAGGCAAATTCAACTGGAAATCCTGGGGAACTTGAATTGGGAAGTAAGGCCTGAAAAAGGAAAACAATGAAGTACACACATGTGGAAACTCTGATACCATATATCATACTTCATTCTGATGCCGCCAACCCGGAATCATTTAGTAAATTGAACCCTGTCCTATTGGTATTTTCCTGGAAGAGGGGAAGAGAGTGCAGCCCCCTTCCAAAGAATTCTGCTCGCCATTAAGTGATAGTAATGGTAATAATATATTTATTTCACAATTTAAAGGTAAAAAAAAGAAAACTGTAAACTAAAATCAATCAATCAAGGCACATATTCACTGATATATTTTAATAAAAAGAGACAACATTCTTTAGCAAGTGGCACTAATCACTCCAATACAATAATACATTCATCCTGCAGAGTATCATGCTTCTTACTCTCGAGTTTTGTGAAAACAATTGTTAAACAGGTAAAACAATCTTCAGTAAATGGCAAAAACAGGAATGTTGGTCTCCTTTGATGGATCCAAGTGGCCACCACTATGGGTGCGAGGAGTGCGGATCCCAACTTGGTACAGGGTTTAAAGTAAATGACAAAGTCCTGGAAGGTTTCAGCTGAGCTTCTGTCAAAGCGGCATCATTGCGGCAGGTCAGAACCACAAGTTGCTGTGCCCTAATATTTGGTAAGGGAGGCGGTCCTCAACAGAAGCTACTGAGGAACCCCTCATTCAGTGAGTATCTATCAGGAAGAGGTGACGCTTTCATGAAGGTATCACTGGATTGTACCAGGAGCCCCCTGCAGCACCTACAGTATTTATCAAGTACCTGAACCAAGGGTCAGGGGAGGAGTGTTCAAGATCAACTCCTCCATTATAACTGTTTCAATGGCAGCCAGGTGATGGAAGACAAGCCCATGCCTTGGTAAAACTTCTATGCTGCTGCAATTGTATCACCAAATGTATGAGACAAAGACTGTCCTCAACAGACAGCACTAGTGATGCGGGACAAGAACCCTGGATCCCTCGGCCATGCGTAGATTTGGTTGTGGAGTTGGCCTTTGCCAAGAGATCTATGAGCAATCCACTGTGTGCCTTGCCAAACGGAATGATCGCCCGCTTTTTCCAAACTGGGGATTTATTCTATACTGGTCTAATCATAATATTGTAAGGGCGTAGGGATATTACATTAAGTTTCTGTTCATTAGTTGTCAGTTGTCTGAGATCTTTATGGTCAACATAACCACGAAACCACACAATACAGTCCAAATCAGGGATGGTAAATTAAAATTTGCTGTTCTTTTTGCCTGCTTTAGTGTAAGAGATATGTAAACTAATCTGTTACTGACAAGTTTTCCTCCCCTATAGCCTGTGTTTGTTATTTCCCTGCAGCAAAAATGATATGATCAGATCTGTTCAGCTTCAAGGCGCCTCTGCTTCAAGGCTGCGGAGGGAAAGGATGCTCCTGAGATCTCATTTTAGGTGGCGATGGTTGAACAAGGAGTCGGTCACATTTTAACTTTTGCATTACTTTACAAACCCCTTAGCAAATGTTATTCTTGCCATGTAAGCAAAGTAGAACATTCTATATTATACTGCGAGCCTTCAAGCGCAAAATCTTCATTTCATCCTTAACACTCCTAGAGAGGTAGATATTACCACAGAGCAGGTATGAATGTTCTCTCTCACCATCTGCTCATTCAAGAATGCTGCAGTTAGAAAGTCAGTCCCAACTGAGATCTTCCATTATTGCTGCCCAACCTCTTTAATGATAATAGTTATTCCTCAATAGCCCCGCAGCCACTAGGTAACCGAGAAGCATCACAAAGGAGTTGGGGAGAGGCAAACTTGCTATTTTCTAAATCTTGGGGTCTTGGCTGATTAATGATCACAAATAACTCATGGGCTAGATTTATGATTTACATGCCACCTTTAAATTAATATAACTTTATTATACTTTATCTCGAATTCAAACTTAAAATTCACAAACATTTTAATTTCTTAACTTATTGTTATACCTTTAATGTATAATTTACACAAAGCCTTCATATATTTATATCTCGCACACCTCCATACATAATGTATTCAACTTGTTAGCCACACACTACATTAACTATAAATCGAGCCTTCTCCATGCCCTGCTTATACCCTTTCATAATATATCTCCTATACCATCTAAAATAGTAGTATTTACAAGAACAGTGATGACATTGCAATTACATCTTTTGTGAATACACAGTGCATGGTAAAGCTTCAAATTATACTCCAGGCCACTGGAATTATGCCTTTTGTGCGGCTGGAGTGATTTTAGCATTATTATAGATTTTCTGCATTTGTCACATAATCCATCATCTGCTGCATAATCTCAACTTTCTGTTGCTTATTGCTATATTTGGGTGTTTAATTGGTACTGCAACCAATGCCTAGAAGACAGTGTTACCAAGTTAAAAACAAGCATTTGCAGTGCAATCAGTCTCGCCTTTGAGACCTTATATGTATTTAGCAATGCAGCACATTAGCCTGGGTGCTGAAACATCTACTGTTCTTTAACATGGAGGGAAAGTAAGCACCAGGTATGGGAACACATGGAGAGAAATATTGCCTTTCAGCGGGAAATGGTATAGTCCAAAGTTCTGTTGTTAATATAAAATTAGGGCGTTTGGTGGTCATATCACTTAAAATACAAGATTTGAAAAACATATTATTTTCCGTGGGTGGAGCACAATTTCTATGGACTAGAATCTAGAGAATGCTAAAGTGATCCCAGTATTTTACTGACCTCTGCTCGTCGTTTTCTATCAAGAAAGTTAAATAGAGGAGGATGCCAGAAAAATAGAAAAAAAGAAAGTCCGTCAGCAGAAAGCAATTCTGGTATTTTACTGACCTCTGCTGTTCGTTTTCTATCAAGACAGTTAAATAGAGGCAGTTGAACAGAAAAAAAGTCCCTAAGCGGAAGCAGACAAGTCCTTGGGCTGATCTCCGGAGCCCACAATGTACATAAAAATATAAATATATAAAAAAGTATATAAGTTTATACTAAAGTATATACAAGAGGTCTCGAATGCTTGACCTAATGACGAAATAATGAAGTAATACTGTTACAAAATGTGCCACATTATCCTACATTATTTGCCTTTTCTTGCTGCATAATTTACTCAACCCTGCCACATACTTTGGCTATCTCCTGCCGTATAATTTTAATGGCCCTGCTTATAGTTTATGTCGTGTGGTCACTGAGTTGAATACACTGTGTATGGAGGTGCACGAGTCAAGGTGTTGTGTAAGTTATAGTATTACCAGAATTTGTAATGTTTGTGTATTTTAAGTTTGCTTATATAAAAAGGATAACTAACGTTTTCCTACCTATAACAAAGGCTTAAACTTAGTTTTTTTCGCTGAATCACAATATTTTATTTTTCTAATACAAATTTGTTTCAAATCATAGAATTTACTGTCGTTGAGTGGAGTGTCATTAAATTGAGTGTAGAAGAGTTGAGTGGAGGAGAATGGTGTTCAGTGTACTACTGTTGAAGAGTATAGTGTTGTACAGTGGAGTGGAGTATCCTAGAGTAGAGTGGAGAGTAGTAGAATGGAGGGGCGTAGCATACAGTGGAGTAAATTGTTATATAGTGCAGTGGCGTGTTGTATAGTATAGTCACTTGGAGTGCACTAGAGTGGACAGGCATAGTGTAGAGGCGACTAAACAGTATAGTGGAGTGATATATTGTAAAGTGTTGGAAAGTGTCGTAGGGTGGAGTAGAGTGTTATATACTGGGGTGTAGGGGCAGTACAGTGTCCAAACAATGCCTTTAACGTATGGGGTTACTCAGGAGCTTACATCTCTCCTTTCTTATTTAACATTAACGCTAAATCACTACCTGTTGCTGAAACTTAAGTACGGTTTCAAAATTCTGCTGAAGGTGGCCAAGATATCTTCAATTTGTTGCATCAGGGGTGTGACACAGGCACCTGAATCCCCTGTGGTGCAGGGTGGTCCCCAACTTTAGAAGGAGCCCAGAAAACTTAAGGGGTCCTCCATTCAGCCCAGGTCAATGCATGTATGTGGGATGTAGGAAAATCAGGGAACCCTCATGACATTCTGACTGGGGGGGGTACATCATTTCACCACAGTATCATATCACATTTTAAACAAGCATTAGGATAAACAATAGGTCTCGCCTTTGGGACCTTTTAAGTGTTTAGTTATCCAGCACAATCTCCTTTGTGCAACAATATCAACTGTTGCATGGCTAAACACTTATAAGGTCCCAAGGGCGAGACCTATTGGCTATGCTAATTCTTGTTTTTATTCCCTAAGCTTGAGCTGCTGCTGTTTTCAATTTCTGAAACTTGTGATGCTGCTGCCAAGCTTACAAGCTTGGGGAATACAACATAGGGCACAGACACATGAAGCACAGTGAGAGACACATTGCAAAGAGATACAGTATCTTTGCATTTGTTCCAGCTTTAGGGCACTGTGAGGACACAACATATGCCTCTTAAACCTTATAGTCCTCATTGTTTGAAGCAACACTTCCTATACATTGATTTACACACTTGTATGACACATTCTGTCTCTCTTTAAAGTGTTTGTGATGTAAAGTGCTATGGCAGTCTATGTTGGGATGAGTAGTAAAATAAATGTGAGAGGGGGTAACGTGATGGGACGCACCATCGGAGGGTAGGAGTGAGGTAATCCATGGAGAAGGAGGTCACTGGGTTGACCACAAACAAAGATTGACACACCAGGCGCCTAAAGTGCTAAAGCCGTCCCTCTTCCTTTATGAACATATTAAAGCCAGACCTGTTGGCTTTGGCAAAGCATATTTGAAGATGTAGTAAGATCGAATTTTCCTTTTCTACATCAAGGATGGTTCGAAATTTACGGTGCTACACCAAAATAAGAGCATGGCATTCAGTTAATTAGCAAGGGCCTCAGAATGTAAAAGGTGACAGTTCATTTTCAAGAATCAGATAGATTTTTAAACATCAGAGGCCCTTTTAGTCAAGGAGTGCACAAGCCCAGGTAATGCAGAGGGCAGCAAGAAGGTAGTATCCACTGGGCGCGTGCACCCGTAGGCACACTGGTGATTGGTATGCACAGTGACTGCGTCAGACTGATGAGGTGTCATAATACTGTGTGTAACCATAGCAGGAAGCCACTGCACAACGGGGTGTAATATACATTGCAATACGGAGGAACATATTGTAAAGATTAAAGGGCAGTATATATATTCTGCAAAGTACTTTATTGGCTAGCGACATCCCAGCTGAGCTCCCAGCTCAACTGTTTCTTCAATTCATCTGCCAACATTCTCTACCAAGCCTAACATCATAACATTCCGTGATGTCAGCTTAGCATGTCTCCACACATCTCCCCCTTACATTACCTTGAGAAGGAAATTTCAAGCAAATAAATTAAATTCTTGGAAGAACTATACAATACAACAACAAAACTAGGATAACATACAAACACAGTCATGGTAAGTCAATGAAAACAAAACAGAACATACCCAACATACAGAAGGTGATCATGCTATAACTTTAAAGGATATAAAGTTTCCTCATAACTGATTATAAAGCTACCTCATAACGTTACAAACATCGACCATACTCCTAGTAGTTCCATTTTCCAAAATTACAACATTTCGTTTGACTTCCTTCACTTTTCTAAGGATCAGTATTCTTACTTTTACCTTTATGAACAAAACCCTTCCTTCTCAAAACAACCCAATCTCCAGACACCAAACAAGATATTTTCACACCCATTCTCTTATTGTAGAACGAAACATTCTTACCGTATGATTTCAACACATTTTTCTTTATGTCTTCACGATCCACAACAATTTCCACATCATTTTTCAACCATACTGGACACTCCTTAGTATTTGGCACCCTCCCTTTTAGGGAAACAAACAGTGAAACACTAGTCACACCGTTATTCTATGTGACCACATCATTCTTCTTAATTCCTTTTTCCATGACAATTGGTTGGTCAATGACAATTGTACATTCTCCATAATCAAACGATTCACTCTTTCCACTAAACCATTAGCTTTTGGACGGAAAAGAGCTACTCTTTCATGGACAATTACTAACCCAGTCAAATAAGTCACCATTTCCTTGGACACAAATTGTACCCCATTATCAGAAACAATAGTCTTCGGTAAGCCTTCATCCATAAAAGTCTCTTCCATGAAATCAATAACCACAGACGTGTTCACCACTGGCACAGATTTGATCACAAACCATTTGGAATGGTAATCCATTAACACTATAATAAACTTGTTAGCAGGTCCTAACTTAACCACAGGACACAAAAAATCAATTGCTACCTTCTCCCAAGGTTTTGTAGGAAATCTTGAAACTTCTAATGGAAGGTGTCTAATTACTTTAGTTTTGTCACTGTTAGCATACGCCACACAATTCTTCACTCTTTCCTCCACATCATGCTCGACACCTGGCCACCAAAATGCCTCTCTTACTCTCATCTTCATGGCACTACGTCCAAGATGACCCTCATGAATGATATCAATAATTCTAGATTGAATGCCAATGGGAGGAACAAATTGATTTCTCCTTCTCAACTTACCGCCAACAATGCTTAACTCATCTTTGACCTTGAAGAATTTACACATATCCATTCTTCGTGCATACCTATCTTCCCATCCATGCACAATCTTCTCCTCAACCCTTTTCATAACATCATCATCCTCTCTAGCAGCAGCCCATTCATCAGCAACAATAGATAATTCCCCTTCAATTGAAAACACCTTACTGTAGTCAACCTGAGAAACAATTCAATCCACAGGCATCCTGGATGATTATTCTGCAACTATATTGTTACTGCTATTCACAAATGTAAGGGCCGATTATGATCGCGGACGGACTTTCGTCCGTCCGCGATCACTGAGGAGGAGGGAACGTCCACATGGGCTGCGGCGTTCCCTCCTGTGTGATTAGGATGTGACCGCCACCCTGGCGGTCACATCCTCTATTACTAACATTGCGGCGGGTGCGGCTTCAAGCTGCACCCACAGCAATGTCAAAAATGCAGGTGTTGCATTGGTACGCAGAAAGAGGCAGGCACCGCGCGGTGCCTGCCGCTTTCTGCATACAAATGCAGGGGGGTACCATAGGTACCCCCCATGTGCACCCCCCACCATCCCTTCACCTAGGGGGCCCGCAACGGGCCCCCGCAGTGAAGTTACACATGCTTTTCCTCGGCGGAAAAGCCGCCGCGGAAAACCATGTTTCTCATCACATCCTAATCTGGCTGACGGTGTCTGAGAGACACCGTCACCATATTAGAGCTTTTCCGCAGCGGTTGTAAGCCAACCACGGCGGAAAACCAGCGGACGGAAACCAGGACCCACCAGCCATCCTAATGTGGCGGTGGGTCTTTGGTGGGTCCGCAGCGGATTTTCCGCATCCTCCGGGCCGGTGGTGGCTTCCGCCGGCCCAGAGGATGCGGAAAATCCGCTATCCTAATAAGCCCCTTAATCTCAAAATTATATTCCAACACGCTTAATAACTACCTCGTAATGCGAGGTGTAACATTTCCTTCCAAACGTCGTCCACCCTTAAAAATGTAAGTCAAAGGTTTGTGATCAGTTCTTAATCTAAAAGAAATTCCCCAAACATAGAACCTGAAATGGTTAATTCCCCAACAACAGGCTAAAGCCTCTCTTTTGATCACAGAGTAGGTAGTTTCAGCACCTTGTAGTCTCCTTGACGCAAACCCAATCACATTTTCAACCCCACAATTAACTTGAGTAAGAACAGCACCGATCCCAAAATTACTAGCATTGGTGGTAATGTGTGTTTTCCTTGTTACATCATAATGACCTAAGGTTGGGCACTCATTATAGACTTTTTTATATTGGTAAAAGAACTCTTACACTCTACTGTCCAATCATACTCTGCTCCCTTTTTCATCAATAGCCTCAAAGGTTCAACAATTTCTATAACATTTCTTACATATTTAGAGCAGTATTCTGCTAAGCCCAAAAACTATTTAAATTCATCCTTGGACTCAGGTCTGTGTGCATTTTCCACAGCTGCCACAATATTTTTTTTGGACTAATTCCCTTAGCATTAATAGTGTGACCTAAATACGTAACCTCCTCCTTTATAATTTGGCATTTTTCTTTCTTCACAGCTAAACCATGCTTTTCTGATCTCAACATCACCTCCTCAAACAATTTGTCATGACTATGGTTACTATCTCCCACAATGAGCACATCATCTTGCAAACATAATACATGCTTTAAGTCTCCAAAAAATGTTCTTCATCACCCTTTGAAAAACAGCCGAAGCTGATGCTAGTCCGAAAGGCATTCTTTTCATACAGAAAAGCAGCCAATGGAGTAACAAAAGAAGTTAGAACACGTGATCATTGTGTAGATTCACTTGATGATAAGTGGATGACATGGCCAGAACACCGAACACAGCTCCTTTACCCTCCATAGTTAACATTTCAGAAATGTTTGGTAACAGTTGTCTATCAACCCAGATGTACTTATTTAAATTGCGCAAGTCAATACATAATTGGATCTTTCCATCTCCCTTGGGTGCCACCACAATAGGGGCCAACCATTCTGAAGCTTCTATTGGTTCAATGATTTGCTGTTCTAGCAACATGTCAAGTTCTTCCTTCAAAGCTTGTTTCATCATGGTAAGCATGTTTCTCACTTTATGTACCACCGGCTTTACACCTTGTTTCAAAACAATTTTATGAGAAAACGCCTTTAGTAAATCTAACTCATTTGAGAACACTTTAGGAAATTTCTTCATCAGTGCTTCATGACTTTCTGGAGAAACTTTTCCTACCTTGTCTTGTTCAATCAGCATTACAAGTTCTTTAGCGCAAGGATTGATAATTATGCCCAAATCATATTGATGGCCCCAACCAAGATCCGATACATAATCAGTTACATATATTCTTCCAAACACTCTCCTATCTTTAAAACCTATCGTTGTCCATTTCAACATTTCTATCTTTCTTCCAACACACCCTACAGCCTTTATATCACATTTACACAACGAGGAGTCACTAAAATTCTTTAAGGTTTCTCTGGAAATAAGAGTGAATAAACTTCCAGAATCCACTAATACTTTTACAGAACGTCCATCAAGGAAAATATCACAATGCAGTTTTTCCAATTTGTCTGTGCTCTCTAATTTTACACCTGATGACTTGAGCACAGTCATTCCACTTCCACATGGTATTTTTGTTCACCTTCCACAGTTAAATGTATTTCCTGAACATTTTCACAAATGTCATTCCCTTCTTGATCCATCAACTGAACTCTCCATTCTCCATTTTGGTTTTACACATCTTAGCAAGATGTCCTCTCCTGCACAGTGCACTTCTAGCTGCACACATTATACTAGAAGCAAGATGCCCTGGGCACCACACCTGAAACATTTTATTTCTCTCTGTTAGACCCGTCTGCTTCTGAGAGTCCCCTCACCACTATGATTTCTTTTGTTCCCCTGTACCTCCCAAAATGTGACGCTTTTTATTTGTCTACCAGGACTTTTTATGTGTTGTCTCATGGGGTTAGATGTTCCTTGATGCCCAGTTGCTCACAAGGTTTGTGGCACCTATTTACAAGGCGCCTGGCCCAAACCTGTGGCATTACAAACTGGGGTTGTCAACCTGTACAAATGAACTTAAAATGGTGGACACCCTTTTTCCTCATGTGAAGTGACTCCCATTGGAGCCTTCATGAACCCTGGCCTTTTGAGGTTTTGGCGCCCTTTGGTTGGCGCGCATTTCTGACAGGAATTCCTTTATTTTCCTCAGGTACACAAAATGGCTGCTCTAGAACCCCAGTACGGTGGCTGTGAGTGTCCTAAATACCCCTCAAGAGTGCCTTGTCATTGTCACAGCCAGAGAAAGTTCTAGAACCTTCTGGCTCGTGCCAGTACCCCAGGGCACTGGCTATATAAGGCCCAGTCCTTGGTGGCCATTTTAGATGAAGATGATGATGAAGTTCAGATTAGAGAAGAGATTCCAGACTTGACACCAGATTGACACCTGCCCTGTTGACCCCTGAGGTGGCTGGAAGCGCAGGCAGTAGAGCAGCAAAGGGTTGCTGGCGTTGTGTCTGACTGGCGTTCCAGTCAGCTACGTGAGAAGTGATCTAGCGCCTACAGCGCCTGCCCAGCGAGTACCTCATTGCCCCCAAAAGACTGTGGCCAGATTCGTGTGCCTCCCCACCCCCCCCGGTGGTGAACTGTGATCGATTTATCGAGTCGGGAGGCGAGAGCAAGTTCGCCGCAACCGCGATCGTCAGCTGTGCCCCCTTCGCGACAGGTGCCTCTAGAGGGGAGCTCGGACGTCTCCGAGCCCCACCAGCGTAGAGCGCTTCCTGCGCAGATAGAAGGTGAGGTGGTGCGCCGGGGCGGGGAAAGGCCGGCCTTCGTTGGGCGGGACTAGCGTCTCTGCCACTCCCCAGTGACCCGGGAGCTGTAGCTGTGGGCGGGAACCCCCCTGCATGCGGAAGTCGGAGGGAGGTCCGTGGAGCCCCTGAGAGCCCCGTCGCTAACGAGAGGAGTGCTGTGCCCGACTGAATCGTATCTTGACTGCAGCCGATGTGAGGTGGGCCCGTTTCCTCACAGTGAATGCAGCGTTATGAAGGAACTGTGAACCGGCATTTATTTGACTGTGCGCGAAGGTTGTGTGACCTCTCCGGCAGCGCGTTTGTCGGTCTAATGACTTTGAACTGGTGCCGCCTGTGCTCAAGTGGTGCTAAAGCCCGTAGGCGCGCATAGACTTCACCGGCAAAGCAGAGATCCTCTCCCGGTGACCGCCGAGTGCAAATGATGTATTTACTGTGTTTCCTTGCCTTCTAGATATACGCGGATACGCCTTGAGTGATTATTAAAGAGTCGCAAACCTTATTTTGTGCTCAGAGAAGCCGTATACCTGGTCATTGAAAACAGCATAAACTGCAAGAGTTATCTTTCCCATTTGAAACGTATTGCAGATGTAATGATTCGAAAGTATTTAATTGGTGGCAGCGATACCAGAAGAAACATGTGGTTGTTTATTTAAATGAACCAATATTTATTCTGATATTTATTCTGATATTTATTCTGATATTTATTCTGATATTTATTGTGATACTCATTCCTGAAGTTATTCTATTTATTAATACTATTTATTACCAGAACTGTATGACCAAAAGAAATGTATATGTGCTTTCCCAGACAACCCTATTTACAACAAAGAACTTTTATATAAAGGAATCGTATTTTTCTACAGCAGTGGTGTGGTGTCCTTCTTTTTGGTGTGGATGTACAAGGAGTTATTATTGGGTCGGAGCCGGCTTAACACTACAGCCTTCACTTGCCTTGTCACTTGAGCCAAGCTACCCCCTTTGTGCTGGGCTTGCCCATCGCAGGTCCAACATAAAATTGGTGGCACAGCGGTGGGATTGCGAGCCGTGCTTGTTTTGAACCCCATAATAATTCAGTGTGCACCACAGGTACACACCCGGAGTTTTCTCCTAGCGGCCCTCCAATTCAACGTTTTGTTTTTTTCAAATTCTTTCCTGGAGGTGGGTGGAAGTGACCCTCAAAGTTCTTATCCTGGTCACCTACTTCGGGTGGTTGTCCACACTTTTCACTGACAAGATGGAATTCGAAATGTCAGAGCTGGAGACCTATACTGTGGCACAGCTCAAGGATTTCTGTCAGGAGAGGGGGGTGTTTGTCAGGTGAGGGGCCAAAAGAGAGGAGCTCCGTACTAGTCTGCGAGCATGGGTCAAAGCACACACGTAGGGAACGGTGGAGGAGGAGGAATCGGACAGAGGTACTGTCATTGATAGGACTGCGGAATGTCCCCCGGGGGTGGGTGAGATGTCAATCAGCCCCAAGGCAACCTCACGGGAGGGCAGCAGTGTGTCATCGAGAGGGTTGTCAGAAACCGAGTTAGCTGACAGGAGAGAGGAAAGACTGTTAAGGTGGGAAATAGCAAAAATGGAGTTGGAAGAAAGGAGGGAGGGGAGGAGGTTGGAACATGAGTCCAAGCTGGAGATGGAAAGGAAAAGGATGGAACACGAGTTCAAGCTACAAGAACTCGAATTCCAGGCCCCTAACATCACTCCGAAGGGTGTCGAGTCAAAGGAATTTGCCAGGGAGCCCAGGCCCCATTTACCCAAAGACGTAGTCGCCAGTTATACCGCTGGAGACGACATAGCCAAGTGGCTGGCAGCCTATGAGGTCTCCTTAAGAGCCCATGGGATCCATGAGAAGCATTGGGGTGGTGGATTATACCGGTACATGCCTCCGACAGGTAGGGATGCCCTATTGGCCCTAGACCGGGAGGAACAGGTTATTTACCCCACCATGAAGGTGGCGCTCATCAGGAAGTTTGGGTTGACCCCCGAGAAATACCGGCAAAGGTTTAGGGGCAGCCACAAGCTGAGCTCACAGAATTGGGTTGACTTCCTGGATTTTGCTAAGAAAGCCCTGGATGGGTGGGTACAAGGTAATGAGGTGGAGGACTATCGAGGGTTGTACGACCTGATACTCAAGGAACATCTACTTGAGAAATGTCTTCCCGAGCTGAGGCAACACCTGGTAGACAGCAAACTTACTTGCCCCCTTAAGCTTGCTGAGGAGGCGGACATTTGGGCAAGTACCCGAGTGTCCACGAAGGGGACGGGAGGAGATTCTCAGAAGTCCGGACAGGGCGCTTCTCAGAAGAAAGAGGGGGGATATAACAAGAAGCAGGAGTTCTCCAAAGGCCCCCAAAATACCTTTAAGGGGAAAAGTTTCTTCTCCACTTCTAAGGCTAACCCGCAGAAGAACCCTAATCCTGGCCAGAGTCAGCAGCCAAGGGTTATCCATTGCTATGAGTGCGGTGGTATTGGACATTATAAGGGAGATGTGAAATGCCCAAAGAGACCACCCCCTCCCACTGGAGGAAAGGCCCCGGGAGTCGCTAGTGTAGCGCTCGGGGAGGAGATGCCCTTAGTTAAGGGGGGAAGTGGGCGGGTGTCACCTTAGTGTCCCTGGGTGATCGGGAGGTGGTTCCAAAGATCCAGGTGCCCTCAAATACTACCAAGTATGGGCATTGGGTCACCATCAATGGCCATAGAGGGGAAGCTCTGAGAGATACAGGAGCCAGTATGACTATGGTAAGGAGTCATCTGGTGTCCTCAGAGCAGGTGATTCCAGGCGTACTTCATCCAGCCGCGATGGCTGACGGCAGAATGGGCCACTATCCTGTGGCCGAGGTTCCCTTTGAGTGGGGAGGGGTTGCAGGTTCACTTCGAGTTGCCGTAAGCCCCGCCGTGCCAGTCGATTGTCTGCTGGGCAATGATATGGAGCACAATGCTTGGAAGGAGGTGGAATACCGGACTCATACTGAGATGCCGGGTACACCTGATTGGGCCTGTGTGAGTACCAGGTCTGCGGCTGCTCGGGAGGAGAAGTCGCGTGGGTTGGAGCCTGGAAAAATGGCCCACCCAGCTGCTGATGAGGGAACATTTCGAGAACAGGAGGAGCCTGCCTCGATGTCCATGCCCCGTGAGACGGATAGGCCACCTGTGGAGGTGGACCCGGAGTCCGCGGAGGAGGACATGGTTCCGTTGGAGGACTTGCCTATCCCCGCTGAGTGGCGAGTGGAAGGAGGACCATCCAGGGAGGAACTGAGCAAGGGACAAAGGGAATGTCCCACCCTCGAGGGTCTGAGGCAACAGGCTGAAGCCCAGGCAGCAGGTAACGAGTCTGGGAACTATCGTGTTTACTGGGAGGATGGTCTCCTCTACAGTGAACCCAGGGCGCCAGTGCACGGATTGTCACAGGCCCAGGTAGTCCCACAGTGTTACCGAGCCTTCCTATTAGAGTTGGCTCATGAGATTCCCTTGGCAGGACACTTGGGTCAGGACAAGACCTTTGCCCGGCTTGTCCTCCACTTTTATTGGCCTCGAATGAGGGTGGCGTCCGACACATACTGTCGGTCATGCGTGTCATGCCAAGCCAGTGGGAAAACAGGGACGAAGCTGAAGGCTCCCCTGGAACCACTTCCCGTCGTTGGCACCCCCTTTGAAAGGGTGGGCATCGACATTGCTGGGCCCCTAAATCCACCTACATCATCCGGTCACAGGTTTATCCTGGTCCTGGTGGATCACGCCACAAGGTATCCAGAGGCAATTCCTCTGAGAACCATTACTGCACCAGTAGTGGCCAAGGCCCTGATGGGGATCTTTACCCGAGTGGGATTCCCCAAGGAAGTTGTGTCTGACAGGGGGACCAACTTCCTGTCAGCATATATGCGGGCCATGGGGAAGGAGTGTGGAGTGACTTACAGGTTCACCACTCCTTATCACCCACAGACCAATGGTCTTGTGGAAAGGTTCAACCAAACCTTGAAGGGTATGATCAGAAGTCTACCCGAAAGCCTGCGGAGGAAATGGGACGTCCTCCTACCCTGTTTGCTCTTTTCCTACAGGGAAGTGCCGCAAAAGGGAGTGGGCTTTAGCCCCTTCGAGCTTTTGTACGGGCAGCCTGTACGTGGACCTCTCAGCCTGGTCAGGGACTCCTGGGAAAAATCTCCCCGGAAAGTTCCCCAGGATGTGGTGAGCTACATGCTGGCCTTCCGAAGCCAAATGGCTAAGTTGTGGAAGCAAGCTTCTGACAACTTGGAAGCCAGTCAGGCAGTCATGAAAGCGTGGTATGACCACAACGCTCACCCAGTGGAGTTGGAGCCTGGCCAGAAGGTGTGGGTGATGGAGCCTGGAGAGCTGAGTGCCCTCCAGGACCATTGGACAGGCCCCTATGAGGTATTGGAGAAGAAGGGCAAGTCTACCTATCTGGTGGACGTAAAGACCCCTCGGCATCCGCATCGGGTGTTACATGCCAATCGCCTCAAGCCCCACTACGAGAGGCCCGAAGTCATGTTGGTTATGGTGAATGATGGATCGGAGGAAGAGGACACGGAGCCTCTCCGCGACCTTTTTGCGTCTCAAGAAAAAGATGGGTCAGTGGAGGGAGTGAAACTCTCGCCAACCCTGACTCCTGAACAGCAGGAGGAATGTCGCCAGGTCTTGGGGTCATTCGCTCCTCTGTTCTCCCTTGTCCCGGGTAAGACCCATCTGTGTACCCATGACGTGGACACAGGGGACAGCCCACCTGTAAAGTCAAAGTCTTACCGGCCTTCTGACAAGGTGAAGGCCAGTATCCAAAGCGAAGTAGCTAAGATGCTGGAGCTAGGAGTCATCGAACCTTCAAGTAGCCCTTGGTCTAGCCCAGTGGTGTTAGTTCCTAAAACTGCCCCACCTGGCACCCCACCATAATTGAGATTCTGTGTGGACTACCGAGGACTTAATTCGGTAACCAAAACGGATGCTCATCCGATCCCTTGGGCGGATGAATTGATTGACCGGTTGGGAGCTGCCCAATATCTCAGTACCATTGACCTCACTGCAGGGTACTGGCAGATTCCCATATCTAATGGAGCCAAGGAAAGGTCAGCCTTCTCCACACCTGATGGACACTACCAGTTTTGCGTCATGCCCTTTGGGCTCAAGAACGCTCCTGCCACTTTTCAGCGGCTGGTGAACACGATCCTCACCGGGATGGAGTCATACTCTGCTGCTTACTTGGATGACATTGCTGTCTTCAGTAGCAGCTGGGAGGATCACTTGCAGCACCTGCAAGCCGTTCTCCAGGTCCTGGAACGGGCTGGCTTGACGATCAAGGCCAGCAAATGTCAGATTGGACAGGGGTCGGTAGTGTACTTAGGACACTTGGTGGGCAGGGGAACGGTGCAGCCCCTTCAGGCGAAGATTGAGGCAATCATGGCCTGGAAACCCCCCAAGACCCAGACTGAGGTCCAAGCCTTCCTGGGCCTCACAGGTTACTACAGACGATTCGTGAAGGGGTATGGCACTATCGTGGCACCCCTTACAGAACTCACGGCCAAAAAGCAACCCAGGAGAGTCATTTGGACGGAGGCTTGCCAGCGAGCCTACGACACTCTGAAACAAGCATTGTGTAAAGCTCCAGTCCTGAAGGCTCCAGATTTTTCAAAAGAGTTCATTGTCCAGACAGATGCATCCGACATTGGCATTGGGGCGGTGCTATCGCAACTCAATGAAGAGGGTCTGGATCAACCCGTGGTCTTTCTGTCACGGAGACTGCTTCCCCGGGAACAGAGGTGGAGTACCATCGAGCGGGAAGCCTTTGCGGTGGTCTGGGCACTGAAGAAGCTGCGACCATATTTGTTTGGTTCACACTTCCTTGTTCAGACAGACCACCGACCCCTTCGTTGGCTCATGCAAATGAAGGGGGAAAATCCCAAACTGTTGAGGTGGTCTATCTCCCTGCAGGGAATGGACTTTCGGGTGGAACACCAGCCCGGAGTTGACCACGCCAATGCAGACGGTCTCTCCAGGTATTTCCGCCTTAGTGTTGAGGACTCCCAAGGGGTTGGGTAGCTCTCCCCACTTTCAGCTGGGGGGGACGCGTGTTAGACCCATCTGCTTCTGAGAGTCCCCTCACCACTATAATTTCATTTGTTCCCCTGTACCTCCCAAAATGTGTCGCTTTTTATTTGTCTACCAGGACTTTTTATGTGTTGTCTCATGGGGTTAGATGTTCCTTGATGCCCAGTTGCTCACAAGGTTTGTGGCACCTATTTACAAGGCGCCTGGCCCAAACCTGTGGCATTACAAACTGGGGTTGTCAACCTGTATAAATGAACTTAAAATGGTGGACACCCTTTTTCCTCATGTGAAGTGACTCCCATTGGAGCCTTCATGAACCCTGGCCTTTTGAGGTTTTGGCGCCCTTTGGTTGGCGCGCATTTCTGACAGGAATTCCTTTATTTTCCTCAGGTACACAAAATGGCTGCTCTAGAACCCCAGTACGGTGGCTGTGAGTGTCCTAAATACCCCTCAAGAGTGCCTTGTCATTGTCACAGCCAGAGAAGGTTCTAGAACCTTCTGGCTCATGCCAGTACCCCAGGGCACTGGCTATATAAGGCCCAGTCCTTGGCGGCCATTTTAGATGAAGATGATGATGAAGTTCAGATTAGAGAAGAGATTCCAGACTTGACACCAGATTGACACCTGCCCTGTTGACCCCTGAGGTGGCTGGTAGCGCAGGCAGTATAGCAGCAAAGGGTTGCTGGCGTTGTGTCTGACTGGCGTTCCAGTCAGCTACGTGAGAAGTGATCTAGCGCCTACAGCGCCTGCCCAGCGAGTACCTCATTGCCCCCAAAAGACTGTGGCCAGATTCGTGTGCCTCCCCGCCCCCCCGGTGGGGAACTGTGATCGATTTATCGAGTCGCGAGGCGAGAGCAAGTTCGCCGCGACCGCGATCGTCAGCTGTGCCCCCTTCGCGACAGCTGCCTCTAGAGGGGAGCTCGGACGTCTCCGAGCCCCACCAGCGTAGAGCGCTTCCTGCGCAATTAGAATGTGAGTTGGTGCGCCGGGGCGGGGAAAGGCCGGCCTTCGTTGGGCGGGACTAGCGTCTCTGCCACTCCCCAATGACCCGGGAGCTGTAGCTGTGGGCGGGAACCCCCCTGTATGCGGAAGTCGGAGGGAGGTCCGTGGAGCCCCTGAGAGCCCCGTCGCTAACGAGAGGAGTGCTGTGCCCGACTGAATCGTATTTTGACTGCAGCCGATGTGAGGTGGGCCCGTTTCCTCACAGTGAATGCAGCGTTGTGAAGGAACTGTGAACCAGCATTTATTTGACTGTGCGCGAAGGTTGTGTGACCTCTCCGGCAGCCTGTGCTCAAGTGGTGCTAAAGCCCGTAGGCGCGCATAGACTTCACCGGAAAAGCAGAGATCCTCTCCCGGTGACCGCCGAGTGCAAATGATGTATTTACTGTGTTTCCTTGCCTTCTAGATATACGCGCATACGCCTTGAGTGATTATTAAAGAGTCCCAAACCTTATTTTGTGCTCAGAGAAGCCGTCATTGAAAACAGCATAAACTGTAAGAGTTATCTTTCTCATTTGAAACGTATTGCAGATGTAATGATTCGAAAGTATTTATTTGGTGGCAATGATACCAGAAGAAACATGTGGTTGTTTATTTAAATGAACCAATATTTATTCTGATATTTATTCTGATATTTATTCTGATATTTATTCTGATATTTATTCTGATACTCATTCCTGAAGTTATTCTATTTATTAATACTATTTATTACCAGAACTGTATGACCAAAGAAATGTATATGTGCTTTCCCAGACAACCCTATTTACAACAAAGAACTTTTATATAAAGGAATCGTATTTTTCTACAGCAGTGGTGTGGTGTCCTTCTTTTTGGTGTGGATGTACAAGGAGTTATTATTGGGTCAGAGCCGGCTTAACACTACAGCCTTCACTTGCCTTGTCACTTGAGCCAAGCTACCCCCTTTGTGCTGGGCTTGCCCATCGCAGGTCCAACACTCTCCAATTCATATTTCCCTGCCTCATTTCTAATTTCCCTTTTTTGTTTCAGTCGGTTAGTTTTTTAACATCAGCACTCTTATCAAAACTTTTTTTTAACTGGTTGAGAAGCTTCTACTTCAGCCACAACACTACTCTTTATTTCTTCACTTGCACTATCTATTTCCTTTAACCATATTGCAGTATTTTCCATTCCTTTCAGCAATTTTAATGGTCTCTTGTAAATTTGGTTCTTTTGTTAATAATTTCTCCTTAATCCTCCTGTCATTGGTGCAACTTACAATTTGATCCCTAATAAGGGAATCTGTTAACTGTTTGAAACGACAGGATAAAGCTAAACCTCTCAAAGTAGCAACATAAGACGCTATGTCTTCATACGATTTTTGCACTCTGGAAAAAAACTTATGTCGCTCAAATACCAAATTAGTTTTGGGGGTAAACTGGATATCTATCATTTGCATAGACATCTCAAAAACATTGTTTAGTTGCCCGTCTCCCATTCCCAATGATACTTCAGGCAAACCTTCATAAATTCTTCTCCCTTCAATTCCTAAGTGGTGTAGAAGGATCGCTTGATGTCTGAGTGGAATGTAACAAACTCCACCTATAGCTCGTTTATACATGAGAAACCATTTTTCCATTGCTTCCAGGGTACTGGTGAATTGCCAGGAAAAGCAAAGAAAGGTGTGTAGCGTTCTAATAGTTCGCCCGACTGGGCGAGACCCCAGAAACACTACTGCACAATGTATCACTCTCTGGCCAGGCTTGGCCAGAGAGCTATAAATAAATGGGCCGGGGTCGCATGTGACTTCCGGTCCCAACTAGCAATCTGTGAGGTGGTCTGTTGTGAGCCCTTGATAGTGTGGGCCTCGTTGTAATTAGCCCCAGTTTGGTGCATGTATTATTTCCCTGTCGCTGACCCTCTCACCCGTCACACTGGCGTCGAGGGTGGGATCCTGTTCATGACCCCGAGCAAAAAGAAGCCACCTACCCCACAGCGACGACACAGGCTCGTGAGAGGACCCAGCCAAGCCCAGCAGCGCAGCGACGCTGAATCGGGGAAGCAGCCTGTCGGGAGCTGCGGAGCGACCTGAGTGCTGAGCCACGTCGGTGCGAGCACACGCCAGTAAGGCCAGGATGACGCTTGCATGCTCCATTCACAGCGCCCCAGGCCCGTCAGAGGAACGCCGCGCTCAATTACCCGGCGCGCGCATGCGCTTGAAGCCGAGAGTCCGCACCGACGCCCCTGAGCCAAGCGGCCTAGCGCGAGAGACTGAGAGAAGCGCCGCAGGCCACGAAAACAGCCCCAAGGGAGAGCAGACCACAAGGTTGAGCCTGCTAACGCTCGACAGGACAAAAACAGTGCAAACCCATCACAACAAGCTGAGGCTAATGCCAATGCCCAGCGTAGACAAACAACCATTGAGAAAACGCGTAGTGTAAGACAAAGAGGGTGGAAGCATACCATTACTCAAAGGAACAGACCCACAGCTGGAGACAAGGGCCCCATAAGTCAACAGAGCATAACAAGCATTGGCAAGCCCAAGACAACACGAATCTTGAAGAGGGGATAAGCATCCCAAGGGTGAGAAGAGCTGAAGAGGGGATAAGCATCCCAAGGGTGAAGATAGATAGAGCCACGAGCACGCCCTGCAAGGCGCAGAGACACCTATTGGCAGAGGAAGGGTCATGTCGAACGTGCCAGGAACAGCAGCCCAGCAACCAGCAGCCCCACCAGTGGCAACACACCCGGTGCATTCCCAAATTGCGGCACTCCCACCATTCAGCGAGCTCCTTGACCCGGCCACTGCATCAACAAGGTGGAAAGTACGGGTTGGCTGCCTTAATACCTACTTTGTGGCCATGCGAGAAACAGACAGAGCGGTCAAGAGATCACTACTATTACATTTCACAGGTGATGAAATGTATAAGCTCTTCGAAAACCTTCGAACACCGGCGCCGCCAATGACTACGGCGCCGCCCTCACCACGCTCAACGCACACTTTGACCCCCAGCTCAACCCCCATTACGAACAATTTAAGCTCAGGCAAGCTAGACAACGCGAAGGAGAGTCAATGGGCACGTATCACACATGCCTCAGGGAGCTGGCTAGCACGTGCACCGAGGACGACCAAACCAAAGAGGTGACGGCGCAACTCATCCAGGGGTGTCGAAACAAGACACTGCGGACGCTGATATTACTTCAACCCCGAATAACCTTGGAGGAAATACTGATACTTGCCCATTCACATGAACTCTCAGACGTCAGAGCGACGGCCATGGAGGCGGCACTCACTTCACACCATGATCAAGCGGCCGAAAGTCCCAGGCAATACACCTTGCCCCCGCACCAAGGAATGTATCGGAGGTGAGGAGCTTCTTGGGAATGGCGTCATATTGCGGTCATTTCATTCCGAACTTAGCAACCATCGCGGAACCTTTGCGCAACCTAACGAAAAAAGAAAATCCCTGGAAGTGGACCGCAGAAGAGGAAAAGGCTTTCAAGCAAGTAAAAACGGCCCTACTGGACAGCACGACAATGGCCTACGTTGACACCTCTCATCCCATGGAGTTAATTGTGGATTCCAGCCCAGTCGGTTTGGGTGCGTTATTGACCCAGGAGACAGAACCAGGGACATGGGTCCCTCTTGCTTTTGCGAGCAAGTCGCTCACCACAACCGAGACTCGCTATTCCCAGATAGAGCGGGAAGCGCTCGCAATCAAATGGTCCTGTAATCACTTTCACCTTTACGTGAGCGGAAACCCATTTTGGGTAGTAACTGACCACCAACCACTCCTGCCACTATTCAAAGGGACAGCCCCGCATCCTCCTCCAAGAATTGAGAGATGGGCGATTCAGCTGCAACATTATCAAATGGAGTTGGTGTACTGACCTGACTCCAAGAATCCCGCAGGCTTCCTGTCACGCCATCCGGTGGCATAGACGGCGAACAACGTGGAACAAGAAACGTAAACAGAGGATTTCATCAACATGGTGTCACAGTGGTCATGCCCCCAAGCACTCTCACTGGAAGAAGTGAAAGAACACCTCTAAAAAGATGCCTGTCTCCAGCGGGTATCAAGCGTGCTGAAAGGAGGATCGTGGGACCGTTTTCTCCAAGACCTCCAAGGGTGGAGGGAATCTGATCGAAATTGTTTTGGGAAAATTTGAAAAGTGAGGAACGAGCTCAGCTCGACAGAAGACGGAATCATCCTAAGAGGCTCACGCATTGTAATGCCACTTAGCTTGCAGTAACGAGCAACAGTCCTTGCCCATGAAGGGCACCAAGGAATCTGGCAGATGAAGTCCCGGATGAGGGAGAAGGTATGGTTCCCGGACCTGGAAGACCACGTCGAATCTGTGGTACGCAACTGCTGTGGGTGCCAACTTACTGGAAACACCGAGGCTCCAGCACCCGTCATTACTGAGGATCTGGCGCCATCACCATGGGCATGGCTAAGCCTTGACTTTGGGAGCTTCCCAGATGGAAGAGTCACTGCGGTCATTGTGGACAGCTACACCAAATACCCAATCGTGGAGGTCCTCCCATCCACGTCATTCAACAACCTCCAGCCAGTGTTAGAGAAATCCTTCATCCTTTTCGGTATCCCACACATCATCAAAACCGACAACGGGCCCCCATTCCAGGGCAGTGAGTTCAGGGACTTTTTGACACGTCTGGGGATTAAGCACCACCGAGTAACTCCACAGTGGCCACAGGCAAAGGGCGAAGTGGAACGGTTTATGCGAACTATCAACAAGGTGCTACGGATTGCCACAGCTGAAGGTGCAAACCCAGAATGCACGTTGCAGCGATTCCTGAGGGATTACTACAGTACACCTCACTGCACGACCCAAGTATCCCCATGGTCGCTCATGCTGGCTGGGCCCCGCAGTGACATGCTTCCAAGAGCCCAATGCTAGAAACAGAAGCCCTATGACCCAACGATGGCCCAAGTGAGGAGACACAACACCAATGACAAGCAAGCAGAAGACGCAAGGCGAAGACCCGAGTACCACACCCTGGGTGCTCGGTGCTAATCAGAAACCGCTGGAACACTGGAAAGTTTTGAACCCCCTATGAAACCAGGCGTGTGGGACGTGACATCAACCAGTGGAACGGCTGTCACGGCGGAGAGAAATGGCTAGATCGTGACAAGAAACATCTCATGGTTCAAGAAGGTCCCAAACAAGGCCAGAGACCAGACCTTGGCAGAGCAGCCAGAATTCCTGGAGACAACACTGAATGAGGCTGAGCAGGCAGCAGAGGCAAGCGTGCCATACTACCCGATGAGGCCACAGGTGCCTGAAGCCCACAGCCCTGAACACCAAGCTGCGGGCGTAAGACATCCAAGCCCACGTGTCCAGCGAGACATGCACCGTCACCCATATGGTCTCGGGTGAAATCCAAAACCTAACCAGAAACTAGCAGACTTTATTTGCTAGACTATGATGACTTTATTTTGTTTCAAAATCCAACCAGATAAGGGATGTAGCGTTCTAGTAGTTCGCCCGGTTGGGCGAGACCCCGGAAACACTACCGCACAATGTATCACTCTCTGGCCAGGCGTGGCCAGAGAGCTATAAATAAATGGGCCGGGGTCGCTCGTGACGTCCGGTCCCAACTAGCAATCTGTGTGGTGGTCTGTTTTGAGCCCTTGATAGTGTGGGCCTCGTTGTAATAAGCCCCAGTCTGGTGCATTTATTAATTCCCTGTCGCTGACCCTCTCACCCGTCTCAAGGTGGAGGTGAAGCCATACTTTGATCTGCCATCCCTGAAAATAATATAACACAATGAGCTAAAATAACAATTTAACAAAATTAATTAATATAATAAGTTCATATAATAAGCTAACACAAAAATGTAAAATAATAACATAGGTTATCAGCCTTCTGATAGACTCCAATGTTGTTCACCAGTATTTGCAGTCTTTTTTCTCTTTCTTGCACTGTAGAATTCATGCGTCCTTCCTCTATTACCATCACTAGGAATAGAATTTGTCATTTGTGGCAGTTGAGAAAATCAAGGGATGCAAAAGGTGAGTCAGTTGCTTACTCTTGTGGTGACGGTCTAGTCGCCGACTAGCGCCGGAACCGGAGGGTAGAAACCGGAACCGGAAGGCGGCCATCTTGTGTGGCTCCGGCTGGCTCCAAGACAGTCGTGTTATCCCGGGGCTCCGGGAAATAAAGAAAAGAAGTTAACTTAATGGCGACGAGGCGGGATCAAGTCAAAAACCGAAGAAACTGAAAAAAAGAAAACGAACGTCCACACGTGCAAAGCACGAGCCGAATCGGAGGTGCACGTCGTGCAGGCGGACGTGGCACCATTCCCGGAGCGCGGCAGCGGATCACCGACAGAACGGAGGTACCCACGGAGCTCCATATCCTAGGGGCAGCGCTGCACCGCAAACAAAAGACAAAAGAAAACGAAAGAAAACAAAACGAAAGAGTGACCACCCACCAACCGGGAGAGCGGGAATGTACTCTCAGGGCAAGAAGCCTGGCCAACGCGACACGCCCCTCACCCGAGGAAGTGATAAGGGTGAGCGCATTTCAGCACTCCAACACCCTTTAGCCTAGACACGCTGGCGGACCTGCAGGAGCGGAGTGACGGGACACGAAATGCGGACAGGATCAGACCACGTGTGAGCACCACGCCAGAAGGGGCTACAGGGAGTGCAGTCAATAGAGGGGAGAGTGACGAGGATAGAGACACCAGACAAGCACCAGGCAGCCCGCCCAACAATGCGGTTCCCGCTCAGGCAGGCCAAAGAAGTGCGAGCAAGATGGCGACACCGTCGGCTTCCCTCACCCACATGGTGCCTTTCCTTCCCAAGCGCGGAGAACCCTCAATGCATTGGGAAGATTGGAAACGATACTTCAAGAATTACCTAGAGGCATTGGAGGAAGAGAGTGAAGTAGCTTACACAGACCAGAGGAGGAAAAAAATTGTATTACACAACTTGGGCCCAGAAGGGCTGAGAGTATTCGACACCATTGTCAAAGAGCCAAGAGATGCCAATGACACAAACGTGTTCAGTCACGCCATAGAGGATCTGGATGCACACTACAGGTCAGTGGTATGTGTGGTGATTGACAGACACAACTTCGCACAAAGCAGGAAAGCGGAGAAACAGTCGACGAGTATGTTGCAACGCTTCAGAAGCTAGCGCTGACGTGCAAATTCGGCGTCCTTCATGACGAGCTGGTGAGAGATCAAATTATAATGCACACGTCGAGCACAAACATTCAGGAAAAACTCTGGGTCAACGGCGACGTGCCCCTGAAGGAGGTGTGGGCCCTAGTGAAGAAGGCAGAGATGTCCAAGCGATGCGCACAGGCAGCTAGGAGATACACAGGAGGAACACAACCGGTATGCAGAGTCATGCTACACAACAATGGTGACAGCCCCAAGCAAAGAGACAACCCCAGGGCCCAAGACACCAGAAGAGGCCAACAGCCGGGAGGGGTAAACCCCAAGACAGGAAGGGGAGGAAGACCAAATTGCTACAGATGCGGGAGCACCTCACACTTGGGAAACGAGAAAGCATGTCCTGCGTTCAGGGCAAAGTGTGCATTCTGTGGAGTATGTGGCCATTATGAGAAGGTGTGCCGACGGAAATCCCAAGGGAACCATCGTCAAGTACATAGACCAAGGAAGTCCGGAAGAAGAAGGAACGAGGTCAGAGGAAGAAGAATATGAGGAACTTCTCTACATCGATGCCCAAGTTCTAGACGTGGGATGCAAACAATCAGACAAACCACGGCTCAAAATGCACATCGGAGGAGTGCCGATTGACATCATCGCGGACTCAGGAGTTCCCATCACGATCGCTCAAAGGCAGATATGGGAAGAGAAATTCAGGCCTACAATAAAGGAAGAACTTCGTCCCATGGATGTAAGACCCGTCACTTACACTGGACAAGGAATACCCATGTTGCGATACTGCCCGTTACCGTTCGAGTTCGGGGGGCGCAAAGCCAACTGCAAACTGTACGTAGCAGAAAAGGGGCCGTCGGTACTGAGCTGGAAAGACCAAGGTACGCTGGGTATCCAGCTAAACCCCGGAGGCATCTAAAAAGCGTTGTTGATGAAAATGGAGGAAGAACAAGGAGAGGATGCCTGGCACAGAGAGTATCCAAGGGTGTTCAGCGGACAGATAGGAGAACTAACCAAGTTCAAACATATGATACGTCTCAAAGACGGGGCGCACCCAGTTGTTCACAAGGTCCGCAATATCCCCTTCGGCTGTAGAGAGGCGGTACAAGAAGAACTGGACAGATTAGAGAAAAGTGGAGTAATCCAGCCCAGAGAGAGTGCAGAGTGGTTGTCGCCTTTGGTAGTGGCCCAAAAGCCCAGCGGGAAGGTGAGGTTGTGTGTTGACCTCACAGAACTCAACAGAAACATTATAATAGACAAATTTTCGCTACCACGCATAAATGAGATGCTAGCCAAGACAAAAGACATCAAGTGGTTCTCAACAGTAGACCTGTCATCAGCCTACCATCAGGTAAAGCTGCACCCTACCTGCAGCAACCTTACGTCTTTTATAACACCGTTTGGGTGTTACAAATTCATCAGAATGCCCTTTGGCTTGGCGTCGGCGGCAGCCGTATTTCAAAAGCTGATGCATAGACTCTTCACAAAAGTAGAGGGAGTCCAATTTTTCCAGGATGATATCCTGGTAATGGGAAAATCCAAACAAGATCACAATGAGAAACTGCATGTGGTACTGCGCACGTTGCAGGAGAACGGACTCACCGCAGATTGTTCTAAATGCAGATTCGGCGTGTCTTCGGTTACTTACCTGGGCCATGAAGTCAGCGAGAAAGGAATAGAGCCCAAGAGGGCAAACATGGAGGCGATACAGAACGCACCCTCCCCAGGGAAGAAGGAAGATGTTCGGTCATTCTTGGGCATGGCCGAATTCTATAGTAAGTTCTTCCCAAACTTTGCCACTAAGACGCATGCTCTACGTCAATTGTTGAAGGAAAGGAATGGATTCAAGTGGAGCAAAGAGGAACAAGAAGAGTTCGAGGCCTTAAAACAGGAGATGAGCAGTGCCATTCCTCTCAAAGGGTTCGACACAGCTGCGGACTCCATACTCACCACTGACGCCAGTGATCGAGGCCCATGGGGCAGTGTTAATGCAGAAATCAGACAATGGTGAAATATCAACGGTCAGCTTTGCATCCAGAGCTCTACCACCGAATGAAGAACGATTTAGTGTCATCAAAAAAGAGATGCTAGCCGTGGTATGGGCGATGGAACGCTTCAGACAATACCTATGGGAAGCAAGGGTCTTAGTCCGTACCGACCATAAACCCCTGATCAAAGTCCTAACATCCAATGGTCATGCGCACGCCACTCCGAGAATTGCTAAAATGACATTAAGATTTCTAGATTTTGTATACGAGGTGGAATACATACCGGGCCCTCAGAACAAAGTGGCTGACTTCCTGAGTAGAGTCGCGGCCATGGAGAAAGTGCAAGAACAAGAGGCACCGGGTTGGGAAGGCTACGTAGTAGCGACGGTGCAGGACGTGGAGAAAGTGATCAGCGCCCAAGAGTGGGCAGAAGCCTACAAACTGGATGAGGATTTGGAAGTGATAAAAGGGTACGTCATGCACGGGTGGCCGGGAAAAAGACACCTGAAAGAGGCATTGAGGAGATACTGGGAAGTGAGAGACGAATTGTCACTGGGGGAGGACCCCCTGTTCCTGCTTAGAGGTGACAAAGTCATCCCACCGCAAGGACTCATAGAACATTTGTTAGCGCTTTTACATGAAGGGCACCAGGGCATCGCAAAGACCACGGCCCTGGTGAGACAGGCATACTGGTGGCCGGCCATAGATGCACAAGTGGAGAGATATGTAAGACTGTGCGACTCCTGCTCCAAAGCGGACAAATCCCAAGTTATGCGAGACCAAAGCTAGGGAAGTTCCCTGTACCTGAAGGACCGTGGGAGATGGTGTCCCTCGACATACTAGGGCCGGTCCTGAACATTGAAGGGATACAAAAGTGTGCGATAGTCTTGATTGACAGATACTCCAAATGGCCTGAAGTGGAGATAAGAAGCACAGTGGACACTGAGACCTTGATATCATTCTTGAACACGATATTCCAAAAGGAAGGCATCCCAAAGGTCATAACGAGTGACAATGGGCCACAGTTTGTCTCCACAAAATGGGAAGCCTTCACGTCCAGAAATGGGATAGAGGTCAAACACACTCCCATATACCACCCTGCAGGAAACGGACAGGTGGAACGTTTTAATCGGGTGATTATGGGGACGATCCAAGCCGCCATAAATGATGGACACGATTGGGAAAAGGAGTTACCCAAGATGCTCTGGGCCTACCGCATCACTCCTGGCAGTACAGGGTATAGCCCCTTCAAAGTATTGAGGGGAAGAGAACCATTCACGAAAGATAACATTGCATGGAGACAGATGATAGTGCAGAGCAAATGGTCACCAGCAATAGTGAGGAGGAATCTGGAGAAGGCACAAGAAACGGACACTGAACATTTCAACAAGAGACGCAATGTGCAAGGAGTGTCACTGGAGAAGGGTGACTGGGTAAGAGTGAAGGTAGCGACCATGAGGAGAAAGGGAGAGAGCAAGTTCACACCGCCACTGAAGGTGTTGGAACCATACACCAGGTCGGCATTACTCAGTGACGGCAAGGTCTGGTCGCAGGATAGGATGGCGAAATGCAGTAAAATTCTGAGATGGGGAGTGGAAGATGACGGGAACGAGGAATGGATTGGAGAAACACTGGAGGAGGAAAGTCGAGGAAGAAGGCAAGAGCAGGTTGAAGGACAGGCACAGCAAGTAGAGAAGACAGAGAATGAACCAGAGAGGACCACCAGATAGAGAGAAGTAGGAAAGGTGGTGAGCGATGAAGGTGATGGGAGAGAAGGACTGTATTGAAAGAAGGAAGGAACTAAGGCGCGTGGCGCGCTTGCCATTTCGGGAGCACGAGAGGACGAACTGAGCGAAAGGGTGATAAAGACTAGAGCAGGAAGAGTAGTGATAACCCCCAAGAGATTCCAGGACTACAATATGGACAATAAGTAAGAGTGTCTATCTATGTTTGGATCGGTTGTTTAAAGGGGGGGGAGATATGTGGTGACGGTCTAGTCGCCGACTAGCGCCGGAACCGGAAGGTAGAAACCGGAACCAGAGGGCGGCCATCTTGTGTGGCGTCGGCTGGCTCCAAGACAGTCGTGTTATCCCGGCGCTCCGGGAAATAAAGAAAAGAAGTTAACTTGAGCCACGAGTTGTGTGTTATTTATGTAGAGACGAATCTTTATACCTCTAGATTTAATTCCATGTAGGTGGTCTCATAAATCAGTATAATCATGTTGAACACTTGTAGTGGTGTGTGTCATGTAAAGACACACGCAGCTAGACTTTGTTCCACTCTTAACTAGCGTTTGAGACCGCACGCCGATTTTTTGCACCGGGACCAACCTCGCGCTAGTAATTGTAAGGCTCGTGGACTGGTTGCTCGCGCTTGAAGCCGAGCGCCGATTACTCACGTCACCAGCTTCGCGCTAGAAATTGTAAGGCTAGTGGACTGGTTGCTCGCACTTGCGGCTGTGCTCCGATTACTCGCACCGGTACCTGCCTCGCACTTCAAATGATAAAGCTCACACTTGAGGTAACGCGCGTCGGTTACTCGCGCCGGTGTGTAACTCAAGCTAATTTGACAGTTTTATTCAAAATAGTTAATAAAACATGTCTTCTTGATGCCATCAATCTATAATAAAACAGCCCACAGTTTCAAGCTTCAAAGGTTGTTTGTAAACATGCCGCCCATCCAAATGGTCTCTCTAACAGCTTTATAATGTCAGTTAACAATCGATTTACAGTGTGAAATATATTTAGGGCAAGGTAAACAGACCCAATTTAACCTATCAAAACGAGTTAATCCAAAGGTTACATATTCACGCAGATTTCCCAAGGTTAAATATCACGCAGATAAATTATTACATCAATGCCAAGACTTGCCTCTGGTTTTCACACAAAGATATACTTTATCCAGGGGTCGCAGGACTGTCCCCTGCACAGTTCCTTCACCTCGTCGCCAGTGTAAATATCAAAGGACAGTATATATATTCTTCAAAGTACTTTATTGGCTTGCAACATCCCAGCTGAGCTCCCGGCTCAACAGCTTCTTCAATTCATCTGCCAACATTCTCTACCAAGCCTGATATCATAACATTCCATGATGTCAGCTTAGCATATCTCCACAAATATATATTGAACCATGTTATCAACTCGCTGTGAGCATGCACATGGAACATATAAGCACTCCTAGGCATGTACCTCATCACTCCATGTAATATACAGTGCAATGTGAAGAGCATGTACACTGAACACACATGGAACATACAGACAGCTATTGGCAGGAACCTAGTCACTCCATGTAATACACAGTGAAAGAGGAGGCGCTTTCCGTGAAGACTCAACTAACATTTTGTTGATGCTGCAAGTCAGCTGGTCGCAGCAGGCAGCAACATTACTGAAGTATGGCCCAAGAGGAAGCAGAAAATGTAGTTTGCCCTGTGAGGAGCAAAAGAATCATGTGCAATGACAATTTACGGGCAACAGGCCTGCCCTCTCTTCTGCGAGAGTCACACCGAGACAGGCAGCAGAAGGTGATCCAGTACAGGGCCAGGCTCAAAACGTTGTCAGAGCCCTGAAGATGTGTCGGGCTCCCTCGTTCCATGGGTGAGGTCATGGAGAAGGGGGGGCAAACAAAAGTAGTGGCAAGGGAGTAAAAGGAGCAGGACCGACTTCACTGCTTGCTTTTGATACCTTATTACAACCGAATTGTTACATTTTTCTTATTGCTGGGGCATTAGGAGATCAAATTGCACCTGTAATAAAATAACAAGTGATAGTTTATAAAGACATTAATATCTCCCACTTATAAAAAGGACTTTTTTAAAATTATGGTTCTTGATAGGGGGCTACCCCTATATTTAAGCGTTGTATGTAACAGGGGGCTACTATCTCACTTTTTATTGGCATTGAATGTACTGAATTCTGGCAGGATAGAACGCTGAAACAAACTTACCAGGACTCGCACTTGTGATCTAAAGTTCAACCCTGACTTCAGCAGAGAGCGCTTAACTGAGATATCCTGCTGACATCACCTTAGAGCGATGTTGCCCCCACCAGATTTGAGATTCTGTGTGGACTACCGAGGACTTAATTCGGTAACCAAAACGGATGCTCATCCAATCCCTCGGGCGGATGAATTGATTGACCGGTTGGGAGCTGCCCAATATCTCAGTACCATTGACCTCACTGCAGGGTACTGGCAGATTCCCATGTCTAATGGAGCCAAGGAAAGGTCAGCCTTCTCCACACCTGATGGATACTACCAGTTTTGCGTCATGCCCTTTGGGCTCAAGAACGCTCCTGCCACTTTTCAGCGGCTGGTGAACACGATCCTCACCGGGATGGAGTCATACTCTGCTGCTTACTTGGATGACATAGCTGTCTTCAGTAGCAGCTGGGAGGATCACTTGCAGCACTTGCAAGCCGTTCTCCAGGTCCTGGAACGGGCTGGCTTGACGATCAAGGCCAGCAAATGTCAGATTGGACAGGGGTCGGTAGTGTACTTAGGACACTTGGTGGGCCGGGGAACGGTGCAGCCCCTTCAGGCGAAGATTGAGGCAATCATGGCCTGGAAACCCCCCAAGACCCAGACTGAGGTCCGAGCCTTCCTGGGCCTCACAGGTTACTACAGACGATTCGTGAAGGGGTATGGCACTATCATGGCACCCCTTACAGAACTCACGGCCAAAAAGCAACCCAGGAGAGTCATTTGGACGGAGGCTTGCCAGCGAGCCTTCGACACTCTGAAACAAGAATTGTGTAAAGCTCCAGTCCTGAAGGCTCCAGATTTTTCAAAAGAGTTCATTGTCCAGACAGATGCATCCGACATTGGCATTGGGGCGGTGCTATCGCAACTCAATGAAGAGGGTCTGGATCAACCCGTGGTCTTTCTGTCACGGAGACTGCTTCCCCGGGAACAGAGGTGGAGTACCATCGAGCGAGAAGCCTTTGCGGTGGTCTGGGCACTGAAGAAGCTGCGACCATATTTGTTTGGTTCACACTTCCTTGTTCAGACAGACCACCGACCCCTTCGTTGGCTCATGCAAATGAAGGGGGAAAATCCCAAACTGTTGAGGTGGTCTATCTCCCTGCAGGGAATGGACTTTCGGGTGGAACACCGGCCCGGAGTTGACCACGCCAATGCAGACGGTCTCTCCAGGTATTTCCGCCTTAGTGTTGAGGACTCCCAAGGGGTTGGGTAGCTCTCCCCACTTTCAGCTGGGGGGGACGCGTGTTAGACCAGTCTGCTTCCGAGAGTCCCCTCACCACTATGATTTCTTTTGTTCCACTGTACCTCCCAAAATTTGTCGCTTTTTATTTGTCTACCAGGACTTTTTATGTGTTGTCTCATGGGGTTAGATGTTCCTTGATGCCCAGTTGCTCACAAGGTTTGTGGCACCTATTTACAAGGCGCCTGGCCCAAACCTGTGGCATTACAAACTGGGGTTGTCAACCTGTATAAATGAACTTAAAATGGTGGACACCCTTTTTCCTCATGTGAAGTGACTCCCATTGGAGCCTTCATGAACCCTGGCCTTTTGAGGTTTTGGCGCCCTTTGGTTGGCGCGCATTTCTGACAGGAATTCCTTTATTTTCCTCAGGTACACAAAACGGCTGCTCTAGAACCCCAGTACGGTGGCTGTGAGTGTCCTAAATACCCCTCAAGAGTGCCTTGTCATTGTCACAGCCAGAGAAGGTTCTAGAACCTTCTGGCTCGTGCCAGTACCCCAGGGCACTGGCTATATCAGGCCCAGTCCTTGGCGGCCATTTTAGATGAAGATGATGATGAAGTTCAGATTAGTGAAGAGATTCCAGACTTGACACCAGATTGACACCTGCCCTGTTGACCCCTGAGGTGGCTGGTAGCGCAGGCAGTAGAGCAGCAAAGGGTTGCTGGCGTTGTATCTGACTGGCGTTCCAGTCAGCTACGTGAGAAGTGATCTAGCGCCTACAGCGCCTGCCCAGCGAGTACCTCATTGCCCCCAAAAGACTGTGGCCAGATTCGTGTGCCTCCCCGCCCCCCCGGTGGTGAACTGTGATCGATTTATCGAGTCGGGAGGAGAGAGCAAGTTCGCCGCGACCGTGATCGTCAGCTGTGCCCCCTTTGCGACAGGTGCCTCTAGAGGGGAGCTCGGACGTCTCCGAGCCCC
The DNA here is from genome assembly GCF_964261635.1 of Lissotriton helveticus. Classification (NCBI taxonomy): domain Eukaryota; kingdom Metazoa; phylum Chordata; class Amphibia; order Caudata; family Salamandridae; genus Lissotriton; species Lissotriton helveticus. The sequence goes on from NC_136068.1 coordinate 1,850,788,278, forward strand.
ACCAGCGTAGAGCGCTTCCTGCGCAGATAGAATGTGAGGTGGTGCGCCGGGGCGGGGAAAGGCCGGCCTTCGTTGGGCGGGACTAGCGTCTCTGCTACTCCCCAGTGACCCGGGAGCTGTAGCTGTGGGCGGGAACCCCCCTGTATGCGGAAGTCGGAGGGAGGTCCGTGGAGCCCCTGAGAGCCCCGTCGCTAACGAGAGGAGTGCTGTGCCCGACTGAATCGTATCTTGACTGCAGCCGATGTGAGGTGGGCCCGTTTCCTCACAGTGAATGCAGCGTTATGAAGGAACTGTGAACCGGCATTTATTTGACTGTGCGCGAAGGTTGTGTGACCTCTCCGGCAGCCCGTTCGTCGGTCTAATGTCGCTGACCCTCTCACCCGTCACACTGGCGTCGAGGGTGGGATCCTGTTCATGACCCCGAGCAAAAAGAATCCACCTACCCCACAGCGACGACACAGGCTCGTGAGAGGACCCGGCCAAGCCCAGCAGCGCAGCGACGCTGAATCGGGGAAGCAGCCTGTCGGGAGCTGCGGAGCGACCTGAGCGCTGAGCCACGTCGGTGCGAGCACACGCCAGTAAGGCCAGGATGACGCTCGCACGCTCCATTCACAGCGCCCCAGGCCCGTCAGAGGAACGCCGCGCTCAATTACCTGGCGCGCGCATGCGCTTGAAGCGGAGAGTCCGCACTGACGCCCCTGAGCCAAGCGGCCTAGCGCGAGAGACTGAGAGAAGCGCTGCAGGCCACGAAAACAGCCCCAAGGGAGAGCAGACCACAAGGTTGAGCCTGCTAACGCTCGACAGGACAAAAACAGTGCAAACCCATCACAACAAGCTGAGGCTAATGCCAATGCCCAGCGTAGACAAACAACCATTGAGAAAACGCGTAGTGTAATACAAAGAGGGCGGAAGCATACCATTACTCAAAGGAACAGACCCACAACTGGAGACAAGGGCCCCATAAGTCAACAGAGCATAACAAGCATTGGCAAGCCCAAGACAACACAAATCTTGAAGAGGGGATAAGCATCCCAAGGGTGAGAAGAGCTGAAGAGGGGATAAGTATCCCAAGGGTGAAGATAGATAGAGCCACGAGCACGCCCTGCAAGGCGCAGAGACACCTATTGGCAGAGGAAGGGTCATGTCGAACGTGCCAGGAACAGCAGCCCAGCAACCAGCAGCCCCACCAGTGGCAACACACCCGGTGCATTCCCAAATTGCGGCACTCCCACCATTCAGCGAGCTCCTTGACCCGGCCACTGCATCAACAAGGTGGAAAGTACGGGTTGGCTGCCTTAATAACTACTTTGTGGCCATGCGAGAAACAGACGGAGCGGTCAAGAGATCACTACTATTACATTTCACAGGTGATGAAATGTATAAGCTCTTCGAAAACCTTCGAACACCGGCGCCGGCAATGACTACGGCGCCGCCCTCACCACGCTCAACGCACACTTTGACCCCCAGCTCAACCCCCATTACGAACAATTTAAGCTCAGGCAAGCTAGACAACGCGAAGGAGAGCCAATGGGCACGTATCATGCACGCCTCAGGGAGCTGGCTAGCACGTGCACCGAGGACGACCAAACCAAAGAGGTGACGGCGCAACTCATCCAGGGGTGTCGAAACAAGACACTGCGGACAATGATACTACGTCAACCCCGAATAACCTTAGAGGAAATACTGATACTTGCCCACTCACATGAACTCTCAGACGTCAGAGCGACGGCCATGGAGGCGGCACTCACTTCACACCATGATCAAGCGGCCGAAAGTCCCAGGCAATACACCTTGCCCCTGCACCAAGGAATGTATCGGAGGTGAGGAGCTTCTTGGGAATGGCGTCATATTGCGGTCATTTCATCCCGAACTTAGCAACCATCGCGGAACCTTTGCGCAACCTAACGAAAAAAGAAAATCCCTGGAAGTGGACCGCAGAAGAGGAAAAGGCTTTCAAGCAAGTAAAAACGGCCCTACTGGACAGCACGACAATGGCCTACGTTGACACCTCTCATCCCAAGGAGTTAATTGTGGATTCCAGCCCAGTCGGTTTGGGTGCGTTATTGACCCAGGAGACAGAACCAGGGACATGGGTCCCTCTTGCTTTTGCGAGCAAGTCGCTCACCACAACCAAGACTTGCTATTTCCAGATAGAGCGGGAAGCGCTCGCAATCAAATGGTCCTGTAATCACTTTCACCTTTACGTGAGCGGAAACCCATTTTGGGTAGTAACTGACCACCAACCACTCCTGCCACTATTCAAAGGGACAGCCCCGCATCCTCCTCCAAGAATTGAGAGATGGGCGATTCAGCTGCAACATTATCAAATGGAGTTGGTGTACTGACCTGACGCCAAGAATCCAGCAGACTTCCTGTCACGCCATCCGGTGGCGGAGACGGCAATCAACGTGGAACAAGAAACGCAAACAGAGGATTTCATCAACATGGTGTCACAGTGGTCATGCCCCCAAGCACTCTCACTGGAAGAAGTGAAAGAACACCTCTAAAAAGATGCCTGTCTCCAGCGGGTATCAAGCGTGCTGAAAGGAGGATCGTGGGACCATTTTCTCCGAGACCTCCAAGGGTGGAGGGAATCTGATCGAAATCGTTTTGGGAAAATTTGAAAAGTGAGGAACGAGCTCAGCTCGACAGAAGACAGAATCATCCTAAGAGGCTCACGCATTGTAATGCCACTTAGCTTGCAGTAACGAGCAACAGTCCTTGCCCATGAAGGGCACCAAGGAATCTGGCAGATGAAGTCCCGGATGAGGGAGAAGGTATGGTTCCCGGACCTGGAAGACCACGTCGAATCTGTGGTACGCAACTGCTGTGGGTGCCAACTTACTGGAAACACCGAGGCTCCAGCACCCGTCATTACTGAGGATCTGGTGCCATCACCATGGGCATGGCTAAGCCTTGACTTTGGGAGCTTCCCAGATGGAAGAGTCACTGCGGTCATCGTGGACAGCTACACCAAATACCTAATCGTGGAGGTCCTCCCATCCACGTCATTCAACAACCTCCAGCCAGTGTTAGAGAAATCCTTCGTCCTTTTCGGCATCCCACACATCATCAAAACCGACAACGGGCCCCCATTGCAGGGCAGTGAGTTCAGGGACTTTTTGACACGTCTGTGGATTAAGCACCACCGAGTAACTCCACAGTGGCCACAGGCAAACGGCGAAGTGGAACGGTTTATGCGAACTATCAACAAGGTGCTACGGATTGCCACAGCTGAAGGTGCAAACCCAGAATGCACGTTGCAGCGATTCCTGAGGGATTACTACAGTACACCTCACTGCACGACCCAAGTCTCCCCATGGTCGCTCATGCTGGCTGGGCCCGCAGTGACATGCTTCCAAGAGCCCAATGCTGGAAACAGAAGCCCAACGATGGCCCAAGTGAGGAGACACAACACCAATGACAAGCAAGCAGAAGACGCAAGGCGAAGACCCGTGTACCACACCCTGGGTGCTCGGTGCTAATCAGAAACCACTGGAACACTGGAAAATTCCGAACCCCCTATGAACCAGGCGTGTGGGTCGTGACGTCAACCAGTGGAACGGCTGTCACGGCGGAGAGAAATGGCTAGATCGTGACGAGAAACATCTCATGGTTCAAGAAGGTCCCAAACAAGGCCAGAGACCAGACCTTGGCGGAGCAGCCAGAATTCCTGGAGACAACACTGAATGAGGCTGAGCAGGCAGCAGAGGCAAGCGTGCCATACTACCCGATGAGGCCACAGGTGCCTGAAGCCCACAGCCCTGAACACCAAGCTGCGGGCGTATGACATCCAAGCCCACGTGTCCAGCGAGACATGCACCGTCACCCATATGGTCTCGGGTGAAATCCAAAACCTAACCAGAAACTAGCAGACTTTATTTGCTAGACTATGATGACTTTATTTTGTTTCAAAATCCAACCTGATAAGGGATGTAGCGTTCTAGTAGTTCGCCCGGTTGGGCGAGACCCCGGAAACACTACCGCACAATGTATCACTCTCTGGCCAGGCGTGGCCAGAGAGCTATAAATAAATGGGCCGGGGTCGCTCGTGACGTCCGGTCCCAACTAGCAATCTGTGTGGTGGTCTGTTGTGAGCCCTTGATAGTGTGGGCCTCGTTGTAATAAGCCCCAGTCTGGTGCATTTATTAATTCCCTGTCGCTGACCCTCTCACCCGTCACAAGGTGGAGGTGAAGCCATACTTTGATCTGCCATCCCTGAAAATAATATAACACAATGAGCTAAAATAACAATTTAACAAAATTAATTAATATAATAAGTTCATATAATAAGCTAACACAAAAATGCAAAATAATAACATAGGTTATCAGCCTTCTGATAGACTCCAATGTTGTTCACCAGTATTTGCAGTCTTTTTTCTCTTTCTTGCACTGTAGAATTCATGCGTCCTTCCTCTATTACCATCACTAGGAAGAGAATTTGTCATTTGTGGCAGTTGAGAAAATCAAGGGATGCAAAAGGTGAGTCCGTGGCTTACTCTTGTGGTGACGGTCTGGTCGCCGACTAGCGCCGGAACCGGAAGGTAGAAACCGGAACCGGAAGGCGGCCATCTTGTGTGGCTCCGGCTGGCTCCAAGACAGTCGTGTTATCCCGGCGCTCCGGGAAATAAAGAAAAGAAGTTAACTTAATGGTGACGAGGCGGGATCAAGTCAAAAACCGAAGAAACTGAAAAAAAGAAAACGAACGTCCACACGTGCAAAGCACGAGCCGAATCGGAGGTGCACGTCGTGCAGGCGGACGTGGCACCATTCCTGGAGCGCGGCAGCGGATCACCGACAGAACGGAGGTACCCACAGAGCTCCATATCCTAGGGGCAGCGCTGCACCGCAAACAAAAGACAAAAGAAAACGAAAGAAAACAAAACGAAAGAGTGACCACCCACTAACCGGGAGAGCGGGAATGTACTCTCAGGGCAAGAAGCCTGGCCAACGCGACACGCCCCTCACCCGAGGAAGTGATAAGGGTGAGCGCATTTCAGCACTCCAACACCCTTTAGCCTAGACACGCTGGCGGACCTGCAGCAGCGGAGTGACGGGACACGAAATGCGGACAGGATCAGACCACGTGTGAGCACCACGCCAGAAGGGGCTACAGGGAGTGCAGTCAATAGAGGGGAGAGTGACCAGGATAGAGACACCAGACAAGCACCAGGCAGCCCGCCCAACAACGCGGTTCCCGCTCAGGCAGGCCAAAGGAGTGCGAGCAAGATGGCGACACCGTCGGCTTCCCTCACCCACATGGTGCCTTTCCTTCCCAAGCGCGGAGAACCCTCAATGCCTTGGGAAGATTGGAAACGATACTTCAAGAATTACCTAGAGGCATTGGAGGAAGAGAGTGAAGTAGCTTACACAGACCAGAGGAGGAAAAAAAATGTATTACACAACTTGGGCCCAGAAGGGCTGAGAGTATTCGACACCATTGTCAAAGAGCCAAGAGATGCCAATGACACAAACGTGTTCAGTCACGCCATAGAGGATCTGGATGCACACTACAGGCCAGTGGTATGTGTGGCGATTGACAGACACAACTTCGCACAAAGCAGGAAAGCGGAGAAACAGTCGACGAGTATGTTGCAGCGCTTCAGAAGCTAGCGCTGACGTGCAAATTCGGCGTCCTTCATGACGAGCTGGTGAGAGATCAAATTATATTGCACACGTCGAGCACAAACATTCAGGAAAAACTCTGGGTCAACGGCGACGCGCCCCTGAAGGAGGTGTGGGCCCTAGTGAAGAAGGCAGAGATGTCCAAGCGATGCGCACAGGCAGCTAGGGGATACACAGGAGGAACACAACCGGTATGCAGAGTCATGCTACACAGCAAGGGTGACAGCCCCAAGCAAAGAGACAACCCCAGGGTCCAAGACACCAGAAGAGGCCAACAGCCGGGAGGGGTAAACCCCAAGACAGGAAGGGGAGGAAGACCAAATTGCTACAGATGCGGGAGCACCTCGCACTTGGGCAACGACAAAGCATGTCCTGCGTTCAGGTCAAAGTGTGCATTCTGTGGAGTATGTGGCCATTATGAGAAGGTGTGCCGACGGAAATCCCAAGGGAACCATCGTCAAGTACATAGACCAAGGAAGTCCGGAAGAAGAAGGAACGAGGTCAGAGGAAGAAGAATATGAGGAACTTCTCTACATCGATGCCCAAGTTGTAGACGTGGGATGCAAACAATCAGACAAACAACGGCTCAAAATGCACATCGGAGGAGTGCCCATTGACATCATCGCGGACTCAGGAGTTCCCATCACGATCGCTCAAAGGCAGATATGGGAAGAGAAATTCAGGCCTACAATAAAGGAAGAACTTCGTCCCATGGATGTAAGACCCGTCACTTACACTGGACAAGGAATACCCATGTTGCGATACTGCCCGTTACCGTTCGAGTTCAGGGGGCGCAAAGCCAACTGCAAACTGTACGTAGCAGAAAAGGGGCCGTCGGTACTGAGCTGGAAAGACCAAGGTGCGCTGGGTATCCAGCTAAACCCCGGAGGCATCTAAAAAGTGTTGTTGATGAAACTGGAGGAAGAACAAAGAGAGGATGCCTGGCGCCGAGAGTATCCAAGGGTGTTCAGCGGACAGATAGGAGAACTAACGAAGTTCAAACATATGATACGTCTCAAAGACGGGGCGCACCCAGTCGTTCACAAGGTCCGCAATATCCCCTTCGGCTGTAGAGAGGCGGTACAAGAAGAACTGGACAGATTAGAGAAAAGTGGAGTAATCCAGCCCATAGAGAGTGCAGAGTGGTTCTCGCCTTTGGTAGTGGCCCAAAAGCCCAGCGGGAAGGTGAGGTTGTGTGTTGACCTCACAGAACTCAACAAAAACATCATAATAGACAAATTTTCGCTACCACGCATAAATGAGATGCTAGCCAAGACAAAAGACATCAAGTGGTTCTCAACAGTAGACCTGTCATCAGCCTACCATCAGGTAAAGCTCCACCCTACCTGCAGCAACCTTACGTCTTTTATAGCACCGTTTGGGTGTTACAAATTCATCAGAATGCCCTTTGGCTTGGCGTCGGCGGCAGCCGTATTTCAAAAGCTGATGCATAGACTCTTCACAAAAGTAGAGGGAGTCCAATTTTTCCAGGATGATATCCTGGTAATGGGAAAATCCAAACAAGATCACAATGAGAAACTGCACGTGGTACTGCGCACGTTGCAGGAGAACGGACTCACCGCAGTGTGGTCTAAATGCAGATTCGGCGTGTCTTCGGTTACTTACCTGGGCCATGAAGTCAGCGAGAAAGGAATAGAGCCCAAGAGGGCAAACATGGAGGCGATACAGAACGCACCCTCCCCAGGGAAGAAGGAAGATGTTCGGTCATTCTTGGGCATGGCCGAATTCTATAGTAAGTTCTTCCCAAACTTTGCCACTAAGACGCATGCTCTACGTCAATTGTTGAAGGAAAGGAATGGATTCAAGTGGAGCAAAGAGGAACAAGAAGAGTTTGAGGCCTTAAAACAGGAGATGAGCAGTGCCATTCCTCTCAAAGGGTTCGACACAGCTGCGGACTCCATACTCACCACTGACGCCAGTGATCGAGGCCTGGGGGCAGTGTTAATGCAGAAATCAGACAATGGTGAAATATCAACGGTCAGCTTTGCATCCAGAGCCCTACCACCGAATGAAGAACGATTTAGTGTCATCAAAAAAGAGATGCTAGCCGTGGTATGGGCGATGGAACGCTTCAGACAATACCTATGGGAAGCAAAGTTCTTAGTCCGTACCGACCATAAACCCCTGATCAAAGTCCTAACATCCAATGGTCATGCACACGCCACTCCGAGAATTGCTAAAATGACATTAAGACTTTTAGACTTTGTATACGAGGTGGAATACATACCGGGCCCTCAGAACAAAGTGGCTGACTTCCTGAGTAGGGCGGCAGCCTTGGAGAAAGTGCAAGAACAAGAGGCACCGGGTTGGGAAGGCTACGTAGTAGCGACGGTGCAGGACATGGAGAAGGTGATCAGCGCGCAAGAGTGGGCAGAAGCCTACAAACTGGATGAGGATTTGGAAGTCATAAAAGGGTACGTCATGCACGGGTGGCCGGAAAAAAGACACCTGAAAGAGCCATTGAGGAGATACTGGGAAGTGAGAGACGAATTGTCACTGGGGGAGGACCCCCTGTTCCTGCTTAGAGGTGACAAAGTCATCCCACCGCAAGGACTCATAGAACATTTGTTAGCGCTTTTACATGAAGGGCACCAGGGCATCGCAAAGACCAAGGCCCTGGTGAGACAGGCATACTGGTGGCCGGCCATAGATGCACAAGTGGAGAGATATGTAAGACTGTGCGACTCCTGCTCCAAAGCGGACAAATCCCAAGTTATGCTGAGACCAAAGCTAGGGAAGTTCCCTGTACCTGAAGGACCGTGGGAGATGGTGTCCCTCGACATACTAGGGCCGGTCCTGAACATTGAAGGGATACAAAAGTGTGAGATAGTCTTGATTGACAGATACTCCAAATGGCCTGAAGTGGAGATAAGAAGCACAGTGGACACTGAGACCGTGCTATCATTCTTGAACACAATATTCCAAAAGGAAGGCATCCCCAAGGTCATAACGTGTGACAATGGGCCACAGTTTGTCTCCACAAAATGGGAAGCCTTCACGTCCAGAAATGGGATAGAGGTCAAACACACTCCCATATACCACCCTGCAGGAAACGTACAGGTGGAACGTTTTAAACGGGTGATTATGGGGACGATCCAAGCCGCCATAAATGATGGACACGATTGGGAAAAGGAGTTACCCAAGATGCTCTGGACCTACCGCATCACTCCTGGCAGTACAGGGTATAACCCCTTCAAAGTATTGAGGGGCAGAGAACCATTCACGAAAGATAACATTGCATGGAGACAGATGATAGTGCAGAGCAAATGGTCACCAGCAATAGTGAGGAGGAATCTGGAGAAGGCACAAGAGACGTACACTGAACATTTCAACAAGAGACGCAATGTGCAAGGAGTGTCACTGGAGAAGGGTGACTGGGTAAGAGTGAAGGTAGCGACCAAGAGGAGAAAGGGAGAAAGCAAGTTCACACCGCCACTGAAGGTGTTGGAACCATACACCAGGTCGGCATTACTCAGTGACGGCAAGGTCTGGTCGCAGGATAGGATGGCGAAATGCAGTAATATTCTGAGATGGGGAGTGGAAGATGACGGGAACGAGGAATGGATTGGAGAAACACTGGAGGAAGAAAGTCGAGGAAGAAGGCAAGAGCAGGTAGAAGGACAGGCACAGCAAGTAGAGAAGACAGAGAATGAACCAGAGAGGACCACCGGACAGAGAGAAGTAGGAAAGGTGGTGAGCGATGAAGGTGATGGGAGAGAAGGACTGTATTGAAAGAAGGAAGGAACTAAGGCGCGTGGCGCGCTTGCCATTTCGGGAGCACGAGAGGATGAACTGAGCAAAAGGGTGATAAAGACTAGAGCAGGAAGAGTAGTGAGAACCCCCAAGAGATTCCAGGACTACAATATGGACAATAAGTAAGAGTGTCTATCTATGTTTGTATCGGTTGTTTAAAGGGGGGGAGATATGTGGTGACGGTCTAGTCGCCGACTAGCGTCGGAACCTGAGGGTAGAAACCGGAACCAGAGGGCGGCCATCTTGTGTGGCGTTGGCTGGCTCCAAGACAGTCGTGTTATCCCAGCGCTCCGGGAAATAAAGAAAAGAAGTTAACTTGAGCCACGAGTTGTGTGTTATTTATGTAGAGACGAATCTTTATACCTCTAGATTTAATTTCATGTAGGTGGTCTCATAAATCAGTATAATCATGTTGAACACTTGTAGTGGTGTGTGTCATGTAAAGACGCACGCAGCTAGACTTCGTTCCACTCTTAACTAGCGTTTGAGACCGCACGCCGATTGTTTGCACCGGGACCAACCTCGCGCTAGTAATTGTAAGGCTCGTGGACTGGTTGCTCGCGCTTGAAGCCGAGCGCCGATTACTCACGTCACCAGCTTCGCGCTAGAAATTGTAAGGCTAGTGGACTGGTTGCTCGCACTTGCGGCTGTGCTCCGATTACTCGCACCGGTACCTGCCTCGCACTTCAAATGATAAAGCTCACACTTGAGGTAACGCGCGTCGGTTACTCGCGCCGGTGTGTAACTCAAGCTAATTTGACAGTTTTATTCAAAATAGTTAATAAAACATGTCTTCTTGATGCCATCAATCTATAATAAAACAGCCCACAGTTTCAAGCTTCAAAGGTTGTTTGTAAACATGCCGCCCATCCAAATGGTCTCTCTAACAGCTTTATAATGTCAGTTAACAATCGATTTACAGTGTGAAATATATTTAGGGCAAGGTAAACTGACCCAATTTAACCTATCAAAACGAGTTAATCTAAAGGTTACATATTCACGCAGATTTCCCAAGGTTAAATATCACGCACATAAATTATTACATCAATGCCAAGACTTGCCTCTGGTTTTCACACACAGATATACTTTATCCAGGGGTTGCAGGACTGTCCCCTGCACAGTTCTTTCACCTCGTCGCCAGTGTAAAGATTAAAGGACAGTATATATATTCTTCAAAGTACTTTATTGGCTTGCAACATCCCAGCTGAGCTCCCGGCTCAACACCTTCTTCAATTCATCTGCCAACATTCTCTACCAAGCCTGATATCATAACATTCCATGATGTCAGCTTAGCATATCTCCACAAGTATATATTGAACCATATTATCAACTCGCTGTGAGCATGCACATGGAACATATAAGCACTCCTAGGCATGTACCTCATCACTCCATGTAATATACAGTGCAATGTGAAGAGCATGTACACTGAATACACATGGAACATACAGACAGCTATTGGCAAGAACCTAGTCACTCCATGTAATACACAGTGAAAGAGGAGGCGCTTTCCCTGAAGACCCAACTAACATTTTGTTGATGCTGCAAGTCAGCTGGTCGCAGCAGGCAGCAACATCCCTGAAGTATGGCCCAAGAGGAAGCAGAAAATGTAGTTTGCCCTGTGAGGAGCAAAAGAATCATGTGCAATGACAATTCACGGGCAACAGGCCTGCCCTCTCTTCTGCGAGAGTCACACCGAGACAGGCAGCAGAAGGTGATCCAGTACAGGGCCAGGCTCAAAACGTTGTCAGAGCCCTGAAGATGTGTCGGGCTCCCTCGTTCCATGGGTGAGGTCATGGAGAAGGGGGGGCAAACAAAAGTAGTGGCAAGGGAGTAAGAGGAGCAGGACCGACTTCACTGCTTGCTTTTGATACCTTATTACAACCGAATTGTTACATTTTTCTTATTGCTGGTGCATTAGGAGATCAAATTGCGCCTGTAATAAAATAACAAGTGATAGTTCATAAAGACATTAATATCTTCCACTTATAAAAAAGGACTTTTTTAAAATTATGGTTCTTGATAGGGGGCTACCCCTATATCTAAGTGTTGTATATAACAGGGGGCTACTATCTCACTTTTTATTGGCATTGAATGTACTGAATTGTGGCAGGATAGAACGCTGAAACAAACTTACCAGGACTCGCACTTGTGATCTAAAGTTCAACCCTGACTTCAGCAGAGAGCGCTTAACTGAGATATCTTGCTGACATCACCTTGGAGCGATGTTGCCCCCGCCGGAAGGTGGGCTTATGGAGGGGACTAAAGGGCAGATTACACTGAAAAACATAATCGTTCTTACTGTCACAAAAGGAAGGGAAACTTAAAGGTCATCGACCCGAGAAAATATGTTCCCTAAAATATGATGTAACGTTGTTTTTTTATTGGGTAGGTCCTAATCTGACAATATGTGCCAAGAAACCAGTAAAAACTGCCACTTTTGAAGTGGGTGCGGCATTATTCGTCACGGCCTGCACTTTGCTTGTCCAACACAACCTTCACGTACGAGCCGACGTGCTTTGCTCAGCAGTGAAGGTGCGTGCAAGGTCCCGTGGCGCGCTGTGAATGTACCCAGCAGTGCACAGAAGCTGTGACTCAGGTGTGAGGCACAGCATGTGAAAACGGACGCCCCGTTGCATGTGTCGACAGAAAAATTAGTTTCACAAACGGGAGGTATTGGGAGCCCAGTACTTACATAGTGAAAAAAATTATTTGATAATTCAACATGTTCCGGCAAAACAGTCTTCCATCCCACAGAAGCCTGGCAAAACACCAGTAGAACAACCTTTAACGTAGGTTGTGCCTTTAAGGGGGAACAAAGTTTGGCTGTCGACACTCAGGGATCAAGCAGTCCAGTGGGCACCGTCCCCACTGTTGATGCTGTTAGTGCAGCCGGACAGAGCCCACAACACAGGGCGAGTCTCTGCCTGCCCGACACACATGACAACAGAGCATGGGCTGATAGAGTGAGAAACACCCACTATATGGCCGCATATAGCACAACTGGGGATACCCAGACACCCAAAAGGCACTTCTGCCCAAACAAACAGAGTGGTTGATATGCCAGCACCTGCAGATGTTAGCAAATCTACAGAAAAGTACACAGGCGAAAAACTCAGCTTGTTACATTCAGATGGCCGCTCTACTTTTTTTTCTGGGTCAATTCTCTATTGTATATGATATGCGCTACAGGGAAATTTTACCAATATGTTATCAGCTTCATAAATGTATTTTATTTGGATTTCTCACCTGTTAACTGACGTAAGACACACGTATGTCAATAATATTCCAAAAATCTTTTATTAATGTATGTTTTAGGATTGTAAGTTGGCACACCACATTTTGCCTCGAGTCTGCTTCAGAGTGTTAATTGTGCAATAAACAGCAAAAAGCTAATGCAGGGATGAAAATGAAATAGGACGAGTTCCCAGTCTGAAGTACAATTAGAGGAATGGTTCATTAAAGAAGTCATTTCTCCTCATTACATTTTAATAGCTAACAGATAAACCAGGCTACTTAAAAGTATAGTTTAGGATCTGGAGTTGAAATTAAAGACAGAGTATGACTGACAACAATGCTATTTGTTTTACAGTAGTGCTTCACACCACCCTTTTGCGATTTCTAAGCACTGTAAACATCAAGTGCTTCTATTACCCATCCATTCAATGCTAGGGATAACCTCCAGCATAGTTCACGATGGAGTAAGACTCTGCGGAGCAGCATATTTATTACAAGCGTGTGCCTCGCGCTGAAAGTTAAAAAAAAAAGTGTGCAGGCTGCAGCGGGAGAAAGAGGCGGAGGGGTGCACCCGCGAGTGGGGCTTGCACGCTGGGGAGAGCAGTCAATTCATTTTCAAAGCACATACTCGTGCTTGTGGTGCACCGCTGCGCACTCCCGCATGGTGTATGCCGCCACAAGCACGAGTATGTGCTTTGAAAAAGAGCTGCACGATGGCTAAAGGTCTCCTAAGTAGCACATGAGCGCTGTTAGGTGGGACCTAAAAATAGAAATACTTATTCAGGGAGTACATGTGAAAGTCTGGGTATGGATAGATACCCATTGGCTTTGCAAGAACGAAAACAAAATGTTGGTTCTATGCCTGGCTCTAGACAGTTCTAGTTGTTTGCCAGAGTACAGAGCACAGAGTACAGAACAAAAGAGGATGTAAAGAATGCAGAGAGGGCTTTTTAATATAATATTGATTTGAAGTTATACATATTGCATTGTGGTTTTGAACTGGCAAGAAGGGGAAAAGTAGTCAGTCGCCTCCATCTGACGGTCAGCTCTACTGTTCACTTCCCCCTCCCACAAGTAGTATCTGCTGCCAGCATGTGTTTTGCTCTTGTTGCTTATCCTCAGTCTGGTTAGTGTCCCACTACTAATGAAAAACCAAAAGTGGTGATGGACGGAGCGTTGACAATACAAACACTCACCCCCAGTCAACTGATCTGGGTTTAATCCATCACCGTTCTTTAGCTCACTCCGCCACCCCAGTTCAGACATGGCCATATGCAAATCAGTGCCTCATGGGAACAGTCCAGCCCGAACTGCCAAGCCATGTCTTCTCTGGACCGGAATCAAGCTTCCCAGGACCGGTTTCTGGCATTACAGGCGTCTTCAGCCGGGCTTGCTTGACTCCAGTGGCAAAGTGAGCAAGGGACTCACGTCTGAGCATACCCTGCCAACTTAGGGCGAACAAAGAAAAACCAAAGGTTGATTTGCATATGGCCATGTCTGAACTGGGGTGGTGTGGAGTGCAAAAAAACGATGGATTTAGGCCCAGATCTCTATACTGGGGTGAATGTATGACATTGTTCTGCATTCTGTCCATTAACTGTTGTTTTGCATTTGTCACCCCGAGTGGGATGGCTATGCTCAGATGTGAGTCCCATGCTCTCCACACCACTGGAGTCAAGCTATCCTGGCTGAAGACTGCTGATAGCCAGAAACTGGTACTAGGATGCTTGATTCCGGTCCAGGAAAGACATGGCTTGGCAGTTCGGGCTGGACTGTTCCCATGAGGCACAGGGTCAAGGCTGATTTGCATATGCCCATGTCTGAACTGGGGTGGTGTGGAGTGCAAAAAAACGTTGGATTTAGGCCCAGATCTCTGTTCTGGGGTGAATGTATGACATTGTTCTGCATTCTGTCCATCAACTGTTGTTTTGCATTTATCACCCCGAGTGGGATTGGTATGCTCAGACGTGAGTCCCATGCTCTCCACACCACTGGAGTCAAGCTATCCTGGCTGAAGACGGCTGATAGCCAGAAACCGGTACTAGGATGCTTGATTCCGGTCCAGGAAAAACATGGCTTGGCAGTTCGGGCTGGTCTGTTCCCATGAGGCACAGGGTCAAGGCTAATTTGCATATGGCCATGTCTGAACTGGGTTGGTGTGGAGTGCAAAAAAACGATGCACTTATGCCCAGATCTCTGTACTGCGGTGAATGTATGACATTGTTCTGCATTCTGTCCATCAATTGTTATTTTGCACTACTAATCATGCAGGTTGGAGAGTGATTGCCTGTTTGTCTGGCCACCGTGCTTGTGATAGGCCCACTGGTGGAATAGAATTGTTGATCCTCAAAAGGGATGCACAGAAAGAGCATGACTTGACCTTAAAAGAGCAGGGTGTGCGGGTTACAACCATATCTGAAGTGCTTGCCGTTCATGCAGCCTACTTGTTTAGAAGCATTTCTGTCCTCTCCTCCTCCAAAGATCATCTAAAATGATTGCAGGGATTTCTGTTTTATCTTGAGAAGGACAGAGCTAAAATAGAAAAAACGATCATTGGTGCTTTTTTGCTCTATGAGAACTCCTTGTTATCTGGCACTTCTATTGGGAACATAAACAAGCATTGGCAACGCCAATAGTTTTGGTGTTGGCTGATAGCCCTTTGGCTTTGTCAATGCTTGTTTTTTATTGCTTCTGTAAAACGTTAGTTTCACCATTTAGTTTTACCATGCACGTCAGTCAATCTGAATAAAGACATATGACCGAATTGTTGTCAGGCTTCAATTATGGTTAAAAATTTTAAATTTTTATTAGAAACATATATACTGTTGAGCATTATAAACAGCACCAAGTCAGCCTACCTTGTGGAGACACTGTCAATAGTGGCGGCCGACATGATAAATTACCGGGGGCGCAGGAGGAAGGAAAAGGGGGCCAGCGGGAAACACGGAGGAGGAGTGGGGGGGAAAAGGGAAGCACGCTGGGGAGAGCGTGGTGGGGAGGTCATAAAAATAAACACTTGCCTGGTGCTACCGTCCACCTCTCACTCCTCTGCTGCAGTTCCTGGAGTCCCTGGGAAATCACCAGGCTCCCATACAAACCCTGGTTTTGGTCTGAGCGGGCTGCGAAGACGCTCCGCTCACGTCAGGGGGTCTGTGGGGTTTCCCTGGCCAGGCTGCGCAATGCAGTCGGGCTGGAGAAATCTAAGTGCACATAGCGCTCCCCTCCCTTCCCATGCCGCTGCCCGTCCCTCCCTGCACAAGCTGGCTCAGACCTGGCAAATGAAAAGTAAAATGATACGAAGTTATCGTTTTGTTTTTCACTTGCTGGTTCTTTGCAAATTGGGCGACGCTCTTCCGTCATTGCAGAGGAGCCGCCCCTGACTGCAAACCTCTGGGGTTTAGCTCTGTGCAAGACGCCAAGCAATGGTCATAAGGAGGTGATGTGGCCCAGCGGCTCAAGCTGCTGTCTTTGCAACCTGATGACATAGGGCCATATGTAGGTGGCCAAATACCGGTCGGTAACGGCCAATTCCGGCCGTTACTGACCAGTATTTTGAATTTCTGATGTAGGTGGCCAAAATATTACCGATTCTGTATATTTACCGAATCGGTAATTTACCGAATCTGTAAATTACCGATTCGGTAAATGTACCGAATCGGTAATATGGGATGTAGGTGGCAATGGAAACAGTGCCACAGGCCCTTAGGAATTCGTTATTTACCATGAAATATTATGGCATGGTAAATAACGAATTCCTGTGTACATGCACATCTGTGCATGTACACCTGTGGCATAAAAGCCAGTAACAGGGGTGCAACAGGGTGTCAAAGTGACACCCTGTCCCCCTTGTAAAATCCGTAATTTTACCGATTCGGTAATTGCCGATTCGGTATTTGCTATTGAATCCTATGGGCTTCAAGGCCCATAGGAATCAATGGCAAATACGATTCTGTAATTACCGAATCGGTAATTACCGATTGTTACCGATTCGGTAATTGTTAAGGAATAATTACCTACATTGCATTTACCGAATTGTAAATACCGAATCGATAAAATTCGGTATTTACGATTCGATAAATGCAATTTACCTACATATGGCCCATAGATTTTAATTCTGGCTTCAGCAGTTAATCTCCCAGGGCCTAAAAGTGTGTAAATGTATTTGTGTAATCCAAACTGGATGTACAGGATCTTGTAGATCGGCTCTTCAACCCAAATGTCATTGACATCACTTTGTGACCTCCCTTTAGCAGGTTTCTTGCCCGGTGATCCTATGTGCACCTCCATGTAAAAAGAAGTGCACTCAAGTGCCAGGGCTATTGGGTCAATGCTTAACTTTGCCAATGCTTTTTCCTTTCCATTCTTTATCGTTCTTTATTTTTTCATCCTCGTGTATGTAAACTATGTTTTCAAGTTATAGTAATTATCATATGTTCTAGTTATGTGCATTTCAAACTGAAGAGGGTTTCTGTACTTCTACTAAGAACATGTTCCTGCTAGGAAGTTTTGATAACATTATAGGTGACGGTTATTATTGTTTTTTTCTTCTTCTTTTCATTTTTATGGCATATGATTACATTGCAATATGTAAACATTGCATTAGCTCGCCAAGGTCAGACCTTTTTGCTTTGCCAAGGCGTATTAAGTTTATTGTGGGGTCGAATGAAAGCCATATGACACCTCTGAAAATAGGTGTTTTCATGTTTTTGCAGCTGCATTTAGAATGGCCTTCTCAGGTGTCCGCGAGGTGTTGTCGATGTCCTATCGTAGGGCATTGCAGCCAAAGCCAGGGCATCTACCATATGTGTATCAAGTAGTCAGTGTACATGTGTAACTGCATGTCAGGTAGTCTGCGGGCATGTTTTTTTAAGTCTTATATAGCGCAAACTCGGCATGAAGGCATTTGAGCGCTTTACAAGAGCACCAGTCACATTGCACAAGGACACAGAAGCGATTTACACAGAATCACAGGATGCTGAGCTGACGCCTAGACTCAAACCTGGCTCCCCAATCCCAAATCTGGCAGCTCTAATGGCTAGGCCACATCCTCTCCTGCAGAGCTAGTGGCTGATGTTTTCCAGTAACTCTGCGTGTGTACTGATGTGTCCAGGTGTTGCTGTATGGTTTAATATATGCTTGCATGTTGTTATGTTTGCTTATGAGCAAGTGTGTGATGTATGATGGAAATGTGCACTTGGATGTTGTGTGTCTGTGTGTAAATCCACAATACATAAATCCAGACTTATTTACTTTGTCAGTCCACAGCAAATAAGACTCCCTTCTGGAAATGCAATGTACTCTTCTGCACAGCCATGTACATGTTGTAGTCTCAAACCTGCAGATTCTTGGAGAATCATTTGTGCAAAGTACCAGGCATCAGTGAGTTGGTGACGTCCGCATTCCATGATGCACTGAACAGAAAAGTGCAGCCATCTTTGAGTGGTTCTCGTGGGGCAGCACCTAATGCTGTCGGTGCCCATCTCATAGAGGGGTACACTTGGCTTTCCCTCAGTGGTTCCAGCACTAAGTGTAGCAGCCTCACACTTTCTATAACCGCACTTGTATACTGTTCCCTACCTCTCTCCTGTGAAACAGTATCAGGCGGGTAAGAGGCTACGTAGCTTGTTGTGTGTGGGTGTGGGACTGTGTGTCTACTAATGTTCCTTCCAGTGAGGCTGACAAGCATGTGAACTAGACAACACAGCAGGCACCAATGGAGGAGAAAGAACATTTGCACCACCTGACTCTGCAAAAACAAAATTTTCTACCAGTCTGTAATTCATATATTCGGGCTAATGTTGGCTTTAAATTCTGCTGGCGCGTGCAGTCTGTGCACTCCAGCCCCAGGCGGGCAGATTCACAGGCGGTCACTAGATTCATACCTGCTGGAGTGTGGTCCAGGTTACAGATTCACACCAGAGAACCTGTGTTAAAATACATTTTAAGCCGTGATCTAAAATCAGGCTCACACATTATTCGGCCTCATTAGAAGGGCCCCAGTCACACATCCGGTAAGTTCACACCCCTACAATTGACCTTACGAGGGTCCCCTTAAATGTGTGGGTGCAGAACTATCAGGTATTCTGGGGGAACCCTAAATCTCCACTGAGAAATGGGGAATTACTGTTTGAATCTTTAATGCCAGGTGCAAGTCATCCAGTAATCCCCTATTCCTTCCTCCAGTTTCCCAGGGTGTTCAGCTCTTTTAAACATCCAAAGAGTTTCACAGAAACAAGACCCTTCCGCAGGGTCACAAAGTCACTGGACCCCCTGGTGATTCATAATAAGGCCCATGAGGGGGAAATCAAACACGGACATATATAGATGAATTGTAAGGCACAGAGGCGCCATCTTCATTCTTCTCTGTTTCCCTTGCTATGTTTGTAGACCATAACTTTGTGATGAAAATATGCATTAAAAAGAATACGAGTGATAAATAAATCTGCATGTTTTGTGTTTTGATGCTTTTATTTGGACATTATCTGTGGGGTCCACACGGGCCCCTTCTTCAGACCCACAGCACCCTGCGGGGCCTTAAAGTATGATGCACAGAAGCCCTCTGGGATTTATTTTGCTGTGTTTGGAAGCAAACAAGCTGGTACCTGAACACGGTTACTGGGTTTTGATTCAGCTAGAACAATGTCCATCCAGCCTGGTGACGTTTGACAAGTGGAAAGACAGGGGTTTAATTTAATTGAATTCAAGTCTGGGCAATTTAACATCTCTAGGTACTGCACCCAACACCTCCTGGGCTTTTAAACCGGAGGGGACAAATGCTTTCCTAGTATTTTATTCCCAAGGGATTGACACCCGTCCTGCTGGGGGCTCCTTGATGCTGAAGTCATTGACTGCAGCTTCACACCCTGGAGCAGGAGGTCTCCGCTTCCTTCTGGCAGATCCAGTAGAACCTGTTGATGCATCGCGAGGATTCAATGGAGCCTCTGTACACCATTCCACACCCGTCTCCATCAGCAGAGCCAAAGACACGGAACCTGCAGAAACAGGGACATTAACGTGAGGCGGAGGCTGTCAATCATAGTGATATAGACTCTTATTATAGAACATGGGGCTCACAGACATAAAATTTAAAAAATGCTTTATTGGCTAATTTTGTAACAAAAAGATGCCACCTGTATGTGTTTCAAGATGGTGCACAGACATAATATCGACTCCAAAATATCGTTTGGACAGAATATCGAGTTTTAAATATCGTTTGGAGAAAATATCGACTAGACAGAATATCGACAGCCAAAATATCGTTTTTAAGGTAAGTGAAGTAATATCGACTGTAAATAATATAGACAGTGAAAATATCCAAGTATATAATCTAGATAGTAAAAAATATAGTTTTTTAAATAATATTTAATTATTTATAGTGTTTTTATGTTATAATATGTGTGAAAAGTGTCATTTCATTTTATAATTATTTTTAATTAATGATTTTTTCTAATTATTGTGTAATTTTATTCTGTAGCGGGTTGTGGGTTTATAGGGGAATAGGGTGGGAAGTAATTTAATTATAATTAATTAAATATGTAAATGTATTAATTGGTAGTAATAATTAATTAATTGGTAATTAAATAATATATGTAATTATTTAAAATGTAATTGGTAATTAATTTAATTTAATTGATTAATTGCTAATTATGTAAATTAAAATAATGTATTTTCTGTAGCGGGTTGTGGGTTTATAGGGGAATAGGGTGGGAAGTAATTTAATTATAATTAATTAAATATGTAAATTTAATAATTGGTAGTAATATTTAATTAATTAAAAAATATTTGTTAATTAATTAAAATGTAATTGGTAATTAATTTAATTGCTAATTATGTTAAATGAAAGGGGTATTTTTAGGGTTCAGGGTCAGTTTTTAGTTTTTGGGTAAAGGGGTATTTTTAGGGTTCAGGGTCAGTTTTTAGTTTTTCAGTTTTTGGGTAAAGGGGTATTTTTAGGGTTCAGGGTCAGTTTTCAGTTTTTGGGTAAAGGGGTATTTTTAGGGTTCAGGGTCAGTTTTTAGTTTTTGGGTAAAGGGGTATTTTTAGGGTTCAGGGTCAGTTTTTAGTTTTTGGGTAAAGGGGTATTTTTAGGGTTCAGGGTCAGTTTTTAGTTTTTGGGTAAAGGGGTATTTTTAGGGTTCAGGGTCATTTTTGGGTTTTTGGGGTACATATACAATATTGCCTATTATTTAATTAAATTGTGTTACTATATATATATGTTTTAAGAAATATGATTAAAAAATATTTTTTTTTACTTTCATTAATTATTTAATTATTAAAAGTTATTTTAAGTATTGTTAATTATATTTTAGTAATTAATTTTTTATATTAATGTAATTAAACATTGTTTTAGTAAAGTCAATATTTTTTACAACAATATTTTTGTAAACGATATTTTGTACTCGATATTTTTGTACTTACGTGTTTGTACATACAAACTCGATATTTTGGTTGTAGATATTTTTTGCTCGATATTTTGGGTAGTCGATATTTTGGTAGTCGATATTATTTCAGTGATCCTTTCAAGATATGTAAAGATGGGCGCGTGTTCCCCTAAACTGGGGGACAGCGGCACCCTGAAGCCAGGGATGAGCAACCAGCTTCAGCCAGCTACACTGTCATGACAGGTGACAGATTGTTGCATCCAATCTTTGCAATCCTGGCTTTATTTACACAAGTCATTGTTATGTGGTGTGTTAGTGCGAGTAGTTTTTTTTTTTTTTTAAAGACTACAAGACCCACATTGCACTTATTTATGAAACGGAAGCTCTGGCTGACATAGAGCATCTGGCCCCCCTGCACACTGATGGCTAGCCCGTGGACCCTCAGTGTCATAATGGATACCCGGTTGCAGCACAGGTGCACCTTCACTTACAGCGGCGGCTGGTCAGCCCCAGAGTGGATGGGAATCTGCTCAGACTTAATGACGAACAAGAAAAAGAGGCCACCTTGTCTTCCTGAGGGTATATCAGGAGCAGGGGGCAAACCTCTCCATTTTACTGCCACCTCTTTTGTCAAATCACCTTGGTAATCCGATACAACTTTAAATATCACAACACAATGAGTCCAAACTCAAGCCCATGCAAACTCAAACTACCTCAGGCAGATTACAAGCGGCAGTTTGAATTAAACACAACAATACAATAAACTAATTGGCTCCGGACCAGCCAGGTGAGATGTCATTAGATGAGGGGCATTAACTGCAGTAACGACATAGAGACAGATCACCATTCATGGCTGTGAAACAACACTGGTGAAACCGCTGCAGATCCCCACCCACCCACAACCATACACAGGGCTCACTCTGTGAAAGAATGAGTGCAGGTGCCAAAAGCGGTGCCCATAAGCTCATGGCGGGCAGGATTTAATGTTAGCCCACTGGATACCAAGGCTGCGTCATCTTCAATCCACCTTTAATCTTTAATCTTTCAATCCACTACCAGACACCCCCTTGCTCTACCTCACTCTTGCAGGTTCATACTTTCTCACACTGGCGGTGTTTTTCTATTTTTCTATTCTTCCTTCTATCTCCTTTGTGTGTTTTTCTCTCTTGCTCTCGGGAAATGTTGGATCAGGATAAATAAGTGCTGGTCCCTAGAAATGAGTGTTGGTGGCTCACACCTGCAGCCACCGGCTCAAAATAACCACAGAGCACACAGGAGCTCTTGATACAGGTATCATATGCCATGTGTCAGGTGTGTACAAGGGAAACAACATTGAAGGACCGCCTGCCCCAACAATGCAGCCAACCAACCAGGTGCCACGTTTCCCACACCCCTACACTCCAGACCAATCAACCGGAGCTCCTGTCTTTCCTGGTACCCCCTACTGAGTAACATCTGGCCAACACAAAGCGTCCCATGACTGAGAAGAACAGTACTCTCAAGCCTCACTCAGTCAGACTTCCGTCAGACCTCAGTGCTCAGCCACACCTCATATGGGAACCCTTGTCATCCTTCTTACACCAACAACACCTGGCACAACCACTTCAGGCACCTCATAATCCTGGAATAGCTGCATCCTCTCCTGCAGTCACTCACCATCTGGAAGCCACAGTGCACTAAGGTTCTTATTATGAGTGGCTTTGAGGGAAGGTGCACTTTATTGCATCCAATAACATCCAACACCCGCATGTGATAAATTGCGCCTGCTATAGGCATTTGGGAAATAACATGCAGTTTTGGTGCGTCCCACATCGAAACCCCATATCACGGTAAATACCGACTTTGTTTTTTTAAATCTGGGAAGTTTGACCTTTCAAAAATTACCAAAGGGGTCAGGAGTTTATCCCACATGGTAACTGTCAGTAGGGATGCAGTGGACCAGATCTTAAGATCTTGGAAATACTCCTGTTGTTTGTCCTTGTTGGATATTTATGAAGCGACTTCACCCATGCATCGGACCACCACTTGCGCCTTGTTCTTTGTAACTGCAAGGTTAGCCTGTTCGGCCTCCCACTGACTCTCAGTCTCCTCGAGGACACCATGATAGCTTTACCATCGGTGGTGATCTACAGTTCCTCAATCTGGTACCTAAGTCGCTGACACAACAAGGGATTCTGTGTATGCGGAGAGGGGGGGTCCATGCAAGAGTAGCCCACTTCTGTCCGTTATGCTTAAAGCTGATGTAACGCTCTCACATTTTGATACAAATAAAGCTACAATTTAGACACAAATATGCATTGCTAATTATACATTATAATCATAATATAAACCACTGTGGTGTGATTTATTACAACGACACAAAGGTATGTTCCCTGAATTTCAATGTGACTTTGGGTTGGTATTCTGCAGCGAACACCTACCCATAGAATTTAGCCTTTCACATGGATATGTGTCGGTAAATCTGGGACTATATACTGGTCCTTTATCCAGAGGTTCTTCAGTTCTTTTTAGGGGCTCCAGTGCCAAATTTTAAAATGTCCCCCGGGAGCAGTGATATTTTAAAGACAGATGCCTCACTGCTGGACCCAGCTTCACTGTCATGGAGGCAGCCTCCTCCTGTGTCATTGGGACAGGCAGTGAGTGTGACAAAGATACCCTTTTGTTTGTTCCACAGCAGTCACTATGTTTTAAGGGGCCTCTCTCATTCCACAAGTGACGTGGAAGGGGTAGAAAAGGAGCTCTGAAATCCAAAAGGCAGTGGTAGTTAAGAGTGCAAGGGGCAGGAAAGGCACCAGTCCTTGTATAAACATGTACTTATTGCAGCATGCGTGAACTCTGGGGTCTTTTGTTGACTGGGGATTCTGCACACTACGAAAACATTTACCACACCGAAATGCACAACTTGTACACAAGTGTGCATTAGTCTACTGTCACAATGTTAAAAATGCATCTGGTAAACGTACACATGTTCATTTAGGGTAGATCCATTGACCCAGGTCCAGCGTCTTCCTGCGGGTGTGGTGAAAAGTCCAATCCAAGCTGGCACAATCCATTTAGATGTGAGATAATCCTAGACACAATAAACACAAATATAAGTTAGGTACCGCACATTCACCTTCCCCTCCTCATGGACACAGCTACGTCAGAGCAACAGGATTGATGGAAATGAGTAAATAATTGGATTACTCCAGCCAAGCACACAAGGACTCTAACTCCAAAAGAAACATGGCATATGCCCCATGAAAACACTGGCAAACCTAGCTGCACAATGCAATTATGTAAATTGTATTTACATTATTTGTTCCAAATGTAATTTTCCACAATAAATATACATTTTGGGTATACTATATTGACACGTTGATCTTGCTTTTCTTTTTTCAAAGAAATAATTGTGCTTTGACATTTTACAAAAAGTTGACTGATCATTCATTCATACATACAAATTTTATTCAGATTGCATGAATCCCAAAAAAGCATCAAACATTTCACAGATCAGAATTTCTTTTTTTTCATTTTTTTTATATTTTTATTATTGCAAGAAGAACATCTTCATTAAATTTACATAATATAACAAATACAGACAAGAAAAACAAATGTAGACTAACAAATAACAACTGAGACAGAGGACAACCTTATACAGTTTCAAAAGTATACTTTAGAAGATAAGAACACAAATTTAAACTGGTCTCTTCTATCATTTGTATCCTGAATTTCACAGTTAAAAAAAAAGTACCCCACATTTTTTCCTTATTTATCAAAACCTTGGGACCTCTAAGTCTTGCTAGCGATAGTTCCATTACATTTATTTCGTTTATCAAAATCCACCATTCAATTACTTTCGGAGAATCCCTTGATATCCAGGATCTAGCTATGACTAGCCTAGCACAGGCATATACTATAGTTATTAAATCTTTATACTGGCTATGAACATCTTGAATGTCTAATAAGATCAAATGTGCCGAAAGTGATGGAGTGATAATTTGTTTCCTAGTTAGAACATCCGTTATCCCCTTCCAGAATGAAGTTAGCTCCGGGCACGAGAAAAGCATGTGCTCAATGCCTGCTGCTTCCATATTACATTTCGGACATTTTGTTCGATCATTTAATTGATTTCCTAGTGTCCAGCTTGATATTCTTTGAGGAGTATAGTACAGCTGAGTAATTGTTCTTAATAGCTGCAACCTCAGATTGGAAGATTGGACTACCTGGTTTATTTGGCGTAGTGAAGATGATATCTGTTTGGGGTTGATATTTATTCCCAGTCTAGACGACCATTTGGCCGCTATATTCCCACTATCATCTATTTTACCTGAGCCCAAATATCCATAGCCCAAGCTTATGAGTGATTTTATTTTATCCGAATATAAACATGCTAGTGTAACTGAGTGAGACACTTCTACAATTTTCATCTTACGAAGTAAAAAGTCTCTATTTGAATGTATTTAAAATACATATCATCATTTAGTTCGAATAGAAGTTTTAGTGTATCAAAATCTAGAAAGCCATTTGGGCCATAAAAATCCCCCAAAGTGCTAACGCCATGGCTGGCCCAAAGATTCCCTGTCCCATCTGAAAAAATACCAGGTAGTCCTGGGTTGCCCCATATTCTAAGCTCGGCATAACAAAAAGAAATCTTATCTATAGTCATAATTTGGTCCTAAATTTTCTTAATGTGTCTAGCTGTCTTGAATTTTACTCTTTTAAAGTAATTTGGGTCATGTTCACAAAATAAAAATGTATTGCAGTCAGGTCCCAACATATACTGATGGTAAAATAACGAGCTCTCGTTTTTCAACAAACTTCGTATGCGACGGAAAAAGGTAGCAAAAAAATATAGCCTAAAATCAGGGAATGTTAAACCTCCCTTTTCAATTGATAATTCCAGAAGTTTCATAGATCTGCGCGCTTTTTTGTAGCCCCACACAAAGCTACTACAAATACCTTCCAATTTCTTAAAAAAAAGTTTATTAAGTTGTAGAGGGATGGATCTAAATGAATATCAAAATTTGGGCAGAATCTTCATTTTTACTAAATGTATGCGCCCCACTAAACTAAGCGGTATCTTGTGCCATTTTTTTTAAAGTTAAAGTGATTTCCTTTAGCAATGAATCATAATTCATTGTTATTACCTTATCGATGTTAGCTGCCAGCTTAATTCCTAAAAAAGTCGCACTTTGGCATAGACCCGGAATCCGGCAGCGTAGCTAGGGGGGGTGAGGGGGGCGGACAGCCCCAGGTGGCACTGTTTTGGAGGTGGCAAGCACTCATTTGTGACCCGTTGTGGCGGCCTTAGTGATTTATTTGGGGACACTCACTGTCTGACACTTTGTCAGTCAGTGTTCCCAGCCCCTAAAAAAATTATTAAGGCTGCCGCAACGAGCCTCCAGTGCCGTGCCCTCGCCGCGGCACAGTTTGTTCAAGTGCAAGCAAACTCACCTGCTTGCAACTGCTGCTTGCAGCCACGCACGCTGCAAGCATGGGGGTGTGGTCGCGACCGGGTCACTCCGAAGTCAGGCTGCATAATCATGGCCGAGCCGACGCTTGCCACTGGAGCACTTGCCGCGGCCACACTGAGGCTGCAAAACCGTAAGTTACTGATAATTACATTTACCTAAAATAGCCCCACAGCGCGCAGCTACGTAGGGACGCTTCAGCTGCGACTCCCATGGTATCACTGCAGTACCTCAAGGGCTATCCGCACTGAGTCCTACAAGAGTACTGTGCTACCCACAGCGCACACACAATAAATCATGCAAGTTCCTCTAAACCTTTCCACACGTGCTATGAGGGTCCGAGAATCCTCACCCTGCCTTCTCACAGTTTTTAAAAAAAACATAACTTCATCAAAAACTTACTCCCTGAATACTATAATGGCAGCCCCATTTTTTGTGTCCATTCAATCAGCTCTCGGTTTACTGAGACTGCCGCCAGTTCCCCCACGATACCAAAAAAGCAGACTGGCCATATCTTGAAATTACGGTACCACAAGAGGCCCGTGGGAACAACCATCCAGATTTCACTATATTTCTAACCTCTTTATGCTCACCCAGAGTGCCTCTTTAAACGCACATTTCTGAAAAACGGCAGACTGGCTCCACACAAAATAATGAATATTGTTTTCTAAACCTCATTTCAAGATATCAAGACTGCTGACTCTGGATGAAATAAGGGGGCGAGAAACTAATCGTGCACCATTGACTGTGACATTGAACAAATTGTCTTGGGAACGAGGAGAGCAGAGAGGATACAAGAGTCCAGAAGGGGCACACCAAGACAATATTTCTCCAGGTTTCCCACTCTATAAAACGAACAGGGTAAGAGTGAATGTGGAAGGCATAGTGTCAGAAACAATTAACTTTGGTACTTGAGCAGTATGCTTTCAGTGTCACTGTAGAAACGGAGAAAAATATAATCAAATGTTTCTGAGTTAACAACATCTAGTCTGGCTGTAAATCCCTCCGAGCCTTATGTTGCATAGTGTCAGAGGACATCCACTACCTGTGAGTTTCCTTCACTCAGATAAAACTACATATCCAGAAAAATGAACGATAAATCAGAGTGCACAGCAACACGTTAAAAACCAGCAAACAGCTTTGCTGCTTGCCACCAAAGCATTACAATTTAGACAAACTAAAACAAATAACAGTTACTGCAATGACTGATTCCGCCACTCAGTTTTTAGGGACCAACCCTGACAGCAGGAAGCCTCAACAGAAAACAGAATGAAATGGGGACGTTTTTGACAGACTATGCCCACCATAACACCAGTAACTCACCGCATGTCCCGTTACGAATACGGAGACACTAAGAGCCCGATGTTCAGATTGGATTGGAATGAGTAAATATCTCTCGCTTCCGATTTTGGCACAGGCAGTTTCCACTGCGGCCTGTCAGGAGATAAGAGTACGTGAAACAGCACCACTTTGCGAAAATGACTTTGAGATCAAATCTGAAATCGCAACAGTGACACGTATAATTAAAGGGGCACACGTTTTATTTTGTACTGAACACACTGCCTGCCCCTCTTCTGTCTTGTGTTTTCAATTCTTCTCATTGACTTGCTGTTTTGTTATTTTGTGCATGTGATGCGCTTTTTGTCTCTGTTCACTCAAAACCAAACTGACCTGTTTGGAATAGCTTGTTGTAAATGGACGATGAATGTGGCACTAACGAGGATGCTGCATATTGTTGAACCTTGTAGAAGAGGACATTGAGTAGTTTTCTAATGGTCCTATTAGGCAAGAGCATGGATGTGTTCGGTTTATTGTACCCGCCTTTGACAGGTATTCTGTTCTCGTTCTTCCAAGACGCAGTATTTCAAGTTACTAATGCAGAACCTTGCTATACTTGAGCATATGCAAATTGCAGCATCATACCTGTTTGAAAGTTGTGCAAGAGAAAATTAAAAGAATATGATGGCACTTAAGCCCACTGACTTACAACATAATGAATTCGAGTGGACTTTCCACATTCGTGTTTCTTTGCTATAAAACCAGGGAATGGATCTGCATGTGGGAGAACCTCGTTGGCCCCATGTCCGAATAATTGTTAAAAGCTAATACCTTTAGGTGTATTTGCTGGCTTGAAAATGCTTTCCAGTGTAGATCAATGCATGTAGCCTTATTGTGTAGCTGAGGTTATTCTGATAGGTCGTCTCGTTGAAAACATTTGTCTCAGTTTTGGAATAAATGTATTTTTTGCATTTGAATTCTGATACTCATGTAAAGCGCTCTGATACCTTCGGGTCTAGCCAGTGCTATATAAAACCTTTCAAATAAATAATTGTGTCTGCAAAACTGTGCAGTAGGGTTAGCGCAAACACAAAATTCATGCTCGAAAAACATTTGAGCGCTTTATTCCCCATTGATTACTGCAGAACTAAAACACGGGTGGAAATTCACATTCAAATAGTGTTTGCACCCCGGTGTATTTTTTGTGATCACAAAACTTGGAATAAAGTCACAGTAGCAGGATGTTTATCTAAGATCGAGGTAACTATTGGCAGCAATACTATGTGTCTCTCGGACATCTTTCAAGTGCTCACCGTCCTTTTCCCCCTGCACCCCACCCCTCCAAGGGGCGGCAATCTGAGGGATAGCCCCGGGAGCCACAAGCTCTAGCTACGGCCCTGCCGGAATCGGTTCCAAAGGTTTATAATTGGCAATAACCTGCGTCTTGCTTACATTTAATTTGTATCCTGACACATCTCCAAAATTAGCAGCTTCTTTTATTATTTCTGGAATGGCTCTAACTAAGTCCGTAGTAAATACCGCTATGTCATCCGCAAAGGCGGTTATTTTTAAGCTCTTCCCGCCATGTTGTGTTGGAATGATGTTATCTTGAGCGGACAATGTATTTAAAAATGGCTCCAAAGATAAAGCAAAGAGCAGAGGCGATAGAGGGCAGCCTTGCCTCTTTCCCCTCTCTATCAAAAAGTTTGCTGACTCAGTTCCCTCATAACTGATCTTGGCCATTGGATTGTCATACAGCGAAGGTACCCAGTCTATATATTGACCCTGGATACCGATCTTCTTCAACATCTCCCACAAGTACTCCACCCCACTCGGTCAAAAGCCTTTTCTGCATCTAACATGACCATTCCAAGTGGGGTGAGAGTAGTTGAGGCTATGTCGAATGCTGTAATTGCCATGTTAAGAGATGAGGGACTGAATAGCCCCAAAACCAAATGCACAGCATAGTGCCGCTTTTAGCGTGCACCTTTTAATTGAACAACTGGTAGCTTGTAATTTTTTATCAGTATTATTCCAAATTTCGTCATATGTTAACTTTAAGTTATCTCCATTTCATCCAAGATCCAGCATTCGGGGTATAATGCCAATTTTCAGGTTTCTTATATTCAAATCGTGCCCATCCAGGCCTTTCAAAATGAATACGAATGATACAAAAAGTCCATCGCAAGCAGTCTTTACTGTTTCATATGAAAATACCCAATGCATTTCGGGCTGCCATAAGCCCTTCGTCGGGGGTCACTGCAAGTAAATCATAACATAAATGAATTACTGCCAATTTTCCACTGCATAAACAACTTTAAGACATTTTTATCACTATTATATTCCCTTCGTTTTGTGAACAGACACTATCACGATATTACATAGACCCACTGAATCTCCCTCTCAGTTATATCAGTGTCCCATTCCGTGCCTCCATGCTCTGGGTAAAATTCAAATACCTAACACGCTGTTAATTAAATGGGTTAATCCTGATGCTACTCCCACCCCTCCGGTTCTTTTCATTCATTACTCATAACGCTGCAAATATTATTCTAAGACAATCCCTCCCCCTTTCTTTTAAACATCATCAAATCGGTTAGTTTGTATCCATGTGTGCTACTACGTTCGTTTTTATACAAACATAATCCCATTTCCAGCTTACAGTCCTTCAAAACTGTCTAAAAATACCTGCAGCCTAGCTGTTTCACCTCACGACGTACCTGCTTAACTGATGAAACATCGTCTCCCTCCCTCGTCATGATTGCTCCAAGCTGTTACAAAATATCACGCCCATTCTTTTAAATCATTGTATCCCGTGATTCTCCCATTCCATAGGCCCACAACATGAAACTTCCTGTTCCTCCCTTTCTAAACACGAAACAAAGAACTACATTTTGCAGGTACGTCGTGAGGTGAAACAGCTAGGCTGCAGGTATTTTGGGAAATGGGATTATGTTTGTATAAAAACGAACGTAGCATCAGGATTAACCCATTTAATTAACAGCGTGTTAGGTATTTGAATTTTACCCAGAGCATGGAGGCACGGAATGGGACACTGATATAACTGAGAGGGAGATTCAGTGGGTCTATGTAATATCGTGATAGTGTCTGTTCACAAAACGAAGGGAATATAATAGTGATAAAAATGTCTTAAAGTTGTTTATGCAGTGGAAAATTGGCAGTAATTCATTTATGTTATGATTTACTTGCAGTGACCCCCGACGAAGGGCTTATGGCAGCCCGAAATGCATTGGGTATTTTCATATGAAACAGTAAAGACTGCTTGCGATGGACTTTTTGTATCATTCGTATTCATTTTGAAAGGCCTGGATGGGCACGATTTGAATATAAGAAACCTGAAAATTGGCATTATACCCCGAATGCTGGATCTTGGATGAAATGGAGATAACTTAAAGTTAACATATGACGAAATTTGGAATAATACTGATAAAAAATTACAAGCTACCAGTTGTTCAATTAAAAGGTGCACGCTAAAAGCGGCACTATGCTGTGCATTTGGTTTTGGGGCTATTCAGTCCCTCATCTCTTAATGTTTTCGCAACTGGAGGCAGTAGGGCATGCCTTCAGCCAATCTGCACGCAATCTTGTCTAAGGAGGATAAACATGGAGTTTTGAAAATAGACGCGTTTAAGAAGGGTGTGCATTCCCTCATCATACATAAACGTAATTGCCATGTTGACATGGGCCGTAGTGTCTCTCCCCATCATGAACCCATGTTGCTGAATATTGACTAGATCCGGCATAATAGGGGCTAAGCGATTGGCCAAAAATGTTGCTAATTTTTTTGCGTCAGAATTAATCAAAGAAATCGGCCGATAGGAGCCACATTCCTCCGGGGTTTATTTTTCTTAAGAAAAAAAACTATTTTGGCTATTTTCCAAGATGTGGGAGCCTTTCCTGACTCCGCTATGGAATCAATTACTGACTCTAAAAGTGGAAGTAGTTCCTGTGAACAAATTTTATACAGTTCCAGGGGTATGCAGTCCTCTCCAGCAGCTTTTCCCAAAGGTAAGGCTGAGATTGCCTTTTCTATTTCAGTTAATGTTATTTTAGAGCTGAGTTGTTTAACAGCTTCAATATCTCTTTGTGTAGGCATATGTTTATTAAGATACTGAAATATTTTAGCCTTAGTAGGAGCGTTATCTGGTGTGTATAGATTTTGATAGTAATTAGTAAATTGATCTCGAATTTCTTCTGGCTGATCGTAGTTACGTTGATCTAAACCTTTGATTATTCTAATCTTTGTTCTAGCTTTCTTATCAGCTACCTTGTATGCCAACACTTTACCAATTCTATCCCCTCCTTCATATTGAGCCAATTTGTACTTGTGTATTTTTGCACTATATCTTTCTCTTAAAGTCTTTTTAATAGATGATTGTAGTTTTAGCAACTCCATTCTTAATTCTTCAATTTTTGCTTTTCCTTGTTTAGTTGCCTCTGCTAATTGCTGCTCGATTAACAAGATGTTAGAAGTAGTTAACTTTGTATCTCTGCGATTTTCAGCATTTTTCCTTAAAATATAATGCTGGGCAAAGCCCCTTATACTACACTTAGAAGCGTCCCAAACTGCGTTAGTCGTAGCCGTATTAACATTCAGCTCTATATATTCTTTAATGTATTCTTTTAATAATGAGACAAAATGATAGTATAAATAAGTACCTTGGAAAAGTAAAAAGTCGTGTAATCGATAATTTCAAATTCTAATAGTATCGGGTTGTGGTCTGATGTAACCCTCGGGCATAATTCCATATTACAATTTCCCGCAATTTGATCCGTTGCCCACACCATATCAATTCGAGAGCAGGATCTATGCGGCGCTGAATAGTATGTGTACCCAGCTATATTAGGATATTTTGAGCGCCATACATACTTCAAATTATGCAGTCTACCGAGCTCCATAATTGCGGCCCTGACCTTACGCATCCTCCTTGAAGTGCCTTGTCCAGTAGAATCTATTTTATAATCCATAACGCAGTTAAAATCCCCCATGACCAATACCTCCCCCTCCCACTCCAATAGCTCTATACTTAGCTGCTCATACAGTTTAGGATCGTCTGTGTTAGGCCCATATACCAAACACAAAACAAGTTTCTTAAGTTCAAATTAAACCTGAGCGATTGCCCCCCTACCCCGTGCATCTGATACGGTTTTAATCATTTCAATCCCTAATCGCTTCTGTTTGAGTATAGCCACCCCCCTAATAGAGGCTCCCAAGGTTGAACAAACCACTAGCTCGTACCCCATTTGAGACAGCAATTTTCTATCTTGATAGCCAATGTGTGTTTCTGTCATAAGCGCAAAATGAGGTTTATACATATCTACCTCCTCTTGTACCAATCTCCTCTTCTGTTTACCATTGAGACCAGCAACATTCCAAACAAGTAGTCTAATCATAAACATATCTTATATTCATACATTTGACTTTCCTCTGTACACAGAATTTGTCAGTAATGTATAGCTTACTTTTATATAAACCATTATTCCTTCCTGCAATAAAAATGTTCTCCCTTTTTTTTGACCCACCCTTGACCACAAACCCTCCTACCCCTCTCGCCCCTCCCTCCCTCGAGTCCCTAAAGGGGGAGCAACCCTCTATACTCTGCTGCCGCTGGAGTGGCAGCAAAGTGAAGTTGCAAGCAAAGAGGCATCTCCTACCCACCTCCAACATCAAATCTTCATTTTATTAATAAGGAAAAGCAAGAAGATAATAGAAAATAAGAAGAAAAAAAAATTATATATAAAAAAAGGGCAAGTTGGGAGAAAGATCATCCTATTACAACCCTTTATATATTTGCATTTGCTTGTTCAGATTTTTAATATTGGTTTAGAACCGTCTATGTTACCTGAAAAAAAATGTTACCTGAAAAAAAAAAATAGACATTCTGACCACAATTTCCACTTCATTTTCCCCTTTCAAGTGTAAATTTTTCTAAAGCCTGAACCGCCCATTTCTAATCACCTTAAGGCGGGCTGGCTCTTGTAAATAGACCAAACATCCTATGGCCTTAAAAGAGTCGATCAGTTTGCGAAGCTCCCAGCGTCTATCCATAGTTCCTTTGCTCAAGTCTGAGCGTACAAAAAATTTGATATTATCCATTGTCACAGGGTTATTAGGCTTGGCTTTGAGAGACACTGCTTGTCTCAGCAAAAAGTTTCCAAAATAAATCAGAAGAGGTCTGGGAAATGTATTATCTTTGTTCTTTTTAAAGAGGGGCAATCTGTGAACTCGCTGTAATTGGGAATCCCAGTCCCAAACTGATAGATCGCCAAATGCCTTTTGAAATAAGTTCACCACAAAAGACCTGGGGTCAGCTCCTTCTGCCGCCTCCGGGATCCCAAAAAAGTCTAAGGTTATGCCCACGTGCCCTATTCTCCATATCCTCCACCTTGGCCTCCAGTTTGGATATTCGTATTGAATGAGAGTTAGTGAGCCATTCGGATCGAGTTGCAACTTCTTCAACTTCCACAACTCTGTTTTAATTCTTCCATCTCCTGCGTTACCCCGCCTAATTTTTTGCATACTTCGCCCATAACTGCATGCAGTTTGGTGTTATCCTCTCTTAATTGCAAGAAATGTTGTTGACCTTCTTGTCTTTGAGCAATAAGAGTCTGCATGATCAGGTCCATGGAGGAGGTATTTAAATGGTCTGCTCTATCTGTTTCCTGAAGCTTTGTTTGCGCATGTGCCGTACATAATAGTGCGCTGTGATCGGGGCCCAAGACCGGAGTAACAACAGGAGGGGAACTGCAATCTATGTCCGCATTCACATTATCCATACTTAAAGTACCCAGTAATCTAGTATCTGATATTGTTTCTACTGACACAGCGTTTAAGTTTAAGGTGTTTATTTGTAGGCTAGTGGAAATGTTATTTACTTGATCACCGAGACCAGGAAGACCGTCACCCAGGCCCTCGTCACCAGCCGTCTGGACTACGGCAACGCCCTCTACGCCGGTACCACCGCCAAGCTCCAGAAGAGACTCCAGCGGATCCAGAACGCCTCAGCCAGACTCATCCTCGACATCCCACGAACCAGCCACATCTCCGGACCTCTGAGAGACCTTCACTGGCTCCCCGTCAACAAAAGAATCACCTTCCGCCTCCTCACCCACGCACACAAAGCTCTACACGACCGAGGCCCGAGTTACCTCAACAGCCGAGTCAACTTCTACGCTCCCAAACGCCACCTCCGCTCAGCCAACCACGCCCTCGCCGCCGTCCCCCGCATCCGAAGAGCGACTACAGGAGGAAGGTCCTTCTCCTACCAGGCCGCCAAGACCTGGAACTCCCTCCCCCCCGACCTGCGCCTGACCCAAGACCACCTCTCCTTCAGGAAGAAGCTGAAGACCTGGCTGTTCGAGCAGTAGCGGCACCCCCCCCCCCCCCAGCGCCTTGAGACCCTACGGGTATGTAGCGCGCTCTACAAGTGTCATTGATTGATTGATTGATTGTATCCACAGAGTCTGTTAAAACTAGAGTGCTGGTTTTTGTAGCCGCCACTGAGTCTGAATCGCTAGACCCAGTATTAATAGGCAGGTTTGTTGCATCCGCCCTCTCTGGAATTGGTGTTCTCGATTTCTCTGATCTCAAGGATGATATTTTATCCCTTGAATTCAAATCCTCTTCATGGCTAGCTCCTGATGGCCTCAAAGCCATACTCTTAAAACCCCCCTTTGCTTGGATCCATTTTCTTAGAGGGCTATCGTCTATATTCACCTTTCGCCCAGCTCTGGTTGTAGAGGGATCTTTAATCATAGAGTTACTAACAATTTTCTTCATTCTGGTTTTAGCTTTCATTTTAGCTTTTCTTGCACCAAGAGATTTGGTAGTATTTAATCTATTGTGTGTAATTTCCATCTCGCTCTCATTCTCTTCTGGCAACTCTTCATATGCGGCATTTAAGCTCTCTTCTGCCGCCTCTAATTCTTCAGTCAGGGTGCATTCTGTACCGCTATTTTCAAATGGGAGACTACAATCTTGTTTCTCTGCCCCAGGTACGATTATAGCAAAATCTGTTAGTGACTGGGTTAATTTTGCTGTATCTGAAGGCTCAGTACCATTACAGCTAGTATTAACGAGGTCGTATCTAAAGGTATAGTCGTAGCATTGTCATCTTCATTGATACTCCCTTCCTCGTTTTCCCTGTCTGCCCCTTTTTCGTTTTCATGTCCATTTATATTTCCGATTCCAATTCCACCTCCGCTAATAGGGACAGGATGATTCTCCATGTTAAGCGCTGCTGTATCAGTAATCTCTATTATTTCCTCAGAAGCCTTCAATGGATTAAGTGGGTTGAATGTGTTTAAATTAATATCCTTGTCATGTTGGATTTCTGGCGTTGTCATAGCTACTTTAGAGGTAACTGCCTCTTGTGCCTTGCTGACTATCTCTGTTAGCTCGCCTTGATGTTTATTAACATTGCCATTGTCCAGTTCCTCCATACAATTAGCCAATGTCTTGTTATTACAACTTTTCCCATTGTCGAACATAGATGGGCGGAGCAGCTGTTTGGGAGCACCCGGGGTGCTTGCATGAGCGTTTGCTCCTTTAGTTCCTACAGCCACACCCGAAAGTATCTTAGCTTCACAGTTAATTACCTTCGGGTTAGTTGCAGGGACCGTGCTGGGAGCATCCAATTTCATCGTCTTTCCCGTCCAGGTAGAGCGGGTATTCAATTTTGGCGCCATCATGCCGGTCCCAGGCTTCTCCCACAAGCTTCAAGTGACACAGGTTTTAAGTTTTTTCGTTTTCTCTTTCCCGTTCCACCTTTTTAAATCTCAGTAGCTTCAAAATTAGGTTATTGCAAACCCGCTTTCCTCATAACTTCGTGCTGGGTAGGGGAGCTAATCCGTGCTGCATCCTTCACCTGGCGGCATCATCCCGCCATCTTGACTCCTCCCTCCTCACAGATCAGAATTTCATTGCACATTTAAAACATCATTCAATAAATATTGTAATTAATTAAGATATGTATGCAGACAATAGCAGTGCTTTCATCATTTAAAACCTTAGCACAACTACACAATAATTTCGCCCTCCTGCTTGAAAGTGAAATTTATTAACAAAATCGTTTTAAAATATCCATGATTACTTCATCTCAAAGCTCTTGCTCAAAAGCTGTTGTGTATACATAAGCTGGTAGCTGCATAAAACCTGTTCCTATCTCTTTCTAAGTGCTAAACACATCCTTTGAAAATCAGGAACTGCCCAGCAAACTTCTTCGCTTTCCATACCTTGTAAATAGCATAAGCCTTCTGTAATAATCCAAGGGAGGCGGTTCAGTTGATGGAGATAGATTTATTAGATGGCATAACAGACACAGCCAACCAGTTCAGTCATAGTCTTAGGTAGAGTGATTCCCTAGTGGAATGCACCCAATCAACATAGCAAGGTTCTAAGAATACATAGATGTCACATTTAAAGGGACAAGGTATCAATATGCAGTAATAGAAGAAATAAAACAAACCTAGAATATTACATCATCTCCTTTTCTTAAAAGAATGAATTATCATGAAAGAAAGAAAATACAAGAGAAAAGAAAAGAAAGCAGAATGAAACACAGCCTGATTCTCAACATCCATTTGTAATTTTACTCTCTAAATCTCAAAGGTCTATTTACAATGCGAGAACTCTTCCTGGTACCAGTGTCAGCGGAGGAAGACTTATAAAGTACAGATGTATTGGAGGAATTTCCAGAAACATGTGAGGATGTACTAGCTTTAGAGGGAATATCAGAGTCACGGACAATTTTTGCAACTCTATTAAGATTCCACCAGAAACCACCTTCAACTTGTATGGCATTACCTGTAACTTTAACAACTTTTACAGGAGGTCCAAACTTGCTTTCCCCTTTGCTGATATGCCCAGACTTTCGAATCCGCACACAATCACCAACTTCCAATACACTTTCTTTCGTTCCTTTCCTTACATCGAAATATTCCTTTTGTTTGGACTGGGCAAGCAAGACATTACTTTTAACAATGGACATGAGACTTGAAACATTTGAACTTGACTTAATCCATTTGGACATCCACCCAGGACAAAATGAAGTGTTAGGCTTCCGATCTCTCATTAACTCAAAAGGAGAGATCTTAGTGGAGGAGTGAGGAGTGGTCCTGTAAAACCAAATCATGCTTTTCAAAGCTTTACTGACCTCAACGTTGCTACTCCTAGCCCACTTTACACAATCGCCAACAACTCTGTTCATCCTCTCAACGAGACCATTCCCTTGAGGATGATAAAGGGAACTTTTGACATGCTTGACACCAGACTTGAAGAGAAATTCGGTAAACTCATGGCTCACAAATTGTTTCCCATTGTCGGAAACCAACACTTCAGGAAAACCCTCCCTGCTCCACACATCACAAAGAAATTCAATTACACTCTTGGTATCAGCGTCTTTGGTTAGTTTATACTCAGGCCATTTGGAAGCATAATCAACTAAAACCAGAATGAACCTGAAACACCCACTGAGCATAGAGTAAGGGCCCATTATATCAATACCCAGTTTAGCCCAAGGACGATCTGGGCATTCAACTGGCATAAGAGGGGGAACCCAAGTCTTGAGACTTTTATCAGAAGATTTACATATACAACATTCTGCAACAAAATTATCAATGTCTGAATCCATGGCAGGCCACCAGAACATCTCGCGAATCCTTCGTTTAGTGAGAGAACAACCTAAATGGCCCTCATGAGCTTTGACAATGATGTCTTTTCTAAAAGCAAAAGGAGGGATAATTTTATCGTTGCGCAATAAAATACCGTCCTCAACGGAAATCTCATGTCCAACTTTAGAATAGGGTTGAAGAGAAGCAGACAACACTTTTTCACGTGGCCAACCCATTTTAACAAAGTTGCAAACATCTTGAAGAATACTATCTTTCTCAAAAGCCTTTCTCCACTCAACTTCAGAACAAACTTGTAACTCAGGAATATCTACGCAAGCAACTAAGCAATCATCACAATCCTCATCAATAAGATTTGAAAATGGGATGTCGACATCGTCATCACACACAGCAGGAGGAAAGCGGGACAAAAAATCAGCCCTTACGTTTTTTCCTCCGGCAATATGCACAACATCAAAATTGTATTGTAAGAGTCTGGTGACCATTCTTAAAATCCTGGGTGTACAACACTTAGTAAGGCCACTCCCTAAGATGTTAACCAAAGGTTTGTGGTCGGTTTGAAGTAAAAAACGTCTACCCCAAATGAACGGTCTGAACTTCTCAATGGCCCAGGTGCAAGCCAAAAGCTCCTTCTCTATTACAGAGTATTGAATCTCGGCTGATCTCAACACTCTGGAAGCAAAACTGATGGTTCTTTCCACACCATCTTCGCTTTGTGTTAAAGTGGCACCAAGACCGACACAACTTGCATCAACGGTAAGACAACAAGGTAAAGTAGGGTCAAAGGGCTTAAGTACAGAATCAGACGTTAGGGAAACTTTCACTTCTTCAAAAGCTTTGACACAATCTTCACACCAAACAAATTTGACCCCTTTTTTCAACAGATTACTAATGGGACGTATAATGGTCGCATAATGGGGAATAAACCTAGAGTAGTATTCGCAAATACCCAGAAGAGATTTAACTCCAGTTTTATCAGATGGAGTGGGAGCTTTAGAGATGGCGTCCAAAAGTCCAGGTCTAGGTTTAATTCCGTCTTGTGTCAAAATATGGCCGAGATACTCGACTTCAGTACACATAAATTTGCATTTTTCAAGTTTCAAAACAACACCATGATCCTGAAACAAACTAAGAACGTTATCCAAAACACAATCATGAGAACCTACATCTTTGCCAAAGATCAAAACATCGTCTTGGAAGACTGTCACACCCTTAACATCTTGCAAAATATTACCTATAACTCTCTGAAAGACCGAAGCGGCCGACGCTAAACCAAAAGGCATCCGTCTATACTGAAACGTACCCAAAGGGGAAATGAAAGCAGTGATGTGGCGGGAATCGGGATGTAGCTCAACCTGGTGGTAGGCACTGGCTAAATCAAGTTTGCTGAAAAACTTTGCTCCTTTGGTAGCTGCAAAAAGATCGTTAATTCGGGGAAGAGGATGGGAGTCTACCCAAATCTCTTTGTTGACTGAGCGAAGGTCAACACAGACCCTAAGTTTCCCATCCCTCTTACGGGCTACGACTAAAGGCGAAAGCCAAAGAGAGGATTCAGTAGGTTCAATCACACCATTCTCACATAACATTTCCAGTTCTTTCTTCAAGTCATCTCTGACGCTGAAAGGCACACCCCTAAGTTTGTGTTTAACAGGCGTTGATCCTTCTTTAACAATGATCTTGTGCTTGAAACCTTTTATTTTGCCCAACTTTGAACTAAAAACAGAGGGAAATTTGCATTTGAGCATTTCTAAATAATCAGAACATGTAGCAATAAAAACTTGTTCCCTCGCACCAGGTTTAAGTGTCATTCCGAAAAGACCCTGATGGAACCAGCCCAATATATTGAGTCCTTTAATTGCAACATAAATTTTCCCTCTAATCTTCCTTCCCTGAAAACATAAGATGTCTTCAAAGAAGCCAAGGAGACTAATCTTCCTTCCTTCGTAAGACACAGGAGCACGGTCTGGAGGAAGAAGAGGACGAGTGTTATTCCATGTAATGTCAAATAGACCCTTATCAATCATGGTGATTTTAGCACCAGAGTCTACAAGCAGTTTCAAAATTTTATCACCAACAGCCACATCAATAATGGGGTCAACACAGGAATCAGGATCACCTTCGATTATTGATTCATCAGGAAAATCAGAGACAACACCAATTGTTATCTCAGAATCTGAAGAAGAATCAGAATCCACAACACCTACAACAGGTTTATCGAAACTTTTCTTGTTTTTCAACTTAAGGCAGACCTTAGCAAAATGTCCCAACTTTTTACAATAGTTGCATACAACGTTGGATGCAGGACAAGAAGAGCCTTTAAGGTGTTGGGAGTTGCCACACCTCATGCACATTTGAGAGGAAACAGCTTTATTCCAAACTTTACCTTTAGTGAGATTAGATAAGGATTTTTTTTTATTGAACCTAGAAGAAGGATTTAAACTTAAGGCGTTTATAGGTTCAATAACTTTGTCCTCGAGTTCTTTGAGAGAAACCATGGATGTCTCTACACTTTTAGCTAATTTAATAGTGTCGTCAAGAGACGGATCACTCAACGCTAATAACTTTTGTCTGATGTTCTTATCCTTGCAATGACACACAAACTGATCCCTTATAAGTTGTTCATTGAAGTTCTCAAATTTACATTCAGATGCTAATCTACGTAAAATAGAGATATAAGTATCAATATCTTCGGAATCATTTTGTTTTCTCTTAAAGAAAGTGTGTCTACGAACCATAAGATTAAGTTGTTTATCAAAACGTATTCGAAGTTTCTGAATGGTGTCACTATATTCATCAGAAACAGCACCTTCTGTAATAGGTAGATCAGGGAGATGTTTGTAAACTGACCTGCCCTCAAAGCCTAGGGAGTGTAGTAGAAGACATTTTTTCCTTTCAGGGCGAAATCTAGATGCTCCAATAGCTCCTAGATAATTCTCAAAAGCATCATGCCAAATTTCCCACCTTATAGAAGGTTCGCCAGGAGTTTCCAGAAAAGCTGGAGGTGGATTGACTGACTGTAGAGTAGACATACTTAGAAAATTATTTGACCAATAGAATCAATAGTATCAGTAAAGTAATGCTAATGGTATGAACAACAAAATATGTACCATTAAACCAAAATTGCGTACAATAAAACTGTGTGTACAAGTAATAAATATGGGAACAAGTGTCAAATAAAGTGTTAATAGGATAGAGGCAAAATAGTGTTTTGTTCGTAATTTAAGCAAGAAGAACTGTGTGCCTCAGCGAATACACAAGAAGAGCTGGGCACATGGATATGTTGAAAACCACTTAGGAGAGTTGTGAGTACACGAGAAGAGCTGTGCGCATAAGTAACTTGAAAACGAGAGCTGTGCGCATCAGCGAAAAATTTGTTGCTGGAGAGCTGTGCGCATAAGTAGCTTGAAAACGAGAGCTGTGCGCATCAGCGAAAAATTGGTTGCTAAGCAATGAACGCTGTGCGCATCAGCGGTGAATGCGCGAAGACTGTAAACAAGGGCTGTGCGCATCAGCGGTGAATGCGTGAAGATCGTCTAGTACGTCATAAAGACAAGTCGTAGGACCAATCCAGAAGGTCAAAGCTTTTATCCAATAGAAAGGCACAATGGAAAACGTAGGGTGATGACGTACGACGTTCTTCACAGCGCTCTTCACAACGTGATGACAAGGAGGCTGTATAGACGTCACAGGACTGGAAACAGAACGCAGAAGATCAGAACTTCAGTCACAGAAGGGCTCGAGGTATGAAATGTTATTTTTTGAAATGGCAACGGTCAAAGCCAAAGTAGAGCACGAATATCAGGGAAAAAGAAAATAAATAAAGTAGAAGTTCGAGTAACCACAAGTAATGAGACAGATAAATAGACAAAATTAGTCTTACAGTTTTGAAGCAGTCTTTGTTTGATGTCGGTCAGTTCAGTCCAACGAAGGACGTGGTTCTCGAGACTCCCTCCTGATATGTCTGCATGTGTAGGAATTCAGTGCTTGATAATGTACCTCCGTGTCTGCAGAGAGCCCGCTTGTGACAACTCTGTGTTGAAGTAGAAAATGCCGACTCGATCCTCGAAGTGACGGGTGGTCAACGACAAACAGGAACGAAGTTCTATCTCTTGATGGCCAGGCCCAAGGAGATTACACAGCACGCATCGTCGCCAATATTTTTATGTAATAATCCAAGGGAGGCGGTTCAGTTGATGGAGATAGATTTATTAGATGGCATA
Organism: Lissotriton helveticus; assembly: GCF_964261635.1. Lineage (NCBI taxonomy): Eukaryota > Metazoa > Chordata > Amphibia > Caudata > Salamandridae > Lissotriton > Lissotriton helveticus. Next base: position 1,850,830,893 of record NC_136068.1, read on the forward strand.
ACAGACACAGCCAACCAGTTCAGTCATAGTCTTAGGTAGAGTGATTCCCTAGTGGAATGCACCCAATCAACATAGCAAGGTTCTAAGAATACATAGATGTCACATTTAAAGGGACAAGGTATCAATATGCAGTAATAGAAGAAATAAAACAAACCTAGAATATTACACCTTCCAAAAGAATCCTAACGTTCAACTTCAGTAAAAGAGGTGGTACAAATCATTGCCTTGGTACCTCATACAAAGGGCAGGACAGGATCCAATGGCATGTGTTCTGTGTGGATGATTGTTCACACACACACAAGGAGGTAGATCTCAGGACAAACTATTGTGGATGGGAAAGGCTACCAACAAATGAATCGTGTAAAATCAAATTGGTTATGGCTGGGGGTTATGTTTTGCTCTGCATCAAATCAAAATATAATCCGGCAAACTTCATAACCAAATCAATTCTTTTTAGGGGTGTTCAGCATTACATAATTTTCCTCTGAATTATTGTGAAGTTTTTTCAAAATTTCTCAAATTTCATGCACTTCACAAAAGTTCAGAAGATTTCAAAGATCAGGAGTTACTTTATAGGTTTATATTGGCAGGAGTGCTCCACATGAAATGTGTTAAATTTGGGCTTTTAATGTTGGACAACAGTGGCCATCCAAGCACACTTTATCAGTGACCCACTCTGAGCCACTGGACATGGGGCAGGTAGAAAAAGAAAAGAGGGGTAGTCATGCAAAGCAAGGTTTTAGTAGGCCACTAAGGTGAACAGCCTTTACGACGCGGCTGTTACACCGCCGTGCCGTTACAACGCGGTCTTTTCAACGCAAGTCGTTACCACGACTTGCGCTGGAGGGCGCTGCAGGACAAGGAATTTTTTAATTTACTATCCAACACCTTCCCTACTGTACGTAGGCTGGTGTTGGAATAGTAAATTAAAAAATTCCAAAGTCCGCACCCCCTCCAACGCAAATCGTGGTAACGACTTGCTTTGAAAAAACCGCGTTGTAACGGCACGCGTTGAAACAGTACGCGTCGTAATGCCGTACATCCGGCAACTAAGACCAAACAGCTCATCCTATCATCGCAACTTTCCTGCATAAGTATCTGAAGCATAACCTGATATCCAGCTATTAAGTGATGAGCCTAGAATCAGAGGATGGGGATCCGACCCTGGGACTCGAACCCGGGCACCCAGCTTCAAAGTCAGCAGTTGTGACTGTAAGACCATACCATTGATGGTACAGCGATACAAATTCCCACATTCAATTGCTACCACACATGCTTTTTATTAGGAGCACGTAATTCATTTGAGCCTGAAGCGCCAATGTTGCGAGGGGATCTCATACACCCTGCCTCAATTGGAAGTCCCACATTGAATGCCCTGCAGCCTCCTAAAAGCCCACAAATAATGTGATCCAACATATCTGCCAAAGTTTCGGATTGCTTATGTGTGACGTTTTCTGAATTTCAGTGCAATTATGAGTGACATTTCAATGACTATGAGTGACACTTTCTCGCGAGCAAAATCAAGCAATGAAGATGAGGGAAACATAGAAATTTCAGAAATTGCAGCCATTTAAGCAACAAGATACTCTAAGATCATCTTAAAATTGATGTAATGCACCAGGAATGGAAGAGCTTGACATCAGGGTTTTAAGTGGGATGAAAAACTTGATTTTGCAATGAAATAGGTCTCGCTTTTGCCAGAGTTTAAATTATTTGGCATTGTAAATGACGATGCCTTTTATTTATCTGTTTTGCTAATTAACGCACACAAAAAAATAATTACAATGCCAATAGCTCAAACTCTTGGCAATGTGAGACCTTTTCAAAGAAGCGGACGCACTTGCCCGGGCTCCTCGGAAAGGGAAAGTATGCATGGCGCGCTAATGTTGCAGGAAAGCATGTTGTGACTGCAGTAGGAGAAACTCATTGAAGAAAATAGTGCTTAAATCTCCCACAAATTACTTCACCTTTTCTTTAAACTAAGTATCAGACTGATTTATAGTGTGAGTGGAGGACATTAGGTCAATACCTGGGGAGAATGTTCCAACCAGGTTACAATTATGAAAATTGGGTGACAGAGTGTTCTCTGCCATTGTTAATGTGTGAATGAATCACTCTGGAGAAGAAGGGCTAGTCCTCTAATGGAAATTCTGCCAATGCCCATCACTGATGAGTCTCCGTTATCTGATGTGGGGAACTGAAAAGCACCCACAGGGTGGGGTACATAGTAGTGATCACATAATTGCCCAACCTAACATCCTGACTTTGTTAAAGCATTTAAGGACACTACTGACCCTTCCCTGAAAGTCTGAAAATAATTTCCTATGTAAGGTTTTCACAGGATTAACTGGGCTACCATGTTGAAGGAATTAACTCTGAAAAGACTAAACTGTTGGGGAAGTTGGAGGATTCTCCTACAGTACTACGTCCACCCCAGGTAAACAGTAAATAGAACTAGTGCAACACTATGTGTGAGAACTATGCTTGTTTGTGCGGATTCTCCTTGACTGCCCACCACTAAAGTAGGCCAGATGTCTTTTTCATTCATCTTTATTAGGCATCATTATGCCTAGCAACACACATAAAAACAACATTTGCAACCATTTTGGGGAAAAAATACTTTGAATAATTCGCAGCTCTCCATGGGGTGGAATTCTATGAGCTTACTCCAAATTAAAACCTTTCTGCGAAGATTCGAAGAACAAGCTGGGAGAGTTTCTTGACTGGTCGCAGTGACGGATAGAGGATTAACCCTTCCACGTAGCCGTGTTCACGACAAGAGTGGTACAAACTACAGAGGCTTAGCACTGTTAAAGACTTAAAATGTAAAGCTACTTGTTGAAAGCAGGCATCTCACGTTCTCTGAAACACAAACGGCAACCCTAAACATCAAGAACGATATAGTATGGTAAAAATCACAGCACTTGCATACATATGGAGTAGTTTCTGTAGTGAAAGAAAGACACACCCCGAGTTTCTGTGGTTCAGTCTACCATCTGCATCTGCAACAAAAACTGTTACTTTATGAAGCAGGCATGTCCCTGAACACAAAAAAGGGCAACGTGTAAGCGCAGCATGGTGACAGAAAATGTATGAAATAAATGGCACTGTTCCATTCAGTAGGCAAACAGTATTGCTCCAACGTTCCCATTCCCGACCTCGAGGAACAAACTAAATATGCTAACTACATGATCTCAAGAGACACTGCAAAAACCTACATTTTGTCGCTTCTGTGAATTCAGAACAAGAAACGTGTAGTAGGACAGTGTCATTGCAGTCTCATTCGTTCCAAGAATCTGGCTGCCCTTCCTTCTTTTTATGGCACTCTAAAAGTGTTGTGAAAACACATTTCAAAACCTCAAATGTGTGACAGTTTCTGCTTGCAGGTCCGTTACTTTATGAAGCAAACGTGTCAGTAAACACAACCAAGCATTCGCAATGCAATAGGTCTCGCATTTGTGAGAGTTTGAGCTATTGGAATTAAAAATTACAATACCTTTTATGTATGTGTTTTAAAAACTTGCAAGCGGTCATAAACACGCACTTTTCTAATTATAGTCGTTGCTTACGAGAACCAAGGCTGGCAGTAACTGCACCTCGTTTACTGCCAGACTTGCTTGTCATAAGAAAGGATTACAAGTACAAAGTGCTTATTTACGCACCGCTTTCAGGTTTTCAAAACACATAATTAAAAGGTATTGTTATTTACAATGCCAATAGCTCAAACTCTCGCAATTGCGAGATCTATTGCATTGCAAATGCTTGTTTTTGTGGGGAGATGCAAACCTTATATCAGTGACTGCCAACAAAGAATCAAGGGCACCTGGTGCAGGTTGAGGGGTGACAAATTTCCGGTTCACTGCTATAATCCATTCTTGAGCATTAGAAGGCGGTCAAAGGAAAATGAGAAAGTTTAATGGCTGTGCCCTCCACATGTCAACTATAGACAACTGCACCCACAGCCTACACATTTTTGTATGAATCTAGTAGAAGTATCACAATAATCTGTTGTGCAAATAGCCATCTACGCTGTCAGTTGCTCCAATCTTTTGATACTAAAGTATATGAGACTCCTTCCCACTCCTAGTAAGTATCCAGTAGTACTGCCATCAAGAGCTCCAACAGGAATGACATTGATCATTCACCCACCTGAAGCATAAAACCATCACCTTATCATCTCACTGGTGTCCCTTTCAACGTTCAGGATTATTCATAAAAGCTTCATTAATACTATTTTTTTTTTAGTTTAAAACAAAGTTTATTGAGCAAAAAGAGATGTCAATACAATAAAACAAGTGATATTAAAAAAGAAGCAAAACAAGTCAAAGAAATATTGCATAAATATCAAAACAAAATAAAATACATTGAATATGAAAATCAGGTGAGAGCTTACATTGGAAAAGAAAAAAGGAAAATAGTAGTGGAATCTGGCAAATATGAAAATAATTAGGAACTATAAGGTCAATCAAGGAGGTTTGGGGACTTCTTGCTGAGTAGGCGACAAATGAAATGAAGCTTTAGCAGAAGCATCAAGGTATACTGTTATAGGGAGCCATTGAATGGTGCGCTTCATTGCCATATGAGGAGGAAAAACAAAAGCAGTATCCAGCCTATGGTTATGGCAAACATTATACCACCACGCTTTAATTGAGATATTCGTGAAATCTTTCCAGTTAGCAGTGATTTGTTGGAATGCGACTGCTATTAGTAAATCAATAATTCGTACATCAAAAGTAACATGGTCCCAACATGGGGAGAGACTACCAAGAAAAATGTGGATAGAAGTAAAAGGGATTTGGGTGTGAAAGATGTCATTAATTTGGGTCCAAATTCGCTTCCAGAAGTCATGAATGATTGTGCAGGAGAAAAGCATGTGAAATAAAGTAGCAGTGGGAGTGGAGCAGGACCAACAGAGGTCAGGAACAGAGGAAAATCTGTTGTAAAGTAAATGTGGTGTAAAAAGGAGCCTGTTATAAATGAAAAATAGAGTTTGGGTTAAAGTGGCGGATCTGGAGGATTTGCAAATTTTAACCCATAGCTTATCCCATAATGAAGTAGGCCAGGAAGTGTCAAAGTCACATTCCCATTGCTCTTCCACTTTAGACTTTAGGCGAGGCAGAGGAGTGGAGCGAAGGTATGCATAAATAAGGGAAGCCTTGGAATGGACAGCCAGAAAAGAGTAAAGTTGTGAAGCAGGTGTAGAAGACGAAGAGAGATTGGGAGAATGCAGAATCTGGGTATAAGTGGGCATGATTGCTTCCTTTAGTATGAGATAGTTACGGGCAAAGGAAGCAGGTAAATCAAAAGAGAGGCGCAACAAGGGAAAAGATAAAAAGGTGAATTGAGAGAAGAGTTGGGAAACCCAAATTAAACCCTTTTGCCGCCAAGATTTCCAGTAGAAAGGTTTGCTATTGATAAGGATATTTTTATTGTGCCAGATAGTAGAGGATAAGAAATCAGCAACAGAGGAAGGGGGAGTTGGGGAGGAGGCTAAGAGTATCTTAGCTGTGAATTTATGTATGGGTATGGATGGTAACTGCGGTTTGCGGGAGAAAGATAGAAATTCAGCAAAAGTAAAAGGAGAAAGAGAGAGACGTTCTACAGTAACCCAAAGAGGACAAGGTTCAGCAGAGTCTCGCAACCAGAAGGAAGCCTGGCGTAAAAGAAAAGCCTTGTGATAGGTCGGAAAATCAGGAAAATTGACACCTCCTTCAGATTTAGGATGTGTCAACCTGAGAATAGACATTCGGGTTTTTTTGCCCGACCATAAAAAAGGAGTAAGAATAGAGTTAATCTTCCTAAAGAACTTCATGGGAATAGAAACAGGAATATTGGAAATGGTGTACAAAACAATGGGAGACAGCATCATTTTAATAGTATCAAGGCGTCCCCACCAGGAAAGATAGAGTGGGTGCCATTTGGTAGTGAGATCAATCAACTTCTGGATACATTTGTTGAGGCAAAGTGAAACCATGTCCGTGATGGAGGGAGTGACGTGCAAACCTAAATATTTGATATGAGAAGAGCTCCAGGTGAAATTAGAATCAGCAAAATCTAGTTTGAAGGTATATTTGGTGAGGGGTAGAATTTCACATTTATCATTGTTCAACTTATATCCAGAAATCAGTGAGTACTCATGAACTTCAGAAAGTAAGGAGGGGATAGAAACAGTGGGATTAGAGATAAAAAGCAAAATATCATCGGCGTAAGCAGCAAGCTTGATGTGAGAATGTGATGTCTGAAAGCCATGAATGTCAGGGTTTTGTCTAAGTTTGGAAAGGAAAGGTTCCAAAGCTAAATTAAAGAGAAAAGGGGACAGAGGGCAACCTTGCCGAATGCCTCTGCCCAAGTTAAAAAAGGAGGAGACCAGACCATTTGCACAAACCGCTGCTCTAGGATTGGAATAAAGAAAGGAAATTAGGGACATAAATTTGGGACCAAAACTAAACCATTTAAGGGCAGAGAAAAGATAGGTCCATTCTACCCTATCGAACGCTTTCTCTGCGTCCAGGGCAATAGCTGCCAGGGAGTCTGGAAAGCGTGAGGATTTGGACAAAACATTAAAAAGAAGCCTGGTGTTATCAGTAATGAAACGGCCTTTAACAAAACCAGATTGCTCGGGGCCAAGCAGTTCAAGTAAAAGGGAGTCCAATCGGGCTGCAAGAGACTTGGCATAAATCTTATAGTCAATGTTGACAAGGGAAATTGGTCTATAATTTTTACAATATCGAGAATCTTTTCCTTCTTTATGAATAATACAAATGTGAGCATCAGCAAAGGTACCTGAAGAGCCACCCAGGGTAACAAAGGAATCGATAAGAGAGCGTAACTTGGGAATTAGCAATTTGGAGAAATGAAGATAAAACTCAACAGTAAAACCGTCAGGTCCCGGAGCTTTATCTTTTTTGAGGGAATTGAGAGCAAAAAGTAACTCCTGCTGGGAAACATCCACTTCCAAAGAGGTTAAGTCAATGGGGAAATGGTCTGGTTGACGAATGGTAGAGAAAAAGTCAGAAAGGGATTGAGAAATAGGATGAGTTTCAGAGGAATAGAGGGTTGAATAGAAATGAGAGAATTCATGAAGAATATCAGTGTCTTTATGTCGAGGAACATCATTTGCATCAAATATAGATTCAATATTGAGCTTATTATGCTTAATTTTCAAATAATTAGCTAGAATTTCCCCTGCTTTATTTTTCCCACCATAAAATTTTGAGCTAGATTTGAATAAGTAAAGAGAGGCATCCTCTGTAGATTTCTTGTTAAATTTCAATTTAGCATCAATAAGCGCTGTCAAACTTTCCTTTGAGTGAGAAGTATAGTAGGAGTGCTCCAAACACTTAATCCTGCGGAGCAGGTCATTAGTATGTTTACGTGCATCCTTCCGTTTTGCAGATACAAAACGATTGATTAAATCCCTAGCCGTGGTTTTGAAAGCATCCCAAATTGTATGGGTAGGAAGAGAAGGAGTATCATTGAAGGTAAAATATTCATTAAATAAGTCGGTAAAAGAGGTGGTAAAATAGGGATCTAAAAGTAGGGAGTTATTGAAACGCCATCTCTTTGGTCCAGTGGCTTTGGGTAGGATATCAATATTAATATGGACAGGAGCATGATCAGATAATAGAAAAGGACCAATTTCTGCATGAGTAAGGGATTGCGCAAGATGGTGGGATACAAAGATATAATCAATACGTGATTGGGAGTGATGGGAGGGAGAATAGAAGGTAAACTCTTTGGTAGTTGGGTGGCATAAACGCCAGGCATCAATAAGTTTATGCTGTGAAATAGCATGAGTGAAGAGTTTATGGGGCTTGTTTGGGATAAACGAGGTCTTGGAATTTCTTTCTAGGAAAGGGTCGAGAGGTTGGTTACAATCCCCCGCTAAAATGAAATGATCATCTACGAGACGAGTGATGCGAGTAGCCATCTCATGCCAAAAATTCGGGTGATCACCCGTGGGGGCATAAATATTAAGAAGGGAGAGTGGAACACCCCTTAAGGAAAGCTTGACAAATGACCATCTACCATCAGAGTCCGAGTCAGTATCTAAAATGGAATATGTTAGAGACTTACGAATAAGAATAGCGACACCATTCCGCTTACCATCCCCAGGAGCAAAATGTACATCTCCCACCCAACCTCTTCTAAGCTTAGCAGATTCTGCTTCAGTTAAATGAGTCTCTTGTAGAAAGGCAAAATCTACATTCAATTTAGCAAGGTGAGAAAGGATACGTTGTCTCTTAATGGGGGAATTAAGACCTTTAACGTTCCATGAAACAATACGTACTGACATTAAAGAGACAGAAAAGAGAAGAAACCACTACAATGAGAGCGAACATCATGAGTATGAAAAATACATGAAGAGAAAAGAAGAAAAAGCAAAGAAGATGATAAAGTAGAAAATATATGAGCAAAAAGAAATTGAAAATGGAAGAGAAAAAGTGACATCTCGAAAAATAGAACAAGAAGAAAGGGTAAAAGGGAAAAGGAATTAATGATAGGATCGGAAGTGAATATGTCAATAAGGGAAGGAAATGTACTTACAGGTAGGGAAGGTAAAGGAACACAAGCTGGAAGGGGAACCAAACCTATAAGACGGGGGGGGGGGTAGAGCCAACTGGAGGAGACAAGACGGTCAGGGCTTGCGAACCGACCGGCTGGGGAAACACGAAACATAATGTATAATCTGTAAAAAGAAGAGGAAAGCGTTAGAGGAAGATAACAACAATAAAAAAAAAAACAGATAAACTACGCGAAGGACATATCAATAAAGGCAGTATACGTAAATGGGGGAGAATAAACAATGGGCATTATAAAAACAAGAGCAACAGGAAAAAAGGTAGCAAAAACACGAAGCAGAAGTAACTGTAATAGAAGTAAAAAACCTGTAATAAAAGTAATAAGAGTAATAAACCTATGCATGAACGTATGCATAGAGCGCTAGACTATAAGTGAGAAATGACATTAGCCACAAAGGTCAAGGAGGGAATGCAGAAAAGGGACCAGAAGTATCCATGTTAGCTGCTTGACAGGAATTCAGGAAACTCTGGAGTCGTATAGGATCCTCGTAGGTCGTCGTCTTGTTGTTGTATGTGACCCTAAAGAGACAAGGATGGAAAAGTCCATAGCGAGCACCAATGGATCGAAGTGCAGGTCTCATGTCCAAAAAGGCTTTGCGGCGATTGGCCGTAGCTCTAGCATAATCCTGTGCAAAAAACAAGGATGATCCAGACCATGTGAGGCGAGGAGAGGCTCTAGCTGCTGAAAGGACCTTAAGAAGATCGGTGTATTGTAGGAAATACATGATGACACCTCTAGGCTTCACCGAAGGAGAAGCAGATGAAGGGGCTCGACCGAGCCTGTGAGCCCTTTGTATATTGAGCATGGTATCTTCCGGAAGATGTAGAAGTTTAGAAAGAAAGGACTTGAAGAAAGCGATAGGGTCACTCCCCTCAAAACCCTCCGCAAGGCCGTAGATTCGTAGATTATTGCGCCTATTTCTGTTCTCAAGGTCTTCCACCTGCTTTTGAAGAGAAGAGATCTGGGAATGCATATGCGCAGTCTTAGCGGAGGATTCCTGAAGAGAAGATACACTGTGTTCCACAGAGGCAACCCGTGCCTCCATTTGAGTCCAGTTGTCGGTGAGGACCTGTAGTTTAGCATTGGTCTCTTCCATAAAAGGGCGGAGCGCCCTTATCTCTTCCAACAACAAGTCAATAGAAGCAGAAGGAGTAGAAACAGAGGCAGACGGCGAGGGGGGATCCTTTTTCAGTCGCTTAACTGTGTTCTTCCCGTTAGATTGAGGTAGGGGATCCATGGCCGGTTTCGACATGAGCGCAGGAGGTTCTTGAGAGGCTTCTAGTTGGGCCAAAGCTGAGAAGACCGTTGAATTTTTGATATAAGTGTGCTTCGAGGTTTTGTTGGCGCAAGCCGTTGTAAGTTTGCCCATCAGGATTGCAATATTCCCAGAAGCACAGGCAGGTGGTGAGCAATAAAAGAGAGAAAAGACCTCTTAATTGCCAGAAGCAGCAGTCACCATTGCGAGAGAAAAGTGAAGAACAACAGCAGTGACGAGTTGAAAGATTGAAGTCACTTTTCATATAGTTGGAAAAATAGCATAAGCAAGAACCAGAAACAAGGACAGCTTAGTCCGAAAAATGAAGGAGCCATCCGCAACAGGGGACAGTCTCCTGTCCGGTATAGTCAGGTAAATGCATAGAACATACTGTGCTGAGAAAAAGCATAAATAATTGGCTGCCAGTGAAAAGGATATCGAAACAAAAACCAGCCAGCAGGGTCCCAAAAACAGCTGTAGAGCGCAGAAGAGGCAAATTAGGCGGTATAGCGCAGGTAAATCTGGACTAAAGGAGCCAGAAAATACCAGGACAACAAAATGGCCGCTTATGTGGAGATGAAGAAAAAGAGAAACGAATGCCTCTTGGAAATAACAATGAGGGGCTGTTCCAACCAAAAAGAGTCATTAAACATGCACATGGGACCCACCATGAGGGAGAAGAATGATTCCTGGCATGGCAGAGTATTTGGTGAAAGCGTCGGCAGGATGTCTGTGAGAAGCGTTACACGGAGGAACGGTACAAAATGGCGGCCGCGGCCGTCATGGAGCCGCGCCTCGAACAACGTTGGTCGGAAAAAGGTCGCAAACGACCAAAGAAGCTCACTCAGCGGGTCGCATCTTGCTCCAGGTACCTTCCGACGATAGAAACCTCCTCTTGTTTTGATGCAAGCTAACGCGGTCCGGTTGTTTTCCCCAGCCGCTGCGGAGCGCTTACGCCGGCAGCGCCATCTCCCACGGGCTCTAAGCCACGCCCCGCTTCATTAATACTATAACCTGGCACTTTATTACAACTTGAATTAAACAAAGACCTTATTCCACAAAACACATTAGGCTGTTTCAAGGAACTTTATCCCGATTTGATGGGCAAATAAAACAAAAGTCTTCTAGAAAAAAATGCCTAAGTTTACACTTTTTTCTTAACCCACCACAAACAAGTTGGCAAAGCCAATAGGTCTACCTTTTCCTCCAGAAAGTTGGTGCTGTCAATGCTCATTTTGAGATGGTTTTTGCAGACTGTATTGCAGGGTAAACTGCTTGGCACCTCAATCAAACAAATCACAGCCCCCTGCACAAGGAGCTATTTTGTAAGTGTGCTCCTTGTGAAAGGGAAAAATATTGTCACTTACAGTGAAGGTGGCTCCATCATCCCATGATGTGGTGGGTAAAACAAAAATGTGAATGACAATAATAGACCAATGATGAAAACCGTTGACTGCAATACATATACCTTTAGTAACATTGTAATGTCTTTGACACCAGTCCTACCGAAAAGTATTTCATTTAAGTGACCTGATACAGTTGTGCACATTTATAATGCGCCATTTGACTGTTGTACTGGAGCAGGCACGACTCACAGTCTCTGTGTTTTAAACTCTAACTCTGATTGCATACAAAGATAAGGAAGGATTCCACTGCGCAGGTGGGAGAACCAGTCTGCTATGTTTGAAGAAGTAATACCGATAGTGCACTACGACTGCTTTCCAATGGAGCAACCATTCATAAGACAATAAACCAGTCCCGGGCTTTAGTTTTCTAGAGGACTTTGTTTTACATTTAATGTTAGGATGATAAAGGGCCTTCAAGTCCCAGCATGCAGAGCCAGGCGTGGATTGATCGGTCACATGCACGGCTAATCTTACTAATGTAGTACTGAAAATCCCGAACTCATGTAACAATTCTAGACTCGAGAATAAAACTCCGTCGTATCGTGACGAATTTGGTGTCAAAAGACCGAGAATGACGAGTACATTATGCACAAGCATTTTCGTCGCATTCGAGTGATGACTTCACCTCGAAATCGTCACTTGTACCTTGAACCCTTGGCTTCCATTTTGTATTTTGCAGCCATTTTGTGTGTTGCCCTTCACATAGGCTTAATTCAATATCAAAAGGACACGTACTCCTTGATTGGCTTCCCCGTGACCTGGGCAGGTTGAAACCATCGCCCAAGGCTCAACTCGTTTGGTCAGTTCCTCTCCCAGTGGCCGGTCGAGATAGCATCTAGGCGCAACCGGCCATAAAACCCTTTCATCACACACACACCCTGCCGAATCTTGCCCACACCTGGCCCCACTCTTTTTCTGTGACTTGTTTTATGATGGGGACGTGCTCGTTTTATTGGGAGAACACCGATATCTGATGGAAATGCCGGACCTTGCCGGGCAATTCATTATGGATTGGACAACCGAAATGTGAGCTTGTCATCATAACTCTGTTACTTATTTGTGTTCGAAATATGTGAATAGTATCCTGAAAATCTAGGAATGTTTGCCTGAAGCTTATTATTTTGCATAAAAAGAGAAGCCTGACTTCGTGAATTGCGGCAGTCTCCTGAGAACATACTTCCTGTGTGTTGTACTTCTAGGACGCTTGTTACCTTGGTTGCAGCCAATAAAATCGATCTTTGACTTCACCTAGAAGACTCTGAGTTTCTGTGGTCTGAATCAGGAAGAACTCGAGGTCTTTGGGTGTACCCTGGCACCGCTGGGTTACCGGATCAGCACCGGTTCTGAAAAACCCAGTACCTCAGTTTGCGCCCAACGTTTGGGGTGATTCCAGCGGTACCGGTCCAGCCAGAGGTTCGTGAGGAGCTTCGTGTGGAAATTCCGGAGGATGGCCAACCACTTCAACGACCCCTGCATGTCGACGTGGTCCGAAGGTCTTTACTGCGAGGCTCCCCGCTTCCCGACGGCTACGAAGGACTGCTGCCCTGGCTATCGCCCTGATTTGGACCCTTGAAGTTTGGTAGAGCGAAACACTAAGACGAGTCTTCTAAGTGACGTCATCGATATTTCAGTTAAGTATAAGTGGAGTGCCTCCCAGTCCTTAGTTGGTTCTTAGTTTTGGATATCTTTGGGATTACATTTGGAACTTGCAAGTGCCAAAACCGAAGGACTCGTGTATTCACGAGAAATATCGTAATCGATAATCCTTTGAATTTGGAACTAGACTAGAGAGCGAAGATGCCTGGTCTTAGACTTAGAAACATGTTTTGTCTTGGTTGTAATAATAGGGACTCCCGATTGGAGGACTCGTGTCCGGTTCCTCCGGTTGGAACTCCAACTTATGAATTGTATGTGAAACATGGAGTAGGTCCCATCACATATAATGAAGTGTGGATTAAATACACCAGAAACGATGGTGTTTTAAAATGGCTCCAACACGGTAGTTTTGACACTGAAATCCTGGATAATCTTGAGGTCAAACTGTTCAAGAAGAAAGCCCGGCCGGCGATGTTTGACTCTTTCCCCCTATGGCGTAAGGAAGCCAAACAAAAGGAAATTAAATTAGCCAAGAAAAATAAGAGAGAAGGGGCTACTTCAATAATGCGAGCTGCTATGCAGTATAAAGACAATGAAGAGGAACAGATGAGTGAGCAGTTGCACAGGCGACGTAAAATGGCGATAGATAAATGCTATCCAGTTTTGCCGACTCCTAAGCAAGATGCAGCAAAAGAGTTGGGAAAAGATCCGTTAATATCGCATTTGTTAAGTTCGCCACCCCCCTATGCACAAAATGCTACGGCACCTCCGCAACATATAATTGCATTGCCTCCTGCTCCTCTACAGCACCCACCAGCTACTCTTCAGCTGGCTCATACTCCTCTGGTGCAGCCTCCTCAAGGCTCACCGATCACATCTGCTCCGCCTATGCCTCCTACGACTTTGCCTAGTATACCTTCTACTTCTCCTAATGCTCCTTCTGCTATTTCTGCTCCTACCTTATCTCAGCCTATTTTTCCGCCCGTTCTTCCGTCAGTTTCTCCTTCCATTCGACAAAGAATGGCCAACACTGTTACTAATATTTTCTCACCTTTTCTTGGGTCGCCTAACACGACCCCTAACACAGAACAAAGACAGTTGCGAAGTCAACTGCCTGACTATCAAGAGAGAGATTTACTGAATCGTTTAGCATGAAAATGGGTTAAGGACACTGTAAGATATGATGTTGATTCTGTCATGGATTTCTTCCGTCAATGGGAAGCATCGAAGCAAAGATACGTTTTTGAACAAATTTGTGTTTTTCTCTGTGAAGATTTGGAAGACAATGATCAGGAATGCAACCCGCCTGAATTATGTCGTGCGCGGTTCGATTTTGCAGAGGGTATGATTGTAGGTCCCGATGTCAAGAAAGCGGTTGAAATATTGTTGTCGTATCGGAGTAAGGGAAGCACTTCTGGGTCACTATCTGAGCATGATACAACCAGTAGGAAAAGATCGCGACAGTACCCCATGAGAGAAGTCCCCCCACAGTGGAGGGAAGGTGACGCAAATGCTAATCCACCTATTCAGCCTCATTTTCAGCGAGTATGGGTACATGCGCCATGGAAACGAGCTGAAGTTTTGGCCCTTAAACAGACATTGCCAGATCCGCGTAAAAATCCCGCAGGATATTACAAAGAGTTGTCACAAACTGTTGGTTCATGTATTAGGAATTTAGCCGACATAGACATGCTATTTGGGAACGTTGTTCCACAGCCTTTATGGGGAAAAATTAGACATACAGATCATGATCAGGAGTTAGGTGACTCATCGGCTAATATCGTTGCTGCCGATGCCCTACAAACTGGTGGTGCTAAACCCGAGCCTTTAGTAGCAGAACTCCCTGGTAGGATAATTGAGTACATGAAAACAATAATGCCTGCGATACGTGTAAACTGGGACAAATTGTCTGCGTGTAAGCAGAAGAAAGACGAAACGGTGTCTGACTTTTTCACCAGGTTTGAAGAAACGTTTGTTGACCACAGTGGTCAAGATATGAGCACGGAAGGTGGTCAGCGATTGTTCGTCGATAAATTTGTGCACAATTTACTCCCAGAATTGTGTAAAAAGTTAAAAGATTCAGAGAGTTCTTGGGCTGTCTCTTCTTCAGCACAGATATTGGCCACTGCCCAATATTACGAAAATCGAGACAAAGACGAGAAAGATAGAACAGACAAGAAAACTAAAGAATTAAAAACGAAGGTTTTGTTACAGCAAGCCTATCCGCCACGCGGTGGTGGTAATGGTCAGAACAACTTTCAGAATAATTATCAGCAGCCTCAACAGTATCAGAGAAACTCACAGAGAGCCGATTATAATCAGCCACGTGTCCAAGTAGGTCCCAACCAGTGTTCATATTGCAAGGTAGAAGGTCATTTTAAGAATAATTGTCCTATTCTGTTACAGCGTGCAAATGGTGGTTCAAACACAAGAGGTAGAGGTGTTCAGCAAGCCTCTAGAGGTAGAGGACGTGGAAACGTCCCCCAGAACACGCAGTCTTTTCCACCACAAAGTTCTATGAATACGTTTGATCAGCAGAATAACACATCTGGTAGGACAGCTCAGTACTATGCTGACGATTATTATACAGAAGGTGAAAATTGGGAAAGTAACGATTGCTAGGACAGCCATGGACAAAGAGAGGGAGTTGTTTCAGTTCCAGTAGATCAGAGTGGACCATACGTTGAGGTAATTACATCAGGTGTGTCAGAACCTTTTCTGTTGGATACTGGTGCTACTAAGAGTTCTATTATGCATTCCAAACTCCCTGGCGCACCTTTGTCTGGCGAAACAAATGTTTCTGTAGGTTTTTCTGGCGCCCCAGTTAGAAATTCGATTTCTGACCCTTTGTCTCTGTCTGTTGGTCCCTGTGAATTAGAAGCACCCCTTATTCTGACAACAGGTTGTGGTGAAAATTTGTTGGGATTAGATCTGTTAAAGAGATTGTATGCGACTTTGTACTGTTCTCCTTCAGGAGTACAACTTACTTTAGGTAATAAAGTGGTTTCCTCCATGTATTTGCCGAGGGAGAAAATTCCAACAGAATTGTCATCTCTTCCAGACATCCTTTGGGCTACTGGTCCTAATGATGTGGGTCTCTTGGAAATTCCACCATATGTTGTAACATTGAAAGCCAATGTTAAAATGCCACGAATTCCCCAATACCGAATTTCTAGTGAGGCGTTGCTAGCGATCATTTACGATCTAATTGAAAAAGATGTCATTGAAGAGACAAGAGGCAACATTTGCAATAGTCCTGTTCTGCCGGTTTTGAAGCGAACTGACCCTTCTCAGCCACCTGTGTACAGATTCGTGATTGATCTGAGAGAGGTCAATAAAATAGTCGTGCCACAGTTTCCAGTTGTCCCCGACATTACTGCCCTACTGACTATGATTCCAGCTTCTGCAACGTGGTTTTCAGTGATTGATGTGAAGAATGCTTTCTTCAGCATCCCCATTGCTGAGGAGAGCAGGGATATTTTTGGCTTCACTTTAGGAGGACAAAGCTTCCGCTTTAAACGTGCTGCCCAAGGCTACTGTGAAAGTCCATCAATATACAGTCAAGCTCTAAAGACACAGCTTGATACGATTGTTTTACCTGATGGTGCCACTCTCGTACAGTACGTAGATGATTTACTTATTGCTGCAGATACTGAGGAAATATGTAGGAAAGCCACATTGTCATTGTTGCATCATCTGTGTGATTTGCATCACAAGGTGTCACTTTCCAAACTACAATACTGTCGACAGGAAGTGACCTACTGAGGTCATCTCTTGTCGAAAGAGGGAAGGAAATTTACCCCAGAGAGAATTCAGGCAATAGCGAAATTGAGTGTGCCAAGAACACAGAGAGAAGTGCGTGCTTTCTTGGGTATTACATTACATATAATGGGGTAACCCTGTAACCCTCAGAACCTGGGTGGGTAATGAATAAAATAATAATGGTTCTGTCGGACCGAAATACACGTTTTAGTATTTCAATGATTATTTGCTTACTTCATTCCTAACCAGGATACAAAGATAAATGTATTTATACACATATACACAACCACACTGACCACAAAGTAAACAAGCATTAGCATAGCCAATAGGTCTCGTGCCTGGGACCTTATAAGTGTTTAGCAACGCAACAGTTGATGTTGTTGAACCAGGGATATTGTGCTGCATAACTAAATACTTATAAGGTCCCAAATGCGAGACCTATTGGCCAAGCCAATGCTTGTTCCTCTTGGCTTTTATATTGACACTGGATTTGTTTGTACAATTTATTGTAAAGCTAAAGCTGGTGCGTATGACTAGCTCGCACACAAAGTGTAAATAACCTGAGTGTATTTCACACGTTGATTTATTTCGAATTTATTGAAGACTAAGAAAAAAGCTGACGCTCATCTATCAAGCACTGGCGTTGCCAATAGGTCTCGCAGTAGGAAAGTTGGAGCTATTACAATTGCAAATAACAATGCCTTTTATTTTTGTTTTCATTTTAAAAACATAAAGGGCTTTGTCATTTACAAAACCAATAGCTCCAACTTTCCTACTGCGAGACCTATTGTGCACTGCACAGTGTGGATGTGAGTGGCGTTGCATGTGTGAGTGGCGTTGCGTGTGTGAGTGGCGTTTCGTGTGTGAGTGGCGTTGCGCGAGTGGCGTTGCGTTGCGTGAGTGGCGTTGCGTTGCGTGAGTGGCGTTGCGTTGCGTGAGTGGCGTTGCGTTGCGTGAGTGGCGTTGCGTTGCGAGAGTGGCGTTGCGTGAGTGGCGTTGCGTTGCGTGAGTGGCGTTGCGTTGCGTGAGTGGCGTTGCGTTGCGTGAGTGGCATTGCGTGAGTGGCGTTGCATTGCGTGAGTGGCATTGCGTGTGTGGCGTTGCGTGTGTGGCATTGCGTGAGTGGCGTTGCGTGAGTGGTATTGCATGAGTGGCGTTGCGTGAGTGGCGTGGCGTGAGTGGCGTTGCGTTGCGTGAGTGGCGTTGCGTTGCGTGAGTGGCGTTGCGTTGCGTGTGTGGCGTTGCGTGAGTGGCGTTGCGTGAGTGGCGTTGCGTTGCGTGAGTGGCGTTGCGTTGCGTGAGTGGCGTTGCGTGAGTGGCGTTGCGTGAGTGGTGTTGCATGATTGGCGTTGCGTTGCGTGAGTGGCGTTGCATTGCGTGAGTGGCGTTGCGTTGCGTGAGTGGCATTACGTTGCGTGAGTGGCGTTGCATGTGTGAGTGGCGTTGCATGTGTGAGTGGCGTTGCGTGTGTGAGTGGCGTTGCGTGTGTGAGTGGCGTTGCGTGTGTGAGTGGCGTTGCGTGTGTGAGTGGCGTTGCGTGTGAGTGGCGTTGCGTGTGTGAGTGGCGTTGCGTGTGTGAGTGGCGTTGCGTGTGTGAGTGGCGTTGCGTGGGTGAGTGGCATTGCGTGTGTGAGTGGCGTTGCGTGTGTGAGTGGCGTTGCGTGTGAGTGGCGTTGCGTGTGTGAGTGGTGTTGTGTGTGTGAGTGGCGTTGCGTGGATGAGTGGCGTTGCGTCGATGAGTGGGGTTGCGTGGATGAGTGGGGTTGCGTGGATGAGTTGCGTTGCGTGTGTGAGTGGTGTTGTTTGGGTGAGTGGCGTTGCGTGGGTGAGTGTGGTGTTGCGTGGATGATAGCGGGCTTGCGTGGGTGTGAGTGGCGTTGCGTGTCTGTAAGTGTTGCTGTGTGGGTGAAAGTGGCACAGAGCCTTTGATGTGGCCACTTACTGATTAGCATTATTAAAATCTGCATGAAAATGTATTTTATTATTACTATTTATTCTTTGCCAAGCACTCATCACTGCTCTGGGCAGCAGTCAAAGTGCATAAATAAAAGTAAGTGAACTCTGATCCTGGGGGATTTTGGTAGATGTTTACGTACAGACATACACACTACAACGCACATACCTTAAATGGAAAATATAAATGCAACTTACCTTTATCTGTCGGGAAAAAAATTGGGTAGGAAAACTAGTTTGGTT
The DNA here is from genome assembly GCF_964261635.1 of Lissotriton helveticus. Classification (NCBI taxonomy): domain Eukaryota; kingdom Metazoa; phylum Chordata; class Amphibia; order Caudata; family Salamandridae; genus Lissotriton; species Lissotriton helveticus. The sequence goes on from NC_136068.1 coordinate 1,850,849,691, forward strand.
AATGCAATCACTTTAGGCCCCTGCATGCTACAAGCGGGGACGCATTTTTAGTTTGAAGAATGTGATAAGCTGAAGGAGGAGGGGGTGCGAGGGATTCGGGAACACGGCCTGGGGGAAGCTGGCTGGGGAGGGGGAGGAGAAATGCAAGGAAGTTAGGGGAGGAGAAGCCGAGAAGCCGCAGAGCGCACGCTGGGCGAAGCCCTTTGATGTGCTCTGCGGCAAATGGAGGGAGGCTGATGCGCGTTCATGTTTGAACACGTGGTTCACATGAACTGCATGAAAACGCCAGCATTAAGCTGGTGGTTTCATGAGCATTTTGAGCACTTGAATTCTCGTTCCTCAATGCGCTTGCGCGCATTTAAGGTCACAAGACCTAAAAATGAAAGTGAATTTTTACTCATCAACTCTCAAAATTGAAAAACAAACTATTTCAAATGCTGTCCCTAAAGCATATTTAAAACACACATGGCACGTAAATTTTGTGCTAAAGAATAATACATACTAAAAACAACAAGTAAAATTGTTAATTCATATACTTATTGGAATCGACCACTATATATACAATAATTCTGTAGGTACATCAATTCAATCTTGGATCCTACAAAGTTTTGAATAGTTGGTTCATGTCAAGAAAGGGATTGCGTCGACGTTTCGACCCTGGGAAACGATGCGGTGATTTGGCGCATCAAGGCGCATCAAGGTTCGCGTCCTTAGCCTTCCGTTTGTTATGATCATAACAAACGGAAGGCTAAGGACGCGAACCACGCGAGTTTGAAATACAAAGGAGCGACGCTACAACCCACTGTATATACTAATCAATACAGAGGTCCATTGAACATCTACCCGGCCTGAGTAAACGGACCGTGAGTACGCTACTGAAAGAGACCAGGACTCCAAGTGGAGCTAGGTCTGCAAGAGGCTGTCCTACATATATATATATACAGTCCTGATGAAGACCCGCCCTTGATGCGCCAAATCACCGCATCGTTTCCCAGGGTCGAAACGTCAACGCAATCCCTTTCTTGACATGAACCAACTATTCAAAACTTTGTAGGATCCAAGATTGAATTGATGTACCTACAGAAATATTGTATATATAGTTGTCGATTCCAATAAGTATATGAATTAACAATTTTACTTGTTGTTTTTAGTATGTATTATTCTTTAGCACAAAATGTACGTGCCATGTGTGTTTTAAATATGCTTTAGGGACAGCATTTGAAATAGTTTGTTTTTCAATTTTGAGAGTTTATGAGTAAAAATGTACTTTCATTTTTTACTTTGTGGTCAGTGTGGTTGTGTATATGTGTATAAATACATTTATCTTTGTATCCTGGTTAGGAACGAAGTACGCAAATAATCATTGAAATACTAAAACATTGTGTATTTCGGTCCGACAGAACCATTATTATTTTATTCTTGGGTATTACATCGTATTGTAGACAGTGGATTCCAAATTTTTCGTTATTGGCCAAAACTTTGGTGGCATTAACGTGTAAAGGTACACCCAATCCCGTTCCTTTGTCTGAAGAGTGCCAGTAAAGTTTTTCTGAATTACGTGATGCATTGTGTTCGGCTCCTGTGTTGGGTACCCCCAACTACAGTAAGCCCTTTACATTGTATGTGCATGAGAAACAAGGTTGTGCATTATCAGTACTGACACAGTTGTTTGGAAACAAACAGCGTCCATGTGCATATTTTTCGTCGACTTTAGATCCGGTGGCTAAAGCATTGCCAAGTTGTTTAAGAGCTACAGCAGCAGCAGCAATTTCTATTCGACAGTCTGCTGGTATAGAGATGGATAACACCCTGGTCTCCTTGGTCCCACATGCAGTAGACATATTGTTAAACAGAACCAGGACACAGCACTTAACTAGTGCTCGATTGTCCGGTTACGAATTGACCTTGCTAGCGAGTCATGTCCACATAAAACGATGCAGCACATTAAACCCAGCCACATTGTTGCCTATTGTAGAAGAATTAGATGCTTCAGAACAGCATGATTGTTTCCTTAAAACAGAAGAGGAAACAAAAGGGAGAGTAGATCTATATGATACTCCTCTTGCTGAATGCGATGGTACATTGTGGGTGGTTGGTTCATGTTTTAAGCTACCGAATGGTGACGCGACTGCAGCATATGCTGTCGCGAATTTGCACATGATTGTTGAAACTGCACGTATTCCACATAATTCAGCTCAAGCTGCAGAATTGATTGCACTCACGAGAGCATGTGTGTTGTCGAAAGGAATGAAAGTGACTGTCTATACCGACAGCCAGTATGCATTTGGTGTGGCTCACAGTTTTGGACGATTGTGGAAAGAACGTGGATTCCTGACTTCGCATGGAGCTAAGATTCAGCATGGTCAGTTGGTGAATGAGCTTCTTGAATCACTGACCTTGCCTCTACAAGTAGCGATTGTGAAATGCAGTGCTCACAAGAAGGTGACTGATGATGTTGGTCGTGGAAATGCCTTTGCTGACGAAATCGCGAAAGGAACTGCGAAGAATGTGATGAGCCGAATGTATGTTGCAGGACCTGCAAGATGGGTTGGTGATGTGGGTATGTGTGAAGACACGATAGAGAGTGTGAAGTCCATTCAAGCTGAGGCTACAGAGAAAGAGTTGAACACGGAGAGAAAGTACGGGTAGAATGGATGCGAATGGTTGTTGGATTGAATTGTCAGAGCATCAGAGATGGTTGTTACCCGATGCGTATGTGCTTGCAGTAGTGACAATGGCTCATGGAATGGCTCATATCAGCGCGAAAGGGATTTGCAAGTTGTTGGCCCCAGTATGGCAAAATTCAGGGATTCCCAAATGTGCAGAGAATGTCGTCAAGAATTGCATGGTGGGTCTGCAACACAATCCTGGTAGGGGAATCCCAACTCCAGCTGGTCATTTTGCACCTCCCACGTATCCGTTCGAGGTTTTGCAGCTAGATTTCATTCACATGGAGAGGTGCAACAACTTAAAATACGTGCTAGTTGTTGTTTGTGCTTTCTCAAGATGGGTAGAAGCATATCCCCTAAAAGACAATACTGCCTTGTCCACAGCGAAAGCCCTTGTGAAAGAGTACTTCCCTAGATTTGGAATGCCTAGAATGGTCTGGTCTGACAACGGGAGTGAATTTGTGGGTCGTGTGATGAAGAATGTATGTGAAGGACTCGGTATTCGGCAGAAGTTTCACGCTGCAAATCACCCCCAATCAGCTGGATTAGTAGAATGTTATAATGGCACGCTTAAGTTAAAATTAGCCAAAATCCAAGCGAGCACAGGTCTTAAATGGCCTGACGCTCTACCCCTAGCACTCCTATCCACCAGAATGACTGTGCATTCGCGAGTGAAACTCAGCCCCTACGAGATAGTCTTTGGCCGTCCGGCCAACATATGGGGAGTGCCTAGGCCCAAAAAGTTTAGCGAGCTAGAACACCCTGTTTTACTTGATTACCTATATGAATTGACGGCTAAATTGCATGTTTTGCATCAACAGGTCAACGACACCCTGCCTCCGGTCTCTGAAACTCCAGGCGACGCCATCAGCCCTGGATCCTGGGTCTTCGTGAGGAATTTTCAGAGGACGAAAAACGATCAGCCCAGGTGGACCAGACCGCACCTCGTCCTTCTCTCCACAAGATCAGCGGTCCGAGTGGAGGGGAAGAAGCACTGGATCCACGGGGTCCACTGTAAGAGGATCCCTCTTCCTCTGCCGTATGACCAGTGGGTCCAGGAAGGTGTCGCTGACTCAGAGACTGGCACCGTGCCGAAATTTGTACCTTTCAGTGATGCACGAGTGAAAGGAACTAACTCTGAACGTGAAAACGAGAACATTCTGCAAGAGACTGTGCCACTATCGAAACGATTGAACACTTTGGAGCCTGAACTTTTGTTTCAGGACCACACAGTACCAGGACGAAAACGGTATAATTTGAGACCAAGACCTATGGACTAATAAAATATTCCCTTTTCCCTCCAGTACCTCTGGACTAATAAAAGATTCCTTTTTCCCTCCAAGTACTGTTTTTAAAGCGCAGCTCTCCCATTAGAAGAAAACTTGCTTATTTTTGTTTTTAGAACCGCCATATGGGTTCCGCTGCTAGGGCCGCGGTTGACTAAAAGTCTTTGGGGTGCAGCTGACGACGTTAGGTCGGTAGTTCTGGTTAGTCTAAGGGAGTTGCCCTGGACCGACAGAAGCATCCCTTAGCAGAATCAACCTCCCACCGCGGGCAGCACTCTAGAGAGGATGGAATTTTCTGAAATGGAGAGACCTGCCAAACAAACGAACTCTGAACACAAATTATGTAGAGTGATGACCAAGAAAAGTTTTTTAATATTGTGCATTTTCATGATATTCAGTGTGATGATATTTTTAATCGGATATGTTTTATTCTCCTTTCATGTAACATTCACACCCACTACATCCCCTACACCTCCTCCTCCTACTGTCTCCTCTCATTCTTTTTACTCCCTTCCTGACCATGAATCCAATAGAAGATTAGAGTTCATTAATAACTCCTTCGTCCAGCTCCTGCACCAGCACCAGCTAGTAATGAACACAACTAACTGTTGGGTTTGCGGCCTTATGCCTCACACTACGGATAAAGGTATCCCTTATCTAGTCCTGCCTTTCAGTCGTAATGGCTCTGTGTGGGCATACAGAACGATGTTCATATATGCACGAGAAGTCCAACCCCTACGTTCTGTAAAAGACAACCTCAAGACTAGCGCCCTAGTCAAAGGTATAGTTGACATGATTAAGGAAGTAACCTCTTATGAAAATACCCCAGAAGATGAGATACTTGCATATGTAGGTTGGAACGTGACCGGATATGGAGCTACTTTAAGTGAAAAACAGCAAGCGAAGAGGTCCTCCCCGATCTAGATTGTACCCCATCATGGCAACCTGTGTCTGCAAGGTATTGGCAATAATCCCAGAGCTCAGTTAGGGAAAAGTGTCTGTACAGAAACATATGTTTTTGGGTCTCAGACTTCCCCTGCGTTTTTAGCAGCTAAGGGTACTTATTTCATCTGTCATGATAGAGCCTATACATGGTTGCCCCCTGACTTCTCGGGCTCATGTTTTGTTTATTTCCTGTTGCCTCCCACCTACACAGCAGCGGCGGATTACCACAGGACAAGGATAGTTAGAGGTGTCTTGAATAAAGAAGACACTGCGGGTCAAGAATTTGGGGACTTCGCAAGAGGTGTTCTGCCGTTCTGGGGACCCATGGTAAACAGCAGGAACATAAGGCAATTGACAAGGGTAGTTGAGTCCACCGTGATTGAAACTGCTGGTGCCCTTAGTAACTTGACTGCTGAGCTCCAGTCGGATCGTCTTATGACCCTTCAGAAGAGGGTTGCTTTAGATGTCATACTTGCAGACCGAGGTGAGGTATGTAGATTGATCCAATCGAGCTGCTGCGTTTTCATCCCAGATAACACTCCAACCGTGTACCAGGCCATCTCCAAACTGCATAAGATTTCCGAATCTATTCATGTGGATAAAGGAGATTGGTAATTAATGGGGTGGTTCTGGGAACTGATATCCGGCTGGGGATGGACAATTCTGATGGTCATTGGGATGGTCTTAGCCATCCTTTTCCTGTTCTGTCTGTGCGTGCAGTGTGCTCATGCAATATGTGGCCTCTGTGTTACATCATGTATAAGGAAACCTGTATCCAGAGACGAGCTATATACTAGGATGATGTTACAGCAACATCTCAATGACTTTAGAAATATCGACCTAGACTCAGATTAGCATGAGATTAGGTTAAATTGCCTATGTAAGGGCAAAAGGAGGGTTTGTAGTACTGAAAATCCCGAACTCATGTAACAATTCTAGACTCGAGAATAAAACTCCGTCGTATCGTGACGAACTTTATCCCGATTTGATGGGCAAATAAAACAAAAGTCTTCTAGAAAAAAATGCCTACGTTTACACTTTTTTCTTTACCCACCACAAGCAAGTTGGCAAAGCCAATAGGTCTACCTTTTCCTCTAGAAAGTTGGTGCTGTCAATGCTCATTTTGAGATGGTTTTTGCAGACTGTATTGCAGGGTAAACTGCTTGGCACCTCAATCAAACAAATCACAGCCCCCTGCACAAGGAGCTATTTTGTAAGTGTGCTCCTTGTGAAAGGGAAAAATATTGTCACTCACAGTGAAGGTGGCTCATCCATCATCCCATGATGTGGTGGGTAAAACAAAAATGTGAATGACAATAATAGACCAATGATGAAAACCGTTGACTGCAATACATATACCTTTAGTAACATTGTAATATCTTTGACACCAGTCCTACCGAAAAGTATTTCATTTAAGTGACCTGATACAGTTGTGCACATTTATAATGCGCCATTTGACTGTTGTACTGGAGCAGGCACGACTCACAGTCTCTGTGTTTATAACTCTAACTCTGATTGCATACAAAGATAAGGAAGGATTCCACTGCGCAGGTGGGAGAACCAGTCTGCTATGTTTGAAGAAGTAATACCGATAGTGCACTACGACTGCTTTCCAATGGAGCAACCATTCATAAGACAATAAACCAGTTCCGGGCTTTAGTTATCTAGAGGACTTTGTTTTACATTTAATGTTAGGATGATAAAGGGCCTTCAAGTCCCAGCATGCAAAGCCAGGCGTGGATTGATCGGTCACATGCACGGCTAATCTTACTAATGTAGTACTGAAAATCCCGAACTCATGTAACAATTCTAGACTCGAGGAAAAAACTCTGTCGTATCGTGACGAATTTGGTGTCAAAAGACCGAGAATGACGAGTACATTATGCACAAGCATTTTCGTCGCATTCGAGTGATGACTTCACCTCGAAATCGTCACTTGTCCCTTGAACCCTTGGCTTCCATTTTGTATTTGTCAGCCATTTTGTGTGTTGCCCTTCACATAGGCTTAATTCAATATCAAAAGGACACGTACTCCTTGATTGACTTCCCCGTGACCTGGGAAGGTTGAAACCATCGCCCCAGGCTGAACTCGTTTGGTCAGTTCCTCACCCAGTGGCCGGTCGAGATAGCATCTAGACGCAACCGGCCATAAAACCCTTTCATCACACACACACCCTGCCGAATCTTGCCCACACCTGGCCCCACTCTTTTTCTGTGACTTGTTTTATGATGGGGACGTGCTCGTTTTATTGGGAGAACACCGATATCTGATGGAAATGCCGGACCTTGCCGGGCAATTCATTATGGATTGGACAACCGAAATGTGAGCTTGTCATCATAACTCTGTTACTTATTTGTGTACGAAATATGTGAATAGTATCCTGAAAATCTAGGAATGTTTGCCTGAAGCTTATTATTTTGCATAAAAAGAGAAGCCTGACTTCGTGAATTGCGGCAGTCTCCTGAGAACATACTTCCTGTGTGTTGTACTTCTAGGACGCTTGTTACCTTGGTTGCAGACAATAATATTGATCTTTGACTTCACCTAGAAGACTCTGAGTTTCTGTGGTCTGAATCAGGAAGAACTCGAGGTCTTTGGGTGTACCCTGGCACCGCTGGGTTACCGGATTAGTACCGGTTCTGAAAAACCCAGTACCTCACTAAAGAGGAGCACTTTTGATGGCAAACTAGTTGCCAAAGCTTACTTTACATTCCGATGTCCTCAATGGGTAAATGAAAAGCCTCGGGTTACGCCTCTAATCTTTTCACAAACATCAACCTGTGCATGCACAGGACATGGTTGATGTGCATCGCTAAGAAGCTATATGAACGATAAGAGCTGTGCACTAAATAAATGCAGACCTCGGGTTTCTTATTCGTCTCAACTGTTTTCCCAGCCCAGCTTTTGTATTATTTGAGTCATGACCAACCCCATCTCGTCAGCCCTTTCAGGAAATAAATATCACCTGTACCTCTGCAAGGCCTTTTGATGACTGACTACAGGCAGTACACAAATCTTCAGCATTTCAGGCACTCACATCCAAACTGCAAGGTCTATTAGGAGCTAATAAGTATTCATAACATAATCATAGCACCTCGAGCTGCCCTGTGCTGCCCTGTGCTGCCCTACACCAGAGATGTTTCCAACACAAATCTGTGTAATACCAGCATTTCTAGATAATTGCCTGGATGCTTTTCTTCTCTTTCACCGCCCTCAGTCTGAGTCATCCAATTTAGAAATGCACACTTGAGGCCTCTATCCTTCTTTCTGTCACCCTCCCTTTCTACCTCAGATGACCCTCTGTCCATCACTCTCTTCTGTCGCATCCCTAAATTATCTGAAAAATCTGTGAGCAGCAGCAGAGAGCACCGCTACAGCGGAAAGTAGGGGTAAAATTAACCCTGAACAATGTTTAAAATTATATGAATGTTTGGCTAAGCCCTTAACTGCGATGTAATGGCAGAGGGATGAGGGTGTGCGGAAAGAGGACCCCCTCGACCCCCACACCAAGCTCGGTTCTGGCCTCTGCCTCCCCAGACTCCTTCCTGCTCCCTGAAGCCTCAACCTTTGAGTCCATGGCGGTGGATGCCAGGCTGTGCATGTGTGCAATGCACAATACAAAGAGTAACATTCTTTATGTCTCTGCAGGCCACGGAATGCAAAAGAGCGTGAAACTCCAGCTCACGTGTGGTTGAACTTACATGTTACAGAGCACATTTGATCTTTTCCGGTAGCGCAGCAGGGCATTTTCTTTACGGTGGGCATGGTTTTCTTTTGTGGGTGGATCATAATTCTAGCAATCGCAGAATAATTTATTTTCTAGCTATCGCAACAGAGAATTTTCGATTCTATTAAGGACATGGAGGCGAGGATTATACTTCTCTTTGCTTTACTGCAAACATACAGCAGCCAATGAAAACAACTTTAAACGACATACCCCCCGGAAGTACAACCCCCTCACTGGTATGCACAAATCACCATTAGTCCATATACTGTATATATTCCATGAAGCACATATAACTTTCTCTTTCTTTGCAACAAAACTTTTAACACAGTCCAAACTTGATCGCCAAACACTAGATCTCCAATCCTTCATCGGCGAGGGTCCAAACATGACCACGGAACATCATCTCTAGACGTGGAGTTGCTGCTATCAATGCCTTATGCCGGTTTGTTCTTTTCTCCTGAAATGAGAATAGATGTCGTAATACCGCTTACACCAAAGGTATGCAAGCAAAACTATGGCTGGGATGAAACCCCACAGAAAGACACATAGTCAACATCATTAATCACAATGACCAAAATCAACATCATATCATAGAATACTGTTTCATGGGTGGGATAATACTCGCCTCCGTGTCCTTAATAGAATCCAAAATTCTCTATCGCGATAGCTAGAATTAATTTTATTCTATGTCAGTCCACGGAGGCTCTCATTATGCTAGTTTAAAGTTGACCCACCACATTAGTAGCAACATCTACAATTGGTTTATGATAAAACGTTTTGAACGTAGAGTCAGAAGACTAATCTGCCGCAGTCATAATATTCTCTAAGCGGGAACCTGTAGCCAGAGCTTTGGAAGCCATTGCTCCCCTCACTGAATGGGCGCCAAAGGCTGAAGTGTCAATACCTGCCAATTGCAATAACCAGGAGACCCACCTGGCCAGCGTAGGGGCAGAGACTGGGCAGAAAGGTTTCTGTAAAGAAATCAACAACTGTCCTGCAATATCAGTCCTAAACTCATGAGTACAGTCCTCATAACATTTCAAACATTGAACTACATATAGTTTCCTGTGATTAGGGAATGCAGGATAAGAGATACACTCAGAATTAGATTTAGTGCGTTTAGAAATGGTAAACGAAACCCCTGAAGGAGTGAAAACTCTACCTGCTATGTCCAGGGCACGAAAATCAGAAACACATCTTCATGAGACCAAATATAACAAAAGAGTCAACTTGGCCGATAATTGCTTACGCGAAAGACCTTCATTCGCCGGCCAATTCTTAAGAAAACGTAAAACCACATTCACATCCCACAACCGAGAGTATCGGGGAGTGGGGGGGATTAACCAGTCTGATACCATGTACCACTTTACAGACCAGCGGGTGCCCTTCCACTGGTTTACCATCCACATGCGGGTGACCCGCTGAGATTGCCGATCTGAAATTATTGATCATCCTATATGCTAGACAAATATTTGCCATTTCACACAAGAAGTTAATGATCATATGGATGCCAGATCCCAAGGGATCCCCTTGCTGTTCAGTTCACCATCTAACCCATCTACGCCAAGCAGACTCATATCGCTTATGTGTAGATGGCGCCCAGGACTGGGACAAAAAATACAAAGTGTCCTCCGAAACTCCCGGCATTTGCCAACGTCTCCGGAAAGTCTCCATGCCATGAGAGGCAACAGACCCTGAAGGATCAGAGGATGAGGATGACCCAGCGGGTCGGTCAGAATCTCGGGAAACGACTACAGACGCACTGGGAAGGCACATGACAGGGCCAGCGCTGCTGGGAACCACGCTTGTGCTCTCCAAAAGGGAGATACCAGAATTATCTCCGCCCTCTGTCTTCGGACCTGAGCTAGAGTTCTCTGAATCATGGCGAACGGGGGAAATGCATAAAGCATACCCGTCGTCCACGACTGAAGAAAGGAGTCCGAGTTGCTCGCTAGAGGGTCTGGCCGCCAACTGTAAAACTGGGGCAGCTGTGCATTGAGTCTGGAGGCAAAAAGGTTCATTGTACAAGGACCCCATTTGGCATTGAGTTGATGAAACACCCTGGGGTGGAGATGCCAATCGCTGGAATCCCGCAGGAAACGAGAGTTCCAATCCGCTACCACATTGGTGCAGCCCGGGATGTACTCCGCTGTCACCGAAATGTGATTCTGAAGGCAATAATGCCAGAAATCCTTGGCTATTTCCACCAGTAATCGTGACCTTGTGCCACCCAGACGATTGATATACCGTACTGCTGAGACATTGTCCATTCGAACTATACAGCAACTCGCTTTGTGTGGTGACAGAGTCTGAATTGCAAAAGAACCCGCTAAGAGTTCCAGACAGTTTATGTGGAGTTTCAACTCCTCCTGGTACCAACGGCCCCCGGTCTCCACTGACCCACACCGGGCTCCCCAGTCCCATCTGCTCGCATCCGACTCGATTACTATTTCTGTGGCTGACGCAAAAATGGCCTTGCCATTCCACGCATCCATGTGTTCTAACCACCAAGATATCTCCGTCCTCGCCTCCTGCGTCAACAAAATCTGTTCCGTATAACTGAGGCCTTTGCGGAGATGTAAGATCTTCAATCTCTGGAGTGCCCTGTAATGGAGGGGACCCGGGAAAATAGCCTGGCTGGACAAGGCTAGAAGACCCACCAATCTGGCTAAAGTCCTCAATGATATAGTCTGCGCAGACAAAGCTTTCCTCAACTCCTTTTTGATGGCTATACGTTTCTTGAGAGGCAACAACAGCTGAGCCACGACTGAATCCACCTGGAACCCCAGAAACTCAATCCACTGAGACGGCATCATGACATACTTGTCTGCATTGATGACAAAACCTAACTCCTAAAGGATTGCGTTGTCAGAGCCAGATGACAAAGAACTGTAGCAACACTTTGTGCCATTATCAGGATATCGTCTAAGTAGATGATAAGCCTGACCCCCCGTCTCTCAGAAATTACACCACCGGCCTGAGGAAAATTGAATTTTGCCTTGTCATGTGTGCCTACGTGTTCCCCATCCTATGTTATATGTGCATGATTAATATGCATATGTTCCCCCTATGATCGAATAAAGACGCAATTATAGTTGTGTCCAACATTAGTGTGCCAGTTATCCAGTCCCCGTGAAAGCAACGTGAATTAGGCTTCTAGGCCTATGTTGCCAACCTTTTACATTGTGCACGTTAACTTATCGAATTGTCCCCGTTTCTAGGCCTCATGAGGGCCCGGACACCAGATTCAAGCTCCAGTCTCCTGAATCACTCCAAGGAGCGATGCAGCCCCCACCTGCATCCCTGACCCTTCACTCACTTCCTGCCGCGCAACGTGGTGCCCGGCCTGGCCCGGCCTGCCTGCCTGTCTGCCAAGAACATGTTATGCCTCTAGTTATCAGTTCAGCTCCTCGTCTTCACATTCCTAAGCTAACGAACCGCTTAAACATCTTCAGCTATAGTCTAGTCTTCCTGTCTCCATGCAAGTGAAATTACTGTATTAATATCCATAGAAGATTCATAGCACACGCAATACATGAAGAATATATGCATGCACCAGTCTTAGTGTCAAGTAGCCTTTGCTCTGATGACTTTTAGATTCAATCAACATGTACTCCAAACACAAGATACCAGATATGCTATAGGTACATGTCGTCCTGACATCCCAGACTTTAGTCTCCTCTTCTAGTGCAGAAGTCGGATCCCCAGCTCTCCCCAGGTACACGTCATAGCCCGTTTGCGCGCACCACTAGGTTAAAGGTTCCAGCTGCCCAGGTAGCCCCCTCCATGTATCCACCCATTTCATGACATTTCTGTGACGTTCTCATCACATGTCTTCGTGCACGCCCTGTGCACGCCTTTTTTTCACGCCCATGTGTTCTTATCTCCCGTTGTCACTTGTTACGCCTACTGTATTCAACGCAATTGTAATGTATTACTATATATACTATGTACTGTTAATGAGACGTTGCAGCTGCCATTCCATGCCTTTCTATTTCAGGCTGTTCCAATCCTGTCCCTTCCCTTGTGCCTGATTAAAGCCTGTTCAACTCAGATACCCCGGATCCTGCCTCTTATTTATTGAGCTATCTGTTTTAGTTAATGTCTAGAAAAATAGTACCGGTAATTAATTATTTATTTACCACATAATGGCGCCCGAATAGGAACGAGCCCTTTCCCCACGCGCCGGCGATGTAACGCAGGCCCCCTGACCCTTCTACAGCCGTGACGGAACCCTACCGTGCATGTGCAGATATTTCTGCTTCATCAAGTCTCCCTCAGGCCCATGGAGGAGACGGAGACTGCGGTCCAGCATCCAGACGAGGCGGTGAGGAATGCGGTTCGTCCCGACCAGAGCCCAAGCCGAGAGAGCAAGGTCCGAGGTATCCGGAGGCCCACCTGTTTCCGAAGCCCGAAGCCCGAAGTCCGAAGCACATGCGTGGTCTGTAATGCGTAATGCGTAGCAGTAACCAGACGTCGTAGCAGTCCAGTCCAGTCCGAGGCCTTCAGTTTCTGCTTCCCGGTGAGTACCGTTGCGGGGGAAGTATCTAGACAGGTTCATTAGTTTGTCCCTGGTCCGATGGGTTTGGGTACACAGATCCAGTCCGAAGTATTCACCTAGGTGGATACGGTATGACGTGTCTCTTTATGGGACCGGTATGTTCTGTACTGTTTTAGCAGTGCATCCAGTAATTCTAGTGGGTCCGTTCTCGAGAAGTTCAAGTGTTACGTTTTCAATGTACCAGGTAGTATTCTGTTCGAACTGTTATTAATGTGTTTTTATGTCGTGGTATGAGTGATTGTTTTGCCATTTCATTACTGTGATTATTGTGTATTATGTTCTAGTTCAAGTACGGTCCAAACATGCCTCTGTTTTCAAAATTGCGTCAGATAAAGACTAGGGAAGGGTTACTCGAAGAAGCAGTTCCTGTCCCTCCTAGGGACAGTCCAGGACATTTCATGTATCACAAGCATGGCTTAGATGCCATATTATATCTAGATTTATGGGTGGATTATACAAAGAATCTTGAAGAGAAATATAGATGGCCTGTATCAGGTACATGGGATGCCGTGTGCATTATGCGAGTAGAAGAAGTATTATGGAAAAAGAAAGCCAGACAGTCCCAGAAAGATGCCATAGAGTTATGGCGTAAAGAATCTCATAAAAGATCCGAAAAAGAATTCAGAAAAGCAGAATTAAGTAGGGAATCCTCAGAAAAAGCCCAAGAAAGGGAACTTCTAGAAGAAGGTGAACGAGTTAGAGCAGAACAGTCAGACAGACAGAGAAATGCCCTTATTAAAGGTATGTATCCTCTTCTTGCCGAGGGCTTGCCGAAGGCAACCCCGGAAGTACCCTGTAATTTACCGCCACCATTGGTCCCGACTAAGCTACGTCACAAACCGACTGCAGCTGAAATTTTTCTTTCGTCCTATTTGGACGATACTGTCCCAGAATATGCAAATCCTATTCTGCCTGCTCACCATCAGCATCCTGTAAATAATGTAATTCCTGTTCCTCCAGCCACTGGTCCCGGAAATCCTGTCCATGTGCCAGCACCCCCGGACCAGCCCACAGTACGTGTGCCTGTTTTGCCAGTCACTTTACCAGTACATTCAGTATTAATTGACGATTCTAGTTCAGGAGGAGCGGGGGGAGGTGCTCCTACCACCCCGCCTCAAGTAAAACGACTAACACTGAGAGACGCAGCGTTACAGCGCACGCCAAAACTGACTACATACGCAGACCTCAAGCGACACCTTACTGACTGCATATATGATTCAGTACCAGGTGAAGATTACATGATATTATATTCAGTACGTTTAAGACGAGTTGCCAACTTTTTGGCCACCTTGCCTGACATGAAAGAACATCTAGACAGAATATATCATTTTATCCGTACAGGGGAGAATTCAGAAAGTATTCACGAAGCTATGGCACACAGAAAGGTCGAGATTCAAAGTATGATTTTACAGTTCTTGATTAACTGTTTAATAAGAGAACAAGATCAACCTGATAAAGACAAAGACGAGATGAAAGTCTTGACAAGATGGAGTGACAATATAGCCGAGGGAAAACACAAGTCACAAAATAGTATAGAAAGCATGTACAGAAAAATCCGTAAAGAAATTCTAACTATACACGAGAAGGAGAAAGCAATAAGAGGAGCCGAGAAAGAGAATGACTCTTCAAGTGAAGAGGTAGACAGCGAGAATCCCGACAGAATAGCGTATGTAGGTAGAACTAGACTTTCCGATAGACATTCACGTCTAGATTACAAGAAAGTTTTTCCTCCTCCTGTACCAGAACAGTGTTCTTTGGAACAAGTATTCCAGGCTACAGATAAAATTCTGAAACTACGAATAGGTCATAGTGAGCTTAGTACCATGCATGAACAAGAACTAGCCCGATCAGCCGTTCGATGGACTAGTGATTCTACCACGTTTTCGGATGAAATAGTGGCACAAATGTTTCTGAAGCTGCCCCCAGCCGAGCAGCGTCTGGTGGGTATGTATATGATCCAGCACCTCATCACACTGTATGAGGATCAGCATTCTGATCCAGGTCCCTTGTATGATGTACTGAACGAGTTACTCCTAAACAGATGGAAAGGTCTAGGTACCGATTTAATTAATGTCATTTTAGAACAACGCCATAAATACAGAACGTTCCTGAATCCACGTTTTGTTCCTGTTCCACCCCCAGTAAGAAAATCATTCTACATAGACAGACAGAATCCGTTGCGAGAAGTACGTCCAGTTAAGGGAGAGGGGGGTGATCTAGAACGAGTATTTGTTTACACCCCTATCACGAAAATAGAACTCTTAGAAATGAAAAAGTTGATACCCTGTCACGATAAAGACCCAGCAGGGTTGCACCGTGAATTAAAGGACATGCTCCGTATGGGAGAATACACGTATCCAGATATCATTAAAATGTTAAAGGTCCTGTTGCCTGCGGGCATATATGAAAAACTTAAAGAAAAAGAATGGGAGGTGGGAGAGAAAAAGATAGATTGGACCGCATTAGAGACTGAAGATAACACACGAGTTCCAGGTACCGGTCTTGGGGAAAAAGCTAAAGCATTGCCCGAATTGTTAATACAAGTCTTGCCAAGATTACTAGCCACGAAAAAGGAAGACTGGGATGCCATCTCAGCCTGTAAACAGAAACAAGACGAAGACACTAGTGATTTTTATTCTAGATTTGAGAAATGTTTCATTATTAATAGCGGTCTGAAAACAAGTAGTGAATCGTATCCACATCTTTTTGTTACCAAGTTAGTTGAGAATTCCTTACCACAAGTCAAAAATCGAGTACTGAAAGTCGAGAGTACTTGGCAAGCAAATACTCCGTCACAAATGCTCCAGATGCTACAGTATCACCAGAACAGAATCAGGGAAGAGCAAGAAAACGAAAGAAGACGTATGAAGGACACGAAAATGAAAGTACTAGTTGCACAGTCTGTTCCACAAGACAGTCAGAAGAGGGGTACGATTCAAGCTAGTCCTTCTGCAGTTCCCGTTAAAGGGACATGCAATTACTGTAAACAGCCCGGTCATTATATAAATGAATGTGCAGTTCTGAAACACAACATAGCTACTGGTAAGACGAAAGAGAGACCACGTCCGCTTAGACCAGAACATGTTCCGCAGAACACGCAAGCACCGCAGAATGCACAACAGACAGTAACAGTACCGCAGCCTATAGCTGCCACACAGCACGTTACACAGCAGATGTACCAGTATGCACAGTCAGAGTATCCAGATTATCAGCAGTATTCATGAAATAGCCTAGAGAGGGAGGTTGGCTTGCCTCTCATCGAGATTCCTGTAGATCAAGAGGGTCCCTATGTATACAGTCAGGTATTAGGGAAAGACAGAAAGTTTCTGATTGATACAGGGGCAAGTAGGACTACCATCAGTCATGACGAGGTTCCAGGGGCTCCGCTCTCAGGCTCTAGAAATGTTTCCCTTGGATTTTCAGGAAAGCCTATTGTTAATGAAATATCGAAACCAGTTTCTCTAGAAGTTGGTCCATTGTCCCGAACTACAGACTTGTTACTCACGAAATCATGTCCAGAAAAATGTATTAGGTATTAAGACCCTGAAAGAATTAGGAGCAGTAATATGTTGCTCCCCAGAAGGAGTAAGACTGTTTTTACGAGATTTTAAAGGTCATTATGTGTTGCGAGATTTTGATCCAAGATTATTGAATGTACCACAGCATTTATGGGCGCAAGGTCCAACTGATGTAGGTTGTATGCACATTACACCCTATCGTGTCACTCTGAAGAAAGGTGTAGTATTACCACGAATCCGACAGTACAAATTGCCACCTGAGGCTGTAGCAGCCTTATCCAAAATTATTGACGAGCTCATTGCTCAGGGAGTAGTTGTAGAAACTGACTCCAATGTATGTAATTCTCCTATCATTCCAATTCTTAAACGTACTGATCCAAATGCACCTCCAGTTTATCGATTAGTGATTGATCTCCGAGAACTTAATAAATGTATCATACCCCAGTACCCAGTGGTTCCAGATATCTCTTCCCTATTGACTGCCATTGATTCTGAAGCTACGTTCTTTACTGTTATTGATCTCAAGAACGCATTCTTTAGTGTTCCCATTCATCCAGACAGCCAGTTCCTTTTTGGTTTCTGTTTAAATGGAAGAAGCTATAAATTCACACGAGCTCCTCAAGGTTTCACAGAAAGTCCTAGCATTTACAGTCAAGCACTTAAAAGACAACTAGACAGTATTCACATGCCAACTGACACTGCCCTACTCCAGTATGTCGATGATCTATTGATCACAGCTCGTACAGAACGTGACTGCGAACGTGCGTCACTTACAGTCTTGTATTTTCTGGCCGAGATGGGGCACAAGGTGTCCCCTTCGAAACTGCAATTTTGTGTCCAGCAAGTGGTGTACCTTGGACACTTACTGTCCAAGAGGGTTAGGCAGTTGACACCTGACCGTATCCAGTTAATACCACATCTTCCACAGCCCAAGACTCAGAAGGAGGTACGAGCTTTTATCGGCCTCACTTCTTACTGCAGACAATGGATTCCTCAGTATGCATATCTAGCCAAGCCACTGATACAGTTAACGACACAGGAGGCAGCGACATCGACTGTCCTCCCTTGGACCCAGGAACATACACTTGTTTTCAATGAGTTAAAGAAAGTTTTATGTAATGCACCTGTTCTAGCAACACCGAACTACAGTAAGCCTTTTACACTTTTTGTTACTGAACGTGATGGTACTGCATTATCTGTTCTCACACAAGATCAAGCAGGACAATACAAGCCCTGTGCTTATTTCTCTAGCACATTAGATCCAGTAACCCAGGCTTTGCCTGCGTGCCTCAAGTCAGTTGCAGCCACAGCTCTAGCTATCAGACAAAGTGATTCCATAGTGTTAGGACATTCCCTGACAGTACAAGTTCCACACTCCGTGGAAGTTCTTTTAAATCGAACACAGACTCAACACTTGACAATTGCACGTTTGACAGGATATGAACTGACACTGTTTCAGCCACATATAGAAATCAGACGCTGCAACGTTTTAAATCCTGCTACACTGTTACCCTCAGTTACTTCAAGCCCTGCCACACATGACTGTGTGGAAGTTGTTAACACCATGACAAAGCCAAGACAAGACCTGACAGACATTGCATTACCTGATCCGGACCTGACGCTTTATGTGGATGGTTCATGTATGAGAACAAGTACAGGAGAACTAGTAGCCGCGTATGCTGTGACTACTGAAACCAAAGTTATAGAAACACATCGTATTGACACCCTGTCTGCTCAAGCAGCAGAGCTCGTCGCTCTGACCCAGGCCTGCATACGAGCCAAGAACCTGAAAGTAAACATATACACAGATTCACGTTATGCATTCGGAGTCGTACACGACTTTGGAGTACTCTGGCAAGAAAGAGGTTTCATGACTTCTCATGGAACCAAGATTGAACATGGCCCCCTCATTCAAGCTCTGTTAGATGCAATACATTTACCGACAGCTATCGCTATCATGAAGTGCAAGGCACATACAAAAGTCACTGACATCATTTCCCAGGGTAACGACCTGGCAGATCGAACAGCCAAGCTTACAGCTCAGACTCCAGACATTCTAATTAACAGGACACAGACAGAAGTTCCAGATCAGTCTACTTGTATGACAGTTAAGGATCCAACACAAGATGTACTAGACATACAGTCACATGCTACCCCCGACGAAATCAAGAAATGGTCTGAACAAGGAGGGGTCCAAACAGATCAAGGATGGTTGACGAAGGGAAAAGCCACATGGTTTCTCCCCGACTCTATGGTTCAAGTCATTATTAACACCGCACATAGTCCAGCACACTTAGGAGAAAAAGCCATGTTAGACAGTATTCAGAACCTCTGGTTTAACAAGCATTTACGAGCAGCAGCCAAGCAGAAAGTGCGTACCTGCATGATATGTTGTCAGTTCAATCCAGGAAAAGGTGTCCCGGTGGAACAAGGTGGATTCCATCCCCCTGACCACCCTTTTGAAGTCCTACAGATGGATTATATTCAGATGGATCGATGTCGAGGTTTCAAGTATGTCCTCGTAGTTGTATGTGCTTTGTCTAGGTGGACAGAAGCATATCCAGTTCCAGATTACACTGCCGCGACCAGTGCCAGGCAGTTGGTTCGTGAGTATTTTCCCCGCTATGGTTTGCCGAGGGTCGTGTATTCAGACAACGGCCAGCCATTCTCATCCGAACTCATGAAACAAGTATCCCTTCTGTTAGGGTACCAGTGGAAGTTCCACTGTGTACGACACCCCGAGGCAGCTGGCCTCGTTGAGAGACATAATCAGACCCTGAAAATCCGCATTGCCAAGGTTTGCGCAGAAAAAGGCGTAGATTGGATGGTAGCACTGCCAGTCGCCCTTTTTTACATGAGAATGGTCGCTCACTCCCGTTCAGGTCTGTCCCCTTTTGAGGTAGTTTTCGGTCGTCCCCCAAACATGTGGGGTACACCTAGGCCCCGTAAAATAACTGATGTTGACAGTAATATGCTGACAGATTACCTGGCTTCCTTGATGTCTGCACTACTCTCTTGTCGTTCACAGGTCGCCGCTGCCTTTCCCGACAACACTCAAGTGAAACCGCACGAGGTCATACCAGGCGACCTCGTTTTGATCCGAAATTTTGATCGTTCAAGTCCGCTGGAGCCCCGCTGGAGAGAACCTAAGTTCGTCTTAATGACAACAAGGACGGCCGTGAAGTTGGAGGGCCGTAAAGGGTGGTTGCATTCCAGTCACGTGAAACGATTCCATGGACTCCGTCCAAATACTTTTTTCAAAGACTGCCCCGTTCTCAAGGACTGCCCAGATACTGACTCTAAACTTCCCCTGTTAGAGAAAACTCCGCAGCAGGAGTATAAAGAAAAGTTAAGGTCTAGTAAGTCAGCCAGTTTAATTGTCTAAGTCCCTCTCGGGTGAAACGGTTTGACAGGTTTCTGACATGTATGAGATAGACCCACATAGTGAGAGAGTTATTCGAAATTCTAAGAAAAGACGTTATCACAAAGCTCTCCGAAGTCGATGTATTGTTACTCTTTTAATTTTATTATTTCTGAGTTTTACGATTACAGGCATAAGTTATGTTTTACACATGTATTTTCCTCCTATTGTTTCACATGTACATTTTTCCTCTAATGTTACAGTAGAGCACACGTTTAGTGAACTACCTCCGCATGAGTTATCCTATCGTCTTGCCATGTTACACTATTCACACCAGACCAGCAATGCCACTAATTGTTGGGTGTGTGGTCGACTTCCCCCTTTCCAGACACCGAAGGGAGTTCTGCCACTCTTTCCTTATCCATTTTCACACAATGGTTCGTGTGGAGCATGGACCACGTTAACGTCGTCCTCAAACGATATGTCTCTTCTGAATAGAACATGTTTCCCAGACAAGGAAGGACTTTCCCATAGAACAGGGTTAGATCTAGAAAATGAAGTATATGATCTAGGTAATTATTCCTCGAATTTCATGGTTTTGAATGTTCAGTCCGAGACTACTCCAGATTTGCCTGCTATTACAGTCTTACCAGTAAAAGGCGAATTATGTGTCAGAAAGAATGGTTCAGTACATCTAGGACACAGTGATTGTACTACTGTGGTCGAGTATAGTGACAGTGGGAAATATATTTTCAAAGCCTCACGTCATTCTTATTTTGTATGTGGTCAGACCGCATATGTACGTCTGCCCCTCGATTGGGATGGAACATGTTACATTGCCTTCCTACTGCCACCAGTTTTCCTAGCCCCATCCGATTACCATAGAAACACACATCTAGTACACGTTAGACATAGAAGGGAGGTCGAGTCCCCAATTGTCGATCAGACTGAAACTGCATTAGAACAGTATACAGACTTCAATAAAGGTTTCTTTTTCTTCATAGGTCCTGTCCAGAATAGTAAGTTAATACGTAGGCTAACCAGAACCCTTGAAGCAGTAGTGAATGAGACTACTTCCGCTCTAGGTAACTTAACCGAGGAACAATCTGCTATGAGATTTGTCGTGCTTCAAAACCGCCTTGTCCTTGACGTCATACTGGCCGATAGGGGCGGAGCTTGTAGAGTCATCGGATCTAGTTGCTGCATTTTCATTCCTAATAACGCACCGTCTGTTTATTCAGCTATAACCAGACTCCATAAAATAGCCCATCAGTTACACCAGAATCCAGGCACCTGGACATGGTCCGGTTGGTTCTGGAGTATAATATCTGCCTGGGGATGGAAAGTATTGTCATTCCTAGGTATAGCAGTAATGATCATATTCAGTTGCTGTCTCTGTTTACAATGTGGCCCTGCGATTTGCGGCTTGTGCGCTACATCCTGTATTCCAAGTCCAAAGTCCCGTTCCAAGAAGATTCGAGACGAGCAAATGATGCTATATGAAATGATAGATGGTATCATGAATATTGATGTTTCCTGATGGAAACGTAGGGCACAAGGAGGGAATGAGGAAAATTGAATTTTGCCTTGTCATGTGTGCCTACGTGTTCCCCATCCTATGTTATATGTGCATGATTAATATGCATATGTTCCCCCTATGATCGAATAAAGACGCAATTATAGTTGTGTCCAACGTTAGTGTGCCAGTTATCCAGTCCCCGTGAAAGCAACGTGAATTAGGCTTCTAGGCCTATGTTGCCAACCTTTTACATTGTGCACGTTAACTTATCGAATTGTCCCCGTTTCTAGGCCTCATGAGGGCCCGGACACCAGATTCAAGCTCCAGTCTCCTGAATCACTCCAAGGAGCGATGCAGCCCCCACCTGCATCCCTGACCCTTCACTCACTTCCTGCCGCGCAACGTGGTGCCCGGCCTGGCCCGGCCTGCCTGCCTGTCTGCCAAGAACATGTTATGCCTCTAGTTATCAGTTCAGCTCCTCGTCTTCACATTCCTAAGCTAACGAACCGCTTAAACATCTTCAGCTATAGTCTAGTCTTCCTGTCTCCATGCAAGTGAAATTACTGTATTAATATCCATAGAAGATTCATAGCACACGCAATACATGAAGAATATATGCATGCACCAGTCTTAGTGTCAAGTAGCCTTTGCTCTGATGACTTTTAGATTCAATCAACATGTACTCCAAACACAAGATACCAGATATGCTATAGGTACATGTCGTCCTGACATCCCAGACTTTAGTCTCCTCTTCTAGTGCAGAAGTCAGAGCCCCCAGCTCTCCCCAGGTACACGTCATAGCCCGTTTGCGCGCACCACTAGGTTAAAGGTTCCAGCTGCCCAGGTAGCCCCCTCCATGTATCCACCCATTTCATGACATTTCTGTGACGTTCTCATCACATGTCTTCGTGCACGCCCTGTGCACGCCTTCTTTTCACGCCCATGTGTTCTTATCTCCCGTTGTCACTTGATACGCCTACTGTATTCAACGCAATTGTAATGTATTACTATATATACTATGTACTGTTAATGAGACGTTGCAGCTGCCATTCCATGCCATTCTATTTCAGGCTGTTCCAATCCTGTCCCTTCCCTTGTGCCTGATTAAAGCCTGTTCAACTCAGATACCCCGGATCCTGCCTCTTATTTATTGAGCTATCTGTTTTAGTTAATGTCTAGAAAAATAGTACCGGTAATTAATTATTTATTTACCACAGGCCGGAGGAGCTTGGTGAAACACCAAGGGGCGGGCGAAAGTCCGAATGGCAGCGCGGCGTACTCGTACCAAACGCCTCCCCACTGAAACTGCAGAAACCGCCTGTGGGGTGGAAATATGGGAACCACCAAATAGGCATCTTTGAGATCGAGACGCCGCATCCAATCGCCTAGAAGTAAATCCCAGAGTAAGTGTATGCCTTTTGAAGTGGCGATACACGACCCAAGAATTGAATTCTTTGAGATACAACACCAGACGATAACCCTGATCTTTTTTGGGGATGAGAAACACTGTACTGGAAAACATGTGGGCCTGTGACGTAGTTTGCACAATAGCCCCTTTCTGCATCAGGGATGCAACTTCGTCGTCTATGAAAGACTTCTCGACATGGGTGGGTCGCGGAACCTGAGCCTGTGGGTGCGGAACCTGAGCCTGCCTGGGTGTGCTGTAAAACTCTATCTGAAAGCCCTTCAGTGTCTGTAAAATCCAAGGGTCATTTGTCAGGGTTCACCACCTGTGGGTAAAACCAGCAATCCAACCCCCCACTTTGACCACTCCCTCCTGAAGAAAATTTACCTGAATAAGAGGTGTCTCTGTCATTGTTGTGACCTCTGTATCCTCCTTTCTGGCCTCTGCCTCTACCCCCACGATTTCTGGTTGGGTAAAAGTTGGAGCGATGGGAGCCCCCACGTGCACACTGCTCTGAACCTCTTGAGGCCTGATTGAAGCCACGGCCCGGCGCTCGACCCCTGTTGCGACCGGCCCTAGTAAAAAGGCCAGCATTAAAGACCTATTTGATGTTGCTTTGGGCCTTGTCGAGAGCCAAAAAAGTGGAAACATATTTCCCTAGTTCTTTTACGAACTTATCTCCAAAGAGCAAGCCATTTGCCATGATCGCAGTCTCCGGTGTGGCCATATAGGCAAAGCTGTGGGTCAATCCGCAGTTAGCATTCCCCAGAAAGCAGAGAGCCCTCTGCACCCATTCCAAGACCTTAGTCGTATCCAGTGGCGTGTTGGACTCCTTGGCCTGAACCGCTGCATCCAAAATCTTCGTGAGGGGTCCGCACACATCAACGAGCTTGTCCTGACACTCCACGCCCTGTCCAATCCCTTTTTGGGATCCTTAGAAAACTTTTTAAGGAAGGTGGCCATATTGGGGTCCAGTTCAGAGGTCTCCGTCACCTTGCCCAAAAGGGCCGGCCTGGGACATTCTGATCTCAGAACAGAGTGCACGTCGCGCTCAAAGCCCTGTCTGATATTGCTCTGTACGTAGTGCGCCACCTCCACACATCATCCCCTTTTGTATCGCTTTGTTCGCCCTAAGTGTGGCAGGGTATGCTCAGACGTGAGTCCCTTGCTCACTTGGCCAATGGATTCAAGATAGCCTGGCTGATGAGGATTATGAATCCGAAACCGGTCCCAGGATGCTTGTTTCCAGTCCAGGGAAGACATGGCTTGGCAGTTCGGGCTGGACTGTTCCCATGAGGCACAGGGTCAGACTGATTTGCATATAGCCATGTCTGAACTGGGGTGGCTGAGTGGGCTAAAGTATGGTGATGGATTAAACCCAGATTAGTTAACTGGGGGTGAGTGTTTGATTTGCTCAAGCGCTCCGTCCATCATCCCCTTTTGTATCGCTTTGTTCGCCCTAAGTGTGGCAGGGTATGCTCAGACGTGAGTCCCTTGCTCACTTGGCCACTGGATTCAAGATAGCCTGGCTGAAGAGGATTATGAATCCGAAACCGGTCCCAGGATGCTTGTTTCCGGTCCAGGGAAGACATGGCTTGGCAGTTCGGGCTGGACTGTTCCCATGAGGCACAGGGTCAGACTGATTTGCATATAGCCATGTCTGAACTGGGGTGGCTGAGTGGGCTAAAGAATGGTGATGGATTAAACCCAGATCAGTTAACTGGGGGTGAGTGTTTGATTTGCTCAAGCGCTCCGTCCATCATCCCCTTTTGTATCACCTCCACACATGGCACCCACTCTGTGGATCTAGGATGTACAATATTATTAGGGTTGAAAGCAAATTCCTGCTGGGAGGAAGGGAAGTCTCAGGTTGCAACCTGCGCTTTTTCTTCGATACCTTCTTAGGCGCCTCCGACTGGTCGGAATCAGAAGTGTCAGGGAGGGAGGATGAGGTGTCATCGTCATTGTGTTGGTATTGTGAAGAAGAACCAGAACACTGAAGAGAACTCCCATAGCCCCCATGGTCATTAAGGACATTCGCTGCCATCTTGGCAAGCACCTCAGAAGACTGGTGATGAGAGGATTGTCCATGGTGCGACTTGAATTTGCGTTTGCCATAATTTTGCAATGGTTTTGTAAAGGGCTTCAAGGCATTAATCAATGCTTTATTAACAGAACCCTGGACGTGGGAATCAAGGGCTTCCACAAGCTGTTCCTCCAGTTGATGCTCATCCTCATCATACTGCACATCTTCAGCATATTCCACCAACTGGTCAGCCTCCTCGGCGTAGTACGCCATCTTTATAACTCAGGAGGTTGGAAGAACTTTAGGGGGGGGGAGCCCAGGGGTGACACTGAAGGCTTAAACGTGGAGGGAGCCACCCCTATTTCCCCCTCAGGCAGTGCCCTAATACGCTTTTGCACCCCGTTGGGCGTTCAAAGGACTGAGGTCTGAGGCAGAGGCAGTCCGTGCAGCGCGGAACCCGATCGGCACAGAAAAAGCCGATACGGGCGCTCGCGCATCCGCGGCCCGCAGGGCAACAGAAAGTGGACTGCCCCCTCAATCGCGCAGCACGCGTCTGTCCTGCTCCCACCCCACACAGGAATGTGGCCCCCAAAGCCCCGAACGCCCAAACAAGTCACCAACGCCCAGATCGGGCAGAAACAAAGGCGCAACACGCAAATAAAACTCCAAGCTCAGAAGCGCTCAATCATGAAAGCGACATGCCGTACATAAGGATCATACGAAGGAATGAACAACCAATTAAATAATCATCGCGCGCCGAGCGAGTTTAAACTGCAATCAATCATAGGCAAGCGCGCGCCAAATGCGCTCAGTAAAAGATCAGAAAATCTAATCATACACCAGAAAGAATAGCAATAAAGTAAATCCACTTAACTCGCTGCTACAGGAAGAGGAAGTTTTACGTGCTTCATGGACTATAT
The DNA here is from genome assembly GCF_964261635.1 of Lissotriton helveticus. NCBI lineage: Eukaryota > Metazoa > Chordata > Amphibia > Caudata > Salamandridae > Lissotriton > Lissotriton helveticus. The sequence goes on from NC_136068.1 coordinate 1,850,875,629, forward strand.
GCAGTATATGGGCTGATGGTGATTGGTGCATGCCAAAGAGGGGGTTGTACTTCCGGGGGGTATGCTGTTTAAACTTGTTTTCATTGGCTGCTGTATGTTTGCAGTAAAGCAATTAGAAGCATAATCAGAGCCTCCGTGGACTGACATAGAATTAACGATGAAGTACAGCCATAGAGACCCTCCTAGTAACACCCATTACTAAATTCCCAGTTCCATGTCTTCAGTTATACAGCAGCAGCAGGATTAGCGCGAAGAGGGCGCAAAGCGGCAGAACTGAAGCATCTTGCTCTTCAGCCCCCAGCCCCAGCCCCAACAGGATTTTAGGCGACGATCGAGCCGGGGTCAAGCCGGAGGTCCGGGGGACTCCCACAGACCAGCGTCTTCACTTACCCGCTGCCAGACAGACAGAGTTAGATTCAAAAGGAATTCCTCTAATCAACGATATCACGAGGGCGGGTTAAGGATGCAGGTGACCCGGCTCATCTTCCAATCATGAAGGAAAGTCAATGTAATTGTTTCAAAAGCTTCCAATCAGAAGTCTGCTTTCATTATCTCGTATGATTTCATGGCTGGCTGACCAATCCACTGCTTCAGCCCTCCTGATATCGCTGATTGGAGGAATTTCTTTTCAATCTAACTCTGTCTGTTCAATGGGTTGATAGAGTGTCCCCGGGGCTTGCTCTTCAATGCTAGATTTGTGCTTGGGGCCAAAGAACGAGTCTGCCACCAGCTACCTACATGTATATTTACATTGAAATTGACAATGAAATTTCAAGAACAATGTGTATAGATATTCCAGAATTAAATGGAGAATTACAAATATCTAAATATATTGAGACAGGTCATATTGCTTGTTTAATTTAAAAGTTCACATCATATGAGCATACGTAATTTTCTATTTCGATTACCCCGCTGTCTCCCGCTAGCATACCACTATATTATATAAAATGTGGTTTATTCATAAAAACAATGCTAACAAGTGTAAAATTCAGTGAACGTGATAGATGAACAGTGAATCGTGTTATATTTATTTCACCAAAGTGTAGCTTTCTATTTACACAATTATTTTAAACAAAGGCTCGACCGCAGGAATAACTACTTTGCCAATGCATTGTATACATGCAATAATCTAGTTGGTGTCCAGCAATTACACAGGTACGCAGCAGTTTTGTAGTGTAGTTCCTATATACCCAATAGGCTCTGTGCATTGGAATAATATATATTGTAGGTTAGACGTAGGACTTGGGTCAACTAGGTCTCTACTGAATATATTAAACTTAATTGTGAGTGCCAGCTAGCTCTGAGGTCACTAGAAACTTTCTCGAATTCACAGGAAGGGATTAGTTACTGACAACTGCATAAACATTTGTAACAACAAGAGAGTAAGGGAGAAAAAGAAGACGCTCCTACTCCCCTGGGGTAATCATGCAATAAACAACAAAGGAGCGTCACAATTGTAGTGACTGCAAGACAAAAGGTTAATTTGTCAGCAAGTGCACTGGTACGCAGTCTATGACATTTGTAAATGAAACCTTGTTGGGTTTTTAAGAAGGCCCTCACTCACCACTAGTTGGTGACATGCTTCATCATAGGGCCCCACCAGGAGTGGCTGAATGCCACCCTGGTGTGCTGTGACGCCAGAGTTACTGCGGAGCTGGTTTGTTCGTGAAAGTGAGGTGAGAAATTAAAATGTCACAATTAGGTCAAAAAAAAATAATTTTATTGGTTTGCCAATTGGACAGAGTAAAAACTGTGAAGGATAAAGGACCAAAATTACAAGTCCAAGATTACCCTTTAGTGTGGTGATCAGGTCAACATGTTTCAGCCTATATGATGTAATTTATCAGGCATTCGTCAGGACCAATGTGTGAATAATTACATGACAACTTTGTTTCCCAAGAATAAGAAATCAATCTCTAGAGTCGCGGAAACAATAGATAACAATTTTACTCAATCAATCGTGCATGCTTCATTTCACCAGAGGTGCTGAGAAAATAGAGAGACATGCATTTTCAATAAAAAGTATTTATTGAACAGTCTTCTTTCTCAAGCATAAGAAATGTACTGCTACAATATTAATACTGGTTATAAAGTCCAAGGCATATAATATGAAGCTCGAGCTCGATATGGTTCCTAAGCCATAAATTGCCTAAAATATATAAAATACATACAGCAATGAAATAATGACTAAAAGTACTCAACTGGTGCTTCTAAAATACGCTTACCCCGGTGTACCTGACCTAAGCCTAGCACAAGGGAAGAAGTAAGTGAGGAGTTGTTTAAGTCTAGTAGTTTCTGCCAAGAATCTAATCAAGAATTCTCTAAGGGTCTAATCAGCTCTGTACCTTGGTTTAGAATGAAGGAGGTCTTGTATCTCTCTCTCAGGACTCGATTTCCCAGCAAGGGTAGCCTGGAAACACTGGAGCTGGATTTCTCGGCCGGAGAAAACACAGAGTCTCTCAGTGCGTCAGCTGGAAGGTCGGCTTCCTTCGGCACTTGCTGCTGCAGGGCTTCAGGCAAGTAGGCAAGTTAGTCCATCTGCTCCAAACCACTGTGCGTTTGTCTGGGCAAATGTTGGCATATTTATACCTTGAAGGTGCCGAGTTTGACATATGATTGGACTTAATAACGTCATTCAAAGGTTCAATTCCTTGAAAACTCCAGGAGTTCTTGGATAAATTAATATGCAAGCAGGGGGAAGTCCCTAGCTGCTGAAGGCGGATTTTTCCAAGAAATCGTTGTTGATTTTCGGAACTTAGTGGAAGTAGCCATGCGTATTTAAGCAGCAAGGCTCAGTCTAAATATGGTAATGATTTATATGCCTATATAAGGATCGGATAAAGTATACCTATATAAGGGCATGAATCAGGAAAATTACACTGGGGTCCTAGATTCGTTTACAACACCCACTTCACGATCTTAAGTTCAATAAGACAGAACATGTAAGCACTGAACAAATCTAAGGCAAGTGTTTACAATCCCACCCAAAATACAAATTTGCATTTGAAAAGGCTTGTTTACATGATATGAGTATACACTGTATGAGCTATGAAGCATAATACGAGAGCACAGCTTCTATAAAGCAGTATGAAATTTACATTCATGAAATGTCTCTTAAGTTTGTGCATAAAAAATTCGAGACCATCCTATAGCATAATATTTGAACCGTTTTGTTATGATGGTTAGGCCAAATATTGTCACTAGGAAGTTTACAAAGAAATCTTGTTCTCTATGAATAGTTCTACTTTAAGCAGATTACTCTGTGCCCAAAAAAGTTCTATTTTGGAAAAAGTTCAAATTGTATTGCAGAAAAGTGCCCAAGTCGGATGATTTGTTTTGAAAAATGAAGGCCTAATTTCAGAGTTCAGGGAACGCTGTGTGAATTTATCAAAAGTTATTCTCAGAGTCAGGAGAAAAAATCAGATCATCGAGGCTGGCAAAGAAACCGTCTACCATAGTGGGCGAAAGTGCAACCACTTCAGTTAGAATGTCAAATGGGCATAGGTGAGGAGGGAAACAACCTTTACAACGCAACTTTTACAACGCACTACCATTACAACAAAACTTTTACAACGCAACATCCATTACAATGCATGACACTACAACGCATACCACTACAACGCATGTCATTACAACACAGTCATTACAATGCATACCATTACAACGCATACCATCACAACGCATAGTACCCTTACACTATCCAACACTTACCCTACTGTTGCACTCTATGGAGTTAGAATAGTAAATTTTACCCCTATACTATCCAACACTTACCCTACTGCTGCACCCCCTGGAGTTAGAATAGTAAATGTTACCCCTACACTATCCAACACTTAACCTACTGTTGCACCCCCTGGAGTTAGAATATAAATTTTTACCCCTACACTATCCAATACTTACCATACATGCAATGTAATGGTATGCGTTGTAATGGAATGCGTTGTAAAGGTAGTTTTTAAAAATTTGCTGTAATGGCATGCCTTGTAATGGAATGCGTTGTAATGGATGTTGCGTTGTAAAAAATGTGTTGTAAAGGTATGTGTTGTAAAAGTTTGCATTGTAACGTCATCCATCCGGTGAGGATCATCGCTGTCAGCGTTTGATGCATTAGCAATGTCCACAGCAGATGGTACCTGTGCGCCTGTAGTGTCACGTATCTCAACCTCAGTCAGACTTGCCGGTGAGACCTCAATGAATGCCGTCATCAGAATTTTAAGCCGTTGGGGGCAACACGATGCATGAGCCATAGCAAAGCATCAACATCCGATGGCAGTACTGATGGAAGTGTAAGACAGATGTCCAACACGCATTCTTCTCCGCAAAGCAGGCATCTTAGAACAGGTAAGATGCAATCTTGCCAGATTGGTCTGAACGAAAGAAACCAGGTGGTGTTCAGATCTCCTAAACAAGCCAAGCCGAGAATCTGTGTTATGCGCTCACGATATCTCATCGCAAGGAGTGCTTGTTCTATGGTTGTCTGAGCATCGCTGGTGGCCGCTCTTGCCATATCGGAGCAGTAGGAAAAAAAATAGAATTCCTGCTACCAGTCCCAAGATGAGAGGCAGGCCGCCGAACACAGAGTGCACGAAATTTGAAAAATGCCGAGGACTGATTCAAATGGTGCTTACAGTCCCGAAAAAATCGTCTTAAATACATGTGCGATGCTGCTGGTATCAGACATGTTTAAGATTTGACTTAACATTTCTGCGAAATGTACTGGGCAGTTTGTTGATAATAAGGCATGTATCTCTGCCAAAGTCCTTGCAACTTGCAGGTCATACATTTCTCTAGACGAGGTCAGTGGCACAGTTTTTTGCAAAAGAATGGCTTTCATTCTGCTTAAAGTATCAATTCGTATAGAAGAGATATTCAGTGAAGGCCATAACGCCGTCCCTCTGTCTGTCTTGCTCTTTGGATACAATACTTGCATACAACAAGTAACCCTGGATGACACACTAACGAGATAAGCTTTTCCTGGCAACATGCCACAACAGCTGTGGTCATTGAGCATAACATAGCTGCCATTGGATAGCTGCCTGAAAATTGGTTCTATCACTGTGGAGGGTGTACCGTGCAGATGGCAAGAGAGGTTATTTGCAGAACCTTCGCAGTCTCCGTGTAAATTAATTCCTTGGCACAAAAGTGTACCACTTAGTGAGTTTTTACAATTTTTACCACTAAGGAATACCTCCTTTCCCCCATTCCAACATGTTTGTGTGTATGGTAAAGTCCAGGTTGACTTAATGTATTCTTTACGCAATATTTCATACAGGCCTGGTGGTATATGCTGTAGACAATACTGAAATTGGAAAATCGTCACTGGTATTGTTATGGTGCTATGTATTATCCACTCAATGGCAGGCTTCTTAGAAACTTTCAATGCCAAACTTTCCAGTTTTTCAATACTCAGCACTGTATAGTCTGCTCCTTTTTGTGCCAAAGAGATTTGTTTATCTGTAAGGTTAAATACATAAAACAATGACGTTGTGTTGAATAGACGCCATGGCACGTAGCCTGAACGCAGATTTTGCAACGTCCAGCCTAACTGCATAATAGAACGTAATTGGGACTGGCCATGTTGTAACATTAGCAAGTCCAGCTCTATTATATCAATGGCAGAGGACACAATGCTGTCCAAAGAATATATTCAGGAGGACAGAGTCATTAACCCATTGTCCACTACAGAGAGACTTTTCTCTAAATTAATACAATCAATTTCTCGTATTCTCTCTGCAGTTTCCATTTGCGTCACTTTCCAAATTTTGTTGTACGCAGCGTATATACTGGCGTATATGAAACGTTTTTGACGTGGTTTGCGAGGCCCCATTAAGAAATCTCGCAAATCATTGCCTTTTTTAAGTAAAGATAAGTGTTGTTTTATTTCTGGAAGTGTGGATTTCTGTAGCCACTCAAGGCATAGCTTTCCCACACTGTAAGTAGTTACTATCCCTGGATGTTGTCTCTGGGAGTATCTTGGATCTGGCCTGTTCATTTTGAACCCCTGTGTTTTGTTCAGGAATCTATCTTAACAGTTATTTGTGTCTGTGTGCCAGATTAACCATTTTTTCCAATCAGGATTAGTTCTGTTTTGTTTCAAAATATGGGATATGTCTACCTCCTCATCTACAGTGGTATTACTGTCAGGTGTGGCCTTTGGTATGGACGGTTTGTTTAAATCTTTTATCTTAGCTAAGCAAAGACAAGATGTTTGTTGAACTGTGTCATTTAAAAACATTATTTGTTCTGGTGTAATGCAGGCTCTGAACAAGGCTTCTAAACCTTGCACCTGTCTATTTTTTGTGCCCCACACAGTTTTTGTCTCAATGTTGTCTTTCCAAAAGTCAAAACCTAATGTAGACAGTTGAGCATAAAAGTTTGCAGAATAAATTTGTTTAGTATTGTTCAACATTGTTACATTTTTTAGATAAAACGTTTCTGGATTTGTGACATTAAACCCTGAGAAGTACGGAAACCTTTCATTAAATGTTTTCGAGCGGCCTTTTGGCGGCGTTGAACAATGTTCCCATTGATTGTAAGTAAAAACATTTCTAGGGTTTGCAAATTTATGCAAGTAATGGTGACCATAGTGATTAAAACAATACATTTGTTCATAATCTGATGAACCTTCTAGATATTCATGTTCTGTAAATTTTGCTGACAGTTCTAAATCTGTCATCATGTTGTTAACAGCTTCAAAGTCCCAATCATCACTAAACGTACTGGGTGATACAAAGTCACTTAACCCTTTGTGTGCTCGTGATGGAACCGTTCCGTCATGATCCTCGGGTGGGCTGTGCTGGTGACGGAACGGTTCCGTCACGGCCTGGCTGCCGCGCCTGCGTGGCATGAATTCCGCGCCTGCGCTGACGTTCTAAAGAGCGGGCGAGGCCGTGACGGAACCGTTCCGTCACAAGCACAGCCCACCCGATGGCTGTGACGGAGCGGTTCCGTCATTAGTACGGGAGCGCCACGCCGCCCCGCCTCTCCCTTTGCGCTTCGGCGGAATAGCCACCGCAGCTAAGGGGTTAAAGAAACCTTAAATTGGTGTGGAATCTTCAGCAGTTCCACCGAGCCATAGATGCTATAATCAGTTCTGTCCCATGCTATACCACCAGGTATAGGAACTGTTGTGATGTTAACTGATGACAGGTCTCTCTTTTCACGATGAGATGATTTGTGAGGTTTCAGGACCAAGTTGATTTTCTTACTTGCTGTGTCCATTGCACTGCATTTTCCATCTATCATCCTTCCCAAACTTAACACAAGTATGAGCCAGAGCAGGAGAAAAAGTGCACCTAACATAAACCAAAATTTAACCCATGATGAAACCAGATATGTTGTTTCAAGTTGATGAAAGAGTTCTGTTAATTTTTCTTTGAAAGTTTTGTTTGCTGGCGTATTTTCAGGTTCACTGGGATCCTCAGAAAATGTATCAAAGTTGATAAAATAGCCAGAGGCAGGTTTGTCAATTGTTGGAATTGCACCAGATTGTTATTAATCTTTTGAGCTGCTTCTTCCTTTGTCATATTTGTATATTCAGATGATACATCATTGTAGACAGGAGTTTCTTGACGAACTGTTATTTGGTTTTTCAAAAGGCACAAGTTCCATGGCTTTGTTGCATAGTCCTTCTTTTCTTACTGCAGGTTTATCAAAGGTGATAAGTCTTTCAGTTTGAACCTCTTGGATTGTAGCAAGGTTTGGTCATCTGCTACATCTTGGGAACCCACTGGGCCTAGTAATTATTATCGGCCACATGTTGTGGTTTGACCAGGTCGGTGGACATGACTCGGTTCTCCTTTTTTCCAGCAAGGGGCGGTAGTAACACTGATCTTGTTCCATAGATAGCTAAGCGAGGTACTGCTTTTCTGTAAGAAGGCCCAAATTCCTTCTTTACCGCGATCTTCTCCCTGACTAGATCCCCAATCTTTGGAATCCAGACAGGCCTTGCTGTGACAGGTGGTTTTTCTTCAGTGGCTGTTGGCTTTTGTTTTGTGTTACTCAGACTTCTTCTTGTTTCATTTAAGTCCTGTAAAACAGCCAAACGATCTTTGACATCAAAGTGTTTTTGCTCCACCACTGAAGTTTGACAATCGAGGTCTTCGATTATCATTCTAGTACCAAACAGTAATTCATATGGAGTGATTCCCCCTAGAGAATTTCTTGGCAGATTATTAAGACTACGTTGGACACTTATTAGATGTTTGACCCACCCATTACCCGAACCTTAGCTGTTATGGATTGCTTTATGTCACGTTTTTTTCTTTCCACTACCGCATTATCCTCAGGATGGAAGGAACTAGAATACCGCAATGCAACGCCCAAGCTATCCATGGCTAAGCTCGAGAGCTAAACGTGTGACCCTGGTCAGAATGTAGCATGCCGATTGCGTATGTGCCGATAAAGACTCGCAAATCCTTTATAACAGTTCTGGCGTCAGCCGAGCGCTGGGGCATATCCAAATAAATCTTGTCCTAGTAGTTGTGGGACCGCATTCGTCCATTGTGACGTTTGCGTGTAGATAGTCTAATGCTGTCTAACTATGGTATTTGAACTGGGCTGGCTACACTGTAGTCAGGTATCTGGTGGTTTTCAAAACAATGATCTCTGTAACAGGTATCACAGTTTATTCCAAACTTGTAAATATCTACGCTCATTCCTGGCCACCAGTACATCTCTTCTAATTCTATTAGAAACTTTAAGATCCCTTGATGTGTCAGACCCTCTCCCATATGTGCTTCTTGAACCAAAGCACCTCTCGGCTTCCTGTTTGGAATTACTCTGTCCCCCAAAATGGAGCAAAAGGAACTGAGTTTGCATCAAATATGTATGTATAAGTGAGTGGATAGTTCATAGGTAGCGCTGCATTGCTGTCTGTCATTGAGGCTTTTACTGCTAGCAATGCTTCACCATCTATCGTTGTTTTAGAACGTTTCATTGTAGCTACGGAAGCCAGTTGTACAGCTGCCTTTGCGGCCTGATCAGCCAATGAATTCCCTCCAACGTGAACGCCATCACGTTGATGACTCAGTGTATGAATCACGTGAGTCTTTTGTAGTTCTTTCTGTAAAAGAACTATTTGTTCCCAAAGCATTTTATGCCTAATTGTGTTACCTTTATTTTTTAAACCGTTTTGAACCCATGTCTGCAAACATTCATTGTAATTCCTGATGCAGCTGTACGAATCGCACACTGTGTGGAGTTCCTCAGGGCTCATCCCTCAGTCCGACACTTTTTAATATCTATGTGTCGGACCTTGCTAATGTCATCAAAGCACACGGGATGAGCCTAACCTCCTATGCTGACGACACTCAGTTGGTCCTAGCTATCAAAGGCGATGGACCTGAAATGGCAACAAAACTTAATAAAGGATTGCTGGATATAGGAGAATGGATGGCCAGCAATTGTTTAAGACTGAACTCAGATAAAACTGAGGTGGTCATCTTTGGACCTCTTTCCCCAGGTTGGCCATCAAACTGGTGGCCAGAAACTTTTGGCATTCCCCCAATCCCAAAAGCCAAGGTGAGGAATTTGGGCATCACTTTCGATGATGGACTAAATTTTATGGACCATGCCAATAAAACAGCATCCACAGCCCATTTTAAATTGAAGATGATTAGGAAGATTCGGCCTTATCTCCCAGATACAGCCATCAAAACTCTGGTTAGTTCCTTAGTCCTGTCCACTTTGGACTATTGTAACGGATTATTCCTCAACGCACAATCAAGAGTCATAGGGAAACTTCAATCCATTCAAAATGCGGCAGCTCGCCTACTTGCGAGAAAAACAAAGTTTGAGCCCACATCAAAAGTCATAAAGGAATATCACTGGCTTACAATCAAGAACAGAATACATTTCAAATCTTTGTGCATAGTTTATAAGGCTCGGAACGATCAAGGTCCATACTTCCTAAAAGAGCAACTCCAACTCTATAAACCAGGTAGACCGCTCCGATCAGCCACTCTCCAGCAGTTAACCGTTCCTCGGGCCAGAACAGTTGCTTGGGGCGATCGCCGTTTTCTGGTAGCTGCCCCGAAACTGTGGAATACTCTCCCCCGACACATTAGGCAAAGCCCTTCTCTCATCCAGTTTCGCAAACAACTAAAGACTTGGCTCTTTGAGCAGTAGCCTTCCCTACAACGCTGCCCAGCTATCCCAATGACAAAATCTGCAGTTTAGCGCCAAGACGCCCACGGGTAAACGCTGCGCTTTAGAAATGTCAACAAATAAATAAAATAAATAAATAAATAAATATTAGTGTGGGGAATTCGCGATCGGTATTTTCAAGTGCCATTTTGAAAGCCTGTATTTTAGCTCGCTGAGCTGTACAGTCTCCGAGTGATTGAGTTTTTGTGACCATAGGTCTGAATTTGCCTTCGCGCCAACGACCTTTAACAATCGCGCACGCAGCACTATAGGCTTGTTTACCCCCAATTGCGGGCTGTGCTGATCCGTCTGTATATATTATACAGCCGTAATGTTCTAGAGGCAGAATTACGGTCGGCAGAGGACATTCGTATTCGTATTGAAGGAATTCTAGTGTCTTCAAGTAGGGGTCAAAGACGTATTCAACATCAGTTGCAGCAAGTGAGTTAACCCATTGTATCCATCTCGGATGTACAGCTTTAGCATTGGGAATGCTTGCTTTCGTCACTGCCTTTGAGGCAGGTACAGGCGTAACGATCCTTATGCGTTTACCCTGTGCAAGAGCTCTCTCTTTTGCTACTGCAGTTTGAACCGCTGTCAGAATTTATTCTGTAGTAGTAAATTTCATTTCAGTGTAGAACTGGGTTCAAAAGGGACCCCCAGCGGTGGAGGGATTCACCTAAAATCTACGGGTCCATTGGTGTTTCTTTTAATCAAAGAAGTGAGACAGACTCTAGAGTGAGGAGGGAAACAAGATATTTTAATATACAGAATATAACTCGAGTTCTCGGACAGAGTCCCAGAGTCACCTAGGTGAGTCTACGGAGGCTGAGTCTTTCTCCAGGGCATGCATCAGTCTTTATAGGATGTGGAGTTCTCCTTATCAGGTTTGAGGCGTCACTGTGTCTTGGGTTGTGGTGGGCCAAGGCTGCAAGGCAGATGACTCAGGGGCTTCTGACATTGTCCAGATAATGCAATCAACCGGGGGTGGTCTCTCAAGGCTGTAAGGCAGATGACTCAGGAGCCTCTGCAATGTCCAGATAACGCAATCAGCTGGGGGTCATTTCTTATGACGGACATGGAGCCACAGATCGATTGTCCGCACATGTTGTTCTAGTCAACAGAGAGGGAGGAGGGGAGATAAGGTGGGTGCGTGCAGTTTGTCCTTCGTGACCTCGTCAACAGAGGGGAGATAAGGTGGGTGTGTGCAGCTTGTCTTCGTGTGCAGGTGCCCACCTCAGCCAAGGGAGGGAGAGAGTTGACGTGGCAAGGTTTCAGGGGCGCAAAATTACAGCACAACATCAGATTGTGTGTACAAGTTTGATTTGTATGCTATTGGTACCTTTTCACCGTCATTAAAGGTCAGGTACGTGAATCTGCATCTCCCTGGGATGACTCGGATCACAAGATTGCGCACATTGTCGCGTGTCTCTAACAGTGTTTTTGCTAACATGTCTGTTTGTACTGAACGCAAAATTTCTGTGGTTTTTTGAGTCCAATGTGTTGGTTTGAAATCAGGTTTTATTAGTTCGTAGAGAGGTTCAACCCTCTCTGCGTAGTGTAGAACATAAGTTCTTCCGAAATTCAGGAAACCTAGAATTGACTGTAAGTTTTTCAGCGTTTTTGGAGGTTGGAGCAGCGCACATTTCTCTAGAAAGTTTGCTGCCAGGCTTTTGCCTTCACTTGATAACTCATACCCTAAAAATAGGACGTTGAGGTGAGCAATTCGTGATTTCTTGAAACCGAATTTGTACCCCTCAGAAGCGAACCCAAGTATTATGGTGTTCACTCTTTTCAAGTGCCTGTCCAAATCATCGTCCGTAAGATAGATGTCATCAACATAAGATAATGCCTCATCATCGTACATTTGTAGTAACTCTGTTACTCTGGCTGAAAATAATCCTGGACTATTCTTGAATCCCTGGGGAAGACGGCAAAATTGTCCCTGTGTCCCCATAATTGAGAAAGCAGTCAAAAGCCTGCTTTCAGGTGCAATGTTTTGACAGAAGAAACCATTTGAGATATCTAATGTCATTTTATACTTTTTGTGCACAAGTTATTCATCAGTCCTGCTGTGTGCATTTTGAACTGCAAATGATTTGCAACATGAGTTTAAATGTCTGTAATCCAAAACTAGACGATATGAATTGTCTGGTTTGGAGACAGGAAACAAAGGATTGTTCATTGACGAGGTGCATGTTTCAATCACCCCTTGGTATTCAAGTTGATTTAAAATCTCCCTGACTTGTTTCTTAGCTACTTGCTTAACTGGATACTGCCTTTGTGCAGTAGGTTGATTTTTTAACTGGATTTTATGGTGAGGAGAGTCCTCATCCCATCCTGCATGATTTTTGTATAATGCTAGAACTTGGGCCACTGCCCATTTTCAGGCATATGTGTATTTTTTATGAATTGGAATGTGATTTGAGAAGGCTGGCATAATTATCTCTTTGCCATGTGGGCACTCCCTAACAAATTCAGGTGGCCAGTCTTGTTCAGCTAGAAGAATGTCATAGCCCTTGGAGAGCTCCTCCCAAAAAAGTGCTTTTATTTTTCAAGTTATGTCCCCCTCCATCCGGAGTGTTACTTCATATAACTTGTGGGTACACTAACCCTGGTGTCGGCAGTTTCAACTTGAATGCATCCATCAGGATCCTGTGAACTATGGTGACTTCTGCTGTGCTGTCTAGCATTGTCTGCGCCCACTCCCCGTTCTTGAGTTGTGTCCTCATGAATCTCGGCATGTCTGATTTTTATGCTTGCTACCTTCTTCTTGGTAAACTGAGTTTACTTTTTTTTTGGAACTTGCTGTTCTACTTTGGACTTCACGCGTTCCTCTTTCTGTTCTGATCGTCCTCTTCTATCGGATTTCTGCAAGGAAGTCTGAAAGGTACGAGAGGAACGTGTATCAGTATCTTGATATCTATCAGGTTTTCTCAAAGTATCCCTATTCCTAAGGTTATACCTTTTTACAGAGGACTCCCGTTGGGGAGACCTCCCTCCCCGTTCAGGAGACCTAACTCTCCTTTGGGGAGACCTTCCTCTGGATTGAGATCGCTTCTCTCTAGGAAGTGTCTGTTTACTGTTTTCCCACTTCTCTTTAGGAGTAGTGAGATTATTTTTAATAAAAACTTTTTCAGGATTTTCAGTTAATTGGGGTTTTAATGCTTTTCCACCCAAACTATCTCTACCTAGTTCTTCATATGATTTTTCAATAATTCTTGCAAGCTCATATGGTTGGTCTGCTATAACTGTTTCTTTTAATTTCTGGCAGATTGCCACTGATGCTGCTTCACCTCTAATGTTGGCTAATAGAATAGCCGAGACCTATTTGAAATCTTTTAGTATTTCTATACCCAGATTTAAGGCCGGTTCTGGACCGTATTCATTTTGAATCTGTCTTAGAACGTCTGGTATTACCGCCATAGATGAAACACCATGTGTTTTTGTGTAGATTGAAGCAAAGACTGTACCCCAAGTGTCACAGTCCTCTACGTGTGGTGCAATCCCCATTGGTAAACAGATTGTCAGAATTCTGTGTTTCTCATGAGGTGTACTATCAGGAAATACTGCCTCAATGTAAGTAATTTTTTGTGCTAACCAAAAATGAATTTGTTCTCTTTTGGCAGGCAATTTACCGATGACTGATTGTATAGTCTGTAGTGTGATTTTGTTTGTGTTCCCCTGTTGAGGGGTGTGCTGTGGAATCCTTACAGTAGGTTGTACTGTTAACGTCCGCATAACATATTGGACCAATTGTCTATGTATTTTAATTAACTGTTTTAGCTGAGCAAACAGTTCTCGACCTGTAATTTTTTCAATGCCAGGATGTGGTGTATAGCTGGCTTGTACCGGCCATGTTGCTCCTGGTCTACCTAGTGGACCGAGCCTGGTAATGTGATCTTGATGTTTTAGGGCGCCTTTAAACCAGAGCTGATGCTCTTGGTAAGTTAGTGGAATTTCAACGTCCTCGAAAGGAACGTATTCCTCTGGGCGTTCCTCTGCTTTATAGTATTGGAACTCATGTGTTCCTGCATCTACTGGAGGAAAGTGAATCCATGAATAGAATACCTCTGTCTGCCGATATTCATGTGCCTCTACGACAAAGATTACTTTACCACCTCTCGATGATACCCCATTATTTATGAGTCTGAAAGTTACACTTTTTCTTACATTTGCCAGGATTATTACAATATCCTGGTCATTTTGTAGCAGATCATCTAGAACTGCTTGTGCTGCTGCTCTTACTCTTTCTCTCTCGTCATCACTCTCCGTCATTTTAGTTGACTGAAAGTTTGCAGAGCAAGTTTCAAGGAAACAATGATTAGGTGCACAATATTTTGGAACACTGTATCCTTCAACGTTGAACAAACCAAAAACTAATACATAGGATTTTCGTCCTACTCAGTTTTGGCAGATATTATTCTTTTACCCGCTCCAGGCGTCTTTTAGAGTATTTACGGGAAAAAAGGGGTCTGTGTGAAAAGCACGACTGAGTTACTTTAGTATCTAGCGTTCAATTATCCCCTTACCAAACGTTGGGCGCCATGTAGTGTAGTTCCTATATTCCCAATAGGCTCTGCGCATTGGAATAATATATATTGTAGGTTAGACGTAGGACTTGGGTCAACTAGGTCTCTACCGAATATATTAAACTTAATTGTGAGTGCCAGCTAGCTCAGCGGTCACTAGAAACTTTCTTGAATTCACAAGAAGGGATTCGTTTCTGGCAACCGCATAAACATGCCAACTTTGTTTCCCAAGAATAAGAAATCAATCTCTAGAGTCGTGGAAACAATAGATAACTATTTTACTCAGTCAATCGTGCATGTTTGTTTCACCAGATGGTGCTGAGAAAATAGAGAGACGGGCGTTTTCAATAAAAAGTATTTATTGAACAGTCTTCTTTCTCAAGCATAAGAAATGTACTGCTACAACAGTAATACTGGTTATAAAGTACAAGGCATATAATACGAACAGTATTATAAAGTAGTACTGTAAGAGCATGATATGGTTTCTAAGCCATAAATTGCCTAAAATATATAAAATACATACAGCGATAAAAGAATGACTAAAAGTACTCAACTGGTGCTTCTAAAATACGCCTACCCCGGTGTACCTGACCTAAGCCTAGCACAAGGGAAGAAGTAAGTGAGGAGTAGTTTACGTCTAGTAGTTTCTGTCAATAATCTAATCAAGAATTCTCTAAGGGTCTAATCAGCTCTGTACCTTGGTTTAGAATGAAGGAGGTCTTGTATCTCTCTCTCAGGACTCGATTTCCCAGCAACCCGCAAGGGTAGCCAGGAAACACTGGAGCTGGATTTCTCGGCAGGAGAAAAGACAGAGTTTCTCAGTGCGTCAGCTGGAGGGTCGGCTTCCTTCGGCACTTGCTGCTGCAGGGCTTCAGGCAAGTAGTTAGTTGATCTGCTCCAAACCACCGTGCTTTTGTCTGGGCAAATGTAGGCATATGTATACTTGAAGGTGCCGAGTTTGACGTATGATTGAACTTAATAACGTCATTCAAAGGTTCAATTCCTTGAAAACTCCAGGAGCTCTTGGATAAATTAATATGCAAGCAGGTGAAGTCCCTAGCTGCTGAAGGCGGGTTTTTCCAAGAAATCGTTATTGATTCTCGTAACTTAATGGAAGTAGCCATGCCGTATTTGGGCTGCAAGGCTCAGTCTAAATATGGTAATGATTTCTATGCCTATATAGGGATAGGATAAAGTATACCTATATAAGGGCATAAATCGGGAAAATTACACCAAGGTCCTAGATTTGTTTACAACAGATTCATGTGTAGGTTCACATAGGCCAGGACATGCAAACAGCATAAACAAGTACGCATGCGTGCACACGCCCCGCGCTAAAAGTAATTTTTTTTTTAAAAAGGCACGTCTGGCGAGTGGCAAGCGATACACTTAATGAGCCATGACAAGAGAGGAAAGCCAGATGGCGCAACACAAACCTCACCGAACCCCATTCCGGTCCCCACACTCAAACACTACTCTGCACGACCCCTCAGCACTACACTAAACCCTAAAACACTACCCCCACCACGACCCTCCCTGACCCACAGTCCGGTCCCCACACTCAAACACTACCATGCACGCACCCTCAGCATTACCCTAAACCCTAAAACACTAACCCCAGCACGACCCTCTCCCGACCCCAGTCCGCCCTACATTTAAACACTACCCTGCACGACCCCCCAGCACTACCTTAAACCCTAAAACCCTACACCACACAAACACCACAACACTACCCTAAACCCTAAAACACTACCCCAGCACGATCCTCCCCAGACCTCCAGTCCAGTCCCCACACTCAAGCATTACCCTGCACGACTGCGGGCACTACCCTAAAACCTAATTCACTACCCTACACTACACAAGCATCACAACACTACCTTAAAACCTAAAACACTACCCCAGCACGACTCTCCCGGACCCCCAGCCCGGTCCCCACACTCAAACACTACCTTGCACGACCCCCAGCACTACCCTATACCCTAAAACGCTACACAACACAAACACCACAACACTACCCTAAACCCTAAACCACTACCCCCAGCATGACCCTACCCCAGCCCCCAGTCCGCTACCCACACTCAAACACTACCCTGCATGACCCCCCAGCATTACCCTAAACCTTAAAACACTACACTACACAAACACCACAACACTAACCTAAACCCTAAAACACTACCCCAAGCACGACCCTCCCGGACCCCAGTCCAGTCTCCACACTCAAACACTACCCTGCACGACCCCCCAGCACATCCCTAAACCCTAAAACACTACCCTACACTACACAAACACCAAAACACTACCCTAAACCCTAAAACACTACACCCAGCACGACCCTCCCAGACCCCCAGTCCGGTCCCCACACTCAAACACTACCCTGCACGACCCCCCAGCACTACCTTAAACCCTAAAACATCACACTACACAAACACCACAACACTACCCTAAACACCAAAACACTACCCCCAGCACGACTCTCCCCGACCCCCAGTCCAGTCCCCACACTCAAACATTACCCTGCAAGACCCCGGGCACTACCTTAAAACCTAAAACACTACCCTACACTACACAAACACCACAACACTACCCTAAACCCTAAAACACTACCCCAGCACGACTCTCCCGGACCCCCAGCCCGGTCCCCAAACTCAAACACTACCCTGCACGACCCCCAGCTCTACCCTATACCCTAAAACACTACACAACACAAACACTACAACACTACCCTAAACCCTAAACCACTACCCCAGCATGACCCTCCCCCGACCCCCAGTCCGGACCCCACACTCAAACACTACCCCGCACGACCCCCCAACATTACCCTAAACCCTAAAACACTACACTACACAAACACCACAACACTACCCTAAACCCTAAAACACTACCCCCAGCACGACCATCCCGGACCCCCAGTCCGGTCCCCACACTCAAACACTACCCTGCATGACCCCACAGCACTACCCTAAACCCTAAAACACTACCCTACACTACACAAACACCACAACACTACCTAAACCCTAAAACACTACCCCCAGCACGACCCTCCCCGACCCCCTGTCCGGTCCCCACACTCAAATGCTACCCTGCACGAACCCCCAGCACTACATTAAACCCTAAAACATCACACTACACAAACACCACAACGCTACCCTAAACCCTAAAACACAACCCTCAGCACGACCCTCCCCGACCCCCAGTCCCGTCCCCACACTCAAACACTACCCAGCATGACCTCCCAGGACTACACTAAACCCTAAAACACTAAACTACACAAACACCACAACACTACCCTAAACCCTAAAACACTACCCTCAGCACGACCCTCCCCGACCCCCAGTCCAGTCCCCACACACAAACAGTACCCTGCACGACCCCCCTGCACTACCCTAAACCCTAAAACACTACACTACACAAACACCACAACACTACCCTAAACCCTAAAGCACTACCCTCAGCACGACCCTCCCCGACCCCCATTCCGGTCCCCACACTCAAACACTACCCCGCATGACCCCCCAGCACTACCCTAAACCCTAAAACAATCCCTACACTACAAAAACACCACAACACTACCCTAAACCCTAAAACGAGAGCCCCAGCACGACCCTCCCCGACCACAAGTCCGGTCCCCACACTCAAACATTACCCTGCATGACCCCCCAGCACTACACTAAACCCTAAAACACTACACTACACAAACACCACAACACTACCCTAAACCCTAAAACACTTCCCTACACTACACAAACACCACAACACTACCCTAAACCCTAAAACACTACCCTACACTACACAAGCACCACAACACTACCCTAAACCTTAAAATACTACCCCAGCACGACCCTCCCCCGACCCCAAGTCCGTTTCCTACACTCAAACACTACCCTGCATGACACCAGCACTACCCGAAACCCTAAAACGCCACCCTACACTACACAAACACCACAACACTGCCCTAAACCCTACAACACTACCCCCTGCACGACCCCTGACCCCCAGTCCAATCCCTACACTCAAACACTACCCTGCACGACCCCCCAGCACAACCCTAAACCCTAAAACACTCCCTACAATACACAAACACCACAACACTATCCTAAACCCTAAAATACTACCCCCAGTACGACCCTCCCCGACCCCCAGCCTGGTCACTACACTCAAACACTACCCTGCACGACTCCCCAGCACTACCCTAAACCCTAAAACACTACCCTACACTTGGGGGGACCTATACAGTCTTCGCAAAATTGAGTTTTCCACCAAAACGTCTATTATTGTATATCCCCAATAACCAGCTCCATATGATTCTGCTGAAACACTTTTTGTTTATAGAGATGAATGAGCTCTTAAACTTGATTGTGTCCTAGTGTCTGAGAGAATCCAAAGATTGCTTCAGCATCACTTCTGAAATGATTTACCCTGAAAGTTAGTAGCTGTTTCCATGACTGAGCCGAGCTAAAAATAAATCCCAATCAGTAAAAATATGAACTTTCTCTAGTATTGCACTTCCCATCGTATATGTTTTAGTGTTTGTATTTTGTGGCTCGCATATCATTACAAAAGATTTAACATAGCTAATTTTAAGGTCTAAAGTGGACATATAAGTTACAAAGTCATCCAGTAATATTTGCAAGTTTAAGGTTCGTGCAATTAGCACCGCATCATCCGCATATAATAAAATGGATATTTGATAGCCCCTCATACCCGGGATATCTTGTCCTAAACCAGCTAAATGCATGGCAGTGCCATTTATATATAGCAGGAAAAGGATTGGAGCAAAAATACATCCCGGCCTGACTCCTCTTGTAGAAATTATCGGGGGTGTTATTTCACCCTGCGGACCAAAGAGCACTTTCACACTTAAATGCTGATGTAAACACTTAAGTAGCATTAAAAGGTCATTCGCTACCCCATCTCCTCCACCAGTGACCATAGCTTAGGCGAGCAATTTAGTGCAACTGTGAAATTCTGGGAACAGAAAGCCAGATCGTGTGACATAAAGATTTAATCAATAGTACTACCCACAATGCAACCCGTAAAAATAAGGAGTACCCTTTCCTCATTTTCATTTTTTGTCACATTACTCGCTGAAAGCAAAGAAAGGCCTAAAATCAGGGTATTCTTGGCTTCCCCACATACAGTGAGAGCAAAGTGAGTTCAATTTTCATTCTCCATGTTTGTTTATTTATTTATAAAGTTTCATATAGCGTGAACAAGATCCCGAAGGATATCAGAGCGCTTTACAAAAGGATGGAAAGAAGGACAACTGCAATATCGACATCAAGTAAGAATACAAAACAGGAATAATCGCATAATCACAGGACAAATGGTTTAAGGAGAGTAACACAATAAACAGGTATATAGCGGGCTACGAAGGAGGGCACACAATGAGGTAAAGAAGAGCAGCATCACTTGTTATACAACACACCCGCTTATCGTTTTATTTAGACAACTTTATGTTAAAATCCTCTGCCCACATCAACACGGTTTTACAGTTTGTACTGCGGAGAAAAGATATAATATCGTCGGGGGGGACCATTACCTCCAGGTTAAAATCTTTAAAATAATTATAATAATAGTTGACCATCAAGAGGTCAAAATCGTTCAGGCCAAGCATCCTTTAGACACTTTTGAGGCAGGGATCAGAACAGACACAAGTGTAGCTAGCACCCCTGTTGCCCTGCCTGCTGGAGATGGACTTGCAGGCTTCCAAAATACATATACCACCTTTATGTGCACAGCTTCTTGTATCCAGGTTGCATGGCACAGATAATGTCCCAGTTTTTAGGTTGAGCCATAAGCGGCAGCGCGCATGCGCTGATCGCTTTGCGAGGCATGTAGTATTCAATATGAAGTGTAAGCTCCCTGGAAGCTCCTCCCATCTTTTTCATTGGATTAGTTGCTAAATGCTGCCTTCCGAGTGGTTTTAGGCTTGTTAGTCCCTCCTTATGACGGACATATTGTCATTTGTATCCTCCCATGGCCAGTGGCCCCTTTACTTCGAGTGTTGCATGGTATGTTTTTTTAGATTGTGAGCACTATTTTCTTCCTGTGCCTTCAGCTACCCCCTCCTCCTGTAGTCCGTGCCTTCTCCCCCCATAGGACTCACGTTGTTCATGCTTTGTCGCCCCCTTGCTGCCCGCCCGCCCGGAAATCCCTTTTGCAATGCAATAGGCCTCACGTAAATGCAAGTCCTATTGCATTGCAAATGCTTGTTTTTACTTAGTATGGGTTTCAAAGTGTCTGCGCTCGTTATATGTGATATGCAACACCCACTCTCACATTTCTTTTCACCATTGGGGACACATGAGGTGTGTGTGCGTCTATTGATTGGACACAATGTCAAGCAGTAGCTCTGACGTCAGGCAGGAGCAAGCAAGCACAGCTGGGTGTGTGTGAACCGCGTGTCTGATCCGAATTGACGGACAGCCGTGTTGGAGCCCCGGTCCCGGTCCTGGGTCACTGTCTGCTGTAAGGCAAAGCAGGAGCAACGATTGGACACAATGGCCGTCAATTATCACCGTTGAAACCTATTGTGATAAGTAAAGTGATAAGTTCAATCACAACTCAATGACAAATTCACCAGACGGACTACTGACAATTAGCAGCCCAATCGGATGTGACAAGCACAAGACCGCAAAAAGGATGCTTTCTACTATCGAAGTATCGCAAAAGAAATATAGGTTCCCAACACGAAAAAAAATGCAAAGAGCATTGTTACGCAATGCACGTTTTAACAGATTCCCTTGTCCAGGCTCGCAGCTTTCAGTTAGTAACGGCGCTGCACATGCTGGGATTTGTAGTGTCTTTTTTCCATTAATAATGAGCCCTACATGTACTAGTTCTGTTTATGCCTAAAATTCACTGATGGGAAGTCACCCACATGTACGAGGTCCACATTTTTCAAGCCCATGCCTATCCAGTCCTAGTTCCACTTTGCATTCTGGTGCTTGTAGTGCTGATTTTTATAATAGGACTACGACTCCCAGAATGCATAGAAAAAGCACTGTCGGGATGTGGGACTCCCCTAGGAGTTTAGTAAACTTGAGAAATGCTTTTCACGTGGGGCCAGACACCATCCTGTACATAAGGACGTATGCAGCAGGCACTGTACAGAAATGACTCTCCCATGTCGGTCGGGAAGCTCGTTTAATTCGGGTAATTTCTTGGCTTCCTGGTTCTAGCAATCCATCCCGTATTTTAGGACAGACAAGTTTTCTGAGTACTCTTGATTTCGAACAGCAGATATTACATAAAAAAATACTAGAATTTAGCCAGAAAAACACACAAGGTAGATGGATGTCTCGCAGTTGTGTGGCTCACTGGTTAGAGGAGGCAGACCCGGACGCTGAGATCAGACCCGGGACCAGGGTTCAATTCACGACGCGGCAGGGTCTTGAGCCCAAAATGTCCACGGACTCGGTAATTCTCGCTTCGGTGCCTACTCGAATCACAGGTTCACACTCTGCAACTCTGGGCAATAGCTTGCTTAATCTCCACTACGGACCCCCGCGGCGGGAGGCCTGGCTTTCACCTTGGGGCTATCTCACAGGGAAAAACCAGGATGGGTTCCCAATGCAAAGCGCTTTGAGACCTGGCGATGATATTGCGCTATATAAAAACATATCCATCCATCCATCCACCCAGTTGATAAGAGCAGCTTTGGGGGTGAGAGTCATATATATGCTTTGACATGTCCCAGCTTGCTGACAGTTGTCTGGTTATTAGCCACCAGCAATGTTACATTCTCGGAGTTGTGAAATCACTCTTAGCATTTTTTTTATTTATTATTATTTTTGCAGTTTTGTATAGCACGAAATCGAACCACAGGAATCAAAGCGCTTTACAGGAGCACTGACTGCCTTACAGACGGACACACTCCTTTTTTTAAGGCATGGGGAGATAAAGTGATTTGCCCAGAGCCTACCGCCAGACCCCAACCTGGTACCCAGCTTCAAAGTCGGCCGCTCTAGCCATAATCTTAACAAGCAGTGCAATGTTGGCTACAATGTGAGTGATTGTGAATGGTCAATTTGGGTTCGGGGGGATGTTAACAGCTGTGACGTAAGGTTTAAGGTTAGCCTTTCAAACAAAACTTCTGAGCTGAATTTTGCACCTTTGTTTTTGACCATTGCTTCTCCTTCCCACCCACCCATCTTCCCCATCTACTGGGACTATTCCAGTAAGTGCGATGCAGTCATAAGACTGTCAGCCATACAGCATTTATAGGAGCAGGCCACCCTGGGAGACTGGCATGCTACAACAAGCATTTGCAATGCAATAGGTCTCGCATTCACGCGAGTTTGAGCTATTGACCTTGCAAATGACAATGCCTTTTTTAGTTTTTAAAACATAAATAAAAGGCTAGGGGCCCGATGTAGGTCGGTCGGTAACGGCCGAAAATCGGTATTTTCGGCCGTTACCGATCGGAAATGAGCCATCGGGATGTAGGAGGCCTAAATCCGACAAAATCGGTGATATTACCGAATCGGAAAGTCACCGAATCGGTAGAATTCCGAATCGGAAAAAATAAGGAATCTGAAAAATCTCCGATTCGGTAGAATACCGAATCGGAGATTTTTCAGATTCCTTATTTTTTCCGAATCGGAATTCTACCGAATCGGTGATTTTACAGAATCGTTAACGTACCGATTCGGTATAATTACCGATTCGGTGATAATCCGATTCGTTGTGAAAAGCTGAAGATTGAGATGTAGGTAAGCACTGAAATACCGAATTTGCTTCAAATTCGGTATTTCAGATTCGGTAATTACCATGGATTGGAATCAGGTGGTAACCAGGTGCAACCTATAAAAAAGGACCCAAAATGCAGTTCTACTTGCAACATGGCAGCTTTCTATGTCATAGCAAGACGGCTACGGCTACAGCAGGAAGGAGAGAGGGAATGGCAGAGAGAGGAGCAGGTGTATAGAGAGCGGATCACCCTGTCCATGCTCACAGATGCAGAGATCCTACAGAGGTACAGGCTGGACTCAGAGACCATCATAGACCTCATTAGGGACCTCCAACCCTTGTTGCAGCACCCCACCCCAAGGGCACACGCAATCCCTGTGCATGTGCAGGTGCTATGCTGCCTACACCTGCTGGCGTCTGGCAGCTATCAAAGTGTAGTTGCTGTGGCAGGAGGGGTGACCCAGAGCAGCCTGTCAAGGTTCTTCCACAACTTCCTTGACGCCATGATCCAGAGAATGGACCAGTACATTTCCTTCCCTGCAACCCATGCAGAACTGGTACAGACCAAGGCAGACTTCTACCAGATGGCAGGATTCCCCCACATCATTGGCTGCATAGATGGCACACACATTCCGATTTGCCCCCCTGCTGACACGGAATACGTATACCGCAATCGGAAGTCACGGTACACCATAAATGTCCAGGTGATTTGCAATGCCAAGTGTGTCATCACTGACCTGGTTGCGAAGTTTCCGGGGAGTACCCACGACTCCTATATCTTCCAGAATAGCGGAATTTATGCACGGCTGATGGCAGGGGAATTTGGTGAAGGATACCTCCTAGGTAAGACACAGTGTCAGACCCCCATAACCTAAATAGCAGTGTGAAGTACATGTATGCATGTGAGTAATGTCACCCCTTTTCCTTCTAGGCGACAGTGCATATGCCCTCCGCTCGTTCATTCTCACCCCCTACCTGAACCCCTCAACACCCAGCAAAAGGAGGTATAACCGTGCCCACAAAAGCACGAGGAATGTAGTGGAAAGGACCTTTGGCATCTGGAAGAGCAGGTTCCGATGCCTGCACAAGAGCGGAGGTGCAAGGCAATATACCCCCATCACCTGCTGCAAGATAATTGCTGTCTGTGCAATGTTGCACAACCTTGCAGTCAGGAAAGGCACTGAGGTTGAGTTGTCCGACTACGAGGACCCTGACGATGACAATGCTGTGCCACTACCACAACCTGCTGGAGTGTCTGCACCAAGTGACGGCAGATACAGGCGTGAGGAGATAACAGCCAACTATTTCTGAGTGAGTACAGATGCACAGACAGGTCAATGTATGTTTTCAAAAAAGAAATTTAATAATGTTGCAACAACGTTACTGCACTGATGTGCAAAAAAAGAAAAGGTAAACAAGATGTGGTTAAATGTCAATTGTCCGGGTTGCCTCACCCGCCCTGGCAGTCTTATTTCTTGCTGCGCTTAGCAGCCCCACTAGGATGTGGCTCACCCCCTTCTGTATGACCAGCAGCCTCAGCTGAGCGCCTGCTGCTCCGGCGCGGCTCAGACACTGCGCTGGCCGGGCTGCTGCGGCTGCTGCTGTCCCCAGCCTCGCCCAGGCCCAGGGCAGGATTAACAACTGTGTTCGAAATAAGTAGTGTCTCTATGGCGGTGGTAATGCGGGCCATGCCCCTAGTCACCTCTGACATGTTCTGGGTGAGGCTGGCCTCCATGTTTGCCCCACGTTGGCATAGCTGGGCGGTTGCAGCAGCAAGGCAGTTGATAGACCTATTCTGCACGCGGGCATCCCTGCGGCGACAGTGCTCATGTTCATCCATTTTATTGCAGAGCTGGGTGATGGCAGTGGTCATTCGCCCAATACCTGTTGCATTGTCCTTGTTGCTATCAACAAATGTTTTGAATCCCTGTGCCATCTCCCCCATCTGCAGGTTGTGCAGCCGCAACTGGCGATGGCAGGCCAAGATTGATTTTGCCTGCATTCTCTCGATTCTGACCATACTGCCCTCCAGCCCTAGGAACACCCTGCCCTCCTGTGCTGGAAGTGGACTGCTGGATGCACGTGGCCTCCGGGGATTTCTGCTGCCCTGCTGTGTGTGCTGGGGTGACACAGGTGTTACAGGGTTTAGTGCTGGAGCCTGACCTGCTGCTCCCTCCATGAGGTTTAATGGAGCAACAATTCTCCTCCTGGCAGGAGATGTGGCAGGTGCAGGGTGGCTCTGTGGTGGTGAGTTCTCCGGGGGAGAACTGCAATGGGGCGTCTGAGACAGAGACAGTCGGGGGGAGTGTGGAAAGGTGAGGGAATGTCCAGTGTCACTGCTATTGTCCTCCTCCTGTGTATGTACACTGGTGCTTGGCACTGCCACCGCACTGGCTGATGGTGCTGGAGCTGGTGCTTGAGTAGCTGCTGCTCCCCCGCCTGATGGTGCCCCTAGGTATAAAGAAGCATTTGTCAACTGAGTGCTAATGTATTACAGTCACTACTATTAAAGCATTGCACATCTCATTACAAATACTTTGATGCAGTATTACAGTTCTTTTTATTATGCTTCTGCAGTGGCATTTTTGGGTACTTTTGCTGACTACATTTAGCATGATGCATTGCTCATGTCTGTTGCTAGCAGTACTGGGCTGGGGTTTGGCTGTGCATTGGATCTAAAGGGGAGGTGTCTGGTATGGTGTGTCAAGTTGCGCATGCTTCTTACCTGTAGCTGTAGCTCGGGATGAGCTATCCAGGTCCCCAATGCCCACGACACTTGCGCTCTCAATGGTAGTCGCCACAAGTTCCTCCAGGTCAGTGAGGGGTGGCGCCCGGTTCTTGCCTCCACCAGTTAGTCCAGCCTGCTTGTGCAGCTTGGCCAGTTTCCTCTTTGTGAGGCTGCGGATGTCGTAGAACCTCTTTTTGAGGTCGTCCTGGCTCCTGTGGGTGACACCAACAGCGTTTACTCTTTCCCCAAATTCAATCCACAGCTTCCTCTTAGTGCTCTCTGGAACAGTGAGGGACAGCCTTCCATACAGCTGCCTGTGTACCCTCACCACCTCCTCCACCAACACTTGCAGCTCCATGGTGCTGAATTTGCTCTTCCGCTTGCGCTCTGCCTTCTGCCTCTCAGAGCTGCTTGCCATGTTTCACAGGGATTGGATACTGCTACCACTGCTGCTCACTGTGGCTGCTCAGCTCAGGCTGCCTCTCCAGAAAGTTCTGATGAGTTGCACCTGCCTGGGTTGCCACACCCTGTGGGGGAGGGTGCTTCCACCTCATTGGCTGATGTCTTTTGTTTCAGTTTCCTTGCTCGACGAATCGGCATTTACCGATTCGGTAAATGCCGATTCGGATAATACCGATTCGGCTACTACCGAATCGGAAAATACCGATTCGGTATTTATAATGCGTTCCTATTGGGCTTTTGACCCATGGGGTGTATTGCTATTACCGATTCGATATTTACCGATTCGGTAGTGGCCGAATCGGTCTATACCGAATCGGTACTTGCCGATTCGGTACGTATCGACTCACGATACCGATTGCTACCGATTCGGTAATTTTCCGATTTTGTTTTCCTACATATCATTTTCCGATTTTGAAATACCGATTCGGTACGATTCGGTATTTTAAAATCGGTAAATGCGTTTTACCTACATCGGGCCCATTGTCATTTACAATGCCAATAGCTGAACCTCGTGTAAATGCGAGACCTACTGCATTTCAAATGCTTGTTTATAGAGTTATTAAATTCTGGATTGTTTAATTTAGCGCAATATTACATCCCACAGCTGCTGGAGGGTCTGGCGAACCATCTCGTGTTAATCCTGAAGGTTGGGCGGGAGGGGACCCGTCAGCTTGGCTGGTAATTCAATCTATTTGGTCCAAAGGGCCAATATGTTCAAATCTAACAAAAGTTGTAACTGCAAAACGGGTAAAGTGCGCTAGGGGGATGGGACGATATTGAGGTGCGCTAGAGGGATGGGACGATATTGAGGTGCGCTAGGGGGATGGGACGATATTGAGGTGCGCTAGAGGGATGGGACGATCTTGAGGTGCCCTAGAGGGATGGGACGATATTGAGGTGCGCTAGAGGGATGGGACGATATTGAGGTGCGCTAGACAGCCTATAAAAATCACCTTAAGACAGGCTTCGATTGTGCTTTGCGAGTGACTGAGATGTTGCAAACCTATTAAGATCTTTTCTTACAGAGGCTTCATTTCTAAATGTAACCACCACACAATCAAAAGCATCCCTTTTTGGCGTGGTCCCCACCCAGTCACCTCTCCGCACATGGTTGATATCGTTATGAGACACACTTTACGAGAGCAGCGTAAATATGGGGCAGCACCAAAATTAAGACCAGGAAAAACCTGGTCTTAAACAGGCGCAATGAGGAGAAATATCTAATTTCTCACAGTTTTTCCTGTTTCTATGGGTGCTGCAATATGCAACACAATTTGAAACAACAAAAGGCCATGGATTGTTTATGTGCAGGAAGGTGACCTTTCCTGCACATAAACAATCAAAAAAGTATCACATTTCGCAACTTCTATGTGTGCTGCATTAAGCAGCACACATAGAAGTTGCAAAACGCCATTTCAGATTGTTGATGTGCATGAAGAACACCTACCTGCACATAAACAATCTTCCCCTACAAGGCAAGTACCCTTGCACTATGGTGCAATGGTGTCTGTGTTGGCGCTAGGCAGCTAAAATTAGCCCCAGCGCAGGAGGAAACGGAGGGCTCCATCGTATCCTTGTAAATACACTGTGCTCTGCCACTTCCTAGTTAATATGCCCCTTAGTTGTTTGCTACCATGTGAGTAGGAGTGGGGCTCAACTGGTCCATCTCATTGGACAGCCTTTAAACAAGTGCTTAGATACATTTGTGCATGGGTCACACTTAAGGACACGTTGCCTTCATCCCTGCAATGTTATCATGTGTGGGTTGGAATACCTCTCAAACCCCATTTGAGGCTTGGGGAGTTTCTCTTACTTCTCTTGGGCTTATAGTACAACCCCTCTATGTTGTTTCTTGCAATGCACAGTTTGCAGCTTGTGTAGTTATGTTTTTTTTGTTTATGTTTATCGTGTCAATGTTCATCCCAACCTTCTGGACATCAATGCCTGTCATGCACCTATTTCTGGTCCCACTTGGATGACAAGGTGAGTCTTTTGGCGCCTTCCCTCCCACCACTGGCTTATGGTATGTGAAGACACCACTACTGATATAACTCATACACCTATACATACATTTTGAAGATAGCCATGTTGCACAATGTGAAGGGGCTTAGTTCCGCGAATAAGAGATTGTCAGTATTGAGGTCACTCCGGTGGACTTCCCCAGCAATTATATTTCTCTAGGAACACATCTCTCAAAATAGAATTAGCATAAAATGCAACATAGATTACACCCAGCTGTGCTTTATTCCTCTTACTCTATGAAACACAAAGGGATGGCTATTTTGTATTCATAAATATACCCACTTTCATATTGCAGACTAAATTACGGATAGATATATTCTTGCAGGGAAATGTGGCAATCTTCTTCTGTCAGCGTTGTCTCTGTTTACACCACTACTAAGGGTCAAAACAAATGTATCATTGATTTCATACCTACACTGGCAGGCTTCGCTGTGGAGTAGCTCATTGTTGCAGGGGATTTTGATACAGCCGGGGGTGATACTTGTTATAGGTCTGGCTCCAATCGAGGGGGTTCAGGGATGCTTTCCAGGCCTCTCAAGACACAACTCCACTCACTGGGGCTTTGAGACAAATGGCGAGGCCATGCATTCTTCTCCCATGTTCATTGGGCACACCTGAGGATTTGTGCATGCTTTATTTAGCTTAGGGAAGTTCTTGTATGGAACTGATACTTACTGTGCTCTGTATTTTGTAGCTTTCAATGGTTTTCAGTGCCTTCTATTTGATATATAATTGCATATTCTTTCATCATTTTTTTTCTATGCTCATCAGTCACTGGTCCAGGTTGGGCGC
Source organism: Lissotriton helveticus (assembly GCF_964261635.1). NCBI lineage: Eukaryota > Metazoa > Chordata > Amphibia > Caudata > Salamandridae > Lissotriton > Lissotriton helveticus. The sequence goes on from NC_136068.1 coordinate 1,850,905,002, forward strand.
TACACCTGGAGGTTGTGGACATAATGGGCGGGCGTGGAAAGGGCAAGTTCCGGTTACCACTGATCTATTGCCTAGCTCCCTTCGGATACTCTCACCTCTGATAGGTTAGGGATCTCCGTTGCTATTGTTGATGGGTCTCCAGTGTGGGCAGTTGGCCAGTTGCTGAACGGCACGTGGGGTGGGGAGTTTAATTTTTATGGACTATATGTTAATATCTGTTATGATGTTGTTTGCAGGACAGTGTGACCATCTCCTGGAGGTACAGGTTGTTGGGGGGAGTTGGGTGTCCTAGTTTACATCATCTTGCATGGCAAATACTCCTTGCAACCGGAAATTCTTATCATGGAACTTTAAAGGGGTGGGATCCGCTGCAAATGCCATGAGTTACATAGTTACTTACATAGACGAGGTATACAGTGGCCATGTTGCAGGAAACCCACCTCATACAGAGTGAAGTAGTGAAATTACGCCGTAGATGGAGAGGGCAGTTTTTTGCTACCTCCTGTTCTGCCTATGCACACGAAGTGCTCTTATGGATTAGAGGAGGCGTCCCATTTGAATCCTTACACATCATCGTAAATAAAGATGGTGATGCATCCTGGTGATGGGGAGGCTATTGGGATGCAACTTTACCCTGGGAAGTATTTATGCACCCAACTAGGAACAGGTTTCATTCTTAAATTCCCTTTCATCATTGGCTTTCTTGAGCCCAGACTCTCTCCTCCTTGGGGTTACGTTAATTGGGTGGCATATGTCGCCCTGCACCGTTCCTTCCCCCCACTGCCTGGAGCTCCTACACATAAAACAACTGCGGGGGTTCCAGGACTAGATAGGGAACTGGGAGCTCATAGATATATGGAGGATACAACACAAGGGTATCAGGTATTATTCATTGTATTCCTCCATACACCGCCTACATACAAGATTTGGACTTGTTTATGTGTTCACAGGACTTATCCCAATTGATCTTGTAGCCTGCATGTGCCCCATATGTATGAAATATGTGGAAGAGTCTAGGGAGTGTCCGCAGGGGGTTTGTGACATATAGCGAGATTGCTTCATCTCCCAGGTAATTTTCTTTTACCAAGAAGGTGTTCAGGGTGGGTATGTATAATGCATGCAAGTGGTTCCAGCACTAGGGCAAATTATAGCGGGGACAGATAACATGTGTGGCATGTGCCCCTCTGAATAGGGAATTCTGAGGATATTTACACTCTGGCAACAGGGTCGGTGTATAACAGGGCTATCCATGCTCAACATTTTAGGACCAAACCCATTTTTCACTAGGAATTGTCTTAAGAATGACCAGTAGACTGCATCAATTACCTTTTCGGCATCTAAGAACAATAGAATATGAGGGTCCTCCCTATTTTGAAGAGTTTTAAGCCAATTATATAACCTATGAAGGTTGAACCCTGTTAATCTCTTTGTCATGAAACATGACTGGTCATAGTGAATGCAGCACACATGGATAGAGGAGAAAACTAGGAGAAATAATGTTATTTCTCCTCATTTCGCCATCCTTGGGGAGGTGAACTGTTTTAACCATTCCTAGCTTTACGCCATGTTGTAAATCTGGGAATGTGTCAAAACCTACAGGCATTGAGTGGGAACAGCCGATGCAATGCCCGCCTCCCTAAAGTTATGTGAGGCAATGCAGCGACTTGCGCAGCGTTGCTCACTCCATATCTACAAGGCAGTATTTATAGATTCATTGAAACTGGGTAAAACTACTAAATCAACAGCCAGTATCCTTGAACAGAGTTAATGGAGCATGATCAAAGCACTTTCAGTGAGGAAAAGGAACTAGGATGGGGTGTTAACTCTCACCTATGATATTAGCTATAAGACATGAACTGGGTCCGGGCGAGAGAAGATGCACTAGTTAGGGGGCTGAGATGGGGTAGCACATGGAATGAAAAACTTTTACTATACGTGACTGATGTGCTGTTATATATTGCAAAATCAGTGATGACCAGGCCTAGAGTCGTCGAAACCGTTTCATTTTGGGCAACTAGTTGGGGTACACCATACATTGGGAGAAGTCCCATTTATATGCACTCATGAGACATCATCTAGATATTCCATTACAAATGAGTATGGTAGCTCAATTCATAGAAAGATAGACCGTTACCCTATTTGGGAAACATATCCGGGCCCAATTTGGACATCACAGGAATTGTCAGGATACGTAGGAAGACCATTCTTTTGGAGGAGAAAGTCTCACATACAGTTTGTGTCATGTTTCATCATCAGTAACCTTTCCCCACCTTGGTAGGACACTGCCACCAGGGCGGACTCAACCTACTGATGGACTTGAACGAAGTCTATATTTCTACTATTTGAGCTACCGTACTCGTTTGTATCAGCATTCTCACAAGGGAGGATGTAGGGTGGCCTTACCTCCCCTTCTCCATTAGTATGTTAACAGTAACATTCTCCAGATATCCCAATTGAGTGGCCACTAAGGCTCTGCATGGAGGGGTTTGACTACTTGAGAATCTATGTCACAAGAGATGTACAATGTAAGGTCAAAGGAAACCTAAATAAAGTTTTAGATACATATAAAGAAGATGTTACGCTTTTGAAAACGTAGGCAACAAGAAACAGAAGTGGGACTCCTTTAGGGGTATAGGTTAACACCACATATTGACCTGGGAAACCTTATTAGAGGAAAAGGAATAACTCTACCCAATATACAAAACTATTATTGGGCCTCAAAACTGGTAATGGTGAATGAATGGGTCTTTGCAGCCTTGTATGATTCAGCAATAAGGGTGGATTAACATGCAATGCAATCCAATGGATACTCGGACGCTTTAACACAAAAATGTTGAATATGTTCTTACCAACTCTTACACAGACGGTAATCAGGATCTGGAGACAGGTCACAACATTCCTGGGTTGGAAAGGAGTGATTTCCATGAAGACCCTGCTTTAGGACAGCAACACCCTGCAGAGATGAGGAAACTTGAGGAATTGTCTAGCTGTCACCTAATTGGTATAAGTAAGGTTTGGTACACATGGAAAAATGGTTATATGGCGTCACTCGAAACACTTAAGCAGGAATACCAGCTGGCAGACACTGAGGCAAGCTGCTGTTCAATCCAGGTATGCACTGGTTGCATACCAAGCATAGTGTGCTTGTGGCGGACTCCTCACCACTAGAGGATAGAGTCTTAGATGAACTCTTGTGAAAGAAAGTTATATCACTAATGTATTGGAAGATTATCTGTACCTCCCCAGACATATGATCGAAATTAAGAGTTAATTGGGAAACAGATGTGGGACTATTTGAGGAAGGAGAATGAGTGAAAGCGTTATGAGCCCCCCACATGGTTGTGATGCAGTTGATACAATAAGTATCCTGCACCGATCATACTATAACAAAATAGATTACAATGGCGGGGAGTGTGCTGGCGGACACACTGGTCCACCAGAGGCAACCGTTATGATTGCCTGGCGGACCCACCCTGCATCAACAAAATGGTGGCAGAGCCTAGCAGGCACCGTCCACCCGATTATGATGCTGCATCCCCGCCTGACTTTCCATGGCAGTGAAACCGTCCTGGAAAGGTTGGTGGGGATTGACTTTGGGGAACCATTGAGGACCCCCCTTGTGCTGGGGGAGGTGGGTGTACACTGGGGGTATCAACATTTCCCTGCACCAGTTGGCAGGCATTGCATGGTGCCTGCCTTGTAGTGCAGGGAAACGCACAACATGCATTTTTTAGCATTGCAGCTGGTGCTGCATCCAGAAGCACCTGCCACAATGTTAAACATGCACAATGTGACCGCCACGTTGGCAGTCGCATCGTAGTCACATGTGCAGGACCGCCGCCTTACAGCCGGGCGGTCCCACTTCCCGCAATGATGGTGGATGGTCTTAAGTCTGTCCGCCATCGTAATTGGCCCCTTAGTGCTGAAACGGAAGTCGAAAATCTCCAGCAAATGAGGCAGAGGGCTGTAGCCAAAGACAGGTCCAGGAGGTTGGTTACACCTTTGGCAAAGGACAGCTAAAAAGCTTTTGCTGCTGCTGAGAAAATAGCGGGAGAAGTCGTGAAGTCAATCCGACCAGCGATGCTCCTCGAGTGAATAGGTGAGCAGGTTGATCCCAGTCTCCTCCTGGTTCTCAGAGCAGTTTAATGGCCAATATATTTTTCGCTGTTTGGGGATTTAACCATCTGGGTATCTTTGCACCACAACCAAGGGTCCAGGATTGCTGTGACAACTCTTGGTTATGCAGGACTTACTCAGGCTGGGTCCAGGTGAGCTTCAAGTTGCTGGAACTCTTTTACGTCCCTGTGACTAGGAGCAGGGAACCAGAAAATTAGCCCTTGGAAACACTTCTGGAAATCCTGGTGGAGGTGAAATGCAGGGCTGGCCTCTGATGGTTCAAGACAGGCTCAAGGCAGCAAAGCAGTCCTTCCAGGTACAGCAGCAGTCTGGCAGATTTCACAGCAGGTCACAGCAGCAAAGTCCTTCCAAAGGTCCAATAGTGAACTTAAGAGTAGGTCTAAAGGTTCTATTTTTACACCCCATGCCCTTTTTCCACAAGGTGGAAGAAGCTACCGGAAACATTCTTTGAAGTACATGGAATATCCTCACTTCCCTGCCCTGGCTCAAAACTGGCTGTAGTGACAATGCAGGGCAGTTAGGCCCTTTGTGTGAAGGCAGAGCACAGGCTGCCCGCCATTCTGCCATCAGATGGCCCATTGAAGCATACCTAATCCCTCTATTGTGTTACTGTCTTTGGGGGTGATTCATGAATTCTAACTGTCAGCTACACCCGTTCATTTGACACAAGACAGGCTACAGGGTACATGGAAGAAAAATGTCACAATTCTAAAAGTGGCATTTTCAAAATTGTATAGAAAACCCCAACTTTACCATTACATAGGTTTTCCATTAACATTCCAAAGACATCAAACATGACATAGCTTCCTGCTTCCAATTGAAAACGACAGCTTATTAAATGTAATAAGGAATCCCAAATGGTATCCTATGGGAGGGGTTGCCTCACAGTAGAGAATAGGGAATTTCTGAGTTTTTCACTACCAAGCCATGTAAAACTTAAAAGTACATGTCCATCCTTTAATTACACAGCACCCTGCCCTATGGGCTACCTAGGGCCTACCTTAGGGGTGACTCTATATGTAACAAAAGGGGAGTTTAAGGCTTGACACAGGGGTTAAATGCCAAGTCTACATGGTAGTTAAAAACTACATTCAGGATGCAATGGCAGGCCTGGGACATGTTTTAGGGTGTTACTTAAGTGGGTGGCACACTAAGTGCTGCAGGTCCACTGGTAGAATTGAATTTACAGGCCCTGAGTATATGGCATGTCACTCTACAAGGGACTTATAAGTAAATTAAATATGCTAATTAGGTATATAACAATCATGTTATGATGATATCGTTTAGGGGAATTAAGTACAAGCACTTTAGCACTAGTAAGAAGTGGTAAAGTTCAGAGAGTCCTAAGACCCACAAAAACAAATGTCAGCAAAAATTAGAGGTAAGCAGGCAACAAACAATAAGAAAATAATACAGTTTATAATAATGTTCAGAATGATTGACTATGCCTTAATGAAAAATTATGTGTTTAAATGCGCAAATTGTAGTAGGTAACCATATTTACTCATATTAGGCCTCGAATGGCTGAAGCAACATTGCCTGACAAGCAGACTTGACTAGAAAAGGATTAACATGGATAAAAAAAAATTCCTTGACCTTTCCATGAACAGGTTTTATAGTGAACAATTGTTGCCTAAATTCTTTCATCTAATTGTACAAATGTTTCCTCTTACACAATGATTGCTGCTAACAAATAAATAGGTTTTGTTATTTAGAATGATATAGAGGTGAAAATCCCACATGGGAAAGTAGTTTTTAAACAAGAAAGTGTATTACGGATAGACAAGATGTAACTGCTAGATGATAAGAAATAAACTACATTGAAAGCTGCTATGTAGAAGCAATTGTTTTTTTCTAACCTTAGACTAGAAGTGATCATATTCCCATGAAAGATGATTGGCAGACTGAAGAGAGAAGAAAACCACAAGCTGCAACAATGATAACTTGTGTAGTCTATAATAGTGCATGTTCCTAGAGCAGACCCAGAATTTTTTTACCCAGGCACTTTCCTAGACACTCTCTGCAGCTACTTGTGGGGGGACCTTTACTACCAGATGCTTGTGCCATTTTTTCCTCATATTGCTTTGAGACTCTACTGAGTTTCTTGAACCTCCTTTTAAGAGGAGATCTGCTCTGATATATTTCTTGATTTATTGAGCTGACTTGTGATGCTAAAGCTTTATGCTTTTTCTCTCAGTCTCACAAAATGGAACTCTGTATGGGTTCTGACTGCCACATTTTTCCTACTTCGTAGAATAGGGATTTTTTCCTTTATAGAAAATGCTTAGTGCATTTTATTCTGAGTTTTATTGATCAGCACTGATTATTGATTTCTTTTCATATCCGATAATTGAGATTGATAAGAATTAACTTGTGACCTTAATAAAGGTGATTTGCTAAATGAAAATCTTTTTCCAACTCAGAACAGAAGGGCCTCCTTCATCGCATTGGTCAAGGGAAACATCAAGCTACACAGGTTTGTTGAGTTAAATTACTAGAGTTCACATCCAATCTTACAATATCAGCAATTTTCTCCTGTCCCTCTGATGACTTGTGTTCTCTTAATGTTTTTAACATGTGTTACCACTCTAAGATCTTTCAATGCTTTCTAGTCTTTAAGATCTTCATGTCCCCACACTTCAGTGCAGTTAATTGTACTATCTAATGTTCGTAAACATTATTTTGCTTAACAGTAATTCTTTCAAAGAGCCGCACCCCAGAATAAGTTATCTCAAGAACTGAACAAATAACACATTGGCCTTCTCCTGTATCATGGATGCCTTGACAGCGTTGTCTGCTCATGTGTCACAGATGCCTTACCAGCTCTGCCTGCTCCTGTATCACTGGTGCCTTACCAGCTCTGCCTGCTCCTGTATCACTGGTGCTTTACCAGCTCTGCCTGCTCCTGTATCACTGATGCCTTACCAGCTCTGCCTGCTCCTGTATCACTGGTGCTTTACCAGCTCTGCCTGCTCCTGTATCACTGATGCCTTACCAGCTCTGCCTGCTCCTGTATCACTGGTAACCCTGGGCGTAGTGTGCGGAGTGGGGCTACGCGAAGTGGGCACACAACTACGCCCACCCGCGCACTCCGCGTAGCCCCACTCCGCGCCGCCCGCCTCCCTCCCGCCCTCCCTAAATACATCAATAAAAGTATAAAAAGCTATTAAAAACACTTACCTTGTCTGCCGCGTCCCCGGGGCTCCCTCTCGCCGTCCCGCGATTCGCGCCGCCACCGACCCGGATACTAATGCGCATGCGCGGGCGGCCGCGCATGCGCATTCCTCATGAGAAATGCGCATGCGCGGCCGCCCGCGCATGCGCATTAGGACCCGAAATGGCGGCGAGAATCGCGGGACGGCGAGAGGGAGCCCCGGGGACGCGGCAGACAAGGTAAGTGTTTTTAATAGCTTTTCATACTTTTATTGATGTATTTAGGGAGGGCGAGAGGGAGGCGGGTGGCGGCCGGCTACGCACCGTCTGCGGAGCGCGCGTAGTGCCGCCTGGCTACGCCCGCTACGCAAAATGCGTAGGAGACGGCACTCCGTGCACTCCGTGCACGGAGCGTAGCTGGCCGCCCACCCTTAATCACTGGTGCCTTACCGAATATGACTCGTTATTTCGCATGTAATTGGGTTGCATGCCATTACTACGCGCTTTTTTCTTAGCAAAAAATGTTACTATGCAAGTTTTTAGTTTGCATACCATTAAATTGAAAGTATTACTGTATGCAAACTAAAAACTTGCCTAGTAATAATAAAACCCAACCCTACATACAAATACAATACACTATACTATAAACTATACAAATACACTACACATCCCAAAGTTAAAAACACTACCAAAACCCTCACAAATACACTACCCTAAACTACTAAAACACGACTACACTATCCTAAACACTAAATCATTACCCCCAGCACGACCCTACCCCTACTCCCAGTCCGTCCCCTTCACTTAAACACTACCCTGCACAACCCCCTGACACTACCCTAAACCCTACAACAGTACCCTACACTACACAAAGACTACAACACTACCCTAAACCACTACCCCCAGCATGACCCTACCCCTACTCCCAGTACGTCCTCTTCACTTAAACACTACTCTGCATGCTCCCTGACACCACCCTAAACCCTAAAGCACTACCCTACACTACACAAACACTACTACACTTCCCTAAACCCTAAAACACTAGCCCCAGCACGACCCTACCCCTACTCCAAGTCCATCCCTTTTACTTAAACACTACCCTGCACAACCCCCTGACACAACCCTAAACCCTAAACCCTAAAACAATAACCTACCCTACACAAACACTACTACACTATCCTTAATCCTAAAACACTAACCCAGCACGGCCATGCCCCTACCCCCAGTCCATCCCCTACACTGAAACACTACCATGCATACCCTCGACACTACCCTAAACCCTAAAACATTACCCTACACTATACAAACACTACAACACTACTCTAAACCCTAAAACACTACCCTAAGCAAGACCCTGCCCCGACCCCCAGTCCTGACCCAACACGGAAACACTTCTCTACATGACCCCCTGACACTACCTTAAAGCACTACCCTACACTACACAAACACTACTACAGTACCCTTAACCCTAAAACAAAATCCCAAGCACAACCCTGTCCCTACCCCAATCCACTCCCTACACTTAAACACTACCCTGCACGACCCACTGACACTACCCTACACTACACAAACACCACGACACTACACTACACTAACCCCTAAAACACTAACCCCTGCACGATCCTACCTCATCTCCCACTCCTGTACCTACACACAAATACTACCCTACAGGACCCACAACACTACCCTTCAGCTAAAAACACCTCCTCAAACACAAACCCTACAAAATGAAACAGTCCCTCTTGTCTGTATCTCCTAGGTGGGTGCCCGGAGCCGTCGCCGCTGCATTCTCGGAGCCGTCATCGCTGCCTCCTCGACTCCCATATTACTACGCATGCATTGTAACAGCGCATGCGAAGTAATAACATGCGTACTAAAGGCTACGCGTTATTACAGTGCATGCGTTGTAACGCACTCTTAGTAATAGTACGCGGTATAATGACCGCGTACAAAAGGATGTTTCCCGCCTTACCAGCTCTGCTGCTATTGTATCACTGGTGCCTTACCCGCTCTACCGCTCCTGTTCCACTGACACCCAGACTGCTCTGTCTGCTCCATTATCACCGATGCCTTACCAGCTCGTCCTTGTCCTCTATCACTGCAAGCCGGGAGCCCCTGGAGGAGCAGTCTTCATGGCTTGAGCTCCAGTTCTTCCTAATTGTTGCCGCCAGCCTCGAGGACAAGAAGGTGTAGGATGAGCTCCAGCTGGAGAAGAAATGAAATGAATCGTTACTGGGTATTTAAATTATTGATTAAAAAAAGATGAATAGCTTGTCATAGGTTTCCAAAAGTATTATTTGATCAATGCTAAAATCTGTGTCTGTGTGTCTGGCTTGTGAGTCACAGTGCAGGCTACTGGCAGGACTGATTCGGACCTTTCATCCTTCTGAAGCCAGCACATGTAGAGCTGTGAAAGTGCTATTCACAGTACTTATAACAAGAAAGCCTTTATGGCTAAGGTTTAAAAACTAGCTCTTGGCTCTGATTTGACCCAGTGCAGTGATGATGATGGGGCCCAAGAGAACCAACAATGATCACTCTGAAAGACAGAAGTTAAATTTCACCCTTCGAAGTGTTTCTGCAGAATATGAACTTTTATGTTACATTTATTTTGGACTAACATATTCAAATGTCTAAAACAAAGTGCTCAATAAGTGTGAAATATGCACCCTGCCTCGGTCACAGCAGAGACAGAGTCATAGAAAAGTTATTTTAAGAAGCCCAGAAGTTCTAATAGAAACCGAAGAAGGACTAGCAATAAACAAGCTCACCACAAAGGGTCTCAGGTATGACACCCACTTTCATTCGTCATGTGTGTAACACCCGCACACCAAGAATCTAGCTGCAGGTCAGAGGAGGTATTCTGCAAACCTAAATGGTGGCTAAATATGACATCACCACTAACTCTAACCGCCTTTTACCATTCAAATGGTCACTGCTGCAATTCAGAAGAGCCACTGAGGCTGAGCACTTTGTAGGTAAAGTGTTGGGGAGGGAAGGAATCATTAGGCTGTTTGGAAGTGTTAGGGTGGCATAAATATTGATGTTATGCTATGTTGTGTTATGCTTGGTTATGTTATTTTATGTTATTTGGCATTCAGCCACACTATGCAAACTGCCAATGGAAAGGAGCCAATTAAGCGAAAACATATATTACTGGTACTTTATGTATCATATGTCAAATTATAAACTATAATTAAAATATTCTATAATCGGGCAGAATATATATATTAGTGTACCATATAAAGAAAGCGAGGAATATATCGTGGTGCCAGAGATAAGAGACTCAATCTGGTCACCCAAGCAAGATAAATATAGTCAGGAAGAGGTGTCTGATTTGGCTGCGTGAAAGGCATCTACATGACACCGTAAACCTATGTACTGGGACACTGGGACAGTCCATTGCAGCCTGTGTTGAGAACCTGCTCCTCTGTATCAGGTTTGTTCTGACAATGGGGTTAATCATTTGAGAAAGATAATTACAAGACCACTTGCAGGATAATTTGCTATGGACAAAATGCAAAAACTGTGTCTCAAAAAGAGTGTGTATGGAACGGTGACTCAAAAGTGCCTAGATAGACTTCAAACAGGAACCAGCATGTATGGATTAAGAAGTTATCCACGAGGTAAGCAAGGGACGTTCTATTCTCTAAGATCCAAAATGTGTCTCTGTTTTTCTAGTGAGACCCAATACGTTTGCCCTCAATGGTGGTGCCCAAAGCTGTTCAGGTACTTGGAATGATTCTTGTTTCCTGCTAATAGGACTGTAGTTAGGCCAATATTGCTGCAAGCATCACTGTTCATCTTACACTGTTTAGATTGTGAACTTGTGTCTAAAAAATAAAAGTCAACCTTTCATCATTTGTGCATTGCAGACTAAAATTAGACGAATTATTACTAAAGATATTTCATCTGCTGCATGACTAAGCTCAGATGTTTGGTTATTTGCCTAATATAATTTGGTTTTCTTTTTTGCATTTGAACCTGGAAATGGTTATTGGTGATGGGTGTGTGTGGACGTATGTATATGTATATACTGCATAGATGTTATGTTTGAGAATGGTAGCGACCGTGTTACTTACTTTGATAGATGACTCACGGTACCTTCACTCCTAGAAATATTTACATTAAAGGCCTGGACTTGATTGAGTATAAATACAACACCCCCTTGAATATGTGGTGCATGAGTTATTCACTGAGTTAAAATTGTTACGATGAGTTAAAGGGAGTGTTAGAACTGGGATTTCTCGTAGGCTAAGGCTGACGCCAAAGCCAGGCAGAAACCACCATTCTAGTCAGGGCAAGGGAGTCACACGCCAAGATAACCCCTGCTCACCCCCTTGGTAGCTTGGCACGAGCAGACAGGCTTATCCCGGAGGCAATGTGTAAAGCATTTGCGCACGCACACAACAGCAACAACATCCTAGGCACACCTTAAAAGGAACTCCACACAAGGTTAAATAAAAATAACTTTTGTATTTTCAAAACACATCAGATAGTAATCACACAATATACATTGTGCCAACTGGCACGGGCAATATTCACAAGGGATTATTTACAGGACAGGGCCACATGGGCCACTGTCAGAATCAACACTTTTAGAAATAGCACTTCTAGAACTTAGAATAAGTGTAACACAAAAGAACAATTATAGGTCACAACCAGTAACTACTGGTAAAGGTAGGTACACACTATGCAATACTAATAACCATAGGCCTAGATCACGCCTGGACACATAACCTCTCTAGTATAAACTCTACTAGGCAAAACACAACCACCTAAGAATAAAATACATTTAGGGGTATAAGCAAGAACACATTACACATGATGCATCACAACATTCAGAGGTGTAGGGAAGGAAAACACATGATGCATAAAAACACATTCAGAGGTGTAAGGAAAGAAAACACATGATGCCTAAAACATTCAGAGGTGTAGGGAAGGAAAACACATGATGCATAAAAACACATTCAGAGGTGTAAGAACAAGGAAGACACATGATGCATAAAAACATTCAGAGGTGCCAGAACACAACTCAATAGCGCAAAAACACATAAGCCGCCACCTTTGGCAGTCTTGTTGGGGCTAGGACGCCCTGTGTCCAAAAGTCAGGGGCCTAAACGTGGCAGCTGCCCACTAATTGCTGGGCAGCAGGGAATCAAAAACTGCGACAGGGTCCTCACTGACCCTAGAACAGAACTGTGCCAACTGTGGGAGCCACACAGACTCTGAAAACACTTGTGTCCCCCAAGAGCCTCACGGGGCTCTAAACATCATGTGGGCGGTGAGTCCCTCTGGACTCTAAATATAAAATGCCCTCAAGAGCCTCACTGGGCTCCAAATAAAGTAAATGCGGCCACAAGCCTCTCTGGGCTCTTAAAACTAAGTAATGCCTGAGCCCCTCATGGGCTCCTTAACGAATGTAGCGCCTGGGCCCCTCGTGGGCTCTTCAACAACTGTGGCGCCTGAGCCCCTCGTGGGCTCCTTAACAAATGGGGCGCTGTGAGCCTCTCGGGGCTCGTGAACAAACATGCCCCCAGGGAGCCTTTTCGGGGCTCTAGACAACTTTGGGGCGACCCGCTGCCAACCGGGGCCGCCCTAATTGCACCGCCATCACTGTGCCACACAGGGCTCAACTGGATGCTGCCAGCCCACTGCCAAATGGGGCTGCTCCAACTTGTGCCCTCACCGCGACATCCTCCCGGATCTCCCCGCCTACCCCCCAGCCCTTCAACACTCACCGGGCTGGTCGAGGGGGGCTTGGCTTCACTCGCGGCTGACTCTGCTTCTCTTGCAGCTTCCTCTCTTCGCCTGCGACAGGGGCCGCCTCGCGCCCCCTCCTCCTTCACGGCTGCGGCGGCGGTGCTACACCCGGGCCCCCTTCCTGGGACCCGGGGCTCCTCTATACACCACGGGGCTCCCTCAGCTCATGGGAGCCCCGCAACACCTCTCCCCTCACTCCTCTTGTGCCGGCGGCGGGCGCGAGACTCCTCTCGCAAAACCAGAAGTCCTGCCCGCTGCCAGGCAAAGCATCGCCTGACTTCCTGGTTTGCCGCAGCGGCGGCAGCGGCACCATTCTCGGCACCATAACAAGGGGTGGGCACCCTCGCAGCATAAAATAACCATAGCAGCGAGGTGGGCACTCACAAAGGGCACCCAGAAAGGGGGTTGGCACCGGTGCATAAAAATGACATAAATCCGGGCATAAAGCTCCGAAGCGCTATGGCAGATAAAGCGCTCCCAAGCTCTAAGGCAGAGAAAAAGTGCTTCCAGGCATTTAGGAAAGTCCAGACAGAAATGAAGCGTTCTCCCAGGCACTAAGGGGGCAGAGTCCATCAAGCCCGCCAGGGGGAACTCTCAGCAAAAAGGGGTCCCAGCAGCAAAGTGAAGCAAAGGGGGACCCAGCAAAAGGTCTCTAGAGTCCAGGACATCAGCAGTCCAGGGGCTGGGCAGGGCCCAGGGAGGCAAGCATTCCCCCGGGCCCAAGCAGCAGCACGCCCCTGGCAGGATTCAAGTCAGAAACAAGAACATTTTGTAAGGGGACACAGCCCCTTTTTATGTGAAATGAAGAAAATTCTTAATAAAGCGCACTGCGACCAAGCGGCTTCCTGGCGCTGAAAGTAGAGGGCTAAGGAGAATGGAATTTGCCGAAGGAGATCAGCAAAAACCTTTCTCTAAAGGTGCAAGGTGGGGGGAAAACCAGGCGCAGCTGGTTTGGGAGCACCCTGGATGTGCTCAGCCCCTCACTCTATTCACTGGCAGGGCAGGGTCATCAGTCGCACCACAGGGGGCGGAGCCAGCATTGTGTGGGGAAAACCCAGCCCTATTCACTCCCAGGTGCTATCTCCTCCCACCACTCTAGTTGCAGATGCAGTCATTCAACCAAGGGCTGACTCAGACAACCTCCTGGGGGCTCCCCAGCCCCTGTCACCCTCAAACCAGACAGTCAATCCACAAGCAGGCCCAGGCACACTCCTGGAGCCAGGCACCAGCCAATCACGTGCCAGCAGACTCACTACTCACGCACAGCCATGTCTAGAAGTGGCACTTCCACACTAGACACATTCATGCCACATACATCATTACGCAGCATTCAATCTCACGAGTTCGCACATACCAAACTCGACCCTGCACTCCCCACACATCAGGAACTACCATGGTCACACATATTCCCCATGCATTCCTATGGGAGGGCAGGTCACTCACCACACATACACAGAGAGCTCACGCACCTTACACTGTACCACAGTGAAAAAGTGCGCAGAGGCCTAAAATCACCAACACTAGGTTCCAGAAACAGGCTAGGCAAAAGCAAAAAGTTTCGGGGTGAACCTGCCAAAAAGGGCCAGGTCCAACAGGGAGGATTTGAATTTTTTTTACAATATTCTTGTCGTTATTTCAATATATGATATACTGGTATATAACTATGCAATAGTGCCTCCTTTTAACCGAATCAATCTAGCCACATGCTGTGTATTTATATTAAATCCATATTCGTCATTAGGATATTTATCAAAGGCACTAGGCTGATATATTAATAATGATAGTGCTGGCATATTAGTCATAACTTGACTGCATTTGCCTTATCCTAAAAGACTGCGTGCTCAGTTAGGGCCAGATGTACGAAAAAGTCCTTTTGCGATTTCCTAATTGTGAATTTTAGCAAATCACAATTAGGAAAGTCCAAACATATATGTACTAATCTGCTTTTAACACATTTGTTGATGCCTAGTGGGTCACAAATAGACCTACCTCATTAAAATTCATGAAGTATGTGTCGGTTTGTGACCCATTGGGAATCGCAAAAATCATAGGAATGGTGGCCTGATGGGGGGCAGCGGACCACCATGTCTGTGATTGCTTAACAATTAAGCATTGGTTTAAAAGCAGCCTGTTTTCCTGAAGGGAAAATTAGATGCATTTGACAAAGAAAAATGAAAAGTTTTCTTTCAATTCTTTAAGGTCCATAATATAAATAGGCCCTTGGGGATCCCTTCCTATTAGTGAATTGGTTACCACCAAATTGAAGTTGCTGGTGAAATGAAAACTTTTTGCAACTGCATTTAATTTGGAAAACATTCATACATACCACTGCAATTCGGTATTAAGAAGGGAAGCCCTAAACACGGCCCTTCCTATTACCGGATCGCAAACCCAAATTGCGATTCGGTGACAGGTTACCCAATTGCAATTTGGCCTTTGTACATCCTAAAATGCTTTGTTTTTGTACTCTCAAACGCCCCGACTCAGTGAATCCGACCATTTGTGACACCCCAAAAAAAAAGTTCTAACGTCTCGCCCTTAATCCCTAGGGTGTAAACTTGGAAGCCAATTGACCGCAGAGACCCGAGGCCATTGTTGCAGGTCCTAGCCACTATTCAAAGAAATTTTTGGCAAAAGTTCTTCCACAGACAAGTTGGGAGCACTTTTGGCTAGAGTCAGGACCCATATGCCACGAGTTAGGCGTACACCTTATCTTCCTAGAAATTGGCTGCTATGGAGAATGGAGAGATGGAGATCGCACTGCAGGAATAAGACCCACAACATGGCTACTTTCAGAGGAAAGTGCAGTGTCACTTTTGGGTCTCCAGTATAAGAATGTCAAGATTGAAACATAGCATCTGGCAGTTTTTTCGGGTTGTCCTTGACGTTTCATGGTCAACCAGTTCATGTCGGGTCTCCAAGACCTGCACCTTTGTTGTTTTCATCTATGTCAGCTTCTTTATCCTTTCTTCAGCACACCACTGGAGGAAAATAACTTGGATTCTGTTGCTACAAGTATGACTTTTACATGGCAGATGTGAATGTATTTTCCCCTGTCCATCCAGGTATCTAACAGGTGGGAGGGCTAAGCCCCGAGGAGCAGCAGCAAGTACATTATCACATCCAAAATGAGAAATACACCCGTGGGGACAATCCATAGATAACTGTGACCTCAAATAAACATCATTCACCTTTTATGTGGTTCCCCCTCATGACATGTGTGGGTCAGCATGGCAAACACAAAAAGATGATGGACAGAATGCTGAAATATTTCAAACACTACTCACCCCAGTCAAGAGATTTGGGTTAAATCCACCATTCCTTTGCTCACTATGCCACCCCAGTTTGAACACAGCAATATGCAAATAAGTCTTGACCCTGCTTCTCATGGGAACACTCCAGCGTACACGACCAGGCACGGTCCTGACTGGATCTGAAAGAATCATGCTGGGACCATTTGACGCAGCACGTTCTTTTGCTGCATTGCATTCTACCAAATATTAGTAAATGTGCCACATTAATGAATTGCAGTAGATACAGTCCAAGATTGCAATGCAGCACCTAATGTTTATGAAAAGCATAGGATTCTAGGATTTGAAGCTGAAAGGGTGCAGTGGCAGTCAACACACCACAGCCCCAGGGATGATCAAATCTGTCCAGCCAGCCAAGTCGACTTCTGGATCTGCAGCATGAGGCTATGAACCAGCCCCCAAATAAAATAAAGTGTGTCTGTCTGTGGGGTCCTAAACAACCTCTTTTCCCAGGTTGATTGCCAGTATTGACAGCCACTTCCAGGGAAATGCAGGCTTCAGTCTGCACTAAGCTCAATGCCCATCTATGTAAGCTTAATCTCTGCAGTATGCCCTGGTTTTTCCTGATGATGTAAGGAGATTAGTTGATAGTAGGAAACAATCAGGGCAGGCTTTTGTGTTCAATTGTTTGTCCTTGGGGTAACTTAGGGGGCCATTAGGATGGCGGGCGGACTTTGCCCGCCCGCCATCCTCAGGGTACTTGGGACCGCCCACCATAAGGGCGGTGGGCCTGTGGGGGGTATTAGGATGCACCTGCCACAGTGGCGGGTGCATCCTGCATTTTTAACATTGTGGCCGCCGGTGCTCTCAGCACCGCCCGCCACAATGCTAAAAATGCATGTATGCATTTGCATACACAAAGTGGCAGGCACTGCGCGCGTCAGGCACCGCGCGGTGCCTACCGCTTTGTGTATGCAAATGCTGGGGTTACCACAGGTAACCCCCGTGTGCATCCCCCACCTCTCCTTCACTCCGGGGGCCCGCAGGGGGCCCCCATATTAAAGACCGCATGCCGCCACGGAAAGGCACCTGTAGAGGCCCATCCTAATATGGCTAGTGGTGTCTATTAGACACAGCCAACATATTAAACCTTTTGCGCCCCAGTCACAAGGCGACCAGGGTGGAAAAGCGGCAGACGGTCTTTCCATCCGCTGCGGACCCCCCAGCCATGCTAATATGGCGGGGGGACATTACGGTTGGGATGGCAGGCGGATTGCCAGCCTGGCGGGGGCAATTTGCCCGCCATCTTAATGGGCCCCCAAGTGTGCAAATGAGCCCCTATCATACAGGGTCACAGGGAGTTCTCCAACTTGCTCTGAAATTTAGCCTGCAGGGCAACTGGGTCTAATCTCGTAAGGGTTACAAATGCACACAAGCTATTTCTGTCAGGGGAGTGAGCTGAACCCCCGGCTCCTCCTGTTTGTCCATATATGAATGAATTGGAGATCGGGTGGAGTAGTCAACCCTGGGCCTCCACTGGCCTGTCCAGGGACAACGCACATGCTGGATGTGATAGTTGTGGGATATACATGGCCAAATAGAGCTTTTAGAGGATGCTGAGTGCCCCTTCAGTGGCTAAGTTCATCATCAGGACCCCACTGGACCCCTTGCAGGCAGTATAATCCTAAACTATGAAGTGGAAAATAGGCTTTTGTGATATGTATTCTGCTTTTGAGATCATGATGTAACATAAAACTTTGTCTGAATGTACCTGATTTATTGGTGCAGTTCCAATCATCTCTCTGTTTCTGTTTCATCTTCAGATCACTGATCTCCCGGTGCAACTTGAAATCTGAAGCAAGAGGAGTTAGGAGAGAAGGAAACATTAAAGAGTGGAATGCAAAGGTGAAAGATTGAGAGAGACAACCCCTATGATTGGCTGCCTTCAGTTCCTCGTCTGCCTATTCTATGAAGAATGAAGTATTCTGCTGTTTTCTTTCATTTAAAAACCATCCATAACAGCGGGAGTGATTGTCTCCGTAGACTTTGCTTGTCTCATTTGACCCCCTGATTATGCTCATGTGTCACTGTATGAACCCCAATAAATAAGATTACCAGACGGCTTCATGTCAGCAAAGACTCAGTGTTCCACTTTGTCAGGCTCACTTTAACAACAGAATGAATCCTGGGAGGTGATTCAATTAAACTGCACATCTGAAAACAAATATTTGTTAAACAAAGACTAGCACTGGATCACTGCACCCTCAGTGACATCAGAGTATTCTGCTAATTTCACTCAAAAAGCACCTTGGTTTCCAATGCCACACAATGCATTTTAGCAGCCCAAACATTTTGCTGCCGAGCTCAGGGTGCGGTTCTCCACCACTCAATGTGGTGCTACCATGGCAGGGCTGAGGCGGAGTAGACATCTATTCTAGGCCTACTATAATACATTGACAACCATGGGTGGAATCTTTCAGTACAGTGAGATTGTCGCGCACTGTCACATGTACCCTTTTGTTGCTGCTGAAGATCAAAGGTGAAGGGGATAAGATGCAGTGGTACTTCTGCCCCTACCACAGGGCCTTGTTCAGACCAGGTCATGAAACACAAAGTTCTGCAGCTGACAAACCAGCCTTTTCAATACAATTGAACAGCAGTGGGAGACTGGTTGGCTTTGACAGGAAAGGAGGACACACCTATGAAGAGTAGGTTTAACAGTCAAATAACAATTGCTGAATATGCAAATCAATCTTGACTCTGCTTCTCATGGGAACAGTCCAGCATACACGACCAGGCACGGTCCTGACTGGATCCGAAAGAATCATCCTGGAACCATTTGACGCAGCACGTTCTTTTGCTGCATTGCATTTAACCAAATGTCACTCCTTGTCAGGAAGATGTCATCTATCCACTTCTGCCATTTCACTAAAGGTGAGCCGGATTTGAAGCAAGCCAACACTGCATGTACTACAAACTGCACTGGACTGGATGCACAATGTCCTCATAACATATAGGGACCACTTTATCAAGACTGTGCCCCAGTGCAGAGTCAAGCAAAGTAATGCAGAGACCCATCTACTAAAATGGTAGACAGGGCTTGGTGGTGAAAAATAAGGCATCCTTATTGCATTTTCCGGCACCTTTCCAATGTGTCCAAAGTTTAAAAGCATAGAATCATGTACTGGAATAGCAACTTTCCAGGGGAATACATATGCTGAGCTAGAATGTGCAGAGAAGTGCACGGTGATAGGCATTCTGGGGCATATTATCAAGCACTGAGTTAAAATTATCGCTGTTTTAGCGGCGGAAAACTGCTGCTAATGCGACAATAATGGGCTTGATAATATGCTCTTGTGAATTCCCATAGAAGCCCAGGTTCACACCAGAACATGGGCTTTCATGGGAATTGTCCAGAGTTCTGAGTGGGGTTTCTATATGTACAGGAAAAATTGGCGCCTGTGCTGGTAGCGGTAAGTATAAGATGTAAAGAAAACTTGTTTGACGGTGCTACAAGTCAGAGGAGACCTCAAGAAACCTCTGTATGGAGGGGCCAGGGCCCACTCAGTAAAGTACAACAAAAGGTCCTGTGCACACGTGCTGCTAGATACCTTTAGATAGTTATCAATGGTACAAGGCAAAGAAAAATCAAATGAAACAAGGTAGACCATATGTGAGGTTTCTTTCAAAGTTGTAGTGTATTAACTCCTCTTTTCTGGAAGAGTGACATGAATATAAGACCAAAAAACAACCTTCCGACATGTGTTTCGTCAAGCGGGCTCTTGGCCCGTGACTCTTCAGGGCTGTACAAATCCAAACTAAGGGGTTCTCACATTGCCGGGTATATTTGCAATCCGGCAATTCCAGGTAAAAGGATGGTACCAAAGAAGAATAATCCTGGTACTGGGTGAAAAGCGGCAGGTACGGCCGTCTTCACAGTGATCTGAGTAGCGCCTGGGGATAAGACGGGTTATGTCTTTGATCAGGATTCTGACACCCAGCTCATCCTCTCCCTCACCAAGGACCTGCACACTGCCAAAACCAACCTCCACGAGGGAATGAAGGCTGTCGCCGATTGGATGAGGAACAGCCGTCTGAAACTAAACTCTGACAATACGGAGGTCCTCATCCTAGGTTCCACCCCCTCTGCTTGGGAAGATTCCTGGTGGCCGACCACACTGGGAGCAGCTCCAACACCCATGAACCACGCACGCAACCTAGGATTCATCCTTGACTCCTCCCTCTCCATGTCGAAGCAGGTCAACGCCATTTCCAGTCAGTCAGTCAGTCAGTCATGAAGCTTTTATTCGATATGCAAGATATCTTGTAAGCATACACAAAATACAGCCAATACAAAACTAGAGAAGCATTTAAAAAGCAATATTTAAATGTAGCTTTAAAAGGATAAAAAGAAATATAATGTCAGAATAAGTTAACTAAAAATGAATTAAACCGCTATTGACAATCTCTTGCATCGGATCAGCCAAAACTGCTTTAAAAATTTAGCTACACCACAAACAATGGGGGGGGAAGTGTCCGTCATTAGGATGCGCAGAGCTACTAGATAACTACGCGTGCCCATATTGCGGCAAAGGGGTTTAAGCCAAAAACTCCTGGAATTAGCATAGTCTGGGCATTCGAACACGATATGCGTAATGGATTCTATCCTGGTGGGACAACATGCACAAAAAGGGGACGTGTGAGCACCTGATTTCCACTTTGACACCAGTGCTCCAACTGGAAGGGAGCCCACTCTAAATTTAAAATACAATGATCGATCAACTGGAAGGGTAATTAGGTCCAGATAAGGCTCGTAAACTACTGTATCTTTTACTGTTAAAAAGGCAGCCGTAGATTTACAGTGTCCAGAGTTTGTAGCTAGCTGGTCCGCAACCCAATTCCAGTATAGTCTTTTCAGAACCTCTTTGGGTGGAGCCGATCTAGATAACCAACAGTTCCCCAGTCCTAGTTCCTCCAAAAGCTTTTTAGTGTCTCTCAGCCATTTAATTTTTGCCCAACCGCCCAGGCTCATTATCTCAGCCAACCCTTCAGCATACGATTTTAACTCTTCGCCCCTCCAGATGCGTGTCCATAAAAGGAGTGGGCGAAGGCGGGCTTGATCTTTAATGTTCTTACATCCTGTGTCCAACAGCACAGGCACTGTTGGAGTGCTCGGAGGGATGGCGATTAAGGATTTCAGGAGCTTGCTCTCTGCTGATGCCAAGGAGTCCAGATAGCAATGCCCCCACAGTTCGGCCCCATACAAGGCTGATGTTACTACCTTGGCCTTGTAGATGTCAATTACTGGGGCAAGCGACCTCCTCGGTGATGCCCGAAATTCCCTCAGGAGGGCACCTCCTGTTCTCTTATGGTTCAAGACCATCTTAGCAATGTGGGGTGACCAGTGCATGCTGTCCGTGATCCGAATTCCAAGATAGTCAAATTCGGATACTTTCTCCAAGGCAACAGAATTGAGAATAGGGGGGCGGCCCAGTTTCCTTGGTGGATTTAGGACTAGAAACTTAGTTTTATCCACGTTGATTACTAAGCCTTTTGCAGCACAGAAGTCCTGGAAACGAGTTAACAGTTTCTGGAGGCCTTGCGGAGTCTTAGATATCAGGAGCGTGTCATCCGCAAAAAGCAGGGTGGGAATCCGCACTCCTCCGAGACAGGGGGCGTCGGCTGGATCTTGCTGGAGATATTCCACCACCCCATTCACGTATAGTGAGAAAAGGGTGGGCGCCAAAACGCATCCCTGTCTCACACCCCTAGACACTGGAATTTTCTCTGTTAGCTCTCCATTTCTTCCCCAGCGGACCTGAGCAAAGGTGTGGGCGTGGAGGCTTATAAGAAGGGACAAGATGTAGGGAGGCAATCCCAGCCCATAAAGCACATTCCATAACTCCTCCCGGGGAACTAGGTCAAAGGCAGTCCTCAGGTCTATAAAAGCCAGGTATAGGCTGCCCTTGCCTAGCTCCACCACCTTCCACCCAAGGAGTGCCAACCTAAACACCTGCTCTGTCGTCCCCATTCCTGCCCGAAAACCTGCCTGGAAGTCTGATAATATTTTATTTTCCTCTACCCAATGGAGAATCCTCCCAAGTATAGCTTTTCCTGCTATCTTTTGGGTGGAGTCTATGAGGCTTATGGGGCGGTAGTTTCCCGGGATTTCTCTGCATCTTTTTTTATAAATCGGGACCACCACCGCCCCCTTCCAGGAATCGGGCACTGGTCCTCCCATCATAATGTCATTAACCACTTGGATGCTAAGGGGTGTACGAGGAGCTCCATTGACTTTCCATTGAAATCAATGGAAACTCCATGACGAGTTACCCTTGTCATTAGCGCTGAAGGGGTTAAGGAGAGCTGCAATAACTCTTCCCCACACCACTGGATTTGCCCACATCAGATCCCCCGGTAGGCCATCTGGACCTGCTGCCTTGCGGGGGGCTACCCACCCTATTACCTTTTCGATCTCAAAGGGTGTAAAGAGATTATAGGTATGGGGTTCGGATACCAATGGGAAGGTCGCCCTGACATTTAGTTCCCCATCCGCCGGGAGGTATAAAGCCCCAAAATGTTTTACCCAGCTTTGAGGGGGAATATTACAGGGTCTCATAGTTTCCTCGGGCCTATTCCGGGAGCCTACAAGGTTCCAAAAGCCCCTTGAGTCTTTACTTTTGCTAGCAAGGAGTAGGTCCTCCCAAAATTTCTCTTCCCACTCCATCCTAGCACTTTTAAGGGATCTATTGTAAACCTTCCTTGCTTCCAGTATGTCACTGTGGGATTTATGTTTCACTGCCTCTACGAGCATTGTTTTGTGGACCCTACATATTTGTGTGTACCAACCATTACCTTGCTTTTTACCTCGTTTGATTCCTAACTTACTAGAGGGGATGGTAAACACGTTAGTCAAAGCCTCTACTAAAGAGACAAAGACCCCACTAGCCATACCCACCCCTTCCGGGAAAGCTTGATTTAAAAGGGTTAAGATTTCTCCAACTCTTTCCTCTGAGAGGACCAATTTAGCCCATTTTAGGCGTCTTCCACAGAGAGAGACTACAGACTCGTCGGGGGGAACTACTGTGGGATTAAATGGACCCTTTTTAGAAGAACACCACAACTGGGCCATGGTTAAGGAAAGTGGGTTGTGGTCACTTTCAACCGTTGGGACCACAACCATATCCTTCACTTGGCTCCAGAGACACACCTCTAGAAAGATATAGTCTATTCTAGAGGTGTGTCCTGGTCTATTATATGTATGGGCCCCCACCCTATCTGAAGTTGTCCTTCCGTTCACTGCTCTTAAATTTAATTCAAGGCTCAGGGAGTATAGCTGTAACGCCACCTCTGTCCATCTCCTGATGGGTGGAATCTCCAGAACTGGGATCCCTAACCTAGCATCCTCCTCGTCCTGGTCTAGGGCAACATCCGAGCCTAAGGGCTCGAACGTACAGTTCATGTCTCCTGCGACCAGGATACACGACTTGTGTGGGGTTGTGTTCAAAAGGGTCTCTAGGAGAGATAATACAGTGGACTTCCTCCCGCCCTTAGTTCCTCTAGCGTACACATTATAAACATTCAGTATAATTCGTCCCCTGGGATGTCTTAAAATAATACATCTGCGGCTCCTCTATTCTGCAATCTAGGGAAGCTGCTACCCATACGAGTAGGCCACCCGAGGGGCGTCCTCTCCCTGATTCCGAGGTTAGCGCAGGCACAGAGTAGGAAGAAAATCCCACCCTATGTACCGGCTCCAGACTCCAGGTCTCTTGGAAGATGCATAAGGAGTGCTCATCAACCAAAGCATTCCAGTCTGGAAGGGCCAACTTTCTTGCGATCCCTGCGACATTCCAGCTGAGAACCTTAAAGACTTGGTCCGTCACAGCTGATGTGTCGCCGGTCGCGAGAACACTACTGTCCGCAGACCTCACAGGGGGAACATACAAGTTACGATCAAGAGGAGTGGGCAGAGAGACTACCAACCCACTGTCGCTTACTGTTGAGGGAGAAGTTGTTCGAGGTGATGATGCTACCATAGGGCCTATTCTATTAACAGTTACCATATCTGTAACTGCAATTTCCCTCGTGTCGCCCTCCTCCAGTCAGCAACTCCCTGGACTCCACGGGTTCAGCCCGTTGGCCCCAAGACCCCCAGCCCAGCGTGGGTCCCGATTTTGGGAAAAACCAAGAGTACTAGGACCCTCCCAAGGCGACATAGCGATTTGCCTGGGGTAAAAAAAGGTTAAGTCCACTACTTTAACCCCTTGTGAATCCATGCTTTTTATAGGGCCACAGATGGAGCTCACTACTCTGGGATCTTGGAAGTTTATTATTACACAGTCCCCCTCCTGTGTTTTTTTCCCTTGCCCTACCCACCCTACTCTGCGGACACTTAAAATAAGCCCATCCACACCAGTCGAAATTGGCTTGTTTGACTTTAGCCAGTGGATGCACTTGTTCTTAAGAGACTGGTGGTTTTCCAACTGGCCTTCCTTCAGTGGGGGAACATTGACCAATACGGCAACAAAAGGTTGGCAATCTGGTGGGAGGTTTATAGCGGGGGTCTGCCGTGGTAAATTACGGGGGGCCACTGTGGTAGCAGCTGGGGTTGTAGTTAGAGGGGCGTTTTTGGCGACCAATCCTGTCGCTGATCCCTTAGTTTTGTCTTGATTGCCAGGTGTTTGACTAACTTTAGCTTTACCTTTGCTTGCCAAGGGCTGCACTTGTGGAATTGGCTTAGGTGTAGTTTTCACAACCCCTGTGTGCGTTGTCATTCCCTTAGGTTGGGGCCCTACTACAGGTGGAGTAGGAATTTTAGGTACTTGAGCTCGCACTCTGCTAGATTCAGCCCTATTTGACCTGTTTGGAGAATTAGAGTCTGCCTGTGGTGGCGAGGAAGCTAGAAGAGCTACTGGGGGCACACTCCCCTCTAGACCCATATCCTGGTTGTTGCTCACTCTTTTTAGCTGTTTAAATGTAGTTTTAAGTGAGTAGAAACCATTGAGGGTAGATTGCTCTAATTTATCTATTCTAGCCCCCAGGCCCTTAACCTGAATCAGCAAGGGCATCAAGAGGCTATTTACCCTCTCCAGAATGGTATCAATAGTCATGGGGGCGATAACTGTGGGGGCATTATCAGTACTATTACTAAGGGGCGTGCAATTATATAAGCCCATTTGTGAGACCACAGCATCCCCATCCACCAAAGCCTTATCCTCTGAAACCAGCCCCTTTGTGTTTTTCCCGCCCTGGCCAAAAGACTTTTTTGTTTGTTTATAGAGCGCAGCCTGTCTCACCAGCCTACCCTTATTGGGGTTAGCTGCCTTTTTACTTTTGGCCCTTTTCTTTTGCCTACGTAAATCATGTACAGGCGGCGCCCCATCTGGGTTTACTATGGTAGGGACGGCGGTATTGGCAACGGTGACTGAGTTGTACCTTTATTTGGGGGCGTAGGTGGTACCGATAGAGGTGGTGTAGTTGAGCCACCCTCCTCCTCAATGCCACTAGGGAGAAGCGAGGCCAAATGTTCCAACCTATCTATGTTTTGTCTTATTTCTAGCAACGGGGGGAAGTCTATAGGGCAACCCGGGACAGCAACATGGGGGGCAGATTGGGCCCGCTCACAAGCCGGTGTCAAGGCCTGTGCTACGGCCCCCAGTGATGAGCGTCTGGAAGGGAGATAGACCTCGGAGAGACGGCGTTCGGACATTGCGATTTCCTTGTCTATAACTGCCGCCACTCTGGTTATAAAACGGACCATGGATCCAATCATTGGGCTCCCACCAGCAGCTCCCCTTTCGCACTCACTCCTGAGTAATTTACTTGAACGGGTTGACATGGTGAAGGGAAACCCAAGGGAGCCACACGGGCCCAACTGAACTCAGGCTTGAATGATAGGGACGTGGCCCAGCCCAGCCTCTGTCTGCCCCTGACGGCCACAGACGGCCCGCCCTCTGCCCGGGCTCCGCCCGGTGACACCCCCGCGCGTCCCGCGATGCGGAGGGGGTGCCCTGTTCAAATAGCGCCTCCGGGCGCGCAGCGGCAGGAAGTGGCCGGAAGTGGCCGCTAAGCCCTCTGGGAGCTGTAGTCTCCAGCCGCGATGGAGCGGCGGCGGCGAGACCACAGCGTCAGGGCCCCAGGAGCAAAGTGGCGTCCAGCGGCTGCAGCAGGTAAGGGCTCCCCTGGCCTGGGTCCGGTTCAACTGCGGCAAGGATTGTCCCCCCGCTCCACCGAGGGGGTGCCCTGTTCAAATAGCGCCTCCGGGTGCGCAGCGGCAGGAAGTGGCCGGAAGTGGCCGCTAAGCCCTCTGGGAGCTGTAGTCTCCAGCCGTGATGGAGCGGCGAGACCACAGCGTCAGGGCCCCAGGAGCAAAGTGGCGTCCAGCGGCTGCAGCATGTAAGGGCTCCCCTGGCCTGGGTCCGGTTCAACTGCGGCAAGGATTGTCCCCCCGCTCCACCGAGGGGGTGCCCTGTTCAAATAGCACCTCCGGGCGCGCAGCGGCAGGAAGTGGCCGGAAGTGGCCGCTAAGCCCTCTGGGAGCTGTAGTCTCCAGCCGCGATGGAGCGGCGGCGGCGAGACCACAGCGTCAGGGCCCCAGGAGCAAAGTGGCGTCCAGCGGCTGCAGCAGGAAAGGACTCCCCTGGCCTGGGTCCGGTTCAACTGCGGCAAGGATTGTCCCCCCATTTCCTCCTCCTGCTACAACACGCACCGCATGCTTCGCTGGATCTACAAGTGGATCCCGACCGAAACAAGAATAACAGTGACCCAAGACCTCATCAGCAGCAGGCTAGACTACGGCAATGCACTCTACGCAAGAATCCTGGCCAAACACCTGCGACGATGACAAAACACATTCAGAACACCTCAGTCCAACTGATCCCCAACGTCCCCCACCGCAGCCACATCTCCCACCACCTCAGAGACCTGCACTGGCTCCCCATCAACAAGAGGATCACCTACAAACTCCTCACCCACGCACACAAAGCACTCCACAACACCTGACCAGCATACCTGAATGGCAGATTAAACTTCTACACCCCCGCCCACCAGCTCCGCTCCGCCAGCCTCGCCCTTGCCGTCGTCCCGCGCATCCAACGAACGACCTCCGGCGGCAGATACTTCTCCTTCCTTGCTGCAAAAACCTGGAACACCCTCCCCACCTATCTACGGCAGACACAGGACCTGCTGACCTTCAGAAGGCTCCTCAACACCTGGCTCTTCAAACAGTAGCAGCAGCGCCTTGAGACCCTCAGGGGTAAGTAGCGCACTTTACAAATTCACTGATTGATTGATTGATTACATTGATGTCACTCTTCCAGAAAAGAAGAGTTAATACTCTACAATTTTGAAAGAAACCTCACATATGGTCTACCTTGTTTCATTAGATTTTTCTTTGCCTTGTACCATTGATAACTCTGTAAACGTATCTAGCAGCACGTGTGCACAGGACCTTTTGTTGTTCTATGGGAATTCACAGGGCCATATTATCAAACGTGTAGTTTTTTGCCGCTAAAACGGCGATAATTTTACCTCCATGTCTTGATAATATGGCCCTTTGTTTGAGTACCGCGATTGGGAAGAGAGTAGCAGCACCATATTTTAGTAGATATAGCTCTACGATGGTTTCTCCCCCCACAGTAGCGTAGCAAAGCAACCTTGAAGACTGCGCTGCGCTGAACATTCGTCATCCTGCTCGGAAGTGCTGTGTATAGAAACGCTACAGAAGATGCCCCAAGTGATTTCAAACAATTATTAGCAAAGCCAATAATTCAGGTCTTGGCAAATTATTGAAATGGTTGCATCTGTTTTAGTTTTTACTGCAAGCATATTTCACAAAAATAAAAAGATGGAGAAAAAGAGAAAACACCACTGCCTAAACCTGGAGGCCAAGGGCTTGTAATACAAAACAAAAGGTATTTATTATTATTATTCATTGCATATAATTTGTGTAGAAATGAATGACTGCTTCCTAGCAGACAGGTGCACTTACAACAGGTAAAGAAATATTTTATTTATTTATTTTGCAATGCAGAAAACTATGATTGTTATTGGTGCAAAGAAAAAACATAAGTTAAAAAATGACCATAACATAAAGAAATAGTTCACTAAAGAATGACTATAGAAATGTAAAAGAGGATAAAGGATAGAAAGAAAACGGCACTGGCGCAGTAAATAACTGGCCCATTAGCTGTGCCCTGGAAGTGCACTTCTTTTTAGGCGCATCTACACATGATCAAGCAGAATACCATAAGTTGCAGCGCAAGAGAGCTATTGATTGAAGTGAGATCACTCTTTGCATTATGATGTATGCTGTGGCAGATGAGATCAAAATGTAAATGGCATCTGAACGGACAAATAGCTAAACAGGGCCAAGCCAAAGCCTCTTATGATTGTGTTAGACCTGACAGCCTTAGGGTGGTTCTGCCCCAAACATTTTTCCTGACTCCTCAACTTTAAAAAAAAATATATTTTTTTTTTATTTTGTATTTTATCATAAGCAGAAACATAGATAATACATAGATAAAACAGTGAACCAAAGCAGTCAATTTGAAAAATATACATTCCTGTATACATAGTGGATTAGGCATATAAAGTGTAGCATGGCAAGTTTAACAGACATACATTACTACAAACAAATTAACACAGATCTCCGTAAAGTGCATTGAGGCGATTTTCCCACTAAAAATGATGCTTGGGATTAATCTTCACACAAGCTTGTCCAAATACCAGCAGTTGTATATAATATATAAATATATCCGTTAAAGATAAAGGTAGTAGCGGGGTGCGCACCCGCTAGGGCGGCCATCGCGGGGTGGGCACCCACAGTAAATTATCAAAATAAGTGGGGTGGGCACCCGCCGTTAAGGCAACCAATGCTGCCATGTGGGGTATGCTCCCTATAACTATATTAAAGTATGAGCAGGGTGGGCACCCCCAATAAAAGCACAACGGGGGAACCCCTAGGCTAGGGCTGCCCCAGCAAGGGCTGCAGCGCGGTGCTGCGCAGCCCCCAGGCTCTCCCTTCCCTGGGGAAGGATCAAGGTAGAGCGCTCACAGGGCACTAAAAACACAAGAAGTCCTGGAGGTCTATAATAAAAGCAAAAAGGGGTTCCAAGAGTCATCCAGGCATCAGGGGCAAGGCAGGGCCCAGGGAGGCAAGCCCTCATGGCACCCCCCCCCCCCGGGCCCCGGGACCTAGCAGCAACACGCCCCTGGCAGATTTGAGTCCAACAACAAGAACATTTTCATGGGGTCACAGCCCCAACTTTTATACACCATTTCCATTGTCTAAAAGTGTAGGCAATCGGATACAACTGGTTTAGGGGAGCTTTTGAGCACTTTGTTTTGCTCAGCTCCTCTCTTCCTTTCACAGGACAGGCCAGGGACATCAGTCGCACCACAAGAGGTGGAGACAGCATTGTGGAGGGAAGGCACAGCCCTATTCAGGTCCCAGGTGCAACTCTTCCCTCCCACCTACATGCAGATCTCCCTATTCACCACCTAGCAGACCCATCCTGGCTCCTGGAGCCAACCACACCATCCAGCACCTGTCAATCTCAAACCAGACATGCAATTCACATCAGTCAGGCAGACACACAGTACACAGAAATGCCAACTTCTAAAAGTGGCATTTCTCCACCAGTCACCATAAATCTGAGCACACCATTGCGCAGCATTTATTCTCACGAGTTCGCACATACTACACTTGCCCCTGCACTCCTCTCATACCAGGAATTAGCATTGGCACACATATCCCCCATACATTCCTAAGTAAGGGCAGGCCAATCTCACCACACGCACTCAGAGAGCGCACGCACGTTACACTGGGCCACAGTGCTGACGTGCGCAGAGGCCAAAAATCACTACCACTATGTCAGAGCTTAAAGTAAAAAGATAACGGTAAGCCCTCATTATTCTGAACAAGACAAAGTAAGTATGACACAAATCAGAGAAGTATTTCCTAAGTTATGCAGTTATAAACATGTAGGGAAAAATCCTGGGGTTGCACCCTGGGCAGTAATAATTTGAGAGCTTGTAAGGTTCCCGGTCATTGAGTGGTCAATAAAGTACCTCACCCAAGAGTTGCGACTCCAAGGTCTGTACGGCCGGTCACTCGCGATTGGTGTGACCAGCAGGCTCTAGTCACCCGCATGAGAGCGCAGAGGCATTGTGGGGACACACTACCTTATGACTGTGAGTCACGTGGGGTATCACAGCCACATGGGAAGACGCAACGGTCTCCCTCCTTCAAGGGGTGTGGGGTTTGCCAAACTGCGCTGAGCCATCTTCCGCATACAATGTGGTTGGAGTGAGTTACGTTGAGGCTGCGGTTTCCCTCGGCGGGCCCACGTGACCATTGGAGGTGTGCTGGGATTGACTATCCCGCACTGTGAATCTGGGGGACATGTCGAGTGCATTGAACGTGCTTCGGTGATGGGGCTTTGGGGGAGAACAGCTAACCACGGCAGGTTGTGATTGGCCAAGTCAGCGTGATAGTACCTTGTCAGCACACACTGTCAGTTATGCCTTCTTGATAAAACACGGCTTAAGATACTTGGTATGAACCCCACAGTCAGATGGGGACAAAGTTGCAGCGATCTGGTGTGCAGGGGAAGTCCTTTATGGCCCTGGATCTTCCTGAAAAAAGGCAGAAGCCCTTGGAGAGCACTTGGGTCCTTGCACAGCAGTAGGCAGCGGGCAGCAGGCCAGCCACAAAAGGGAGGGAGCAGAGTGGCAGTCACTCCTACAGCATGCAGCAGGCCAACACAGCAAAGCAGTTAGCAAAGTGGCTGTCCCTCCTGGCAGCACAGCAGTTCTGTCTGGCAATTTGCATTTGCAGAGCCAGCAGTGGCTAGTTACAATCCCCACATAGTTTCTCAAATCATGGGGTCAGAGCCCCTGTACCAATACTCAAAAATGTCTTTGTTGAAGGGGGAACTCTAAAGGAAACCTAAAACGTACATCACAATCCCTTTCACCACTGGACAGGGCAGGACACAACCTATACAAATGTAAAGTATGAATGCTCTTCTCTCCCCCAGGCCAGGAAGGCCATCAGCATGCAGATGAATGCACATATAACCCTGTCACACCAAACCCTTCCTGTGTGATCGCTGTAAAGGAAGTATGCAGAAAGTGTAGCTGTCATCCAGGCCTACACGTGTATTGGAGTAAGGCTGCAAAGCACAGTCATAAGCACAGAGAAATGGCCACTTTCTAACAGTGGCAAAAAGAAGTAATGCTTGTGTGTGCACATGTGTGTGTATGTGCATGTGTGTTTTAAGTCTCTGGGATGGATTAATAATGCGTTGGTGGTGACTAAGAGAAAGCCAGCTGGTTCTGAAGCTGAGTTTACCTTAAATATACCTCCTGTTCCTGAGAAGTGAAGTATTAATATTCAGTATTCTTGAGGGATATTTCTGCTATTATTTGTTTATTCAGCAACACAAATCCACTCAGTGATATATTTCTGTGAAATGATTTACTTACTCCAAATGCCAAATCCCACAACAGCCAAGACTAGCAGGACACTGAGTGAGACAATTATCCAAAGAGCAGGTCTCTGGAATCGGTGACTTTGTGCGTCAGCTGGAAAATACAATGAACAAATATTCCATTATCGTCCTAATAACTCACAATCCTGCACAATTTAAATCATTACGAGTACATTTTCAAGCAATGAATATCTAGAGAACTCCAGCTACAGTCAGAGATCTAGGGTCACTCATCAATTTGCCACACTTATATTACCCATATACTCCCAGCTGGTCACAAAAGCTATATTGCCAAATATCTCTTCAAATTATATCTTGTATTACTGAGATGTAAAAAAAAAATATTCTGATCAACTTATTTCGTAAAACCTAGATTCCTTGTTCAGTGTCATGCTGTTCCTGGTGTTGCATATGGTAATCCATCTGCTGTAAGAGATGCGTATTGTTCATTCCATTGATCTAGTGCATGTTTTTTCCTAGAACCCATAAAAAAAGAATTATCAATGTGGTGTGTCCCTTCCGCCATACTACTACTAAGTCAGATTTGCTTGTCCCAGTGTGGCTTGTTAAATCTAGAGTAACACAACACAGACAGTCCTGAATCGTCAGAAGCGGTCGCTCCACCTCACGCTGCTCCCCCGACCTTCATTGTGGTATCGTGACCTGCTCTTAACTGCGCCTGATTTGTAGAAGTATTTACCTTAGTGAGCCAGATCGCCACATAGCGCTCCATTACATTTCAACTTGTGCAGATTGACATAGAAGCGTAGCGCTAGTCCGAATTGTGCTGATTAGCATATTAGCATAGCGCTAGCCGTCCATAGCCCGCTGCAACGCTCTGCTTTGTTTGTGGTGCCTGCATTTCACTTCTGGATTAATTGTGTCCAAGTATCTTAGCGCTTTTAAACATACTGCGTGCCCCAACCCTGCATTGTATTTGGCCGACTGCCATCTTGTTTAGCTTGTTGTTGTTTAGCCTTCCCTACCCGAATCTCCACCCCGCCTCCCGCCTCCCAGCTGCTCCGCCCTCGCTCCTCCCCCTCCACTATCTATATATGACAGATGTCTTATCGCGCAGCGTTCACGCGCAGCGGTCGCGCCGAAGGTGCGCCAAAGGTGCGCCCGTCTACGCCCGTCCGCGCCTGGACCGCGCCCAGCGCCAAACCCCCTGGTCCCCGCGAACCCCTCTCCACCCGCATAACGTACAACTTCGCAACCCTCCTAGCCCTTAACACCGGACGCACATCACAATGCTAAGAGGCTGCCCCAGGACATACCCACGGCCCATTCGCCTGCCACTCCTGCAAGTTCGCCTGCAACAAGACCCCCACCAAACCCACTAACCCCACGCACAGACCCGACCCTATCCACCTGAAGTGCATCCTGCTGAACACTCGCTCGATCCACAGACACGCCACTGAACTCTGGGACCTACTCGACACTGCCTCACCGGATGTCGCCTTCCTTACAGAAACCAGGATGAATGCCTCTTCAGCGCCCGACATCGCCATAGCCATCCCAGACGGCTACAAGATCATCCGAAAAGACCGCAACAACCAAACAGGAGGAGGCATCGCCATCGTCCATAAGAACACCATCAGAATCACGACCAGCTCCGATGATAACCTTACAACCGCCGAACACCTCCACTTTCAGATCCACACAAACCCCAGGACCACACTTAGAGGCACCCTCATCTACAGACTACCAGGAACCCGTAAACAATTCAGCGAAGACATCACTGACTTCATCAGCCCACATGCCCTCGCCTCCGAAAACTACATTCTACTGGGAGACCTCAACTTCCACCTGGAAACGACAGCAACACCACCACCCTTCTGGACAACCTGACCAATCTTGGTCTCAAGCAACTTGTTGACACCCCCACCCATTTAGCCGGACATACGCTCGACCCAATCTTCACCACCAGCAAACACATCTCCTTCGATCACACCACAGCTCTCCATTGGACGGACCACAGTTGTGTTCACTTCAGCTACAGAACTACCTCGACCCACAACCCCCCACAACATATTCCACGAAGAAACTGGAACAAAATCACCACCGACCAACTCCTCACATCGCTCAATCAAAACCCGCCCGCCCTCCCATCAGACCCAAACCAAGCGGCCACCAAACTCAAACAATGGATCACTCACAGCGCTGACCAACTAGCACCCTTGAAAAACTACCAAACCAAACAGGGCAGCAAAACAGCCCCCTGGTTCAACGAAGACTTTAAGAAATCCAAGAAACTATGCCGTACTCTCGAGAAAACATGGAGAAAAAACTCAACCACTGACAACATGACCACCCTCAAGACAGCCACCCGCAAACACCACCAACTGATCCGATCCACCAAGAAGTCAGCATTCAAGGATCGACTCGACAACAGCGCCCAAAACAGCAAAGAACTATTCAACATCGTCAAAGAATTTACCAACCCCACCACAGCCTCAAACGACATCACTCCCTCCCAAGAACTCTGTGACTCCTTATCCTCTTTCTTCTATAACAAAATCGCCGACATACATAACAGCTTTGAGAACACTTCCAAAGAACAGTCCACTCCACCCACCTCCGAACCTAAACCGACCCCTAACATCCTTCACGCCTGGAACCCAATCACCACTGAAGACACCACCCGCCTAATGTACTCCATCCACTCAGGCTCTCCAACCGACCCCTGTCCCCACCACATCTTCAACAAAGCAGACTCCATCATCGCACCCTATCTCCGTGATATCATCAACTGCTCCTTCAACTCCACTACCTTCCCAGAAAGCTGGAAACACGCCGAACTCAGCGCACTCTTGAAGAAACCCACAGCGGACCCCTCTGAACTCAAGAACTACCGCCCCATTTCCCTCCTCCCTTTTCCTGCCAAAGTCATTGAGAAAGCCGTCAATAGACAGCTCGCCGCCTTCCTTGAATCCAACAACTCCCTTGACTCCTCACAGTCCGGCTTTCGAGCCAAACATAGCACCGGAACAGCCCTTATTGCAGCGACAGACGACATCCGAACACTACTGGACAACGGAGAAACAGTTGCCCTCATCCTACTTGACCTATCCGCCGCCTTCGACGCGCTCTGTCATAGCACCGTCATACAACGCCTCAGCAACATCGGCATACAAGGAAAAGCCTTAGATTGGATCATCTCGTTCTTCGCCGGGAGAACCCAGAGAGTCCGACTCCCCCCATTCAAATCAGAGGCCACCGAAGTCATCTGCGGAGTACCACAAGGATCATCACTTAGTCCCACCCTCTTCAACGTTTACATGAGTCCCCTCGCTTCCATCGCACGACAACACAATCTCAACATCATCTCCTACGCTGACGACACCCAACTGATCCTTTCCCTTACCAAAGACCCTAACACCGCCAAAACCAACCTCCACGAAGGCATGAAAGAAGTAGCCGAATGGATGAAAAACAGCCACCTAAAACTTAAGTCAGACAAAACGGAAGTCCTCATCCTAGGATCATCCATCTCTGCCTGGGATGACTCATGGTGGCCATCGGCCCTGGGCACGGCACCCATACCCACAGACCATGCAAGTAACTTGGGCTTCATCCTAGACTCCTCCCTCTCGATGTCCAGACAAGTCAACGCCGTCACATCCTCTTGCTTTAATGTACTTCGTATGCTCAAAAAAATCTTTCGCTGGATCCCCACCGAAACAAAAAAAACTGTCACCCACGCTCTGGTCACTAGCTGACTGGACTATGGAAACACCCTCTACGCCGGAACCACTTCCAAATTACAGAAAAAACTCCAACGCCTCCAAAACGCATCAGCCATACTCATATTGGACATCCCGCGCCAAGCTCACATTACCGGTCACCTGAAAGACCTCCACTGGCTTCCCGTCAACAAGAGAATAACGTTCCGTCTCCTCACACACGCACACAAGTCCCTCTACAATCTTAATCCCGAATGCCTCAACACACGACTCTCCTTCTACACACCGACCCGCCAACTAAGATCCTCCAATCAAGCCCTCGCTGCAGTCCCACGCATTCAAAGATCCACCATGGGAAGAAGATCCTTCTCCTACCTGGCGGCCAAAACCTGGAATTCTCTCCCCACACACCTCAGCCTCACCCAGAACCACATTTCCTTCAGGAAGGAACTTAAAACCTGGCTATTCGATAAATAATGCACCCCCTTCTCCCAAGCGCCTTGAAACCCTCTGGGTGAGTAGTGCGCTATACAAATCTCTGAACTTGAACTTGAACAGCGCAAATCCCTGCATTATGTTACTCTGGCCTGGGAAAGCATTTCAGGGGTGGAGCGTGGATGTTCCCACACATCCACCTAAGGTTCCGTGGATTCTGAACCCGTTTCATAAATGTCGTCATATCATGACGATTTTGGTATCTGCGGACCGAAAATGGCGAGTGTAAGATATACGAGTGTTTTCGTCATGTTCGAGTGACGAGATCACCATGAAATCAGGGATTCCGTTCTGAACCCGTCGGTTCCATTTTGTGCACGGCAGCCATTTTGTGGTTGCCATCACATAGACCGATGACTAAGGCCGAACAAGTCCTTGAGACACGTACACCTTTAGCTGACTTCTGTGCGACCTGGACAAGCTGACTCCGTTGCCCGAGGCCAAACTTGTTGAACCAGTTCCTTGTTCGGCAGCTGGTTAAGATTGAGGATCAGGGCACAGGACATCATAAACCTTTTATTGCACACAACTATGTCTTATCTTCCTCACACCTGTCTCTGCTCCTTTCTATATGACCCGTTTACGATGAAGAGGTGCCCGTTTTTATTAGGGGTCCGTCCACTTATCTGATGAAGAGTGTTGGGCCTTCCCGGAAAATTGATGGTGGGCTGGACAATGAAATGTGGGTTTGTCATGTAATGCTTTTTGTCGTGTACACATAGGATTGGTCAGCTGTAAATAAGGAATGTTTGCCTGAAGCACAATATTTGGTATAAAAGGGATGACAAGATTGAGCAGTCTCCTACGAATATACAGCCATTGTACTTTGTGGACCTCTGGTACTGGTTGCAGCCAATAAATTTGATCTTTGACGTCACCAAGAAGTTTCCGCATTTCTGTAATTCTGAGACAGGTGAATCCGGAGACTTCGGGTGTGTCCCCTAGCACCGCTGGGTTCTAAATAACCCGGTTCTTCATTTGGTGCCCAGTGTGGGGCGACTTCAGCGGTACCGGTCCAAGCCTGACGAACGTGAGGAGCTTCGTGTGAAAATTCTGGAGGAAGGCCAACCACTTCATCGACCCCTGTATGTCGTCGTGGTCCGAAAGTCTTTGCTGCGAGGTTCCCCGCTTTCCGACGGCTACGAAGGACTGCTGCCTTGACTGTCGCCCTGTCTTGGAGCCTTAGACGATTTGTAGAACGAGACGATAGACGGATCTTCTGGTGACATCATCGATACCTCAGTTAAGTATGAGTGGAGCATCTCCCAGCCCTATTTTTGGTCCTTAGTTTTTGGGTATCCCTTGGGATCTTTGATTTTTATTTTTTTTTATTTGGAACTTGCAAGTACCAAAGCCGAGGGGCTCGTGTATTCACGAGACTATCGTATTCGATAATCCTTTGAAGTTTGAAGCTAGACTAGTGAGCGAAGATGCCTGGTCTTAGCAGACTTGGTAAGATATTTTGTTGTGGTTGTAACAGGGATTCCCGATTGGAGGACTCGTGTCCGGTTCCTCCGATTGGAACTCCAACCTATGAGCTCTACGTGAAACATGGCGTGGGCCCCATCACGTTTAATGAAGTGTGGATTAGGTACACCAGGAAGGATGGTGTCCTACAATGGCCCCAATATGGTAGTTTTGATACGGTAGTCCTAGATAATTTAGAAGTTAGACTCTTTAAAAAGAAAGCCCGGCCGGCGATGTTTGACTCTTTCCGCCTATGGCGAAAGGAGGCCAAACAGAAGGAAATTAAATTAGCGAAGAGAAATAAAAGAGAGAAGGGTATCTCGATAATGCAAGCTGCTATGCAGTTTAAAGATAATGAAGAAGAACAGGCAAGTGAGCAGTTGCACAGGCAACGTAAAATGGCGATTGATAAATGCTATCCAGCTTTGCCGCTTCTTCAGCAAGATGCAGTGAAGGAACTTGAGAAAGATCCCTTGATGTCGCATTTGTTGAATTTGCCACCCCCTTATGCGCAGAGTGCTACAGCACCTCCGCAACCTTTAGTTGCACAACCTCCGGTTGTTTTGCCTCCTGCTCCTCCACAGCCGCCAGCTCCTCTTCAGTTGGCCCCTACTCCTATGGTCGAGCCTTCTCAAGGGCCACTGACTTTGCTACCTGCTCCGCCTTTCATTCCTGTGACTTTTTCACCTATTCTTACTACCTCCTCTACTACTGCTCCTACGTTGACCTTTTCTCAGTCCGCTTTATCTCCTGACCTGTCGACCTCTCCTTCTGTTCGACAGAGAATGACTAATACTGTTACTAGTCTTTTGTCTCCTTTCTTTGGGTCGCTTAATACGACCCCCGTTTCAGAACGTAAACAGTTGCGTAGCCAACTGCCTGATTCTCGAGAGAGAGAAATATATGATCGTCTGGCGCGTAAATGGGTTACCCGTCCTTTAAGATATGATGTAGAATCTGTTATGGATGTCTTCCGTCAATGGGAAGAACCGAAGCAGAGAAATGTTTTCGTAAGGTGTGTACTTTCCTTCGTGAAGAATGGGAAGATGATGATTTGGGACAGACTCCGTCTGAGTTGCTTCGTGTACAGTCCGAATTTGCAAAAGGTACGATTGTGGGTCCCGATGTTGAAAAAGCGGTAGCGACGCTACTTTCGTTCAGGGATGTCTCCTTCTCGGTCGTTAGTTGAGCCTGATCCTTCTGTTAGGAGCAAGGTGCGACAGTATCCAATGAGAGAGGTTCCCCCGGTATGGAAGGAAGCAGTTCAGGCTAATGTTAATCTTGGTATTGTAGCTGCACCAGCTCATTTTCAACGTGTTTGGGTACATGTTCCGTGGAAACGTGCTGAAGTTTTGGCCCTTAAGCAGACTTTACCTGACCCCCGTAAAAGTCCTGCAGGGTATTATAAAGAGTTATCACAGACCGCAGACTCATGTGTTATGAATCTAGACGATATAGACATGTTGTTTGGAAATGTGGTCCCACAGCCTTTATGGGGAGTAATTCGTCATACTGATCATGCGCAAGAGTTAGGTGATACATGGGCTAATATTGCGGCTGCAGATGGCCGACAAGTTGGTGGCGCTAAACCTGAGCCCTTAGTCGCAGAACTTCCTGGTAAGATTGTTACCTATATGAAAACTGTAATGCCTGCTATGCGAGTAAACTGGGACAAATTGTCCGCATGTAAACAGAAGAAAGAGGAAACAGTGTCTGATTTCTTCACCAGGTTTGAAGAGACGTTCATCGACAATAGTGGTCAAGACATGAGTACGGAAGGTGGTCAACGGTTGTTCGTTGACAAGTTTGTGCATAATTTACTTCCTGAGTTATGTAAGAAATTGAAAGATTCAGAGAGTTCTTGGGCCGTTTCCTCGTCAGCACAGATATTGGCTACTGCGCAGTACTACGAAAATAGGGATAAGGACGAGAAAGATAGAGCAGACAAGAAAACTAAAGAGTTGAAGACG
This sequence comes from Lissotriton helveticus, assembly GCF_964261635.1. Taxonomy (NCBI): domain Eukaryota; kingdom Metazoa; phylum Chordata; class Amphibia; order Caudata; family Salamandridae; genus Lissotriton; species Lissotriton helveticus. The sequence goes on from NC_136068.1 coordinate 1,850,944,421, forward strand.
AAGGTTCTTTTACAGCAAGCGTACCCGCCCCGTAATAGCCAGCGTGATATCAGCAGCCTCAGCAGTTTCAGAGAAACTCAGAGGTTTGAGCCTTCTCAACCGCGTTTTCCTGTAGGCCCTAATCAGTGTGCATATTGCAAGGAAGAGGGTCATTTTAAGGGAAGTTGCCCAGTTCTGTTGCAGCGCACAAATGGTGTCCCTGGTGTGAGAGGTCGAGGCTTTCAGCAAGCTCCTACAGGTAGGGGACGTGGTGTGTTCCCTCAGAATGCGCGTTCCTTTCCTTCACAAAATTCGATGAATAGTTTTGATCAGCAGAATGGTGCATTTGGTAGGACGACTCAGTACTATGCTTACGACTAATATGTTGAAGGTGAGAATATGGAAGGTAATGATTGCTAGGACAGCCATGGACAAAGAGAGTGAGTTGTTTCAGTTCCAGTAGATCAGAGTGGACCTTATGTTGAGGTGATTACATCAGGCGTGTCAGAGCCTTTTCTATTGGATACTGGTGCTACGAAGAGTTCTATTATGCACTCTAAACTCCCTGGCGCACCTTTGTCTGGCTTAACGAATGTTTCAGTAGGTTTTTCTGGCGCCCCAGTTAGAAATCCAATTTCTAACCCTTTATCTCTTTCTTTTGGACCTCGCGAACTAGAAGCACCCCTTATTCTGACGACAGGTTGAGGTGAGAACTTGTTGGGATTAGATCTGTTGAAAAGATTGTATGCAACACTGTATTGTTCTCCTTCAGGTGTACAACTTACATTAGGTAAGAAAGTGATCTCTCCGATGTATTTATCGAAGGATAAACTTTCAACGGAATTGTCTTCTCTTCCTGATATTCTTTGGGCTACTGGTCCTAATGATGTGGGTGTCTTGGAAATACCGCCATATGTTGTGACGCTGAAAGCGAACATTAAAATGCCACGCATTCCCCAATATAGGATCTCTAGTGATGGTGAAAGAGCGTTGCTAGCGATCATTTATGATTTGATTGAGAAAGATGTAATTGAAGAAACAAGAGGTAATGTTTGCAATATCCCTGTTTTGCCTGTTTTGAAACGAACTGACTCTTATCAGCCACCTGTTTACAGGTTTGTGATCGATCTTAGAGAGGTGAATAAAATAGTAGTGCCACAATTTCCTGTTGTTCCTGATATCACTGCCTTATTGACTATGATTCCAGCTTCGGCCACCTGGTTTTCGGTGATTGCTTTGAAGAATGCTTTATTCAGGATCCCGATTGCCGAAGAGAGTAGAGATATTTTCGGCTTCTCTTTAGGAGATCGAGCTTCCGGTTTAAGTGCGCTCCTCAAGGCTATTGTGAGAGTCCGTCAATATACAGTCAGGCTTTAAAATCACAGCTGGATACGATTGTCTTACCTGATGGTGCTGCTCTTCTTCAGTACGTTGATGATTTGCTAGTCGCTGCCGATACTGAGGACATTTGTAAGAAAGCTACTTTCTCATTGCTGCGTCATTTGTCTGATTTTCATCACAAGGTGTCTCTTTCGAAGTTATAGTATTGTCGACAAGAAGTGACCTACTTAGGTCATCTCTTATCGAAGGAGGGAAGAAGATTGACCCCAAAAAGAATTCAGGCGATTGCGAAAATGAGTGTGCAAATTACACAGAGAGAAGTACGTGCCTTTCTGGGTATTACGTCATATTGCAGGCAATGGATACCAATTTTTTCCCTGCTGGCCAAACCGCTGGTGGCATTGACCTGTAAAGATACACCGAATCCCCTGCCGTGGTCTGATGATTGCCAGAAAAGTTTTTCCGAATTGCGTAATGCATTATGTTCGGCTCCTGTGTTGGGTACCCCTGACTACAGTAAGCCCTTTACGTTATATGTCCACGAGAGAGAGGGATGTGCGTTGGCAGTGTTGACTCAATCTTTTGGGGACAAGCAACGTCCATGTGCATATTTCTCGTCGACTTTGGACCTGGTAGCTAGGGCGTTGCCGAGTTGTTTGAGAGCCACAGCAGCAGCAGCTGTTTCTATTCAACAGTCTGCTGGTCTGGTAATGAATAATATGCTGGTCGTGATGGTTCCACATGCAGTGGATACTTTGTTAAATAGGACCAAGACGCAGCACTTAACTAGTGCTTGATTGTCAGGTTATGAATTGACACTTCTAGCGAGTCATGTGCACATAAAGAGATGCAATGCGTTGAATCCAGCTACGTTGTTGCCGATTTCAGTAGAGACAGATGTTTCTGAACAGCATGATTGTTTTCTCAGGACAGAGGAAGAAACAAAAGGGAGAATAGATCTTAGGGACACTCCTCTTGTGAAGTGTGATGGTACCTTATGGGTGGATGGTTCATGTTTCAAGCTTCCGAATGGTGATACGACTGCGGCATATGCTGTTACGACTCTGCATACGATTGTTGAAGCTGCACGTATCCCACATAATTCAGCTCAAGCAGCAGAGTTGATTGCACTTACGAGAGCGTGTGTGTTATCGAAAGGAAAGAAAGTGACCATATATACCGACAGCCAGTATGCGTTTGGTGTGGCTCATAGTTTTGGACGGTTGTGGAAGGAACGTGGGTTCCTCACGTCTCATGGAACGAAGATTCAGAATGGTCAGTTGGTGAATGAGCTTCTGGAGTCATTCACCTTGCCGTTACAAGTTGCGATTGTGAAATGCAGTGCTCACAAAAAGATTACCGATGACGTTGGTCGTGGTAATGCATTTGTAGACGAAGTTGCAAAAGATGTGGCAAGGGATGTGATGAGTCGAATGTATGTTGCAGGCCCAGCAAGATGGGTTCCGGATAGAGGAATGTGTGAGGATACGATAGAGAGTGTGAAGTCCATTCAAGCTGAAGCCACAGAGAAAGAGTTGAGTGTGTGGAGAGAGAGCGCGGGTAAATTGGATGCAAAGGGTTGTCGGGTTGAGTTGTCAGAGCATCAGCGATGGTTGTTACCCGATGCGTATGTGCTTGCAGTGGTTACAAGGGCACATGGAATGGCCCATATCAGTGTGAAAGGGATTTGTAAGTTGTTGGCTCCAGTATGGCAAAATGCTGGAATTCCTAAATGTGCAGAGAATGTGGTCAAGAATTGTATGGTTTGTCTGAGGTACAATCCTGGTAAGGGAACTCCAACTCCAGCTGGTCATTTTGCTCCTCCGACGTATCCGTTCAAGGTTTTGCAGCTAGATTTTATTCACATGGAGAGATGCAACAACCTGAAATACGTACTCGTGGTTGTTTGTGCCTTCTCAAGATGGGTAGAAGCATATCCCCTGAAAGATAATACTGCCCTGTCCACAGCTAAAGCCCTTGTCAAGGAGTTTTTCCCTAGGTATGGTTTGCCGAGAATGGTCTGGAGTGATAATGGGAGTGAATTTGTGGGTCAAGTAATGAAGAGAGTGTGTGATGGGTTAGGCTGCAAACCACCCCCAATCAGCTGGACTAGTAGAGTGCTATAATGGCACTCTAAAACTGAAACTTGCCAAGACACAGGCGAGCTCTGGTGTCAAATGGCCTGAGGCGTTGCCATTAGCACTTTTGTCAACTAGAATGACTGTGCATTCCTGAGTGGGACTTAGTCCCTATGAAATCATTTTTGGTCGCCCGGCAAACATATGGGGAGTGCCGAGGCCGACGAAATTCAGTGAGATTGAACACCCTGTACTGCTTGATTACTTGTATGATTTGACGGCTAAATTGCGTGTCTTACACCAACAGGTTCATGATACACTGCCTCAGGCTTCTGAAGATCCAGGACATGTCACGATCCTGGTTCATGGGTGTTAATTAAGAACTTCCAGCGGACGAAGAACGATCCGCCTCGCTGGATCGGCCCCTACATAGTGCTGCTCTCAACGCGGTCTGCAGTACGAGTGCAAAGAAAAAAGAACTGGATCCACGGCGTACCCTGTAAGAGGGTCCCTTTGCCTCTGCCGTACGACCTGTGGGTCCAGGAGGGTATTCCTGATTCGGAAACTGAGACTGTGCCTCGTTTTCTGCCTTTTAGCGACGCACGGTTAATTGGGACAAATTCTGAGCGTGAAAACGACGATCTTCTACAAGAAGCTGTGCCACCATCAGTGCGATTGGACACTACTGAGCCTGAACTCCTGGTCTGAGATCAGACATTGCCGGGGAAAGGCCGTTATAATTTCCAACCAAGAGTCATGGACAAATAAACTAAAGAGATTTCCTTTTATGATCTATTTTTGAATATTCAGCTCTCCCATCTGAGAAAATGTTTTGACCGATTTTTGTTTTTCGAACCGCCATCCGGGTTCAGCTGTAAGGTCGCGGTGTCAAGTCTTTGGAGTGCAAGCCAGAGACACAAGGTCGACGGTTCTGGTTGGTCCTAGGGCGTTCCCAGGACTGACAGACGCATTCCTTAGCACGGAACACCCAACAGCCGCGAACAGCACGGTTAGAGGATGGAGTTTTTCAAGATGGAGAGACCTGTTGAACAATTGACTTTTAAGAGCAAAATGTTTCGAATTATGAGCAGAAAATGTTTTTTAATTTTGTGTTTTTTATGTTGCTTAGCTTAATGATGTTTTTGATGGGATATATTATATTCTCTTTTCAAGTTACGTTTGCACCCACTACACAGCCCATACCTCCTTCTACTGTTTCTTCACATTCTTTCCATCCTCTGCCTGAACATGAGTCCATTAGGAGATTGGAATTCGTTAATAACTCTTTTGTTCAGCTTCTGCACCAGCACCAATTAGTAGTGAATACAACTAACTGTTGGGTGTGTGGTCTAATGCCTCATACTAATGATAAAGGTATTCCTTACCTGGTCCTACCATTCAGTTACAATGGTTCTGTGTGGGCATACAGAACGATGTTCATCTATGCTCGAGAAGTCCACCCCCTACGTTCTGTGAAGGACAATCCAAAGAATAGTGCTCTAGTTAAGGGTATAGTCGATATGATTAGAGGATTTAGTTCCTATGAGACTATCCGAAAGATGAGACACTAGCATATATCGGATGGAACGTGACTGGATACCGAGTTAGTCTGAGTGAGAACCAGCGAGTGCAAAAATCCTCTCCGATCTGGATCGTACCCCATCAGGGCCACCTGTGTCTGCAAGGTAATGGCAAGAATCCAAGAGCTCAGTTAGGGAAGAGTATCTGCAAGGACACTTACGTTTTTGCGTCCCAGACTTCCCCACCGTTTCTAGCAGTGAAGGGTACCTATTTTGTCTGTTACGATAGAGCATACACATGGTTGCCCCCTGACTTCTCGGGCACATGTTTTGTCTCGTTCCTGTTGCCTCCCACCTATACAGCTGCGGTGGATTACCACAAGACGAGAGTTGTTAGAGGTGTCTTCAGTAAGGAAGATACTGCAGGACAAGAATTAGACGATTTCTTAAAGGGTTTTCTGCCGTTTTGGGGACCTATGGTTAACAGCAGGAACATACGGCAATTGACGAGAGTGGTCGAGTCCACCGTAATCGAAACTGCCGGTGCCCTTAGTAACTTGACTGCTGAGCTCCAGTCGGATCGCCTTATGACTCTCCAGAACAGTGTTGCGTTAGATGTCATACTTGCAGATCGAGGTGGGGTATGTAAAGTGATCCAATCAAGTTGCTGTGTTTTCATTCCAGACAATGCTCCAACAGTGTACCAGGCCATTTCCAAACTGCACAAAATCTCCGAATCTATACACGTGGATAAAGGAGATTGGTAATTGATGGGATGGTTTTGGGAACTGTTATCCACGTGGGGATGGAAGATTCTGATGGTCATTGGGATGATCTTAGCCATCCTTTTCCTATTCTGTCTGTGTGTACAGTGTGCCACTGCTGTATGTGGCCTCTGTGCTACATCGTGTGTAAGGAGACCTGTATCAAAAGACGTGCTAAGCAATAGGATGATGCTACAGCAACATCTTGATGATCTGATGAGTATAGACCTAGATTCAGACTGACATGGGTTTAGGTTATTGCCTATGTAAGGGCAAAAGGAGGGGCTGAGGTTCCGTGGATTCTGAACCCATTTCATAAATGTCGTCATATCATGACGATTTTGGTATCTGCGGACCGAAAATGGCGAGTGTAAGATATACGAGTGTTTTCGTCATGTTCGAGTGACGAGATCACCATGAAATCAGGGATTCCGTTCTGAACCCGTCGGTTACATTTTGTGCACGGCAGCCATTTTGTGGTTGCCCTCACATAGGCCGATGACTAAGGCCGAACAAGTCCTTGAGACACGTACACCTTTAGCTGACTTCTGTGCGACCTGGACAAGCTGACTCCGTTGCCCGAGGCCAAACTTGTTGAACCAGTTCCTTGTTCGGCAGCTGGTCAAGATTGAGGATCAGGGCACAGGACATCATAAACCTTTTATTGCACACAACTATGTCTTATCTTCCTCACACCTGTCTCTGCTCCTTTCTTTATGACCCGTTTACGATGAGGAGGTGCCTGTTTTTATTAGGGGTCCGTCCACTTATCTGATGAAGAGTGTTGGGCCTTCCCGGAAAATTGATGGTGGGCTGGACAATGAAATGTGGGTTTGTCATGCAATGCTTTTTGTCATGTACACATGGGATTGGTCAGCTGTAAATAAGGAATGTTTGCCTGAAGCACAATATTTGGTATAAAAGGGATGACACGCTTTGTAAGATTGAACAGTCTCCTACGAATATACAGCCATTGTACTTCGTGGACCTCTGTTACTGGTTGCAGCCAATAAATTTGATCTTTGACGTCACCAAGAAGTTTCCGCGTTTCTGTAATTCTGAGACAGGTGAATCCGGAGACTACGGGTGTGTCCCCTGGCACCGCTGGGTTCTAAATAACCCGGTTCTTCACACCTACTGATTTCACCACATTCAAGGATTTACTGCCACTGGTGGACCTGGGAATGTGGAAAAATGCTAGTTCTTTCTCTGCATTTTGCCTTGTTTTATGGATGATACATTCTACAGCACAGATAGAAAGAGGAAAGTTCCTCAGAGGATTCTTTTTGTGCAGAAAGTTGTCCCTTCCTGCACAAAAAGATTCTGTCTGCAACGCAGGCATCCACGCTCCATTGTGCAAGGGTGCCTGTGTTGGTGCTAGCCTGCCAAAAGGGTGCCAGTGCAGAGGAAAAGGCAGGAATGTGCTGTATTGCCTTAAATATGTGGAATTCCTACCCTTGCCGTGTCACTTAGTGCAGCACAGTAAGGTGACTTGCTGCACTGTGTGTTTTTTATAAATAGGCCCATTAATCCTGAGTTTGCTTGACTCGGGTACAAGTAGGTTTTCAGTCGAATCGTCTCACTTTTTGTTCAAATTTCCCAGTGACCTGGTATTTTATTTTTTTTTCCGAAAAGTTCCCTAAATAACACTGGAAACATTTGTGGTAAAACTCCAGATGCTTTGCAACTCAGAACAGTGGAAAGTTTGCAGTATTACTATGTTGACTCCTGTTCTAATCTGTGGAACACCTTCACAGGAGTATTGCATTTGGATAAAAACAAAACCTGCAGAATTTGTATTTACACAGAGGTTATTCCCACATCCAAAAAAAGGACTAGTTCAGACCAACTTTTTCTTTATTTGCAAAAATCGAGAAATTGAATATTCAGGCAGAAATTTTTTCTCTGTTAAAACTAACCAGTCTGTCAACCTGTGTGTTCCACGTGGTGCAAACATATCAGTTGGATATTTGTTGGCACCCTGCCCTTTTGCTGAGCCAGTTATCAAAAGCCTGAACTCTGATTAGCTTTTGTAGTCCGGCAACCTTGTGCGTACATAACAGAGACCACAAGTGAGTTCCTGAAATTCACTACATACATTGCCAGCTTGTCTAGAGTTCTGTCATTTTTTATTTTATTTTTTGGGCCATTTACAACATCTACCAAAACATAATTCTAGACCACTGCATATTTCATCCATTGCTTTTTTAGACTAGAGGATTTTCAAGCTAGTTTTTCAAAGTTTAATTGTCTAACGCCTTTCTTTTTTTAAAATATATTTTTATTGTGAATATCAATAATAAATACATAAATACGAGGAGATTCATCCATGAATAAAAACCTGATAAATTGGAGCTGAGGACCCATATCCACCCAATGGTATTGATTATCAATGTGTCCTTAATTCATGTAAATTTGTTTAATTTTATCAAGACAACATTCAAACATTTTACTTTGCACGTTTCATCAAAATGCTGTTTAATTAAAAAATCACCAACCCTTATTCTTTCAAGCACATCAGGACAACCCCCACTGTTTAACAAAGTGTCAAAACAGTGCATTTCATCTATCTTCAAATCATTACATACAATACAGGATAACTTATTCAAATCATGTTTCATCTTGATTCTGCCCAAACATGGTCCCACATTTCTCTGGCTCTCCGACCTTCCTGTCTGTTCGTAAATCACCTTTTCTCGATCAAATATTGACAGTAGCCGAGCTAGTCATTGTTGACAAGAGGGAGCCACTGTATCCAGCCAGGACGAAGAAATACAGATTCTGCCCCCAGCCAGGGCCACAAACAGAAAATAATGATCTGCTCCAATAGTCACAATACACACACTCAAGAACATTAATTCTGGTGTTAAAGTAAGCTTTAGATTTAGGGAATTTTTAAATTTTATTAATTATAACCTTTTTTAAGATTTCTAAGAGTGGACAGGTAGAAAACATGTATTATGTCGACTCTTTACTTTGACAACGGGGACAATGAACGCCAACCGAACCCCCGCATTAACAGTTTTAGTAGGTGAGTAATAAAGATAAAAACACATTTTAAACTACTGAGCCTGCAGCCCAGCCGAGCACAAAAGAGTGCAGCCCAGTTCCAGAGATTCTAAAAAGCTCGCGCTCGTTAAACCCAGTTTCCCATCCCATTTGTTACTGTGTTTCCCAAGGTGATCTTGCGATGGTTGATTCAGACAGATAGCTGACTAATTGAGCACCTTTCTTTATTTACCACCACGTCCATTAAAGCATCCTTAGTAAAGCCTCTTGGCCCCCAGTTTTTTTATATAGGAAATTCTTTATCTTTAAATACTAATGCAAATATTTCCAGTCAACTCCGTATTTACCTTGAACCTCCTTAAATGAAGCTATTGTCCCTGCACCCTAGAGGCCTCCTACCCTTCTGACACCTAAATCTTCCCAGCATGACAATACTACATTATAGAAAATTCCTGGAAGCGATGGGTTCCTCAGAAGCGGAGTATGAAAATTTCACTCTCCCAAAGCCGTTCTTTTTTCTCCTAGCAGACCATACCCCATATGCTGCCCGAAGGATTTCAAATCTAACTTTTTTTGTAATAGCTTGGATCAGTATGTCTAAGAAAACAATTTTTGACCTCTTCACCAAGAAGAAGTTCATAGGTATCTGGTGTCCCATCACTGCTTCATTGAGTGGTCAAGTCTCCCCCCTACTAAGGAACGCATTCATTGGAGCACTGCTGATCAATAATACATCCTCAAATTTGGAATAGTCCACTCCCCTCTCTCCCTGGGAAGTGTCATATATGATAATGCACTCCACGTCTTTCCATATGCCCAGATAAATCTACAAATCATATCGTCCATTACTTTAAACCAGAGCTTCTCTATCTACAGTGGTATCACTCTAAAAACAATAAAGGACTTTAGGCAAAACAATATTTTCACAATGTTGCAGTGACCTACAGTAGACAGGTGTAAATTGTCCCTCTTACTTAAAGTCCTGCTTCCCCTTCTGAATAACTGGAACAAGGTTCATCTCAATATTTTGATCCAACTCTGCTATGTTTACCCCATATATATTTAAATTGAATCATCTAATTTTACCAGCCTTTTTACTACTAATTGTGTTTTATGCTGATTTAACGCATATCCACATATGTTCCCCAATGCCAAGACTTCTTTTTCAATTTCAATTAATGCTAAACTAGGATCAGGGGATACTACCACATCATCAGCATAGCCCAGTATGTTTGTCTTACACCCCTGAAAAAACATTGGTTTGATTCCTATATTTTCCTCAATCTTGGGGTTCAGGGGATCGATATAATACACAAATAATAGCAGAAAACATGGACATCCCTGTCTTGTCTCCCTTTTAATCCATACCTGATCCTACTGCCCCCATCAGTTGCAGCTGGGCTATAGGAGCATTATACATTGCCTGTATAGTGTCAGTGACACTTTTTTCCACACCAACCCATTCCAACACTGCCCACAATCCCAAGCGACACTATCAGATGCGTTTTCGGCGTCCAAGCAAATTAACACCACAAGGTCCCCTGCGTTAGAGGCAGCATCAAATAATGTTACAACTCTTTCAATAGAGCCAATGGTTCCTCTTCATGGAATGAAGCCATGTTTCTAGGGGTGATCACCTTTCCAATAACCTGACTCAATTGGTTGGCTAAAACTTTTAAATATATTATTGCATCACTATTCATCAGTGTAGTAGGTCTATAAGACCCGGAGTCCATAGTTGGTTTCCCCTTGTATGAGAATTCAGTTATATTGGCCTTAGCCCATGACTCTGGAGCATATTGGCCCTTTTGAACCTGGCATAATGTATTGATTGGAACAGGACCAAAAATAGTGATAAACACTTTATAAAATTCAAGTGGTATCCTATCAGTTCCTATAGCTTTATTCATGTGGAGGTCCCTAAGGGCCCTATATATTTCTTCCTCCATAAACGTGCCTCTAGTTAATCACAATTTTCAAGGGACAACTTCTCTACCTGGTCAGAATACAGATAGTTAGTAGTTTCTTCTCCATTAAAAACCCACTCATTGACATATAGTTTCTCATAAATTTCCCAAACGTCTGTGCGGACTCCAGCAGAATCAGTAACTAGATATCCCTTGCAGTTGTGAATCAAGCGCGATATCATTATTTTCGGTCTAATCTGTACTTCTAATAGATCCCCTACTCTCTCGCTATACTCTTGACATTCCTGCTTCCATGCAATAAAATTCTCTGCAGCTCTTGCCGTTGAAATGTCACTAATAGCAGTCCCGGAAAGTGCAAGTTTATGTTGAATGTTTTTGATATTTGAACCTGCCTCAATGGCACCTACGAGCTCCTCCTTAATATTTGCCACATTTTTATACTGCTTGCGTAATTGAAGTTGCTGTTTTTATGTACCTTCATGCTAAAAATATGTGTTTTCCCCCTCACACCAGTCTTAAAGGCACCCTGCACCATGCCAATCCCTGCACTACCTTTATATTACTCCCAAAAATCTAAAATCCTTTTGCTCAAATGAGCAATATAGTCTGGTCAGCCAACAATCCCCTTTCAAAGGTCCCCTCTGTTCTGTTGCAGTTTCGGCAGCCTAGCGCTTACGCATTCTGCAGCACACTTGGAAAGAGGAAAAAACAAGGAGAAATAAAGTCATTTCTCCTTGTTGCTCCTCCCCTGGGCCGGTGTAAGGTTTTTCCGTATCCTCTTGTTGACATAGGTTTGTAAATCTGGGGAAGTGTCAATATCTATGGGTATTGCATGGGACCACCCATTGTAATTCAAATGGAACACCTCCCTAGTGCAGAGTAAGGCAACGTAGCGATCTGCCCTGCCTTGCTTTACTCCATATCACTTGTCCGCCCGCCATCATATCGGATAACGGGACCACCCGCCATAAGAGCGGGGGTCCCGTGGGGGGAATTAGCACCGCCCGCCACAATGCTAAAAATGCATGTCATGCATGTGCATGCACAACATGGCAGGCACCGCGCAGTGCCTGCCATGTTGTGCATGCACATGTAGGGGGTACCATAGGTACCCCCTATGTGCCTCCCCCATACCCCCATCATCCTTGGGGCCCGCAACGCTGCACCCAAACTAGAAGACTGCATGCCTTTCCATGGCTTCAATGCCGCCACGGAAAAGCACCCTCCTGCCTGCAACCTAATATTAAGGCGGTGTCTAGCAGACACCGCCACTATATAAACCATTTTCCGCCCCGGTCGCAAGGCTACCGGGGTGGAAAAGCGGCAGACGGTGTTTCCGCCCGCCACGGTCCCCCCACCGCCATAGTAATATGGCAGGGGGAAATGGGTGGCAGGCGGGCAAGGATGTCGGGCGGATCGCCAACACCCGCATGGCGGTGGCGATCCGTCCGACATCCTAATGGGCCCATAAGTGTCTTTGTGTGACCTCATAAATATGATTTTCCAGTTTGGACCACAGGCAGCTCAAGCGGCTCATAAATATGCCCCCATGTTTTTGTGTATTTAACCCTATCTATAGGCTCCTGTCAGAAGTTTTCATAAAGGAGAAAGCTTCTATAGATACAGGAAAAGACATTAGAACCAGTTTTTTTTACAGCCCTTTTGAACATTCTAAGAGAATCCTGTCTGCTCATTAAAAATGCATTATTATATGTCCATAAAGGCAACCTTGCCTTTATATTGATAAAAGCTATATTTTTAATCTGCTCTTTAGATGTTGCAGCATATGGTTGTTTGGCTACACATAAATGTACCAGTCTTAGAGAACATTGAGATGAGCAGGTTTATATCCCCCAATGCTGGGTGATTGTGACTGGCAAACCATATGTTTGATTTCCATATAATATTTTCTTCCTCCAGTGAGTAATTGAGTGGCACTCAGTTGGTACCACTTCCTAATTTCTCTACCATAACTATCGGCTATAGTAAATAAAAATAAAATCAGTGCAGTTAGCACCTCATATGGAACTGTTCTCACATGCAATGCCTATTTATACACTGGGGCCAGACTCGTCCTCGACATCCCATGACATGAGCACATCGCCCAACACCTGCAAGCCCTCCACTGGCTCCCCGTCGAGAAGAGAGTATCCTTCAAGCTACTCACCCACGCCTACAAATTTCTTCACAACACCGGACCCAAATACCTTGAAAGAGTCTCCCTCCGCATACCCAAAAGAATACTCCACTCCGCCGACCTCACCCTAGCAGAAACCGAGTGCATCCGCAGAACCAGAGAGGGTGGAAGAGCCTGCTCTTACGTCGCATCTAAGGCCTGAAATGAGCTCCCGGTCAACATCAGATGCTCCCCTACTCCACACACCTTCAGGAAGAGCCTCAAGACCTGGGTTTTCGGCTGACTCGGAGCTGCACCCCCCCCCCTCACCAGCACCTTGAGACCCTCACGGGGGAGTTGCGCGCTTCACAATTCCCTGATTGATTGATTGATTTATATTCATGCAGGAAGCCACCGGGCATGAAGTGAACAGGTAGTCATCTTAAAATTACTTTGCCAAAAATTGTGTTCTCATCTGAATAGGATACAAGTATATCCTTCGAGTTCCGGGCTGCAGTGGAATATCTTACCCTTTTATTGCCCTCTCTCACCAGTGTGTTTGTCATTGGCCGAAACTGTGGAGGGTGCTTCATTCCTGGAGATCAGGTTGCTCAGGAATAGCCTCCCAGCAGCCTGAGAGGTTTTTTCCTTTGTAATGACGATTAGTGCGCAGGACGTGCTGACGTCATTACTCCTAAAAGTGAAAATAAAACAAGCTTATGAGCTCCTTTTACTTCCACTGCATCAGTTTTCTGGGGGCATGTCTCAGCCCCCTGAGCACTTATTCTCTTAGGAGAGGTATTGTTGTAAAGGGAATCCCTCCCAATGGAGCGCTGCTTGGAGATTGCTAGTAGAGAGAGATCCCCAAGCCAGGATCCACCCAGTAGGTACCAGGGATGAATGGCGCGGCCCCTTAGGGAAGCGCTTGTGCTCCCACACATCCCCCTAAAAATGTCAGTATGATTGGCCCTCTGGGTTCTCTCTAGACACCAGGGGTTATGTTTTTATTACAGTGTAGGGGTGGGTTCTACTCACCAGGGTGTGGAAATGCCCCCGCCCCAAATAAGCATGACATCAGCCTTTATACTCCCCAGGGGAAGAGGGGTGATTAACCTTAATCTGCCCTTCAGCGGGTGCAGAAAGTACAGCCAACATCAGGAAAAAGTGATAGAAAATTGTATAGGGATAGGGGCTGCCCACCATGGGCATGGCTATGTCCCCACCCCAAAAATACAGCAACAGAATGACTGCCCCCCTCAGGTGACAGATGGACTTGATTACCCTCAATATGCCCCCTGGGGGGAGGGGGCAGGAAGCCAACTAGACACTAGGAAAAGATTGTTTTAAAAAAGTACTGGGGTGGTGGCTGCCCATAATGGCCATGGCATGCCCGCACCCCAAAAACAATGTGTTAGGTGTTTTATGTCCCTAGGAGGCAGATGGGGGTATTTTACCCAGGAGGGAAAGAATGCCCAATAGACACCAGGCAAAACAAACTTAAAGGTGGGGACTGTAGACCATGGGCATGGCTATGCCCCCAACCCAAAAGGGCAAAGACAATCTTTCTTCCCCCTGGGGGCAGGTAGGAAGATTCTCCCGCGGGGGTGAGTTGTCCCAAATATGTCTCCAGGGGTTTGAAATGTCGACCTGACACCAGGAATTTTGCCTTTGGAGCAAAAGAAAGTGGTGCAGGTGTTGCACTCTGAGTTGTCCCATTTGGAGTGCGGGGTGGCCAAAGCCAGAGTGCAACAACCGCACAACTTTCTCATAATTCCACGAGCCCTGCATGCAAGTCCTAGTACAATGGGACCTGTGGCACCCAAAATACAGTTTGCATCATGCAACAATTATCTGGGATCAAGGTAGGAAGTTGGCATTGAGGGCTCTATCATTATTTATTAGAATCAATAATAGAACCTAATGACAGAATATTGCATTTTTTATGGTCACTTTCTGTTTAAGTAGTGCCTTTCATAAAGAACTGGTTCAAGGGGCTGAGGGAATAAAACAAACCTCAGTAACCTGTCCTTTTTAAAATTTGAAACTATGACAAAGTTCGCCTTTTCTGTATTTTCAATGGACTGTGTATGATAGCTGAGTTTATCCATTACAGATCATTTATATCAGGATGTTAAAGTGAACACTTCACAAATTCCTTAATTAGCCAAATAACTGAGGCTGTAGAGGGGCACGAGAAGCAATAATAAAAACAAAACCTCCTGTAGCTTTAAACTAACTTAGGAAGACCTGCAAAAAGCTTTAGATGACCTGATAAAAGCTTGGGGTGAGGCTGCTATTGAGTCCCCAAGCTCAGCGCAGACATTGCTAAAACATCTTAAGTGGCCTGGAAGCTGCCGCAGCCCAGGATACTGCAAACGACTTGGGTGGAGGGGAAGTTGGGCCGAAGCCCTTTTAGACCAATGGGAGTTGTGCCCGAAGCTCTGCTCAGAAGCCAGCGACTGCTGCAGGCAAACCTCAGTGCCTCAAATGGTACATTGAATTCCAAGGCAGGTATTCATAAATCCTAATCATGCCTTTTGAATCCACAACCAGACACTTGCGGCTCCTATCTCTCTCTCTTGTAGATTCCTCCTTTCTCCCTGTGTGATAATTATTCTGTATTTCTCTTAGTCTGTCTTTACCCTCTGTGTGCTTTTCATTCTCCCTTGTAGATACATGATAGTGAAAAATAAGTGCTGTTGGAACCCATCAGCACTGCTCAAACTAAGTACTGGCTAAGAGCCAGTCGCAGCTGACATGACTCGCGGGGTGTGGGGTGGGGAGTCGCACAGGGGGAATGAGGGGTGTAATTTTAAATTTAAAAAAAGTTTACTTACATACGTTGGCCTGGTCCGGTCCTGCATCACTTCATTCTGTGTGTCTCAGCCTCTGTCCCCTTCCCTACGCCAATCACAATGCTGCAATGACAGCGTTGTGATTGGCTGGGACACCGCCCACACAGGAGTCTATGGGGAGGCCATTTTCTCCATGGAGGCTGCATGCAGCATACATGGAGAAAAGGGAGAGTGCGAATAGCTGGTTTGGCCAGCAGTGGGGCTGACCAAACCATAAATAATGGTAATGGTATAAATAAATGGTATTTATAATGTCATTTTATGTTTCTGATTCTCGCACTGCGAGAAAGCAGTGGGAGACGCTCCTCTTCCCACGTGGAGGCGCTGTCCCTGCTGAGAGTGTTGCATCAGCTGTCATACAACATTTAACCATTTTAGTTCTTAAATTGCGGAAGAATAAGGTCCTGATTACAAGTGCTGGTCTTATTTCCTATCCATGTTCAAGCAAGTTACGAGCTGTGTGATAATTTTCAAAGCATCAAAGTCTTCTCTTGATAAATTATGGTTGGTCAAATCTGCCAACATTTATCTGGGGGAAAAGGCCCATAAAAAGGCAAAACATGCAAAATGTGTTGTGTTAAATACCGAATCTGCAAGTTATGTCTCATTTCTTAAGAAAATAGAATAAGAGGAATTTCCCACTTGTGGTAAACGCTTCACTCTGGGGTAATGATATTCATAACATGTGGTAAATACTTCAACTATCCTGCCTAACTTGTAATGAGGACTTAAATGCAGGGCTGGCAGGCCCACAGCTATTTTGTTTCACTAGCCACCGCTGATCCTACCAAATGACAGGGTTGCTGAATACCAAGGCCATAATTAGGCCGATTGTTTTCTGATCCCAGCTCATACTACTGTTTGCACAGGCATCAACATTACAAGTTATGTTGTAGTTAGCATATGCCTCACAAAATTCCACAGGTACATTTCTGTAGGTGAAACCTGATGAATTTTACTAGAGAAAAATAAAGGTATGTGTGAATTCCACGTTACCTCTTTCACCCACCACATTCACTCCTTACCTTTTTACCTCACTCTTGAACTTTCATTTTCTGACTTTGCCACAGTTTTCCCATCTTTCTCTTTCTTTCTCCTTTTTCTGTTTTGCTCTTTCTTGTTCTGGGTCAAACTCTTATGAGAAAAATAAAACTCATCCCCCAGATATCAGCTTCGGTGGGCCCCACCTCGAACCACCAGCTCAGATTAGGCACTAATCTTTCTCAAGTTTTATAGCAACCTTTCTTTACTGTAATTGTATGTTACAAGTAGAACTGTCCTTTCAAAATCACATCTCTTAGAATTCAGCTAAAATATTCAGTAGCTGTATGGCCCCTACACATTGTTACCCCACGAAAAAATATTATTCCGAGGGCTATACCGGTTGTGGAAGGCCCTCAACCGGTGGCTCAGGCCTATAACAAGGGCGAGGGCCTTTAACAAAAGGTATAGTCAGAGGCAGAAGGGCTATCAGGCTGTTAGACATTCCGCCTACTAAGTGTAGAATATTCTTAATTAAAAAGGGAGAAACAGAAAGACAAACAATGGACTGTTTGAAAAGAAGTCTTATAGCAGCCATTATAAGCCCAGAGCCACTACATTGTCTTCCATAGAGCTCTCATTTTCCCAGTGTTCTAATATAGCCTTATAGCCCGCCATAGGGGGCTATAACAGCTAATAAAGACCAGCTCCAGCGTTTAACAAGGGAGCGGGACTTTAATATAGCTTGTATAGCCCAGCTAAGAAGGGCTATAAGGCTATTAGAACATTCTGCCACTGGAGGGCAGAATGTTCTAACAAATTAAACAAAGGCCTCTCGGAGCTCAAGGTGATTAAAATCCCCTTGGGCTCCAAGAGACCTTTCTTTAAACAACATTGGAATGCTACTCTGCAGGCCTTTACCGGCCTGTAGAAGCACGGAGCACTCCATTGTCTGCAATGGAGTGCTCCGCATTCCAATGTGCTAATTAAACTTATCATCCTCCATCATGATGTCGGCTTTCAGATATGCCAATGAGGCTAAACCCTTCAGTCTCACATAAAACCTGCTACCATACCCTGCTCACTAAAATCCCCTTAATTTAGGCATATATCCAGTTCCAACCACATGGTCCCAAACAGTCACATGCAAAGACAAAGCCTGTGCTTTGGCGGCAAGAGCATAAAGGCAAGGAGTAAGATGATGCTTTGTAATGTTAAAGATTTTTTCTTCTATAGGCTACTGCTGTGGTGCAGAGTACAGGGAGATCTGCAGGAGAATAGTGCGTGCAAATGAATAGCCTTTAAAAATACTCTTCCCCCTTGGGCTTCCTCCCATGGAGAAGAATTAACAAATATTCTTCAGGTTAATTCTGAAAATCCACGACTGGAGTGCTGGTGTTTGAAGGTACCCATACCTGCATGAAATTTGGGGGAGTTTTATCCCTACGCTTGCCCTGCCAGCATTGTTCCTTTTCACTTTTGGGAGAAGCCCTTATATGTATTTCTAACTGGAATGGTCACACAAAATATTTTTGAGCACCCACAAACTTATATGTTTTTTATATTTTCCATTCATTTTCCATGGTTAGCCACCCTTGCACTCAACCTTTCCCACTTCTAACCCTAAACATATAATGACAGACATCCTGACATATTGGCCGTACTCATAGATTGTTTGCCACCATAGGTGCACTTTACTTTATTTCACACAAAATTTCGATAATAACATTTATTGATAAACTTTAGGAGATGTTACATTTGAAACCAGATTTCAAATGTATCTTTTCTCAACAAAAAAAATCTCTATTCTCATATTAGCATTCCAAGGACATTAAACTCATAATACCACTTTCACGTAAAAAAGCAACCAGCTAAAAATCAGCAAAGAAATCAAATTGGTCTGAAGGCCTTATTAAGCTTAAGCGCTGTTATCACTTTCCTAACCTCTTCTTCCCTTATCAGTGTATATAAATCCTCTCTTGAATAGTCCTCTTTTGTGTACAAAGAGGTGTAGATTCTTTGAAATTCCTCCAGTGTATCCTCCTCCCTACTTAAGGGTGTCCTATTTGATGTTACAATTTCCTGAATACATTCTCTCTCTTTTGACTTGAGTGGTCTAAAGGGGCTCCCACTATGTCCCTGTCACAGTCCAATGCATTGTCAAAGAAAAGCTCAAATAGAACCAAAAAGTGGACTATATTTAAAAGGCTGTGGGCAAGCATCTGGCAGCAACAACTGAAGATGGATGAAGGAGACACTGTGATATAGATGTGATTTATTGGGCTACTGTGCTTCTGATGGACTGGCTGGCCCAGTGGCATGGGGTTGGCCTATGTGAATGGTGTTGTCTCATTCACAGTGTGAGATATTTTTAAGAGTAAATGGCTAAATTCTCTTTATTGACTTTGGGACAGATTCTTAGTTTGGAAGAAAGGGTACTCCATCACTAAGGCAACAGAGAACTCTCTCTGCCAAACTTAAGGTCCACCTGACTTATTTAGAGATGAGGTTTTGCCATCTGATTTAGAGTAGGTGAACACATCGCCAGGTCACTCAAAATTAGGCTCTGCTTTACTTACACCAAAGGCACTCTTGCCGTCAGCCATTCTGAACCCTTCTGATACAATAGTGAGTCTTATGTAGCAAAAGCTACTTGCCTGCTAGAAGGCCTATTGCAAATGTACCCCTGACACAATTTAAGACATTAATATTCAGGGTCTGAAATTTGCATTGCTTGATTTCCTTTGATAGTTTTGAGTGGTTTGTGGGTAGCTCATCACCATATAACACCTTCTATATATAAAAACGTTCCCACTCGTCATGGGGGAGGTGATGTAGTGATGGAGCAAATGCCCATCTGCCTAAGTGTACACCATTGTCATCATTGTTACTTTGATAATGGGCCCAGGTAAGAGTGCAATATATATGTTAAACATATTGAAAATATTCTTCCTCTGCTCACTTCAGTTACAGTGTTTGTGTAGGGTTATATTTAATTACTGTACTACAGTTACATGAGTATACATAACAAAGAGTAGTCCTGCACCAACAGGATTCACACCACTACCATAGAAACTAACGGTCGGGTACAGGCAGAAATTGTTCTTCTGATTTAAAGACACATAATGATGATGTTCACTATATCAGGAAATTCAATAGCAGTACCCAGAACATGAGTGGAAGTTGCCATAGCTATGAAGGTTTTGTAGCCCATTAGAGATATTACAAAGCCATAAAATGCACCACAACAACGTGGTATGCTTTTGGAAATCTAGGGTCCTGATGCATTCCTCTCCATTGAAGTTACTGTTTTAAGTTGGTTTCCCTGAGTAAAAAAAATTATGTTGAGTGTCCCTTCGGGTGCAATATATTTACATGTGTTAGAAAAAATGAAAGGTGGCAGAATTAGGGGAGTTCTCACCTCTCAGTACATCTTCTAATCTGTCCTCTGGTTTCCTCCTCCCCTTGAGCTTCAGAGCTGTGTATCCCTCCTCGTTCTCTGGTTTCCACTGCCCCTTGACCTGCAGAGCTGTGTATCCCTCCTCGTCCTCTGGTTTCCTCCTCCCCTTGAGCTTCAGAGCTGTGTATCCCTCCTCGTCCTCTGGTTTCCTCCTCCCCTTGAGCTTCAGAGCTGTGTATCCCTCCTCGTCCTCTGGTTTCCTCCTCCCCTTGAGCTTCAGAGCTGTGTATCCCTCCTCGTCCTCTGGTTTCCTCCTCCCCTTGAGCTTCAGAGCTGTGTATCCCTCCTCGCCTTCCATAGTTGAATTTATAACACTGGACTCATGAACAGAGGGTCTGAGCTTTCAATGGTTTCATGCAGAGCTGCTTGGCGTTGTCGCTGCTCTCTATACTGTGCACAAGAACTAGAAACCACCAGCCCTCAGATAGAAGGTGTCATATGACGACAAGCCGCCCACAAACCACTGAACAACTATCAAAGGAACTAAAGCAATTGATGTTTCACACCTTGAATCTTCATGTTTTATGTCATGTCGGGTGTAAAATTGCAGTAGGCCTGACAAATAGCGAGTAGCCCTGGCTACACAAGACTCCCTTTTATATCAGAAGGGTTCAAAATTACAAGAGTGCCCGCAGTGTGAGTCAGGCAGAGCCTGGTTTCGCGATCAGGGGCAAATTTCAGAATTAAATGGAAAATCCAGAGCAGATTCCCCCAGTTCATGTTTTTTCAATGGCACAGATTAAAGGCTGCTTCTAGAAATTAAACTGTTTCCTGTTATCACTATATTGTAGATCATGTTGTCAGTACTTTTGCTGGTGTACTATTACTCTGTTGCTCTTTTACAAAATTTAATTTAAACATAAATTCACCTGTATAAAACAAAGATTGAAGACCTGTATTTATCAGCAGAACTTTTCGCGTTTTCACATCACCATCCATAGCATCTTTTAACGTTTGTCAATACATATTGAGATAGGGAGACATCCATTACAATGCAGGCATTACAACGCAATGCCTTTACAATGCATCCCATACAATGCACGTTCCATTACAACGCATGCTATTATAATGCATGCCATTACAACGCTGACCAGCTCCTTCCCTGAGGTAAGCACCCAGTGGTGTTAGAATAGTAAATTACATGGTAATGGTGCATGCATTGTAATGGCTTTCGTTGTAATAGCATGTGTTGTAAAAACCATGTTGTAAAAGTATGCATTTTATTATTTTGTGATGTAACATCATACATCCATTGAGTGGAAATGGGAAGTATTACGAATTTGGTTAAGGGCTTCCATTATCAACCTTTTGGGTGTTATCGTGAGAAAGTGAAATGCAGTCCTGGGTAAGAACATATGAGAACCTGCATCTCCTTTTGTACCACAAGGACAGTGATGTTAACATAATCTTTGTACTGCCCTTAGCTACACGCACATTTCATTTGTGTAGGATACTGTTGGAATGCTTCCCTAATAGACATTTGTCTGATTTTCTGTACTTCCACTTCTCAGCAGTAGGGTTTACCACACTTTGGCCTAGAGTTATTTTTGCTTTGAAGTGCTTTGCATCAATGGGCATTCCATGGATGGCAGAAGGGCATTACTAGGAAAGCATCCATGGGCTCTGACATAAATTCATATCTAAACAATCGTAGACAGGGATTTACTCCAATGTTTGAACTTTTCCTTGTTTTTCATACTTTGCTTTTGTACTGCATTGTACAGCTCACATCGCACCACCTGTTCTTTGCTGCATCGAAACCCAGAAAAAGTCAATGCCATTAACTTCTTCTTCACTGAAAAAATACAGATGATCTGGCATCACATTGACAGCACCAAGTCTGCTTCAACTCTTCGAACTGACCCCTTTCTGTACAATCATTCTTCAAACCTCAACCTTTCACAGATCCTGTCAACATACTCAACTCCCTTAAAGCCACTTCTTATGAAGACCAAGTCTTGCCCTCGTCCTTCATCAAAGCTTTCTCCGAGGATGTTCTCTGACCTCTAATCACTATTGTCAAATATCTCAGTAATTGAGAGGGAAAAACTTGCAATTTTTTGGCATTGAGAAAATTAAAACATTTGGTTTGGGGCACCATATGTAAGGTTTGCACTTGTCATAAGCCTTTGAAGGAAGCCTTCATAAAGAACGAATGGATTTCATCTTTTCAAGAATTACAATATGGGTAATTGTACTTCAGAAGTTTAACTTTGTGGTGAAATACCTACCAGGAACAACTAATTTTAAAGCAGATTGCCAGTCTCAGTTGCTATCTCATTTGGATGAGGAGGATATACAAGATGAGTTAATTGTAAATAAAAGTAGATGTGTGTCACAATTTTTCTGCTACTTGCAGACTTATGAATACATAAAAAGCCCTCCCCATTCCTGTGCAACCAGCAAACGGCATTTATGTATTACCGTAATAATTAATGTATTCTTGTATGTTCTAAATATGCACAGTGCACCATTGTTTTATATTATAATCTGTATGCATGTTTTAGTGTAAAGAAGTTCAACATATTGTTTGTTTGCTGTTCTAAATAATAGAACGTTCTGAAACTTGTCCTCAACTTATTATGAGGCCAACTGACAACTTTCATGCAGACGCAAGGTTTTCAACTTTGAGCACAATGCACAGAACAGTTCAAAATTTGAAAAACATACGTGACAAGAATTTTCAATTCTATTAAGGACAGGAGGCGAAGATTATGCTTCTCATTTATTTACTAGAAATCTCAGCAGCCAATCTGAAAACAGTAAAAATTAAAATAACACTACAAAACCCATGAGCATACTGGGTATCACCTGACAACCATAGAGTAACCCCCATAAGAGAATATCACATCGTCTTTCTTTGGTAAGTATAACAGTTAAAGTGAAGAACACAGTCCAACATTTGTGAAAAACTTTGAAAAACAAAGCAGCTCGATCACTGGACAGCAGACCAACGGGCTGGCAACAAAAGACTTGATGCTTGCATCTTCAGAAAAAACGGAACCTGCAGGTATCCATAAGACAGTCCATGGAGACAGAGTAAAGCACCTCACTTAGGATCTGAACCTGCAAGGAATTATAGAGTCGTAATACACCGTTCCCTCATGGCAGAGAAAATACAGTAGAAAGGGAGGGAAACAACAAGGAAAATGTCCATAGTATGTAATATACATATGTAACAAAGGCAGATAATGCAAACAACCATATGAAATACAGAAAAATGGGTGGGATAATCCTCGCCTCCGTGTCCTTAATAGAATTGAAAATTCTTGTAACGTATGTTCGCAAATTTTGAATTCTATGTCAGGACCGAAGGCTCCGATTATCCTTGTTCAAAGCTGCGCCACCATACAGATGCATTATCCACAATCGATTTATAATAACAAGTCTTAAACATAGAATCAGTTGACCAATCAGCTGCCTTCATAATGTCCATTAAACTCACTTCCATAGAAAAAGCTTTGGAAGCCATAGCTCCACAAGCTGAATGTGCACCAAATTTTGTAACATCAATACCAGTCTCACCCATGAGCCATCTCACCCATCTTGCTAATGTAGCCGGGGTGACAGGGCGAGAAGGTTTTTAAAGAGCAATCAACAATTGAACATGCATATCCTGTCGAAACTCAGCAGTACTTACCTCATAATCCTTGATACATTGTACTACACAAAGTTTTGGATTGTTAGGAAAACTCGGGTAAGAAACAGAGGCAGAATTACACTTAGTGCATCTGGAGATAGCAAAAGTGACACCTTCTAGTGAAAATCTATGACCTGCAAGATCCAGAGCACAGATATCAGAAACTCGCTTACAAGAAACCAGACATATAATAACACAGTTAGTTTTTCCGAAAGCTGTTCGCAGGACTGATTAGTATTGGAAGGCCAAGCCTCCATGAATCGCAAAACAGTGGAAATATCCCATAAATCAACATATTTAGGGCGAGGTGGTATTACCAACCTAATACCCCTGAGTAACTTGGACACCAAGGGGTGCTCACCAGCTGGTTTGTCATTGATCGTTATGTGGCCTGCAGAAATGGCAGATCGAAAATTATTAACTATTCTATAACCAAGACCGGAAGAAGCAATCGACGCAAGAATCAAAGAGATATCTGCTGAAGCGGGATCCACCTCCCATTGATCACACCAACTCCACCATCGCTTCCAGGCTGTGGAGTAGCGTTTGTGTGTGTTGGGAGCCCAAGCGTCGCTGATAAATCTGGTAGCGTCTCGCGAAAGGCCTGGGATTTTCCAGCGATCCCCGAAACCCGCCATGCAACTAGAAGGAATTGACCTGACTCTATCAGTGGATGCGGGTTGTTGAGAGGGTCCAGCAACAAATTCCAATGCTGGGGAAGAAGGAGCAGCACTGCACAAATCATCTCCAAAAGAACCGGGAACCAAGCCTGATCCCTCCAAAGTGGAGTGATCAGAATCAATTCCGACTGATAATGCTTTGTGCCTGCTGAGACCCTGGGGATCATCACAAACGGGGAAAAGGCATAACACAGATGAGGCGGCCAGTCCTGCAGAAGTGCATCCGTGGCCAAAGCTTCCAGATCCAGGCGCCAACTGAAAAACATTGGAAGTTGCTTGTTGAGTCGACAGGAGAACAGATCGATCTGGCACTGACCCCAAAAGCAAGTGAGGGACCTGAATACACAAGGATAAAGCCTCCAATCGCTGAAATCTTGGAGACTTCATGTGTTCTAACCACCACAACATCTCCCAACTCGCCTCCTCCGAAAGAGGAATCTGATCTGAATATTTGAGGCCTTTCTGGAGATGACGGATTTTGAGTCGCTGAAGTGCTCGGTAATGGAGAGGACCTGGAAATATAGCTTGGATCGAGGAATCTAGCAGGCCGACTATCCGAGCTACAGACCTCAATGATACAATCTGTTTGTGTAAAATCAATCTCAACTCCCTATTGATAGATCTGATCTTCTGAGTGGGCAAGAGGAGTTGGCAAGTGAGGGAAATGACTAGAAAACCCAGGAATTCCATCGATTTAAAGGGATTAAAACTGACTTCTGTGGATTCACTAGAAATCCGAGTGACTGTAAAAGATCTATTGACCACTCCAAATGAGTCATTAACAGGCGAGAGCAACGAGCCATGATGAGAATGTCGTCAAAATAAATTATCAGACAAACACCCTGGGCTCTCAGAGATTCCACAACAGGCCTCAGGAGTTTCGTGAAGCACCAAGGTGCTGACAAGAGGCCGAAAGGGAGAACTTTGTACTCGAACCTGACCCCCTGCCATGGGAACTGCAGAAACCGACGATGAGGACCGAAAATTGGAATCGACAGATACACATCCTTCAGATCTAGACGGACCATCCAGTCCCCTTCCTGAAGGAGGTCCCACAGAAGATGGATTCCCTCCATCTTGAAGTGTCGGTAAACAACCCACCCGTTGAAGTCCTGGAGGTTGAGAACTAGTCTGGAACCACCCCCTTTTTTCTGTAACTGAAAGACGTTTTTTTTTTTTGCAGAGTTTTATATAGCGCGAACTAGAACCGAACCGAATCAGTTATCAGAGCGCTTTACATAGCACCAGTTACGTTACATGAGGACACACTTTCATTTTAGGAACGGGGAGATTAAGTGATTTGCCCAGAATCACAGGGGGTTTTTGGCGTCGTTACCGAGACTCGAACCGAGTTCCCCAGGTCCGAGGTCGAGCGCCTTAGCCGTTAGGCCAACCCCTCTCCCCGTTGCTGGAGAAGCCAAGAAAATTACGGGTGGTCCAACTATGGCCCCCTTTTTTAGAAGAGAGTATATTTATGCAGAAATTACAGCCTGATCATGAAGGGAAAAAACTAGGAGCGATCGAGGATGAGACTGAATGGGAAGACTGAAGAACTCTATCTTGTAATCCTTCACAGTGTCCAACACCCATGCATCATTCAAGATTAGTAGCCAACTGGGGAGAAAAATCTGAACCCTGCACCCAAGCAAAACTTCTGAAGCTGAGATCAAGCTCACCTGAAGCTGAGAAATCATGATGACCTCCTTGATTGTCACCATAACGTCCTTTCTTGAACTGGTTGCGACCTTTGCGAGTGGGGTAGAAGGAGGATTTGTTGTTATATCCTGAGTCCTGATAACCTCCACGATGTGACTGAGAGCCACGCTGGGCGCCTCGGTTAAAACAGCGGCCAAACGATCATCCCCTATATCTTCCGGTCCGTCCAAAAACCGGGCGAAAAACTTGTCGAAGGGAGGACTGAGCTTTATCCTGTCCACTGAAAGTGGAAACAAATTTGGTTTATTCTTTGAGAAAAGGTTGCCCAAAAAGTAAACCCTGAGCCAACGGCCCAGACTCAGAAAAGGACAATTCTGCCAATTTTGGATATATTTTTCAAAAGAACAGAACGCCTGCGATCGCAGGACATGGCAAAATTGGCGTTAGCCAGATGACATATGGCTCTCTGAGCCCAACCAATCAATTCATCTGTATCAATGGCGGAAGCGGATTCTTTAGCCCGAAAACCCAGCTCCAAATTTTTTGTGAGGGGACCAAGCAAGGCTATTGACTTGTCTTGACAAGAGTTCCATGCTCTATCAATTCCCTTTTTTGGATCTTTAGCGTACTTCTTGAGATAGGTTATCATGGAGGGGTCTACCTCAGGCGTGTCCACCAATTTATCAGCCAAATCAGCCCGAGGACATACAGAACGTGTCCTCACATCCTTGTGAAAAGGCTGGAAAATATGGGATTGGACATAATCCGCTACCTCTGCAGATGGTAGCCAGGAAGATTAATTAGAATGCACAATGTCATTAGGGTCAAAAGTAAGGAGTTGCGGGTGAGAGGGTGCATCAACAAATTCTCTTTACAAGCCTATTTTGCAGGAGGAGGAGAAACATCATGGTCAGAAGAAGTGTCCCCATTGTCACGATATCGAGAATGGGAAACCAGAATATCTTTGGAGGACTGAACATAGGAATGCTCAGGAGATAAAGCCTTTGCAAATTTAGCAAAATCCGATTTATGAGGATTTGCAGCCTTTGTAGAGGTTGAGGAAGAACGACCAGAAGAAGAAGGCAGCCAGCCCTGTTGTAAAGCATATGAACATAATGGCGCTTTAAAGGCTCAATAGCGCGGACCAGCGCTTTATTAACGGAATGTTGGACACCCACATCAAGTGCCTCAACCAATTCCTGCTCCATGGACCTAGAGGCCCCTTCATCATAAAAACCTTCCTCCTCATCATAATATTTATCCATGGTAACACTAAAAGTGTAAATATTGCCCACTGGAGGAAGGAAACAGTGTAAATAAAGGAACTGACACAGGCAGAATATAGGGGGGAGTGGAGAAAAGCCCTGGCAAGCCAACAACACAGCTACAAAGGAACTGTGAAAATATATGCAAATTAAACGTGGAAGGTGCGCTTGCCAACAACCACTCTAGGCAAAGCCTATGCAAAATTATACAGCCCAAAGCCGTAATTTAGGTCCTTTGGGCGTAGGGTAGGGCTTTGACAGGCTTGTGGGCAATAGAGCAATTGCTACGCTGCTCCCGCGCTCTTGAAAGAAATATCGGCAAATACGTCGGTAAAAATAAAGAAAATGGCCGCCGCGCATGTGTAGAGCGGCCGCCTGTGCACAATGCACATTAGAAAGAGGACAGCACATTAACAGTACGCGCGTCTTCGAGCCCCGCACTGCCGCTCCACAGATAGGGAGCCCAGGAGGTGAACACACGCTCCCAAAACCAAATGACCAACAGAGACGTCGGAGCGCCCAAAGAAAACAATGCGCTTTACATGCCACACTAAGGCAAGAGTAACACGGCAGACAGAAATGAAAGAGAATGGAAGCGAGACGCCGGAGCGCCTAATCTAAGACAAACAAAGCGCCACAGATGCCACGCGGCAAACTGGAGCGATAAGGCACACAAAAATTAATCCAGAATGCAAGGATCACCAAAAAAACATTCAAGTAAGTAATAGTGTGAAAGCACTTAACTGGCTGCGGAGCATCAAAGAAAGAGGATGTGGTATTCTCTTGTGGACCTTTTATAGGGGCTACTCTATGGTTGTTAGGTGATACCCAGTATGCTCATGGGTATTGTAGTGTTATTTTATTTTTACTGTTTTCTGATTGGCTGCTGAGATTTCTAGAAAAGAAATGAGAAGCATAATCGGAGCCTCCGGTCCTGAAATAGAATTTAAAAAATGTGACTCGCTTCGAACTCAGCTGCTCATCTGTTCCACAGCTGAGATCAAGAGGTAAAGAGAAAGGACCGAGGCAGCGCCACACGTCATGTAAAGTAGAACGTGCATCGACGTACCGGCCATCTTGGGTGTGGCATCACTATTTAATGCCACACCCAACTTCCAGGAAGGTGCTTAGGGCCAGATGTGGGTCACCAAATACCGGTTGGTAACAGCCGATTTTGGCCGCTACCGACTGGTATATGGTGATTGAGATGTAGGGGGTCTATATTTTACAGAATCGGTAAATTTACCGATTCGGTAAATTTACCGATTCTGTAAAATACCGAATCGGTATATTTACCGAATGGGTCAATCTATATGTAGGTGGCACTGGAAACAGTGCCACAGGCCCCTAAGAATTTGTTATTTACCATGTAATACTATTGCATGGTAAATAACGAATTTCTGTGTACATGCACATCTGTGCATGTACACCGGTGCCATGTGGCACTGAGGGCATGTATGTGTGTCACATGGCACACAAGCCTGAATCAGGGGTGCAACAGGGTGTCAAAGTGACACCCTGTCCCCCTTGTAAATTCGGTAATTTTACCGAATCGGTATTTACCAATTAGGTAATTACCGAATGTTACAGATTCGGTAAAAAATGTGGTAAATATACCTACATTGCATTTACCGATTTGTAAATTCCGAATCGGTAAAATTCGGTATTTACGAATCGGTAAATGCAATTTACCTACATCGGGCCCTTAGTCTTCCACCGGATGCAAAGGGCTAAACTGTGTATAGGGTGCTTACCTGCATTCCGACGCAGCATCTCTTCAGCCTCTGATTTTCCGTCCAGTAACATTTGGCTTCACTGCAGCTCTTCCGCTCTTGACAGCTGTTAATCCTGTAGAGAAAAGAAGAAAGAAAGTTAAGTGACTTGGGCCAGATGTAGGTGCCTGAATACCGGTTGGAAACGGCCGAAAATACCGATTTTCGGCCGTTTCCGACCGGTATTTGGACATTGTTATGTAGGGGTGCGGAAAACATACATATTCGGTATTTTTACCGAATCGTTAATTTTACCGAATCAGTAAATACCGAATCCTACCGAATCGGTAAAAATTACCGATTTTTTATCGACATCTAATTTACCGAATCATAAATACCGAATCGGTAAAATTCGGTATTTATGAATCGGTAAATTAGATTTACCTACATCGGCCCCTAATCTATTTTGGAGCCCAACGCAAGACAGTTATTTCTGCTAGAGTATTAATGTAAATAGTAAAAACTAATTTTGGTACATTTTTTCTATCACACAGGAAAAAAGCATTTTTGGACAATCAAAGTGAAACAAAGCTTTTCAAAGAAGCACAGAGTTTATCACAATAAGGGATATGTTAACAAATCCAGACCTTGCATCTTGTTAATGTCACATGTAAAATTGAAGAATGCTTTTGTTTGGTTTTTTTCCTTTTGCTTTTTCTTTGTCTATTTATACTTAGTGATGGACTACATCAGGGGAACACTTGGAAAGTAAGTGTAGTTAAAAGAACAGACATAGGACAATTATTGTATTTAAAATATCTTGTAGTATTAGATTCTCGAAGTCATTGTTATTTGTTTTCTGCAGAAGAGAAGACTGAGGAACACCTCACTTATAAAGCAGTTCCCACTTAAAACAACTCAACATAGAGAGCAAATTGAACCATCACAAGTCAACTAGGACACTGAACTCCAACAGTTCAAGTGCACAGGTAGGAAGTTAACCAATATAGGGGCAGATTTACAAGCCCCTTGCCCCACTTTTGCGTCACTTTTAACATGAGAAAAGTGGCACAAAAGTGGCACATGGGGCTTGTAAATCTACCCCATAGTATACTAACTAGGAAGGGAAGGAAGAACTAGCTGTGTCCAAAATGTCAACAGTTACACCCTGGTTAATTAAATATTGGTGCCTCGCAGGTCGACAACAAGAGCCCACCAGCGTCCAGTATCCGGCCCTCCTCTCTGAACCGTATTGCATAGCTCAAGTGGAAGTAAAAAAAATAGTTAGAAGGTAGGGTACTGGGAAGTTGGTCCATAACGTCCCTGCAAAAACTCAACTACGCACCTACAGAGTTAAGAGTGCATGGTTGGTCTGACAATGTGTGAGAAGTGACTTTGGGAACATTATCTGAGGAACTGTGGAAGTGAAATTGGGAAAGCTTGGGACTTGGTGAATGTTATAAAACGTTCTCAGCCTGATAAAGCTGGCCTGTTAGTCAAGCCATTGTCTATATTAAAAGAAGAGCTGTCTCCAGGCAGAAGTATGTTGTTGAGAGGAAATAGACTGGTTTCTCTCCGATGTTTGGGGGGGTAGAGTTTGGGCTTAAGCTCACCTTGGTTAAAGGGATTCAAGACCAGAGTTATTGCATGCCAATTTTTGGTGGATTGGTATGGATATTGAAGTGGAACTAATTTTGACTCCCTGACAAGTACCCATGATTCCCAGAAAGCTTCCTAATCATCCTTGGAAAGAAGTTTCAACTGTGATTGTTGGCCCATTGAAGGGAGAAGATCAAACTACTTACTTAGTGGGTTTGTTAGATTCATATTTAAGGTGGGTGGAGGTTGCATGTGTGTTGCATGTGTTCAGGACATTTCTTCTTCTGAGGTCCTCAGTTTTTTTTAGGATGTTTTTAAAAGAGGGAGTTTCCCCAAATCTTTTCTTTCGGGTAATGGCCCCAAATTAGTATCCACTGAAATAGAAGAGTCTTTTCATTTTGTGCAATTAATTTGTAACATTATGTCACTAACCTGTTCTTTAGTTTTCTTCTTTTGGTAGTGCAATCCTGTGGGAGCAAGAATATACTTCCCTAAACCACCCAACCACTGCCTCCATCCAAACCCAGAACTTGGACAGCGCCAGTATGCAGGGGGAAGGGGAAGTGGATGAAAAGAAGATAAAACAGTGTTTATTGCTAGTCTGGCCCTTTTGGGTGCGGTCACCTCTTCACTGGTTGCTATAGCATGATACTGTGAGCAAAATAAAAGGGAGATGATAAGTAATTGTATTTTAATAAAACATATAATATAGTTTGTTGAAGTTGGGAATCTCAGTTAAAGTATCAATTCACAAAAGAAAGTGTCACCTGGTCAGGGAGGAATCCCCACTGTGTAGGTCGAAGAATCATTGATGTTGAATTAGATTAATCAGGAGCAGTTCTTCACATAAATCATCACAATCAATCAATCAAGCATTTATATAGCGCACTACTCACCCGGAGGGTCTCAATGCGCTGGGGAGGGGGGGTCCGCTACTGCTCGAACACCCAGGTCTTGAGCTGCTTCCTGAAGGCGAGGTGGTCTTGGGTCAGGCGGAGGTGGGTTGGGAGGGAGTTCCAAGTCTTGGCGGCCAGGTAGGAGAAGGACCTTCCTCCTGTTGTGGCTCTTCGGATGCGGGGGACAATGGCGAGGGCGTGGCTGGTCGATCGAAGCTGGCGGGTGGGAGTGTAGAAGTTGAGGCGGCTGTTGAGGTATCCTGGTCCTTGGTTGTGTGGGGCTTTGTGGGCGTGGGTGAGGAGACGGAAGGTGATTCTTTTGATGACCGGGAGCCATCTCAGGTCTCTCAGGTGTCCGGAGATGTGGCTGTGCATGGGGATGCCGAGGATGAGTCTTGCTGAGGCGTTCTGGATCCGCTGGAGTCTCCTCTGGAGCTTGGCGGTGGTTCCGGCGTAGAGGGTGTTGCCGTAGTCCAGACGGCTGGTGACGAGGGCCTGGGTGACCGTCTTCCTGGTCTCGGTGGGGATCCACCGGAAGATCTTGCGTAGCATGCGCAGGATATTGAAGCAAGACGAGGAGACGGCGTTGACTTGTCTGGTCATGGAGAGGGAGGAGTCCAAGATGAAGCCCAGGTTGCGTGCGTGGTCTGTCGGTTTGGGTGCGCTGCCCAGGGCGGGGGGCCACCAGGAGTCGTCCCAGGCGGAGGGAGAGGAGCCCAGGATGAGAACTTCCGTCTTGTCTGTGTTCAGTTTCAGGCGGCTGGTCGTCATCCACTCGGCTACGTCTTTCATCCCTTCGTGTAGGTTGGCTCTGGCGGTGGCGGGGTCGTTGGTGAGGGAGAGGATCAGCTGAGTGTCGTTGGCGTAGGAGATGATGTTGAGGTTGTGTTGGGGTGCGATGGCCGCAAGGGGGCTCATGTAGACATTGAAGAGGGTGGGGCTGAGCGAGGAGCCCTGAAGGACGCCGCAGATGACTTCGGTGGCTTCTGATCTGAACGGGGGAAGGCGGACTCTCTGTGTCCTTCCGGCGAGGAAGGAGATGATCCACTCCAGTGCCTTCTCCTGGATTCCGACGTTGCTGAGGCGCTGCACTAGGGTGCGGTGGCAGAGGGTGTCGAATGCCGCGGAGAGGTCCAAGACGATGAGGGCCGCTGTTTCTCCGTTGTCGAGCAGGGCTCGGATGTCATCGGTGGCAGCAATGAGGGCGGTCTCGGTGCTGTGGTTGGCCCGGAAGCCAGACTGCGAGAGGTCGAGGAATCCATTCGTCTCGAGGAAGGCGGCCAGCTGCTTGTTGACGTTCTTCTCGATGACTTTGGCCGGAAACGGGAGGAGCGAGATGGGGCGGTAGTTTTTGAGTTCGGTGGGGTCCGCTGACGGTTTCTTAAGTAGAGCGCGGAGTTCGGCGTGCTTCCAGCTCTCAGGGAAGGTAGCGGTGTCGAAGGAGGTGTTGATGATGTCCCGCAGGTGGGGTGCGATGACAGCGTCGGCCTTGTTGAAGACGTGGTGGGGGCAGGGGTCGGTTGGAGATCCAGAGTGGATGGTGTTCATCGTGCGGATGGTGTCGTCGGTGCTGATCGGGGTCCAGGCGCATAGGGTGGTGGTGGGAGTGTAGGTGTGGTCGTGGGGAGCTTTGGTTGAGTGCTGAAGCTGTTGTGAATGTCGGCGAAGTAGGAGGCGAGGGAGTTGCAGAGGGCTTGAGATGGGGTGATGTTGTTGTTTCCGGCGTTGGGGTTGGAGAGCTCTTTCACGATGTTGAAGAGTTCCTTGCTGTTGTGTGCGTTGTTGTCCAGTCGTTCCTTGAATGCAGTTTTCTTGGTGGCGTGGATCAGTTGGTGGTGTTTTCGGGTGGCGAGCTTGAGGGTGGTTATGTTGTCTGGTGTGTAAGGTCTTTGCGCCAGGTTCTCTCGAGGGCTCGGCAGTGCTTCCTGGAGCTCTTGAGTTTGTCGGTGAACCAGGGTGCTTTCTTGCTGCTGGGTCTGCTAGGTGGGGTCCTCAGTGGGGCGAGGTCATCTGCGCAGCTGCTGATCCACTTCGTGAGGTTATCGGCGGCCTGGCTGGGGTTCGCTGAGCTGGTGGGGGGGTGCTGGCTCAGGGATGCGGCGAGCTGTTCGGCTGTGATCTTGTTCCAGCTTCTGCGTGCACCCTGTTGCTGGTGGTGGTGGACCGTTGTTCTTTTGAAGCTGAAGTGGATGCAGCTGTGGTCCGTCCAGTGGAGTCCGGTGGCGTGGCTGAAGACGATGTCCTTGCTGGATGAGAAGACGGGGTCGAGTGTGTGTCCGGTGTAGTGGGTGGGGGTGGTCACCAGCTGCTTGAGACCGAGGTTGGCGAGGTTGTCCAGCAGGGTGGTGGTGTGGCGGTCGTTGTTGCTCTCCAGGTGGAAGTTGAGGTCCCCGAGGAGGATGTAGTCAGCGGAGGGGAGGGCGTGCGGGGTGATGAAGTCGGTGATGTCTTCGCTGAATTGTGTGCGGGGTCCCGGGGTTCTGTAGATGAGGGTGCCTCTGAGGATGGTCTTCGGGTCGGTGTGGATCTGGAAGTGCAGGTGTTCGGCGGTTGTTAGGGTGTCGTTGGTGTTGGTCGTGATGCGGATGGTGTTCCTGTGGACGATGGCGATGCCTCCTCCAGTTTGGTTGCCGCGGTCCCTCCGGGTGATCTTGTGTCCGTCCGGGATGGCGATGGCGATGTCGGGTGCAGAGGAGGCGTTCATCCAGGTTTCCGTGAGGAATGCGACGTCTGGGGATGTGGTGTCGAGGAGGTTCCAGAGTTTGACGGCGTGCCTGTGGACGGAGCGGGTGTTGAGCAGGATGCACTTCAGGTGGTTGCTGCTGGTGCTCAGCTTGGCGGGTGAGGTGCAGGTCCGGATGCAGGTGAACTTGCAGGAGTGGCAGCTGAAGGGTCCGTGGGTTTGTCTCGGGGTGGCTCGGTAGCGTCCCGGGATTCAGCCGGTGTTGAGTGCGTTGAGTTCGGTGGTGTTGTAGGTCCGGCGGGGGGGCTGGTGTGTGCGGGGGCCAGGGGTTCGGGCCCTGGGCGCGGTCCAGGCGTGGACGGGCTTACCTTTGGCGCGCCCGCTGCGCGTCAACACTGCGCGTTTGCCACTCTGCCATATGAGGAGAGTAGGGGGGCGGAGCGAGGGAGGAGCAGCTGGGAGGCGGGAGCGGGGCGGCGAATGGGAAGGGTCCTAGGTGGAAGGGGGCGGGGCCGCAGGGGAGCAGCTAATCTATTATCAGTCAATAATGGGAGTTTGTTTTGAGTTAAAGGGTTTTTGTAATCAAATATTTTAGTATCTCATCCTAATTAACATCAGCATATAAATTCATCAATATCAATCATTTGTTTGACATTATTCAAAAACAGTAATTAAAAATCATTAAATGCAATAAGCGCGTTCCATAAAGGAAAGAATCCATACTCTAGGAATGGGCAGAAAGGTGTCAGTCAGAACCTTCAAGAGTTCTTAACCAAGAGAGAGAGAGAACATAAGCAAAAAGCTTCGTCATCAAAGTCAAATATATAAATCAAAAGTCAGTAAAAGCAGAACTTCTCATAAAGAGAGGTTCAAGAAATTAAGTAGAGCATCTGAGCAATGTGGATCAGGTAAAAAGGAAATTTGCATAGAGTTCTGTGTCAACATTATGTGGTAGTGGCTGGGTTAACCTACTCTAGAAACACACACTATTATAGACAACACATTTTACCATTATTTGATCATGCCACTCTGGTCGACCGTGTCGAGAGTATAGGTTTCCGAGGCAACGCTAAAAATCTTATTGCCTCCTTCCTGGCTAACAGGACCCAGGTTGTCACTGTGGGACCTTTCGAGTCCTCCCCATTGTCATTACCATGCGGAGTTCCCCAGGGCTCATCCCTCAGTCCGACACTTTTTAACATTTATGTGTCGGACCTTGCCAAAGTCATCAGGGCATTTGGGATGAGCCTAACGTCCTACGCAGATGACACCCAATTGATCCTAGCTGTTAAGAACGATGGGCCACAAAAAGCCAACGTGCTTAACCAAGGCATGCAGGCAATAGGCAATTGGATGGCCCATAATTGCCTAAAATTGAACTCAGAAAAATCAGAGGTCATAATATTCGGCAATCTTTCTCCAGACTGGTCCTCCTTATGGTGGCCGTCGTCTATGGGCCAGCCTCCAGACCCGGTTGACAAGGTTAGGAACCTGGGTGTACTGTTCGACAATCGTTTGAACTTCCTGCCTCATGCCAACCAGATCTCTTCCTCTGCCTTCTACAAACTCCGGCTTATAAAAAAATTCTGCCCTTTTTACCTGAACATCATGCAAAAACACTGGTAAGCGCCCTGGTTCTCTCTACCCTAGATTATTGTAACGCCCTGTTTCTAGGTGCCCAGGAGAGAGTGCTAGCTAAAATGCAGGCTGTTCAGAATGCCGCTGCAAGGCTCCTAGGGCGAATCGCTAAATATCAATCGGTCTCACCAACTCTAAGGCGACTTCACTGGCTCCCAGTGAAAAAGAGGATAAAGTTCAAGGCACTGTGTTTGACATACAAGGCCTTACATAATGCCGGACCAGTGTTCTTCACTCAAAACTTAACTCCCTACTGCCCTTCGAGAACACTGCGGGGCATATTATCAAGGGGGTTTATCTCTGCTTTTTTGGCTTTAAAAGCCAAGAAAGCGGAAATAAAATTATCTCCCTATTACCAAGCTGTCGCTAACACCAGTTAGCGACAGCTAATAGGAGATAGCGACCATCTTGGGCCCCGCTTTGCATGTCAGTGATATTTATCACTAATGACATGCAAAGTGGGCGTGCCAAGATGTTAGCGACTGGAAACAGTCGCTAACATCGCTATCTCCTATTACCAACTTTTGGAGATATTCGCGCTAAGCGCGAATATCTCCAAAAGCTAACACCTGCCCTGAGCAGTTCTTAGCCATGTTAACCAATGGGAGGTGGATAACATGGCTAAGAGCATTTGCTCGATAATGCATGAATATCGCTGACTTTTCAGCGATATTCATGCATTGCGGCCGTTTTTTATCGCATTTGCGATAAACCTTGCTAATAGCAAGGTTTATCTGCGATAAAAATCGCCGATGTGCTGCGATAATTTTTGTCTCTAAACAAGTTAGAGACAAAAATTATCTCTATTGGTTGGTAATATGCCCCTGCGTTCCTCCAATTCATCTGATCTGGTGGTCCCCCGAACCAAAACTGTTAATTGGGGCGACAGGCGGTTCCTAGTAGCCGCACCGAAATTGTGGAACACACTCCCACATTCAATTAAGGCCAGCACCTCCCTCTGGTCTTTTCGAAAAAATCTTAAAACTTGGCTTTTTAATCTCTGATCCCTTTTAACTTTTGGACTTCTTGCCTCCCTGGGTTATACACAGCAGTTCTCTAGCGCCGAGATGCCCCCGGGCCTTCGTTCGCGCTTTACAAATGTTTTAAATAAATAAATTGAGTTTGCAGTGTCTTATTTCTTCAGCCAGTCAATCAACTTTTGATGCTCTCACAGGAACAGGATTACTCCTCATCTTCTCACAGGAACACAATAACTTTACACAACAGTTATGAAAGCAACAACTTTTTCTTATCAATCTGTGGCTTCTTCTAGTCTTATTTGGCAACTCTTTCATTTTCAAAACTACTTTTCCATGAGGGAATTTATATATCTATCCTTTGTAAATAGCATACTTATTCATATTTATCAAAAAACATTGTGTAAGTAGAAACATTTGCAGAATTAGATGAAAACATTTCTGCAATTATCATTCTTTGAGAAATACATGTCCATGGGAAGTTCACGAAAATATAATGTTATATGAACTCAACATTTTTAATCATGTCAGCTTGTCTGGGAAATGTTGCCTAGTACGGATAAATATGGCTGCCTACTACAATTTTATACATTTAAATGAACTTTTATTTTACTCCTCCATAAATTGCAACCCAGTTACTAACAGCAGAATCTCCTTTCGCTAAACTTTTAAAACACTGTTTGTCTCTAATGGTTCTAATTCAGGTTTAAAGACCGCAATATTTTTTTGTGAATTCCATGATTTTCTTACCCTCATCAGGTATGTATGAATAGCAATACTGGTATTTCATATCTCGCAGACTCTGCCTTTCTCTGCAAGTACAATGTGTAATGCTAGGCAATTTTGCAAACCCTAGATCTAGTAGCCATGTATTCAGTATTAACAAACAGTAAAGCTCCAGAAGGGCAAATTACTAATTTATCAATAACAACTGAACGTTTTCTGATTTTCTCATCATTTAGGATAACTCCCACTGATGCGATGATAGCTCCAAAATGTCTCCAGCTAACTGGGTTTCATCACTTATACGAAGTGTGTGTCAGTGTGACGGTGTCATTGTTAATTCATTTATACTTTATATAGGATACATGTTTAGAAACATCAAAGCTAAATAACAAATACTCTCTGAGTCAGGTAGCAATTGGAAATAGCCATCCTGTCCACAAACAAAATAAACTCCAGGTATGACTGATTCTTCTTGCAAGATTTGCCATGAACCTCCCGTAATTCATATGTAAGCTCACAATTACTAACTTCCACTGATCACTTTCTACATTGGGTTCTTCTTTTGAAAGGCATCCTGGCTGAAGAGGGCTGAAAGCCCGAAACCAGTCCTAGGATGCTTGTTTCCAGTCCAGGGCAGACCTGGCCTGGCAGTTCAGGTTGGACTGTTCACATTGGTCAGAGGGTCAAGACTTATTTGCATATGGCTGGGTACAAACTGGAATGGCATGGTGAGCAAAAAAACGGTGGATTTAGGCCCAGGTCTCTGTACTTGGTTGAATATATGACATTGTTCTGCATTCTGTCCATCAATTGTTCTTCTCTTTGTACAAACTAATCCAAGCAATATACCTCATGTGTTTGCGTATGATGTATATGGTGGCATGTTACCTCTTCTCCAGCCGATGAGGGTAAATGCGCACAGACGTAACAGTCTTTTGCATCATAGCCCGAGTGTATTCCTGAACTAATCTAGAATAAACGTTTGTTGAGTAATCTTTGCTCATGTGACTCACAGGTGATGCCTTCCATTCCACCTCATCTACTGTATGTGCAGGTGTAATAGGAGCAATAGTAATGTGGAAAAGTAAATTATGCTTGGTTCTGTGTCCCTACGTGTCATCCATCATATGTTATGTGTGCATGATTAATATGCATATGTTATTCCCCATGTTTGATTAAAGACGCAATTATAGTTGTGTCCACCTCTAGTATGTCAATTTCCAGTTCTCGTGAATACTACGAATATTAGGCCTATGTATAGCTACGTTGCCACGTTTCCCAGTGTGCACGTTAATACATTGAAAAGTCCCCG
This sequence comes from Lissotriton helveticus, assembly GCF_964261635.1. Classification (NCBI taxonomy): domain Eukaryota; kingdom Metazoa; phylum Chordata; class Amphibia; order Caudata; family Salamandridae; genus Lissotriton; species Lissotriton helveticus. The sequence continues at coordinate 1,850,983,236 of NC_136068.1, forward strand.
TTTCTAGGCCTCAAAAGGGCCCGGACACCAGATTCAGCTCCTGTCTCCTGAAGCCCTCGCTGAGGAGCGATACAGCCCCCACCTGTATCCTCGACCCTTCACTTACTTCCTGCCTCACAGTGCCCGGTTCAGCCTGGCTCTGCCTCTGAGTCTGCCAAGAGTATGTTATGATTCCAGTTATCAGTTCAGTCCTCCTTCTCTGCATTCCTAAGCTACTGAATCGCATCAATAGTTTCCGTCATTGTCTAGCTTTTACGTCTCCATGTAAGAGAAATACTGCATTTAATGGTCATTTAATATTCTTCATCACGCACTACATGTAGAATAATGCATGCTCCAGTCTTAGTGTCTGTTAGCCTTTCCCCTCCTGACTTCTAGTTTATATCAACATGTTCTCTAAACATCAGATACTAGATACTGCTTAAGTACATGTCGCCCTGACTCTCCAGACTTCAGTCTCTGCTCCTAGCACAGAGTTCATAGCCCCCAGCTTCTCCTAGTGATACGTCATTGCCAGTTTGCGCGCACCATCAGGTTAGAGGTCCCGGCTCCTCAGGTAGCCCCCTCCATGGTTTCCGCCCCATTCATGACATATTCTGTTACGTTTGCATCACATGTCTATGTATACGCCCTGTTACACCTCTTTTCACCCTTATCTTTCGCGACTGCTACGCGTCACGCCTATTGCTCCACCCACTGCTACGCCTATTGCAATGTAATGCTATGTGTTTGCGCTATGTATATATGCTCATGTACTGTTATTAAAAAGTTATCCTTCCTTGCCTTCTTGTCCAGATCCTGACCCCGGCAGCGCTGCCAGGGCTTGCCATTCTGTTCCCGTGCAGGTTGTCCTGTTCCTGTCCTTTATGCTGTATTAAACCTGCAAAACTCCTACTACCTCGAATCTTGACTCTTATTTATTGAGCTATCTGTTATTCATTTATGCATTCAAAAAGAGAGGTATTATTTATTTATTTACCACATAATGGCGCCCGAATAGGGACTTGCCCTTTCCCCACGCGTCGGTGAAGCCACGCCGGCCCCCTGACCCTCTGCAGCCGTGACGGAACCATACCGTGCACGTGCAGATATTTCTGCTTCAAGTATCCCTCAGGCCCACGGAGGAGACGGAGGAGGCGGTCCAGCATCCAGACGAGGCGGTGGAGGAACGCGGCGAGTCCCGACCAGAGCCCAAGCCGAGAGTCCAAGGTCCGAGGTATCCGGAGGTCCACCCGTAACTGAAGTCCGAAGTTCGTCGTCCGTCGTCGTAGCAGTCCAGTCCGATACGAGGCCTTCCGTTCTTGCTGCCCGGTGAGTACCGTCGCTGGGGTAGTATCTAGACAGGGTCAATCTAAATTGACTCTGGTCCGTGGGTTGGTGGTACACAGACCCACAAACGAAGTGTTCACCTAGGTGGACACGGGTCTTGATGCGTCCCTTTATGGGACCGGTATGTTCCGTACTGTTTGAGCAGTGCATCCAGTAACTCTAGTCTGTTCCGTTCTCGAGAAATTCTTGTGTTTCTGTTCTCAGTATTCCAGGTAATATTCTGTCCGAACTGTTATGTTATGATGTTGTTCAATGTATTTCCAATGTCGTGGTATGCCTGAATTGTTCTCCCAATTGTTATTGTTCCTCGTCTATTGTATTGTGTTCCGATTCAAGTTTACAATGTCTCTCTTTTCGAGATTACGTCAGTTAAAAACTAGAAAGGGTTTGTTAGAAGAAGCAGTTCCTGTCCCGCCTAGGGACAGTCCAGGTCATTTTATGTATCAGAAGCATGGCATAAGTGCCATATTATATCTAGATTTATGGGTAGAGTATACCAAAGAGTTGGAAGAAAAGTATAGATGGCCCGTATCAGGTACGTGGGATGCCGAGTGCATCATGAGAGTAGAAGAGGCATTATGGAAAAAGAAAGCCAGACAGTCACAGAAAGATGCCATCGAGTTATGGCGCAAAGAAGCTCATAAAAGAACCGAAAAAGAAATCAGAAAGTCAGAATTAAGCAGAGAATCCCAAGAGCGAGCCCAAGAAAAAGAACTAATCGAGATAGGTGAACAAGTTAAAGCCGAACAGTCAGACAGACAGAGGAATGCCCTTATTAAGGGTATGTACCCTCTTCTTGCCGAGGGTTTGCCAAAAGCGACCCCGGAGCTATCCAGTAATTTCCCGCCACCATTAGTTCCGACCAAGCTACGTCACAAACCGACCGCAGCTGATATTTTCATTTCGTCCTATTTGGACGACACAGTCCCGGAATATGCAAATCCTGTTCGCGCTCCGCCAGTCCCTGTAAATCAGGCACTTCCCGTTCCTCCAGACACCGGGGTACCCCTTGCAGTACCTGTTACGGTCCCCCAGGTCCAGCCCGCCCTACCAGTTCAGCCCGCATTTCAATTTCCCGCTACACTAGTACGAAGAGTATCAGTTGACGATTCTAGTTTAGGGGCCGCAGGGGGAGGTCCTCCTCAGACCCCGCCGCCACACAAGCGTTTAACGACAGTCGAATTACATGCTCAAGCGTCACAGCGTACGCCCAGACATCAGTCTGTTGCAGAAATAAGAAAAGCTCTTACTGAATGCGGCTATGATCCAGTCCCAGGCGAGGATAATATGGTTTTATATTCATTACGCGTAAGAAAGGTGGCCGAGTATCTAGTCACCTTACCGAATATGAAAGAAGATCTAGACAGAATATATCGTTTCATCCGTACAGGGGATGATCCAGAAAGCATTGGCGAAGCCATGTCTCAAAGGAAAGCTGAGATCCAGCTTATGATATTAAAGTTTCTGATCAATTGTCTAATAAGAGAACAAGATTACCCGTCCAAAGATCAGGCTGAAATGAAAATCCTGACAAAGTGGAGTGATAATATAGCCGAGGGTAAGCACAAGACCATCAGTGCTATGGAGAGTATGTACAAGAAAATCCGTAAAGAAATAATAAAGTTACACGAACAGCGTAAAGCTGCACAAGTAAGCGAGAAAGAAAGTAACTCTGATACTGAAGAGGTAGACGACGAGAATCCCGCCAGAATAGCGTATGTAGGAAAACCTAGATTTCCAGATCGCCATTTGCGCCTAGAACACAAGTCTACTTTCCATCATCCAGCACCAGAACAAGGTTCTCTAGAACAAGTGTTTCAAGCTACCGATCACATTCTGAAATCACGAATCGGTTACAGTGAGTTAAGTACTATGCATGAACAAGAACTAGCCCGATCAGCAGTCCGATGGATTACTGATTCTACCACTTTTCCAGACGAAATAGTGGCACAAATGTTTCTGAAACTGCCCCCAGCCGAGCAACGACTGGTGGGTATGTATATGATCCAGCACCTCATTACATTGTATGAGGGTCAGCACTCTGATCCAGGTCCGTTGCATGATATCCTGAACGAGTTACTCCAGTATAGATGGAAAGGTCTAGGTACCGATTTAATTAGTGTCATTCTAGAACAGCGCCACAAATATAGAACGTTTTTGAACCCGCATTTTGTTCATGTCTCACCCCCAGAAAGTAAACCCTTTTACATAGACAGACAGAACCCGTTACGAGAAGTCCACCCAGTTAGAGGAACGGGTGGCGAAATGCAACGAGTGTTTGTTTACACTCCGATCACAAAGATGGAACTCTTAGAGATGAAAACATTAATTCCTTGTCATGATAAAGATCCAGCAGGGTTCCACCGAGAATTAAAAGACATGCTCCGTATGGGAGAATACACGTATCCAGATATAATTAAAATGTTAAAAGTTCTGTTGCCCGCAGGGGTGTATGAAAAGCTCAAGGAAAAAGAATGGGAGGTGGGAGAGAAAAAGATAGATTGGGCAGTTCTAGAAGCTGAAGATAAGATACGAGTACCAGGTACCGGTCTTGGAGATAAATGTAAAGAATTACCTGAATTATTGATTCAAGTGTTACCCAGATTGTTAACAACGAAAAAAGGAAGACTGGGATGCAATCTCAGCCTGTAAACAGAAACAAGATGAAGACATTAGTGATTTTTATTCTAGATTTGAGAAATGTTTTAGCATCAACAGTGGCCTCAAGACCAGTAGTGAGTCATACCCTCACCTTTTTGTTACTAAATTAGTCGAGAATTCAAGTCCACAAATTAAGAATCGAGTTTTGAAAGTCGAAAGTACCTGGCAAGCTAATACCCCGTCCCAGATGTTACAGATGCTCCAGTACCACCAGAATAGAATCAGAGAAGAGCAAGAACACGAAAGAAAACGTATGAAAGACACGAAAATGAAAGTACTAGTTGCACAATCTGTTCCTCAAGACAGTCAGAAGAGGGGTCCGAATCAAGCCAGTCATCCTGCAGCTCCCGTTAAAGGGAACTGCAATTATTGTAAACAGCCAGGTCATTTTATAAACGAGTGTGCAGTTCTGAAACACAACATAGCTACCGGTAAGACTAAAGAAAGACCACGTCCGCCTAGACAAGAACAAGTTTCACAGACTCCTCAGCCACAGAATGCACCACAGACAGTTACAGTACCGCAGCCTATTGCTGCAACACAGCATGTTACACAGCAAATGTATCAGTATGCACAGTCCGAGTATCCAGAGTACCAGCAGTATTCATGAAACAGCCTAGAGAGGGAGGTAGGCTTGCCTCTCATCGAGATACCTGTAGATCAAGAAGGTCCCTATGTTCATAGCCAAGTATTAGGGAAAGACAGAAAGTTTTTGATTGATACAGGGGCAAGTAGGACCACAATTAGTCACGCCGAAGTTCCAGGGGCTCCGCTCTCAGGCTCTAGAAATGTTTCCCTTGGATTTTCAGGAAAACCGATTGTAAATGAAATATCAAAGCCAGTTACTCTAGAAGTAGGTCCATTGTCCCGTACTACTGATCTGTTACTTACTAAGTCATGTCCAGAAAATCTATTAGGCATTAAAACACTGAAAGAGTTAGGTGCAGTTATATGCTGTTCCCCAGAGGGAATACGACTGTTCCTACGTGACTTTAAGGGTCACTATGTTTTACGTGATTTTGATCCAAGATTGTCCAATGTTCCGCAGCATTTATGGGCGCAAGGTCCAACTGATGTAGGGTACATGCAAATCACACCCCATCGTGTGACTCTCAAGCCAGGTGTAGTGTTACCACGAATCAGACAGTACAGATTGCCACCTGAGGCTGTAGCAGCCTTATCCAAAATTATTGACGAGCTCATCGCTCAAGGAGTAGTTGTAGAAACTGACTCCAATGTATGCAATTCTCCGATCATTCCTGTCATGAAACGTACTGATCCAAATGCACCCCCAGTATATCGATTAGTGATTGACCTACGAGAACTTAACAAATGTATTATTCCTCAGTACCCAGTTGTCCCAGACATTTCATCACTATTAACAGCCATTGATTCCGAAGCCACGTTCTTTACTGTAATCGACCTCAAGAACGCATTTTTCAGTGTTCCAATTCATCCAGACAGCCAGTTTCTTTTCGGATTCTGTTTAAATGGAAGGAGCTATATGTTCACACGAGCTCCTCAAGGTTTCACAGAAAGTCCTAGTATTTACAGTCAAGCACTTAAGAGACAACTTGATAATGTTCACATGCCAACTGACACTGCCCTGCTCCAGTATGTCGATGATCTACTGATCACAGCCCGTTCTGAACGTGACTGCGAGCGAGCGTCACTGACGGTTCTGTATTTCCTAGCCGAGATGGGGCACAAAGTGTCCCCTTCGAAGCTTCAATTCTGTGTCCAGCAAGTGGTATACTTAGGACACTTACTGTCCAAGAGGGGTAGGCAGTTGACACCTGACCGTATCCAGTTAATAGCGAGTCTTCCTCAGCCCAAGACCCAGAAGGAGGTACGTGCTTTTATCGGCCTTACTTCTTATTGCAGACAATGGATTCCTCAGTATGCATTTCTAGCCAAGCCACTGATACAGTTAACGACACAGGAGGCAGCCGCACCGACTGTCCTCCCTTGGACATCTGAACATACACTTAGTTTCAATGAGTTAAAGAAAGCTTTATGCCAAGCTCCAGTTCTAGCTACACCGAACTACAGTAAGCCTTTTACACTTTTCGTCACAGAACGTGAAGGTACAGCATTATCTGTTCTCACACAAGATCAAGCAGGACAATACAAGCCATTTGCTTATTTTTCGAGCACATTAGATCCTGTAGCCCAGGCTCTGCCTGCGTGCCTCAAGTCAGTTGCAGCCACAGCACTAGCTATCAGACAAAGTGATTCCATAGTATTAGGACACTCCCTGACAGTACAAGTTCCACACTCCGTGGAAGTTCTTCTAAACCGAACACAAACCCAGCACTTGACAATTGCACGTTTAACAGGTTATGAATTGACACTGTTCCAGCCACACATAGAAATCAGACGCTGCAACATTCAAGCTCTGTTAGATGCAATACACTTACCGACATCCATTGCTATCATGAAATGCAAAGCACATACGAAAGTTACTGACATTATTTCCCAGGGTAACGATCTAGCAGATCGCACAGCCAAGCTTACAGCTCAGACTCCAGACAGTCCAGTTAATATGACACACACTCCAGATCCGACTACATGTATGACAGTTAAGGACCCTACTCAGGATGTCATAGATATCCAGTTACATGCTACTCCCGATGAAATCAAGAAATGGTCCGAACAAGGAGGGGTCCAGACAGATCAAGGATGGGTGACGAAGGGTAGAGCCACATGGTTTCTCCCCGACTCTATGGTTCAAGTCATTATCAATACCGCACATAGTCCAGCACATTTAGGGGAAAAAGCAATGTTAGACAGTATCCAGAACATTTGGTTTAACAAGCATTTACGAGCTGCAGCCAAGCAGAAAGTCCGTACCTGTATGATATGTTGTCAGTTTAATCCAGGTAAAAGTGTCCCGGTGGAACAAGGTGGATTCCAACCTCCTGACCACCCTTTTGAAGTCCTCCAGATGGATTACATTCAGATGGAGCGATGTCGAGGTTTCAAGTATGTCCTTGTAGTTGTATGCGCTTTGTCCAGGTGGACAGAAGCATATCCAGTCCCAGATTACACAGCCGCGACCACTGCCAAGCAGTTGGTTCGTGAGTTCTTCCCCCGTTACGGACTCCCTAGGGTCGTATATTCTGATAACGGCCAGCCATTCTCATCTGAGTTAATGAAGCACGTTTCCCTTTTGTTAGGGTACCAGTGGAAGTTCCATTGTGTACGCCACCCTGAAGCAGCAGGTCTCGTAGAGAGACATAATCAGACCCTGAAAATCCGCATCGCCAAAGTTTGTAAAGAGAAAGGTGTGGACTGGCTAGTAGCTCTGCCAGTCGCTTTGTTCTATATGCGCATGGTCGCACATTCCAGATCAGGTCTATCCCCGTATGAGGTCGTTTTCGGCCGCCCCCCTAACTTGTGGGGTACTCCTAGACCCCGAAGTAGTACCGATGTTTCAAGTAATATGCTGACAGATTACCTAGCTTCCTTGATGTCTGCCCTCAACTCTTGTCGTTCACAGGTTGCCGCCGCATTTCCAGACAATACCGAGGTGGCACCGCATGAAATCGTTCCCGGATCCATGGTCTTAGTTCGCAATTTTGATCGCTCAAGTCCGCTGGAGCCACGCTGGAAGGAGCCCCGACAGGTCCTCCTCGCCACGCGTACAGCCGTGAAGTTGGAGGGTCGCAAAGGCTGGGTGCACCTTTCGCACGTAAAGAAATTTTATGGACTGAAACCCGTCTCAAAGAACATTTCCCAGGATTTGAAGGATTGCCAAAGTACTATTCTTAAGGACTGTCCCGCAAAGAACAATGATACTGCACCCTCCCTGTTAGAGAAAACTCCACAACAGGAGTATAAGTTGAAACTCCGGTCTAGTAAAATAAGTCAGCCAGTTTGATTGTCTAAGTCCTCCCCTAGGTGAAACGGTTAGACTGTTTCTGACATGTATAAAATAGACCCCCATAGTGAGAGAGTTAGTCAAAACTCAATCCGATGTATCGTTTTTCTAAGTTTCGTTTTATTTCTCAGCCTTATGATTTCCTGCACCAGTTATGCATTTTACCTGTATTTTCCAGTTTCTCATGAAAATAAGTCTTCTAATGTTACAGCAGAGCACACGTTTAGTGATCTGCCTCCTCATGAACTCTCTTACCGCCTCGCTATGCGAAATAATTCTTTTATCCGCATGTTACATCATTCACACCAGACCAGCAATGCCACTAATTGTTGGGTATGTGGTCGACTCCCCCCTTTCCAGACACCGAAGGGAGTTCTGCCACTCTTTCCTTATCCGTTTTCACATAATGGTTCGTGTGGAGCATGGTCCACGTTAACGTCATCCTCAACAGATATGTCTTTTCTTAACAGTACATGTTTTCCAGACAAGCAAGGTCTTCCCCACAGAACCGGGTTAGATCTAGAAAATGAAGTGTATAATTTAGGTAATTATTCTTCGAATTTCATGGTCCTGAATGTTCGGTCTGATACTACTCCAGACTTACCTGCTATTTCAGTGCTACCAGTCAAAGGCGAATTATGTGTCCGAAATAATGGTTCCGTACATATAGGACATAGTGATTGTACTACTATTGTCAAGTATAGTGACAGTGGGAAATCTATTTTCAAAGCTTCACGTCATTCATATTTTATTTGTGGTCAGACCGCATATGTTCGTCTGCCCCTCGATTGGGAGGGAACCTGTTACATTGCCTTCCTACTGCCACCTGTTTTCCTAGCCCCATCTGATTATCATAGAAACACACATCTAGTACACATTAGACATAGAAGGGAGATCGAGTCCCCAATTGTCGATTATACTGAAACTGCTCTAGAACAGTATACAGATTTCAATAGAGGTTTCTTCTTCTTTATAGGACCTATCCAGAATAGTAAGCTAATCCGTAGGTTAACAAGAACCCTTGAAGCTGTAGTAAATGAGACTGCCTCTGCTCTAGGTAACTTAACCGAAGAGCAATCTGCTATGAGATTTGTAGTTTTGCAAAATCGTCTCGTCCTTGACGTCATACTGGCCGATAGGGGCGGGGCATGTAGAGTCATCGGATCTAGTTGCTGCATTTTCATTCCAAATAACGCGCCGTCTGTTTATTCAGCTATAACCAGACTTCATAAAATTGCCCATCTGTTACACCAAAATCCAGGCACCTGGACATGGTCCGGTTGGCTCTGGAGTATAATTTCCGCCTGGGGATGGAAAGTCTTGTCCTTTCTAGGTATTGCAGTAGCGATCATATTCAGCTGCTGCCTCTGTATACAATGTGGCCCTGCGATTTGCGGCATTTGTGCTACATCCTGTATTCCTAGTATAACTCCTAGTCCCAAGTCCCGTTCTAAATCCCGTTCCAAGAAAATTCGAGACGAGCAAATGATACTGTATGAAATGATAGATGGTATCATGAATATTGATGTTTCCTGATGGAAACGTAGTGACAAGGAGGGAATGTGGAAAAGTAAATTATGCCATGTTCTGTGTCCCTACGTGTCATCCATCATATGTTATGTGTGCATGATTAATATGCATATGTTATTCCCCATGTTTGATTAAAGACGCAATTATAGTTGTGTCCACCTCTAGTATGTCAATTTCCAGTTCTCGTGAATACTACGAATATTAGGCCTATGTATAGCTACGTTGCCACGTTTCCCAGTGTGCACGTTAATACATTGAAAAGTCCCCGTTTCTAGGCCTCAAAAGGGCCCGGACACCAGATTCAGCTCCTGTCTCCTGAAGCCCTCGCTGAGGAGCGATACAGCCCCCACCTGTATCCTCGACCCTTCACTTACTTCCTGCCTCACAGTGCCCGGTTCAGCCTGGCTCTGCCTCTGAGTCTGCCAAGAGTATGTTATGATTCCAGTTATCAGTTCAGTCCTCCTTCTCTGCATTCCTAAGCTACTGAATCGCATCAATAGTTTCCGTCATTGTCTAGCTTTTACGTCTCCATGTAAGAGAAATACTGCATTTAATGGTCATTTAATATTCTTCATCACGCACTACATGTAGAATAATGCATGCTCCAGTCTTAGTGTCTGTTAGCCTTTCCCCTCCTGACTTCTAGTTTATATCAACATGTTCTCTAAACATCAGATACTAGATACTGCTTAAGTACATGTCGCCCTGACTCTCCAGACTTCAGTCTCTGCTCCTAGCACAGAGTTCATAGCCCCCAGCTTCTCCTAGTGATACGTCATTGCCAGTTTGCGCGCACCATCAGGTTAGAGGTCCCGGCTCCTCAGGTAGCCCCCTCCATGGTTTCCGCCCCATTCATGACATATTCTGTTACGTTTGCATCACATGTCTATGTATACGCCCTGTTACACCTCTTTTCACCCTTATCTTTCGCGACTGCTACGCGTCACGCCTATTGCTCCACCACTGCTACGCCTATTGCAATGTAATGCTATGTGTTTGCGCTATGTATATATGCTCATGTACTGTTATTAAAAAGTTATCCTTCCTTGCCTTCTTGTCCAGATCCTGACCCCGGCAGCGCTGCCAGGGCTTGCCATTCTGTTCCCGTGCAGGTTGTCCTGTTCCTGTCCTTTATGCTGTATTAAACCTGCAAAACTCCTACTACCTCGAATCTTGACTCTTATTTATTGAGCTATCTGTTATTCATTTATGCATTCAAAAAGAGAGGTATTATTTATTTATTTACCACAGTAGAAGTGATCTTCTCTTTCTCTGGTGTGAGATAAATCACTAATAACACTGTTAGAACTACTAATACTACTTCTGAAAATGTAATACCCAGAAGGATCTGGCATCTAGCCCTGTTTAGTAAACACATGGTTGTCTACAGTCAGAACATTAAACAAAAATATAGTAGCAATAATTAAACAGTCTGTTACCTGACTTTCCTTTAAGCAGTTTCCTGTATTTTCTTTTGCAGTTAGACGATTTAGCTTTAGTTGCAGCAGACTTCATATAGTCATCCCTAGCCCTCCTCCGCCTTCTTTTAAACGTCTTATCCCTACGCTTCTACAGCAACCTTGGGACTGAGGAAACCTTTATTCTTTTAATAATGTCAATGTTAACCTCATTCTCTCTGCACATTTGTCATTTAACAATGTTTCTCAATTATTTTGTTTCTTCTCCAATTTATTTTTTTCACTGCTTGTTTAATTTTTTCTTTAGTGTGGTGTCATAGGGGGTTTAAACAGTTCTGATCCCAGGTCAAGTAATCTGTAATGGGTGTGTTTAACACTTGATTAATGCAGTATGCCCATTCATGTGCAGAATACCTCTTACAAGGCACTCTTGCTCTTTTTGATCTTCTTGGTGTCTCTTAATTTTCTTCTTTTGTGTCACTTATACCACTACAATTGTGTTTCCTCAGTGGTTGGTGGTGGTATGAGTTCAACTGACACACTTATTTGCTTCGACCATTATTTTTGCCCATTCAGCATTGTGAGGAAATATTCTTGATCCAGTAATTGTCCTTTAACCTGGATCATATATTTGTTCTGGTGTTCTCTCAACTATGGTCTTGATCTTGTCTCTTCTTCTTCTTCTTCTTCTTCTTCTTCTTCTGCTTCTTCTTCTTCTTCTTCTTCTTCTCCAGAAACTTCAATGCCACAGGAAAGTACATTGGTGAGACTGCGTGCTGTTCTTCACCCTTTTCTCCTTCAGGCTGTTGTGCCTCTTGCAGTACCAATTTGTATTCTTGTCCAGCTTCTGGTGATTCTGCTACTAGTTTCTCTTGGTTCTGGTCAAGGAGCGCTATTTCTTCATATGGACCTCTTATTCTCTGAATGTGTGATGCTTGCACCCAGTTTGGTACCCTGGTACAATTAACAGCAGGGTTCGTGATGAGAATCACATGAAAGGGGCCTTGCCATTTCAGTTGCAGATGAGTCTTCAGCATGTGCTTCTTGATCAGCACCCAGTCGCCAGGACTAAGGTCATGGCACTATTCCTGATACAGAGTTTGCGTAGTGGCTTCAACCTGGTGAGAAAAAGATCCCACCACATCAGTCAATCCTTTGCAGTAATCAAGTATCATGTCATCTGTGATGTTTAAAAGTGCATTTGCAGGTACAACAGGCAGTCATATTGCACGTCCAATCAAAATCTCATGAGGGGACAACCCTGATTTCCTGTCAGTAGTACTTCGAAGGCTCATCAATACCAAAGGCAAAGCATTAGGCCAAATCAGTGATGTGGAGGAACACACTTTGGCCAATCTGGACTTAATAGTTCTATTTAGCTGTTTAACAATCCTAGAGGTTTCTGGTCGATAACTACAGTGTAACCTCTGCTCGATCTGTAATGCTACACAAAGCATTCTTGGGACCTCATTGTTGAAATGAGATTCACGATCCTAATCCAGAGAAACTGGTAATCCAAACCTTGATATTAACACCGGTAATAGCAATTCTGCTACAGTGAGAGATTGCAAACTACAACCAGGACAAATAATAACACAATATCTCTTATCTATCATAATTTTTTGGGCTATGACGAGCTCTATAACAACTTCAACTGCTCAGCATCAACCGCATTTGAACATTTGCACAATTAAACTATAGACAATACCAGAAAACAAGGCATAGAACTTCAACACAATACCACTTACTCAGCGTAGACAATTGTGACCCACAGCCCTATTGATACCTACACCACAGCAAATGCCGTTGAAACAGCTGAACATCTACACCCTTCAAAGTAGGCCATGGACTTTGGGGACATGGTAAATTCTACACTTGGGAAAATTAATCAAATTGTCTCCTATTATCCTGTGACATTAACCATCACTCTGCTACCACTTGTCGGATCAGGGATTCTTGTATCTCAGTAACTGAGTAAAATCAATAAATAACCCTCGCCATTTGTTATATGAATTTTGTTAGTCGACAAGGAGCGGTAGTTAGGAGCTTTCATTTACATCTGTTACCATGAACAGTGAAGTCCAATTGGGACTTCACAGAAATCAAACAGATATTTGGTATGAGTTTAGAAAGATTATTAGCAAATCAATTAAAATCAAATCATTACTTCAATAAGTATTTGAATTTCAGTCATTATTTACAGACTCGAATAATCAAGAAGTCAATATTTCAATATAATACAAAATAGTACATTAGTGAGAATTACAAATAGAATGCAGTGTATTCAGCAAGTGTGTTACATAAAGGAAAGTCCCTAAACCAAATTAATATAGTCTAGCAATAAAAGGGCATTCAATTTCTGCAAGCAAGGTAAGGTGTCCTAAGTACTGCAGCAAGTTCTCAAAGGTTTCTCTTAGTGAGTGCGCGTAGGCAGCAAGATAAGCTAACTGATATGAGGGACACGCATTAGTATAATTAATCAAAACATTTATGGCAACAATTCTCTCATTCCCACTCTTGTGAACCAATCAGTTTCCAGCAAAATCTGGGAGCAGGTAAACTCCCCAGTTTCTTACATATTCACAATGGTCTACACAATCATGTCCTTGGTCTGTTACTCTGAACAATTCTTGTGGCTCATACAGTTCTTTTCATGAGTTGTGCTTCCTTTCATCTCCTCTCCTCTCAGTGAGAAACTCGCTATCATGTGTCTAATACATAACAAAATGCCTACACACTTCAGGAAAATTACAGCCTCTGCAGTAGGCTGAGAAGAGACAAAAATACTGTGCAAAACAAATATTTTAACGTGAAAACAGGCATTCTGGCACTAACGTGAGACATTGACATGTAAATGGACAACAGCAATTAAGGTTAACTTATTACATTATGATTTATTGATTCAATGTCCCCTAATTGTTATTACCTACTACCATTTTTGTGTTACTGTGCAAGTCATTGTGAAATTAAAGTTCACACTTTAGAGTTAATGGTGTTTTATTTGTGGAATATTGTTTTTAAGTTCATGTCCATCATTTTAAATACAATGCAACCTTCCCTCTGGGCTTGTTGAGTCTAATCATATGGGGTGTGCCCAAATAATCCCACTATACCTGGGAATGAAACTAGAAAATATTAACATGGTATGAAATGGAGCTAGATCATATATTTCTTTGACCCACTTTGAAACATAAATTGTTTCGTTTGGAGGAGTCATCCAAATTTCAAAAATGAAATATTTATATGGGCGCATAATTAAAACAACGTGTGGCAGGATTGCAATCTATATATGACACCACTGAATGACTACCTCCTATTTGGATTGTACTAAAAATAGACGGTACTTAAAAATTGTAGGGAGACTGGAAACAAAATTGATTCTGTTTTAAGATTTCACTTTTGGGTGCAGATTTATGGTGATTTCTTTCCTTTTTCTCAGTTATTTCTTCTTCATCTACTTTCAGTATAAGCTCCAGGTATACTATTATTTGAGAAGAGTAAGGATTACTATGCAGCAATAAAGTAAATAAACATTTTCAATATAAAGCAAGCTGTTATCCCAGTGAAAAAATAATATTTTAGTGTGGTACAAAGAAATATATGATTCATCCCCATTTCATACCATGTTAATGTTTTGCTATGGACTGGTTGAGGCCTGCAGGGACACTAGTAGCATGTCATTTCCAGCCCTGGGCATAAGTTATACCACTTTTTTCTTTGTGGAATTTCCATGTGAATTCTCTGGGTTTACATGAATTTAGGGCTCAAGTCTTTAAAGACTCACACATAGCAAGATCCATCAATCGGACCTTTTAATGCTAAAAGCGCCACCAGAATCCACATCCCAAGAAGTATTTATGTTAATTGCCTGGTCTTGAATGAGGATAAATACAAAGCTTCCTTGTTATATATACACTTGAATATATGGGAGATGAGTTATTTACCTGAGTGATTAATATTACAAGGTTTTAATGGGAAGATTTGAAGAATTACTGCATTTTCTTGTTGTTATTTTAATATATATGAGCTAGTATTTACCTATGGAATAGTTTTTCTCCTTTTGACCAAAGGAATCTAGTCATATACTTTCAATTAGATTTATATTCTTTATTAATCTATACATCTGATTCGGTGCTAGGTCAATACATTAATAATAATTAGGCCTGGGCGGTGAACTTCGCTCCGTTCACAGAGTTTGCACAGTCTTCTGTACTCCACACTATGCGGAGCTCACGTAGTTCAGAAACCACTGCTGCGCGATGTGCAGCGGAGTTTTTTCCCCGCTCGCAATCACGAATGGTAAGTTCGAGTTCGCGAACGGTAAGTTTGTGAGCGCTAGCTGCTGCTCGGGTAGAATTTCTACCTGAGCAGCAGGAACACCAGCACAAACTGCAGTTTGCACTGTACTCTGCCACTCACGGAACTTTGCGGAGTTCCACGTAGCAAAACTCTGCGAATTACACCCAGGTCTAACATATTATGCACTTGGAAATTAGTTGTAACTTGACTATGTTTTCCCCTATTTTAAAAGACTGAAGGGTCATTTAAATCCTTGGGTATGCACTGCCAATCTAATGAGACAACAATGACCCCCAAACCATGTATTGCGTAGTACTCACCACTATACAGGGGAGTTTTCACCGAAATGTTCTTGCACTGAGAAGGCTGGAGCACTTTGGGCAACAATGTGATGCCAGAGTGGGTCTTTTCAAGCAGCCCCTTCAGCACCATTTTTCAGAAACAAACCTGAAAATCAACATTTTTTGCACAAAGTGAAGGGTGCAACCATATTTTGTTAGACTATAAGGAAGATTGAAGACCTGATATATTGTGTTTAAGCTTGCGATATTGTGTTTGAATGTAATTAGTATGTGAAGTGGTAAATACTACACAGAAATCTATTGAATAAACAGTTTGATATGATTTAGGCTGATGTCCTTGTGGTAAATTAATGTTTCACTGTGGAAAAAGTAACTTTGCAATTGATCTCCACCAGATTCCATGTTATTGTTTTGGATGACCTCACATGACATCACTCATGACATTTTCTATGACATTATATATGGCAAGTACAAAGGTAAGCAGGTCCTAAGATGGGGAGGGGTTGGGAGTATGGGGTGTGTGGTATGGGAGAGAGCAGTAAAATAAGGGAAAAGGGGTAAATAAGGCTAAGGAGTTCCTGATCTAGAGTGAGGACTGTGAATGGAAATGCATACTTTAGCACTTGCCATATTCATTAGCGGACTGTATGCTGGACCTACCAAGCCCCTGTTCCTCTTGTTTGTGTTAATGACATTTTATATGACATCACTGATGACATCTCAAATGACATCATTGATGACATCACTAACACTTTTCATGGGGAGTGGGTTACGCTGCCCCCCTCCCCAGACTGATTTCGGACCAGGGGCCCCACTTTTTTTATCAGGGAGAGGGGAGCACTTGGCCCCCTCCCCAGGCCACCATTTTTCTTTTTTTCAATTACAGCATTTCTGAGTTTTTTTTGTTATTTGCCAGGGGGAGGGGGGGAGAGGTGGTGGTCCCTCTGGGCCTCTCTCATGGAGCCAATGAGGTCAGGGTATACCTACCCTGCTCCATATATCCTTATTTTTTTAGAACCTCAGGACAGGGGACTAAGTTCCCAAGTCCTGTAATGGCTGCCAGCTACATTTTTCTCATGTTCCTGGCACTCAATAACGTGCACGCTCTCGCAGGAGTCTGATTCCTGTGGGAGCGAGATGGTCTAAGGGGAATAAAGCTCTCTGGGATAATCAGAATGCTCTATTTTTAAATTGGCACTCCCGCAAGAATCTCTAAAACAATTGCAAGTCCAACCGTCCAAATATATATATTCTTTTTCCCTTAATTTCTCAAAAACTATTGAATGAATTGACACCAAATTACAAAAAGCACATTCTGCGGAACACGATCTAGCTTCCTGCAGATTCTGGTGTAATTCCATTCAACAGTTTTTGCTGTAGCCCATTTTAAAGAATTCTGTCAAAAATGCTTACTGGGACCTCCCTTTTTTCTTTCAGCACCACTATATATATATATATTCACTGAAAAAACCATAGGTTTCACACATGTTATTGTTAGCTGGACATTTCACTCATACAAAACCATTTGAAATTCACCCGTTATAGTTAGTTCAGCTCACATATGGAGAGTGGGAGAGAAAGCTATCCCTCTATGCGGTAGATATTTTGGTTTTCACAACTGAGCTGTCTACCGCATTTCCAACTGTGATTGCCTTGGCAAAAGATTTTGGCCAAGTTTCAGGATATCAAATCAATGCAAAGAAGATGGAACTAATGTCTTGGAATATGGCAAGGACTCAACATCAAGTCAGCTTAGAGCTAAGATACCTGGGCATTAGTATTGTCCAGGATAATAATAAAATTACTGAGGTCAATATGGCCAAGGTAGCGATTGAGTGTAATAACTGGGCTCAATTACCGGCTAACTTTGGTAGGTAGAATAAATCATGTAAAGATGTCAGTATTACCTAAGGTCACTTTCCTTTTTAATTGTATCCCCCTCCATTTTGGGAAGCAAGGTATAGATAAGCTACAGAAGGAAATACATTATTTTGTGTTGGCATATAAAACTACTCGCATAGCATGGAAGAAGTTGAGGCGGAGAAGAGAAAAGGAAGGATTGGCACTACCAGATCTGCAGTTTTATGCCTGGGCTTTTCAATTGTCACATTTGCGTATGCTTCTAAAAATGCCATTTAATATGGGAGCAGGCAAAATGTTCCTGGCAATGATCAAGGGTGCAAACTTACCGGAAGAGTTTTTTTTTCTAAGTTCGGAGATTCAAAGTTTTGGAAGAAAATAAGATTGAAATTCTTTTGGGATTAGTAAAGTTATGGGCAAATGTGAAAAAAGAAGTGGGTTTAAATTATTTTTTGAATTTGGCCCCTATCTGGGACTCCCCCGGGACCCCAGAATGTATGAAGGACGCTTTGACAAGACCCATTAAGGAAGCTGGAATATTGGTCTGGGGAGACTTGGTACCAGAAGGTACACTTATCTCCTGGGAAGGTCTAAAAGATAAGGTGGTAGTAGGCCTTTCAAAATTTAAATATTTACAACTGGAAAGTTGGGCCCAAACACAGAAATATCTGAAACATTCTATAGGAGTCTGTAATATTCTGGAGCAGCAGCTGGTTACTAAACCAGTGATTAAGAAGGAGGTGTCTTTATGGTACCAGAATATCTTTGAGACTGTAGACGGAGATTTCACCCTAGCTGAGGAACTATGGGGGGAGTATGCCAAATCAACAATGGGATCTTTTGTGGCAGGATTCGTGTAAACTGTTGCATGAAATAGTGAAACCTGCGTGGTTGAAAAGGAATCATCATTTCACAGTCCATAGGGCATATTTCTTCCCCAAAAGACTGTCTAAGTTTTCCAAAGGAGCACCAGTCTGCTGTGGGAAGTGTGGTTTAGCTGAAGCGTCCGATGTCCACATGTTTCAAGAGTGTCCCGCTCTCACTCTTTATTGGAAGAAAATTTGAGATTTTTTGACAGAAACTATAGGGTGTGCGATTCAAATAGAATTTCCTTTGATTAATTTTGGCCTCTCACCACAAACTCGGGGATCATCTAAATCATTACTTTTCTACGCAATTTTGTTGGCTACAAGGCAAATGTGTATGAAATGGAAAGATGTGTCCCCACCAACATACTCTAATTGGCTTTCGTCATTATGCAAGACTATAAAAGTAGATAGAGCAAGGGATGTTAGCCGGAAGCGGATTGCCTTTTGGAATCTGATATTGACAAAATGGCTTTCAGACTGATCTCCGGATCTGGTGAGCGTTTTTTTTCCCCCTCTTCTGGGAAGTCCTATGATTATGCCGCTTACACTCTTTGATTCATTTGGATGCTTCCCTAAGTGGCAGTATTGCGAAAATAATCATTGGCCTCTTTTTGGCCTAGAAAAAGAGGAACCTCACATTGAAAGTAGCATCCAGGTATGTTAAGATACCCGTAGGCAAAAGTATTTCATGTCTTCTATGCTGCCTACAAGGGCTGGATAGTTAAGGATGGTATAGACATCCTGGGTGTGAAAAAAGGTTGGTGGCGAATGAGGATACCTTTTTTTTTAAAGGATGATGTCATCAGTGATGTCATCAGTGATGTCATTTCAGATGTCTTCAGTGATGTCACTGACTATGTCATGAGTGATAATATGTGACGTCATCAGCAGTGCATTGCGCGATCACAAGTTATAGTTAGCTGAACTAACTATAATGGGGGAATTTCAATGGTTTTGTATGAGTGAAATGTCCAGCTAACTATAACATGTGTGAAACCTATGGTTTTTTCAGTGAATTTCTAAGGTATTTTAAATGCTAATTCCTAACTATAACGTGGCTGAAACCTAAGGTTTTTTCAGTGAATTTCAAAGGTTTTATAAATGATAAATTTTAAATGTATTAATTGTTATATTTTTTTATACTGATTTACTACATTGTTTTAAAGTATTTATTTTTAGATATTTTATTGTTTAAATTTTATTACATATTTTTATTATAAATTGGAAAAAAAAGTTAAAAAAAATAATGAAATTGTATAATTTATGGTTTTTTTTTATTTATTTTTATTTATATATATTTTATTTAGCAGGCAATGATATCCTATGGAAGGAAATTCAAGTTACTGGTAATTACGGTTAAAATGACTTTTCAGGATCAGTAGTGAGCTGAAAGATGCAGCACTGAGGTCTCTCCTGATAACAGGTGAGTAAATCGAAATTCGTAGTTCGGTTGATTTTAGAGGAATTATTTTAAGTTCTAAAACTCCACACTTAGAAGAATTTCCAAGTGAAACCAGTCAATGTTAGCCTATGGAAGGAAATTCAAGTTACTGTAAGTACGGTTAGAATTACTTTTCAGGATCATTAGTGGGCTGAAAGATGCAGCACTGAGGTCCCTCCTGATAAAAGGTGAGTAAATCGGAATTCGTAGTTCGGCTAATTTTAGGAATATTTGTATGTTTCAAAAATAGACAGAAACATTTATGGTGAAAACCACACAATAGATTCTTATGGAAGGAATTACAAGTTACTGGTAAGTATGCTTAGATTTACTTTTTAGGGTCCGTCCTGGGCTCAAAGATGCAGCACTGACATCTCTCCTGATAACATGTGAGTAAATCGGAATTCGTAGTTCCGCTGATTTTAGAGGAATATTGTGCTCAATAGTGAAGGAAGGGGGCTGGGCCTGAGGTGACATGTGTGCAAACACGACCTGTGGCGCGTTTTAGGTTGGGGAATTAATTCATCTTCAATCCTGAGGTCCCCTGTGAGCCAACTAGCCCACCAAGTACCTCCAGTATGCGCTATGGAGCTGAGTTGCAGAGAGGTGTTCAGAGGGCATGCCCCCTTTTTACAACACTCTGCAACGCAGCTCTGTGGCGCTTACTGGAGGTACCTGTTGGACTAGTTGGCCCCTAGGGGACCTCTGGATTGAAGAGGAATTAACTCCTCAACTTAAATTGTGACACAGGGCACGTTTGCACACATATTACCTTATGCCCCGCCCCCTACCTTCACCACTGTGCAAATGCGCCTCATAGCGTGTTCTAAGTTGGGGGATTAACCCCCAGATTCATCAAACCCAAATTTTCCGAATTTTAAATTGTGAGAAATACCAAATCGCAATTTAGAATTCGCAGAATGGGATTCATCAACAAATGCGACCCAAAAAAGCGAATCGCAAACGGCCGCAATTGCTGTTTGCGATTTTGCTCAAATCGCTAAATAAATCGCAGAATCGGCCTTTTTCTGAGAATAAATTGCGATCCCGCCAGAGAGGTGTGGCGCCGCGGCCAGGGCGACTGACGCTGGAATCTGGGGATCAGGGTTCGATCCCCGGCTCCGGCGGCAGGTTAGCCCAGCACCATGTGACTCAGGGCAATAGCTCGCTTCATCTCCCCGACGGCCCCCAGCGCCTAGAGACCCTTACGGGTGATTGTGGGCTATACAAATGTGGATTATTATTATTATCTCGCAATTACCGAAATCGCAAATTGCGATCTCGCTAATTGCGAGATCGCAAAAACGGGAAGTCGCATTTTGAGCACAGTGATGACCTCACAACCAGGAAGCAGGCAGTTCCCTCCCTCATTCTGCATACTGAGTCTGAAGTGGAAGCAGCACTGGCCAGAGCTCCACTCCAGACCACCTCCAGCTCAAATTCAGGAGACACCCCACAGCAGAAAATGTCCAAGGAAGCAGCTGGGAGCAGTTCCACAGGAAGGAAACGTAAAATTAAATTCTCTGAGCAAGAATTGGAATTCTTAATTGAGGGAGTGAGCAAACACCATGACCGGCTCTTTGGGAAGGACTCAAGGAGGGTGCCTGAGGCGGAGAAAAGGCGCATTTGGATGCGCATCTGCGCCAAAGTAAATGCAGTTGGAGTGACCCAGCGCTCCATAGAAGACTTGAAGAAGAGGTGGTATGACCTCAGAGGGCGTGCCAAGGAAAGGATTGCAGAGAGGCTGGGGGAGCGTGTTGCAACTGGAGGAGTAGAGCCCACCGTACCACCCAACACCCCACTGGAGGACCTCGTGGAGGACACCCTGAATCCTGAGGCATGCGTGGGAGTAACCCGGCTGGACTCCTCCCGACGCACCCAAGAATCCCAAGGTAAGTGCCATGCGACTGCGACCCTGTCCCCTAACAATGGCCATGACCACAGAGCTACCCATTAGAAACCCCAGTCATGCAGCACATGCACACCAGAAAAGCCCTATTGCATTGTGGGACATGTAGTCTGACCACAATTTCTATTTAGCCCCATACAGCCAGACCTGTCCAGTGAGAGTCTATCCTACAGACAGTCAGGGAATGCTAGCCTTCATGCATGTAGCAACCTTCCATGTGCAAGATACATGTCATTAATCAACGTCCACTTTCCATCACAGGTGGCGCTGAAGAACCCAGCACTGATAGTGGGGCCCTGCCAATAGACGACAATCCTGAGGACACCGAGGGAGACGTCCATCCTTCCCCTCAACCAGGACCATCAGGGCCAGCACCAGCAGCAGCAGTAGTACCACCACCTGCCCTTGTGGACAGGGCCACCCCAGCAAAAACAGGCGCGCCACAACCACCCCGTGTGACACCCATGCCAGTGGCACTGGCAACTACAGCTGCTGCATGGAAACAAACAAGGCGCACAGCCACTGTGAGATCACAGGCCAGCGGACTGGTGAGGGAACCGCGTGACACAACACCACGCGCCGGCAGGGGGGTGAATATGCGGGTACCTGGCCTGTCAATTGAGCGACGTATGCTCCGCGTACACCAAAAGCAGGCACGTCACCTTGCAGCCATCCACCTGCAGCTTCACAAGACTACCAGAATGTGGGACAGCTGTCTGACAGAATGGAGAGGATGACCGCGGCTGTCGAGGAAAACACCCAGGCCATGTTGACCCAGCGGGACGTCACCCGGCGCCACCACCGCCAGCTGCTGACCCGCCTGTCTGCGTACACACGCTCGAACCACATTATTGGGAATGCCACCTCCCAACTATCACGTCGCTCGTTGGCCATGCAAATACAAATGGTGCAATGCTGCCAGGATGTCGCTAGGGCACTGGAGCAAGTCACCACTACAGTGCAGAGTCTGCAGGCGACTGGCCATGGCCAGGCAGGTGGGGGGGATGACGCAAGTGAGGGCAATTCAAGCCACAGCAATCTGTCGGTGCCACTGGTGACAGTACCCCGCCGCAGCACCAGGCCCACTGCTGCCTCACAGGCAAATGCTGAGGAAGAGGTGGAAAGGCAACTTGGAGCGTCTGCCCGGAGGCGCCGCTGACAATTTATTGTGTACCATGCAGGGCCATGCTGATGAAACAATCATGCCCTCCTCACATACATGGGGATGTATGAGTCAATACTGCTCTCATGTAACTGTAGGAAAAATGCCACATTATTGTGAAAAAACAATAATATTCATTCAGTACCAGTTAATCTGACTCACGTCTTTATTTCTATTGTAATGCATGAGTGAAGTGTTGGGTGAGGGGAGTGGGTGCACTAGAAACAGTTAATTGTGATTTGGTTGCGGCGCCGGTGTCCTTCAGCAGGTTTCTCCCCGCGTGCATGACGCACATGTGCAGGTGGGCGGTTGTCCCCTTCCGACTCACTGCCAGAGATCTCTACAGGTATCCTGCGCTTGGTAGCAATGTTGTGGAGTATTGCACACACGGCCACGATGCTGCAGCTGACCTCAGGCTGGTATTTGAGGGCCCCACCAGTCTTGTGAAGTATGCGGAATCCGCTCTTCAAAATCCCAAATGTCCTCTCAATGCAATTTCTTGTGCGGATGTTTGCAGCATTGTAACGCCGTTGCTGCGGTGTGGCAGGGTTGAGGTATGGGGTAAGGAGGTACTACGGAGACCGTAGGCGCTGTCACCTAAATGAAAGGAGCAGAGCGTGAGTGCCTGTTATGCGCAGCTACATGGTCACAATGTACTATTTGGTAGGCATGTGTGCTTACCTAGAAGGTGTCCTTCACCAAAGTCTCCCCTGGCCAATCGTGTGTGCATGCTGCTGTGCTGGAATATGAAGGAGTCATGTGTGCTCCCCGGGTATTGTGCCACTATATCCGTGATGATGGTCTTAGCGTTGCACGCCATCTGGATATTCAGGGAGTGGTAGGACTTGCGGTTCTGGTACATGTATTCGGTTTGTGCAGGTGGGCAGATGTGGATGTGGGTACAGTCAATGCATCCGATTACATGTGGGAATTGCCCAATGTTGTAAAAAGCAAGCTTGGTTTGATTCAAGTCCTGTTGGGTGGTCGGGAATGTGATGTGATGGTGTAGCCGGATCAGCATTGCCTCCAGGAAACTCCTTAGGCAGCGGGACATGGTGCTCTGGGAGATTGTGATGTATTCCTATAGGTTCTGTATCGATCCCCCTATTCCTGACCCTATTCTGGTTAACAAGTTAACTAGCAGCCATCCCATGATGCAGAAAACCCCCATGATGCAGAAACCGTTATCTGATTAAGCCACACTACGGCACAGGAACGTGTTATCTGATTAGGTCATAACGCTTGCCATCTAATTAGACAAGCGATATTCCTCCAGCCCCTGATAAGGCATACGGAGTTCTCAAAACAAATCAAACCTATGACAACCTGGGAAAAACCCTGCGGCCATTGTTTTGATTTCACCGAGAACTTCAGCAAAAGAATGTGCTAACGACCAGGTCGTATGACATCCTTATTGACGTATCTATGTCCATCCTTACGTCAATCTTGGCACCTTAAAGGTATAAATATTACCGATATGGCCCTATGCAAAGACACGCGGTGGTGACGAGATCGGAGCAGCCAGACTTGCCGAAGCCCAGAGCAGAGCAGACCCCGCTGGCGCAGCCCCGCCTTCCTGACGCGCTGAGAACGAGACGCTGCCTTTCTCCTGCCGAGAAATCCAGCTCCGGCGCTTCTGGGTAGCCCTCGCAGGCAGCCTGGAATATCGAGACCAGAGACGAGAGATACCATCCCTCATTCATCCTAAATTCCAGGTACAGAACTGAATAACACCTCGCAGAGAATTCTTGAGTCAGTCACTTGGCTAAACAAACTTAACTTAAACTGCTACTTTCTATTCCCGCCCACGTATTAGGCTTAGGTCAGGTACACGGGGTAGGCGTAGTTAGAAACATCAGTTGAGTACGATTAGTCAAATGTATATGTGTATGTAATCTATTTTATTCATTTTAAACCTTCATATGGCTTAGAAACCATATAAATGTTTTTACAGTATTATTTTATACTTCTGCTTTTATTGTATGCACTTTACTTAACCATAAGTATTGCAATAATATCGATCCATTTCTCTTGTATGAGAAAAGAGACTGATCAATAAATACCATCTTTTATTGAACACGCCCGTCTCTTCCTTTTCTCTACAATCTGGTGAGACTAAGAATGCACGTACTGACTGAGTAAAATAAATTATCTTTTGTTTTCACACGACTCTAGAGATACACTCTTGATTAGGGGAGAGCAAAGTTGTCATGTTCTATGGTTGTCAGAAACTAAATCCCTTCTTGTCTATCCAGGGAGGTTCAACTCCTCCATGCCTATTCGAGAAAGTTTCTAGTGAACTCTGAGCTAGCTGGCAAACCCAAAACTTTAAGTCTAATATCGACAGTAGTAGACCTAGTTAACGTCTGGTCTAGGCCTATACTAATGAAGGTATTATTCCAATGCGCAGAGCCTATTGGGATAATAGGAACTACACTACATGGCGCCCAACGCGTTTGGATAGGGCGATAAAACTAAAGCAAGACATTTAGAGTAACTCAGTCGTGCTTTTTCACTCAGACCCCTTTTTTCCCATAATACTCCAAAGACGTCTGGAGTGGGTGAAAGGTCATATCCGCCAAACCTCGCAGGAGGAAACTCCTATGTATGGTTCTTGGTTTAGTCAACGTTGAAAGATACACTGTTCCAAAATATTGTGCATCTAATCTTTGTTTCCATAAAAACCTGATCTGCAAACAAACAAAAATAACCTTCCTGTCGGAAAAATGGTAGACAGTGATGATGAAAGAGAGACAGTTAGAATAGCAGCTGATACTACTATGCAGGAAGCAGACCCGGATATAATAATCATCCCGGTCAACATAAGAAAATCTATAACTTTAAAACTTATAGAAAATGGACTGGCACCTAGAGATGGCACAGTCATATTCGTAATTGAGGCACACGAATATCGGCAGACAGAGGTATTCTACACATGGATAAACTTTCCAGCAGCAAATGCTGTAACAAAGTACTTCCACTATTACAAAACAGAGGAACCTCCTGAAGAGTACACTCCTTTCGAGGAGGTGGAAGTACCACTTAAATTTCAAGAGCACCTGCTCTTATTTAATGGCGCCCTAAAACATAATAATCACATCACCAGGCTCGGTCCCTTAGGTAGACCAGGAGCAACGTGGCCGGTCCTAGCCGGATACACACCACATCCAGACATCGAAAGAATGCCTGCACCAGAGCTTTTAACACAGCTAAAACAATTAATAAAATTACATAGACAATTAGTCCAATATGTGATGCGGACTTCAACAATCCAACCAGCAATCAAAATTCCACAGCTGACCCCTCAACAGGGGAACACAAATAAAATTACACCACAGAACATACAGTCCTGCCTAGGTAAAGTACCAGCTAAACGGGAACAAATACCTTTCTGGCTAGCACAAAAAATCACCCAAATAGAGGCGGTGTTTCCAGACACCACCCCGTTAGAAAAACACAGGATTCTGACTATCTGTCTTCCAATGGGAATCGCACCACACGTGGAGGACTGTGACACTTGGGGTACAGTCTTTGCTTCCATTTACACAAAAACACATGGTGTTCCATCCATCTCGGTAATACCAGATGTGCTAAAACAAATTCAAGACGAATACGGTCCAGAACCCACTTTAACTCTTGGTATGAAATTACTGAAAGACTTCAAGCAGGTCTCGGCTATATTATTAGCCAACATAAAGGGAGAAGCAGCAAACGTGGCGATCCGCCAGAGGTTAAAAGAGATAGATATAGCAGAACAACCAGCTGAAATTGCCAGAATCATAGAAAAATCCTATGAGGAACTAGGTAGAGATAGTTTAGGTGGTATACCAGTAAAACCACAACTGATTGAAAGTCCTGAAAAAATATTTTTTAATAATAATTCAACATCACAAAAAAAGAGCTGGGATGGAAACAAACAATCCAATCCTAAAGAAAAGAAATTCCAGTCCAGAGGAAGGTCTCCTCGGCGGAGAGAAAGATCTCCGAACCAGGGACGCAGGTCACCCCAAAGTGATCCCTCTGGGAAAAGATATAACCTTAGAAATAGGGATAATATAAAGAAACCTGATAGATATCAAGAAATTGATACACGCCCCTCTCAATCTTTTCAGACTTCCTCGCAGAAATCGGAAAGAAGAGGACGATCAGAACAAAGAGAAGAGCACGCCAAGTCCAAAGACAAGGAACCTGCTCATCTAAAAAAGAAATTACAATTTCCAAAAAAGAAGGTAGCCAGCATTAAAATAGTTAACAATGCCGAGAATACTGAGGACACAACTGAAAAACGGAGAATGGGCTCAGACAATGCTAGACAGCGCAGCAGAAGTGAGCATAGCTCGCAAAGTCCTTATGAATCATCTGGAGACAGTGGACACGAATGAATATCTTCAAGTGGAAACTGCAGACACCAGAGTTAGCAAACCTCACAAAATATATGAAATAACTTTACGTATAGAAGGGGATAAGACTAGAAAAATAAGGGGACTATTTTGGGATAATCTCTCCAAGGGCTATGACATCCTTCTAGCTGAAAAAGACTGGCCACCAGCGTTTGTCAGGGACTGCCCTCATGGCGAAGAAATAATTATGCCTGCCTCAAATCATATCCCAATTCATAAAAAATACACACTTGCTAGAAAGTGGGCAGTAGCTCAAGCTCCTGCTTTATATAAAAATCATGTAGGATGGGATGAGGACTCTCCTCCTCACAAAATCCAGTTAAAATCACAACCTACTGCACAAAGACAGTACCCAATTAAGCAAGAAGCTAAAAAACAGGTAAAAGAAATCCTAGATCAATTAGAATACCAGGGGGTGATTGAAACTTGCACCTCACAAATGAACAACCCTTTGTTTCCGGTCTCCAAACCAGACAATTCATATCGTCTAGTTTTGGATTACCGACACCTTAACTCATGTTGCAAAACTTTTGCAGTGCAAAACTCGCATAGTGCTGCACTAATGAATAACATAGTGCGCAAAAAATACAAAACAACATTAGACATCTCTAATGGATTCTTTTGTCAAATCATAGCACCAGAGAGCAGATATTTATCCGCGTTCTCAATAAATGGCACTCAAAAACAATTCTGTCGGTTAGCCCAGGGTTACAAGAACAGCCCGGGAGTATTCTCAGCGAGAGTAACAGAATTACTACAAACCTATGATGACGAAGCATTATCTTATGTTGACGACATATACCTAACAGATGATGACTTGGATACTCACTTGAAGAGAGTGAACACCATAATACTTGGGTTCACAGCAGAGGGTTACAAATTCAACTTTAAAAAATCCAGAATTGCCCATCTGACAGTCCTGTTCTTAGGATATGAATTATCAGGTGAAGGCAAAAGCCTGGCTGACAATTTCCTAGAGAAATGTGCCGTACTCCAAGCACCTAGAACACTAAAAACCTACAGTCAATTCTAGGCTTCCTAAATTTCGGAAGAACATACATTGCAAATTACGCAGAAAGGGTCAAACCCCTTTATGATCTTTATGATCTAATAAAACCAGATTTTAAAAGAACCAATTGGACTCAAATACACACAGAAATTCTGAGATCCTTACAAATAGACATGTTAATTAAAACAAAATTAGAAACACGTGATAACACACGCAATCTTGTGATTCGAGTCATCCCAGGGAGATGCGGATTCACATACCTGACCTCTAATGAGGGAGAAAAGGTACCAATTGCATTCAAATCACACTTGTACACAGAAGCTGAAAAGAAGTTCAGTATTAAAGAAAACATTGTTCATGCAGTTCAAACCGCAATAGCTAGAGAAAAAGACAAAGCTGACGGTAGACATATCACAGTCAGAACAGCAGAATCAGCCTTTGAGGCATTAACAACACCATGTAATTTACCAACAACAGCATTGAATCCTGAATGGATACAATGGGTGAATTCAATTACAACGGAGAAAGTATACTACTATTTTGATCAAGAATTAAAGGAATTGAAAAATCTAGAATATGAAAGAATATTCCCTCTGCCAATCGACATTCTGCCCTTACGACAATACGCTTGTGTAATCTATACAGACCGACATGCTCAACCCTCCGCTTGGGGAGAACAAGCATACAACCCCACATGTGAGATTACAAAAGAAGTGTGGCGCGGAGGTAAACTAAGACCTCTATTAACAAAGACACACTCAGTAGAAACTAATTCAGAACAACAGACTGAAATATTAGCATTGAAAATGGCGCTAGATAATGCGGATCGCGAATTCCCGACACTTATAGTGTCCGATTCATATTACTGCATCAAATCATCATAACAACGATTTGCAGACATGGATTCAAAACGGTTACAAAGATGACACAGGTGCAACAATAAAGAAAAAACTGCTCTGGGAACAAATAGTTCTGTTACAAAAAGAACTACCAAAGACTCACGTGACACACTCACTGAGTCATCAGCGTGATGGCGTTCACGTTGCAGGGAATTCATTGGCTGAGACAGCCACAGCGGCAGCAACTAAATCGGCTTCCGTAGTCAGAAAAAAGCGTACAATAAAATACATTGACGGTGAAACAGTGCTGGCGGTGAAAACGTCATCAAAAGGCGACTGCTCAGCACTACCGATCAACTATCCACTCAATTATACATACATAATCGATGCAAACTCCGTCCCTTTTGCTCGAATCCCTGGAGTGGGGGATAGAGTAATTCCAAACATGGACAGGAGAACATTGTTAATTGCAGACGCACATATGGGCGAGGGTCTCGGACACCTCAAACTAAAAGATTCTCTGGAAGAATTACAATCAGTGTACTGGTGGCCAGGCATGAGCCTGCAGCATCACATTTTTGTAAAAAAATGCCCGAACTGCAACAGGGATCGCAGTGGCGAGAGAAACGGTTTACTACCGTGGCGTTTCATTCCAGAAAGAACAAACAGTAAAAAACAAAGCGTCCAATTAACATATACAGGCTAGTTTCCACTTATAATGTAGATCCCCAGCACTCGGCTGACGTCTGGACTGTTATACAAAGATTTGCGAGTCTAAATGGCATGTACGCTAGGAACATGCTACGTTTGAGCGATGTTTTCACTTTAGCTCTCAAGCTTGTGTGGAAACATGGCCAAATGAGCATAGCACAGCGGGATTCTTCTCACTTCCTTCCTGAGGGATACGGGATGGTGTAAAGAAAAAACCAAGGCAGAAAGCTATCTATAACGGAAAGGATATTAGGTTCGGGAGCTGGGTGGGTCAAACATCTAATAAGTGTCCAACGTAGTCTAAATAACCTGCCAAGAAATTCTCTGAAGGGATTCAGTCCGTACGAATTATTGTTTGGAACTAGGATGTTAGTCTTAGACCTCGACAGTCAGACTTCAGTGGTGAAGGAAAAAAGCTTTGATATCAAAGACCGTTTGGCTATTTTGCAGGACTTAAACAAAACAAGAAAAGACCTGAGCAACATAAAGTTGAAACAGCAGCCAACAACCACTGAAGAACCACCACCTGTCCCAGCAAGACCTGTCTGGATTCCAAAAGTCGGGGATCTAGTCAGAGAAAAGATCGCGGTAAAGAAGGAATTTGGGCCTTCTTACAGAAAAGCAGTTCCTGTCTTGTCTATCAACGGGACAAGATCAGTTGTACTACCGCCGCTTGCTGGTAAAAAGGAGAACCGAGTTGTATCCATCGACCTGGTAAAACCACAATCATGTGGCCGATAACAAACAGTAGGCCAAGTGGACTCCCCATAAGTAGCAGAACACCAAGGTTTGCTACCAACACAGAGGTCCTAACTAAGAGGCTAATCACATTCGAAACGCCCACAGAAGAACAACAAGGACTATGCAACAATGCAATGGAACTTAAACCTCTGAAAACCCAAATAAAAACATTTAGCAGAGACACACCAATCTACAATGAAGTAACAAACGAATATGCAAGAAACAGTAATCCTGAAGCAATTGGAACAATTGACAGAACTGCATCCGGCTACTTCATAAACTTCGATGATTCCTCTGAAGGCTTCAGTGAATCAAAAGCACAGCCATCAACAAAAACCTTTAAAGATAAAGCTAAAGAACTCTTTAAACAACTGAAAGAAACATATCTGATTTCTCCATGGATCGAATTTTGGGTGGGTTTTGGTGCATTTATCCTCATACTTTGGCTCATCATGGTACTAACTTTGGGACGCTTCATTGAGGGAAAATATGCTAAAATGGACACAGCAAGTCAGAAAATCAACTTGATCCTCAAACCACACACATCTTCACACGTCGAGAAAAGAGAACTTTCTTCAGTCAACTTCACAGCCAATCCTATACCGGGTGGGGTAGCATGGGACAACACTGACTACGAAATCTATGGTCCGGTTGAAATCCTGAAATATCCACACCAAATGAAGATCTCATTGAGTGACTTTGTAAAACCAAGCTCATTTGCTGATGATTGGGACTTCGAAAGTATAAATAATATGATGTCTGACCTAGTGATGTCTGCTAAATTTACCAAACATGATTATTTGCAGGGTTTGACAAATTATGATAGTATGTACTGTTACAACCACTATGGTAACCATTTTCTACATAGATCTGCACAACCTAGAAATGTTTTAAATTATAATCAATGGGAACATTGTGCAACCCCACCAAAAGGAAGCTCAAGAACCTTTTATGACAAATATTCATACTTTTCAGGTTTTAACACAAGTAATGCTGAAACATTTTATTTCAAATTGTCAAATAAGACAGGGACACAAACCATGATAACAAACACGAAATTGATATATTCAGACTCATTCTTTGAACAAATGAATACTTTTGGTTTTGATTATTGGGACAAAAATGTTGAAGTAAAAAGTGTTTGGGGTACAAAAGAATGGCAAGTACAAGGTATAGAATCTTTGTTTAGAGCCTGCATGATCCCAGAACAAATTATATTTTTAAATGACACTGTTCAACAAACTACCTGTCTTGGCCTAGCCAAAATCAAAGACTTAAATAAACCGTCTATTCCAAAACCAACAATGAACAGCAATAGCTCTACAGATGAAGAGATAGACGTAAACTATGTATTAAACCAAAACAGAACACATCCTGATTGGAAACAGTGGTTGATCTGGCCCACAGATACTAATAACTGTCAAGACAGATTCCTGAACAAAACACAGGGGTTCAAATTGACCAGGCCAGACCCTAGATATTCCCAAAGACAACACCCAGGGATAATAACCACCTACAGTGTGGGCAAATTATGCCTTCAATGGCTACAAACTTCCACACTGGCAGAAATTAAGCAACACCTAACTTTACTTACTGATGGTGCTGACTTGCGTGATTTCATCATGGGACCACGCAAACAGCGTCAAAAAAGTTTCATAGCAGCCTCTGTATATGCAGCTTACAACGAGGCCTGGAAGGTGACTCAAATTGAAACAGCAGAAAGTATACGGGAAATTGACCGTATTAATTTGGAAAAATCACTTTCTGTAGTGGACAATGGGTTAATGACTCTGTCCTCCAGAATTTTTTCTTTGGACAGCATTGTGTCTTCACCAATCGACATATTATCGCAAGACTTACTGTTGTTACAATACGGTCAGTCTCAATTGCGTTCTATTGTACAGCTTGGCTGGACGTTACAAAATCTGCGTTCAGGCTATGTGCCTTGGCGTTTAATCAACACAACGTCACTATTCAATATCTTTAACCTTACTGATAAACAAATCAGTATGGCACAGAAGGGTGCTGATTATACAATCCTGAGCATTGAGAAACTCGAAAGATTACCAGTGACAATGTCAGAACGACCTGTCAGTGAATGGATAATACATGGGATAATTAATATTCCAATATCAACCTTCAGGTTTCAATACTGCCAAAAATATATACAGGCTGGCATGTACGAAAAATTGGGAAAAGGGTACATTAAAACAACATGGAACTTGCCCTATTCACATGCATGTGTCAGTAATAAAGGACAGAAAGTGTTTCTTAGTGGCAATAATTGTGCGATGTTACTAAGCGGTACACTTCTGTGTAATGGAATTAGTTTGCATGGAGCCTGTGAAGGGAACTCAAATAACCTTTCATGTCACCAGCTAGGCGCACCTGCAACAGAGATAGAACCATTCTTTCAAAGACTCTATCATGGGAGTTACGTTCTAATTGTAGATCGCAGATGTTGTAGTCTTATGCCCGGGACTCCTTATCTCGTAACTACGACTGCGAAGGTCAAGTGCTGTGGACACTCATTGTTCCCCAGCTCCTTTCCAGACAGGGAGGCAAGGGCATGGCCCAACTTGAAAATTACTTCTATTCGAATAGATACTTTAAGCAGAATGAAAACAGTGCTTCTTCAGACGCCGACCAGGCTCACGTCATCAAAAGAAACGTATGATCTCCAAGTCGCAAGGACGACTGCAGAGATTCACTCATTGTTATCAACTAATTCCCCCATACATTTCGCAGAAATCCTGAATGAAATCTTAAATATTTCTGATACCAGTGGAGTCTCAAAAGTATTTAAGACAGTATTTTCGATGGCATTAACACCATTCAAAGCCATACTGGGTATTTTTCCAGATTTCGTCCATTCGATTTTTGGCGGACTTCCCCTCATTTTGGGACTAATTGCAGGAATCCTATTCTTGGTCCTAATATTTCGTTATGGCAAACCGTGTCACAGACAAAACACCTGCGACAAGGGAAGAAGCAATCCGAGCCATTGGATACCGGGACCGGATATCAAAAATCCTGGGACTATCCCGGCTTAGAGACCTGAACATGACTTGGTTTCTATCATTTCGACCAATGTGGCATCGATGTGTTTTACCTGTATTAAGGTGCTTGCTATGCGGAGAAGAATGCGTGTTGGACACCTGTCTGACGCTACAATCGGATGCGCCAATGGATGCAGAGACATTGTTGAGTCCAATAAAGGCTCATGCTTTGTGCTGCCCTCAACGGCTACCAATCCTGATGACGGCATTCGTGGAAGCTTCACCACTACGATTAAGGGGTAGTGAAGTTCAAGATGAAAGCAGCATCGATCAGGTACGACCTTCTGTCAGCAATCCTAATCAAAACGTCAATGGAGACGATCATGCGCATGAATGCATGGTTACACCTTTTTCCGAGTTAGTGGAACTCTCCCAGGAAGCTGTTGACAGCTTTTTCGACAGTCTAAATGATATGATGTTCTCACCAGAGCAGTAATAGAGACTTTTGAGCAAGCTAGCACACGGCGTTCCCAACACCCTGAATTTGGCCTTCAACTTTGATAATAAAGTAACATGAACAATTTCCCCTCCAGTTCACGGACAGCTAATTTTTTCAGCAGCCTCAAAGTATTTTTTACATATTTTTCGGGACACTTATCTTCTGCTTAAAGTAAGAACTATTCTTAGAGAACTAAAATTTCTATTTTTAGAAACTTTATAGACATTATCTGCCCGCTGGTATGTTCATAAATATTTTATTCTGTGATGGAATGGTCTCGAACCTTTTTTCTGTATTAAGAGCCATTTCATGTGTAAATTCTCATATACAAATTAGTGATAATGTATAGATATGCGTGATTACTTTAGCATTATTCTACAGCTTGAGTGCATATAATACATGTGACTGCCTTTTTCCGTATATTAGATAATTTCAAAATGCATTTATGTATTTTGGGGTGGTAAGGTATACACGATACTCTACAGTATGTTTTACTATGCCTAGATTCGTAAATATGTCCATAGTTAGCGTGGAGTGGGTGTGATGTATTCCTATAGGTTCTGTATCGATCCCCCTATTCCTGACCCTATTCTGGTTAACAAGTTAACTAGCAGCCATCCCATGATGCAGAAAACCCCCATGATGCAGAAACCGTTATCTGATTAAGCCACACTACGGCACAGGAACGTGTTATCTGATTAGGTCATAACGCTTGCCATCTAATTAGACAAGCGATATTCCTCCAGCCCCTGATAAGGCATACGGAGTTCTCAAAACAAATCAACCCTATGACAACCTGGGAAAAACCCTGCGGCCATTGTTTTGATTTCACCGAGAACTTCAGCAAAAGAATGTGCTAACGACCAGGTCGTATGACATCCTTATTGACGTATCTATGTCCATCCTTACGTCAATCTCGGCACCTTAAAGGTATAAATATTACCGATATGGCCCTATGCAAAGACACGCGGTGGTGACGAGATCGGAGCAGCCAGACTTGCCGAAGCCCAGAGCAGACCCCGCTGGCGCAGCCCCGCCTTCCTGACGCGCTGAGAACGAGACGCTGCCTTTCTCCTGCCGAGAAATCCAGCTCCGGCGCTTCTGGGTAGCCCTCGCAGGCAGCCTGGAATATCGAGACCAGAGACAAGAGATACCATCCCTCATTCATCCTAAATTCCAGGTACAGAACTGAATAACCCCTCGCAGAGAATTCTTGAGTCAGTCACTTGGCAAAACAAACTTAACTTAAACTGCTACTTTCTATTCCCGCCCACGTATTAGGCTTAGGTCAGGTACACGGGGTAGGCGTAGTTAGAAACATCAGTTGAGTACGATTAGTCAAATATATATGTGTATGTAATCTATTTTATTCATTTTAAACCTTCATATGGCTTAGAAACCATATAAATGTTTTTACAGTATTATTTTATACTTCTGCTTTTATTGTATGCACTTTACTTAACCATAAGTATTGCAATAATATCGATCCATTTCTCTTGTATGAGAAAAGAGACTGATCAATAAATACCATCTTTTATTGAACACGCCCGTCTCTTCCTTTTCTCTACAATCTGGTGAGACTAAGAATGCACGTACTGACTGAGTAAAATAAATTATCTTTTGTTTTCACACGACTCTAGAGATACACTCTTGATTAGGGGAGAGCAAAGTTGTCATGTTCTATGGTTGTCAGAAACTAAATCCCTTCTTGTCTATCCAGGGAGGTTCAACTCCTCCTTGCCTATTCGAGAAAGTTTCTAGTGAACTCTGAGCTAGCTGGCAAACCCAAAACTTTAAGTCTAATATCGACAGTAGTAGACCTAGTTAACGTCTGGTCTAGGCCTATACTATTGAAGGTATTATTCCAATGCGCAGAGCCGATTGGGATAATAGGAACTACACTACAAGATCCCCCTGCAACGGCAACTACCCCCTGGAAGCTTCCGGAGGCCAGGAGGTGCAGGCTGCACAAGACCTGGACATGGGTGGGCATGGCATTGGTCCTCCTTGTTGGGTGCTGCATCAAGGGGTCTAGGTCCCGGATCAGCTTAGTGATCATTGCCCCATTCAGGCGGTACATGGCGTAGATTTGCTCCGCAGTTTGGCCCAGAAGGGTGATCCGCAGTAGGAATATTCGCTCATGGATCCTGCGTCTGTTCCTTGCTGTAGCCTGGAGCCTTTGCCGCCTGACCACCATGTAGAGTCCTGGCATTGTGAGAGTCCTCATGCTCCTACTGTGTCTCCTTAAGTGTGTTTGGTCAGGCCTGCACCTGTGGCTAGTTTTTTTTTTTTTTTTTGTATTGACTTCATGGTTACCACCTGGTTTGGGTTCTCCTTAAATTGGGCGTCGCAAACAGCGATTTTCTCATTTTTCGCTATTTGCGAGATTTCATGAATTGCGTTTGCGATTATTTAGCGAGTTTGCAAAATATTTAGCAGAATCCTTAATTTCTCGCTATTTCCGATTCGCTAAAGGGGTTCCACCTAGATTCTGCGATTTGTTTAGCGAATTCGCAATATATTTTTTGCGAGTTCGCAATTTTGGAAGTTTTTTGTTCATGAATTGCTTTTCTTTTAATTGCGATCGCAATAGCTAATTCGCAGCTATTGCGATCGCAATTTTCGTTGATGAATCTGGCTGTAAGTCCCCTTGCATACAGGGGTTCCCTGGGGGCCAACTAGCCCACCAGGAACCTCCAGTATGCGCCAGGGAGCTGCGTTGCAGACAGGTGTAAAAAGGGGCGTGTCCTCATTACACCTCTCTGCAACGCAGCCCCCTGGCACGTTTGCAGAGGGGGAACTAATTCCCCTTGCATACTCGGGGTCCCTGGGGGCCAACTAGCCCACCAAGAACCTCCAGTATGCACCAGGGGGCTGCGTTGCAGAGAGGTGTAATGAGGCCACGCCTCTTTTTACAACACTCTGCAACGCAGCTCCGTGGCGCTAACTGGAGGTACCTGGTGGGCTAGTTGGCGCCCACGAACCCCCAGTATTCAAGGGGAATTACCTCCCCCTCTGCAAACGCGCCAGGGGGTGCGTTTGCAGAGTGGTGCAGGGAGGGGGTGGGACTTGAGGTGACGGATTGCAAGCAATTCAATTTAGTGAATTGACTAGTTGAGATGTCATCAGTGATGTCATGAGTGATGTCACTGACCATGTCATATGTGACGTCATCAGCAGTGCATTGCAGGCGCGCGAGTTATAGTTAGCTGAACTAACTATAACGGGGGAATTTCAATGATTTTGGATGAGTGAAATGTCCAGCTAACTATAACATGTGTGAAACCTATGGTTTTTTCAGTGAATTTCTAAGATTTTTTAAATGCTAATTCCTAACTATAACATGTGTGAAAGTTATGTTTTTTTTCAGTGAATATATATATATATAAATATGTATATATATTACATACTGGTGGTCGCCTTTAGGTAGTTATAGTTAGGACCTTGTTTCTATTTAAAAAGCATTTTTTCTTTGCCCAATAATTTTTGTTCCGGTTGACTAATATTTGTGACATTTTCAAAACTAGTGAGGTGCTCCGGTCAGCTCCTGTCTTGAAAGTTTTGAGGTGATTTGTCAAGTGGGGTCCGAGAAAAAAGGGGATTCCAAAATGCATTTCCCCCATGTTAATTTCCATAGGAAACTTTAGACAAAGCTACGGCCTGAACTGCTAAATGGAATTACACCAAATTTGGCAAAAAGGTAGCTCTTGGTATAGAAAAAGCCCTTTTTGTTAAATGGTGTAAATCCGTTCAGTTGCTGAGAAATTAGAAAAAGAAAAAGTTTCGATATCTGGGACAGCAGTGGGTTCGCAAACCCTCCCAAGCACCAGCTTCACTGTGATTGGCTGCCAACACTCTAAACCAGGAAGTGATGGCAGCCATCTTGTGACTCTGTAGAACCGAGTCACAAAAAAAGCAAAACAAAGATAAAAAGCAAGAAAATGGGGCAGAATAGAAACACCCTGACCCCTTTGGCCTGCTCAGGGGGTCCCACAATGACCCTCCAGGGCAAAAAAAGCATTTTGTTTTTTATTTTGGTGGAATTCCTGTCAGGGTCGCGAATCCTGCTTTCATTTTTTTAAAAATGAAGCGCGGGCTCACGCGTTTCATTTTAATGAGGCTCCCAGGTGGGCCAGGTCCTAGGGACGTTGGTAAAAAATAATAGCAGAGCCCCAGAGACTGCCACCTCCCCAGGGCTTAGCAGAATGTGTGCGGGGCATGCACCCCCCGCAGCCCAGGGGAATGCCACCTCCCTGGGGCTTATTTAGAAAATAATGTTTAGGGGGTCTCACCCCCCACGCTGCCCTGGGGACTGCAACCTGCCCAGGGCTTCATTAAAAAAGGGCAGGACTCATGAGCCCCCGAAGCCCTGGGGACCACCACCTCCCCAGGGCGGTAATAAAGATTTTGTTTGGAGGGGCACGAGCACCGGGGACTACCACCTCCCTGGGGCATTTAGAATTCAAATGCGGACACCCGGTGTGCGCGGCCCCCCTCCTGGAGCCCATGATGGCCCTGGGAACCACCACCCCCTAGGACCAGCGCCTGCAGTGTCCTGGGGTGCCCACCCTGGGACACTGCTGTTTGCTATGGCAGGGCGGAAGCCGCAGAGTAAACTCTGCTTTTCCTCATTAGGCCCCAGGGACCCTCATCATTCAAGAGGACTTAACCCCCCAACTTACAAAGTGCCAGGGGACACTTTTTCACAGTGGTGCAGGGAAGGGGCGGGACCAGATATTACAAGTGTGCAAACACACCCCCTGGAGCGTTGTAAATTGGGGGATTAAGTCACCTTGAATCCTGAGGGTTCCTGGGGGCCAACTAGCCCATGAGGTACCTCCAGTAAGTGCCACAGAGCTGCGTTGCAGAGAGGAGGTCCAAGGCCACCTCCCTTTTTACACCACTCTGCAAACACGGCTTCTGGTTCACTGCTGGTCGGGCGATGAGGTCCTCTTGTGTCCAAAGGATCTCAGGACACAAGTGGACTTCAGCGTCCGAGCAGCGGTGCGCCAGAAGCTGTGTTTGCAGCGTGGTGTAAAAAGGTGTGTGGTGTAGGTATTAACGCGTCTCTGCAACGCAGCTCTGTGGCGCCTACTGGAGGTAGCTGATGGGCTACTTGGGCACCAGGGACCTTCAGGATTCAAGGGGCTTAATAAAGATTTTATTGTTAGAAAGTAGCATTTATAAAACCTTAGAAATTTACTGAAAAAAGCATAGGAATGAGGCACATTATAATTAGAAAATTTCGTTGAAAAATACATTGAAATTCACTGAAAAAACCATAGGTTTCAGGGACGTTATAGTTAGAAATTAGCATTTAAAAACCTTAGAAATTCACTGAAAAAAACATAGGTTTCAGGGACCTTATAGTTAGAAATTAGCATTTAAAAAACCATTGAAATTCATTGAAAAAACCATAGGTTTCAGGTACTTTGTTAGTAATTAGCATTTAAAAAACCTTAGAAATTTACTGAAAAAAACATAGGTTTCAGAGACATTATAAGTAGTTGGACATTTCACTTGTACAAAACCTTTGAAATTCCGCAGTTATAGTTAGTTCAGCTAACTATAACTCCCGCCCCTGCAATGCACTGCTGAAGACGTCACATATTACATCATTCATGACATGGTCAGTAACATCACTAATGACATCACAGATGACATCTCACCACTACAAAACACAACATGGGGCAATCGGTCAAATCCCTTCAGCCACAAGCTAACTTAATTGTGAATGACATCATTCCGCTCTTTCACAATGAGTACATCCACACACAACGGACTTCTATGTGAATGTGTGCATTTTTAAGACAAAACATATTTTCGGTATTAGCTATTTTTTTTAATCTTGGAGACAGCATGGCACCTCCCTTAAAAAGAACGTTTTACAATAGCCATGATAAAGTAAGCACTGACAAACCAAAAATGCTTGCAGCCAATGCCAGACTTACTGCCTTTGACAATGTCTGTTTTAGGTCTGTCATGTGAGATAGTTATAGTTTTCCAGAGCACTGTTTTTTCCAAACATGCCATTCCTAATACAGATACATAGAGGCTGCGTTTGGTCAGCAGACTTCATCCATTGTTATACTAAATTGTCACACACACTTTGCTTCCCTCTACAACAGCATGCAGGATGGATCAGTCAGGACAACTTCACCCACTGGGTTGATTCTCGGTGAGTGACTGCACAAAACCCATTCACTTTATTCACATCTACCTCAAAATAGTACCTTTCGCTTCAGCGATAAACCAGGTTCCAAGTGTGCTTTTTCATTTTAGTTATTTTTATATTATCTTTAGATAGTGGCTATTTATTTTGCCTGCACTTTGGATGTCCACTTAGATAACCATTATGGGGCTCATTACGGAGTTGGGGGATTGTCACACTGTAGCGGTCTGGAACTGCCCAAACTCAGGTGGGCAGTTCCAACCTCAGTATTTGGATGCGACCGCCCACAGGGCAGTCGGAAACATCCATTTTATAATGGCAGCTTGTGTGGCGGATGGAAAAGACCCGCAGCACCAGCTGCCATTGTAAAATGGATGTTTTTAAACATCCCTGCACCGTATGGCAGGTACCTCATGATACCTGCCAAACAGTGCAGCAATGTTAAGGGGGGCACCATAGGTGGCCCCTGGGCCCCATAGCCGTGGGCCAGGGGGAAGGGCGCCCTGCTAGAACCCCCCAAAGACACCATTAGAATCCCAACCACGGAACCAACCTTACCTCCGCCATCATTAGGGGATTATGGTGGCTTCTGAAGATCTGATGGACTCCTTATTTTCTGTCTCTTTTCAAAGTTATAAAGTCTTTAGGTGACATCATAACATCGGAGCTGCCTATGATATGAGTGCTTGATTGGCTGGTGATTTATTCTTTTCTCCTTTACACATATTAATAATAATAAAATGCATATCACATCTGAAATGCTTTTTTAATAAAAAAACAAATCAATAGTAAAACAACCTCATTTAGGAATGATTTTTTAATTTAAAATGTTTTATACAAGCAATGGTGACCCCTTTGAGGTGGCTTCAATTTTTTATTTTTTTATTTTTGTGGCATTTTCTTGCGATTAAAAATCTAAAAAGAAATTAGCCATCTAACCAACCTTCTAAGGGTAAACCTATTGGCATTGCCAATGCTTATTATATGATGCTGACACAAAAGTAGAAGCTGTCTACAAAGATATGCCACATTTTATGACTGTAGCCCTGGACAAAGGATTGAGTGAATTAGTAGGTGTTTATTTATGTGTTGTTCTCCAAATAGCCTATCTGGAAGGTTGTTATTAAATGTCACACACATCCATGCACATCAATGATTGGTGCAGGGGTGTAACCCAAGCCCCTGCAGACCCTTGGACACAAGAGGGACCTAGCATCAGTAAGCCTCCATTCTGTCTAGGGCCTTTGAGTGTTTGTGGGATATGGCATTCTCGGAGGCCCCTCATAACATTCTATTGGGTGTATCATTTTACATTAGGCCACTGGATTAATGGCAGCATTTCTTGCTGCCTGCTATTAAACATTGCTGGTAACGGTGAAGGCAAGCCTTGCACAAATTGGTTCAGTAGGGACTGTTGTTCCTTATCTGTAAAACATATGTTCAGTGCTGGTGATGGTAGGTAGATCAACATTGAATGGTGGGAGTGGTGTGCACAAACATGCATGCATGTGCTGTGTGCGTGTGGGTCAGTGTGTTCGCATACGTATGTGCATGGGTCTGTGTGTGCACAGGTGTGGGTGTGTGTGTGTGTGTGTGTGCGTGCATTTGTGTTTGTGTGTGTGGGGTGTAGTTGTGTTTTGGGTCCTGGAAAGGATTGATAGTTCTGTTGGTTGTGACAAAGAGAAGGCTGCGTAGCTGTAAAGCTGAGTTTATTAAAAACTCACCTTGTGGTCTTGATAAGGGAAATTAAATTATTCGATAATCTTGGGGTTATTTTGCATTTATTCAGCAAAAAATATCTACTGAAAGATATATTTTTGTGAACTTATTCACTTATGCCAAATGCCAGATCCCACCAGAGCTAGGACAAGCAGAACCGCCAGGATGGGTATACCCAGTTGTGGGCCCCTGCTCACTGTGCCACTGGATTCAAGCTAGCCTGGCTGAAGAAGGGTGACTACCCTGAAACCGGTCCCAGAATGCTTGTGTCTGGTCCAGGGAGGACCTGGCTTGGCAGTTCGGGCTGCACTGTTCCCATGAGGCACAGGGTCAAGACTGATTTGCTTATGGCTGGGTCTAAACTGGGGTGGCATGGTGAGCAAAAGAACGATGGATTTGACCCAGATCTCTTGACGGGAGGTGAACGTAAGATTCATTCAGCATTCCGTCCATCATTTGTTTGCATAGCACTTTTCGCCCTTTGTGGGATGGGTATGCCCAGACGTG
This sequence comes from Lissotriton helveticus, assembly GCF_964261635.1. NCBI lineage: Eukaryota > Metazoa > Chordata > Amphibia > Caudata > Salamandridae > Lissotriton > Lissotriton helveticus. Next base: position 1,851,025,495 of record NC_136068.1, read on the forward strand.
GGTCCCTTGCTCACTGTGCCACTGGATTCAAGCTAGCCTGGCTGAAGAAGGGTGACATACCCTGAAACCGGTTCCAGGATGCTTGTTTCCAGTACAGGGAGGACCTGGCTTGGTAGTTCAGTCTGGACTGTTCCCGTGAGGCACAGGGTCAAGACTGATTTCCATATGGCTGGGTCTAAACTGGGGTGGCATGGATAGCAAAAGAACAATGGATTTAACCCAGATCCCTTGACTGGGGGTGAATGTATGATTCATTCAGCATTCTGTCCATCATTTGTTTGCGTAGCAAGGACCATTAGCGAGACAATTATCCACAGAGCAGGTCTCAGCTTCAGCTGCAGTCAGAGATGCTGGGTCATTCATCAGTTTACCACACATGTATTACCTCTTACACATGTCTGTCCAGTTGGCAATGAAAGCTAAGTTCTTCATTATCAAAGGTTTCTAAAAATTAGTCTATGCTTATGTATGTTATAGGTTCAAACAAACTATACTCTGAGCAAAAGGTGCTCTTAAAACCCAACCTCTTTGTTCAATGCTATGTGAATTCAAGAGCTGCATTTGATAGTTTTTCTGCTTCAGTATCTGAGTATTGTTCATTTCATTGTTCCAGGTTCTAATCTAGGAATGCATGCACATTTTTTGCTAGAACACATAGGAAAATACATTATTATTGTTAGTCAGTATGTATCAAAGGGTCCATCTATATTTGAGACTATAAACCATGCTTAGACCGTGTTTCTGCATTGGATGGTACAATCCACTTGGGCACAAGTTGGCTCATGCACCCATATCAGCACCACACTCTGTGCGCCATTTTCACACTGGGCTGTGGGTTTTTCACTTCATAAAGTTCACAAAGTAATACAGGTAACATTTGCCTGTGGTAAAAGCTTGAAATGCTCTGCAGCCTGGAACTGAGGAATGAGCACAGTATTACAGCCTGGTCTCTAATTCTAACCTGTGGAACCCACAGGTAATGAGTTTTTGACAATAAACGCTTCATATTTAAAATGGCCTGATCTGTGCATCTGTGTGTTCTGACTGTCATTGGAATCGATAGCAGCCTTGCGTGAGTGCAGCAGAGACCACAAGTGAGTTCACCGAAGCCAGTTTGTCCCGATTTCTAATGGGCAGCAAAGGCTAAAGGCAGAAAAAGTAACTGCAATCTTGCACGAACGCGTGACCTTCTCTGCCGTTCATCTGGGGGGTGGGCTACATGAAGAACTGGTTTGACTTACTTAGGGCAAATGTACTATCGTTTTTTCACCAGTTATGCATTGCATGTAGTTGCCAACAGTTCTTCATTTCTGCAGATTCATGGTACCTAAGATTCTGATGGTGCAGATTTATGGTATGATATATAACGTTAATAGGGATTTACAAAGCATAGCAAATCACCCATGAGGGTCTCAAGGCGCTGAAGTTGCTAGCTGCTTTGCAGTGTTCTGTTCATTAGAACAACCAGGTCTTGAGTCCTCTCCTGAATTAATTTCAAAGAAGGGAGGGTGATCAATTGATCAAGAGGACACTATTTACCACTTAGAAAAAGTGGAAGGTCCGGTATCAGCTAGTGCCCTAGCCTGGGGGGTGATTAAAATGTAGTGGGAATGCCGGAAACTATTTTATTCTGGGTTTTCCCGCTGCAGTTAAAAGCGTGAAGCTAACTCGCTTGGTGCCAACCAATTAGGTGTATTGGCCCTAGATGAGCTTAGGAGGGGAGTTGGTCAACATGTTTCTCGCGTAGGGATATTACCCGCGATTCATCAGGACCTATCAGGTATAGTAGATAAAGAAAATACATAAATCAAACAACATGCTACTGTCATGTGTCTACCACCTTACGTGTGGGAGTCAGTTACCTCTGTGGTATAATCCTATGCCTAGATTGGAAATAAGAAAAATATTACAGAGTCAATAGCATTAGATTCCATCTAAAAGACAGATATGATCAGTGCCAGATTTCCATACAGTGTGTCATGCTAGTGACATGGAACATTCGACTAGCTTACATACAACATGCTCGTGTTGTAGCAACGTGCAGTGCGGGCAGCACACCAAAACTCTGTATGTGAAATGGTGCTGCCTATTTTTTTAAAACCAGTGTATAAGTGCAGTAGATCTAAAAAATAACAAATAACAGCAGCCTTGCATGAGGAACAACAATACTACAATACATTTCTTATGGGTAAAAAACCTCATGTGAAAAGGTGCTTCACTCGCTATGTGGAGTGTCTTAGCATGCATCAACCCCACTCACCTAAAGGTCAGGGAAGATGTGCCACATGGGCATTCGGCGGGTTAGGTACCACGGGGTTGAACCTTCAGGTTTGGCTGAATTCCCAGAGCGATGCAGCGTTCTTAAGATGCAGGGGAAGGTCGTTCCAGGCTTTGGCTTCAGGTGAGAGAGGAGAGACATCTGCTGTTGTATCGGGGGATCCGGGGGTGTCTGTGAGGAAATGGGAGGCAGATTACAGGTGTCTGGTTGGTTGGTGGAAGGTCATTCATTTGATGATGTATGCCAGTCCTTCGTCATACAGGGCTTGGTATGCATGGGTCAACATCTTGAACTGGCATCTCTTCTGGATCGGAGCCAGATGCAGGGTGATGTGAGTCCATCTGGGGAGGTCAGGTTTTGCAGCTGCCTTTTGTATTGTCAGTAGTCTCTTCAGGAGCCGTGCAGGGCTTCCTAGGTAAAGAGTGTTACTGAAGTCCATTTCTATAATGTGTTTCTATCATTTGAATGGCCCTGACCCACTTCCTGAATGGTCTTTACATAAGAAATGCTACCAGAAATAAAAACACATGCCTCGATTGCTTCTTTTTTTTTGCAGCTGAGCTGTCTCGCGAGTATCTGGGGTGCCGCAGTACATCCCGTCCCTCGCTGCTGTTGGTTACGTGGTCCTCGGCACGAGGCCTATGGGGCGGCACGTGCGTAAGGCGACATTTGACAAAGAAACAGACACACATTTATCTACCCCTTAGACGGCCCTATTATCAAATAATCCAGGGCCGGTCCTAGGCATGGGCGGTATGGGCAGCTGCCCAGGGCCTCGCGCTCAGGGGGCCCCGCCGCCTGCCCCGCAGTTGAGGGGAATAAATGGTAATGGAAACAGAAGCGCTGCGCGCGCACAGCACAGTGCTGCACTCTCGCGCTCGCGCAGGGCCCCAGGCAGAAAGACAGAGGCAGGAAGGGAACTAGTCCGTCACTAGTCTGCGCACGCACGCAACCCACCCCACCACCTAGCTTAGTGGTGGTGACGTGCGCAGTACCTGCTAATATATTATAATAAATTATAAATACATACAAGATACTACTACATACTACTTGCTATACTGTACCGTACCTGTCCTGCACTACGCACATACTATACTTGCACACTGCTGCTGGGCCTGCTGCCAATCCTTCCTTAAAGTAAGCCAGCCAGATCTCATCCCACCCCGCCATTCGACATTTCATTCCTGGCTCACCACTTGTGAGAGAAGGTATGATTGCGAATGAAAGAGTTCTGAAAGTGTGAGGCCTCTTTTTTTATTTTTTTACAGATACTTGTAAACGGAGATTCCTCTCTCCTTTCATTTATTGCCCCCAGTCAAGGCTCTGGGTCCGAAAACGTTTCCCGCCGCAGTTGCTCCTGTGTGTGCCCACTGCCGGTGGTGCAGTCAAACTCTGGCTCTGCAGCAATCGCCTGACCTCTCGCCCTGGAAGTCCCGTGTGAGGACACGGGTTACTTCTTGCTTGACTACTCCACACATCATTTACTGAGGTGTCTTTTCAGTGTCCTGGGGTTGTGTCTTCACTGCAATTTGATGTCTGCCTGATAAGGTTGTTTGCCCATTTTTCGTTTGCAACGTTCAAGATACTGTTTGTAATTAAATAGAGGCTACCTACATTTGTGTTTAATAGCGGTAATAGCTCTTGCTTGCTCTCATGACTGTGACCTTCAATTTTAATCAAAGTACGGCTCTGATTGTATCTACAGGACCTTGTGTGCACTCTATCTGTACTCCCACCAACAGAGATGGGTGACTCCCTCACCAGTCTAGGCAGATTTGGTGGTGTCTGATTCTATAGTGCAGGAATAATTGCCCTTTTCGTTGTTCCCCTGGGTACGGTCTGCCCACCTTCTCAAACAAAATCCACTCCATTCCAATATAAATGAAGTCATCTCCTTCTTTCTAATTTGTGCCTAATGGGATTGTGGTTGTATGCTGCATGCTTTTGTGTCCTTGTGCTGCATAGACAGTGTTGTCATCTAACCTAGGGACCACGTGCTGCAGTACACTTTGGGGCCACCCTCCATCCTGCGTTCAGAATGTCACATTCAATTCTAGGGTTCATTGGCAAAGCCCTGTAAAAATGTCTCAGAGTTTAGAAAATTCTTATTTTGTGTCCCATGGCCCAGAGTCTGCTTTAGAACACAGCACTGGTTAGAATTGGATTGGTTGCCTGCGTAGCTTTTTCTGCAGGTCTTTTCTAACAACAAGCTACCCCTACTTGGGATAACAACATGGTTTCCCACCCAATAATCAGAGAAGAAGGTATGCAGTTCCTATAGGGGTAAGGGGACATGAAGGGAGAGATGCAAAGTAATTGCTCGTGGAGACCAGAGCCGGCCCGTATACATGCATCTTCACGACAGCAGCGCCTGCTGACTTTGGTTTCTCTTTTTTTACTCCAGAATTTGAATGGTTCTTTAAGGACTTCCAACATGTTTTGTACTCTGTCTGTGTTAGGGATATATATCTTCACCGAATGCCACCGAAACCTACCGGTTTCAGTCATCATAGCTGCACCTGCGGAAAAGCATGTGTCTGTCTGCATGTGTGTTTGCTCACCTGTTTTCCATTCCCTCGGTGTAATCAGGGCTGGTTCTAGGATGTTTGGGGCCCTGAGACGAGGCGCTGACCCCCTGCTAGTACCCTGAGAAGAGGTGCTGACCCCCCTGCTAGTATCCTGAGAAGAGGTGCTAACCCCCCCTGCTAGTACCCTGAGAAGAGGCGCTGACCCCCCGGCTGGTGTCCTGAGAAGAGGCGCTGACCCCCCTGCTAGTACCCTGAGACGAGGCGCTGACCCCCCTGCTAGTACCCTGAGAAGAGGTGCTGACCCCCTGCTAGTACCCTGAGAAGAGGCGCTGACCCCCCCTGCTAGTACCCTGGGAAGAGGCGCTGACCCCCCGGCTGGTGTCCTGAGAAGAGGCGCTGACCCCCCGCTAGTACCCTGAGAAGAGGCGCTGACCCCCCTGCTAGTACCCTGAGAAGAGGCGCTGACCCCCCTGCTAGTACCCTGAGAAGAGGCGCTGACCCCCCTGCTAGTACCCTGAGACGAGGTGCTGACCCCCCTGCTAGTACCCTGAGAAGAGGTGCTGACCCCCCTGCTAGTACCCTGAGAAGAGGCGATGACCCCCCTGCTAGTACCCTGAGAAGAGGCGCTGACCCCCCGGCTGGTGTCCTGAGAAGAGGCGCTGACCCCCCGCTGGTACCCTGAGAAGAGGCGCTGACCCCCCTGCTAGTACCCTGAGAAGAGGTGCTGACCCCCCTGCTAGTACCCTGAGAAGAGGTGCTGACCCCCCTGCTAGTACCCTGAGAAGAGGCGCTGACCCCCTGCTAGTACCCTGAGAAGAGGCGCTGACCCCTCCGCTGGTGCCCTGAGAAGAGGCACTGACCCCCCTGCTAGTACCCTGAGAAGAGGCACTGACCCCCCTGCTAGTACCCTGAGAAGAGGCACTGAACCCCCTGCTAGTACCCTGAGAAGAGGCGCTGACCACCCTGCTAGTACCCTGAGGAGAGGCGCTGACCCCCCTGCTAGTACCCTGAGAAGAGGCACTGACCTCCCTGCTAGTACCCTGAGAAGAGGCGCTAACGCCCCCGCTAGTACCCTGAGAAGAGGCGCTGACCCCCTGCTAGTACCCTGAGAAGAGGTGCTGACCCCTCTGCTGGTGCCCTGAGAAGAGGCTCTGACCCCCCGCTAGTACCCTGAGAAGAGGTGCTGACCCCCCTGCTAGTACCCTGAGAAGAGGCACTGACCCCCCCTGCTAGTACCCTGAGAAGAGGTGCTGACCCCCCTGCTAGTACCCTGAGAAGAGGAGCTGACCCCCCTGCTAGTACCCTGAGAAGAGGTGCTGACCCCCCTGCTAGTACCCTGAGAAGAGGCGCTGACCCCTCTGCTGGTGCCCTGAGAAGAGGCGCTGACCCCCCGCTAGTACCCTGAGAAGAGGTGCTGACCCCCCTGCTAGTACCCTGAGAAGAGGCGCTGACCACCCTGCTAGTACCCTGAGAAGAGGCGCTGACCCCCTGCTAGTACCCTGAGAAGAGGCACTGACCACCCTGCTAGTACCCTGAGAAGAGGCGCTGACCCCCCGCTAGTACCCTGAGAAGAGTGGAGAAGTGTGACCCTGATGCAGAGGTCTAGCCCGGGACCAGGGTTCAATTCCCCGCCTCGGCGGGTCTTGGGCTCAAAAATTCCACGGACCTGATAATTCTCGCCTCGGTGCCTATTCCAATCATGGAGTCCCACTCTGCAACTCTGGGCAATAGCTTGCTTAATCTCCACAACGGCCCCCACAATGCTAAGTATGCCTGGCCTCCACCTTGGGGGTGCCCAGGAGTGGACACCTCACAGGGAAAGCCAGGATGGGTTCCACAGCGGTATTCGTACAAGAGCCTTGAGACCCTTGCGGGTGAGTAGTGCGCTATACAAGTATCAATTTACATTTTATTTTTACCCCTCTGCTGGTGCCCTGAGAACAGGCGCTGACCCCCCTGCTATTACCCTGAGAAGAGGCACTAACCCCCCTGCTAGTACCCTGAGACCCCCCTGCTAGTACCCTGAGAAGAGGCGCTGACCCCCCTGCCAGTACTCTGAGATGAGGCGCTGACCCCCCTGCTAGTTCCCTGAGAAGATGCACTGACCCCCCTGCTAGTACCCTGAGAAGAGGCGCTGACCCCCCTGCTAGTACCCTGAGAAGAGGCGTTGACCCCCCTGCTAGTACCCTGAGAAGAGGCGCTGACCCCCTGCTAGTACCCTGAGAAGAGGCGCTGACCCCTCCGCTGGTGCCCTGAGAAGAGGCGCTGACCCCCCTGCTAGTACCCTGAGAAGAGGCGCTGTGCTCCTGCAGGAGATACGAACTCTGAGCCCAGGCTGAGCTGCAGAGTCAAAAGTTTGACTTTGGTGTTTCTCTCTGTGATTCCTGTTTTTTGTGTACATCTGTACAGCTCAGATCAGTGAACAAAAAGAAACAAGCATTGGCAGGTCTGGCCATTTTTGTCTCACACAAACTGCAGAGACATGAAGCATTCAGGGCTGTTTGCGTCTCAATCTGATGCCCCTGCTCCTGAAGGTGCAGCCCATCCCTCTCAGTCACCTTCAGGCACCTCTTAGCAGCTCATCAAGGGCCGGAGGTGTGAGGGTCGCCATCCCGCTGTGACGCTCCAATGCTGCTGAGTGTCTGAGGAGCTTTGGAACAGCCTCGGTGTCAAGAAGGGAGGTGGGGGGGAAGCTGTGGAGGCATTAGGGTGGGGCGACCGGTGGCAGGTTAAAATTACGGACAAATGGCGTCCGTTAAACAATCCTTCATGGACAACGGACAGACGGCCGAAATTACGGACTGTCCGTGACATTTACGGACGGTTGTTCACCCTATTAGAGGGGCCTCACATCTTCCCTTTCGCCTGGGGCCTCAGAAAGCCTAGGACCGGCCCTAAAATAATTACACAGACAAACCTGGTAAAGAAGGAGAGTCCGTTCACCAGTGCTCGACTGACGCACGTGCTGTCTCATTAGAAGCCAGAAGGTGGCGCTGTTCTATCACTTGTGGCCACCGCTTCTCTAATAGCAGCAGACCGTGTTTTAGGTGTGGGGCCAGTAAAGGCACACAGGATGTGGCACCTCTGAGGGGCTGTGGGCCTCATGTCCTGCTGTGCTTTTGGACATGTTGACGTGAGTTCTATACATGGTATTTGCACGCATTGAGAGTTAAAACATCCACAGCGCTTTCTGCAGGAAGATGAGATGGAGGAAGTCGTGTTACTTCTCTCAAAATGTACCAGACATTGTGGCTCTTTTGAAAACTGCATCTACTTTCTCCCGAGAGGGAAATCTTTCTTTACTGTAGTAGTTTATTAATTAAATAAAACTGTAGATTAAAAATCACGCATAGCTGGCAAACTTCCCAGGTCCATCTGCAATGTACTCCGCCAGTCCAGGGTTTTTTTTCTTTCAGTTTTGGGACTGTTTTGAAATCAAGACTACAAGTCCCATAGTTGAAAGAACATTTTTTAAGCTTTTGAAGTGAGAGAGAGTGAGCCCAGGTCACTGGCCAGCTATCCAAGATCCATTTGAAAGTGACTGTCTGACGAAAATGATCTCAGTTCTGATGGGATTCAGTTGTAGCTCATTGGCTGCTATCCAGAGTGGGACTACCATCAACAGAGGGGCAATATTGGAGCTGGAGCCAGTGGGCATGGTTAAGACATGGAGACTTGACTAATCGCTGGGTGTCATCACCATACATGTACAACTGTGTGCCCATGTTGTGCAGGAAATGGGCAAGCAGTAACATATAGATATGGAATTAAATTAGCAAAAGCACTGTGCCCTGATGGACACCACATTGTACAGATGTGGTTTATGATCTATTCTGAGGAAGAGAATTCTTTGATGGTGCTTGATCAGGTAAGCAAGTAATACATTTGATGGCCTTGATGGTCTAGGCACCACTTTGAATCTGTCCAAAAGCAGGGCTTCAACTCCTCTGCTGTCAATCAATCTGCATGGATCGCTCACTACTGAGGTCTCAACTAGCTCTGCAGTGTGGCCTGGACCCATATCACACACACGCTGCTCTGTCGGGGTCTGTGCTGTGGCGCCCCATTCACTGGGTGCACGGGTCATCTATTTACAGGTTTGCTCTATTACAGTGAATGTGCTGTCCCCAGCACAGATGTAAATGTATACCTGCACGGGAGCACCAAATTACTGAAGCAGCTAGTTCACCCTTCGCTGTGCAGGTGGCAACCCATCATACATAAGAAGGAGGGGCAGAGAGCCCTCTGCGGATGGGTGGAGTGAGTGATTACTCCCATCTAAAGGGGGGGGCGTGTCTTGGGGCATGAATAGGACCCTTTTTGCTGCTTCTAAGGAGCACCTTTGGGGGGCCTTTTGATGGTGTGCCACCTCTATGTGTTACACAGTCTGTGCGCTTCCTGATGGCCTCTTTGCCTTTGTGCCCACATCTGTAATACTTTAACAAAAGGTTTACCTCTGATACCATGAATCAGGCAATTTATTTTAAACACAGATGTCTCTTTTATTGACTCTGTGATTGAGCTTTTCACTTCTTTTACTTTGACAAAGCTTTCTGAAAACTTAGGTAACCCGGCTTCTAATATATAGTGATCTCAACAGTGTTTCATGTCACAATTATGCACAACGTATATACAAACATAGACTTTACTGGATCTGATAAACAATTATTGACGAATTTGTACACAATCTAAATACATACACAAAAACAATCAAATGATCAATAACAAAATGTGTTCCTCAGGATTCTTAAGAGTCCTACTATTTTATTGCCTGACCCGAACTGTTTCCTTCTAGGCACTTTATATGTTTGGGGTCCTATTAGGGGTCAGAAATGGTTATGGGATTTATTAGGGTGAGCCTACATAATCTGGCACTACCCACTGAGTCACACACTGAGTCACACAGTGAACAAGAAGAAGCCTGGGATAACCTTAAGCAAGCCGCGGAAACCCATAACAGCAAACTTTATTGGGAGACCATAAACAGTCCTTTTTTAAACACTGAGGGGATCCCAGAACTCACTTCTTATGTAGCCAGCCACACATGGATTAAACATTTTTCTGATATTTTTAACCCGGAAGGGAAGTCACTAGAAATTCCCGCCCAGGAGGTTTCAGCCTGGTTGCCCCTACCACTAGGCATTACATTGGAGGAGGTCTATGTAGGATTGTCTGACAGCAAAGGAGGGAAGGCCCCTGGTCCCGATGGGGTACCTATAGACCTCCTTAAAGCAGAAATGAATTTGTGGGCACCCATTTTAGTGAGGGTCTTCAATGCTGCTGCAGAGGGTAGCCCACCTCCATCATGGGGCCAATCAGTCATAATTCCTATATTTAAAAAGGGCAGTAAATCAGAGGCAGGCAATTATCGCCCCATCTCCTTACTGGACGCCTCTGTTCAGGTAATGAGACGAATTATATTAATGAGGTTAGAAACCTGGGCAAATGATAACGACATTTTAAAGAAGGTTCAATACGGGTTCAGAATAGGTATGGGGTTGCTTGAACAGTGTGTAAATTTAGACTTATTAATTAACAAATACACGGAAGTCAAAGAGGGAAGTTTGTTTTTATGTTTAGCTGACCTGAGTAGCGCGTTCGATCTGGTCGACCACAGTATATTATGGCAGGTCCTACTAGAGTCAGGAGCCCCAAAAGAAATTGTACATTTCCTGGCAAGGTTATATGAGAGACTGTCATGTAAGGTGCGTTACGGTTCCCTTGGCGAATGTACCTCCCTTTTCAAGGTCTCACGAGGCATTCGCCAGGGTTGTGTTCTGGCCCCCCTTTTATTTTCCCTTTTTATTAATCAAATTGATTCTATACTGAGGCAGACCCCAGCTGATGCACCCTTGATTGGAGGTAAACCTGTGCCAATCTTATTATATGCGGATGACGCTGTGTTATTGTCCCGCACGCAGATTGGCCTACAACGCCTCATTGACAGTTTTATGATGTTTATTGCAAACAGGAAGCTATTAGTAAATAAAACCAAAACGTTTGTAATGTCCTGTGGGCCTAAAGCCAAGAAAATTCATTCCAGCTTTTTTATTGACAAGGCCAGGATGGTTCAAGTAAAAACCTTTTGCTACCTAGGCATCACTTTCGCCAATAGTGGGTCATGGAACCCCGAGTTTGAAAATATTAGTTTAAAAACAAAGAGATCATCTAATAGTATCTTTAGATTTTCATCCAAACTCGGGGTGAGGAGCATTAAAGACATGATGAATATCTATAATGTAAAATGCGTGCCCTCAATATTGTATGGTGCCGGAGTCTGGGGGCATTGCTTTGGTCCTATTGTGCAGAAAGATGAAAATAAGTTTCTCAGAAAATTGTTATGTGTACCACCCTCTGCATCTGTGGACTTGATTCATGAAGAAGTGAGTATCGACTTCATTTCGGATCTAGCTGCACTGCGCCCCTTGCTGCTTTGGCGCTCAATTTGGTCCAAGTCCGAAACCCAATTCACCCAGGAGATTATTTTTGACTGTCTCAGGCTGGATTATTCTACACGTATCACCTGGCTTAAGTACATTCACTATTGGTTCTATCTTCTGTTTCAGCTTGACATTTTTCTTGACCCTGTTTCTGCGGTTTCGATTCCAAAAAAAGACATCAAACAAAGGTTTTTGAACTACAAGAAAGAAGGCCGAGCAAAGGTGTCAGGAAAGTTGCAAACTGTGATGTCTTACCAGGATTTTAATCTTTTTGATGGCTTACAACCTTATCTCTTGGGTGTCACCCGAAATCTCACCGGTTTGTCCTGACACGCTTACGACTGGGTATCGTTCATCATCTTGTTGCATTTCCTATGATGAACTGTAGATCGGATTTAGCATGCCCTTGTGACAATGCCTCCCGCCAAAGCTGCTGTCATTTCTTAATGTTTTGTAAATTTTACCATTTCCTCAGGGTGATATATTTGAAGCCCATCTTTTTAAATCATAAGGTTCGTTCAACGAGGAATGCATTACGGCTACTTAGTTCCCTAGAAGACATGAATATCTGCTTCTTTGTTGCCACATTTATATTAAAATGTACAGCTGCCAGGAGAGCCATGGTTCTTGATAATTGAGATAGTGTTTCGCTTTTACCGTGGCTTCCTGTCTGTACATTTTATTCATGGACAGCTGCCAGGATAACCATAGTTATGACACTCTGGATTGCGTCTCGCTTCCCTTACTTTGGTTTCCTGCCTGTACATTAATCTAGCTTCGCTAGTATATCTACTAATTCTTGTGCCATATATTGAATGTTTTAAGAACATATCATGTATTATAAATGAATTTGGCCCCTTTTAATCTATGTCTTTGTACTGCTGAATCCCCATATTGCTCTAACCATGCTTTTTAAGTATCCCCATCCCATTATATATGTCATGACTTCCTCCTGATCACTTTTAACTCTCGTGTTCTTGATGCCTTTTTTGTCACTTTGTTGTGTTAGTTTATATGCCATTTATGTGTGTTCCGCTTGTATGGTCTGTTTTACAAACCGAATAAAGCTTTTGAACTGAACTGAACTGAACTGAGTCACACAGTGTCCCTTGTTTGTTTTTTCAATTCTGATCCACTATAAATGATGCAAACACGTTTCGACCTTGTGGATACTAGACCATCACTTTAAAAAAAGGTCTTCGTCAGTGTGAGGTAGATATGAGGTAGGACAGTGTTCAATTGACTTTTCTGACAGGATACTCTTGGTGGAGGTTCATTATCGGTATAGCTCTTGGGTATCGCTATATGGCGTCTGTTTGTTTCTTTTGTCTTTTTTCTTTACTCGTATATCCAGGCTTATTTAAAGTGCGTGCATCTGATTCACATGTGCATTCTGGAGTATTGAAAAAGATCTTCTTGTGAAAACGCTCCCGTCTCTCCGATTCTTTGCATATAGCAGAGGTGCTGAGGCAATACCCCCATGCAAATGAAGGAACATCCCATGAGATTGGGCTGCATGTGTGTTGGAGCGATGTCTATTACAGAAGGGTCTGTAGTCCCTTCTTTAATACTAAGATCCGTGGAGGCCCAAAAAACAGACACACATGCCTGTTACACCTCACAGGCACTTTTGGTAGATGGCACCTACTCTGAAAACAGCCAGTGCTGGCTTGAGTAGTATATTAAATTCAACACATTGTTATAGCAAAGCGATAGGCTGGACGTTCTTGGGAAGGGTGGACTTTTGAACAAGGCTTTGGTCATTGCAGATTTATACACATCTGGTACAGTTCCTTGAGTAAAGGAATGAAATTGAGTAACCAGATTGTCAGCCAATAGAGGTAAATCTGACTTATAATCTCTGTGGGGTAGAACTCTGACAGAGAGCCAGAGGGTCTGGCGCTGGTGATGACTGTGCCTACCACAAAGGATGAAACCTTCTGATGGAGTAAGATCATTTCCTAGGAAGGTATTGAAGAAAGAAAGAGGAGTCTTCCCCTATCTGTGATACTCATATCTGTCTTTGTGATAAAAACGGAAGATAGAGTAGTGTCACAGGGACCTTGGGAAGGAGTACCCTGAGTCTGATTGGTCTGAGGCACCACTAAATCCTCAATCATTCTGAAGAGTTGTTTATTTTAGTTTTGGAGTGTGAGCAACGAACATTGAATAGCTGTAATATTTTGCTAATTATTTCCGATGTTTATATTTCAGAAGCATTTTTTAAGCTTGTGCAGAGTATGCGGAGTGGTGCTCTGCGTAGTTCCACGGAGTTTTAAAAAAACTCAGTGTAAATACGCTCCGCTACGCCCCAGGCCCACAAAAAATTTAAAATAATAAAAAAAACACTTACCTTCTCTTCTGCGGACCGCTCTGCTCCTTGCCACAGTGTCTGCTTTAAGTTGTCCTTGTATCCGCCTTTGTATTACGCCTTGCGTGAACTGCGCATGCGCACTTCACACAAGACGTAATACGCACTTGATTATATATGTATATTCACGATGTATTGATCTAAAGTTCAGAGAAGTAAATGCATACTTACTTATATAGACTTACCTTCATGATATTGTGGTTGTCGATATTCTGGGAACAATGGGGCATATTATTAAGAAATGCGATAAAAGTATTGCCGCTTTAGCGGCAGAAAACTGCGGCTAAAGCGACGATAATGGGCTTGATAATATGCTCTATGGAATTATAATTGAAGCTCATGTTAGATGTCCTTCACATTTAACCTGGGCTTCAATTGGAATTCCATAGAGCCAATCCAGCTAATTATCATCGCTTTAGCGGCAGTTTTCTGCCGCTAAAACGGCGATCATTTTATCGCCTGTCTTGATAAAATGCCCCATTATTTTTTCAGGACAAATATTCAGTTGCCAGTATTCGGACACACACCCACTCTTCTTTCCCTACAATGATGTATTTGCGGATCTTCGGCATTCTCAAGTCGCTCTGTGGGCAGAGGGCCTGGTTCTCCCGAGTCTGAGAATCAGGATCAGGGAACTGCCCAATTCGGATTGTAACTAATGCAGATTTACCGCGCTAATCAGTTGCTTTCACAATGCAGATTCAATTGGAAAACCCGGAGAACGTAGAAAGGGAAAAATTGGCTTGAAAACTTAAAACTATGTAGTAAGCAAGTGTGGAAACTCCAACACCACATGTCATACTGCATTCTGACGCCCCCAACCCGGATTCATTTATTAAATGTAACCCTGTTGTTTGGGCATTTGCCTGGTAGAGGTGAAGAGAGTCCGGCCACATTCAGAAGAACTCTGTGCACTGGTAAGTGATAGTAATGGTCATAATATATTTATTTGACAATTACACGAAAACAAGGCAATTGTAAAATAAAATCAATACATCAATGCACATATTAACTGATATATTTTAATAAAAAGAGACAACATTCTTGAGCATGTGGCCCTACTCACTCCAACATAATAATAAATGTATCCTGCAGAGCATCTTGCCTCTTACTCGTAAGGCTTATGAAAACAATTGCAAAAATGGTAAAACAATCTTCAGCAAATTGCAAAAACAGGAATGTCGGTCTCCCTTGATGGATCCAAGTGGGCACCACTATGGGTGTAAGGAGTGTGGATCTTAACTTGGCACAGAATTTAAAGTTAAATGATGAAGTAATTGAAGGCTGCAACTGAGGTTCTGTTACACAGACATAATTGTGACACAGCAGAACCACAATGTTTATTTATTTATTTGTTTATAAAGTTTTATATAGCGCGAACAAGATCCCGAAGGATATCAGAGCGCTTTATAAAAAGGATTGAAGGAAGGACATAAGAGCAATGACGTCATTGAGTAAGAATACAAAAAAAACCACAACCCCTCCCTCCCCCCCAAAAAAACAAGGAATAATCACATAATTACAAGGCAGATAAGACAGGATGAGTAATACAATAAACAGGTATATAGCAGGCTACGCAGGAAGGCACAGTATGCGGTAAGGAAGAACAGCATCAAATGTTTGTACAGTGAATGTAGGATCACTGGCTTCGAGCAGGAGAAACCTAGCTCAATTATGGTAAAAATGTATTCATTAGGACTCTTTTGGCTTCCAGTTTGAAAGCAGCCATTGAGGAGATTCTGCGTATTTGTTGGAAGAGAGTTCCATATCTTTGGGACCGCACTGGAGAAGGCTCGGTGACAAGTTCACTTTTTGCTAAGGATGAGTGGTTTCAGGAGGAAAGTGTTAGCGCCTCTTGAGGCTCTACCACCACATGATAATGCAAGCTTTTGCACTAGTTATCTGGAAATATTGAGATGCAGAGCTTTGTGCACCAGAATAACAATCTTTAACAGAATTCCACCACTTAAGAGATTTTAGGACTGGGGATATGTGCTCATTTCATTTGGTATTTCATGTTTCCAACTGCTTGATAAGGGAGGTTGTCCTCAACAGAATCTACTAAGCAGCCCCCATTCAGCTAGTATCTTTCAGGAAGAGGTGATGCTTTCATGAAGGTATCACAGGATTGCACTAGGAGGCACCTGCAGCACCAAGAGAATATATCAAGTATCTGAACCAAGGGTCAGGTGAGGAGTGTTCAAGATTAACTCCACCTTTATAACTGTTTCCATGGCAGCCGGGTGATGGAAGACAAGTCTGTATCACCATATGTATGAGACAAAAGATGTTCTCAACAGACTGCACCCTGCCATGCATAGACTTGGTTGTGGAGTTGGCCATGATCAAGATATCTATGAATTATCGCCCGCTTGTTCCACACACGGAGTTTTATTCTAAACGGGTCTAATCATAATATTGTAAGAGCGTAGGAATATTACATTACCTTTCTGTTCATTAGTTGTCAGTTCTTTGAAATATTTATGGTCAACATAACCAGAAAACCAAATATTACTGGCCAAATCGGGGGCAGGGGATATTAAGTTACAAGTACTTTGTGGGGTGCAAAGCGAGGCCTGGGGGGGACATGATGTGCCAACTCCTTGAGAATCTACACAGACTTTGAATTCCAAAGGTGCCAGGGTACGTCACGGTCTAACCGCCACCTGAAGCATTATACTGCTATATCTGAGAAGTTATTAAGCAGGCCTGTAATAATGTTAGGACAAGTGGGCTTATTGCCCAATCCAGTTATAGTCGCCCTGCGGTAATTACACACCTACTTTATGGGTGATCCTGTAACTTTAGATTGCATTTGCTGTTCTTTTTTTGCATGTTTTAGTTTAAGACATATGTAAATTAATCTGTTACTGACAAGTTTTCATGGTCTGTAGCCTGTGTTTGAGGCTTCCCCGCAGCTTGAAGAATATGCTCAGAACTGTGCGGCTTCAAGGTACCTCCGCTTCAAGGCTGCTGAGTGAAAGGAAGCTCTGAGATCTCGTCTTAGACAGCAATGGCTGAACAAGGAGTCGGTCACATTTTAACTTTCTCATCACTTTTTATACCCCTAGGAAATGTTATTCTTGTCATGTAAGCAAAGTAGAACATTCTGCATTATACTGAAAGCTCTCCAGAACAATTACTCTATTTCATCCTGAACACTCTAGAGAGGTAGATATTACCACAGAGCAGGTAGAAATGTTCTCTCTCACCATCTACTCATTCAAGGAGACTTCAGTTAGAAAGTCAGTCCCAACTGAGATCTCCCCCAGGCGATGGAAGCCACTTAAAACCACTCCTTTTCCTACGTGGAATTTTTTTCAGTCTCTTTAATGATAATAGTTTTTCCTCAGTACCCCTCATCCACTCAGGAACCGAGAAGACATCCTCGTGGCCTATCCGCTGCTAGATGTGTTTCATCGCCTGACGTTGCATTGCCCTGAGAAGATGTAACCAAGAACCTCACAGGATGTAAATGAAAAAAGCCAGCTCCAAACTTTTCAAAACTGCCTGCTGCCTGACTCTACTTGAAGGAGAACATTCAGTTCTTTTGAGATGACTGAGGGCTGATTTAGATCTTGGCGGATGGGTTACTCTGTCACAACAGTTATCGTCCCCTGAAATATAAATCCAATTAGAACATTGGAATGTTGGGAGCTCCATTGAAAACAATGGAGTGCTCCGGGCTTATAATGGCTGGTAGAAGCCTGGAGCTCCAACATTCCAATGTTTCTTTGTTCACAGCTCTGGCTGTGAACAAAGGCTTCAGGGAGCCTGAGGGGATTCCAATCCCCTCACGCTCCCATAAGGCTTTGCTCTTTTTTGTTAGAACATTCTGCCCTCTAGTGGCAGAATGTTCTAATAGCCTTATAGCCCTTCGTAGCTGGGCTATACCGGCTATTAAAGTCCCTCTCCCTTGTTAAAGGCCCTCGCCTTCGGCTCGGGGCCTTTAACGCTGGAGAGGGCCTTTAATAGCCGGTATAGCCCTCTACGGCGGGCTATAAGGCTATAATATATCCTATGAGATTTATATTTCGGAGGACGGGATATCTGTCATCTTTGTGAGATCTAAATCAGGCCCTAAGATTCCTATTGTGACCGTTCTCGGCGCCTCCAGCCAAGAGAAGTGAATCCTTGTGATTCAACAAACAGTGAGCGATGGATCGAGAGAGGAGACCCGCTCAGAGGCGCGTCCTGAGAGGAGGGAGGGGGTATGATCCTGCATGGTTCACTGTGTTTAGATACAAGTGCATGGTGTGGAGTGTTGGTCTTCAGACGTCTTTAATGAATGAATTATCTCTCTTTTAAAAGAAGGGAACACTGCATATTTTATTTATTTTTATTTAAGTTTTTATAGAGCGCGTAGTCACCCGAGAGTATCCCAGCGCTGAACCTCAAGCTCCTAAAGGTTGAAGGGGGAAGGATGTCGGCCACATTAAGGGAAGAGTAGGGTTTTAAGGGACTTCCTGAATCGAAGAGGTTTGGTTCCAATCTGAGAGTCGGGGGGAGTGCGTTCCATTTTTTTGCTGTGTTGACTGAGAAGCGGCGGCCACCTGCACGGGCCTTCTTCACCCTAGGAATCATGATAAGGTTTCCATGTTCTGACCGAAGCGCTCTCGTAGGTCTATAGGGTGTAATCCAGGTGTTGAGGATAGGCGGGCCTACGTTGTGCAGTGCCTTGTGGGCCAGACAGAGGGCCTTGAATGTTATTCTTTCCCTAATCGGGAGCCAGTGTAGTTTACTCAGTGCAGGTTTGGCTGACGTTCTGGCTGGAGTATTCGTGAGTAGTCGGGCTGCGGCATTCTGGGTTTTTTGCAATGTTTGGAGGGTGGATTCCGGTGCTCCCAAGTAAATGGCGTTGCTATAGTCCAGCCTGGACAAAACTAGGCCTTGGATCAGCAGTAATCTGGACTGGAATGGGAGTAGGGGGAGCACCTTTCTGCATGATCTGAGTAGGCCATAGCAGATGCCAGCCGTTTTCCTTGCCTGTGTTCTGAAGGTGAGATCTGTCTCTAACCATACTCCCAGACTCTTAACTTCAGTCTTGGGGGCAGGGGGTTCACCCATACAGGCGGGCCAGATGTTTGGGGGGAGATTCATGGTTTTTTGCCCTAGGAGTAAGATCTCCGTTTTTGACCCATTTAATTTTAGGGCCGAGTCACTCATCCATTGATGGATGTTGGAGAGGCAATCATGGAGATTGGAAGGTTGTAGCTTGGGGTGGGAGAGCGTCACCACCAGCTGAGTGTCGTCAGCATAGCTGACGATGGTGACTCCAAATGGTGAGACCAACTCCTCCAGTGGGGCCATATACACGTTAAACAACGTGGGGCTTAGTGATGAGCCCTGTGGCACACCACACCGAAGGGGGATGGAGGGGGAACGACTTTCACCTTCCCAGACTTGGAAGGAGCGTTGGGAAAGAAAGGACGTGAGCCATTTCAGCACTGTGTCTTTCACACCGATGTCCTCTAGGCATTGGGTTAGGACCTGGTGGCTGACGGTGTCGAAGGCCGCACTCAGGTCTAGGAGGACCACTGCCACTGATCCTCCTGCATCGATGATTTCTCTGGTCTTCTCTACTGCTGCGAGGAGAGCGGTGGCAGTGCCCTGACCTGGTCTAAAGCCTGTCTGTGAATTTTTGAGGAGATGGTTTGATTCTAGGAAGTGTGACAGTTTTTTATTCGCTAGTTTCTCGGCGACCTTACCTATCCAGGGAAGGAGAGAAATTGGTCTGTAATTAGATAAGTCAGCCGGGTCAAGCGATGGTTTCTTGAGAAGCCCTTTTACGACTGCTTCCTTCCAGCTCAAAGGGACTTCTCCTTGGGCTAAGGAGATGTTAATGAGGGCAGTCAACTGGGGCACTATGGTCCGAGTGATATCTTTAACGTACCGTATGGGAACTGGGTCACTGGGGGCGCCACTCTTAGTTGATGCAAATGTTGCTGCCACTTCCTCAGTAGTGACTGGGCCGAACGACGCTAGATAAGGCATATCGGGTTTCCCGGGGGGATTCCATAGTGCGGGAGGTAAGTCCTTAACTTTATCTGAGGTGTCGGGTTTAGCGGCAGGGAGGGAGGCAAGGATTTTTTTAATTTTTTCGTCAAAAAAGGTCGCTAGATTGACGCATTTTTCTTTTGCTGCTTTGGGGTCCATGGATTTCTGCGGAGGGTCCGGGACATGGAGGAGCTTTTTAAGGATGGAGAAGGTCTCCTTAGCTGAGCAGGAGGAAGTTTTTATTTTTTCCTCGTAGAAAGCGCTTTTCGCGTTGTGGAGAGCTTGTTTGTACGCTTTCATAGATGATTGATAAGCGTCTTTCTCCGTCCCCGACTTGTTTTTCCTCCAAGTGCGTTCTGTCCTTTTGCACTCTTTCCTCAAAACATTAAGGGAGGGTGTGTACCATGGGGCAGGGTTGATCTTTTTGACGTGTTTCAGGGTGCTGGTTAGTGGGGCAAGGCTGTCCAGGGGGTGGGAGAGCCATCCGTTAAATTCTCTGTCAGCTGTGTTAGGGTCCGCGGAGAAAGGTCCAGCGGATTCCAGTAACTTCCCTTCCCATTCCTCTGGAATGAGCTTATGCCACCGTCTACCTTGTATCCAGGATTTCTGTTTACGTGCAGGGGTGGTCTGGAGAAGCCAGTGCATAGGGACCAGCAGATGGTCTGTCCATGGGAAGGGGGTAGGGTCTTGGGTTATGAGGTTCCTGATATTAGAAAAAACCGGGTCTAAAAGCTGGCCTTTCTGGTGGGTGGCTTTTGAGTTCAGGAGGTGGAGGTCGGCTGATGTAAGGTCAGCTAGTAGGTTAGCAGCGATATTATCCGTGGGGTCTAGGAAATGCAGGTTAAAGTCTCCTAGGAGGAGGAAGTTGGAAGCTGTAATTGTTTTAAGTAGAATGTGATCCATCAGGGTGCAGGAAAAATCTCCTAGCGGACCTGGCGGTCGGTACACTAATAGTCCCGATAGTGAGATAGTTGGCGAGATCTGGAAGGTAAAATTACAGTTTTCGCAGTCTTTGACAGTACCGCATTCTATTCTACAGTTAAGATGGTCTTTGTAGAGTATGGCTAAGCCGCCACCTCTGCCGACCGGTCTGTTCAGGCAGCGGATTTGATAACCTGGTGGGACTGCATTGACCATATCGAAATCACTGTTAGGGGTCAACCATGTCTCGGTCAGAAACAGTACGTCTAGCGTAGAGTTTTGGGCGAGGATGTGTATTTCGTGAGCGTGTTTTACCAGGGACCTGCAGTTCAGAAGGCCGAGTCGCAGCGCTTGGCCGCGTTCTGTTTCCTCTGTTGCGTTACAAAGAATACATCCTGTAAAGGGGGTGTCTTCCTTGAGGATGAATTTACACTGGGGATGTTTGTTAGTGTTCCAGGCTCGGAGTGTATCTTGGGAGTAGAATATACGCTTTTGCGAGTTGGGCATAGTGTCTAGGCCTGAGGCCGTCTGGGCCCGGACGGGCCCAGACGGGCTTGCCTTTGGCGGGCCTTCGGCGCGCTGACGGCGCGCCCGCTGCGCCCGTCCGCTGCGCGTCCGGTGATTGCACATCCCTTTGGGGGTGAGAAAGGGGCGTGTGGGCGTGGCCTAAGGGTAGGCGTGGCCTCGTTCCTCGCCGTCAATGGCGGCTGGATAGGATTGTTTGCCTGGTGTTCGCTACAGCGCTAATTCCGCTGTGCAGGCGATTCTCTGCCAAATTCTGGTGATGCCAGGGGGTAAGTGCAAGTTTTAAAATACAATTCTAGTATAACGTGACACAAGTGATACAATTTTAAAAATAGGTCCGCTCCCGGCTTTCCGCCTCAGGAGTATGCGAGGTTGTCTGGTGTGGCGCGTTAGAGTTCCGCGTTTTATACCAGGTGGGCGAGTGGGCGTGGCCTAAGGGTAGGCGTGGCCTCGTTCCTCGCCGTCAATGGCGGCTGGATAGGATTGTTTGCCTGGTGTTCGCTACAGCGCTAATTCCGCTGTGCAGGCGATTCTCTGCCAAATTCTGGTGATGCCAGGGGGTAAGTGCAAGTTTTAAAATACAATTCTAGTATAACGTGACACAAGTGATACAATTTTAAAAATAGGTCCGCTCCCGGCTTTCCGCCTCAGGAGTATGCGAGGTTGTCTGGTGTGGCGCGTTAGAGTTCCGCGTTTTATACCAGGTGGGCGAGTGGGCGTGGCCTAAGGGTAGGCGTGGCCTCGTTCCTCGCCGTCAATGGCGGCTGGATAGGATTGTTTGCCTGGTGTTCGCTACAGCGCTATTTCCGCTGTGCAGGCGATTCTCTGCCAAATTCTGGTGATGCCATGGGGTAAGTGCAAGTTTTAAAATACAATTCTAGTATAACGTGACACAAGTGATACAATTTTAAAAATAGGTCCGCTCCCGGCTTTCCGCCTCAGGAGTATGCGAGGTTGCATATAAAGTAAGAAACAAACAACTCTGCTGCATTGTTGACTGCCCCTTGGATGAATACAGAGAAGCTTTGCTGAACTGGCTGCTATCTCCACTTGTCAGTCAGGCCGCTTTGTTGCCGCTCCCACAGAAGACAGTCTCCAGAGTCTAAGGTCTCTTTGCGTCCTTCTCACAGATCCAGTTTGCCTCTATGAGGCAGCTTTCAGAATAGGTTGATGTCTTCTTCGTGGCCGCACAGCTTCCTTCCTCATTGATGCCGGTGACCTGGAACCTGTGAAGGAAAAGAAGACAGAGTCAGGCCAAGAATGGTCATTTTTTTTGTAAATCACGCTCTGCAAGCTAAATTACATCTTGTAACTTAAATAGAAAAGTGGTTTAAAAGCTCCTCAAAGGGTCAACCTGAGAACCATTATCCTCGATGTCATGGCCAGCCGTGCAAAGCTTGCTACAGTGTCTGCCACTCACTTCAAACACATGACAGGTGAACACAGGTCGGGAGAGATGCTTGTCCCCTGTCTCGCGACTGCGACATGTAAAGT
Source organism: Lissotriton helveticus (assembly GCF_964261635.1). Lineage (NCBI taxonomy): Eukaryota > Metazoa > Chordata > Amphibia > Caudata > Salamandridae > Lissotriton > Lissotriton helveticus. Next base: position 1,851,048,049 of record NC_136068.1, read on the forward strand.
TTACAATGTTCGAAACTGAGGGAAAATCCCAAAAACCAAGGCCGGATTTGCCAATCCTGGCACCTGGAAGTTCCATGTGAAGGCCGGTATTTGATGTTCAGCAGTGCAAGATTACACTTCCTGCCGCAGTGACTTTCACCAGCACATTTGCGACCTTCGCATGGCTGAACTTCCAGTCGCGCCCGGCATGACTCGCGGGTAGGGGGTGAAGGAGGTCGCACGGGGTGGGGGTCACGAGGTGGGTGTCGGGGGCTTAATAAAACAAGCATTTGCAATGCAAGAGGTCTCGCGATAGGAAAGTTTGAGCTATTGGTATTGTAAATGACACTTTTTTATTTATGTGTTGGTTTTGAAAATATCGAAATTAATAGCTTTGTGATTTACAATGCCAATAGTTATAACTTTTGCAAATGTGACACCTATAGCATTTGTAATGCAATATGTGTTGTATTTACGTGACTTACATGTATTGATATTACAAATAACAATTGGGCTTTTTTTTAAAATAATTAATACTTAAATAAAAGTTATTGTAATTTATAATGGCAATAGCTTAAATTTTTGTAAATAACTTTTGTGAAGATTATGTTCAGTGTATTTTATTGTGATGAAAATCCAAGAACAGAAGTGAAATAATAACATCTTTTTGTGACATTTGTAATCAAGCTTGAAACATTGAGAGAACATATTTGAACCAGCTGTTGTTGAATGGCTGCACAGATTGAATTCAGTGTTGGCACTGAGTGATGTTGTGGTGGCGAACGAGTGATGCTGTGGTGTTTAGTGATGCTTTGGTAGCGCATAGTGATGTTGTGGTTCCCCTGGGTGATGCTTTGGTGGTGCTGAGTGATGCTGTATGCGATGTTTTGTTATCATATGTTTTGATTTGTTATGCTATGTTTTGCTATCCTATGCTTTGATTTGTTATGCTATGCTATGCTTTGTTATGCTATGCTTTGTTATGCTATGCTATGTTTTGTTATGCTATGCTATGTTTTGTTGTGTTGTGTTTTATTATGCTATGCTTTGTTTTGCTATGCTATGTTTTGTTTTGCTATGCTATGCTATGTTTTGTTGTGTATGCTATGCTATGTTTTGCTATGCTATTATGGGGCAGATGTATCAAGATTCAATTTTGCGATTCCTAAATAGCGATTTTTAAGGAATCGCTATTTAGAAATCGCAAAATGGAATGTATGAAAAAAATTCGCTATTTTTTTGCGATTCCTTACACTTCCTTATTTGCGAATTCGCATTTTGCAAATTCGCAAATAAGGAATAATTTCCCATGCATTCCTATGGGCCAGGAGGCCCATAGGAATGATTTTGAACTAATTCTCAAATTGCGAATTCGCAATTTGCTAATCGCATTTTGAGAATTATTTCAAGGGTGCAGGGGTGTCTTAAAGACACCCTGCTGCACCCCTGAAATGTACATATGTGTGCATATGGCGCACATACATGCCCCATGGGCATGTGTGCGCGTCACATGCCACCTTAAAAAATGCAAAATTGTGCATTTGTTGAGGACTTCCGCAAATTATCATCAACTACAAGTTGGTGGTAATTTACGATTCCTTAACCAAAATTCGCTAAGGAAAAATGCTTCATACATAGCATTTAAGGAATCGCAAAATTTGCGATTCCTTAAAGGCCGAAATTCAGCGAAATTCCGGCCTTTGCGAGTCGCAAAACGGTTGATACATCTGCCCCTAAATGTTTTGTTTTGTTTTGCTATGCTATGTTTTGTTGTGTTGAAAGTCAAAGGGCTACTATCCCTGGAAAAGTTCGTAGACAAGAGAGCCACTGCCAGAGTGCCACACACACTGAGTAACTCGTCTAAATCACTGGTCACTGACTAGAATATAACGTTTACAATCTATTTTTATTAAAACTTATACTCATTCAAAAATCAGTAAGAATTCTATTGAAAACTACTGACAACATCAGATTAAAACCATCTCATAGTGTAAACAAATTTACTATTTAAAAACCAAGCATAATACAAATACTAATGTATAACATATTAAAAAGAACGACAATGCATGTATATAGGACATAAAACAATTTTTTTAACATAAAAAATGGAAAGCGAAGTACATAAATCTCAATCCACAAAGGTAACCACACAGTATATTATCAGTCAACAGTAAAAGAACATACAGCATAACCCCCTTATTTCAATAGAGCACTTGATATTGCTACAGATTAATTGATTCAATAACCTTAATATAATTACATGGGGATTTCCAGTATTTTTCGATGTTATATCTCTAGGATCCCCCAGGTTTTAATGAATTCAGTACAGAAAAATGCGTCGACGCGTTTCGGTGTTGTAGCCCGTAGATATGGTCACACCTTCATCAGGACAGTATTTTTGTAAGGGGTCATCAAGTTCGAACGACCATTTCCTTTCTGTATGTTAGAAAAGCATCAATGAGTATGTATTTATGATTAAATATCAGCATCATAATGTGACCTAACAGATCTGAATATAACAATCAATCATATTTTTCCTCAGAGGTTTCAGTGTACAAGTTATGTCCCTATAACCTGGCATTTAAATTATCATTACGATTTTCTTCCATTACATTTTGTTAACGATATCCTTTTATCTAGTCCCTCTGTTGTAGTATAATTGGGTGACCAGTTTGGAATTCTCTCACTCGTTTGTTCTGTTACATTTTCAGATTCATGGTATCTAGTCCCTTCATTAGTTTATAAAAGGTAACCACCATTCATACGCATCTCATGCCAGTTGCGTATATATTTACTGACCTCTAGGCTCTGTGGTATAGTTCTTTTATATTTAAAAGTTCTCACATTCCATTGCCAGATCATCTTATTAATTCGATGTATGGTAGAAACTAATAAAGGGATAAAGCAACAAAGGAGAGAGTAGGGCAGATCTTCAGTCTTTCACTTCTACCAGCTACTAGTTAAAATGTTTCGATTTGCTCCAATTTCTAATTTTTCATATAGGTTCTTATTTGAAGTATAAAGAAAGGGATTGTGGTCATATTTATTCTCCCATATGTTTCTTCTATTTACCGAGCCCCTTATTCTCGTCCCTACCTTACCTTGAATAATTGGAGACACCTTCTTCCCCGTGGTTTCTCACTATTTTCGGACCGCCACTTGCGTCTTGGTAAAAATTTATAGAACTCGATGGTTTCTACAGCTATTTATCAGTTTTCTCCCATTTATGCCGTTTTTCTCTCTCTTTAAAACCCATAGTACTATGGAGGCCTTCCTCGACGCTAATACTGTAAACTCATTACTGGGGTATCTAGTCTGCCTCTTTCTAACTTGTTTTATGGAGGTCTCCTCACGTTTACCGTTTCTCTCTCTTCCAACCCAGTGAGGCACAAACGCCTACCTCAATGGTGGCGCGGTTGTATTATCACGGGGATATCTATTCACACCCTACCTGTTTTAAAGCGGGTCTCCTCATGTTTGCCATTTCTCTCTCAAGGAGGCACATAAACCTCCCCCACTAGTGGCGCGGTTGTCTTATCACGGGGATATCTAATCACACCCTCCCTGGTTTTAGAACGTAACAGTTCCCCCCGGAGTGTGTAGCATCACCGTCAGAACCTTTCCCGTACCCAGGCTCACCTCTTAGTATCTAAGTTCTTCATTCCCACGGGTACACCTCGTCTCGATAGTTGTTTTTTTCCGGACGTTTCCCTCTTCTATTTATATCCCACATTTCTTATTGTTTGCAGCTGCGATGTGCGTGTTGCGCTTCTACACTCGCGCATGCGTGAACAACGTTCCTTTTGCCTGTATATCGTGGCGGCCATCTTAACGCTATGTATATCTGTTTCTAGTTGAGAGGTTATGTACAGAATTAATGGCATTAAGTGATATCCGTGATCACTGGTGGGCAAACAGATCATAATTATTCGATGGGTGCCATATCATCTAAGTAACTTACCAGCATGCCCATGGAATTTACAGTTTTTAAATTTGATATTCGACATCCCCTACGGTTTCCATACGTTCATGAGCGGTATGTCTCTTAAGCATTACTCGCACATACCCGTGAGGTTTACGATATTTATAGTTAATGTTCGGAATCACCTCCCATTTCCGTGTATATATGGTTGGTGTCTTCGTTTTTAATCACCCCATTCTTCTGAGTTTAGTGATTTTATTTTATTTAAAAAAAGGCTCATCTTCCCGTATATTGTTTCATGTCTAAAACACTCCACATTTGGCATTTGAAACCTACCGAGTTGGGGGATCTTATTAACTGTACACCCGAGATCTTCATATGGGGTACTATAATAATGTCTTCTTAACTGATTCGGATTCTGTGAAAGGTTAAACAATTATGTAGTTGTTCAACAGCTCCCTTAAATGAGAGTGTCCCAGTCTTCTCTTGAATTTAACCCATTTCTAATTGTGTTGAACTTTATCATGAAACACTGTTCTTGTTGTTTGCGTCTCTTTGTGCTGTTGCCCATTCTGGTCTGCCGTCTGATCTTTTCTAGGATTACCCATTTGATGTCAAGCTCACTATGTTTTTTCTCTTGCCAATGACCTATAAAAGGTGCATTCTCCTTTTTTAATCTAATGGCAGATTTGTGCTCTCCTATTCGAACCCTAAGTTCACGACCCGTTTCTCCTATGTATCCTTGGCCACATGGGCATAGGATCAAGTATACTAGGTTTTTACTCCTACAATTATTTAGGGTGGTAATCTTATGTGTGGCTGAATTAAGACAGACCTCCTTAGTCACTAAACATTGATTGCACACGCTGCATGATCCGCACCTGTGGTTCCCTACTGCCTTGTCTCCTGTTACTGTTCTTTGTGTTTCTACTACGTCCTCTCTGTATGTATGAACTAAAGTGGAACTTAAGTTCTTATTTTTTCTGTATGCGTACAGGGGACGAGGGAGCTTACTCTCTGTTCCCTCGTTCAGGATTTTCCAATTGTGATTTATCACATTTTTGATTAGATTGGCTATAGCTGAGAACTGACTGACCATGACAATTTTGTCCATGGAGGTGTTTTTCTCTTTCTTTTCCAGGAGACTGTCTCTATTGTAGTACTGGGCCCTTTTTAATGAATGGCTAATTAACTTTTTAGGGTAACCCCTATCCCTAAATTTTTGTTTTGTAACTTCTGCACGCCTGTAGAAGTCGTCTAGTGAAGTGCAGTTTTTTCTTAATCGGAGAAATTCTCCGAAAGGTATACTGTCTTTCTGACTTTTAGGGTGGTAACTATTGTAATGGAATACAGTGTTACGGTCTGTTTCCTTTTTAAATAATTCTACCATTAACTGATTGTTTACATTTTTTATACTGATATCTAAAAAATTGACCTTTTGGTTACTGTATGTGGCTGTAAATTTAAGATTATTGTCGCCAAGGTTGATCCAAATTAAAAATTCCTTCAAAAGTTCTTCAGGCCCTGACCAAATGAAATATCATCTATAAACCTTACCCAATCTTTTATATTTTCATAAAAGGGGCTGATCTCATTATACACATGTTTCTCCTCAAATTTGCTGACGTAGATACAGGCCAGACTCGGTGCGCAAGTTGCGCCCATGCTGGTCCCTTTGCGTTGAATGTACAGATCTTTTTTGAAGAGAAAAATATTATTCAATAATACCATGGACACGCACTGGACTATGAATTCTTTATTCGCCCCAACTATCTCTGTTTCTTCTAGTAGAGTCCTAATAACCTTTATTATATCGTGTTGCGGTATGTTTGTATATAGTGACTCCACATCTAGAGTCACCATATACTCACTGTCTCCCTGAAACGGTAGACCCTCAACCCTGGTTATCATATCGGAGGTATCTTTTATATAGGACTTCTGTTGTTGCACTAATGGTTTCAGATACCTATCAGCATACTTGCTGAGGGGTTCTAATAAGGAATCAATGGAGGCCACTATCTGTCTTAAAGATGGGTCCTCCATGCTCTTATGGACTTTGGGTAGTCCGTAAAAGGCAGGTGTTTTTGGGCTCTCATTATATAAAAATTTAAATTCCTCATCACTGATAATTTCATTAGTTTTAGCTGTGGACAGGAATGACTCTACTTCACGTTTTAAGGAGTCCATTCTACTCTGGGTCACCTAAGTGTAGTGTTCTTTATTTGGCAAAAGGGATATAGCCTTTTTTTCACAGTCCACTGTGTTAAAGACAACTCCCCCCCCCCCTTTGTCTGCTGGCTTGATAGTTATATGGGTATCAAGGGCGAGGGAGTCCAGAGCTTCCCTCTGGCTTTTGGAGATATTCTGTTTTTGGGGGTGTTTAGTTTCCACTATCTTTCCAATTTCCATTTTCACCATACTCTCAAAAATATCGATATTTTTATCAACCATTCCTAAGCCTGGGGTAAATGTAGATTTAGCCCTCAAACCTGAGTCTACAGGGGGTCCCTCTCTGGCCTATTCTCGAAGAATCTACGTAACCTTATTTTACTAAAAAAAAGATCGCAGATCTTTCTCAAGTTGGAATTTATTGATGCCCGCCGTGGGGACAAAACTAAATCCCATCCTTAGAACTTCCTCCTCAGTATCTGTCAGGTTTCTACGTGATAGGTTTATGATCGGGGTAATCCCTATCTCCAGTAGACCTTGTTCCTTGTCCTCTTGTATTCTTGAGGTTCTTGGTTGTTTTAATATTCTTGGTCCTGGTCTCTCATAGTGGGTTTCCTTGTGTATGAGCCCCTTCCCCTGTTTGAGAATCCCCTTTGGGGTCTCTGTGGGCGCTGGTCTAAAAAATCATCATACTCTCTGTTTGGGTGAGTGCAAGTGGTTTCCTCTCTCTGTGGCATATCCTCTTCCCCACCACTGCTGTCAGAAGAGCCTGAGAAATTCATGCGTTTGGGTCGTCTTTGTTGGAATCTAACCCTTGGCCCTCTTTCCCAATTCTGTTCTGGCTTTTCTGTATAGTAGTCCTTTTTGGGGAAGGGGTAAATTACCTCCTGACTGAACCTGGTAATGTCTTTTCTTAACTTTTGGGTTTTCTTATTGTTTAAGTATTCATAATATCCGTTCATATCTTGATTTATTTCCTCTATCTTTTTCTTGGCATCTTCTAATACATTAGTGTCAATTAATGCCTTTTCTAGTTCTTCCATCTCCCTCTTTTCTATAAGGATGGTGCTCTGTGCTGTTTCTATTATCAAGAGCATCCAATCCCTGCTACACCTGTTGGAAATTAATGTCCAGGTTTCTAAAAATTTCTGATTATTGACAAAGAGGCCCGGCTCATTACGTATCTGGAGCCCTACCGGGATAGTACCAGCCCTCACATATTGTGCCATAAATTCAGCATGCAATTCGGTACGGATAATTTTCTTTTTTAGGTTCACTAGTTGATTCCATTTTTCTCCCCCATTTGGGATTACAGTTATAGAGTTGCCATTTCTATTGGAACCCAACATTTTTGTAAGTTGTTCTTCACTGAAGCCGAAGGTCTTAAGTGTGTCTATTTTTAAATTGGATTTTCAAATTTTAAGGTTTTACAATAAAAACCTACAGTAACTTAAGTTTAATCTCTCCAGCACGTAGCTGTGCACATCAGTGAAAAAGTATGAGAGAGGACCCCACACGTTCCAGTTTTGTTGTGTTCTGTTAAGCTATGCTATGTTTTGTTGTGTTTTGCTATGTTTTGTTATGCTATGTGCTGTTGTGTTTTGTTTCGTTATGTTATGCCATGTTTTATTATGCTATGCTATGTTTTGTTTTGCCATCCTACGCTTTGTTTTGTTATGCTGTGCGATGTTTAGTTTTGCTATCTTATGCTTTGTTTTGTTATGCTATGCTATGTTTTGCTGTGTTTTGCTATGCTATCCTTTGTTATGCTATGCTATGTTGTGTTATGCTATGCTATGTTTTGTTGTGTTTTATTTTGCTATGCTATGCTTTGTTATGCTATGCTATGTTGTGTTATGCTATGCTATGTTTTGTTGTGTTTTATTATGCTATGCTTTGTTTTGCTATGCTATGTTTTGTTATGATAGGCTTTCTTATGCTATGTTTTGTTATGCTTTGCTTTGTTTTGTAATGCTGTGCTATGTTTTTTGTGTTTTGTTATGCTATGTTTTTTGTGTTTTGTTATGCTATGATATGTTTTGTTTTGCTATGCTGTGTTTTGCTATCCTGGTGTGTGTGTGTGTAGTTATGTGTGTGGTTGTGTGGTTATGTGTGTGTGTGGTTGTGTGTGTGTGAGGTTTTGTGTGTGGGGTTGTGTGTGTGTGGGGTTGTGTGTGTGTGGGGTTGTGTGTGGGGTTGTGTGTGTGGGGTTGTACGTGGGGTTGTGTGTGTGGGATTGTGTGTGTGGGGTTGTGTGTGTGGGGGGTTTTGCGTGTGCGTGCGTTTTGTGTGTGTGGTTGAGTGTTTGTGTGTGGGGGGTTGTGTGTGTGGGGGTGTGTGAGGGGGCAGTGGGTGAGGGGGCAGTGTGTGAGGGGACAGTGTGTGAGTGGTCTGTGTGTGAGTGGGCAGTGTGTGAGTGGTCTGTGTGTGAGTGGTCTGTGTGTGAGTGGGCAGTGTGTGAGTGGGCAGTGTGTCAGTGGTTTTGTATGTGAGTGGTCTGTGTGTAAGTGGGAGGTGTGTGAGTGGGCAGTGTGTGAGTGGTCTGTGTGTGAGTGGGCAGTGTGTGAGTGGGCAGTGTGTCAGTGGTTTTGTGTGTGAGTGGTCTGTGTGTGAGTGGGAGGTGTGTGAGTGGGCAGTGTGTGAGTGGTTTTGTGTGGGTGTGTGGAGTTGTGTGTGTGGGGGGTTGTGTGTGTGTGGGGTTATGTGTGTTTCGGGGGTTGTGTGTGTGTGTGGGGTGTGTGTGTGTGTGGTTGTGTGTGTGGGGGGTCTGTGCGTGTGTGTGTGGGGTTGTGTGTGTGTGGTTGAGTCTTTGCGTATGTGTGGGGTTGTGTGTGTTTGGGGGTGTGTGAGGGGGCAGTGTGTGAGGGGGCAGTGTGTGAGGGGGCAGTGTGTGAGTGGGCAGTGTGTAGTTGAAAGCAAGCTGGATGGAAGGGTGAAAATTTAGGCAGGTGAAAAGGTGAATAGATGGAACGACAGAAGAATGGACAGATGGGAAACAGTGATTGAGAAGATATATATATGAATGGATGAATGGACGGAGGAATGAAAAAGGTTGGATGGGGCAGCGGGTGGGATGTTAGAAATGTGAAGCAATGGCAAATAGATTAATAGATCAAAGGGTGAAAGCATTGATGGATGAAAGGAGTGACAGCCTTGCTCGCAATCAGCACTCGGTAATATTAGACGAGTGTTTCTAGTGGGCTGGGATATTTATTTTCTGACTAGAAAGGCACCCAATGCTGCATTTAAGATAAAATATGTAATATTTTGATATCTGCATATCCGATACTTTTCTGTTCTAAGACAGCGCATTCCAGTTTTCACACTAGGAATACGATTTGCTGAAGGGAAAACAATAACTTAGCTGCAAACGGAAAACAAGGGTAACAGAGTTGCAATGCACAGATACCCGATTCCCTGCAATGCACGGTGAGGTTGGTGGTGGACGGGACCCAAGAAAAATACACGAGGGCTTGAAAGCTAAAGTATCAGGACTCACGACACTGAGAACACCATGCCACAAAGACATGGATGGACACTAGCTCAGATGAAAGATGCTGCTGAAGGAATGTAGAGAATTGTGGACAAATGAGTATGAGTATGATGCAGCAGCTGCGCAGTGCGTGACAAGTAAAGCAAGAGGGGGGGGGAAGTCGAGCCAGAGTGAGATGAAGCAGACAGACGAAGATGGAAGGCAAGGATCATTCCCAAACTGCATTTAATAAACACCTACGTGCCTATGACTCCATCCAATGATCCTAGTCTGCAGGCATGCAAATTCTACTGTCTCTCTTGCCGTTCCTCAACAACTGAGTGCACAATTATTTACCTTTGTTCAAGCCATGCTATAAGAACATGTATCCATTGGAAAGGAGCCTCGTAATGTGCGACTCTTCAGTGCTACAGATTAAACAAGTGGCAGCACTGAGACACGTCCAAATGCTTCCCAACTAAATTGAGTACATCCATTTCAGCAGATGCCAAAGGACAGGGATCGGGTATCGCCGCTGTGGAAGTGCGGCTGTCTCTCCAGCATGGTTAGGTACCCATTTGTAAACGGAAGAAGAAGTTATTTGGGCAGGCGAACACTTAGCTGAGACACAAAATGATTTAACACCTGAAAAGAAAGTGACTAATGATGTGCAAACCCCGGAGAGGGCTAAAGGAGGAATATTTGAAAAAGATTAAAGTAACAAAGTTATCAAACAAAAAATAGGAATTTGCAGTGCTTAAAGCAGCTGTTGTGTAATTACCCCACTGGGTGGCAGTAAACGATATTACTGGAAACACTTCCATGAAGATTCAGCTTCAGAAATGCCAATTGTGCACATCTGTTCACGTCATATTATGTCAGTCTGTTTTTCATTGCTTCACTTACTGGATGGTTGTTATATGCTGTGCTCTCCTCGATACTGTTGTTCAGTTAGTTTGGTTTATATTCCACGTGAGGGCAACGGTTTGAGCGGTCATAATGTTTTAGATTTTTTTTTTTACTGTCACTAAGCAAATGCGGCACTCAATAGGTCACGAGTACAAATCCTGACGGAGCTGTCTTAGCATTCAATATTTATTTCAACATCAGAGCCAGTGGTATATGATAGAGGTTTACTCGACTAAAGGCACCGCACTATCACTGGTCCCTTTTCTCAGGGCGGGTGTACTTCTGTCTGCAACACTGACGAAGCCAGTTAGACCCCTTATCGGGGTCAAACATAACTTGCACACATATTTGTATGCACAGGCCAGTTACCAATGATGAAACTGTGCAAACACACTTTCTAAGGTGATCATTACTTGAAAGTGGCAGTCTGACGGCCCCACTAGTCTCTCCAAACAACCAGTTTATAGATTTACTTCGCAGATAAGTAGCAAAACATTTTCAAACATGAACATGAAACAACGTTGCTCAGAATTGCTTTAACTATCTTGAGCGCCTCATCCAAACAAGTATAAGGAAGGTCAAAGAGATGGAACAAAAAAACAAGCATTGGCCAGAGCAAACAAAAAGCAAGGTCTCGGCATTGCTGTGGCGGGGGGGGGGCGGGAGGGGGGGGCGGAAGCGGGAGCACATTCCTTTGAAGTCTGATGCTTGGGGCGTGGGAGCGGCAGCCTTTGAAGTCTGATACGAGGCATGGCCAAATGGTGGTGTGACGTGGCTGGCCTTGTGCACGCGCCTGTCTCACATGAACTGTGTATAATCCGCAGTTTTGGTAGACTGTTCTTTTGCCCTTACTATAATCTCGCCAGCAATGCGCAAGTGCATTGGCAGGTGAGACCTAAAAAAGTTAACTTACTTTCACAGAAAGCAGCCCAGGCAGCCTCCCTCCCCGTAGCAATTAGCCAATCACAACGCAGCAATGGCAGCAATGTGATTGGCTGGGACGCCATCTTCGCAGGCGTCTATGGGCCGGCCATTTTCTCCAGCCTACATGGAGAAAATCCAGAGTGTATATGACTGGTTTTGTCGGCAACGGCATCACTAGGGTTGGTGTCACCTAGTGCGGTAAGTCATGGTGTCACCAGTGCGGTCCGCACCCTCCCTAGTGAAGCCACTGCATGGAGACTAAACCCGTCTCTCCAGCAGCGAAGTCGGCAGCTCTGACCATGACGCCCCCGCCCCTTTCATGGTTAGTAATTGGTTCAGTTTTAGGCGGCGCTCAAAGGAGACATGCGTACCAACTTGTACTTTTCTGTTCCATTGTGATTAACTCGGCTGGTGTTTGGAGGTCTTCTTGGCTGAGGAGTTGTGACGATGCATTATTTGTACTTTTAATGCTCCCGTTCTGCCGTTGTAGTGCAGCCCCGCTTCTGGTCTCGAGTTTACACGTGGCGTGGCCTAGTGGTTCCCTTTCAGGGGCAAGATGGTTTCTGTTTTTTAACATGTGCTTGGTTGTAGGCAATCTTGGCATGGTAATATAGGGCAGGCACAAATGAGTTATGCTTTTGTTTTTTCATGCTGTCTCTTGTCTTGACTGAGCACTCCCCCCGTTTCTCCCCCGCTACCTCAGAGTGCCTAGTCCTTGACAGGCTGGAGTTGCACTTTTCTAAAACGCGTGTTGGGCATGAAAGGGGGCGAGTGTTCGTAAAGCACAAAGCCATTCGGTAGTCGTGTTTTACATTTTTACAAAGTGGTTTAGTCCATCCAGAAAACAGGCTGCTCAGTTAACTTGCAAAAACCAAAAATACACACATAGTTTGGGAGAGCTATCTTTCATATATATGATGCATTAAAGACATTTTGGCTTTTCTATGCTGAAAAGTTTTATAACAATGTCCACTAACACACAATACAGGAAATATACGGACAACAACAATGCAAGCTTCACCTACATAAATATTCAGCACTTGACTGAAGGCGTCACCAGGTAAAATAGAACAAGGTTCCGTCACTTACACAACACAGGCACAACACAGACAGGGGCTGCAAACTGCACTGTCTGGGAGAACAGGCGAGGAAAGGGCGGCTGCTCTGCAGGCTTTACTGGTACAGCAAGGAAGCAGGAGTGCAAGCTTCCCTTCTTTACAGAAAATCTACAGCGTGGGCAGCCACAATGGACACAATTCCTTCAATGTTGTGATGGAGCAAGGTTGCACACATAGAGCGACTTGCTTGTACTCAACCCCCTCCAATAACTCATAATGTACTAAATACCATGTTTTGTATTACTAATAATTGCATTACACAACAGATTAGGTATCTAAGGGAAGCTTGCATATGTGTTTTACTAACATTAATCCGCTTGCATTAAAATGGCTGCTGCTACGCGAGATTTTTTACTGCGCATGCGTCTGTCACACTCACGTGACATGACGTACTACGTGCTTTTGGTGGGAAACTTTTGCTTATGCGCACTAGAACTAAGATAGCTGCACTGTGTCCTAACACGCGAGAAGCTTGCACAGCTGCTTTTGCTAAGCTCTTCGTTCTGCGTAACCTCTAATGCAATAGTTAAAATAAAGTAATGGGAATAGAGTAGAGATAAGTGGTATACAGAATATTAATTTATTCTTTGTTCTAAAACTGTTTCTTTTACACTTTGCTATTAGCTTGTGTTTTGACCTGAGATGTATCTGTGACTCCATTTTGAAAATCCATCCCGCACATGCGCACCAGAATTCAGAAACGTTCGAATCATGGCATTGAATGAATGCCAAGGACAGTCTCGACTGAGATGCGCCTGGGAAGCTTACCTTTTGACCTCACAAGAGGAAGACCAACTGTACAAATATATTAACAATGTATTACTATTAGAACATTCATTGATGGGTGGAATAAAAGTGCTTGGGAAAATAAAATGATGGGCGGGAACGTTAATTACAATATGCAAGAGAAAAGTTTCATTTTGTTATGGTGTTATGACCTCTCCTCTTCCTTTGTCCATTCAAAATTGGGGATCCTTACACTTGCAACATTGGGGGGTGGTACACTGCCCTGGAAAATAGTATAACTAAGGTAGGTTTAGCTAGTAAAATTGTCCGACTTGTCCGAATAGCTGACCTGTCACTTACCCAACGCACTCAATAGGTGATCGAGAGCAGAGTTGCTGGCGGAGCACTCTGTCAGAAGATTCGACAAACCAATCAGGGTTCGGGAGCTAGGGTGCTGGCGCAGCACTCTGTCAGAGAATTCATTAACCCAGTCGGGGTTTGGCTGTTAGCTGCAGAGAGGGTTGTAGCATTGGCGTAGGAACTTTAACTGTGGGTGCCGGTCTTAGCCTGTGGTGGTCCTGTCCTGATCCAATCTGGCTGCACCTGTCTTGATTTCTGATCAGCACCTGTTGTCTTGCTGGCACTTGCAATTAGGGTTTCTATCCTTTGACTGACCCGTGGCTAGGGTTGGTCTTCACACCATTCTAGGTAAATATACTGTGTGGGTATGTCATTATATTGTTTCCTTTTCTCTACCCTCCCTAATGTCAAATGCTTAAAGACAGTCTTATAAAATCTTTGCATATTTTCATTTTAATCATTATCTTCCTAATTGAAAGATCAGTAATGTTTGGATTATGACATTTAAGAATTTTAGATAAAGAGGTTAAACCTTCCCAGAGTTTGTGATTATTATATGAGTGCAAATGTTATTTCTCTACCTATTTTCTTGCTAACTCCCTTGATCCCTTAGGACTTTAGGTACCGATGATGAGGATTGGTAAGTCAAGGGTATAGGTCCTAAATGAAATATATAAATCACTGATTGGAGTAAAAGAGCACAGGTTACCTGGTTAGTTAAGGTTTCACATGCTTATGGGTCCAGGTGAGTATGGTAAAGCTAGTCGGGTGACCTGCGCGCTCTATCAGTTTATCTTTGGGTAGCAGAGGATGGTTCTATGTTGATGCTGTATTACTTTTATGTATTAACCAATACTTGTTTGTACGTGTTTTATGTTTTGTCTGGAATCCCCGGGGGCAGAATAGCGGGTGGTAAATGGAAGCCACACTGCAGTGAGGTCACTTGCCTGCAGGAAGTAGGTGCAAGGTTAGGTAGAACCGGAAGCACTGTTTTACGGAATTTTCTGTATAAATGTGTGAATAATTGATAGCAAAGAGTTCGCTGGCAAAACTTTAAGTGTGATATCACCTAGAAAGGGTCACACTAGAGAAGTAGCAGGTTCTTCTGAGCTTGATTGATAGCAAAGGGGATCGCTGGTAAAACTTTGGCCTTAAAATACACCTAGAAAGGGTAAAGTCCAAGTGAGTAACAGGCTATTTTATGCTTGCGTGGAGGGTAGTTGGAAGGGATCTACTCGTAGTGTGTGAAGAGTAAGCCGAAGGGATTTACTCGCAGTGAGTGAAATTATCTTTCCTTTGAATTAGTCACTCAGGCATAGTGGCGAATGTTTTTACGTTGCTGAATAATAAACTCTGCATTTAAAGTGAAAGAAATACGTTTTTGAATTACCTTGCAAAGGTGGGAGTCAGTCACCGAGCTGCGTTGACATCACTCAGAGCTGTGCTGGTATTGGTTGAGACAGCGTATGTGTAGCTGAGGTAATAATTGTAGAGGAGGGGTAAGTACAGGAGCGTGACAACTAGTCTCACAGGGAAAGCCACGCAACTATTTGTTGAGTTTATTTGAATTCAAAATTTTGATTGGTCTCTGAAAATAAAAGACGTGCTGGTTTCGGAAGCATTTCTGTAAACAATTGAGTATTACCGTAAAGGTTTCAATTTTCAAATTATATGTGGCACTTAGATCCATGGTTCATAGACCTGATAGAAAATATCTGGGTTTTGCTAAAGAACAGATGATAAGAGGAAGCCCTTATATCATGTACGGAGGTGAAAGAAAAATGTCAATTGGCAAGAAAATTAAGACTTTCTTTAAAAAGGATAAAGCAATCAAAACAAGAGAAGGAATTATTGTTCCACCTCAAAATACGCTTGCATCATACATGATGGTTGAAAGGGGCTATCACACTTGTTTGTGGTTAGAGAATTGGGTGGAATACACTAAAGATGACGGAGTTTTAGCATTTCCAGAACATGGTACCTTCAATGGCAGGATTTTGTGTAATTTCAGAAATCGTATGAATGAGTAAGATCCCAGAACTAGACTAACGCAGTATGAGGCACTAGAAGAATGGAAGATTGAGGCTTTTGAGTGAGACAGACCCAGAATTGACAGAAGTTTGAGTAAGTTTTACCCTAAGTTTCCGCGTGAGACTAGAGATAAGCAAATGAAACAATGGAGACAGTCCATGATAGTGGAAGGGGATGTATGTCATTACAACGCATGCTTTTACCACGCATGCCTTTACAACGTAGGTTGTACAACGCAAGTTGTTACAGCGACTTGCGTTAGGGGCGCTGGATAATGAATAGTTTAATTTACTATTCCAACTCCAGTCCCCGTGGATAGTAGGGAAGGTTTTGGACAGTAAATTAAACTATTACCTATCCTACAGCACCCTCCAGCGCAAGTCTTTGTAATGACTTGCGTTGTAAATCCTGCGTTGTAAAGGCACTGCGTGGTAAAAGTTGCGTCGTAAAGGATGTTTACCGTGGAAGGGCTGTATCCTGTATTTACTCAAGAAAATACGTCAGGGAGTAGAAGTACAGACAAAACAAGGGATCTGATGATTAGCGAAAATTCAGAAGATGATTATTTTGAGAATTTGTTAATGAAAAATCCACTACCGTATAATGAGGAGCCAAGCACGAGTAATCCTAGTTCTCCGTTCTTGAAACGGCCTTTGATTCCGCAAGTTATACACAAGACTTCATTAGAAAATATATTACAAGAAAGAGAAAGAGAAACATTAAATAAACAAAGAAGTGAGTTAATTCAGAACATTTCCCAATTGAATACCTGAAGTCCTGAAGCCCTACCAAATCCGGTAACCATTGGCCCAGTTGTTCCTTTGTATGGAGATAAAGAGCCTAGTCCTAAAACTCCCTTTCTAACTACCCCTATAGTACAGCCAAGAAAAGAGACATTAATTGTGGATGATCAAGCAATTGAATGTGAGTTGGTAATTTCCCTTATAGATTTACCTATAAGAGAACCTGAAAGGAGCTCATTCAGAAAAAGTACACGTGTAAGTTCTAAAGAAGTAAGAATAGAAACATCCTCAGGTACAATGAATGCAACTGTGGTTACCCCAGAAGAAATTGAACGATGGTCCAGAGAAATAGAAAAGCCAAAATCGCAACCAAAAATATTGGATATATTCAAATTAAGGGTTGAACTAGAAGAAATGATTCCTGGAAATGTGGGATTGGACAGATTAAATACGTTCAGTGAAGACGAATTCCTATTTATATGTAAAAGCATTACTAGAAATACAAGTGTTTCATGAAAAATTAATGGATATGGCCGCTAATATTGGAATTGACATTGGTAAATCTAAAGTGTTACAGAAACCATATCGAGCTGAATTTTCTGACAAAGACTTAGAAAACATGAATGTGTCAGGTAGAAAAGTACAAATTAAGGAGCTTATGTAATTATTGCAGAAATGGGGTGACCTAGAAAGATGGAAAACTAGATGGGCAAAGAAAAAAGAAGAGGCTCGAACAAAGCAAACTGCATCCGAATATGTATTAAAAGAAGCAGAAAAAGTGGAAAGGCTGAGTCTCATGAGAGAAGTGCCAGGTGGAGGTTATGTACATGCCCCATTGTCACGGAAAGATATTTTGTCATTTACCAATGATTTCCCAAAACTTCGAGAAAAACCTGTAGAGTGGTACAGACAAGTCGAGAGGTTTGTGAAGGTTTCAAAATGTTTGCTAAAAGATTTGGATGGGTTATTTGACATTGGTGTTCCTGTAGATTTGTGGACCGAATGCAAAATTGCTGTTAGTTGGCCTAGTGAAGAGTACCCTGGGGACCCAAAAACAGGAGCTCCATCTGATGAAGTGATGAAAAAGTACAATCAGGTAATACTGTACTTCAAAGGAAAAGAACCTGAAAAAGAAACTGATTGGACTAGAATATATAGAATTACCTAGAATAAAGATGAATCTGTGCATGCATATTATGTACGATTGTTACAAGTATTTAAACAAGACAGTGGTCTGGATAATATAGACATGAAAGACATGACGCATTTCATCTATCGGTTTGTGTCAGGTTTAAGACCAGAAATCTCACAATGGATTAAAGATCATAAAATTTGTTGGCAGGCCAAGCTGATTGATGATATTCTTAAATATGCAAATGATGAACTTGACAATAAACAGAAAGAATTAAAAGAAAAATTAATGTCGACACAAGTAAAGTTAGCAGAGCAACAGGAACTTCAATTAAGCAAAATGCGCAATAATGAGACTCAAGGAGATGGTAATGGAGGTAAGCCAAGGGGAAGATTCAATAGAGAGGAAGCCAAAAAGAAGGTCCCTTGTCACGGGTGCGGCAAGTTGGGGCACTGGAAAAATGAGTGTAAGGCTGTGCAAAATAACACTGTTCAAATTAACTATTTGAATCCACAGATGCAGAATGGGGTGCCACGGAAACAGCAGCAACAGGTAATACAAAACCAGTTACCCCTTGCACCTACGCCAGATTTTGGGAGCAAAGCACACCATAGTGTGGATACCACAAATTGGGAGGGAAGTGGTAGGAGAGATGCAGTGACATCACAGTTTCTGTTGAGTGACACATTTTTCGAGGAGGAAACATACTGACGGTGCCTGAGAGGGGAGGACGAGGAGTGCGTACTTGGCGCATCCTTGCCAGTAGATCAGGCAGGTCCATACATAGAAGGAAAGGTTGAGGGAAATGTTGTCACCTTTTTATTGGACACTGGCGCTACCCGTTCTACTGTGAGAAAAGCAGACGTTCCAAACCTACCCCTCTTGGGAGAAGCGATCCAAGTAGTGGGTGTTTCTAATAAACAGATTAGTACCCCAGTCACAGAATCATGGGAAGTTAGAATAGGTAATTTCAAAGAAATGCACACATTTTACGTGTGCGATTCTAGTCCAGTGAATCTGTTAGGCAGAGACTTGTTGTGCAAAATGAATTGCATCATCTTTTGCACGACAAGTGCTATTGAAATTCAAAACCCAGACAAAGACGGAAACTATCAATTAATGTTAGCAAAACAGGAAACTGAGAATAAAAAGTTAACTGTAGAAAACCTACCAGAAGAATTACAGCATACGGTGAATCCTAATGTGTGGGATTTTACAGGAAAAGATGTAGGATTAATGGCAAATGTCGATCCAATAAAAGTGACAGTAAAAGAAGGTGCAGTCTACCCAAATATTCGACAGTACAAAATGAGCCCAGAAATAAAAGCAGGAGTTGCAGCAGAAATAAAGCGCTTGGTTGTAACAGGTATTTTAGAAGAAATAATGAGCAGTCCATGTAATTCGCCCATAATTGGCATTAAGAAACTGAGCGGAAAGTACAGGGTTGTACAAGACCAACGCAAAATTAATAAGATTGTTGTCCCGTGCTGTCCAGTTGTGCCCAACCCTGCGGTGATCCTGTATCAGATACCGTGGGAAGCTGGATGGTTTACCGTAATAGAATTATGTCACGCATTTTTCTCAATTCCATTACACCCGGATAGCAAATTTCTTTTTCTTTTGAATTCGACAGCCATGTCTACGTTTGGAACCGCATTCCATAGGGGTATACAGAAAGCCCCTTGATTTTTAATCAGATTTTGAAAAAATTTCTTGAATATTTGGTACTGCCTGGACAATCAGTCCTGGTTCAGTATCTAGACGACCTATTGGTGGTGTCTAAAACTCGAAATGACTGTTTTGCGGATACCATTGCTTTACTGAATCATTTGGGTGAAGGAGGACATAAAGTGTCACCTGAAAAGTTACAATTTTGCGCTACATCAGTGAAATATCTGGGGCACCAGATAGAATGAGGTGTCAGAAGAGTTACCTCAGAAAGGATCAGAATAATCAAAAACATGAATCTACCTCAAACTCAAAAAGAGATCAGAATGTTTCTTGGAGTTGCAGTCCTAGCAAAACCATTGATACAAATGACAAAGAAGAAAGCAAAAGACCCAGTAGAATGGGATGACGAAGGCATGACTGCTTTCTTGAAATTACGAGAATGTCTGTGTACAGCTCCGGCACTAGGTATGCCTGACTATTCAAAGGAATTTGCAATATTCTGTGATACACGAGATAATTGTGCACTTTCAGTTCTGACCCAAACTCATGGTCTAATGAGACGTAATGTGGCATATTTTTCTTCCACACTGGATCCAGTGTCATCTGCACTGCCAGGATGTCTGAAAGCATTAGCTGCAACTTGCATGAGTCTCGAACAAAGTGAGTCCAATATTATGGGACATCCAGTAACTGTGTACGTTCCACATGCAGTTGTAATATTACTGACAAGAACCAAAACCCAATATTTAACTCCTAGTCGGCCGACTAAGTATGAGCGAATAATTGTAGGTGCAGGGAATGTAACCATTGCTAGGTGTAACATTCTGAACCCAGCAACACTGTTACCTGATTCACATTTTGCAGAAGTGAGGGGAGAAGTCGTGCATGATTGTATCGACTTGACGGAATACAGTACTAAACCACGTCCTGACATAACAGAAGAACCATTGATAAATTCAGAATATGAGCTATTTGTAGATGGCTCATGCATGAGACATGAGGAATGAGGTTTGAGTGCTGCTTATGCAGTGTGCACTTTGGGGGGTCCAGCTGAAGCATCCTATTTACCTTGAGTGAAGTCTGCACAAGTGGCCGAATTGGTTGCATTGACAAAAGCTTACACATTTGGGAAAAATTGGAAAGTAACCACTGATAGCCAGTATAGTTACGGGGTTGTTCACGACGTTGGCCAACTCTGGATGCAAAGGGAGTTTCTGACTTCTTCAGGTACTCCTATTAAAAATGGTCACTATGTAAAGGATTTGCTGGAAGCAATTCAATTGCCAAAAGAAGTGGCTATGGTCAAGTGTGCTGCTCACCAATCCGGAAATGACAAGGTGACAGCTGGTAACAGATATGCTGACGAATTAGCCCAGCATTGTGCCAAATATAAAATGACTGTAAATCAGAAAATTGATGCATGTGGAAACAGCTGCCAACTTATGTTGCTTGAAGGTTTGAGAACATGGGAAGAAGTGAAGGACTTGCAAAATGAGGCAGAACCCAAGGAAAGGGAAGATTGGAAAAAATAGGTTGTCAGAGAAGGGCTGAAGATGGTGTCATTGTTTACCTTGATGGTAGGCCTGTGTTACCAAACTGTATGCTTGCTCCTATGGCTAGGATGTTCCATGGAGATTCCCACCTACGGCAGAATGCCATGATCAGGTTATTCAGACAGAGTTGGTTCAATGCGAGGTTCAGGAATGTAGTAGAAAGTCTTTGCCAGAGGTGCCTAATTTGTCAACAAATGAAACCTGGGAAGAAAACGGTTGTGTTACCAGAAAAAATTGAGAAGGCAGAGGGTCCCTTCGTACGACGACAGATTGATTTCATCCCGTTACCCCCTTGTTGAGGATTAAAATACATCCTTGTCATTGTCTGCCTCAAAATGGGTGGAAGTCTACCCCACACGTACGAATGATAGCCACACTGTAGCCAAACTCCTACTCAGAGAACTCATACCTAGGTTTGGTTTTCCAGTGACGATTGATTCAGACCAAGGGTCTCATTTTAATAATGAAATATTTAGTATAATCTGTGAAGCATTCAAAATTGAGCAAAAGCTGCACTGTGCATACCGCCCAGAGGCTTCTGGAGTGGTAGAACAACTGAATGGCACTGAGAGAAGTTGGCCTGGTATATGATGTTTACTATTCTAGTGAGCACCTTGCACCAGTCCAAACAACCCTTATGGTGATGGTTGTAAAGTCAACCTTATAGACCAGCTATCCTAGTGGTAGCATGGACAAAGCAGTCTTAGGCTAAAACTTCAGAGAGCATGTGAAGCAAGCTGTTTTTAGATCAAGATTGGGGAGAGCAAGGGTTTTCCACTGTGTGGAAAGGGAGGGTACTCCTGGTCCCCTAGACTTAATATATCTCAACAAAAAGAGGAGTGCCCACTTGAGGTCAGTTACAACCCCAAAATATGTAAGGTGCTATTATTGTACCCCAATTGTGGGACAACCTTTGTCCTTAGAAGACCCCTCACTCACCAACCTAGTTGGTGACATGCTTCATCATCGGGGTCCCACCCAGACAGCCGAATGCCATCTGGGTGTGCTGTGACACCTGACTACAGTGGAGCTGGTTTTTGTCATTTTCTTATATATGCAATTAACTTTAAATAGTGTGTTTAAAAGTTGACCAAAACTACTCACTTGTAGACTTTATTCTGGAGTGATTGGGCAACAATTAAAATATAGTGGGACACTTTTCCCTGATTAGGTAGGCTGTTGGTGTCAAATATAGAAGTGTACTATGAGGAAAAAAGTGTTAAAATTGGTCTACATGTTTCAACCTATGTGTAATTGTAAGGTTTTCGTCAGGACCAGAGTGTGGGAGTCTGGGTGGTGTACACACCCTAAGGTGTACCCTGCCCTCGACCCCTTGAGTATCAAAAATCACAGAAATGTAATTTTTTTTAAAAGATGTTCTTCTCCTTGTTATTCTGGAAAAAAAAGTAAAGCTCTCGAATTACAGGCTTCATGGGCTTCCCTGGACTTGCCGTAGTGAGTTCCACAATTAGTGGTTGAGAATACGAAAGCGGTGAGCCTGAATACCCTTGAATACCAAATGAAAGGACACCACACAGGTTATATATAAAATATATATGTATTTATTATAAACACAACCCCTCTGAACTCTTTATGAGGTCAGAGGCTAAAGCACATAACAAGTTACTTAATTATCATACAATAAGTTGCACAATATACAGTAGAGCCCTAGGGGCACGTAAAACCATATGCTAAAATAGTGGTATAAGAACCATGTCACGAACACAGGATAGGCCTAGGGCCTAGGGAATTACTGGGGCTACGCTGAGCTAACAAGAGTTAAGAAGGCCCAGGGGATGCGTGTGCCTATTCCCACACACAAGTTACCATTGGGAAACAATGGGAACGTAAGAGTTAGAAACTAGTTCTTTTAGGACACTTCCGGATGTACTAGGAGAAAGCCACTGAAAACTAAGACACTAGGATAGTCAATACCTACAGGAGCACCGAAGTGCCCGCGTTACCTCACCCTCAGGAGCCGGGTGCATAGGTGTCAAGTCGTGTCGGGTTTCGTCACTGATTTCTATGGAGACCTGTAAAAAGATGCTGCAGGCGACCAGGAGAGAAGTGTCCGGTTGGATCCAAGGGTGGATCAAGGATGAAGAGTACCTGAAAGCAGAGGGGACAGAGTCTGGGTGACTAGCCAGTGACCAGGAAGGAATCAGGAAGGAACCAGGCGATGTCGGGAAGCAATCAGGTGATGTTGTCTAGCTTGACTCTGCAGCCACGTGGACCAGGATGCGTCAATGACAACCAGGAACTGGATACGGACTGTCCCATGAAGGATCTCGCTGTTGGCGGTGTCGGCTCCTGGATTAGAGTCAACAGGCCTTGGCAAAGGCAACCCATGCAGGAATTGAATATTCGCTTAGGATTAGACCAGCAAGGTCTATGGTGCTTCTCCTTTGCAGGGAAGCAGGGGCCCACCTTAAGCAACCAGGCAAGTGGTTTAGATTCAAAAGTTCGTTGTCACAGAGGCCACTAGCCAACGGGCAAGTAACCGGACAGACGCTTCGAGCACAAAAACACCAGCAGGCCCCACGCGGCACTCGTGGAGTGTGGAGGGCTGTGCATCGGTGCAGAAGGTGCTTGGAGCTGGGGCTTCTCAATCCCCAATGCATAACTTCGAGGGTGCCTCAGAAGCTGCACAAGTAGTAAAGAGCAGGTTATTAATGATGGCCAGTCCCACGTCTCTCGTTGCTTCCACGGGTCTCAGCTTTGCTGTGGCTGTGGATCGGGGTCAAAGAAGTCTGGAAGTCTGGCTCTTGTTGGACTCTGTGCACGGGCTCCGGCAGGAGCGGTGACAAAGTAAACCGCAGATCGCTGGATGGTGCCTGTTTGCACAGGGTGGTCACTCTTTGACCACAAGGGAGATTCTTCAGTCTTCTAGTTGCAGAAGAAAGTCGTAGGTCCAGAGTTTCGTTACAAGTTTCAGTTCAGGATAAAATCTAAAGTCTCTTGACTCAGCTCCTACCTATATACTAATCTGAGGGGCTGGATTGCCTGCTAGGTCCCTCCTATGGGTGGGACCGGGGAAGGGGGTGGTTACACCCCTTTCCCTTTGTCCAGTTTCACGCCAGAGCTGGGGCTGGAGTGCCCCAGCAACTGGTTTGAACCGGGCTATGCATGGGACACCTTGTGTGCCCCAGTCAGTGTCCCATTTCATTCAGCCCTCCCTGCCCCAATACACTATGGCCTGTCTGGGGTGGTGCTAGCACCTCCCATGACAGGAAACCTATTGTCCAAACCTCCCTCGCTGGAAGGACTCCCAGCAGCAGGAGGTCAGACTTGTGTCTGTGGCAACAGCATCCATTTTGTGATGCTGAGGCTCTGGTTAACTTTAACCGGGATTAACAGGAACAATATGTCTTCTCCCTCTAGAAGGGTGGAATGCTACCCCCGTCGCCAGAACTGGTGAGGGGGTAGTATTCCAAAGCGTATGACACCTTACACAACATGTTTTGATAAAGCCAAACCAGAGTTAGCATTTAACCACGAGGATTATAATCCACTTAAGAGTATATGGTATGGCTATATCATAGAACAGCTATAAGGACATGGTTCCGAAAGCTGCAGATAGGCTCAGCTCATGCTATAGCCTCATCTCACATAAAATCAAGCACTCTGCCTTCAGGATTTTTAATCCTGAAGGCCTATGCAATGTCAAATACCGTACTCGCATATGAGAACATGGTGGCCAAGGATGTGTTCAAACTATTCGACACCTACAAACACTGTGCCCAAAATATCACCTAACCGGAAAGGGCGGCACTTGTGAGTCTGAAGAATAACACCGATATTGTAATTAAGGCAGCAGACAAGGGCGGAGCAATAGTTATTCAAGACACCACAGCCTACAAAACTGAAATTCAAAGACAACTGGACGACGGGATCAGCTACGACCGCCTACGGACTGACCCCTCAAAAGATTTGGCCGCAGAAATCTTGACCCTCACCACCGAGGCAATTGAACAAGGCTTTTTGAAGAAACAGGAGTTTGAATTTCTGAACCAACAACATCCACGTTTGCCAACGATCTATACACTACCGAAAATCCACAAGGATCTGTCCAATCCACCGGGCAGACCGATTGTATCGGGCTGCGGCTCACTGGTGGAACCCCTTTGCAAATACATAGACTATTTTCTAAAACCCATAGCAGAGAACACAACTGCATACCTTAGGGACACAATCCGGACAATAAATCTTATCGACCAACGCCCCTACAACCCGACACAACAACTGCTAGTAACCTGCGATGTGGTTTCCTTGTATACCAGCATTCCGCAAGATCCGGCACTAGAACTCATGATGCAATACCTGAACAGACGGGAGGCACCTGTGGAAGTACCAACTAGATTCATCATAGATCTACTAACCATAGCAATGAAGAAGAATTTTTTCATATTCCAAGGTCACCACTACATCCAGATGAAAGGTGTGGCAATGGGGCAGCCTTTGCCCCAGATCTGGCGATCATTTACAAGGACCATTATGAGAAATCATTAATTTTCTCAAACAACCCCTATCATCAGAAAATAGATCTATGGAGAAGATACATAGATGATGTCCTGTTGATATAGACGGGAACTGAAACGGAACTTTCACTCTTTCATGTCTGGATGAACAACCGTGACCCAGATATACAATTTACGAAGCAGTCCCATCCTACAGAAATCGCCTTCCTGGACATTAAGATCTGTCATGAAAAGGATGAACTGATTACCACGCTCTACCAAAAATCCACGGAAAGGAACTCACTGCTCAGGTATGAGAGCCACCACCACAGAGCTCTACGCGATAACTTGCCTGTCGGCCAGTTCCTTAGGATCAAACGGAACTGCTCCAAGAAATCTGACATGGCAGAATCAGACATCCTGGGAGAAAGACTCTCAGCCAGGGGATACCCAAGCAGGTTGACCAGAAGAGCCCAGAAAAGGGTGTGGTTCAGCCCACGGGATGATCTTCTAAAACCAAGAGACCGCCAAGACCCATCACATAAAAGACTAATGAGCGTAACCACTTTTTCAACAAAGAGCAACACCTTAAAAAAAGTAATCAATAGGCATTGGAGTTTGGTGGCTGAGGACATCCAGCAACAAGTACCACCCATGCATGCCTTTCGAAAAGCAAGAGCATAAAGGACCATGTGGTCAACTCTTTTTTTCCGAGTGTTGTTAACCCCACAATTCAATCAATGTGAAGTCTACCTCCAATAAAGGGCCATCATAAGTGCAGTAAGTGTAAAGCGTGTGCAACCACCATACAGACACAAACTTTTGTATACAAACAACAAACGATTGATCTGGAGGCTTTTACCAACTGCAACTCATCAAATGTAATCTATATCATTCTATGTCCATGTGGCCAGATATACGTGGGCCAGACACAACAAAAGATCAAGATGAGGATTCTTCAACACCAAAGTAGGATAAGATGTCACGTACAAGGAGCACCATTAGTTGAACATTTTGTCAAGCAGGGCCACACACCGGAGCAAATACAGTGGCTTGTTCTGGAAAAGGCACAACTGGGCCCAAGGGGAGGCAACATCAGCAGTGTTCTCAATGTAAGAGAATCAAAATGGATGATTAAATTTGATTCAATCACTCACGGGCTCAACGAACTTGATACCAGTAATGCACAACTGGCCTGCCTGAGCTTGAGATAACTGACTTTACATATACACTCCATTACATGAAACCCAACATTGCATACTGTGCTGTCATTTTGTTGAATGTAACATTCCAGACTTGAACAAACATACGGTTCAGCAACCCCAACCCCCCTCCCCCTTTTACCAACGTCCAAGGCTGAGCCTGCAACCACTGAGCCCAATCAGACCCTAGGCTCACTGGTCAGGACTCTCACACACCTGGTCTCAACGCATTTGGTACATGTACAAATAGTGGCCACCATTTCTGTATGATTGTTTTTCAATAACATGTATTGACTCCTACTATTCTGCACCCATGGAGTCACATGATCATTCACTGTTTCTGTTTAAGCTTACATACATAAAACCCTGCAAATGAATTGATTTTACATTGTAAATAGTTGTTGTGTTTCCTACGATTTGATGAGTAAGAATATTTATTTATCTTTCACCGCCGACTGCATAGCTCAATTTCCAACCCCCTTTTAAATCAGGCTGAAGAAGTACTTTCTCTTTGTCTATAAGTGCCGCACACGCCACGCGCGACTTCCAACGTGCACGCTTCTGGCATAATAGGCGGCTATTTAGCATACAGGGTGCCGAACGCAGGCGTTCCCTGCCAGACGAGACACAGAGACCGTACGGGTAAGACGCTACCTCTATCACTGTCCCGGCCTGGACCACCACCCGAGAAAGGTGACCCGCTCGTTTTTCCCAGTAATGTTGATCCATCCTCTAGGGCCCCCTCGCAGAGCCCCCTTTTTCACTGTACCTGACACACGCAACAGACGTCCAGTAGTTTCCAAAGGTAGCGATTTTCAAACTCCGCCACCCTCGTTACCCTAAGATTGCATAGCTGCAATAACGCTTCTAATCTCCATGATGTCAACATTTTGGTCATGCTTTTAACCTTTGGGGAATACTGTTGATCACCGACAGCGCACGTATATCTGTTCCAATAAGATTGTGACACTTTGGGCATGTTTACTACTGTGTTCAAACTCACTTAGCCATTATTCCACAGACACTGTAGGTAATGCTTCTTTTAAGTCGTGCCCTCGGGGGCTACCTTAGAGCATCCACAGTGCGTTCATAATTGTGTAAAATGAGAGGTTGACACGTTTACATCGTTTAGGCATGTTTAGCCTTGTGTTCTAATACCCCTAGCCACCAATGTATCGGCACTGCGTATGATACTGCATTTAACTTATGCTTTACCTACGCATAGTCTTGGAGAACCAGGCCTCTTTTAAATTACACACTAAATGTTCATGCTCCGTACCAATGACACATATTGCCTTGATATTGCGACCTTAGCCGAGTTCTCAATCCAGTTCTTCTTCTAAATGTTTTTTTAGCTGGTTCTTATTTCGATTCCTCCACAGATTACATTGTCCATGATTGATTCGGGCTTTACAGGCCTTCGACTCCATTGATTAGTCCATTGCCTCATGCTCCAGTGTTGATTATGAACCGGGTAGACCAGGCAACCCCTAGGTAGTAAGTTGATACTTTCTCCTTCCTGGGCACTTCATTTCCCAGACCTACTTCAATTAGGCTAATTATCACCCTTTATTACTCAGGTGATAACCTCACTCCTGCCTCCACTTGATGCAATCCAGTGAGCCTCGGAGCCACCTCCCTCGACAACTGATCTGCGAGTGACTTCCCTTCCCCCGCTGCTTTATTCCTGGTAATTTTTTAACAGTTTTCCTTAAGTCTTTGATTCACCATGCACATTGGTCAGGGATTAATTCCACCCCCTCTTTAATTGTCTTTAGGTGTCACCCCCACGCATCCCCACTCCACCAGTCCTGAAGAAGACCCCAGCAGTAAGATCCGAAGTAACTACAGACATAGGGGTCGAAACGTCGACTGCATAACATTTCGCCAATACAGAATTGACAGTGATTAACTAACTGTGTTCACAATTGTTATATGGCAGACATGTACAATAACAGTGGATTTCAACTTTCTGGTATACGATGTATATATACCAAAACTGTACGTGAATTTCGGTCACTTCCACTGAAACTTCCCATCCAATCACTACCTAACACCCCTCCACTCCCCTCCTCGGCACCGCACTCCTTAAAGTGATACTTGTTAAGGGGTTTTTCTCTCTTTTGTAAAATCCAAAAATGATGCGGTTTCCCAATGTGATTAAACAACATTGGGATTAATATTTCCTTTTTCTTCATTTGTTTTTATTGATGTAAGTTATTGAATCTTTTCTTCCCTCCACCACTAAGCTAATCAAAAACTGGGACCACCATTATTCATAACGTCTTATACCCAGGTCCCAGTGACTCCGGGTTTTATCCTTTTGTATAACTACATTTCTGGATTGTTAAGGCGTGCCATAGGAGTGACTTATAGGTATATATGTATCTATATATAATGGTAGGTATAGGAACACTACACCTAAGCAAGGGGTGATTACACGACCTTGCCCCAGCTGAGTGATCAGCCAGTTGTGTCAGTTTGGATGGCCAGCCAGGGGAGGCATAAGATATGCTGCAGCCCCTGGTAGGCCTTGGATGTACCTATGCCCTGGGTACCTAAGGTACACTATACCGGGGGTCATAAGGTGACCCAATATCCAATTGGAGATGTTCCTAAAGTACATGGAGTCCATGTTACAGTGAGAGCAGATAGCCTGGGTCCCTGATTAGCAGGATCCCAGGCCAACTACGTCGAAAACCAGCTAAACACTGGGCAAAGAATCTGGGGTAACCATAGTCAGGTATCCACCTTCCTACAGGCACAATCAAGTCAAGATTGGGATAGATGTATGATTCTACCCAATTAGTTTGGCTTGATGCATTACCTCTTGTTCTGAAGGGCCTCAGAAGTATCCCAGACAGAAATACAGGTTTGAGCCCTCATGAGATACTCATGGGAAGAGCAATGAGGCAGGCATGGGTGCCAGGACATAAGCTAATAAATATATCTGATGACTTAGTACTAGAGTACTGCAAAGAAATGGCTGACCAAGTACGTTCTATCTCTCACCAGGTTGAGGAATGCACTGTGGCCAGACAATCAACTCCAGCACATGACCTGAATCCAGGTGACTGGGTAGTAATAAGGGAACATACTCGAAAATCTTGCCTAGCGCCAAGGTGGGGAAAACCACATCAAATGATATTGGTTACCACCACAGCTGTAAAGTGCAAGGGGATTTCGAATTGGATCCATGCCAGTCGCACGAAAAGAGTGACTGAACCTGATGAAACTGAAGTTGAAGGTTGTGCAGCTGAGGGGTCCCAAGATATCGATCCTGAAGTAGCTGAAGAGGAACAACCGAGCACCAGTCAGGATGATTGGATTCCAGTAGTCGACATACCTGCAGAATACGTGAGAACCAGAAGTCAGACATATCTAGACAGTCAGAGTGATAGTGAGGATGAGATAGGTCTAGAAGAACGAACTCAGAATACAGAAATCCAAGCCATTAGTAATTCTGAGGAGGACCAGATAAGGAAAGATCAAAATACTCAGACAATCGACACCCCACCAAGAACTCTTGAGTCTGAGGAGGGACAGATAGGTACTAGGGTGAGAGCTCAGGCGGAAGAAAATCAAGGGTTCGAAGAGCTTGAACAGGAACAGATAGGTGTAGAAAAACGTGTTCTGGAAGATGAAGGCAAATCAAATCAAAGTCAAAGTCGAATTCAAATTCAGCAAACACCTGAACAAGGCCAGATTAGTAACCAGGCAGAAGAAACAGAAATAAGACCTGGACCTAGTCAGATAGAGAGGGATACAGAGGACAACATTGAAATAGATGTGCCACAACTGAATGAAAATAAGAGAGCATTTGAAGAAGGACAGAGCACAGTGCCAGCTAAAAGGCTCAGAAAAGGAGATAGGTGGCCTAGGTTTGTCAAAAAACTGAAATTTCGCCTCAAAACAATAAATGAAGAACCAGAACAAGTAAATGAAATATCAAGTCAGACTGGACCATCCACAGTGCAGCCCAGAAGGAGGAGTCCACATTTGAAAAGACTGAATAATAAATTCAGAGGCCCTAAATGGACTTACGTCATTCTTGAAGATTTCGAAAACTTAGAAATAAGTGACGAAAGGGATAACAAATTAATTGCTGAGCAGACTGATGAGGAAGTGAGACCAACTTGGGAAAACTTCACAGGTTAAAAGACTGTGTAAGAGTTACAAAGAGGGGTTAGATCTCCTTGGTTAGAAATGGCTGATCATACAGATAATGGAAGACCGAAAAGAAACTGTTTAAAACATGCTGTAGAAAATGCATATGTAGTATAGTGATAGTACTCATAGTTTGGTTAGGACTGACAGTAGCTTTTCTGTATATAATGAGTAGACACATAAAGAATAACAGTAATATACCTGAGAAAGTAGATGTTCCTGAGCAAATGGATACACATGAGAAGGCACTTAGCATTAAACAACAGAAATCAGATTTAAAAGCATCAGATGAGGAAGGGTTACACTATAGTAGAGTCAAAAATGGGAAACATCCTTTACAACGCAACTTTTACCACGCAGTGCCTTTACGACGCACCTTTTACAACGCAAACCATTACAACGCATTGCGCTGGAGGGCGGTCTAGGATAGGGAATAGGTTTAATGTACTATCCAACACCTTCCCTACTATCCACGGGGACTGGAGTTGGAATTGTAAATTAAACTATTCACTATCCTGCGCCCCAAAGCACTATGCGTTGTAATGGTATGCGTTGTAAAACCTGCGATGTAAAGGTAGGCGTTGTAAAAGTATGCGTTGTAACATCATACATCCGTCAAAAATAGAACACACTTGAATGTATTTGCTAACTTGTTAGTATATTATGTAGAAGCTATGGAAATAAGTGATTGTTATGTCTGTATGAAATTACCGACATCAGTAGCTGAAGGCGTGACTTACCATCATTTGCCTTTGACTTATGGTATTTCATATAGTATTTTAGGTAGTCTATTCTATAAGAAAGGACCCATACAGTATTATTATTCTAACTCAAATGTGATATTTTCTGAACTACCTATAAGTAGTAACCTAAATCCTGTAAATACTAAAAGTGACGTAACACGTTATATGGGTGAATATTTTCTAACAATAGGTACTATAGATATAACTGAAGCACACAAGAACAATTTATCATGCATTTTACATGAAAAGGAGAAAATATGTTTTAATTTAGTTGAGAAAAGGAGACAGTATTTCCAGAGAAAAGCCACTGGTCAGAAATGAAAGATTCCCAAATGGGCTGAAAATGCAGGGTTTACCTCTAATGGCAAGACTCAAGCTGCTATGTTGCTGGATTTAAAAAAGAAATGGAAACTGTCTCCACCGGGAAAGAACAAGTAATTATAACAATATATTCAATGGTTCCAGTGAGTGCGAACACAATTATAAGGTAATTGGGGGTTGGGGATTCAAAGATGGGACTGAACATGTGTTTCCTGGAATTTATTATATTTTTCGGAAGAAAGCATATTTTAAATTGCCTGACCATTGGTATGGGAGTTGCTATTTTGGAATAGTATTCCCAAAGGTATATCATGTAAATAAAGTCACTGGAAACAATGAAGAAACAAATGGACTAATACGTAGTAAAAGAGCAACTTTTGCTGAAATTGTAGGTGATATATTTAGTGCAATAATACCTTCAGTGGGAGTGGTTCTGAACATTCAAAGAATTTGAAGATTGTCAACAGTGGTGGATTGTTTATCGACTGACACTGCTGGAGGATTTTTGATGATCAATACCGAATTGGTTGCGATCAGATCAATGGTTTTATGAAATCGACTTGCTCTTGATACATTATTAGCAAAAGAGGGCGGAGTCTGTAGAATGTTGAAAGCGCAACATTGTTGCACTTACATACCTAACAAAAGTGTGGAAATCAAAAGGTATGTAAGAAATATTACACATTTGGAAAGAGAACTCAAACCACTGGAGGATGACAGTGCATGGAAGAGACTTACAGATGGTCTCTCCTCCATAGGTAGTTGGCTTTCTAATGTAGGGAAAAGATTTGTAGGTAAAATACTGATACCAATGGTGGGAATAGTCCTACTGATTTTAGGGATAATGATTAGTTGCAAATGTTGAAAGCACAAAAAGACATACACAGTAAATAAAAGAGGCAAAAAGCGAAATATTGATGAATTCGAGTTAGAAGAATTGAATGGAAATATATACAAGAAAGTGAAAAGCTTTCACATGAATAATGAAACGAAATGAAACAGAAAGTTTGAAGAAATTGAGTTGGGTGAAATGTGAAAGTTGGCATCTGTTTCATTAATTAGTGATGATATAAAATATCATCAAAGAGGGGATTGATGGAGCAAGGTTGCGCACGTTGAGCGCCTTTCTTGTACTCAACCCCCTTTAATAACTCATAATGTACTAAATAACATGTTTTGTCTTACTAATAATTGCATTACACGACATATTAGGTATCTAAGGGAAGCTTGCATATGTGTTTTACTAACATTAATCCGCTTGCATTAAAATGGCTGCTGCTACGCGGGATTTCTTACTGCGCATGCGTCTGTCACACTCACGTGACATGACGTACTATCTGCTTTTGGTGGGAAACTTTTGCTTCTGCGCACTAGAACTAAGATGGCTGCACTGTGTCCTAACAAGCAAGAAGCTTGCACCGCTGCTTTTGCTAAGCTGTTCGTTCTGCCTAACCTCTAATGCAATAGTTAAAATAAAGTAATGTGAATAGAGTACAGATAAGTTGTATTCAGAATATTCATTTATTCTTTGTTCTAAAACTGTTTCTTTTCCACTTTGCTATTAGCTTGTGTGTTGGCCTGAAATGTATCTGTGAATCCATTTTGAAAATCCACCCCGCACATGCGCACCAGAATTCAGAAACGCTCAAATCATGGCATTGAATGAATGCCAAGGACAGTCTCAACTGAGATGCACCTGGGAAGCTTACCTTTTGACCTCACAAGATGAAGACCAACTGTACAAATATATTAACAATGTATTACTATTAAAACATTCATTGGTGGGTGGAATAAAAGTGCATGGGAAAATAAAATGATGGGCGGGAACGTTAATTACAATATGCAAGAGAAAAGTTTCATTTTGGTATGGGGTGATGACCTCTCGTCTTCCTTTGTCCAATCAAAATTGGGGATCCTTACACTTGCAACATTCGGGGGTGGTACACTGCCCTGGAAAATAGTATAACTAGAGTAGGTTTAGCTAGTAAAATTGTCCAACTTGTCCAAATAGCTGACCTGTCACTGACCAAACGCACTCAATAGGTGATCGAGAACAGAGTTGCTGGCGGAGCACTCTGTCAGAAGATTCGACAACCCAATCGGGGTACGGGAGCTAGGTTGCTGGAGGAGCACTCTGTCAGAGAATTCAATAACCCAATCGGGGTATGGCTGTTAGCTGCAGAGAGATTGTAGCACTGACGTAGCAACTTTAACTGTGGGTGCCGGTCTTAGCCTGTGGTGGTCCTGTCCTGATCCAATCTTGCTGCACCTGTCCTGATTTCTGGTTGGGACCTGTTGTCTTGCTGGCACTTGCACTTTGGGGTTCTATCCTTTAACTGACCCGTGGCCAGGGTTGGTCTTCACACCATTCTAGGTAAATATACTGTGTGGGTATGTCATTGTATTCTTTCCTTTTCTCTACCCTCCCTAATGTCAAATGCTTAAAGACAATCTTATAAAATCTTTGCATATTTTCATTTTAATCATTATTTTCCTAATTGAAAGATCATTAATGTTCAATGTTTGGATTATGACATTTAGGAATTTTAGAAAAAGATTAAACCTTTCCCGAGTTTGTGATTATTATATGAGTGCAAATGTTATTTCTCTACCTATTTTCTTGCTAACTCCCCTGATCCCTTAAGACTTTAGGTACCGATTGCGAGGATTGGTAAGTCAACGGTATAGGTCCTAAATGAAATATATAAATCACTGATTGGAGTAAAAGAGCACAGGTTACCTGGTTAGTTAAGATTTCACATGCTTATTGGCCCAGGTGAGTATGGTAAAGCTAGTCGGGTGACCTGCGCGCTCTATCAGCTGGGACAGGTCATAACTGGGCAGCAGCAAAACAAACTTTCTTCTCCAAAAGAAATCCGCAGCAGTGCAAGCTTCAGCTTCCTGAAGTATAGCAGCAGCATTGCCAGCTTCCACTTCCTGAAGTATAGAAGCAGCAGTGGAAGCTTCTATGTCCTGTAGTGTAGCAGCAGCAGTGCAAGCCTCCACTTCCTGTAGTATAGCAGCAGCAGTGCAAGCTTCCACGTCCTGAAGTATAGCAGCAGCAGTGCAAGCTTCTACGTCCTGTAGTGTAGTAACAGCAGTGCAAGCTTCCGCTTCCTGCAGTATAGCAGCAGTGCAAGCTTCCGCTTCCTATAGTATAGCAGGAGCACTGCAAGCTTCCACTTCTTGTAGTGCAGTAGCAGCAGTGCAAGATTTCCGCTTCCTGTAGTATAGCAGCAACAGTGCAAGCTTCCACTTCCTGTAGTATAGCAGCAGCAGTGCAAGCTTACATGTTCTGTAATATACCAGCAGCAGTGCATGCTTCTGCTTCCTGTAGTATAGCAGCAACAGTGCAAACTTCCACTTCCTGTAGTATAGGAGCAACAGTGCAAACTTCCACTTGCTGTAGTATAACAGCAGCAGTGCAAGCTTCCACTTTCTGTATTATATCAGCAGCAGTGCAAGTTTCTATGTTCTGTAATAAACAAGAAGTTTTTCATGCTTCTGCTTCCTGAGGTATAGCACCAACAGTGCAAACTTCAACTTCCTGCAGTATAGCAGCAACAGTGCAAACTTCCGCTTACTACAGTATAGCAGAAACACTGCAAACTTCTAATTCCTGTAGTATAGCAACAGCAGTGTAAGCTTCCACTTCCTATAGTATAGCAGCAGTGCAAGAGTCTACGTCCTGTAGTATAGCAGCAGCACTGCAAACTTCCACTTCCTGTAGGATAGCAGCAGCAGTGTAAGCTTCCACTTCATACTTATAGCAGCAGTGCAATAGTTCACTCCCTGTAGTATAGCAGCAGCAGTGCAAGCTTCTACATCCTGTAGTATACCTGCAGCAGTGCAAGCTTATACGTCCTGTAGTACACCTGCAGCAGTGCAAGCTTCTACATTCTGTAGTATACCAGCAGCAGTGCTTGCTTCTACATCCTGTAGTATACCAGCAGCAGTGCATTCTTCTGCTTCATGTAGTATAGCGCCAACAGTGAAAACTTCCACTCCCTGTAGTATAGCAGCAGCAGAGCAAGCTTCCACTTCCTGTAGTATAGCAGCAGCAGTGTAAGCTTTCACTTCCTACTTATAGCAGCAGTGCAAGAGTTCACTCCCTGTAGTATAGCAGCAGCAGTGCAAGCTTCTACGTCCTGTAGTATACCAGCAGCAGTGCATGCTTCTGCTTCATGTAGTATAGCAGCAAAAGTGAAAACTTCCACTTCCTGTAGTATAACAGCAACAGTGAAAACTTCCACTTCCTGTAGTATAACAGCAACAGTGAAAACTTCCACTTCCTGTAGTATAACAGCAACAGTGAACACTTCCACTTCCTGTAGTATAGGAGCAGCAGTGCAAGCTTCCTCTTCCTACTGTGTAGCAGCAGCAGTGCAAGATTTCCGCTTCCTACAGTATAGCAGCAGTGCATGCCTTCAGTTGAAATCAGCTCAGGAAGTGGGGCCCCATGCGTGACTCTCCGCAAATAATCATGTATATATTGACCCCTCGCCCTGGCACACCCCAGAGTTCATATTAATTAATAAGATACAATGGCGGTCATCATTTTTTGGGACATGATCCTGCTAGAGTACCACGCGATCACAGGAATTTAAAAAAAAATTCTTTCATTTTGCTGAAACATTTTCAGGATGGAGGATTATGCTCTAGAGTTCTGTAATGCGGCCAACCGATCAGATCACTCACTTCTGCGACTCCCTCACTCCCACGGGAATGAGGTGGCTTAAGGGAAATCAGTACGCTCTATTTTTTTAAGTTATGCTTACTGAATTCAAGAGTCCCACAAGCAAAACCGTCCAGATATACAAATACTTTTTAAACTTCCTTTCTCTACTGAACATATTTACACCAAATCTCAAAAAGCACACTTTCTGGACCAAGATCCCGCCTTCTGCAAAGTTGGTGTCATTCCATTCAGCAGCTTTGGCACGTTTTAAATATCCCTATGGAAATTGCATGGAGATTTTGAGTTGTGAGACCCTTATTTTCTCAACCCCAGCTAGATGGATGTAAAGATCCGTCAGACTGTGCCAAAGTTATTAGCAAACCCAAAAAGTTTTTTCTTATGGAAACACCATCCTAAATATAACTTCACAGTGGCGAGCACTTCTGGGGGTAATACATAGGTATATGTAAATCTTTGTGGGACAGATTTACAAGAAACTGACGAATCTGTACAGATACGTCAGTTTCCCTGCGCCTCCATGCGAAATCCTTGCACCACCATGGCGCAGGACTAATAGATGAGTCAGAAATTATGACGCATCTGTTGGAGCAAAAGTCACACATTGCTGGAGTCGTGTCGCAAGCATTACACAGCTCCAGCAATGGGGATTGGTGTCACTACAACGCGTTTTTTTATAACGCATTCCGTTACATCGGAATTTTTACAACGCAGGATCCATTACATCGGATGCCATTACAACGCATGGCATTACATAGCAGGTGCTATTACAACGCATGGCATTACATCGTAAGTATAGGTAAGTATACCTTTTAAAAAAAAATGTAATTCAGTTAATTTAATTAATGTAAATTAATTAATTTAATTAAAATACATTTTAAAATAGTAATTAATTTAATTTAATAGATTTAAATCTTTTTATTTAATTTAATTTTAATTAATATTGTAATTAATTTTAATTAATTAATATAATGAAATTAATTTAATTTAAATATTTTTTAAATTGTAATTAAATTAAATTAATTAAAATAATTTATTTAATTTAATTAATTTAATTAAAAAATGTAATTAATATAATATAATTAATTTAATTTAATAAATATATTTTAATTAATTTATAAATGGTAAATATAATTTAATTAGCCCTAAGCACAAACCCAACCCTGAACCCTAAAACACCCCTGTACCCCAAAACCCAAACCCTGTCCTGAAACCTAAAAACACCCCTGTACCCCAAAACCCAAACCCTACCCTGAAACCAAAAAACACCCCTGTACCCCAAAACCCAAACCCTACCCTGAAACCTAAAAACACCCCTGTACCCCAAAACCCAAACCCTACCCTGAAACCTAAAAACACCCCTGTACCCCAAAACCCAAACCCTACCCTGAAACCTAAAAACAACCCTGTACCCCAAAACCCAAACCCTACCCTGAAACCTAAAAACACCCCTGTACCCCAAAACCCAAACCCTACCCTGAAACCTAAAAACACCCCTGTACCCCAAAACCCAAACCCTGCCCTGAAACCTAAAAACACCCCTGTACCCCAAAACCCAAACCCTGCCCTGAAACCTAAAAACACCCCTGTACCCCAAAACCCAAACCCTGCCCTGAAACCTAAAAACACCCCTGTACCCCAAAACCCAAACCCTGCCCTGAAACCTAAAAACACCCCTGTACCCCAAAACCCAAACCCTACCCTGAAACCTAAAAACACCCCTGTACCCCAAAACCCAAACCCTGCCCTGAAACCTAAAAACACCCCTGTACCCCAAAACCCAAACCCTGCCCTAAAACCTAAAAACACCCCTTTACCCCAAAACCCAAACCCTACCCTAAAACCTAAAAACACCCCTGTACCCCAAAACCCAAACCCTGCCCTGAAACCTAAAAACACCCCTGTACCCCAAAACCCAAACCCTTTAATTATAATTAATATTAATTAAATGTATTAAATAAAAATTAAATACTTACCTATACTTACGATGTAATGCCATGCGTTGTAATAGCATCTGCTATGTAATGCCATGCGTTGTAATGGCATCCGATGTAATGGATCCTGCGTTGTAAAAGTTCCGTTGTAATAGACTCCCGTTGTAAAAGTTGCGATGTAACGGTGCATCACCGCATATGGAGGCCTAGTTACAATATATTGCATCACTCCTTATGCCTGCTCCAAGCAGGCGTGGGGTTTTGCTGCAGTGGAATCCTAGAAGTGGCGCAGTGAAATCTTGAAGATTTAACTGCGTCACTTCTACGAGGCTTTTTTGCATGGGAACGCCCACCCTGCATACATTATACCTGACGCAGGTATAATGTGAAGCAGGGTTTTACAAGGTGAAGCATGTCCCTAAATGTGTCACATTGTAAATGGGCCACAATGTAGCAAATTGTTTATGCCGCCGCTGCATCACAAAAAGAAATGCAACAGCGGTGCAAAAACTTCGCTAGAGGCTTGTAAATCTGCCCCTGTGTGTTTAGTTAATTTGAAAACTAATTGGCTTATGCCAGACCTTAAGAAGCATTGGCTAAAAGCCAAAATATTTTTGGGTCACAAAAAGTAGGCAAATGCCATAGTAGGCATGGGCACTGAACAGCAGTGGAAAAAAACAAGTGCAAATATACACCAGAATGCCGACACTCAGTGAGTTAGCCAATAACTAAAGTCCACTGAACCATTGCCTCATGCTGTTTGCAAAAGTGGGTGGAAGAAAATGTGAATGACACAATGGAAGAACAATGGATGTAGAGAGCTTGTGGGGCAAGAACAGGGTAAGATGGCCGCTGACCGGCCGTAGGGAGCAGTCGCACCCTCTCCTATCTTCCTAGGAATCTCAAAGGCTGCTGTGGTATGCTGGAGCATTCTGCGTATTTTCAGGCTGCTGCGGTGCTTATGATGTTGGCTATCTAAGGTGGAAACTAGACAGCCATATCAGCGATTTATTTTTTTATCGAGTGGAATAGAGAAACCTCACTCCTATCTGAACTCGTGCTTTTTGATCCACAGTATGGAGCCAAGAAGACCAAAGGCTCAGAAAGATCAGAAAGAGTCATCAGCTGTCACCGATCCCGTCGCACCAACCCCTGTGTCTGCTCCTAACCACTGAGCGGTGACACAAGCACGGAGGCAGACCGCCCAAAACCCTGAGTCTCTGAGGATTCATGAGAAGGGGCCAGCGGAGATAAAGTCAAGGATAAGGGGATTGCCGTGAAAAGAACTACCAAGACGCGTCAGAATGAAGTGGCTATACTAAAGGAAAACAGCTTGCGTCAACCTACTTTGTAGGAATCCCTCCCCGTGTCATCACCAAACCCGGAGGAGCTGCTTCCTGGTAGCACTCTCTCGCCGGACGGGATTCTTGGAAGACAAGGTGAGCCGAGCGACGACAGTGCGGCTGGCCGGCTTAACGAGTAGCTCACACAGATGATTGAAAGTGAGCTAGGGAGCCACGCCAATGCCGAGAAGGAGATGGTTGCTTCTGAAGAGACCGTGCAGCCCGAGACTCGGCCCGCGAATCACCCCGCAGCACAGACTGTCCCAGGCACAGATTTCCAGGCGTCACAGGTACTGGGTAATGCTAATGTGGGGTCGGAGCTGCAGCCGCATTTGCAAGCAGTAGTGGATGAGGGTCTGGTTGCTAATATCGGCACAGGCGCTGGGGAGCCCTTGGTTCAGGACATTCACACGACTGTTATGTCGTGGGGCCCTAGGCCCACATGGTGCAAAAACTGCGACACGGACACCAGTAGCTTAGTTGGTTAATGAGCCACGAGCTCGAGCGCTCGGCCCTATTTATTAACTGTGTCACGTGATGTCGTGACATCAGTGGTGGGTGGGTGTTTAGTGTAGCATTACATTTTAACCCTTGCCTGTGTCTGCTAGGACACAACATTCCTCCCAAAATTTGATAAAAATTAAGGAAAGACAAAAGTCCGAATCTGTGGGAGAAAGTACACAAATATACAATAATTACAAATTTACATTGAGTCTCTTCAGCTGCTTGCTTGATGACGACGGTGGAAATTGCTGCTATAACTTTAGTTCTTCTTGGCTTGACGTCTTGGTTCTCGGCGGGCGTGCTCTTCTTTACTTGCGCCGTGGAAGTGTGTTGGTCAGTCCACTGAGATCTTGCTTTTGAAGATAACGTCAAACAGGATGACCAGATGTTAGACTTGAAGGATGTTGTCTTCTGCTGGTCCGTCGGTTTCTTCACTGTAGGCAGCTTGGCTTAACTTTACAAAGGATGGAGTGTTCGAAGGACATTCTTCTCACTAGGATGCCCCTCTCTCTGGTGTTCTCCTGCCACGAGATGTCCCGGAGGCCCTTTTCATCAGGTTTCCACTGGGCCGGGTAATATTCCACAGCGTTGCTCCAACTCCACAGTCTGCGTGTGAATGGAGGAGACGATGGGGGTACTACCTCACAAAGTCCGTAGCTCCACCTGAAGGGTAGTTGTTGACTCCTGCCTTCGCGCACAAATTCCTCATCTTCATGGGACGTGCAGGTTAGACGGCGATGGATTCATCTCTCGTGTTGGGACCCTCTGCCACCGGCGTCCTTGAGGCCTTTGCCCCTTGGATCTCCACGGGCTGGTGTGGAATGGTCAGTTCTCCTTATTCAGGCCATCTGAGCTCCCTCCGCTTCCAGGTTTCCGCTCGATCCCTAAGGTGGGTGTTGCCAATGGTTTCGGCCTGTGCTCTCCTACCATCCACGGGTCGTCGGGGTCTTGTGAATAGGTGCCTGTTCTGTTCTTGGTGCTATCAGTGTTCTCCTGGACGTGCGGGTCACTGTACACGTTGTTGTGGTGCGTCACCTCTTCTTCTTCTTGTAGGTGTGTGGACTTGTTACACCTCTCTCCACCTTTTCCAGATGTTGTTCTTGGCGTCGTGCCAAATGACTTCTTACTTCAGTTCTTTTCTTCATGGCATCGTGCCACTCTTCTCCCTTCTCCTTTTCGCGACACGGTGCGGTCACCTTCCTTCCTTTGTCTTGCTGACCAGGCTTCTTCAAGCAGCGTGCACTCCTGCCTGTTTCCGTCTGGTCTAGTCCTGTCTTTTTAGGACACTGTCTTCTCTCCACTCTTCGGTCACTGAACCGGTCATTACAATTTTCTCTCTTGCCTCCTATTACTTCTAGTTATTGTTGGTGTTGCGTCCGTCTCTCCAGGTCTTCTGATCTCTCAGTTCACGGATGTCTTCTGGCAGGACATAT
Organism: Lissotriton helveticus; assembly: GCF_964261635.1. Lineage (NCBI taxonomy): Eukaryota > Metazoa > Chordata > Amphibia > Caudata > Salamandridae > Lissotriton > Lissotriton helveticus. The sequence continues at coordinate 1,851,089,558 of NC_136068.1, forward strand.
TCATCCTGACTTGGCAGAATTTCTTCTTTCTTCTCTGGCGACCATTTTGGGTGATCGGCTTTTGTTTGGGCGCCCCTCTGGCTTGTCGGATCATCCTTTTCTTCTTGGGTGATCTTCTTTGCTACCAGATGGGGTGGACAGCTTCCTCTTCGTGAATCTTCTCGCTATCCGCGATCATTGGGATCGCCATGTGCTTCTGCTGCAGTGCTTTTTGCGTTGGCGCAGTTTCTCCTGCGCTCTTCGTGTGCTCTGCTTTTTTTTCCAGAGGGTTAACTTCACCTGCTCCATGGACCTTCACCGGTGGGTGCACTTCTCGTGCGCGCTTCCGGTGAGGCTCTTTAGCTTCTTGGGGCGTTGACCGAGCTTGGTTGCTTCGCCTCCTTTTGGCTGCGGGGTAACTTTGCGTTACTCTTCCGTTGCACGTCAGTGTGCATTGCAGTGGCAAGTTCTGGCTTCACTTGGTACCGTTGTGATACATCTTCAGTGTAGCTTTGTTCCTTGCGGTTCATTTGATTCTTTGGCGGCGTCGCTCTTCCACGTACATATCCCACTTTTCTTCTTCACACTTGGGTACTTGCCTCGCACGTCTTCTGGTGCTTTGGGTGTGGCTTCCTTACTTTCAGGCGCTGTCCTGTACTGTCCGCATCCGGGGTACACTTGCGCTCTTCCATCGGTTGCCTTTGGATCTTGCTGCTAGCGGTAGACGTCTTGACTCTCCCTCGACGTCCAGTGTGAGGTTGTTGTCTCTGCGATTGCGGAGAGCACCTGTGGCCACAGGCGTCACTTCTGCAGTGGTGATGGGTCTCCGTCCGCGTCGCTGTAGGCTTGTTCTCCCTGTAGGCTGTCCCTTGTGCTTACTTGTGCTTGTTTGGTACTTGGGCCTTCTTTTCGTGCACTGCTCACCACAGTCCACTAGATGGCAGTGTAGGCTGTTGGTTTTCTTTCAGTAGCAGCCTCCTCTTGGTAACTTTCTTTCCTTCCTGAAATTTTCTTTTGCTGCCCCAGCTTGCAGGACCTGCTTCTTGGACATGCCGGAGGGAGGGGTGCTGGAGCCACTGCTGATTCAGGTAAGTCTCAACTAATTATACTTATTAGCTTGGTGGCAGTAGGGCAGAAAAACACCTCGAGGGAGCTGCAGATGGAGGAGGGATCTTATCCGTGGCTAGCAGCATGCATTGCTGCATTTGCAGTTCGTTTTATTTGAAGGTGCTGGCCATTGGCAGATTTCCATTTCTCCTACAGGGGCCAAACCAGCAGCCATGCTGTGCTTTTCTTCTCCCTCCCTGCCTGCAGTAGCTTCAAATAGTCCTCGCGCAGGCAGGGGGGCTGGCTTCGATTTTCCCGTCATGCTCGTGGTCTCCCGGTGTGTGTGTCTTCTGACCGGCCACGGGCTGCAAGCAGTCTTTTCCCCGCCCGCAGCAGCTCTTCTCTTTACTTGCTGCGCAGGGTGGGGGAACGTCGGTGCTGGTGCCTCTTTTATCCAGCGGGCTGAGTCATGGGCGGCCAGTCGTCCCCGCATGTACTCACTCTCTCCTTTGCTGCTACCGCTTCACTCTCTCCTGCGGTGCGGGCGGGGACAGGGTGTTGGCGCTTTAATGCGGATGGGCTCCGCTGTGCTGTGCAGATGTAAGGGGCTTTCGCTTTTAATCTCCCTGCCCGAGGCAGCTCCTTTGCACACGCTGCGCGGGGCGGGGGATGATTCAGGCAGGCCGCGGGTGGGCTCCGCTGGCACTGCTTTATTCAAAGTTTATTGTTGGGCACCATAGCCACGCGGGTAGGCTCCGCTGTCGGCTTACAGCGCCCAGCAGCACTCCACGCGCAGCGGTCATTTTTTTTCACCTCGCCGCCACTTCTTACACGCTGCGCGGCAGGGGCGCTGCAGGCAGGCCGCGGGTGGGCTTCGCTGGCGCTGCTTTAATTAAAGTTTATTTGCGGCCGCGTCACTCGCAGCAAGGGGCCATGGTCATGCGGGTGGGCTCCGCTTGGTGCTTTTATATGAGGGGGGATCGCTTCTGGCATCTGCGACCCCCGGGGCCATTCGCAGCACCCGGGCTCACCTCCGGCCTACGGGCCTATCTTCTCCTGCGGCCGTGGCGAGTGGGCTCCGCCCGGCCAGCACTCTTCTCCGGGGCACAGTCGCGGCCGGTGCAGGTGGGCTCTCTCCGGTCCGCTTTCTGTATCGATGACTCGGCCCAGGACACGGCACACGCCCCACGGGCCTCTCGGCGGCCGGCACCGCCTCACCAGGGGGTGCCCTTTACACGGGCAGCATTCTCCCCCTTTCACCCATGACGAAAATGGCTGTGGCACGCGTAAACACAGCCACCACTCCTCGTCGCCAAATCGCTCGGCCCTATTTATTAACTGTGTCACGTGATGTCGTGACATCAGTGGTGGGTGGGTTTTTAGTGTAGCATTACATTTTAACCCTGTCCTGGGTCTGCTAGGACACAACAACGACCAGTGAGCTGGTTGAATTGGCCGGTACTGCTGAAACTGAAATAAGCGGATACATTAATGATACTGTGGCTGATCCTGTTGTCACGGCTGCGGGTGATACAGGAGAGGAGCTTTTCGTAGGAGGGCAGCAAGTAGCTTCGCCAACAATAATGCCTGCTCCCGCCAGGCAGACAGTTCCTTCACAGAGAACGGCCCCCTCTAACTAAGTCCCGGGTTCTCCTAGCGAGGACTGCTTCTTTTCCCTGAATGATGACTCAGGCTCATCGCTATCAAGTGGGGAGAGCTATACTGGAGACTCGGACTTGGATTCTGAGCCCTCGGCAGTAGAAAGCACCTCAGTCCACAGGGCTTCGGCTGTTCAGAGATCTAAGTATCAGAAAGACACACCTCGCTCTAAACCAAAGGTGGTAGGGAGTCCATCACAATCAGAGGTGGTTAAGAAGTTGGATTGGGATTATTCCGCTACCTCTCAGTCATATCAGGAGGGTGGGGGTATCTATGTACACCAGCCTCATTCTTCCAGTCCTCCACAGACCCCCACTATGGACTTATTATACACCACCTTGAAACAAATGCCAGGGGAGGCTAGATCAGAAAGTCGAAGGGCCAAGCAGGCAAATAAAATACAGGGATTATTATGGAAAATGAATAAACTTTGTGCTGATATGGCAGGAAGAGTTACTGAGGTGGAGGAGAGGACGGGGAAACTGGAGGACGAAGTTTCTAAATGGCAGGAATTTAAGGAGACACAGGAGAAAATCTTGGAGGATGTACAGTGGAAGCTCGAAGATTTTGAGAATCGTCTGAGGCGGAATAACATCAAACTGTTAGGTGTGGCAGACGGGACGGAAGGGCAGGATGTTCGGGCATATTTCATCGCCTTACGTAGGGGGGCTTTTCCGGCTATAACAGCATGGAACTGGGAGAACGAAGTGCAGCGAGCCCACAGGTTCCCTCTGATGCAGAGGAAAGGATATGCAGCATCCCAGGCTGATAGATCCAGGGCTATACTGGTCTACATGGGGAATTACCTACTCAGACAGGAGGTCATGGACAAGGCTAAACCCTAGGCCAGACGATCAGATAATGGCACGACAATTTTTGCCCGCCCAGATTTTTGACACGCCACAGTGGAGAGAAGGTGGCGGTTGAGACAATTGATATCTCTCTTCGAGAAACTGGGTTGTGAAGCTTTTCTGTTGTTTCCATCTCGTCTTAAGGTGCTGGTAAATGGCCAGAATAGGATGTTCTTTTCAGAAATAAAGGCCCAAGCATATTTAGCAGAGCTAAAAGAAAAAAGGGAGCAAAGTGGTGCCAGTGCCTCATTGAGATAATCGATAGCAATAAGTCTATAGCCTTAGTGATGAATTAGTATATTTACTAGACAAAGCACCACTACAGCACAAGGTTACTAGGGTAGGGCACATAGGGAGGGTGGGGAGAGGGCTTGACTTCCTGGGGGCTTTAGCTGTCACACATAGGTCAGGATTGACCTATTTGCCTGTAAGGTGGTGGGGATATGAGGGAGGGGTATTGGGGGGAGTGGGGAGGGGATTGGGTACAGGGCATGGCACATTTTGGCACTATTTTGAATATGGGTTTGGCACATGTTGGAGTACACAGCACGAATTGAAGGCGGAACTGGATTCAGTTGGAGCACTAGATACTAAAGGAAAATTGATTATATTTTGGCCGGTTAATCGGTTAGGGCAGCCGCCAGATGTATTCTAATGATTACACGAATATTTACACTTAATGTGTGTGGCCTGAATGATCGCCTTAAGAGACAACCAGTATCTGCTTTATTGAAAAATGCGCTCGCAAACTTTGTGTGTCTGCAGGAAACACACATTGAGGAACTAAGGGATTTTTATTACAACAATTAGGGTTTTACTTACTCGCCAACTCAAAACAGGGGGTTAAGACCAGAGGGGTGGCTATTTTGTCAAAACTTAAAGAGTTGTGGTGAGGAAGAAGCTCGAGGATCAATGGGGCAGATGGGTTTTGATAGAATATTTGATTGATGGCGACTGGGTTACCGTGGGGTCAATTTATGGCTCAACAGAATATGACCCGGAGATGTTTGATTTTCTTAACTTAGAATTGGCCACATGGGCTCCACGTGTTATTCTCACTGGAGATTTTAATATCAACGGGGCGGGAGGATTGAGTTTGGATTCTTTGGGAGATACCAGGGCAGGAAGAAGAGAGTTTGTCGAGCAAACCTTAGTCTGGCAAAGAATAATGCATTAGTGGATGTATGGGGAAAATTAAAACCTAGTAATTACGGGTTTACTTATTACTCGGCTCCCCATAAGCTATGTGTCAGATTAGATTATTTTCTTGTATCGAACTCTCTACTAGCAAAGTCACAAATTGAAAGACTGTCCCTGATCATTTCCGATCATAACTCTCTGATTTTGTCTTTGGATGTACCAACAAAAGTTAGTCAGGAACGGGTGTGGACTTTTGAGAGGGGGTTGCTAAAAGAATGATGACTACATTCGACACATGAGAGAGTGTAGTAAAGGCTTCTGGGAGATCAATAGGGGTAGTAGTACGGCTTCAGGAATCACCTGGGATGCCTTTAATGTGGGGGTCTGGTGGGAGACATTAAGTTTTAGTATTTTTAAACAGAAGCAGGAGCGGTTAAGGATGGCAGAATTAACCAGGGTGCTGGTAGACGCTGAAGAGGACTTGGCCCATTGTACGGTGACAGGCGCGCCGCTCGAACAGGTACTTATTAAGGTCACCAGGGTGAAAGCTGAGGCAGAAGAGAGTATAGCTAGTAAGGCTGCTGACACCTTTTTAGCAAAAAGGGAGCAGTGCTATGAATTCTGTGAACATGTGGGCCACACTTTAGCGGTTCGAGCTAGGAAGAAAGCAGCTATAGGCGAAGTAAAAGAGATCACGGATAGTGTTGGGTGGCTTCTTACAAACTCTGAGGGGATTCGCGAAGTCTTTAGACAGTTTTATCTCACACTGTATGATGAGGCACAATCAAAAGACCCCTGCGAAATTCAAGCATATCCGCATGATATCCCATTTCTACTCTCTCTGAGGACGAAAAGGAAATCCTAGACGCACCTTTGGAGGCAAAAGAGATTTTGGCCGCCTTATCAAGCCTGCCTTCTGGTAAAGCAGCAGGGCCAGATCAGATCCCTATTGAATTTTTTTATGTTTTTTGGGATGTAATCAGCTTGGCTCTGGTCACTGCAATACAGCAGGCGCAGCTAGGGGCATCTGTACTGGGCACCTGGGCAGGAGCGGATATAGGGATTATTTTAAAGTAAGGGAAGCTGTCTACAGAACCAGGGTCCTACAGGCCAATTACACTTATGAATTCAGATGTGAAGATTTTTTCTAAAGCACTGGCAGTCAGGTTCTCAAGGGTAATAGGTACACTGGTCAGCATTAATCAACATGGCTTCATCCCAGGAAGAGGTCCAACGCACCACATCCGCAAAGGTATTACCCTATTCGACGCCATGGAGGTTTCAGGAGACCCGATGGCAGTTTTGTTGCTGGATGCTGAGAAAGCATTTGATCGGGTCTCCTGGGAATTCCTGTGGTAAATGTTAAGGCGATCTGGCTTTGGGGAGGGCTTTATCATTCGGTACAAGCACTATATATAGCTTCCACAGCTCGAATTTGTGTAAACACAGGATACACATTGCCCCTTCAGATCATACGAGGTAGGAGACAGGGCTGCCCATGTTCTCCACTCCTCTTTGCTATGTATATAGATCCCTTAGTTCATAAAATGGAGGTGAACGACAGGGTTCCCCCAATAGAGACCCAAAGAGGCCATTGTAAGTTTTTGGCTTATGCCGACAACGTGGCGTTTATCATCCCAGTTCCCATGGAGGCTATAAGAGAGGTGGAGGTGGAAGCTGCGCGTTTTGGCCAGGTTTTAGGATATGCCCTGAACAGATCCAAGACCCAAATCATCAAGAATGGGAAGGCAGATTGTTCGGATCTTCGGGTGGTGCAATCTGGAGTTTACTTGGGGGTAAATATCTCCGCGGACCTCGACAGCCTGGTGGAAACAAATATAAGGCCAATAATTAATAAAGCTAAGAAGGATTTGGATAGGCTATATAACCTTCATTTGTCCATAGTAGGGCGCACCAATATTGTCAAAATGATCCTTCTGCCAAAGTTTCTCTATCTCTTCAGGGCAATGCCGCTTATGTTCGAGGCAAAGTGGTTCACTATATTAGAACAGATGATAAACAGATTTATTTGGGCGCACGGCAAGACTAGAAGGGCGCTGAGGTTTATGTTGCTTCCTAGGGAAAGAGGAGGGTGGGCCTTGCCTGACTTGAAATTGTACTATTGGGCAGCAGCTCTACAATACATGACGGGGTTGTTAGGGGAGCAGAGACGGAAGCGGAGGATACACTAGGATCTATAGCTATATATGCGCTGGTGCTTGGTGGGGAGGCAGAGAATGCCTTCTTGAAATATACTGACCCCAGTTACTTCAAAAGAACGACGTTTAAAACTGTGATTGCAGTACACAACATTTGGATGGCATTTATGAAAAAAATTGGTTTGGGGAGATTTAATGCATACACCAGGTTGTTTGAGAACCCAACACTCTAGCGGGAAATATTTACAGACACTGTTTTTTAGAGTGGGGGCGGCGGGGGTTAACGAAGGTGGGGGATATGATGGGGGTTGAGGGAATGTGCCAATGTTCTGATATTCGGCCATCATAAGGTCTTGATTCAAGGAATTTCTTTAAGTATTTACAGGTCAGGAGTTTTTTAGTCACTAAAAAAGGGGGACCGGCTGGCTTTGGGAAGAATGCAATTATGGAAGTAATTCAAGGTGGAGTTGGTTGCACGATTAAAAGATTGTATGCTGAGTTGATTGAAAGTAAAGAAGATGACCTCGAGAAGTACGAAACTAAAGGGGTAGATAAGTTAGGGATAAGGCAGGAGAGTTTTTGTCTGTCACTAGAGCTCGGTCGGAAAACTCTCTGTTCAGCGGCCCTTCAGGCTCAGCACTATAAAACAATGTATTCGTTATATCACACCCCTGCTAGGATTGCACAATGGGGAGGAACAAATGGAATTAACTGCCCTCGCTGTGACAGCTTAGACGCTGACATAGTACGTATTTTTGCCACGTGCCCACACTTGCAACCACTTCATGGTGCCATGGAATTATTTTAAAGAGATCATTGAGAGTAGAGACCACCTTAACGTCATCAAGAATCTTGCTTGGGGTAAACGGTGATGGCATGCAGGCTCAATCCGGTCACTATATATTCTTAGCTATGGCAGTTTTACGAATATGTATTCCCTCGGCATGGCTTGATCGACTTCCACCTACCTTTCATTAATGGCTGGCCAGGCTGCTTTCTGTTTACAATCTCGAGAAGGGGATATATGCAAGGAAGGGTAAAAGGGGAAGAATATTAGGATCACAAATTTGCAAAGCGAAACCAAGGGGATGATGGACGGAGCGCTTGAGCAAATCACACACTCACCCCGAGTCAACTGATCTGGGTTTAATCCATCACCCTTCTTTAGCTCACTCCACCACCCCAGTTTAGACATGGCAATTTGGAAATCAGTCTGACCCTGTGCCTCATGAGAACAGTCCAGCCCGAACTGCCAAGACATGTCTTCCCTAGACCAGAAACAAGCATCCTGGGACCGGTTTCGGGTACATAACCCTCATCAGCCAGGCTATCTTGAATCCAGTGGCAAAGTGAGCAAGGGGCCCATGTCTGGGCATACCCTGCCGACTTAGGGTGAACAAAGCGATACCAAAGGGGATGAAGGACGGAGCGTTTGGGAAAATCAAACACTCACCCCCAGTCAACTGATCTGTATTTAAACCATCACCATTCTTTAGCTCACTCCACCACTTCAGTTCAGACATGGACATATGCAAATCAGTCTGACCCTGTGCCTCATGGGAACAGTCCAGCCCGAACTGCCCAGCCATGTCTTCCCCGGACCGGAAACAAGCATCCAGGGACCATTTTTGGGTTCATAACCCTCATCAGCCAGGCTATCTTGAGTCCAGTGGCAAAGTGAGCAAGGTACCCACGTCTGGGCATACCCTGCCAACTTAGGGCGAATAAAGCAATACCAAAGGGGATGATGGGAAGAGCGTTTGAGGAAATCAAACACTCACCCCCAGTCAACTGATCTGGGTTTAATCCATCACCATTCTTTAGCTCACTCCACCACCCCAGTTTAGAAATGGCCATATGCAAATCAGTCTGACCCTGTGCCTCATGGGAACAGTCCAGCCCGAACTGCTGCCACTGGATTCAAGATAGCCTGGCTGATGAGGATTATGAATCCAAAACCGGTCCCAGGATGCTTGTTTCCGGTCCATGGAAGACATGGCTTGGCAGTTCGGGCAATCAGACCCTACTCCACACATCTGTTGTGTGTTGTTGTATGTGTATTTGTAAAGCATATTTTCACCCGCGAGGGTATCTGGCGCTGACCCTGTGTCGCTCCGAACCCTGGCCATCACCCCGCAGATTTGTTTTTATATAAAGCAAAATAATTCCGATGGTAATGGAGCATTTCCGTGAGCTCTGGATTATGCTACAAAAGGTTGGATTAATCTGTTTGTATTGTTTCTGGTCCTCTTCCTCTTCTCCTGCTCTGTTATTGCTTGCCCCCTCCCACCTACATTGTTGCTTGCTCGCGTTGTGCTGAGTCTACCTTCCGGCACTATATTGCTTTGCTTCCAGGCCTCCCACCCTCCTTTCTCCTGCCCACCAAGCCAGAAAAAAAGCCTTGGCAAAGCCGATTGGTCTCCAGCACTAATTAATCAAAAAGGAGCGTTAAAAAATCTCTATGAAAGGAGAGGAAGGACTCGATTTCTTTGAGCTCCTGAGGCAGTGTGTTCCACATCCTGAATGCAAGGTAACCAAGCATACAGCTCCCGGACCAAGTTTTCTTAAGGCAAGGCAGTAGAAAATTGTGAGCTTGTGATGTAAGACAGGGAGTGTACCTTGAAATTGCTCATGTAGGTAAGTCGGGCCTCATTTGTAGACTGCCTAGTATACCAAATTGTCTTGAACTTGAATATCTATCTGACTGGTAAACCAGTGCAAGTCTTTAGGTCTTGCCTGAGACAGTGTATGTGCTGTCGCTTCTGGGGGCTTAGAGTCTGCCTATTGCTTACCATTGGTTGGCTCCATCGTTATTTTCACTTCCATGCTTTTGTTTGGTTAGTGCATGCCGGCTTAACTTTCCTTTCGTGTTTGTTTCCCCAGTTGAGCGTGGCCAATGTACTGCTTCCTTTCTAAGTGAGTGTCTTTCCGCTGCTCCATAGGTTTTTGAAGTAGGAGTGTGGGGTGCTGTGGAACCCCCAAAAATGACCATGCTAAAATTTAGAAGGTGGATGAGCAGTAAAAATGCCTTTAAAATTTGTTTTTAATGTGGCACATATGCTGAATTTTCAAAGGCAAAGGTTAAATGTCAGGCTGTCTTCTGTAAAAATCCGTCCTTATTCCGAAACCGGTGTTTACTTTTATTTCTCTGACTGCAAAGTGAGAGGATATTATTAAAGTAACCTAAGTGACAATCTTGCTGGGGTACAGGAATTGAAAGGAATAGCTGCAGGATGTCAGTTATTTTCTATTACACAACAACATTTAAGTAATGACTGGACATATATTTCAGAATTTATTAACAATTATACACATATTTCACAATTTATCAGCAATTAGCAAAGCCAAAATGACACATTTGCTGTAATTCAGAAGTTTGAGGGAAGAAAGATTTGAATAGGCTCAAAATAAAACAAGAGACCTTACTTTACCGATTTCCACACATCATCGTTTTTGCGCTATATACTTTTACCAGTAAAACTACATGTCTATGCAGATTTAGTGGCCATTAAAACTGAAATCGTGCTGTCAGCAAATGAATGTGTGCTGCCTCATTTATTATCCAGAATGCATCACCAGCTACAAACAGCCCCCTTACCACCCTCCTTCTGAATGGGCATGGCACATTTGCCACACTTGTTTTTTTTGGTGATGCTTGGAATTTAGCTCAACATTTCTGTTATATTCTGGTCTTCTCCTTCTCTGCGGCTCAGCCTGTGTGTGTGATGTCATTGGAATGTTCGTGTATGCATGGTTTGAATGTGTGATCAGTTTGAGTGAGTGGGGCTGAGCAGCTGGATGCTGCTCCCGGTGGGGCCTTCCTTTCTACCAACTATGACTAATAAACCAACTTAAGTATACCTACGTTTATTGGATCTACTTATTTTACAATGTACATTTAACATTGTAACAATGGCGACGAGGGAGAAAGAACTATGTGTGCAGGAACTACATTTGGAACTTGAAACATGGAACTACAAAAATGATTGCAAATTAACTGTGGAAAAAGCTTTAAGAAGACAAGCAACGCTTTTGATGCCCCACCGGTGTCATGTTACATCTGACAGCCATCCATAAAGACATCCATAAAGGTATGTTACAAGCGTTGGACTTTATATGGGTTTTAAAATATTAGATTTAATTTTCTGGACCGTCGGACTTTGACATAAAAAAGGAGGAGTTTCAGCGTGAAGCTGTATTTCAAATTGTGGGGCTGGTATGCCTGGAAATCCATTGCCATTTGTAACGTACTGTACTTTGCCTACTGTCATTTCCAACTGTCTTTTTCTTCAGCTGAAGATCTGTTTCTTGGCCAGCTGAATGCTGAATGATGACTCAACAGAATACTGCCACAGTATTGGTGATTCTGTGGAACACGTTGTCATCTATGGACGCGCGTCAGCGTCATGAAGGGTCAAGTTCACGCAGTGTTTATGCGCACGTACGTTCATCATTGGCAACAACTGTCATGGCAGGGTCAAAGAGCTTCGAGATTACGGATGACTGACTGCCTAAGTTCTTTCATTGTGCTCCTGTCTCGTCAGTAACATTGAGCGGATTTTCAAAGGGTTCTTCATGAGAAAGGTACTGTGTTAATAGACATTTTGACTGAGATTGATTTTGAAACTGCCACAGATTGCTCACCGGAGCTGTTTTCTTCGGAAACTTCCAACATTACGTACTGCATACATTAATTCTGTTCCATCTGCGCCATCTAGTGTCAATTTTTCATTATGGCACGACTACAGGAAAATATTATCCATTCGATTTAGACACTGTGGATTCAATTCTTTGAATGTCATTTACCTGCCTTGCTGAAGAAGTGGAGCTGTTTATCGTGACAACGGTGACTACTTTTATTGTTTTAGTTTCTTGTTTTGAATTATTTGCTAATCACATGTGTACTTGTGATGATATGTTTACGCTTGTTTACATGTTATGTTCAGAGAGTCTGATTTGATTTACTGTTACTACATGAACTGTTTATATACTGAGATCTTTGTTAATGTGCTCCTTTACTGTCATTTTATTAGATTAATTTATGTTTACTGAATTTAGCTACTTATGTACTGAAACTTTTTTTTCAGGTGCTCATTTGTTTTCTTTAAGTGATGATTTTTAGTGGTCATGTTTTACTACGCAAAGTCGTGGAAGTTTTAGATTTTTCTTTTATAGTAATGAACCACATTTGTGCTAATTTTATTTGAGGAGTTCATTCTTTGTAGTATTGGCTTTAATTTGTTGAGCCATTGGAGTGCGCTATTTGAGTTGGGATGCTCAATTTAATTTATTTCCAGTGATTATTAGTAGGAGCGTGTGATTCTGCTATATGTTTTGGAACTACTGTTGGTAGGTGTTGAGATTTATTTTGCTGTTTGTTTTTGATGAACCACTTTTCTTAGTGCTCTATTCTAATAGAGGAGTTCACATTTTTACTGTGAGGAGTTGTGCAGGGGCTACATTTTTCTTCTATTGCATTGAACCACTTTTAGTGCTCAAAATGTTTTGAGGTATTCAATCCTAGTGTGAATTGTTTGAAGATTATTTTTTCAAGTTTGGATTTTTAGTGTGTATCTTTTGCGGAGCCACATAGGTGCTCATTGTTTGAGGTGCTCCATCTGTTTCAGGTTAAATTATATGGGGCTGCAGAGTCCTCAGTTCTGTTCATTCATGATTTATATTGTTGAACCACGCAAGTGCTCTAGTCAGTTAGAGGTGTTCAGTTTTACAGAGAGCCGATGGGGAGTCATGTACCTCGTGCGGAATGTTGTAATTTGAGTACATTAACTTGGGGTGTCATGTACCCCATGCACTTGGAGTTATGCGCCTTGTGCTGTGTGTTTTATTTTAAGTGTGTTTCGGGTAACGTGTGGGGACTTCTGCGTCCTATTTTTGTTATTCTATTGGGACGCCATTTTATCTAGTTTGGTTCCCTGTCTCTTGCTTTTTGTGACAGTCTGGCCAACTGGCATGATTTGTGATATTTAGGGTTTTGGTTTGTGATGGGTGATGGTGGTTATGTGAGGTCTATTTTGGCAGATTGTTTTGTTATGTGATGTCTTTGGCATTTGTTTTATGCGAGGTGATTTTATGCCTCTTTTCATGTTTTGTGCAAGAATTCCTATATTATGCTTTATTGCTATTTCAGAATATTTATTTGTAGTCATTCATTTATTTGTGTTGACTGCTTATTTGATATCCTGACCTTGTCATCGTCAGGGCATACTGTATTTATTTCCTCTTGCTTTCTTTTCTTTTCTTTGTTTTAAAAGAGGGAGATGTGTTATATTCTGGTCTTCTCCTTCTCTGCTGCTCAGCCTGTGTGTGTGATGTCATTGGAATGTTCGTGTATGCATGGTTTGAATGTGTGATCAGTTTGAGTGAGTGGGGCTGAGCAGCTGGATGCTGCTCCCGGTGGGGCCTTCCTTTCTACCAACTATGACTAATAAAGCAACTTAAGTATACCTACGTTTATTGGATCTACTTATTTTACAATGTACATTTAACATTGTAACAATTTCATGGCAGTCCACTTTTATCTTTTTGCTGATGCATTCCATAAGAGTGCACATGTTTAAAGACTGGCTCCACCTGTCCTGCTCCCTTTCCCCCCAACCCACCTTCTTGCCCTGCAAAAAAAGCATTGGCAAAACTATTAGGTCTCAACTACATGACCTATCGACAGTGAGAACTTTTATCCTGTAAATTTAGCTGCAAATTAGTGAGTGTATTTAATCACAGTGGATCTGCACCGTCCATGCACATTGCTTTAAACACCTCCATTCCCTTTTATTCACCAATGTTTTTGTATGTCACTCGTCTATGCTATTGCCAATCTGATTATTGGCACTGTTTCAATGTTGGAGAACCAAGGCAAGGGGCCATATTATAGAAGCTGCCACAGCTCCGGCGTGCACAGATCGAGGGTCTCATTTATGAGGTTTTGACGGTGTTGGACGTTTACAACAAATCTTTTACCATGCATTGAATCACAACGCGGTCGTTATAACAACCACGTTGTGATTCCGCATACCTTTACTCATGTAGGTAAGTACGGCCTCATTTGTAGACTGCCTAGTATACCAAAGTGGGTGGGGGGGTGTTGAATTTAAAATCCAACACCTTCCCTAGTGTCCACACTGACTGGAGTTGGAATAGTAAATTATACTATTCCAACTTCCAGCACCCCCCGTCCGCAAGTCGTTGTTTCGACTTGTGGATTAAAGGTATGCGGAATCGCAACGCGGTCATTGTAATGACAGCGTTGTGATTCCCTGCAGTGTAAAAGAAAGCGGGATATTGAGGTATATTCGGTTTTGACATAGGGTAGCGCTGCAAGGAATCTTGCTGTGCTGCCCTGCATCAAAACAAAAGGGCAGGAATATGTTGTATTAAAGAGATACGGCTCATTCCTGTCCTTTTCCACTGCGATGGCGCATAATGACCTGCCATGCGCCAATGCAGGCATCCTTGCGCCATGGTGCAAGGGTGCCTGTGTTGCAGGCTGATTGATTTTGTGCGGCAAGGGACACCTTTCTGCACAAAATCAATCAATTACGGCAAGTTCCTCTTTCTATATGTGCTGCACAATGCAATACACATAAAAAGAGGAAAAAACGAGGAGAAATTAAAACATGTCTCCTCATTGCACTGCCCTAATGCCACCGGTGGGGATGCCCTGGAATCTAATGCATTCCCAAGTTTATACTTCCTAGTAATTCTGCTTCAAATTCCATAGGTGTTGTGTTAAAACACCCACAGCAACACCCATGGAACACCCTTCAGCAGAGTTCTGCATGAAAGGGGCACATATTTACAAGCCATGTAAAGCCACGTAAAGTGACTTTGTGTGGCCTTGTAAATATTGTGTGGCCCATTGCGGCACCTGAGTGTCCAAAAAGTGAGTCTCTGGCACAAGGGGCCTCGTAAATTAGGCCCTGAGTGTCAAATGCATAAGATCACTGAGGCTGTGAAAGACTGAGCAAATGAAACTGCAGAAGTCACTCGCCAGGTGGTGAGTCGCTTTCTGAGTTTGTGCCTTGAGTACTTCAAAGTGTAGGATGTGCACAACCTGGTTTGTGTCCACTGGTTAGCCGTGCCTCCTGGGTATCACTCTCCTCCTAGAGTGTACTTGAATAATCTACTAGTTGCAGGACTATTACACCATAGTCCTCTCGCCCAGGGCATCAAGAAATTGCTGATACTTCAGCTAATGAGATTCAAACGTGATATTCATTGATTTGTACAAATGATTCAATCAATTTTATTCACTGTAGTTTCTTATCATCCATGTTATATTCACATATTTCGTCATATATATATTCATATTTCTTCCAAATGGTATTTTATACAATCCCCAATGTAATCACTTCCAATGCATTTCGGTGCCCTTTTGCATCTTCATCAGGGAAACCTGCAAAATTATAAATAACACTTGCTTCAACCTGTACTATAAACATAAGTATACAATTCTAATGTGCATCAACAGTAATGATATAACGATAGTACTTATATTCATTTAAACACGCTATCTCTAAAGTGAACGATCAGGGTTAAATCGCTGACATGCTATGTTCAATGCAATGTCCTCTTTATGCACACGATATATTATCGTTTGTGTACGTATAGTTACTAAAAAAAGCCTCGTTGTACATGGGCCGCCCACACGCTTGCATATTACGGTGAAATTTTAATAAAACATGTGCTTAATGCGATCTAGATAACACCTCAATGTCTCTCACCTAAAAATCGTTCCTTTCAGTTCCAAGCGCTGACGCTAATGCTGCTATGCTCTTCCTGGTGTAGGGCTCCCAGGTGTCAGTGGTAATTTCAAAAACTCGCGCATGCGCTGTGCTATCGATATGTGTTTTTTTGCAATTAACTTTACGCAAAAACGCCGCAGCGGTCCTACGTCTTACTACCGTTTGTGTTGTTCTAATGATTCCACGCCAGGGCCATGTCCAATGAAAATGTAAGCCAATTACTACTATGTTAGTTGATCTCTCGCTCGTGTGGAATACATAATTACTACCAGAATACATATTGCAGTTAATCACAAAAGTGTTCAAAGTTCACATGATTATATATATGGTGCCCAAGGTCCATATGGATTTTAACAAACCACCCTGTCGTCCAATAGTCTCTACAAAAGGAAGCCTCCACGAACCAGTGGGTAAATTTATAGACACATATTTGCAGCCACTGGTGATAAAATCTTCATCATATATCAAGGACTCAACAGACTTTTTATTAAGATTGAAGAGCCTCAAAATATCCGATGACATCATCATGGTAACCATAGACGCGAAGACGTTGTATACATCCATACCACATAAGGAGGGCCTGGAACCCATCGAAAATGCACTACTCCATAGTGCATATGAACTCAACATGCAAATATTCCTAATGGAGTTGATGGAATTCACGCTAATTAACAGCTATTTTGTACACCAGCAGTGATGGTTCATACAACGCAGTAGTACATCCATGGGAAATTGCACCGCACCGGCGTATGCCAATCTATTCATGGCAGCCTTTGAGAACCAACATATTTACCAACGACAAGAATGGGCAACACAACTATTGATGTACACAAGGTTCATCGACGATATTTTTCTAATATGGAAAGGTGATGCAGAAACATTATGTAGAGAACTAGAATTACTAAATAGCAGCAATGAACGCATTAGCTTCACGTGGCAAACCAGCACCGAAAAAATCCAATTCTTGGACGTAGAAATCACCAGGTCCAATCATCAATTTCAAACTAACCTTTATCGGAAACCAACTGATAGAAACAATTTACTCAAATATGAAAGTCATCACCCTCAAACACTAAAGACACACATGCCATATTCGCAATTCCTCAGGGTCAGGAGAGTGGTCTCGGAGACTCAAGAATGCCAAGAACAATTGACAAGTATGTCACAAAGGTTCCTAGAGAGAGGGTACCCAAAACAGACTATAGAAACTGCGTTAAAAAGAGCACAAAAATTGCCCAGAGAAGAACTTTTCAAGTACCAAAGAAAACAAACCACACAAAGAATAACGTGTGTAAGTAAATTCTCGAACGTAAGTACTAATTTCAAAACCATCATTAAGCGACATTGGCAGATCCTAAAATTAGAAGAGGATTTTAAAGGAATTTTCCAAGAAATTGTCATGTTACCATTTCCATACCATTTGGAAGAAATATGAATACATATATGACGAAATATGTGAATATAACATGGATGATAAGAAACTACAGTGAATATAATTGATTGAATCATTTGTACAAATCAATGAATATCACGTTTGTATCTCATTAGCTGAAGTATCAGCAATTTCTTGATGCCCTGGGTGAGAGGACTATGGTGTAATAGTCCTGCAACTAGTAGTTTGTGCCTTGAGTATTCATACAGAGGACGCTAATTCAGAAGTCTACCCCCTAGTGGCTCCAGCAGTCTCTTCTGCCAGGTCTTTCTCTACCACCTAACCAATATGGGCCCTAGGAAAAGAACACATGCATGCAGTTCCTCATCCTATTGGCTCCTAAGTTGCCCAGTAAGAAGCGTAGTAAATCTGACCAATGGCTGCAGCCTTGAGAAGGTACCCACCAATCACTGTTTAACATGGAGCCATTCACCCAGGTCCACTTCCTGTCAGGACACGCAAGGAAAATCCCGAGCCAGACCGGATTACTGTGCTTCACACTGCCGCGTACAAAATTCTGGGAACGTGAAAAAAGTGCAAGAGGTTAATGCTGGCAAATGAAGACGCACGTTTTGGTCTTTTTCATCATTAGATTTAATATTTTCAGAGTTACACATTAATTTTACTTTAAGTAGAAACATATTCTTAATTTGAAAAAACTAAAATGTAATGGGTCTAAATGTAACAGGGCTATCACGATGCCAGTAATTTAAGTTGATATAGATTTTAGGCGTCTTTGAATGGATAAATGATAGTTCCTCGTTGAGTGAAGATAAGAGAAATATTTACTTTTATAAAATAATTGTGTTTTCGTCCTTCCAGGGTCATAATAGCATAGCATCGATTTTAATTATCTTCTTTTGCACATGTTCATAGCCTATAATGTCTTATTGGAACAATGTCAGAGTTCTACTCTTCGTTACTTTTTGATTGTTATAAATGATATTGTGCACTACAAAAACAGCTGAACATTGAATGTTGTCTATTTCATTATCACATAGTTTATATATCTCTAAATGTTGTATTTCTATTCAGAAGCCTGCAATAGTGGAAGCTGTCATCGGTATCCTTCTGAAGGCAAGGTGATAAATGTAAATTTAATTGCAAAGTATTCTGGGTGTTTTTCTGAAACATACCCAGCAGTGGCGTAACACAAAGTAATGTCCCCCCCCCCCTGAACTGTATGATGGAGGCTACTGGGTGTCCCATATCTTACAGATGTTCATTGTCCTTTGGCTGAATAGTGCCCCCTGACGGATTGGGGACCCCTTGAAGCGTTGATGGCCCCTCCACTGCAGGAACTGTATGGGCCTGACTCAGTGACGCCCCTGGTACCTAGCCTTTAATCTCCATGGACCCTTGTTATTCTTTAGATCTACGTCATCGAGTGGTCGGATAAGTAGACCTGCATAAAATTCGACAAGGTACTCGAGTTGAGATGGTCTTGGAAACACATACAAGGCGGCCAATATTATTGAGGGAACTAACAAAGAAGACTTAGAATGGTTCCAGAAAAAGTGGAGGACACAAGATTCTCATTCAGCCCCAAAATAAATCAAAGATCCACGTAGACGTTTCATGCATAATTTCATACGTACCACCTTTAATAACAAATACACACATTTGTCCTATCGCCCTTCCAACAGGCTGTAGTCTTGTTCAGATCAGTATTTGGAAGAGATTAGATTTGCATGATGGGACAAAGAGATGACCACAGCAAACCCTGACTCCCCCATTTAGTCCCTGCTGAAATGCGGGGAAAAAAAACAATAAATATGATAAACAAGCTTTTGCAGTGCAATAGGTCTCGCATTTGCGAGCGTTTAAGCAATTGGCATTGTAAATGACAGCACCTTTTATTTATCTGTTTTGATAATTAACACATAAATAAAAGGCATTGTCATGTCCAATAGCTCTAACTGCTAAATGCAAGACCTATTCAAAGAAACAGCCGCCATTGTCCCTGACGGCTTAGAAGGTGAAAGTGCGCATGATGCGCTGAATGTTGCAGGAAAGCATGTCTTCCCTGCAGTAGGAGAAACTACTTAAAGAAAATAGTGCTTACAAATGAAACAAGCATTGACATAGCCAATAGGTCTTGCTTTTGGGACCTTTTAAGTGTTTAGTTACAATATCCATAGTGTAACAACATCAACTGTTGTGTGGCTAAACACTTATAAGGTCCCAAAAGTGAGACCTATTGGTTATGCCAAGTATTGGATCTGGCTGAGCCAAATTGTTTTTGTTGTAATGTATATATGAACAAACAAAATACGGGAACTCGCACAGCTGAAGGTAAATCAGGTAGTGTCTTTTGAACAGTAAGTGTGCAGCAAGAGGAAACACTGTCTGCTCCAACAGTGTGGAAACCAAGGTACTCGTACAAGGCTCCCTCAATAGAGAGAGCACCTCTGTGCACAACTAAAAGACCACAGGTCTAGTTCCATATGAACCGAAAGTACAAATGTTAATACCATGTGCAGTATTAGTCAGCTGTCACATTTTATTCATGTAAAACAGATGAAAATCCATGAATTTATCCACAAACTTAGATTCATTCCAAAGAAAATTAGTTCAAATCATCAAATCATTATGCATCCCATTATGTATCCCAATGCATTTCGGGTCAAGCCCTTCTTCAGGGGAAAGCTCTAAGGAAACAATCCAAAATGAAAACATTTCAGTCTCATGTTCTGATAAATAATGGCCAATAACATACATCACAAAAAATCCATCATGGTATGTATTCATGCATACAACTAAAATAAACCAAGGGGTGAAAGCCAGTGCATCCGTCATAAATACGGGTAAAAAGATTAATAGGTAAACGTGCTAGTGACAATACAAAGAAAAATAGCGATAACATGACAATGTCATTCTATCATTCACACCCTGTAAGTACCGGCACCCGGACCCACGTTTAGCCACGTTATCTTTGGTTGTTACAGGTTTCAGACTTTACTGCACGAGGGTGGTTTAGCGCACACGGAGTATTGGCTTGTAACACGCATTTTCGAATCGAATTTGAGCATTACCACAGCGGGCTATTTTGATCACTTTCACTCTCTCTCTTTAACTCAGGGATAATGGTCATGTTATCGCTATTTTTCTTTGTATTGTCACTAGCACGTTTACCTATTAATCTTTTTACCCGTATTTATGACGGATGCACTGGCTTTCACCCCTTGGTTTATTTTAGTTGTATGCATGAATACATACCATGATGGATTTTTTGTGATGTATGTTATTGGCCATTATTTATCAGAACATGAGACTGAAATGTTTTCATTTTGGATTGTTTCCTTAGAGCTTTCCCCTGAAGAAGGGCTTGACCCGAAATGCATTGGGATACATAATGGGATGCATAATGATTTGATGATTTGAACTCATTTCCTTTGGAATGAATCTAAGTTTGTGGATAAATTCATGGATTTTCATCTGTTTTACATGAATAAAATGTGACAGCTGACTAATACTGAACATGGTATTAACATTTGTACTTTCGGTTCATATGGAACTAGACCTGTGGTCTTTTAGTTGTGCACAGAGGTGCTCTCTCTATTGAGGGAGCCTTGTACGAGTAATGTATATATGTTCAGCATTAATATGCCATATATGCCTGGTACACTCAAATTATTTTTGCCCTGCTTTCGTATATGTGTGCCGCGGCCCAGAATGTGCCATGTACCAATTCAATAAAATATGTTGAGAAGAAAAAAAAAAGCAGAACCACAATGGGTGCTGCACTCCACCCAACCTATGCCCTAGGGCATTTTAAGCCTTAAGGTTAAAGTTAAAAAGCCATAGAGGCCACCGACTCTGCACCGGATTCATGAAGATACAGATTAAAGAGGAAATTCACATTCATTTATTTTTGTCTTAGATTTTTGACTTTTATTAGTATCCATAAACTTTTCTTCCCCAGACGTAGTTCCTGGAAATCTGCACAATGTACAGATTTTCAGAAGTACACCTGAACAGTGTTCCTGCAATAAAATGTCACTACTTTTGTATGCCTTTGTGAACTTGCCAATAAACCCCTAAAATGGCAATATTCATATAGAATTGGTGCAAAAAGAAATTACCTCTTTTCACTTTTTCTGATAGAGACTATGACATTTTGGAGCCGGTCACAAAGGCTTTCAAGAGTACCAGAAGTAGCACTCCAGCTGAACTACTTCTACTCATAGAAACCTTTTGAATAGGCACCACTGTTTCAATACCTTCAAGGCATTTCCTTGCATTATTTAATAACTGTGCGATTTCTCAATGTATTTCCAGTCATTATTGTCTCTTTAATTTCTATTTGACCCTTAAAACATATAATTTTAGTTGGCAACCACGTTTTTCAGTATATTTTGTCGGCAAAAAATCTTTAAACCAATTTTCAATTTTTGACTTGCTTTGCCCCAGATTTTTCTACATACTTTTGCCTTTTTGTCATCTTTCAGAATAACGTCATTGCCGAGGAAGCTTTGGTTACCTATTAAGCGGCTTTAACACACTATTCATTGTGGGTAAAAATGTAGGTGTGACAAAGACAATCACCAAAGCTACGCACCTATTCATCCGAGGTGCGAGATGATGAAATTGTATTGCCTCCCTGTCCTCCGCAAGTTCGTGCACCGCCTCTTTGTTAGTGGTTAAAGAATGCAATCATTAACAAGAAGAAAAAACGGTGTCTGTATGCCTGTGAGTAAAGCAGAAGGCCACTCTCCCAGCCTTCCCTCTTTGGATGTCAGACGGAGTCTGCAAATCTCCAAACCGAGGCAAGCCTGCTCTGTACATGAAGGCCTGCACCCCTGCCCAGCAAGTACCCATGGCATGCGGGGACAGAGCTAGGGCAGAGAGGTTCTGTGAGGCTCTGTGGTAATCTAGACCAATGAGATGAGGGGAGATGGACAGAGTGCCAAGAGCCGACACCAAGAGTTGGGGGCGGGGCCTATTAAAAAGATCATATGTACCCATAATTGTGTTATAAGTGAGTGTCAGCACAAGAATCACTGCTGGAGTTGTGTTCTCGTGAGTTCCCAGCCGTACCCAGCAGAATGGTCCATAGTGCGAGGAGCTTGGGACACGTTTGTGAGACAATGAGCTCGGGGTACATCATGGAGACTCATAAAGTTGAGGAGACTGAACTGTCGAGGGCTCTGCTCGCGTGCATTCAACTCCAATTGGAGCGTTACAGCGTCCATTAAATATTAATGCAACGTCTGCTCTATGCCCTGATAGATTTATAATTATAGATTCTGTAGAGGATGGTAACTGACATGGTAACTGACATCACTGTTTGGTAATGACACTCCAAAAAATTATGCTTGACAATCCGACTAATTCCTTCTAGCCTCACTTCGAACCTCACCACTGTTTTTGTGCTCTACCGCTGCTGTTTTTAAGCAGGCGTCTTCTGCCTTCGAGAATGTATGCGCAGATTAACAGACAGGGCTGTTGTTGCAATGGCTCAATGAAGACGACGCCCCAGCTCACAAAAATGACGTCCGTGAGGCAGCCTATTAATTGTACAATTTGTTTTGGTTGGAATGCTGGTGAAAAATGTGACAAATGACTTGAAAATGCGGAATGACGAATTTGCATTTCTATTATATGCAAGCAGTTTTTCGGCTGGAGCTGTGATAAAAAATGGGGTCGGGAAAACTCCTCAAAATACACAAGCGGTGAAAATCGCGGCCGCCGAAGTTAAAGCGAGGTTGAGGGCAGACCTCAAAGGTGTTTCAGTGGTGCGCGCAGCCGGAAGTCCATGTATGAAGTTTACCTCGCAGGAGCCAGCGCGATAATTACTAACAGATGGCGACGCTGCTGGCTCCCGTGAGGTAAACGCCATACATGCACGAGCACTAATAGGAAACAGTGCAGAACATGCACGAGTTTCAAGTAAAGTGCTGAGCGACTACAAGAGGTCCCTCTGAGCAGTTCTTACGCACTGCATAGCGAGACCTAAAAAGACTCACTGTGTAACAACCGCAGTAAAACGGCCAGTCCTCATGGGAGGTTTTGAATGAAGACAAGGCGGTACTAAGGAGGGACTAACTAGCCTATTAATGAATCAGAAGCCAGCATTTACGACGGACAATGACAAAAGCCAATTACAATTATGGGCGGAGAGTGGGCGGGGCCTCTACTCCATATTTCAATACAGCATGGCTTGCAGAGCAGCGCATGCGCTGCCCAGGTCCGACCTAAAAAGCATGTTCAGGCTTTGCACTTTAACTATTTAAACCATATCTGCTCCAGCGGAGAAAGGTCTTTAACTCTGAGCGAAAAAAAGTGTTTAATTAAAATGGAAGGTGGGAAACAGTGCAGAACAAATTTTTTTTATATTCTGTTTTTTTAACAGACTGTTTCCTCTCTCCTCCCATTTACATGACTGAGGCACTTAAAAGACGGCGCAGAAAGCAATTAAAATAGCGCCTGGACCGAGGTGGTGGTTTTGGCATTTGGACACGTATTTGTCCCTTCTCTGGGGCCACCAGGCTGGATGTGCTGACCTCCTGCCCTTTCCTCCCCAGCCCCTGTCATTCTGCACACAGTATGTCATACTGATCTAAGCAAAGGTGGCATGAGCCAGACCCTCTACTCAGGGGTGTTTATACATGAGCAACCATAAACACACACATTAAACATAAACACAGACGCGCTAGCATGTACACAAACATGCAAAACAAACACATCGCCAGTACTTGCAGAGAATGTGTGGTTTTCTATAAATTTTGCTTACAACCATTGTCCACTCCTGCGGAATTGTTTACATCGCCTGAGCGGACAACTGGTGAAAAATGACTGGGAGATGTCATCCACCCCAGAAAACTATGAGCAGGCCTCATTGCCTCATGGTTATTCACGGCTAGTCATACTTCATGGCTAGTCACTCTTCCTTCGTTGAGTCATATGCCACAGTGCCCTCTAGTGGCAAAGAGTAAGAATGCATGAAGGAGCCCTCCAAAGTCCTGATCATTGGTACAACCATGTTCTAAGTGGGCACCAATCACAGTCCAATTTATGTTTCTTCTCCCTGGGCAAACCTGGCCCCACTCACTCCTGCGAGCTGTGGAGTAACAAACAGCCATCCGTCCAGAAGAGCTGTGAGGACAGAGACCAGATGCTGTGAAGACTGTATGATGGAAGTGTAAGAAGTGAGGAGATCTGATTGTTGCACTATTCTCACTCAATCAACCTCTTAAATCCTGTGCACCTACTTCCGACACACAATTAATGCGATGCAAGGAATGCTTGAATTTATCTCAGTCACGGGGGATCGCTCGAGCCATGTTCCTGTCCGTGTCTGTCAACCATGTGTCACTCTAGACAGTGACCAGCCACTTGCATTCAGCCATGCCCCTGGTCCAATAGCAGTCCAGCCCGGACTGCGTTATAAGTTCCCTCCAGAGGGGAACATAGGCATCCAGAGTCCAGATTCATGTTAGTTAAGTCTTATCAATTCAACATAGCTTGAGCGAGCCCTATGGCACAATTTACACAGGACCCAGGTCTAGCCACACAAGGATGGTGCCCTTAATACAGTCCAAGAATAGCGTGACCCTAATTGGGTGGCGTCCCCTAGTCACAGCTTGATCCCATACAGGGTTGTAAGTTTCAAAAAAATGAAAAGTCCAATATCAATGTTCCAAGATTTTCTTTATTCTTCAATCTTGATCAATGTGTTTTCATGGTTTCAATATTTATGTCTTGCATTTTCAATGTAAAATATTGGGCATTCAGCTACGTGTCCCAAAAAACATATTTATATCCAATGCATTTCGGCTATACAAGCCTTCATCAGGGATATAGATTCTAAAATCAAAATAGATAAATCATGCATGAAGGTACATGGGAAAAAATGTATCTTATCAAAGGTTAAAACAAAAGAATAATGATCATTGTTTATCGACGCTATGTCTCAACAACCAATAAATAAGGGTGTTCAGATAGTACCAGAGTGAAGGTGAAGAGCACGAATAATGTGAAATCCCCACGAAGTCTGTTCTATTCAATCGCCGTGGTGAGAAAACAAATGATATGTCCAAAGTGCAATCACAAGAAATAATAACCAAACGTATCCCCAAATAGAAGGAAACAGTGTATGCTCGATAAAGTTGTGGTTACATGCATGCTCAATCTCCCGTTCGTTACGTATACAATCAATCAATCAATCATAAGCATTTATACCGCGCACTACTCACCCGGAGGGTCTCAAGGCGCTGGGGGGGGGGATCCGCTACTGCTCGAACAGCCAGGTCTTGAGCTTCTTCCTGAAGGAGAGGTGGTCTTGGGTCAAGCGTAGGTCTGTCGGGAGGGAGTTCCAGGTCTTGGCGGCCAGGTGGGAGAAGGACCTTCCTCCTGTTGTCGCTCTTCGGATGCAGGGGACGGCGGCGAGGGCGTGACTGGTCGAGCGGAGATGGCGTTTGGGAGCGTAGAAGTTGAGGTGGCTGTTGAGGTAAGTCGGGCCTTGGTTGTGTAGGGCTTTGTGTGCGTGGGTGAGGAGCCGGAAGGTGATTCTTTTGTTGATCGGGAGCCAGTGCAGGTCTCTCAGGTGTCTGGAGATGTGGCTTCGTCTGGGGACGTCGAGGATGAGTCTCGCCGAGGCGTTCTGGATACGCTGGAGTCTCTTCTGGAGCTTGGCGGTGGTTCCGGCGTAGAGGGCGTTGCCGTAGTCCAGACGGCTGGTGACGAGGGCCTGGGTGACCGTCTTCCTGGTCTCGGTGGGGATCCACCGGAAGATCTTACGTAGCCTGCGCAGGATGTTGAAACAGGACGAGGAGACGGCGTTGACTTGTCTGGTCATGGAGAGGGAGGAGTCCAGGATGAAGCCCAGGTTGCGTGCGTGGTCTGTCGGTTTGGGTGCGTTGCCCAGGGTGGGGGGCCACCAGGAGTCGTCCAAGGCGGAGGGTGAGGAGCCCAGGATGAGGACTTCCGTCTTGTCTGTGTTCAGTTTCAGGCGGCTGGTCGTCATCCACTCGGCCACGTCTTTCATCCCTTCGTGTAGGTTGGCTCTGGCGGTGGCGGGGTCGTTGGTCAGGGAGAGGATCAGCTGGGTGTCATCGGCGTAGGAGATGATGTTCAGGTTGTGTTGGCGTGCGATGGCCGCAAGGGGGCTCATGTAGACATTGAAGAGGGTGGGGCTGAGCGAGGAGCCCTGAGGGACGCCGCAGATGACTTCCGTGGCTTCTGATCTGAACGGGGGGAGGCGGACTCTCTGTGTCCTTCCGGCGAGGAAGGAGATGATCCATTCCAGTGCCTTCTCCTTGATTCCGACGTTGCTGAGGCGCTGCACTCGGGTGCGGTGGCAGACAGTGTCGAATGCCGCGGAGAGGTCCAGGAGGATGAGGGCCGCTGTTTCTCCGTTGTCCAGCAGGGTTCGGATGTCGTCAGTGGCAGCGATGAGGGCGGTCTCGGTGCTGTGGTTGGCCCGGAAGCCTGACTGAGATGGGTCGAGGGATCCAGTCGTCTCGAGGAAGGCTGCCAGTTGCTTGTTGACGGTCTTCTTGATGACTTTGGCTGGAAACGGGAGGAGCGAGATGGGGCGGTAGTTCTTGAGTTCGGTGGGGTCCGCCGTTGGTTTCTTTAGTAGAGCGCTGAGTTCGGCGTGCTTCCAGCTCTCAGGGAAGGTGGCGGTGTCGAAGGAGGTGTTGATGATGTCCCGCAGGTGGGGTGCGATGACAGCGTCGGCCTTGTTGAAGACGTGGTGAGGGCAGGGGTCCGTTGGAGATCCGGAGTGGATGGAGTTCATCGTGCTGATGGTGTCTTCCAGGTTGATCGGTGTCCAGGCGTTGAGGGTGGTGGTGGGGGCGTTGGTGTGGTCGTGGGGAGCGTTGTTTGTGTGCTGAAGCTGTTGTGTATGTCAGCGATCTTGTTGTGGAAGTAGGAGGCGAGGGAGTTGCAGAGGTCTTGCGATGGGGTGATGTCGTTGGTTCCGGCGTTGGGGTTGGAGAGCTCTCTCACGATGTTGAAGAGTTCCTTGCTGTTGTGTGCGTTGTTGTCCAGCCGGTCCTTGAATGCTGTTTTCTTGGTGGCGTGGATCAGTTGGTGGTGCTTTTGGGTGGCGAGCTTGAGGGTAGTCATGTTGTCCGGTGTAGGGTCTTTTCTCCAGGCTTTCTCGAGGGCACGGCAGTTCTTCTTGGAGCTCTTGAGT
Source organism: Lissotriton helveticus (assembly GCF_964261635.1). NCBI lineage: Eukaryota > Metazoa > Chordata > Amphibia > Caudata > Salamandridae > Lissotriton > Lissotriton helveticus. Next base: position 1,851,116,734 of record NC_136068.1, read on the forward strand.
TCGTCGGTGAACCACGGGGCCTTCTTGCTTCCGGGTCAGCTGGGCGGGGTCCTCAGAGGGGCGAGTTCGTCCGCGCAGGTGCAGATCCATTTCGTGAGGTTGTCGGCGGCTTGGCTGGGGTTTGCTGAGCTGGCGGGAGGGTGCTGGTTTAGGGATGCGGCGAGTTGGTCGGCTGTGATCTTGTTCCAGCTTCTTCGTACAGCCTGTTGCTGGTGGTGGTGGACCGTGGTCCTTCTGAAGGTGAAGTGGATGCAGCTGTGGTCCGTCCAGTGGAGTCCTGTGGCGTGGCTGAAGGCGATGTCTTTGCTGGACGAGAAGACGGCGTCGAGTGTGTGTCCGGCGAGGTGGGTGGGGGTGGTCACCAGCTGCTTGAGTCCGAGGGTGGCGAGGTTGTCAAGCAGGGTGGTGGTGTTGCGGTCGTTGTTGTTCTCCAGGTGGAAGTTGATGTCCCCGAGGAGGATGTAGTCATCGGAGGGGAGGGCGTGCGGGCTGATGAAGTCAGCGATGTCTTCGCTGAATTGAGTGCGTGGTCCCGGGGGTCGGTAGATCAGGGTGCCCCTGAGGGTGGTCTTGGGGTCGGTGTGGATCTGGAAGTGCAGGTGTTCGGCGGTTGTCAGGGTGTCGTCGGTGTTGGTCGAGATGCGGATGCTGTTCCTGTGGATGATGGCGATACCTCCTCCAGTCTGCTTGTCGCGGTCTCTCCTAATGATCTTGTAGCCCTCTGGGATGGCGATGGCGATGTCGGGCGCTGAGGAGTCGTTCATCCAGGTTTCCGTGAGGAAGGCAACGTCAGGAGCTGTGGTGTCGAGGAGGTTCCAAAGTTGGACGGCGTGTCTGTGGACGGAGCGGGTGTTGAGCAGGATGCACCTCAGGTGGTTGCTGCCGGTGTTCGGCTTGGTGGGCGCTGGTGCAGTGCAGGTCCGGATGCAGGAGAACTTGCAGGACTGGCAGGTGAAGGGTCCGTGGGTGCGTCTCGGGGTGGCTCGGTAGCATCCGGGGGTTCGGCCGGTGTAGAGTGCGTTGAGGGTGGCGGCGTCGTACGTCCGGTGGGTGGGCTGGGGTCTGCGAGGGCCAGGGGTCCTGGCGCTAGGCGCGGTCCAGGCGCGGACGGGCGCAGACGGGCTTACCTTTGGCGCACCTTCGGCGCTCAATCGGTGCTCCCGCTGCGCGCGTCCGCTGCGTGGTTGCTCTGGGGGCGTCATAAGAGGGGAGCCGGGAGGGAGGGTCTGCGGGGAGGCAGGGAGCGCGAGAACCAATCGGCGGCCGGGGGGGCGGGGTCTCGTGGGACCCGGCGGGAAGCCTGGGGGCTCGGCGGCTGCCCTGTGGCGGCTGGGGCGTCGCTGGGTGGTCCTGTGGCGGCTGGGGCGTCGCTGGGTGCGAGGCTCAGGCAGGTAAGGAGGAGCAGGCGGGAGGTGTGGGGGTGACCAGGCCGAGGGCACAGTGGTCCCGACAGTGATATACGACAATTAATAAAAACTGTCTAACCCTCCTACGTGTTACGAGAAGGAATACAACTTACATTCAAGAAACCTTAAATCCTCTCTGCGAAACGCCGTTGAACCGAGGGTACCGGCTGCGTGAAAAGCCGCGTTATCTATTCTAGTTCTGACATCAAAGTAGGACTTAACCAGAAACTCTCAAACGGAGATTCAATCCAGCTCATGGTGGCCATCTTGTAATGGGGTCACAGTGAAAATCTACAGACATCAATAACTACGGGTTGTGCGCACACTGTGTATATATCAAAAAGGGAAATATAACGAACTAGAATGTATAAGGGAATATCGAGAATATTCAAATTGAACAAAAAGTGATTACAATGTACGGTGAAATGCGGCGGCCATCTTTGAATGGGTGATACCCCTCGACTCTGACCTGATAGATCTAAAACTTAAAAGATACCATGAGAACTTATAAATCCTAATTGATATACTTGTCATTCAGCTCTGGGCTCTGGAAAAACACGGAGGTGACACCCCAAAGGGCCTATAGAAAATTGTGCCTGGCAGCCCAAAGGCTGTCTAAAAGGTTATATGAAAGCTGAAAACACACATTAACATTACACTTCACTTATATGTGACTAACAGTGACCAACAGCGACTTTGCAACAACAGAGAGCCAGACCAAAGGAGACTGACAACCGGTTCCAAATCATAACCTCATTAATCAACAAAAAAGAGGAAAGAGAAACGTGAAAAAAGGAATATTCCACGTGAAAACTGGAGGCACCAACAAAATAACAAAACTAGAAAAACAATACAAACTACACAACAGAACAGCAAGGGGCTGAAGCGAGGGTAGCTGACCTAATTAACACTGTAAGAAGCCAGCTACAAGAGTGCCTAGAATTTAAGAATTTAATTTAAGAACTTAAGGTCTCAAGAACCTGCTGATCCCTCCCCTAAACCGAGAGGAGAAGCAGAGCAGAGAGGGAAGGTCGCAGTGGATACGGTGTTTCTAGCACCTGAAATTTGCCAAAATTGATGAAAATGCCCCATCTCCGCTACGGAGCACAGAGCTCAGTGCTCAGTGCTCGGAGGCTAAGCTGAGCATGAGCCGTAGCCTGAAAAAAGCTGTTGCGATCTTGGCGGGTTTGGCGTTCGGTGGGAAGTGAGAGGCTCGAGGCTAACCGAGCTACCCTCCAGTCTGCTTCTCTTGAGTTTGCCGGCCACCAGGTGAGAGTGCCTAGGGGGGGGCCAAGTACCGCACTCGGCTCTGCCCTGCTAAGAAGAAGTGGTGTAGGGAGGAGAGCACCGGAATCGGACTGTCTCTTTATCTCTCCCTCCCCCGCCTCTGAACTACAATCGCTGTACATGCCAGCAATTTGATTCTTGGCCCCCGCGGAGCAATTCTCCCCTGTTAGAGGCAAAAAGTGGCAGTGGCAGAAAGAGGATGAAAAGTTAAATGCCCCACAAAACGCCTCACAAACGCAAGGTTGCTGAGCCCTGGGCCATTACCACTCTATTGATCCCTCCTACCCCCACATAAGATCTCCGCATCTCCCGTCTCAACCAACTTTTCTCCTGCATTTCCCTAGTCCCCACCCGCCTCCCGCCAGTCCCCGACGGCTGCTGGTCGCTGTGGCTACCACATTCCCTCTGCATCGCCTCGCCTCAGCTTGGAGGCTTTGGGGGTATAGGTGATAGTGGGACGGGCACACAGCAAGCGAGCAGACAAGCAGGGGGGGCGGTGTAGGTCTGTAACGGGGGCCTGGAGAAGAGCGAGCGCGGGAGAGCGGAATAGCCTCACCTGTCTGTAGATCCTGAGGCGCGGCGTGTGGAGAGGAGAGGAGAGGAGGAGAGAAGTGGAGGAGGTGAGGTACCAGTGTGATCTGTGGATCTTTGGATATGAGATCAGGCCGTCAACGTGGGGCTCTGCCTAAACAGAAAAAACGACAAAAGCCTGAAGAGCTTAAGGACGTTGCAACCCAAATCAAGCAGGGTCAAGAAAATTATATTGAAGGAGGTCCCGGCGCATATGCTCCATTAAGGGACGCTACTGGGCATTCAACAGACACAGTTGAGGCAGCGACATTGGTCTTTAGAAAGGAGCATTTGAAAGACCAGGACCCGGCCCAATTGGTGGTTGCCCCCGCCACTCCAGGTCAAGACTGTACGAACTTGCCTCATGTCGCCCATGTTACCCAGCCATCTATTAAGAGCTTTTCCTTTAAGTACCAACAAAAGCAGTTTCAAAAACAACAAAGAAAAAACAATAATAACAATATCACTTGTGGTTCTGTTGATATTTGTGATACGCACCCCTTACCTTCCTTACCTTTTGTGCCACTGGGAAAAAAAGGTGCCCACCCATGTGTATGAATAGAGCCCTCATTGAAAATAGATGAGCAAAAGGAGGATGTAGTTTGCCATAATAAGATCACTTCTGTTAAAAGTAAAAAGGGGAATAGTGTTGAAAGTGCAGATGTAGCAGGGATCTCATCTGAGTCCAAACTCTCTTTTTCATCTCTTGGTCACATTGGGGTAAAAGCTCAAACTCACAAAGCTCAAATCCAAACATATAAATCTGCAGTTTGCCGCACAGAGTCCACCGGAGCCGTCAGTAGTCAGGGCGCTTTATGCAATCAGACTGCCGGAAGGCAAAAAGAGCAAGGTTCAGTCATTGATATTTCCTCAGGTTTAGAACAGAACACAAGTGATGAGGTTTTTGTATTAGATAGGGCGTTATCATCCGCCAACCTAGTATCTAGCCCAAATGGTCATTCCAACAAAAATGGCAATGTAAGACCCCTTAACCTGGATCAGTCAATTATAACCTTGGAGAATAGTTTCTTCTTGAATAAATCATTATTGGTTCCAGGTGTGGTTAATGGTGAAAAAGATCCCATTGTTAATGATCAAAGAAAATTCTTTAATATAGATTCAAACGATAGATTGAATTCAATGGATCTTTCTTTGCTAACCAAATTTGACGGGAATTTTCAGGTAAGATCAGGGCAAACAGAAAAAAAAACTGGTCCTGAGGGTGGATTATGGGATAGTCTACTTCATACTATGGACTCAATTACTAATGCCCTTAATTTCCACTCAGACAAATTAGACATGCAGGTGGACATTTTAAATACACTGGCATCACATGTAGTTGGAATAGATAAAAAGTTACACCATCTCTCTGATCTGATTACTAAAGTAAAAAAGGACAAAGAAGGTCAACTAATAACCTGTACCTGTGCTCAACTGATTGACAAAATTTCAGATCTACCGTCAATTGTTAGTTCTATGGTACAGGAGGTAAAATTGTTGTCTGTTAGAAAGGTTCAATGTATCAAAGAGGGTATCAATTGTCTCGGTAAACAAAATACTATTAATGTCCCTACTGATGGTGGGGGGTCCACTAGAGGCAATCTAGACATTTCACACGAAGGCAGAAACAGCTCAATTAAAGATGGTACAAATAAGCTGCATTTGTTGCCTGTTGAAGTGAAATGTAAGAGCTCGGAGGGAATTAAATCGCCAAAGGTTATCATCAAAAACTCTAAAACGAAAAAGATCCCAGAAATTGGCCAAGTAACAGGTGCAAAAGCTAATCCTGGTATCTTATCAAAAAGGGCCAGAAAGAGGTTGAGGAAAAGTCATAATAAAATCTTTCATGTAACTGAACTCCCCAGAGAGAAGATTCCATAAACCCCATAAAAATCAAGGAATGCAGGGTGAGATCCATGCTAGCATGAGGCCCGAGGTTTCCCAAACCAGAAACCCCAAGCCTGATCAAAAATTTGTTGAAACATTGTAAAAACCCGGAGAGCAAACCACCCCCAATTGGGATAACGAAAACTTAATAAATTCAAATGGTTCGGGAAATAAAACACATGCTGCTCCCTCATGCACTGTAGCACAAAAATCTAATGAGAAGTCTGCCTCTCATCAGCAGGAAGTGGCCGTCTTGGACCCTGTCGATGTGAGGAAGGCCTTGGTTGTTTCTAGAGTTAGCAATGAAAAAGAAAGCACAGACAGCCGGGTCGAAAAGAGGATAGTAGTATTTTGCTCCCAGTACACGACGAGAGGTCCTTATGATATTCTAAATCGTGGAAATATTCTGAAGTTATTTAATGCAATACCAGATCTGAAGAATGTAACATCGAAAGATCTGGAATCCGTGGAGTTCAAGACCGATTGCAACAACAAAACATCTGTTACTACTTGGCGAAGTGAGGAAATTGCCAGTAAAATAATTTCCAATGTTGATACATTTGACAAATGGGGCATTAAAGTCAGGAATATTTGTAGTAGTCATTACCCAACTATATTGATTCCTGTTAAATCTTCTTTTAGTATGACTCAAATAAAGAGCAGACAAAAACTAGTGCAGGGTTCACCTGTTAGAGTTCTGAAAGGTGCCTCAGGTCCGTCAACCGAGTTGAACCTACTTCGTGGTATTAAGATCAGGAGCTGTTACTCAGGTGCACGAGTATGTGAAGAACTAAGGACTTCCCCCAACCAAATTGAGGATTGGAGTTGGCTTCCTTCAATTCTTTCAAAGGCCAACTCCGCAAAGAATGATTGATGTCGACCTTTCCCTGTAAAAATACATTAAAACCTTTGAAATTCTGTTCTTGGAACACTAACGGTTTTAAAACCCTTCTTGAGGGCCTGAGTGTAATGAGTTTCCTGACATCCTTTGATATTTTAATACTACAGGAGACTTGGCTTATGTGTAGTGAACCTCTTATCGGCTATTTTGAATACCTGAATGTGGCAACTCGCGAGGCCTCTATAGGTCATCCTAGTGGAGGCCTCTCTATATATGTTTCCCTAAACCTCGATGTAAAACACTTTCAGATAGATCTTCAAGTAAAATGGATATTGTGTGTTAAATTAATTGCCAAACAATCAATTATTTTTCTAAATGTTTACTTGAGTTCAAAGAAAACAGTTATGGGAAACGGTGAAAGTGTTATATTATGACCATTTGGACTCGATGATCATCATTACTGGGGTTTTTAACATGCACCTTTTTTCACATTAAAAAGTGATGACTCCGTCAAATACTTTACTGGAATGGTCTGAATGTGAGTTCATAAAATATAACTTAGATATCCTCAAAGATGCTGATAATACACCAACATTTAGCAAAAGAGTTAGTCCTTCTATAATTGATTACAGCATGATTTCGGATAAACTTGTGAAAGCAATCAGAAGCTATCAGGTTGTACCAAGGATTGAAAGCGACCACAATCCTCAAGTTATTACTCTTGCTTTTGCCTTTGATTATCTGCCAGAGTTGAGAGTAATCAAAACAGCGCCTTCCGCCTTCAAACTAAAAAGACTTATATGGAACGATAAAATCAAAAAAGATGTCTTAGGGAGAGGTGTGGCGCCGCGGCCAGGGCGACTGACGCTGGAATCTGGGGACCACGGTTCGATCCCCGGCTCCGGCGGCAGTTTAGCCCAGCACCATGTGACTCTGGGCAATAGCTCGCTTAATCTTCCTGACGGCCCCCCAGCGCCTAGAGACCCTTACGGGTGATTGTGCGCTTTACAAATGTGGACTTTTAGAAGTGCTGGCCTGTCTAATTGTAGATCTACAAGACGCGATCTCAGAGGGTAATTCTATGGTAGAAGTTTGGCCTTGTTTATGTACTGCACTCTTAGCTAATTTCCCTAACATAAAAGCATCAGGTGGTAAGACGTTGATTCCTAGGAATCCAGAATGGTTTTCCCATCGCTTACAATACCCTTAAAAGTAATCTTAATAAAACTATAAGATCAATATATAGGAAAGCGAACGGATCTTCATACATTGTGGTAACTCAACAAATTAGAAAATTAAAAAATGTTTATAGGAACGAAATCTGGAAAGCCAAACAAGCACACTTTGAAACTATTTGGGTCAAATTACATCATGCCTGTAAATCGAAAGATCCAAGGCTTTTTTGGAATATTATGAATAATTTAGAAAACGGAAATAATAGAAGCAATAGTGCAAATATTGAAGAATCAACTTGGGTAATCTTTTTCAATAATTTTAAAAGTATTAATGTAGGCCCTCAGTGTATTGGTGACCAAACTATTTCTACTCGTAATAACTGCCCAGAGTCTATAGAAATATCGGGGCAAGATCTATTACGCACTCCGGATACTGAGTCATGGACGGTTGATAAAGTAAAAAAATTGATAAATAAGATTCGATCAAACGGTGTGCCTGGTCCTAACGGAATGCCGAACACCATTTTAAATCTTCTCTAAAGGATTGGCCAGAGGTCCTTACTCTCCTGTTTAATGATGTACGCAGCACCGGTAAAATTCCTACTTCTTGGCAGGGAAGCATCATACAACCAATTTATAAAAGTGGCCCCCAAGATAACCCAGCAAACTACAGACTAATAGACCTAACAAATGTTGATGCCAAAATATTTGCAAGCTGCCTTCTAGAGGAATTGGAATCATGGGCTTTAAGAGAAGATCTTATACCACATTTTCAAACTGGTTTTAGAAAGGGTGAATCCACTTATACAAATTTGGTTTTATTAACACTTTTAGGTGAAAGAGCTAAATTCAGGAAACAACAATTGTATATTTGTTTTATTGACTTAAAAGCCACCTTTGACTCTGTGCTCCGTGACTTATTATGGACAAAATTAGCTGATTGGGGGATATCTGACACACTTTTAAAAATGATCAAGTTATTATACTCCGATACTTGGCTCCAGATTAAAGTAGGCGATGGTAGACATACAACCCGTCGCATTGAAACCAATATAGGCTTGAAACAAGGTTGTGTTTTAGCCCCTTGCCTTTTTAATCTTTTTATGTCTGATCTTCCAGCCCATTTTAAAGACATTAATGCCCATTCACCATCTGTGATGGGTAAAGAGATCAAATACCTACAATATGCCGATTACACTATTTTTCTAAGCCAGACAGTTATAGGTCTTAAAAGATTAATAGATTCTTTTAATCTCTATGTTGAAGGAAATGGTCTAAAGATAAATACAAAAAACCCAAAAATTATGAACATGGGAAAAGGAAACCTAGGACCTAAAGAATGGAATATCAACGGTCTGGTTATTGAGTGTGTAAAATCATATAAATACTTGGGGATTACATTTGATCATAATTTATCTTTTAGGAAAAATTTTAATAACCTTGAGGCTAAGGGGTCATCTCTCACATTCGCCTTTAGAAATCTGAGAGACAAATTACTATGCCCGAATTATGATCATTTGTTAAAAGCCATGAAAGCAAAGTTAATTCCCTCTTTAGACTATGGTTCTATTATTTTTCGGGGCAGAGATGCGAAATTACTATCCGATATTGAAACAAGGGCATACAAATCGGTCTTTTGAATCTCTAACCACATTAGCCGTGCGAATGTTAGACTCTAATTTGGGCTGAAGAAACAGAGTATAGTCAGACAATCTATATTTTTAAAGTCCTTACTGTCTCTATCCAGATCCGAGGAAGGTTCGTTGCCTGAGTTGTGTTGGCTTGAGATCAAAAGAGGGGCCCACTCGAAAAGCTGGCAATTCTATCTAGATGATTGTGTACACACCTTTGAATGCCTGAAATTAGTGGATGAAACAAGGAGTCAAATGGTTTACAAAAAAATAATTAATCAATCAGCAGCCCTTTTGTCTTGTATAATGGACAAAGATGAACTAAGGGTAAAAAAACATCTTTGGTCAATTGCTAATTCTTTTATTAAACTGTATCCCCAACCTTATTTGCTATTCCATCTAAAACCTTTAATTAAGAATACGAGGGGAGGAGCCAAGATGGCGACGGAGACGGACGTGTAATCACCCGGCTCCCCGAGCCTGTTTTGCTGCTAATCTATCCTGATTACTATCCGGCGACAAAGTAGCCGCGAAAGGACGAACGAGGCGCGCTGTGGCCGGTGGCGTCCCTCCGGTGCTCCTACCTGCCCGATTGTTGGTGGTAAAGGCGGGTTTTCTTGACGACCGAAGCCGAGCCCTGGACCAGTGCCCCGGGTCGATGCGCCCAGCTGGAGACGGCCGGAACTCCACGGCTCCCGCCTGCGAGTGATGTGCCTGCGCCCCCCGCCATGACTGCCTGTCAGGTGCCCGCACTGATCCCTCCTGTGGAAGGACTCTTCGACCGGCTGTGAGTTCATAACGCCTTTCCCCTCATACCGATGTTACGGTGCGCTGCGTTGCTTTGAATTCGCTGAGGTGGAAATGGCCGCTGCGCTTTGCCATTGCTACACGCCGGGACGGGTTGCCATCCGGAACCTACAGGATCCAGTGCATGCTACTGGGGAGAGCTCAGACGTTTATCTGCGATTACACCCCGGCTGCCTATCGTGTGTCCCACTTGAATGAGCGGGGACCCTAGGTTGGTGCACAATATGGCGGTCGTCTCCTCCGCGGTACGGATGGATTCAGTCTCTGCCCCTGAAGATCTCGCCCTCCATGATCTCGAGTTGCGATCGGACCCCTTTGTCGTTCCTCGCACTACCGATTCACTAGATCGGCCACATCCCATCACCCATGCCTCCATCCTTGCAGCGCTAGCCGAGCTGAGGTCGGACTGGCATGATCGCTTCTGTGCGCTCGGTGAGAGGCAGGACGCAACCACTCTCGGGCGGGAGAATGCCTCGCCAGCTGACCCCCCTTGTGTGATCGACCGAACCTCTCCTGAAACCGGCATGGGAACATTGTTGCAGCGCAATTATCAGCTTGTGGAACATCCTGAGACTGTGCCCTTTGTGGGACTACCGCCAGCCCATGTCGTGAACGCTACTTTGTTTCCCTGCCTGCCTCAGCCTTTCCTGTTGGACAATGGACACTTGTCTTCGTTCGTGGCTCAGCTGGGGATACGACTCTGTTTCTACGTTGCCCAGGCCGGAAATGCTCTGGGTTTCAGTTGCTGTTTTGTGCTGCATTGGGTGGACTCGGGTGCGACATTATTCTGGATTCCCATGGTTTGTGACTGTGTTTGTATGATTCACGCAGGGGGACCTTCTCCATGTAGAGGGCGGCCATCTTATCCCTTTGTTCTGTTTGGGGCGGAGTGTCATCCGGGGCCATATTTGGATGGACGCTTGAAATCTGGCCAGGGCTAGGCGTGACCTTCTTTTGTGTTGACTGTGTTTAAGGGGCGGGTGGGGGCCCGAGACGGGACGCCTCCTCGAAGTGTGCTGCAGCGCTTTCTGATGTCTTTCCCTGCTTTCTATAAATATTGACGCTCTACTCGTTATTATGGGGGGTGACGAGGTTTTATGGCCGGGGAGTTCGGGTGATTTAGGATGGGCCCTCCTCCAATATTAGGGATTTCTTTTTCTTTTTCTTTCTTTTCTCCTTCTATATTTCGGGTTCTTGTGGGCGACAGACACATTGTCGGGGGGGGGGTAGGCCGTAGCCTCCGCATTGATGTAGGGTGGGGGGGGGGAGGGTTTACTTTCATATAGTTCGTTTCTATGGGCCTTCTATTTTCTGCGCTTTTCTTTACCTGTTTCCGTCCTGGGTCCGAAGGTAGGGTTAGTAGGAGCGGGTGGCGCTATGCGTGGCGTGTGCTTGCCAGTCTACGCTCCTGTTGTTTTGCCTTGATCCGCCATGTTGTTTTAGATGTCGCTTCTATGGGTGATATTGTACTATGCTGTTGCCTACTCATGATGTGCAGTTATAACACGGACTCAGTACTCCTTGATCTCTATTCTTCCCTGTTTAAGTTTTATACCTAAAAAATTTTAAAACCTAACCTTCACTGCTCCTGTTTTCCTGGTGGCACGTATTCGTTTGAAGAATTACTCCGTGTATTGGTACTGTTTATCCTGGTGCCGCTGGGAATCTGTAATGTTTGCTTTTATGCTGAAAGTATTGTGGCCGGCCTGACGGTTGTGGGCCCGTATTTGTACACTTTTCATGCACAATAAAGGTTTTATAAAAAAAAAAAAAAAAAAAAAAAAAAGAATACATTTATGTTGTTAAGGTTTGAGAGATACCCTACCAAAGATGGAACCCCAAAATGGAAAAAAAAAGGCAATCTAATGTCTGTAGATTACCCTTACCGAAGTTGAATACTACATTTAGTGGTTAAACTGTCTTTTTATAGCATTCGAAGACTATTTTATGCCAATTTTAGTATTCAATAGTGTTCTTTTTGGGAAGGCTAGTGCATGAAGACTACTGAAATGAGAGTGATACTTCTTGAATACTAACAGAATACTAAGCACATACTTATATGTAATCACATAGTCTTCATTTACAATGCAGAACTTTTTGTGAATACAAACAATTTGAATACTACTGGACTATACCCAGACTACTACTAACATTCTATTCAAGCTGCATGCTGAATGGTAGATCGGTGACTTATTTATTATACTATTTTTATGGCTTATTTATTATACTAATGTGGTGTTTTTGTAGTGTAGAGTAGTGTTTTAGGGTTTAGGGGAGTGCTGGGGTGTCGTGTAGGGTAGTGATTGAGTGTAGGGACCTGACTGGAAGTTGGGTAGGGTCGTGCTGGGGGTAATGTTTCAGGGTTTAGGGTAGTGGTGTGGTATTTGTGTAGTAGAGGGTAGTGTTTTTGGTTTTAGGGTAGTGCTTGGGGGTCGTGCAGGGTAGTGTTTGAGTGTGGGGACTGGACGGAAGGTCTGGGGAAGGTCATGCTGGGGGGGTAGTGTTTTAGGGTTTAGGGTAGTGTTGTGGAGTTTGTGTAGTGTAGAGTAGTGTTTTAGGGTTTAGGGTAGTGCTGGGGGGTCGTGCAGGGTAGTGTTTGAGTGTAGGGATCGGCCTGGGTGTTTGGGGGTTGTGCTGAGGGTAGTGTTTTAGGGTTTAGGTTAGTGCTGGGGGGTCGTGCAGGGTAGTGTTTCAGTGTGGGGACCGGACTGGGGGTCGGGCAGGGGTTGTGCTGGGGGTAGTGTTTTAGGGTTTAGGGTAGTGTTGTGGTGTTTGTGTAGTGTACGGTAGTGTTTTAAAGTTTAGGATAGTGCTGGGGGTTTGTGCTGGATAGTGTTTGAGTGTGGGGACCGGACTGGGGGTCGGGGGAGGGTTGTGCTGGAGGTAGTGTTTTGGGGTTTAGGGTAGTGTTGTGGTGTGTGTGTCGTGTAGGGTAGTGTTTTAGGGTTTAGGGTAGTGTTGTGGTGTTTGTGCAGTGTAGGGTAGTGTTTTAGGGTTTAGGGTAGTGTTGTGGTGTTTGTGTAGTGTAGGATAGTGTTTTAAAGTTTATGATCGTGCTGGGGGTCGTGCAGCGTAGTGTTTGATTGTGGGGACCGGACTGGGGCCGGGGGAGGGTTGCGCAGGGGGTAGTGTTTTGGGGTTCAGGGTAGTGTTGTGGTGTTTGTGTAGTGTAGGATAGTGTTTTAAAGTTTATGATAGTGCTGGGGGTCGCGCAGGGTAGTGTTTGATTGTGGGGACCGCACTGGGGGACGGTTGTGCTGGGAGTAGTGTTTTTCAGGGGTTAGGGTAGTGTTGTGTTGTTTGTGTAGTGTAGGGTAGTGTTTTAGGGTTTAGGGTAGTGCTGGGGGGTGGTGCAGGGTAGTGTTTGAGTGTGGGACCGGACTAGGGGTCGGGGAGGGTCATGCTGGCAACCCTATTTTATATTCATTTCGATGAAATGTCTCACACTATGGCAGTAAATCTAAAATACAAATGTAAGGTATAGGCAGAGCGGAGGTTCCAGGGGGTACTGGAACCTGAATATAAAATGAAGCCTCGGTAACCAGTTTACAAAGGTATGCAAATGGTCTTTAGAGACCTGTGAAAAATGTGGGCATGCCGAAGATAAGACTCCAGACACTGCCCAGCCGGGCCCACAGCTGCACATGAGACACACGGGGCGGGGGAATAATTGACCTTCATAAAGAGAACAGAACAGTTGTGTATAAATTCGAAATTCTTTTTTTTCAGTTTTGTATAGCACAAAGTCAACCCAAAGGTATTTAAGGGATTTACAATAGCACTGGTAACTCATGAACACGTTCATTTTTGTATACACGGCATGATTAGGTAATTTGCCCAAAATCACAGGATGTTGATTTGAGACTGGAAACCTAGACCCTCCCCGTTTTGCCACACTCTCCTTATTGTATAAGTATTGTAAGCAGCCGCGCACCATTGAACATTATAATACACCTTTGCACCCCTCTAAAGTCAGGCCTTCTCATTTCCAGATTCCGAGCCGACAATCTTCTATTATTCTTTTAAATGATAAGTTCAGATTTTCGCTACGTTTGAATAAATTAGATGTACTGTCTTCTTGTTACTCTCATGTGCTCAATAAAGTTTGTTTAAATAAACTGGATAAGGGCTATACAGCAATCAAACTTGTAGCCCTGTCTCCGCCTCCCGGGCTGTTTTGGCCAATCAGTCACTGCGATTTGTGTCCAAACAAGCATCACTGGCTAGCTGACAGCTCATTGGCCTTTGTTCTACATGGAGCTGAAAACGAGGGAAATTTGAAGCTGCGAGCATGAAACCGGAGGAATTATATTCTTATTCTCTTTGTATATCTTTTGAGATAGAAACAAAGAAATGTGCAGGTTTTAAATCAAGTACATCCAGCAGGATGGGAATTGGTGTAGGAGAGATGGGAGAGACGCGATGGCCGAGGTAAAAGTTACGCCTGAGCGATCCGCAGCAGTCACACTGCAGTATGCACAGAATTCAGATTAGCCCCGTTTCCAATCTGGGCCATTACAGGAGTGCTGATTGACGATTAAGGAATGCCTCATCCTCATGTTACTGCCTGTGCAATCGTCATGTAGAGATGGCTTTGCCAGGTCATCATCACTTTCACTATAGGTGGTGGCAATGTATTATACAAAACCATTCCTTTGCATTTACCCCTTGTCGCCTTCCCATAGGCCCGCCGTGCACCATACTTACTTTGGTCTGTACTGCGAGTTTGTGCTGGCGGCGCTGGTTCGGCGCAGGATGTTTTCCCTACCTGCACCTGTCCCCTTCAGCCCATCTGGGCTTAATCAACCGGCAGGGGCAGAGGGATTTGAATTTCACCCTTACCAGTGAAGCCCTCCAGCCAAGTCGTGTGTCCCTCTCTGGAGAAGAGGCGGGCTGTGACTGCATCCCTAACCTGAGTTGGGAGAGGGATAACACAGTAAAGAGGCTGCCTGCCGTGGCGCCACCAGCCCTGAACGGACCTCAGAGAGCACAGCTGGCTTGAGAGGGGCCGAGAGCTGTAGTGTGAGAGTTACTGCTCAGCTACAAGTCCATCCCTGCAGTGTCAGTGTGCAGTGGTCGGGGTATGCAGCTGTGGTAAACCTCCTTACAAGCTCTTTTTCTTCAATATTATCACTATGAGGCCCTTCTGCGACGTTACCCCCCTTCTATTCCTGGTACTTTTCAGCAGTATTAAAGTCTTCTTAGAGTTTCTTGTTGCTCAAATATGGGCGATTTGTGATATTTATATGCTTTCCTTGTCTTCCTTGCTTGATTTTTCTTGTGCGAAAGTGTCACGCCTACTCGTTGAATGTCACTCATAATACACTAAAATTATGAGAATGTCACACATAGCAATCTAAAACCATGGCAGCTATGACAGTGACATGGATAAGACTGTGTTAGCTTAAGAATTGGTTAAGTGAATTAGAACTACAACCCCCAAAATGCACTTCAATTTTAATTCGGACCTAAAAAAATGCAGACTACCTTGTGAAATGTAGTCACCTTTTGACATTACTACTGTAAATGGTTTGAGCTTTAAAAGTTGTTCTGCGTCTTTCAGACAATTTAATTTAAATATTTTACATTCATATTTTTATTTTCATGCTGCAATATGTTATTAATTGAACTACATATAAAGATGTTTGCTTTGCAAGGGATAATAAATGTTTCTCCTCTTCGTGCCCAGTCACGTTTGTAACCTATTTTCATCATTATGTGGAACTCAAGTTCTTTCAGGCTTTTGTCTTTCTTCTTTTGGTCTTCTGTTGATGGGCGTTGGGCTTGTTCTGTTGAGTTGGGCTCTTTTTGGGCTCCATTTTGGCCGACTTGGGCTGCAAAGTTCCCTTCTGCGCCTGCGCAGTGTTTTCAATTTAAATTAAGAGCGCCAACATGGACCACCGACCCAGGAGGAGCAGAGCTGGCACAACACCCCCAGAGATACGAGACAAGGGCCGTCCATCGGGAGAAGATGTCACAGGAAGCAGCTATCGGAGGTTGTGGGCCGGGGGACTTTGGGGGGGCTCTGCAGCCGAGGAGGGGGGTGACGCCGAGCTGAGAGAGCACAGCAGCAGGCGCCTGGCACAAAGAGCGAGGGGTGAACGGAACTCTGCATTTCTTAATTAACATTTCTCGTTTGAATCACTTGTCTCAAAAAAGTGAGACTCGCACGAAAACATTTTTAAAGATTAAGTAACCTTTTCCCTCCCGGCAAAACGTAATAATTAAGTGCGGAATCAACACATCGAGGCTAAAGCTGCTGCTCGGAGTGCGTCGAAGATGGCGGGGTGCCAGCGGGCAAAGTTTAAAATGCGAAGTTCTGGGGCAATGAAATGCATGCTGAACATGTATTTATATTTAATTTGGTCTCAGGCAGTCTTTATTTACATAGCCATATTTAACAGTATTAAAATATTTGAAATCCTTTAACTTACACGTTCCAGTGTTAACATACCAAATATCCTTGCACATGATATGGAAGACAGGTATACGCACAGGGTAGGTGGGAATGGAGAGGACAAGAAGCGTAAACACTCGTCCTCAGCTGTGAAGTTCCCAGCTCCTTGCAGACTCTCGGCGTGATCCTGAGCACCTCACACAGTATATTTATGTGTAGTCCTTCACGTGCGAGGCAACATTTTAGAACAGGAAGGAGGCAGATTTATTGTTTTGCACATCATGTTTCTAAATTTAAAAAAACATGTAAAAAACACATACATGCATGCAAAACCAGTAAAGATGAAACTCTCTTCTTTTAAAATGATTCCGCTGTCACTTTGCTGCCAGTGAAAACCGATAACAAAGCAAAGTATGGACATTTATTTATGCGATTTTCTATAGCGCGAACTTTACCCTGAAGGTGTCAGAGCGCTTACATAAGAACCAGTTGAGAAACCTAAGGATTTAGGATTACATGCGTTACATAAAGGATACATTTGCGGTATGGGGCGAAGGAGCCGGAAGGGAATAATTTAGATGTCAGGGTTTGCACAGCTAACTGCAACATCAAAACAGGCCATCACAACAAGAGCGCCCTGCCATTAAAAGCGACACCTTTCTCCCGAGTAGCCAAGCACACTGTGATTGCTGACTATTAAGTAGGGGTGGGCGTAGTTCGCGAAGTAGTGCTACGCGAAACTACGCGAAGTGCACTTCGCACTACGCGAACTTCACGTAGCACTACGCGAGCTGCGTAGTAGCATGTTCGCACTGTGCAAGATGTGTTTTCAATGAATGCACAGTGCGAACAAGCATCCGGCACTGTGCAAGCATTGAAAACAGCATCTTGCACAGTGCGAGCTGTAGTTTTCTGCTGCTCGAGGAGATTATTACTCGAGCGGCAGCTTTCTCAACGCGAACAGGTAGTTTCTCATTGAGAGCGGTCGCGAGCATGCGCAACCACTCACAATGAAAAACCTGACCTCCTCGCGTTGAGCGTTGCTTGCTCGTGGTCGCGAACATGACGTTCAGGACCGCGAACAAGCAAGAATCTCGCCGGGATGTCATTTTGCTTGCTCGTGGTCGCGAACATGACGTTCAGGACCGCGAACAAGCAAAAAATGAGCGCTGCACTACGCTACGCTGCACTACGCATGTTCGCACTGTGCTACGTGCCGCTCGCGTAGTGCGAAGTTGCAAAAACTTCGCAACCTCCGCGAGCGGAGCGTAGTGCTTCGCCCAGGCCTACTATTAAGAACGTATTAAAAACACAAGGACTGCTTGTTATCAGCACCATTATCCCAACACACGAATGGCACTGTGAGGTCAGGCACACACAGACAACACTAAACAAAGCAGGTGTAAGATCTGTGAACATAGAGGTCTTTGAGATGGGCACGGAAACAGAATCCTGAATTCCAACAGTAAACCATGGCAGGCCTACACATCACAGAGCAGAGCACACAAACAGCAGCGAGAATCTTACAAATAAACACAGAAATGACTCAGCAAAAACGCAACACTGTGAGTCCTGCACATAGATAGCACATAAACATCACATGGTAAGACAGAGGATGAGCAGCAATCTGAGTGTGAAGTAAACAGGTCTGCAGAACTAACACATAAACAGCGATCTGCGTCCACACAAAACAGGAGCACGAATGCGCACATAAGTAAGAGTGACGTGATTCGTGCTATGTTGCACTTATTTGCAAGCTAAGACTAATCAATGTATGGCATTTTGTCTGTTATTAAACCTCTATAAGAATGGCATGGGCCCTTCCAGTGATACTAAGTATGTTTACATTTTCACGTGGCATACATTAAGGCATCTTTGAATTTTTTATAATGGGCTTTGTATTTATTTATTTAATCATAGAGATTTCTGTAAGTATTTAATTTTCTTTATTCATTTAGGTGTTTTATGGGGAGCTGTCTTTTCACTTAAAGGCCACTTCACAGCGCTTAACAAGTATTTGAATGCAATGATTATTAGGAGCTTGGTGGTGCCACGTGGTGCTTTCCTTTGAGGTATACTATATCCTTTATTACAAGCATTATTGTAATTATCCCATCGTAAGATTCCAGCAGAGGGAAAGTGGGTTCAGAAAAAATTAATCCGAGGCCAAAAGATATTATTTGTGAGGACACGTGATATGATTGAGACAAAGTGAGCAGAGGAAGAGAGATGTTAGCAGGGAAGAGAATGGAACTGTCACGACAGCAAAGGGTGGAATTAATGATCTGACTTTTCGCCTGTGACGATGATAAAGCCCTGCTGCAGTAATGCCTTCAACAAGGTTGCTGACGTGTGTATTGTATTGTAATTGCATTTATATAGCGCTTACTACCCCTGATGAGGCGTCAAAGTGCTATTTCGGCGGGTAGCACACTACTCCGGGACCCATAGAGGATTAGTGTTTAATTAGTATGGTGAAATATGCAAGTACATTTTAAGTGGTGGATAGGTTAGTCAGTTATTTGGATTTGGAATGATAGCAGAAGGATAGAGGAGGAAAAAAGGTTTGTATTTATATAGCGCTTGTTACCCCTGATGGGGTGTTGAAACATGCTATTCAAGAACCCCATAAAGGATTAGTGGTGAATTAATATGGTGAAATATGAAAGTAATTTCAGTGGTGGATATTAGACAGTTATTTGGAGTGAGAAGGATAGCGGAGGGATAAAAGGGGAAGAAAGGTTTGCATTCATACAGCACTTGTTACCCCTGATGGATGTTGAAGCGCTTTTCTGGCGAGTACCACGCCACTCCAGAACTCATAAAGGATTAGTGTTGAAAATTAGTATAGTAAAATATGAAGTAATTTGAGTAGTGGATATGTTATTCAGTTATTTGGGTAGAGAAGGGTAGGTGTCAGGATAGAAGAGGTAAAGAGGTTTGTCAGGCATATCGTGGCTATCCATTCGGGAGGGTGCG
Organism: Lissotriton helveticus; assembly: GCF_964261635.1. Classification (NCBI taxonomy): domain Eukaryota; kingdom Metazoa; phylum Chordata; class Amphibia; order Caudata; family Salamandridae; genus Lissotriton; species Lissotriton helveticus. The sequence continues at coordinate 1,851,135,714 of NC_136068.1, forward strand.
GTTCAGGAGGAGGGTTCTAAGGTGTTTTTTGAATTTTGTGATGGAAGGGATAGTTCTGATGTATGCTGGGATGGGGTTCCAAATCTTAGGTGCGGTTCCAGCAAATGATCTCGCAGCTGTTTTGTGTTTGCGTGTTCTCAAGGAGATGAGAAGGAGGGTGTTCGAGCTCCTGATGTTTCTCGTCTGCCCGGCCCTCTTAAGTTTGTCGGCCAGATAGTCCGGTTTTCCAGTGTGGAGGGATTTGTGCGCGAGGCATGCCGTTCTGAAATTGGCTCGCTGTTCAACAGGGAGCCATTTAAGTTCTCTTAGTGCTGGTGAAATGTGCTCATATTTCCTGATTCCAGTGACCATTCTGGCTGCTGCATTGAGGGTTGTTTTGAGGGGAGCCAGGTTGGATTTTGTGGAATTAGGGTTGCATTGGCATAATCGAGCCTGGATAGCACCAGCAATTGTCTGGCTTGTTGAGGTCTTTAGTAGGGATGAATGGTTTGATTTTGTATAGAAGCTTTAGGTTGAGGAAGGCAAGGGTTTTTAATGTGGATGGTCATGTCCAGTTTGGGGTCTAGGGTGATTCCTAAGGATTTTACGGATTTAGCCAGGGTCAGATTACTGTTTAGAGCGTCCAAAGGTTTAAGCCACTCTGCGTTTTGTAGGTTCTCTTCTTGGTTGGAGATGAGGATTTGCTTGCAAGAATGTGTCACTCATAGTCATTCAAATGTCACTCATATTTAGACTAAAATTATGATGTCACACATGGCAAATTGAACGCTTGGCAGCTATGAAACCTTGGCAGCTATGCTGCAGGCAGATCGTTGGTAACATTGTATAAGAACACTTTTTGTCATTGCCAATGCTTGATGGCCACAAAGTTAAAGAATGCACTGGGAATGTGTCTGGTCCCTCTTTTGTTTCTCCCATCAGCATGTGATTGCTGGTGTAGGAACGGAAGCGGAAGTTCAGTTGTGCCGGATGGCGAGGGGAAGGCGAAAGAGTTGCTTAGATCTGCGAACCGTTAACAGCGTGGACTTTGTGCAAAGTTCGTTTAAAGTATGTTTTTTTGAGGGGTGTGGACTTGGAAGAGGCGAAAAGTGAGGCGGTTTTAATTTCCTGCCTCTCGTCTCCATTTCCGGTTCTCTAGTGCTGCGCTTTATTTGAAAGGCGGCAGCCCGCCTTTCAAATGCAGCCAAAGAGTAAAATCCAAGTACAAGGCGGGAGATGAAGTTGGGCGCTCTGGTGCCAGAACTGGGGGTGCCGGACTTTTCATCTTAAAGAGTGGGGGTGCATGGTGAGAGCCTGCCCGTACTTGGGCAGGAGGACTCATGTTACCACAATCGGTCTCTCAATCTTAAATTAAGTATTGAACGCTACGGTGCGCAGAGAAGTGCCGAATACCAAGGAATCCTGGCGATTGGCACTACAGATTATTTACACATCGAGTACGAGGCCCGCGCGCATTTTCTGTCCGTAGGATGTAGTTTAATGTAGTCTTTTTAATAGTGATACACTATTTGACTACCACTTTTTATCATGTCCAACAGCACCTTCCCGTCACTGATGCATGATCACTTTTTCTGGTTTAATCAAGTAAATATAAAATCAGGCAATTCTTTGCAATAAATGCAGGTTTTTTTTTGCAACTGAAACATTTGTCTCTCATCCTGTGTACATTACTGTTATAATCATCTAATAATAATGTTATGCATGCAATTTGTGTTTCCCTGATGGTGAAACATCACAGAGATTTATTTCCCTGTGAATCAATGTTTTTGTAAACATATTATAGTCCCCCAGGTTCTCAAAATGTATGGGGTTACCCTTGTTCTCCTATTCACATCGAGTTTTGTAGCACTTCAAGAATTAGTATTGTGATTGACCAACTCCACCGTGTTGATTTTGTTTACCCTGGTAGGATGAAAGTCTAGTTTGGCCCCACCGAGATTGGAACAGGTTTCCTTCAGGTTGCTCGCAGATGGCGCTTGTCTGTGCTACTGTCAGTCTTGGCTGGCCAAGTGTGTCTGCTGACATGATAGCTCAGTGGATCAGATCTGATGCTATATGCAGTGATCTAGAGGTCACAGATTTTAATCGTTGTGAAAAGAAATGTCTTTTATTAAGTGCCAATAAATAAATGCCAATGGTTGTTTCATGTGTCAGGCTTCGGCACATTCAGCAGTAGTGGTTGTAGGACACAAGGTGGGCCAGGAGGGCACGGCCCCCATCGGGTTCCCCTCTAGAGATGCCAGTGCCTCGCAAGATAAAGAAGAGCCCACCTTTCCTCATGACTTTGTGCACACACAGATGCGGAGCGCCCTTTTTACAATAGCATCTATAGTATGCTGGGCTTACAATCAACATAACTGTGGTAGGAAGAGCTGTGTGGCTCTTAATATTACACGGTCACATCGAAGTGGCAAGTTGCATAGAAATCTATTAATCGAGTACATTTTAACAGGCCCTGCGCCACCAAATTAACTATCAGTGCTTGCCTACATTTAGACTACAATCGCAGTGCACACTGACGCACAATGCATCCATGTATTAAAGGTGTTGCACTTTGTGGCTTCTGCTGCTTAGCTCCCCTGAGATATGCCACTCATCCTCGGCAAGTGAACAAGAACAGACTTTACTAGTGCCCAATAATGGCGCTCAATTTACATACCCCAAAAGGTATAGAGGATGTGGCTTAAAGGCTAGAGGCCGACCATGAAGCTGGGGCAGTAAGTTTGCGTCAGGCGGGAGGCTCAAACATCCTGTGATTCTGGGCAAATCGACTAATCTCCCCGTGCCTAAAAATGAATGTGTCCGTCTTTAATGCAACTGGGTGCCTTATGAGAAAAAGTGGGAGAAGAAGCCAGAAGGGTGAGATGTCACCAAAAGAAGATTTACAATTGATGAAGTAGATCGGTCCAGGGAGAGCCTTCATTGGTACCTGGCAGTAGCAGAGTGGGCACTGAGTACAGTGGTAGAGAAGAACTCGGAGGGGGCATTGATGTAAGTTCAAAGCTTGCAAAACATGACCAGACTTTGGCTTAATGTGGTGTGTGAAAGGTTGCACAGAAGTCAAGGAGGATAGGGACAGATGAAAGATGGCAGAGATAACATAGGGTATGCAGAAAGAGAGGATGCTGAGAGGAGTTTTTAAATGTATCCTGCTTGGCTGATCACACAGGGCGTGAAGAGATGCTGGCGGTAAGGGAGAACAGGCCCTTGTGGAGGGCAAATCTTTGAAAGGTTTCAGTGAAGAAGGTTTGGGGGTTACAATGAGCGTCAGTGAATGCAGCGGTGGTGACATTTTCAAAGTAGGGATGAAAGGTGGACCCAAAAAGCAGTGACTGTCAGCTAAGTGAGATTAATTGAGATTGTGAGGTGCCACTTTCTGCTGGCATGTTACGGGTATTTTTGCAGCCATTATTACCCCTGAAGAGGTGCTAAAGCATTTTGTGGATTGCTAGAATAAGGGGTCAAGTTTGTCATGCTGTTTCCATTAAGTGTCATTCAATTTGTAATATTCCTCTCGTACTGACTTGTGAAATTTTGTTCACACTACATATGTGGGCGCTAATTTGAGTTAATGGGATTTGTAAGAGTCATGCCTATGAATGCCAGCTGTCGTGCTGTTTGTTATCTAGTTATAATGCCATTCATGCGTATTTATCATGACACGTTCATAGGGATAGGTTCCACAATATACAAACAGCATAACAGTGCCATTTAATCTGTTAAGTACTTTGTTTGAATCTACAGGCCTGATTTATATGTTGGCGGGAAGGAAACTCCGTCACAGCGACAATGGTGTTCTGTCTCTGCAAACATAGTGGTCTGCCCGCCCGACCTATATGCGGGGAACCTTAAGTTTGGCCATGGCAGAGACTATTACGTCTCTGCTGCGGTAAAAACCTCGCCGATGGCCCTGCAGAGTAAGGGCCATTGGAGAAATGGCTACATGTCTGCCAGCACAGCATCACTCTGGGCCACATCAGTATCACTTAGCATCGCCTTTGCACTAGTACACCACCACATCATCATCACTCAGCAAGACCTGAGTATCATTCAGCATTACCTCAGCATCGTCTCTGCACCAGTCACCACCACTACCACCACAGCATCACTCAGCATCACCACAGCATCACTCGGGGCCAGCGCCGCATCACTCGGGGCCAGCGCCGCATCACCCGGGGCCGTCGCCGCATCACCCGGGGCCGTCGCCGCATCACCCGGGGCCGTCGCCGCATCACCCGGGGCCGTCGCCGCATCACCCGGGGCCGTCGCCGCATCACCCGGGGCCAGCGCCGCATCACTCGGGGCCAGCGCCGCATCACTCGGGGCCAGCGCCGCATCACTCGGGGCCAGCGCCGCATCACTCGGGGCCACATCAGTATCACTCGGCATCGCCTTTGCACTAGTACACCACAACATCATCATCACTCAACAAGACCTGAGTATCATTCAGCATCACTTCAGCATCATCTCTGCACCAGTCACCACCACTACCACCTCAGCATCACTCGGGCCATGACGGCATCACTCGTGGGGCCATGACGGCATCACTCGTGGGGCCATGACGGCATCACTCGTGGGGCCATGACGGCATCACTCGTGGGGCCATGACGGCATCACTCGTGGGGCCATGACCGCATCACTCGTGGGGCCACCACCGCATCACTCGTGGGGCCACCACCGCATCACTCGTGGGGCCACCTCAGCCCACTCTCGGAATCTATTATCTATTGATTCTACCCTAGCGTCTGGCCGCTGCTAGTGTTATAATACAGGTACTAGTTCCCAACCTTCACCCTCCGATTGTTTATGTCCCCTCAAAAAAAAAAAAGCTTTAACAAACAACCATTGGAATAGGCAGAAACAAGTTACCAGCATTGCAAGAACAAAAGAAAACCGAGGACATTTTTTACTGTAAATACTTTTTTAATATGGTTGTTCAGTTATACATAATGCCATCTTGGTCATATACAAGGTAACTTCTGTCACTCTCCCCCCCCCCCCCCTGCGCGAACCCCCACCCCCCTCCGAAATAAGAACCACCCCGCGTGAATACCCCTGCCCCCGGCGAGCACATTTTGTTTGCCAGTCCCCATTTCAATTAGAATCTCTGGGGGAAGGTCCTGGTGGGCATGATGTTTCTCCGCTTGTTCTTACCTTTCTAGCTCTTTAATTCCCCCTGCATTATTTGGAAGAGGCAAATGCAGGACTGCGCCTCTTTTGTGATGTTTAACAATTGTGGCTTTTTTGTTGTGCGTAAAGGACCCTGAAACAGGTATAAGAGGGCCCATGTAACTACCTGTGCTGGGTTAGAATGAGGGCAAAAAGTAAAGAGTAGCAAGTCACGGCATCAGTTTAAAAAGAAAGCAAAGAAATTGAGAAACTTCCAAAAGAAGCATTTGCAATGCAATAGGTCTTGCCTTTTAGTTATGTGTTTTATTTTGTTACGCACTTTGTACTTTCCAGGTTTACTGAACACATAAGTAAAGGCATTGTCATTTACAATGTCAATAGCTCAGACTGTCGTAAATGCGAGACCTATTGCATTTCAAATGCTTGTCAGTCTTGCAATTAACTTTCATGGTTTCCACCTTTGTTTCCGCTGTTCCTTACACCTCCATTTGAGGGTTTTTGCACACTGTAATCCAGGTCTGGTATAAAAGATGGCTTATTCACTCTGGAGATGGCTTTTACATTTTTGTGCAGTACTGGTATCACCCAGTACTGTTTGTTCAAGATTCAGCTGCCCAGTCAAGTTCACACTCGGACTCCTGGGAAACTGCATCATGCAGTCTTCTCCAGACAGTGAACACAGCAACTGAAAAAAATGTCAACTTGCCTCCCTCACCCAACCAGCATAGACCACAAAACGTAGAATCACTCTCTCATGATGACGCTACTGCTCAGCAACAGTCACAGTGAGGCCAAAAAGTGACAGGTTGGGCAGAATCTCGTGTGCCTTGCACTCGCGCCATTCCTTAAAAAAATGGTTGCCAGTCCTACCATCACTGCCAGACTCCCCCTCAACTGTGTGACATACTGATAATGTTTCCAGTTGTGTACTGACGTCACCCTCATTTTGATCTTGAAATATGTACATGTGTTTAGCTGTTTGAGTACATTTTGTGATCTTGACTGGGTTTGAATATTCTAGAATATGAAACAAACAATGGCAAAGCTAATATGCAATTTGGCTTTGTTATTGTTTGTTTTCTCACAGTTTTTGCAAATCTTTATTGATGTGGAACCTATCGGCCGCACATCCATAATTTTAAAGAAAAGGAAATATATTTTTGATCTCAAAAGGACACTTTGCCATAGTAGTCACTGACTCTTAAGGGCACTACTTTGTGTGGGGATTTACTTCTTGTGAAGGGGAAGAATGGCATCACACGCAGTAAAGTTAGCCAATAGCTTGGCTCACTGTCCTGTCCCAAGCTGTACGATGCAGTGGATGGATGAAAAATGGGAATGCCACAATAATAGACCAATTGATTAGAGGGTTGGCTGAAAGCCTCTATAGCTAATAGTGTGTATGTGTGTGTGTGTGTGATTATATATATATTCACTGAAAAAAACATAGGTTATAGACCATATATAGTTAGGAATTAGCATTTAAAAAACCTTATTTTACTCACACAAAACCATTGAAATTCCATATATAGTTAGTTGCACTAACTATATATCGCGCACCCGCAATCCACTGCTGATCATGTCACATATTACATCATTCATGACATGGTCAGTGACATCACTGATGACATCACTGATGACATCTCAAATGACATCACTGATGACATCACTGATGACATCTCAAATGACATCACTGATGACATCACTGATGACATCATCCAGCGACTGTGTGTTTCTATAAATTTTAAATATGTTTTACATATTGAAGAATGAGTAGATGTAGAAGTGTCTGGAAGAAGGATTTAGTAGGTGCGTGACTGACTGTATGAGTGAGTGATTAAATGTGTCTCACTGAGTGCATGGGTTAGTGACTAAACTGTTTTAATTTGTGCATCATTATGTCTGTTGTTCTGTAAACTGCTGCATGTGTTGATCAGTACCTATATGAGTAACTATATGGGTTATTGGTTGATTGCCTAAGTATTTGTATGGGAGACTGAGTGTGTGTGTGTGGGTGGCTGGGAGGTGTATAACTCTGTGCATAGATGTGTGAGCAGTTGATTCACTAGATGTATGGGTTGAAAAGTGCATGTGGAAACACCTGTATGGGTGGTTGACTGAGTGCATTAATGAGTGAATGGATATCTCAGTGCTACATGTGAAAGTAAGTACATATGTAAAACACAGTACATGTGAGAGTTGACATATATAAATAACTGTGCATAAGAGCCAGTGAATGTGTGAGTGGCTGTATGGATGATTGTGAACTTGTATCAGGGATTGTATAAGAGAGTAGATATGTGTTAGTATATGTTTGAATAAGTAAGGTGTGTATAACTGTATAGTTGAGGAAATGGAGGTGTGATTGATTCTTTGCATGACTGACTAGGTGTGTGAGTAACTCCATGGATGAGTGACAGTCTGTGAGTGTCTGTTTACACTGAGTGTATCTTAGGTTATATTAGAGTCTGAAGAGGTTCATCGTATTATCACATGAGTGATGTCATCAGTGATTTGATCAGTAATGTCAAATGAGATGTCATCAGTGATGTCATTTGAGATGTCATCAGTGATGTCATCAGTGATGTCATTTGAGATGTCATCAGTGATGTCATCAGTGATGTCATTTGAGATGTCATCAGTGATGTCATCAGTGATGTCACTGACCATGTCATGAATGATGTAATATGTGACATGATCAGCAGTGGATTGCGGGTGCGCGATATATAGTTAGTGCAACTAACTATATATGGAATTTCAATGGTTTTGTGTGAGTAAAATAAGGTTATATATGGTCTATAACCTATGGTTTTTTCAGTGAATTTTCAAGGTTTTGTAAATGCTAATTCCTAACTATATATGGTCTATAACCTATGGTTTTTTCAGTGAATTTCAATGGTTTTTTAATAGCAAATATCATAAACTGTCGAATGTCAAGTACGTGGTAAGTAAAAACATTTTCGTGTTTATGCACACTGATCTGCTTTGAATGCTGCTCCCCACCCCTCATTTCTATTAGGAGTACTCTCTCTTTGCAGATAGTGAAGGGTAGTTAACGCAGGCCTTTGCCCCCGTTGTAATCCGTCGTGCCTGCTTCTCTCTCCATTTGATTGATTGTTCTCTTTGGTTCATTCTCTATTTACAAACAAGCACAGAGTCGCAATACTCTGTTTAGTCTTTGCAGATAGCGAAAAATCGTGTAAAAAAACAAAAGGAATCGAGCAAAATCAGTAGGCCACTAATGGGATCTCTTTTTGACCTCGCTAAAATAGAAACATTAGCAACAACCTGTTGAAAATAGCAATGTGTATGTACATAAGCGGCGTTCATTTGTGTTCACAGTACCCCTTGTTGATTGTTTGAATCGAGCATTGAATTGTTCGAAGTTGGTTCTCTTAAGGATCTTCTCTGCCTGCAAACGAGGAAGAATAGGAATATTCTCTCTCCCTTTGCAGATAGTGAAGGGTAGGTAACGCAAGCCTTTAACACGTCGTACCTATTTCATTCCTCATTGATTGATTGATTGTCCAAACATTGACTGTTTGGGAATTAGTTCTTTTTGGAGGTATTCCCGGTTTGCAAATAAACGTAGGAAAATCTTTGCAAGTAGTGAAAGGGTACGTAATGCGGACCTTTCTCCCCCGTTGTAATCTGTCATGCCTATCTACTCCCCACTGATTGATGCACCTGTTTCACCCGGACCATTTACTAGAGATAGGTCATCTGGCCCGACCAGAGAGCACCCCTAGTGAAAAGGACATATGCAATAATAACGAAGTGATCACTGTATCCTGTTAACAGAAACTTTAGCATGAAACAACCTGGAAAGAAAAGAATAGGAAAACGAAAATCAGTAGGCCACTGATGAACATGAACTTTTATTAAACAACGAACAAAGAAACGATAACATAACGTAATGATAAAACCTATTAATGTCCTAGAAACAAGAAAACGTTAAAATATGCCAGTGGTGAGAGACCAGAAAAACAGTAAGAGAAACCAAATCACCCCTCGCTGTCCCACCGCCTGCCACGCCAAAAAAATCGATAGACTAGGGAAAATGCAAGTCAGTAGAACATCCGCCCCCACTCTGGAAACTACCAAGGTGGGGCAGGGTTGCGGCTACGCCCAGCCGGGAGCAGCCCATATAAGGCGGATCCTGTTGCCACGCCTCGGCCAGGAGATCCTAACGTAGGGTGTAGCCGGAGGAGAGGCCGAGGCCAGCGGGACCCGGCCAGGGGATTGCCTTTACAACGCTGAACAGTTGCAGGGGGGGGGAATGTCTCCTCGACCCTCCCCTCTCTCTCCCAGTCCGGCCGCGGTGGCCCTTGACAGTTTCAGGTAGTCCCGCCACATGCTCTTCCGGTCCGGCCACCAACGATCGGGGGGCCGAGGCCGACGGGATCCGGCTGCAGCCGATAAACCAAGAAACCCGTTCATTGGGCCAGAGCCAGGGGCGTCCGGCCGACATCTACCGGAAGCCCGGCCCGAAGAGGGACGGGACACTTCTTCTTTCTTGAATAATGGCTGCGACAACACTGGGGGGGGGATGTCTTGCACATGCCTCCGACCCCCCCTCGTCCTCATCGCCTGGTCCGGCCATAACAAATGTCAAGCGAGACGCCGTGGGGTGCACTGGGAGGGAGAGACGGTGCGAACAGGCCTCTCCCGCCTCCCCAGGTGGAGGCTTCCCACCTGCACCCTCAGCGCTCCAGGCGCCCGGAAAAGGGTTCTTCCACTGTAGCCATGCTGCAACGTCTCGCCCGGCAGGGTGGAGCCCGTCCGCTCATTTGACCCCGCGATCGCCAGTAGCTACCGAACTCTCAAAATGGCGGTCGACCTGGCAAGAGCGGGCCCAGCATAAAGAAATGGCCCGGTCATTGGTTGACTCCACCACCGTAGTCCTCCACGACCTTGAAGATTCTAGAGGAGCCGCGGGAGTCTCCGACCCCCGATGGGGAATGACTGCCATGATCGCCCGTGGAGTGACGAAACTGTATCCGCGGGACGTCGGCGCTCCCATGCTGGCGCCAGCCTCACTTTGAATTACTAGAATCCTGCAGACCTCAGTTCCGGTAAAAGCACAGTGTGACCCGGTAGGAAAAATTGTTGCACCCCCTCCCCTTTTTGACTGATAGTTCAAACCACCGATCCTTTCCTTTGCCCTTTTAACGGAACTTTGGACTGCCTCCCCCTCTTTTACATTTTCTAGAGAAAACAAAACATTAACCACTACATTAGCATAGCAGTTGACACCAGAACTGTTTTCAAATTGAAAACCAACAACATCTTCAACAGAATCCTTTTTGTTTCTGCTGTGACCCTGCTACAGCACAGGCATTGTCCCCAGCAGTAATTCTGCAATGCCGGTAAGAATAGCTGTGGTGCCTACTGGACTCACTCACCCCCGCGGCGCCCCACGCCGTTATTTCATTTGCAAGGGCAGCAACTTACTAGACATCACTTTCGTGCCATCTAGATTTCAGCGCGTTCTGCTGCCTTGGAACTATTCGCACAACAGACTGCTACTGACGACCCACCCCCAGGCAACATCTTCTGAGTTTTCATAATTTGAAAGAACTAATAACAGGTCCTCATCAGGAATTTCCTCTTCAATCATCTCATCAGGAATTTCCTCATGAAAAGTCTGCAATGATGATTCTTGTAACTCTATGGTCTCCAAACATTCGATAAATTCGCCATCAAGAGATTGATCAAAAAAATGATTCAAGTCATCTCCTCCTTGTGAGAATATTTCATTGTTGGTGCTGTCAATTGCAATAAATGTAGTGGATAATTCAAAATAAATTGCCACGGTCTCTTCGTTGTTTAAATGTTTTTACTGTTTTTGTTTTGTTGTATATATTTATATGTTATTAAAGTTTTATATTCCTACTACTTTGTTGGAGTGCTATATATTTTTAATGTGACACATAATTGTAAAAACTTTGATGTACAAAGAGTCATTCCTAGAATCTTCCGCTTCAGGCTCGGTCCCCTCCCCAATCACAATACAGGATGGTTTTCAGATAGTAGGAACACGTGTGGTGTGACGGATCTCATCGGGTGTGGGCCTTGATCTACTATAACTCCTTTGAAGAGGGGTGATTCTTTACAGCTGGAGCCATAAACTACATCTGCAGGGCTAGCTGATAGTCTGGACAATCGGACACAGAGGAAGAGGAGTGTCAGAGGGTGCGGTAGTGAATAGGGCAAAAGGGAGGTGTCGGGCGGGCACAGAGTGTGATTTTCAGGGAAGAGCAGCGCAGATGGGGGGAGGTTTATTGCCGATGCATAAGACAGAGAGCGGGGGTGACCAGTGCCTGGGGAAGATGCTTGCAAGGGTGGGGAGCCATGCTCCGAATCGACAGCGTGCAGAGAGTGGGTCTGCTCAAGGCATCTAAAATGGCTGCCGTGCACGACAAAAGTGTGGCATTTCAAAAAAGGCAAGATGGCGCAGACATTGTTTTTCAACACTTCCTCATTTCCTTCCAATCGAACGTTAACAGACGTTGGTGCATATTACCAAAGTTAAGCGATATTTATCGCTAACGATGCTTACCAACGAATTTTTTTTACCGCTAAGCATCGTCTGAAATTATCGAAGATAAACCTTGCTATTACCAAGGTTTATCGCAAATGCGATAATAAAAACGGCCGCAATGCATGAATATCGCTAAAAAGTCAGCGATATTCATGCATTACCGAGCTAATGCTCTTAGCCATGTTATCCACCTCCCATTGGATAACATGGCTAAGAACTGCTCAGGGCAGGTGTTACTTTTTGGAGATATTCGCGCTTAGCGCGAATATCTCCAAAAGTTGGTAATAGGAGATAGATATCTTGCATGTTGTAATGCAAATTATTGTGGTATATGGAACTCATACCATAATCTCTCAGGAAAGCAGAAACTGATCCTTTTGGGACCGCCTAAAAAGACCTAGGGGGTGAGGGGTACTCTACTTTGCTCCCTTTTCACGTTCCGAACTATTTTATTTTACTCTCTTCTGTAATTACACAAAATCGCAGCAATAAGATGCATCGGAGACACACAGTGAGAGAAAGGAGGCCGGAGATGAAGAAGAGATGTCAAATACACATTGGAGATAATATAGTGGCAGAAGGGAAGTAAATATGAGTAAACTTACCATGTAACATAAAAATGTTGCACTCTATACTATAAGTCTCATTTTATACTACAATCACTTCGCTACAACCTCATAAATTAAAAATAAAAATGAATAATGTCTCAAACAATTTTTGATTTCTAAATATAAATTTATTCTTCAGAATTTTCTAAATTTGAAAGAACTAGTAACATGTCCTCATCAGCAATGTCCTCATTAAAAGTCTGCAATAATGATTCTTGTAGCTCTATGGTCTCCAAACACTCGATAAATTCGCCATCAAGAGATTGATCAAAAAAATCATTCAAGTCATCTCCTCCTTGTGACAATATTTCATTATTGGTGCTGTCAATTTCAATCAATGTAGTGGAATCATTCAAGTCATCTCCTCGTGACAATATTTCATTATTGGTGCTCTCAATTTCAATCAATGTAGTGGAATCATTCAAGTCATCTCCTCCTTGTGACAATATTTCATTATTGGTGCTGTCCATTTCAATCAATGTAGTGGAATCATTCAAGTCATCTCCTTGTGACAATATTTCATTCTTGGTGCTGTCCATTTCAATCAATCTAATGGAATCATACAAGTCATGTCCTCCTTGTGACAATATTTCATTATTGGTGCTCTCAATTTCAATCAATGTAGTGGACAATTCAAAAGAAATTGCCACGGTCTCTTCATTGTGAGCCATTTTATTTTGAAATTGCTTGCTGTAAATTGCAGAAAAAAATAATCACTTTCATTTATCGTTTTTAGTAATACATAATATAAAACTAACTTTATCAAGTATTTAGTATAACAGAACGACTGCAAATAAATAACAGAAAACATTTTTCAAATTATCTTCAAGTGTACAACATAGTTCCCCTTACAAATTAACAACTCACCTTTTTAAAAGTAGCAGAAGTGTTAGTACTGTGTAAATCAAACACCAGAAATTCACCACCAAAAATTCCTCACAAATGTACCTCAGACAGTAGTATCACAAAATGGCTGTGGTTTCCTCTCATTTGACATATATACATAACCAATTAACTTTCATCACACACAAATACAAAACCAAAGTAACATTTTAATTGGTTCTAAATTTCAACACTTTCAAATGTGTTTCCCCCATGCAATTTTCCATAGGACATTTACATACGTCTACAGCCTGAATGGCTGAACGGAATTACACCAAACTTGGCAAAATGGTACATCAAACCTAAGAGGTCAGGAAGGATCTACTATGCCCCCTTATGGTCATTTGCCCCTTCGCTTTGGCCTCCTCTTGTCTCTCGATCCTACCGAGAGACAAGATGGCGGCCGCTACGGACTGTTTGGAATGTTTACAGACGCCGGAGAACCAATCAGCTTCGCAAAGCTCCGTAACGCGAAAAGTACGCGAAGCGGAGCGCTGTTACAGATATATATCTTTTTTTGAACGTTAATTTCTCAAAATCCACTGGAGCACATATATTGAGACCTAGCAAAGGCACATCGGGCTACCAGTCCCTAATATTTTGCCAAGTTTCGTGCAAATCCATTCAGCCGTTCGATTATTATTATTTTGTTTTTTTTTTCCCCGCGGGGCCCTTTTAAAACCTCCACATCAAACCTAGGGGGTCAGCGACAATGTACTATGCCCCCTTATGGTCATTTGCCCCTTCGCGTTGGCCTCCTCTTGTCTCTCGATCCTACCGAGAGACAAGATGGCGGCCGCTACGGACTGTTTGGAATGTTGACAGACGCCGGAGAACCAATCAGCTTCGCTTCACAAAGCTCCGTTGCGCGAAAAGTACGCGTCCTGGGCCGCTGCCCAGTCCGCTGTTACAGATATATATCTTTTTTTAAACGTTAATTTCTCAAAATCCACTGGAGCACATATATTGAGACCTACAAAAGGCACATCGGGCTACCAGTCCCTACAATTTTGCCAAGTTTCGTGCAAATCCATTCAGCCGTTCGCGCTAAAAGTGAGGCCAACCGCCCTATGGAAATTAACATGGGAAAAACGCGTTTTGGGACCCCCCTTTTTTCTCGGCCCCCCCCTTGACGAACCCCCCCAAAATTTTCAGGGGCTGCTCAGAAACAAAATGTGCCATTTTCCTGAAAATTTCAGCCAATTCCGTCCACAAACGCCAAAGTTATTAGACATAGAATTTTCAAAAAACCCATAGAGAAAAAATCCTAACTATATATACCTACTGGCGACCGCCAGTAGGTAATATATATATATATATATATATATATATATATATATATATATGAAATTCACTGAAAAAACCATAGGTTATAGACCATATATAGTTAGGAATTAGCATTTACAAAACCTTGAAAATTCACTGAAAAAACCATAGGTTATAGACCATATATAGTTAGGAATTAGCATTTAAAAAACCTTATTTTACTCACACAAAACCATTGAAATTCCATATATAGTTAGTTGCACTAACTATATATCGCGCACCCGCAATCCACTGCTGATGATGTCACATATTACATCATTCATGACATGGTCAGTGACATCACTGATGACATCACTGATGACATCTCAAATGACATCACTGATGACATCACTGATGACATCTCAAATGACATCACTGATGACAACATCCAGTGATTATGTGTTTCTGTAAAGTTTAAATATGTTTTACATATTGAAGAATGAGTGGATGTATAAGTGTCTGAATGAAGGTTTTAGTAGGTGCGTGATTGACTGTATGAGTGAGTGATTAAATGCGTCTTACTAAATGCACGGGTTAGTGACTAAACTGTCTGAAAGTGTGCATCAGCATGTCTGTTGTTGTGCAAGCTGCTGCATGTGTTGATCAGTAGCTATATAAGTAGCTATATGGGTTATTGATTGGTTGCACAAGTATTTGTATGGGAGACTGAGTGTGTGTATGCCTGGCTGGGAGGTGTGTGACTCTGTGCAGATCAATGTGTACTTGTATCAGTGATTCTATAAGAGAGTAAGTATGTGTTAGTATATGTTTTAAAATGTAAGGTACTCTATGTTTAACTGTGTAGATTAGAAAATGGAACTGTGATTGATTCTTTAGAGGACCGACTAGGTGTGTGAGTAACTCCATGGATGAGTGGCAGAGTGTGAGTGTCTGTATAGGTGTATGAGTGCATATGATAGTGTTGTAAAGATGAGTGATTGTATGTATGAATGATTGTTTGGGTGAATGAGTGAATGTGTGTGTAGACGTAGGAATCAGTGAGTGCGTATGTAGTAACTAGTATTGGTGTGTCAATGGTTTCAAAAATTATACTCTGTATTTAACACTGGGTGTAACAGAGGTTATATTAAAGTGTGAGGAGATGCATTGTATTGTCACATTAATGATATCATCATTGATGTGACCATTGATGTCAAATGAGATATCATCAGTGATGTCATTTGAGATGTCATCAGTGATGTCACTGACCATGTCATGAATGATGTAATATGTGACATCATCAGCAGTGGATTGCGGGTGCGCGATATATAGTTAGTGCAACTAACTATATATGGAATTTCAATGGTTTTGTGTGAGTAAAATAAGGTTTTTTAAATGCTAATTCCTAACTATATATGGTCTATAACCTATGGTTTTTTCAGTGAATTTTCAAGGTTTTGTAAATGCTAATTCCTAACTATATATGGTCTATAACCTATGGTTTTTTCAGTGAATTTCAATGGTTTTTTAATAGCAAATATCATAAGCTGTCGAATGTCAAGTACGTGGTAAGTAAAAACATTTTCGTGTTTATGCACACTGATCTGCTTTGAATGCTACCCCCCACCCCTCATTTCTATTAGGAGTACTCTCTCTTTGCAGATAGTGAAGGGTAGTTAACGCAGCCCTTTGCCCCCTTTGTAATCCGTCGTGCCTGCTTCTCTCTCCATTTGATTGATTGTTCTCTTTGGTTCATTCTCTATTTACAAACAAGCACAGAGTCAAAATACTCTGTTTAGTCTTTGCAGATAGCGAAAAACCGTGTAAAAAAACAAAAGGAATCGAGCAAAATCAGTAGGCCACTAATGGGATCTCTTTTTGACCTCGCTAAAATAGAAACATTAGGAACAACCTGTTGAAAATAGCAATGCGTATGTACATAAGCGGCGTTCATTTGTGTTCACAGTACCCCTTGTTGATTGTTTGAATCGAGCATTGAATTGTTCGAAGTTGGTTCTCTTAAGGATCTTCTCTGCCTGCAAACGAGGAAGAATAGGAATATTCTCTCTCCCTTTGCAGATAGTGAAGGGTAGGTAACGCAAGCCTTTAACACGTCGTACCTATTTCATTCCTCATTGATTGATTGATTGTCCGAACATTGACTGTTTGGGAATTAGTTCTTTTTGGAGGTATTCCCTGTTTGCAAATAAACGTAGGAAAATCTTTGCAAGTAGTGAAAGGGTACGTAATGCGGACCTTTCTCCCCCGTTGTAATCTGTCATGCCTATCTACTCCCCACTGATTGATGCACCTGTTTCACCCGGACCATTTACTAGACATACGTCATCTGGCCCGACCAGAGAGCACCCCTAGTGAAAAAGACATATGCAATAATAACGAAGTGATCACTGTATCCTGTTAACATAAACTTTAGCATGAAACAACCTGGAAAGAAAAGAATAGGAAATCGAAAATCAGTAGGCCACTGATGAACATGAACTTTTATTAAACAACGAACAAAGAAACGATAACATAACGTAATGATAAAACCTATTAATGTCCTAGAAACAAGAAAACGTTAGAAATATGCCAGTGGTGAGAGACCAGAAAAACAGTAAGAGAAACCAAATCACCCCTCGCTGTCCCACCGCCTGCCACGCCCAAAAAATCGATAGACTAGGGAAAATGCAAGTCAGTAGAACATCCGCCCCCACTCTGGAAACTTCCAAGGTGGGGCAGGGTTCCGGCTACGCCCAGCCGGGAGCAGCCCATATAAAGCAGGTCCTGCTGCCACGCCTCGGCCAGGAGATCCTAACGTAGGGTGTAGCCGGAGGAGAGGCCGAGACCAGCGGGACCCGGCCAGGGGATTGCCTTTACAACGCTGAACAGTTGCAGGGGGGGGGAATGTCTCCTCGACCCTCCCCTCTCTCTCCCAGTCCGGCCGCGGTGGCCCTTGAGAGTTGCAGGTAGTCCCGCCACATGCTCTTCCGGTCCGGCCACCAACGGTCGGGGGGCCGAGGCCGACGGGATCCGGCTGCAGCCAATAAACCAAGAAACCCGTTAATGGGGCCAGAGCCAGGGGCGTCCGGCCGACATCTACCGGAAGCCCGGCCCGAAGACGGACGGGACACTTCTTCTTTCTTGAAAAATGGCTGCGACAACACTGGGGGGGGGGATGTCTTGCACATGCCTCCGACCCCCCCCCCCCCCCCTCGTCCTCATCGCCTGGTCCGGCCATAACAAATCTCAAGCGAGACGCCGTGGGGTGCACTGGGAGGGAGAGACGGTGCGAACAGGCCTCTCCCGCCTCCCCAGGTGGAGGCTTCCCAGCTGCACCCTCAGCGCTCCAGGCGCCCGGAAAAGGGTTCTTCCACTGTGGCTATGCTGCAACGTCTCGCCCGGCAGGGTGGAGCCCGTCCGCTCATTTGACCCCGCGATCGCCAGTAGCTACCGAACTCTCAAAATGGCGGTCGACCTGGCAAGAGCGGGCCCAGCATAAAGAAATGGCCCGGTCACTGGTTGACTCCACCACCGTAGTCCTCCACGACCTTGAAGATTCTAGAGGAGCCGCGGGAGTCTCCGACCCCCGATGGGGAATGACTGCCATGATCACCCGTGGAGTGACGAAACTGTATCCGCGGGACGTCGGCGCCAGCCTCACTTTGAATTACTAGAATCCTGCAGACCTCACTTCCGGTGAAAGCACAGTGTGACCCGGTAGGAAAAATTGTTGCACCCCCTCCCCTTTTTGACTGATAGTTCAAACCACCGATCCTTTCCTTTGCCCTTTTAACGGAACTTTGGACTGCCTCCCCCTCTTTTACATTTTCTAGAGAAAACAAAACATTAACCACTACAATAGCATAGCAGTTGACACCAGAACTGTTTTCAAATTGAAAACCAACAACATCTTCAACAGAATCCTTTTTGTTTCTGCTGTGACCCTGCTACAGCACAGGCATTGTCCCCAGCAGTAATTCTGCAATGCCGCTAAGAATAGCTGTGGTGCCTACTGGACTCACTCACCCCCGCGGCGCCCCACGCCGTTATTTGCTGGGCGGCAACTTGCTAGACATCACTTTCGTGCCATCTAGATTTCAGCGCGTTCTGCTGCCTTGGAACTATTCGCACAACAGACCGCTACTGACAACAATATTTCATTATTGGTGCTGTCAATTTCAATAAATCTATTGGATAATTCAAAAGAAATTGCCACGGTCTCTTCGTTGTTTAAATGTTTTTACTGTTTTTGTTTTGTTGTATATATTTATATGTTATTAAAGTTTTATATTCCTACTACTTTGTTGGAGTGCTATATATTTTTAATGTGACACATAATTGTAAAAACTTTGATGTACAAAGAGTCATTCCTGGAATCTTCCGCTTCAGGCTCTGTCCCCTCCCCAATCACAATACAGGATAGTTTTCAGATAGTAGGAACACGTGTGGTGTGACGGATCTCATCGGGTGTGGGCCTTGATCTACTATAACTCCTTTGAAGAGGGGTGATTCTTTACAGCTGGGGCCATAAACTACATCTGCAGGGCTAGCTGATAGCCTGGACAATCGGACACAGAGGAAGAGGAGTGTCAGAGGGTGCGGTAGTGAATAGGGCGAAAGGGAGGTGTCGGGCGGGCACAGTGTGATTCTCAGGCAAGAGCAGCGCAGATGGGGGAGGTTTATTGCCCATGCATAAGACAGAGAGCGGGGGTGACCAGTGCCTGGGGAAGATGCTTGCGAGGGTGAGGAGCCATGCTACGAATCGACAGCGTGCAGAGAGTGGGTCTGGTCAAGACATCTAAAATGGCTGCCGTGCACGACAAAAGTGTGGCATTTCAAAAAAGGCAAGATGGCGCAGACAATGTTTTTCAACACTTCCTCATTTCCTTCGAATCGAACGTTAACAGACGTTGGGGCATATTACCAAAGTTAAGCGATATTTATCGCTAACGATGCTTACCAACGAATTTTTTACCGCTAAGCATCATCAGAAATTATCGAAGATAAACCTTGCTATTATCAAGGTTTATCACAAATGCGATAATAAACGGCCGCAATGCATGAATATCGCTAAAAACTCAGCGATATTCATACATTACCGAGCTAATGCTCTTAGCCATGTTATCCACCTCCCATTGGATAACATGGCTAAGAACTGCTCAGGGCAGGTGTTACTTTTTGGAGATATTCGCGCTTAGCGCGAATATCTCCAAAAGTTGGTAATAGGAGATAGATATCTTGCATGTTGTAATGCAAGTTATTGTGGTATATGGAACTCATACCATAATCTCTCAGGAAAGCAGAAACTGATCCTTTTGGGACCGCCTAAAAAGGCCTAGGGGGTGAGGAGTACTCTACTTTGCCCCCTTTTCACGTTCCGAACTATTTTATTTTACTCTCTTCTGTAATTACACAAAATAGCAGCGATAAGATGCATCGGAGACACACAGTGAGAGAAAGGAGGCCGGAGATGAAGAAGAGATGTCAAATACACATTGGAGATAATATAGTGGCAGAAGGGAAGTAAATATGAGTAAACTTACCATGTAACATAAAAATGTTGCACTCTATACTATAAGTCTCATTTTATACTACAATCACTTCGCTACAACCTCATAAATTAAAAATAAAAATGAATAATGTCTCAAACAATTTTTGATTTCTAAATATACATTTATTCTTCAGAATTTTCTAAATTTGAAAGAACTAGTAACATGTCCTCATCAGCAATGTCCTCATGAAAAGTCTCCAATAATGATTCTTGTAACTCTATGGTCTCCAAACACTCGATAAATTCGCCATCAAGAGATTGATCAAAAAAATCATTCAAGTCATCTCCTCCTTCTGACAATATTTCATTATTGGTGCTGTCAATTTCAATCAATGTAGTGGAATCATTCAAGTCATCTCCTCGTGACAATATTTCATTATTGGTGCTCTCAATTTCAATCAATGTAGTGGAATCATTCAAGTCATCTCCTCCTTGTGACAATATTTCATTATTGGTGCTGTCCATTTCAATCAATCTAATGGAATCATACAAGTCATCTCCTCCTTGTGACAATATTTCATTATTGCTGCTCTCAATTTCAATCAACGTAGTGGAATCATTCAAGTCATCTCCTTGTGACAATATTTCATTCTTGGTGCTGTCCATTTCAATCAATCTAATGGAATCATACAAGTCATGTCCTCCTTGTGACAATATTTCATTATTGGTGCTCTCAATTTCAATCAATGTAGTGGACAATTCAAAAGAAATTGCCACAGTCTCTTCATTGTGAGCCGTTTTATTTTGAAATTGCTTGCTGTAAATTGCAGAAAAAAATAATCACTTTCATTTATCGTTTTTAGTAATACATAATATAAAACTAACGTTATCAAGTATTTAGTATAACAGAAGGACTGCAAATAAATAACAGAAAACATTTTTCAAATTATCTTCAAGTGTACAACATAGTTCCCCTTACAAATTAACAACTCACCTTTTTAAAAGTAGGAAAAGTGTTAGTACTGTGTAAATCAAACACCAGAAATTCACCACCAGAAATTCCTCACAAATGTACCTCAGACAGTAGTATCACAAAATGGCTGTGGTTTCCTCTCATTTGACATATATACATAACCAATTAACTTTCATCACACACAAATACAAACCAAAGTAACATTTTAATTGGTTCTAAATTTCAACACTTTCAAATGTGTTTTCCCCATGCAATTTTCCATAGGACATTTACATACGTCTACAGCCTGAATGGCTGAACGGAATTACACCAAACTTGGCAAAATGGTACATCAAACCTAAGAGGTCAGGAAGGATCTACTATGCCCCCTTATGGTCATTTCCCCCTTCGCTTTGACCTCCTCTTGTCTCTCAATCCTACCGAGAGACAAGATGGCGGCCGCTACGGACTGTTTGGAATGTTGACAGACGCCGGAGAACCAATCAGCTTCGCAAAGCTCCGTAACGCGAAAAGTACGCGAAGCGGAGCGCTGTTACAGATATATATCTTTTTTTGAACGTTAATTTCTCAAAATCCACTGGAGCACATATATTGAGACCTAGCAAAGGCACATCGGGCTACCAGTCCCTAATATTTTACCAAGTTTCGTGCAAATCCATTCAGCCGTTCGATTATTATTATTATTTTTTTTTTTTGCCCCGCGGGGCCCTTTTAAAACCTCCACATCAAACCTAGGGGGTCAGCGAGGATCTACTATGCCCCCTTATGGTCATTTGCCCCTTCGCTTTGGCCTCCTCTTGTCTCTCGATCCTACCGAGAGACAAGATGGCGGCCGCTACGGACTGTTTGGAATGTTGACAGACGCCAGAGAACCAATCAGCTTCGCTTCACAAAGCTCCGTTGCGCGAAAAGTACGCGTCCTGGGCCGCTGCCCGGTCCGCTGTTACAGATATATATCTTTTTTTAAACGTTAATTTCTCAAAATCCACTGGAGCACATATATTGAAACCTACAAAAGGCACATCGGGCTACCAGTCCCTACAATTTTGCCAAGTTTCGTGCAAATCCATTCAGCCGTTCGGGCTAAAAGTGAGGCCAACCGCCCTATGGAAAACTCAATGTTAAAAACACGTTTTGGGACCCCCCTTTTTTCTCGGCCCCCCCTTGACGAACCCCCCCCCAAATTTTCAAGGGCTGCTCAGAAACAAAATGTGCCATTTTCCTGAAAATTTCAGCCAATTCCGTCCACAAACGCCAAAGTTATTAGACATAGAATTTTCAAAAATCCCATAGAGAAAAAATCCTAACTATATATACCTACTGGCGACCGCCAGTAGGTAATATATATATATATATATATATATAAATAATCAATACACTGCTTATGACCTCACATATTACATCACTCATGATATCACTGACATCACTCATGACATCATCCAGTGACTGACTGTTTTTATAGAGTTTAAGTGTTAAATATAAATACCAAGGTGTATATCGTGATTCGCTGGGTGTATGAGTGCCGGTCTGGATGATTCAGTGAGTGTGTGATTGACTGTATAAGTCTGTCAGTTGGTGTCTAAGTGGTTGTATGGGTGTGTGAGTGGGTACATGAGTGGCTCTATGGGCGATTGATTAGTTGTCTGAGTACCTGTGGGTGAGGGGGTGTGCGACTGCCTGTATTGATGAATGAGCGGGTGAGTCAGTAGCTGTATGGGTTAGTGAATGCATGTGTGAGGGGCTGTATGGGTGAGTGTGTGTATGGCTGTGTGGGTGAGTGAATGGATGTGCCAGTGGTGTATGGGTGAGTACCTGGGTATGTAAAGGTCAGTATAGGTGAGCAGTGGGGTATGCAAGTGGCTGTATGGGTGAGTGTGTGCTTGTGCCAGCAACTGTATGTGAGTGAGTCCCTGTTAGTATCTGTATGCATATGAAGTGGGGGGTGTAATTGTATGGGTGAGTAAGTGGCTGTGTGATTGACTGTATGGGTGAGTGAGTAAGTGTCAGTAGCTCTACAGCTGACTAACCCAGTGTATGGGGGGATAATATGGGTGTGTGAGTGAATATATTAGTGACTGCATGAATGAGTGGGTGTATGCGTGGCTGTATGGGTGAGTGGATGTGTGTGTAGATATATGAATTTGTGAGTGCGTGTGTAAGTAGTGGAATCGGTCTCTAAATGGGTTTGTGAATTATGTGGGAGTGGGTGTATGAAAGGTTCTATGGGGATGTGAGTGGATGTGTTAGTGATTTTGTGGATCATGTCATCAGTGATGTCACTGACCATGTCATGAGTGATGTAATACATGAGGTCATAGGTAGTGCATTGCAGGGGCGTAAGTTAACTATAACAGCTGAATTTCACTGGTTTTGTTCAAGTGAAACCTGAGCCTAGCTAAAACGTCCCTGTGACCTTTGGGTTTTTCATTGAACTACTAAAGTTTTTTCAATCTCCGTTTCCTAGCTATAACGTCCCTGTAACCTTTATTTTTTTCAGCGAATGTCTATAATTTTTTAAGCAGTAATGGTGTTTGCAGAGTGGTGGAGAAAGGTGGATGGGCCTCCAACCAGCTCTCAGGAATCCCGCTGTGTAGGACTTACAGGAGGTACAAGGAGGGCTTCTCAGCCTCCAAAGGTCCCTCAGGATTAAAGTGGAATTCATCCCCAACCAGTAGTGTGCCAGGAGCCGCGTTTGCGGAGTGGTGGAGAAAGGGGACATGGCCTCCAAAGACCTCTTAGCAATCTCGCTGTGTGAGACTTACTGGAGGTAAGGTTATTATTTTTTTATTTATAAAGTTTTATATAGCGCAGTGTCCCCTTGATCATCCACTCCACCCTGATCATCCGCCCCCTGGGTAGCAAGTGATGCTGCAGCAAGGGTTGCTGCAACAGGGGTTGTGGGCGCCTGAGAACTGGCCAGGAATGCCTGCTTAAGGCAACTGAGCGTATCAGTGTCGACGCCAGAGTCTCAGGGTCGCTTAAAAGGTGGTGGCTGAGCATCTGTCATGGCATTCCCTGGTGTAGGGTTTGGCACAAATAGCGCAGCTTTAGCCAATAGCTCACAAGCCTTATCAATCTTACGTGTCAGGCGATCCTCTAATGGCGCCAATGCCTCCGCGACTATGGAATTGTCCACTGCATCATAAAAGGAATCATCCCATGGTAGGGCGTTAAGGGGATCCTCCTCCCACTGGTCATCCTGGTAAGTCTCCTGATAGGAATCCATGACACCAGGCAGAAAAATCTATCCGAGCTCGGCGGAGATGGGTAGGTGACCATACACGGACACGGGCAGAATGAGCCAAATCTGAAGGCTCACCCCGATGTACTGACCCGCCGACCACTCATGTGGTATTTAGCCCTTAACCCTTAGGCATAGGACTTCCCATTGAGGTAAACTGCATACCTATACCACACCATATACATGACACTAGCATGTTATTGAGTTATATTTTCTTCTTTACTTTTCACGTTCTAAGGTCCTGATGAATCGCAGGATACTAATCCAATTGCGAGAAACATGTTGACCACTTATTGTTTTTCAGAGCTCTACATAGGTCACTCTACCTAACGAGGTGACACTGAGTGAGCTCGTTTTCACGATTTTAACTGCAATAGGGGGACCACCAGAATAAAATAGTTTCCGGTACCTCTTACTGCATTTTAACCTTCACCCTGGGCGCAGTTGCCTCTCCGCCCACACACCCACACTTCACCATAGGGCAGTTGGATACAAAAGATCTCCGCCAAAGTGCCCCTCTTTGAGGTGTGCCCGTCGGGGATTGCACCGCCCCCCCGACGAGGAGCAACCGCCGATGATGAAGCATGACATCCTTCGGGGTGTGTGAGGCAAATACATCCAACAAAAGGGATGCCCACAGGTGTTACATATACACCTCTGGTCACGCCAGTTCTTGCACAGCCCTCTGTAGTCTTCCTATTCTCTTCCCACTCCTTGCAGGAACAGTTCAGCCCCCCGTTTTGTTAGTGAAGACCAGGCAGAAAAACCCTTCAAAAAGTAAGTGGGTAATTCGGAGGTCAGATATGGGGGGCAGGGTGTCAGCCTACACTGTGGGCAAGCAGAGCCTACGTTTAAATAGGGCTACAGCCCAGGACCCAACATCCCAGGTGCAGGAAAAATAATAATGGGCAGTCTGCCTAACAGAAGTGGGACTATGGAATTCTAAAATTCCAACATAACAGACTCCCCAGGAGCAAATAACAAAACGGCCTATTACTGACCCCCCTTGTGTGCAATAACAAACTGCATAATGGCAGACTACAGACCCGAGGAAAACAGGCGTTGGAAAGGGCGTCCACAAAGACACAATTCCTGCCTAATGGCAGAGTACAGACCCAAGCAGGCGTGAAAATCAACACAGGAGGAATTAGAACAGTTAAGCTTTTATATGGCGACTAATTCCATTTTGCACAATTGTTCCTTCTGGGTAGTCTGAAAACAAACACATGTTCCAGGTACACATGTAAACATGTAACAAATAAAACAAATAAAATTTAGTCTGAAAGGCCCATAAGGCATCATTAAGAGAAGCCCTGTGCAAGAAATCAAATCAATCGCATTACTATAAATTAATCAGAGCGAATGTGACTAGTGTTCAATTAACATTCACTTCAAATTCTACTAGTCTTACTTGAGTCTTCACAATCATTGCCGTTAGTATTCAGATATTGCTCACAAAGAATACCACTAGTCTTCAAATAGTGGTCTGTTAGTATTCAGATATTGCTCACAAAGAATACCACTAGTCTTCAAATAGTGGTCCGTTAGTATTCATATATTGCTCACAAAGAATACCACTAGTCTTCAAATAGTGGTCACAAAGAATACCACTAGTCTTCAAATAGTGGTCACAATCAATGAGACTAGCCTTCATTTTGCTCTTGAAATAACACAAGAGCTGCAAATAAACACTAACAGAATACTACTAAGCTTCAAATACTATTCTTCTAGAACACTACTAGTCTTCTATTAGCAATCAATTGAAGTGTTCATCATGTATTTGAAGGGTAGTTGAGTAGAACTAGTATTCCCTCATTAGCATATTTCGGCTTGTGGGCATACTACTTAGTCTTCATGCATACTAAATGAATACTACGTTTTAATGGTAAATGAATACCATTGTAAACACTGAAATCACACTAAAAGAAGAGCTTCCATTTTGGTGAGGGTATGTGGCAAGAATGAAGAAACCTTACAGCATATAGTAACTTTGTGTCCAAAACTGCTTGCAGAACGAAAGATGATTTTAAAGCCGATTCTTAAAGAAAAGGGAGTAAGAACTTGCAGAACTGCAATTATTGTATGTTTAGGTGGTATTACAGCTACTTTAATTTGTCAGTTTGTTAAGTTTATCCTTATAGCTGAAACAAAATTATGTCAGGAAGACATCTCTGATATGAAAGTTAATTAAAAGGTGGATGACATAATATTTTTAAACATTTTTTAGGTACAGTTGGGCGATTTTAAAGCACGTTCTAAGCATATTTTTTACAATTGTTCCAACTTATTTTAACGTTTCCTGGATTATATCTTCTTTATGGATAATACATATTGCTAGCACTTGGCACTTTAATTTAATCCACGGTGTTACCGGACTAATAGTAACAGTATTTGCTTTTGTAAGTACAAGTCGAGGTGCCTGTCCCACTCGCATATGTTACTTTAATACAAAGTTCTCCAAAGTTGGCCTGGTGGCCAGTGTATTATGCTTATTTTTAATCTTAAATAGTTTTATCAGAAATCTTTGCTGCTTATGTTGATCAAGATTGCACATTGCACTTTATTCCTCTTGCTGTTAAATTGCCTATTAGAAAACTAATTTACTCCTACTTGAGCCAATTATGTATGTGTGTACTGTCAAACTCATCTCGGATTTAATAATGTGCTGGTTTTGTATTTTTTTGGGTTTTTTTTATCGGTCTGTTTTAATTGGATTGTAAACCGAATTTGCTTCCTGCTGTTTGTAATGATTTTAATTAATCAACAAATAAATAAACTACCCTCGTTGATGAATGCTTCCTATAGTTGACACAATCGGTCGAAATGGCGGATTTGTGAGGTCTTTGTGTATTTTAGGTAATATATGAATCATCGGGCTCTTTGGATGACTTGTGATTAAAAATCTCTTTGTTTTCTCATTAATAACTCCATTGTTGTATGCTTTAATTATGATTGTTTCAAGATGTTTTGAAAATTGCTCTGTCGGATTACCATCCAAGGGTAGATATACGCTTGTGTCCGTTACATGTCGTTCAACTTCTCTTTCATAATGTGAGGTGTTCATTATAACTATTTCACCTCCTTTGTCTGCCTTTAAGCAAATGATATTAGGGTTCTGAGCTATTTTCTGTAAAGCCTCTCTTTGTTTTTGAGTCAGGTTGTGACGTCTAGTTTTTTTTAGAGAAATTTAATTTGGATAATTCCATTCTTATCAAATCTTCAAAAGTGTCGAATGTTTTATGGATCAGTGGTGCTGTATAGGTACTGTGTGGTGATAAACCTAAAAGTTGGTCTTCTTTTATGTCACTTCTCTCTGTGACTATGTTAGTGAAAAAGTGTCTAAGACGTAATTTCCTCATCAGTTTATAAAAACAGTCACATATAACAATAACAATTTAGCAGCTCTGCTTTGTCCTGTATAATTTATGCCTTTCCAGCTCTGCTTTGTCCTGTATAATTTTGCCTTTCCAGCTCTACTTTGTCCTGTATAATTAATGCCTTTCCAGCTCTGCTTTGTTGTGCATCACTGATGTCTTACCAGCTCCGCTGTGTTATGTATCACTGACGTGTCACCAACCCTGCCTGGTCCAATATTATTAACCCCTCATGGCCTGTACCTTGTTCTGTTTCAACAGTGACTCACCAGCTCCTCCTGGTCCTTTATCACTTTACTTTAAAACTTTACTTTAAAAAACATTTGTAGCGCGCTCTAACACCAATGGTTTCTTGGCGCGGCAGGCGCGCGCTCCTTGAAGAGCAGTCTTCGTGGCTCTCGCTCCAGGTCTTAACCTCTTTGACTTTTGAGAAGTAATAACAGATTCCTCCATGGAGCAGCCAGTCCTTTGGGCACCGCTCACACCCAGGGCCTGTCAAAGAAGGGAAGGGAAATCAGCATTTGATACAGTCTTCAGGGGACTATATGGGAAAGTTAATTTATGCCGCGCTGTTTTCATTAAATTCATGATTTTCGAAAATGCTCCCTGTGAATGAACTATATTGCTTTGAACGACCTGCAGAGGAAACATACGCAGGTTGAAAGTGTATTTGCCACATTTAAGTGAATGCGCCCAACAAGCTTTGAATACATCTTTTGAAATGCTGAAACTTGAAAACCTTCCGCTCATCTCATAGTAAGTATTCTAAAGGTAACCTGACTCCTAATTCTAAGCAGTTATTAATACCACAGCGCCCTCCAGCGGATCTTCACGGAATCATGAAATATCAATCAATACTTCTTTCATCCTGTCTGATGCTTCTGCCCAAGTCAGCACAAGGAAAATGAGACTTCAAAGTAGCTGCAAGCAGGGATTACTAGCCCCCTTTTAGTTCAAGACTTGTAGGAGCATACTCCTTCCAGAGAAAAATTCCTAAATTCTCAAGTCTATTATGTAAAAAACAGAAACATTTCTGAATGAAAGTAGGCAAAGCAACATTCCAAACCCAGGTTATATACACTCCATGGATAAGGCATCAAAACCTGCCTCATGAGAACCCTGCATAGAGATGAGGGTCAGTGCATGGCTTCCAGGAACACCTGGTGTGAGACCCTGGTGAAAGGATGGATGCTCCAAGATGAAGACACCACACCCCCAAACAATATGTGGAAGGATTGATGAATAGACCACATGTACCTGCGCCTGCGCAGTCCGATGGTTCGTGACTGGACTCCTCCTGGTTCTCACACTGCTTGTCTGATGCTGGATGCACTGCTGCTGCCTCTTGAGAGTGCTTGAAGGCTGGAAGAGACATAGGGTGGAATTAGTTGTGGGTGAAATTTTAAAATTAGGGTGAATTTGGTGTTGTGCCTAACACACCTGGGTGCTTATTTATGAGAGGCTTGCGCGGCTGGAGCGTCACTTTTTTTGATGCTCCAGCGGCCTCTCCATCATATCAATGAGAGCCCCCCAATCATATCTATGAGGTGATGCAAAGCCACCCTGCGTGGCCTTGTATTGCCGGAGTGAGACAAAGACGCACTCTGCGAAAAGGAGGTGTACTTTTTTTTTTCTTTTTTTTATTGAGAATTTAAAATGTACCAAAAATAAAAGTAATCATGATCCTAGTACAAAAGATTTCAAAGTGCAATGGTTCACAGGATAACATAATACATTTCACAGTCATACAATAAATAGATATATATATAGTCCTAAAAAAAAAAAAAAAAAAAAGGAAGGGAAAAGGGGTTTCAAACATTTACGAGGAATTCATAAAATGAATTCATAGAATACAACCAACATATATATACGAACACACATCAGAATAAACTTACATCAGTCTATATTTACTGCTGCCTACCCCTCCAGTCTTTCAAGGGTGCCCATATTTTCAACCAAACTTGCGTTTTTTCCTACCCTTATGTACATAAAATGTAGATTTGATATTATGGATACCGAGGAGCCTGGTCAACCACATTTGAAAGGATGGGGCATTTGAATCTTTCCAGGCTGCTGGCAGAAGAATGCGCAGTACCGCAACGGCTAAAAAGATAAATGCTTCCGTCTCACTGTTAAGACCCATCTTTCTATCACTCCCAAAGATCATCATTGTCGGGGAAAGACTGATCTTAGAGCCTAGCAGCCCCTCCAGAAATTTCTCGACCTCACCTTTAATCATGCTGAGTTCCTCACAATAATAAAACATGTGTAGGAGATCCCCCGGGCCTTTCTGACATCTGGGGCAATTGTTGTCCACCCTCATACCCCAGTCAAATGGCTTAGAAGGAGTAAAGTAAAGATTAAAAAGTGTTTTAAAATGTTGTGCCTTCAAATTTGATGAACGTAAAACCACCTTATCCAAATATAGGGCTTTATCGAGATCCGAGTCAGGATCCTGCAGTTTAACTGCCCAGGCAGCCTCATGTTTCTCCAGGTCATCAGACAACCTTTCGATTAAGTCTCGATATATAACTTTGATCCTGTTCCCCCCTTTTATTAAATATTCCAACATGGGACAGCTAATAACTGGGGAGATGCAAGGTCTTAAAGCTTTAAGTATTTGCGAGACCTGAACATATTTAAAACTATGACTACTGGGCAGGCCGTACTTCTGCCGGATGGCATCAAAACTCATGATACTGCCCTCCTTCATTATGTCCCTCACTGTCCAGATGCCCTGCTGTTCCCAACATTTCCATGCCCCGTCCTGACTCAGATTATGAAAATGGCCTGATTTCCACAGTGGCGTATAAAAATGAATCCTTGGGACTCGAGCACTTTCTGCAGTGTTTTCCACAGCTCCCAAGCACTTACTAAAACCTTGTAGCGCATTTTCTTAAAATATCTGCGATCCGTTTTCCTTAGCAGGGCGCCCATAGCCTCCTTCCCCATTAACAGCTCATATACCGATGGAATATCATAGAGCTCAGATGTCGGATCTTGGGTGTATCTTTTACTTGATGCTGGATCAAATAGAATTGACATCTGTGTCAACAAACAGGCCCAGTGATAGTACCTTAAATTCGGAACACCTAGGCCCCCATGTTCCTGCAGGAGGGTCATATATTTTAATGACCGCCTAATCTTCCCGTATTGCCACAGAAAGCTGTTAAAGATGGACTCGATTTTTTTTATCACCCCCTCCTCGATTAAGAAAGGAATGGTACGGAACAGATAGAGGATTTTGGGCAGCATGGTCATTTCAACACGTTCGTCCTACCTATAAGAGATAGGTACAGCGTGTCCATTCGCTTAAAATCTTTCTCATTTTTTTTAGAAGTGGATCAAAGTTATCCTGGATGATTAATCCCGTTGCTCCATTAATTATCACCCCCAGATATGTTGCTGAATCAACATACCTTTGATCGGACTTAATGATGTTCTTTGAGCATATTACCTGGGTTTTCGCCTCATTCAGGCGATATCCAGAATGGCATCCAAATTCCCTGGTGATTTCGACCAGTATTCGCATAGCCTCGGCAGGTTCTGATGAGATCACTGCCAGATCATCGGCATAGGCTAATATTTTACTCTCGAATCCATTGGTTATCACTGGCTTGATCCCACGGTTCCCCAGTATCTGCTTAACCAATGGATCGATGTAAAGCGCGAATAAGATGGGTGAGCAGGGACACCCCTGACGGGTGCCCCTAGTTATCGTGATTTTATCTGAACACTCACCCATCATTAATTAATTAATTGTGGGTTTCTAAAGCGCTTGAATCGACTCCCGAAGGAGTATCTCTGCGCTATAGACCGCTGGGGAACCCGTCCTGGCTTTCCCTGTGAGATGGTCCCTACTGGGTATCTCCAAGGTGAAACCAGGCATCCCCGGCGTTTGTGGGGGGCCGTTGTGGAGATGAGGCAAGCTAATGCCCAGAGTTGCCGAGTGTGATCCCTGGGTAGAGTAGGCACCGAGGTGAGAATTATCGAGTCCGCTGACCCTGGTCCACGACCCTGCCGCGTCGGGAATTGAACCCTGGTCCCGGGCCGTCCTCTGCTTCCGGGTCTGCCGCCTCTAACCAGTGAGCCACACCACACCACAGTATCATCTGTATTCTGGTGACCGGGTCGACATACATAGCTTTCATAGCCGTCAGGATTCTTTGACCAAAACCTCTCCCCACAAGGACACTCCACATATAGTGCCATCTAACGCGATCGAAGGCTTTTTCCACGTCGAGCAGGATCATAGCCACCCCCTCCCCCCCAGCAGCATGGGCCTCAAACAAAGAGATTGCCCTTCTGATATGGTCTGTTATTCCTCAACCTAGAATGAATCCATGCTGCCAGGTGGAAACAAGCCCGCCAATGACCCTCCCCAGACGCAAAGCCAAAATCTTCGCATAGAGCTTGTTGTCTGAGTTTATAAGAGATATCGGCCTATAGGACCCAGGATTTTCTTTCGGCTTCCCTTTTGTATGAAAAACTAGTATATTTGTGTCCTTCCAGGTTTCGGGTATTTTCCCAGTGCACATGATTCCATTAAATAGGTCTAACAGCATTGGAACCACCTCGACCGAAAGACACTTATATAGCTCCAATGGGATGCTATCTGGTCCCGCTGCTTTAGCGGCCGCCAGATCTGATAATGCCTCGCGGACTTCGTCGACCGTCATATAACTCTCTAGCTTTTCCTTCTCAAAATCACCCAGTTCGGGTCCACCATCCGGATAATTTTCAGGGGGGAACTCACGCACTATCTCTTCCTTATATAAGGTTTGATAGAAATTTGCGAATACCCCAAGAATATCCTGTGGTCCCACAAACTCGTGCCCATTCTCCTGGATGCTAGTTATTATATTTTTCGTGTTGTCCTGCTTGATCCTCAGCGCCAGTGCCTTGCCTGCCTGCTCCCCTGTCTCATACATTTTCCCTCTGTATGTCCAATATCCTGACGCCGCTTTTTCAGCCAGCTGTTTCTGTAAGTCCGTTTTAATGGAACAGATTTTGATTTGACTTTCCTTTCCTTCCTTCCCATGTGTTATATCTTGACAGTGCTGTTCTTCTGCCTTAACCAAATCTGTAGGAGCCTGTCCTTTCCTGCCTTCAATTTTTTCCTGGCTTGGGAGGTATAGCTAATTACCTACCCCCTCAATGCGGCTTTAAACGTATCCCA
The DNA here is from genome assembly GCF_964261635.1 of Lissotriton helveticus. Taxonomy (NCBI): domain Eukaryota; kingdom Metazoa; phylum Chordata; class Amphibia; order Caudata; family Salamandridae; genus Lissotriton; species Lissotriton helveticus. Next base: position 1,851,168,381 of record NC_136068.1, read on the forward strand.
GACACAATTTCTTGGTGCACTATAGCGATTGGCCTCAAAGAACTCACGAACCCATTTCCTCAGATACTCAACAAAGAGGGTGTCAGCAGAAGTTTCCTATTAAATGTCCACACCCTTTGTTTTCTAACTGGCCCTACACCATGATACCTAATTGCCAATGAGCTATGGTCCGAGAGGACTTTAGGAGCTTCCTGATATTAACCTTACTGATTTCTGTAGACGATATTGGGAAATAAACCAGTTTGGTATACTTCCGGTGAGGGCATGAAAAATATGTGAACCCAGGATCGCCCGGCTCCTTCGCTCCCCATACATCTATTAGCCCATGAGACTGCATCAGGGAGGAGAGTGCTTTGAACACCCTGGGCTTTCTACCAGTATACAGACTTCTCTCAAACAGGTCAGCAGATATATTAAAATCCCCGCATACCAGAATGGGAACGGGCCAGGTTGCCAGTTCCCCCTCCAATATTTCAAATACTTCGGGGTCGTCCTGGTTGGATCCGTATATTCCACATATTGTTAGTCCACATTCCATCTTGACCAATGCCCATCTACCTAGCGCATACGTTTTAACCCGTTTGGCCCCGCCCAGTACCGTTTTACCTAGGATCCCCACCCCCCTTACTGTTGAAGTCTGAGATGAGCATGCCAGAATGTCAAAGCCACCAACCCTAAGAAGCTGTTTCTTCGCCCATGGTTGGTGCGTTTCCTGAAGACACAGAATGTCAATGGGCTCTGTTTTAACAAACTCGGACAATCTGGCCCACTTTTTCCAATCATTCAACCCTCCTATATTAATCGAGTATACACTAAGGCTCGACATTTTTAATTTTAAGCATTTCCTGCAATTTTATTGCCAGCAATTGGGTAGAAAGAACTCTCTTAGCAGAGATGCCACATCCTGTATTAGTAAGAAAAACAAACTCTGTACCATAAATTCTCTTTTCTTTTTTTGCTTTTACCCCCCCCATACCCACACACCCGCTGTCCTCGACCCCACCCTACACACCCTCCATGAACCCCCCCTACCCCAATCCCCTTCCCCCTCCCACATGAAGCGCTCAGACCGAGGTCTGGGCTTGTGATGTGCATATGCAGCAGCGGAGATACATAGGTGCAGCTTTCAATTACATAGAAAGCAAAAATTAAATACCAAAGTGCTCCCCCCCAGTGAAGAAAAAGAAAGAAAGATCCGGCCAAAAGATCGGGAGCCATACGATTGGACCGGGTGTCAAAACATTAATAAATAAAAAATATGCTATTAAAAGACTATAGCCACTCAAACAAGTACAAGTACCGTGCCACAAACCAACCCCATGGTGTCAAATATCACAATCCCACGCCCAAACTCTCCTTATTAACTCAATTATCTGCTAGCCCCTAACTACCCAGAGAGTCCAGATACTCCTTGGCCTTTACTTCAGATGAAAAATATTGGCTCCGACCATCTCTCACGACCTTGAGCTGTGCTGGATTAACAAGATATACTTGCAGATGTTTGTACTGAAGAGGTTTAATCAATTGTCTCAGCCTCCAGCGCCTCTCAACTGTTGCGTGGCAAAAGTCTTGCCTGACGAAAAAAGACACTCCCTCGCTAGACCTTCTCGCCTCGGGCCGTGCTTTTTCCGATATGACTTGTCGGAGGATAAAATTGCCCAAGAATATTAAAACTGCCCTTGGCTTGTCACTACTTCCTGCCCCCGAACGGACCCTGAACGGAGTGAGGTGTGTCCTCTGGATTACTGCCGGCCAGTTCCATTCAGAAAGTTCTGGAAACGCTGTCTTAAAGAGATTGATCATTTAGGCCCTAACATCTGATCCCTCTGCCCCTTCTGGTATCCCCAGCACCCGTAGGTTATTGCGCCTTAGCCTGTTTTCCATATCCTCCAGTTTCCACTGGATATCAACAACCTGGGTGCTTTGGGACTCAACTTTGGCAGTGGGTGCAGCGGCCTCTGATTCCGTCGCCACAATTCTTGCCTCCAGATTAGTAACTCTATCCCCCACATTGGAGTATGCTTTGGACAGCTTTCTGACAACGCCTTGCATCTTACGCATTGCTGCTTGCGATTTCCGGCTGTCCTGGCTGGCTTCTTCCCTATGCGTGAGGATAGTCTGATAGATAACATCTAAGAGCGGGGGGTGAGCTGCTGGAGCATCGACATTAGGGCTTCCCTGTAGTGGCGTGGCCGAAGAATGGTCCCACGTTAGGTCCCGTAGAGGTTGATCATGCGCGTTCCCTTGACCGGCTAGTCTTTTGGCTGTGCTAGGGGGGTTCTGTTCTGTATCACTGTCGGTCTCAAGGTCACTGCCCCCCTGGTACGAGCTCCTATCGTCTGACCATTCAGCTTCCTCTGAAACATCCTTCTCATTTTCCTTCTCCTGACCTTTACCATCCTTTACGATCGTTTGGACCAGGGGGGGGGGGCATAGCATCGTTGCCTCTTCTCCCCCATCCCCACCTGATTCCAGTCCTTGCCCTGAAACTGCCTCTGGTTGGCAGCTATGTACGAGTACAGGTGAAGCAGCTGTTTCATCAACGACAATGCTCACAGCCACTAACCCAGCTACTAGCCCATCAGTTACTGCAGTCCCTGCAGAGCTTTGCCCTTGTTCCCCCACCGCAATCAAGCCTTCAAGCGGGCCACCAATCTGCACCGCTGCATCTTCTGGTAAAGGCCTACATACAGCTCTCATGCCTGTCACCGTGGCCTTCTGTAGGACCAACACCTGGGTGGGCTCGTGGCATCTCTTGTGCCGGCACTCATATCCTTATCCTTAGTATTGTGTCCTTTACCACTCCGGGCAAACAGCTCGGAGATTGAGGGGGCTTGCCGCGATCTCGCAGATGCATATTTCCCCTTTAAAGATTCCCCCGTAAGCGTACACAGCGTTGGTGGGGATACCTCCTCCGTTATCCCCTGCTCGGGTTGCTCCGTGGCTTGAGCTGCTTGTGCTTGTGCTTTCTCCTAGCAGCCGCTGCTGCTTTTGCCGAGACTCCTGCCATCACCTTGGGGGCCATAGCACCAAAGCTCGAGTCCCGTCTCTGCTGTCTCACGCTACTCTGCTTGGCTCTCCCGACGTCTCCCCTGGCTCGGCTTGCTCCGCTGCCACACTCACAACGCTGCCGGTGCTGGATCCAGAGTACGAGGACACTAACCAGCCGCCTGAGCAGCCTGACCTCCGCTGATTTTCTCGCTCTGATGCCCGTTCCGAAGCTCGCAATCTCGGATTCCAAGGCATTAAGGTACAGCATCGGATTACGTTTCACATTCCCTTGTCCGCAAAGGATGAATTATCGCCGTTACTGGGGGTTTATGGACCACTCCGCACCATATCCTGCTGCTGCTCTGCGGCTTCTCTCACACACCCGCCATCATGCTTCAGCTCACAACCGCGAAAAGGAGGCGTTCAATGGGTGTTGAGGTGGGTTTTCCCATGCAGCACCCATGGATTTTTACGCTGCCCCAGATATATGTAATCAGGTAAACCTGGGGCATCACAAAACCTTACACATCCACAGAGCAGGCTTAACAAGCAGGAAATGTTTTATTTCTCCTAAGTGTTTCCTCTTTCTATGTGTGCCGCATTCTGCAGCACACATACAAAGAGGAAAACACCTCATAGGATTGTTTTTGTGGAGGAAGGTATCCCTTCCTGCACAAAAACAATCCTGACTGCAACACAGGAACCCTTGCACCATGGTGTAAGCATGCCTACATTGTGGTAGGTAGCAAAATGTGCACCGGCGAAGGGGGGGAAGGACAGGAATGCACCATATTTTAAAAATCCTAAGTATTACTGCCCTTTCACATTGGCGTAGGGCAGTGCATGTAGAAGACTTGTGGTTCTGCTCTATGCCAGTTCCTAATAAATGAAGCCCCATATTTCAGAACTTACGCCATTGTGCCAAGTTGCGCAGGGAACACGAGCAGATATCGCTCACATCACTTGTGATTCTCGCACTATATTTTTACAACATTTGTTCTTTTGCATTTTGCATAATTATGTGTTGTTTCACTAAACTTTTATGTAACTATGCAAAAGCAAATTACTTGAATTGTGCACACCCCAAGTAAAAATAATAGCCAAACATTAATGAAAAAACAATACCGGTATTAGTCAAAGAGAACAAATGAGTCCAGAAGTTTACAGTGGACATCATGAGGTGGTGAGAGAGAGCTCAGGATTCAGGAGGGGAACTTGTTGAGGACTAAGACATTCATTATGATTGGCCAGGGAAATTGGCCAGTGTAATGCTACCCTGAAGGTACTGATACTGCAGGCACTAGTAACAGCCGGGGACTCCAAAATCCAGCCTTGGACCCTAAAGGCCCCCTATGAAAGGAAAAAGTTCCTGGTTAGTAGGTAATTCTGTGTTCAATTGCTCAGGTAATTCCCCATTTCTCCACAGAGATTCACCACAGCATCTGAAATCTCTGGCTGTAAATCAACAGATCTGTGAATTTAGTCAAAAATGCACACACCTGCTTTCTTCGGCGCTATTGCTAGGGCACACTTCTGGGAAGCTGTAGGGCTGTACAATCTATATTCTTTCGTTTTTTAATTTATTATGTAAAAAATGAGGCATATTTAATTTAAATGCATATGTCATTAAAGAGAAGCTTTGTGCTTGTAAATGCTCCTTTTCTAGGTATGGGCTCAGATTGTGAGGTTTAAGGTGTGGGGAGTGTGGCAGTAGTCATAGGGTGTGGACAAGGGCTGCACATGACCCTTTTGGGGCCCTTCACTGATGTCACATGGACTCCCAATTGACTCATAAACTGTCTCGAGAGCACATGGGGCTGGTGTCGTCATAAGGCAGGTCAGAGGGAACACCCTTGTGGTTCTAAGGAATGGGGTCTGTGATCTGTAATGGTGCATTGTTCATCAATGTGTGGAGCACATTGATTGCTCCTTGAAGCCCTGCTGTAGAATGGGAAGACCAGAGGGTGTAGGCAGGACCAGTTCTCCATTAAGCTACTACTAGGCTGCTGCAGCCAGCAGAGCAGCACTGTCACAAGTGGCCCTAAAATCATGAACCATGAGCTCCTAGCTGGGGGAGGAGGCAGAAAAGTAGCACTTTGTCTGTACTGTCAAAAAACCTGGCATAGACTCAAGGAACTCAACCCTAATTGGGGTTTACAGAAAAAAGGCTGAAGGCCGGTAGTGGCCAAAAACAAGCATTGCACGAAGGGGCGACCTGACTCCCACACCACCGTCTATATTTGGTAAACACCCGAGATAGAGAAACCAAAATATCGAGATGACAGAATATAGAATAGACATAATATAGTTGGGGATAATATCGACATATAGGTAAGTAATATTGAATGTCATTATATTGAATGTCATTATATAGAATGACATAATATAGAATTTCATTATATAGAATGTCGTTATATCGAATTTTTTTAAATTGTATTATATATTAGTATATGTGTTAAAAGTATATAATATTTTTTTTAATGTATGTTACACTTTTTTTAAGATAATGAATTTTATGTTAATTAATTTTTGTGTAGTTCCTTAGCGGGTTGTGGGTTTATAGGGGAATAGGGTGGGAAGTAATTTAATTTAAATTAAAAAAATAATAATGTATTCGTTATTAATTTATTGTGTGATAATTAATATTGGCAAATAATTTTTGCGTATTTTAGTTCCATAGCGAGTTGTGGGTTTATAGGGGAATAGGGTGGGAAGTCATTTAATTTAAATAAAAAAAAAATGATTTAGTAATTAATAATTTTATGCTTAATAATTAATATTGATAACTAAGTTAATTAATGTATTATTACATATTTAAAAAGTTATTAATACAAGTTTTTAATTTGATAAATATGTAAAATGTGTACATTTTTTTGAATGCGTATTTAATTGAATGTTAACTATTAATAATTAATGTATTACTATGTTAATTATGTTCATTTTTGAGGCGTGTGTTGAGTGTTTATAGGGGAGTATGGTGTGTTTTAAATTATTTGAAAGTACATTTTTATTAATATTTATATATTATTTAATCAAAGTTATTTTATACTTTTAATTGTGTAAATTAATTTAGATATCATTGTTTTTATTTTTTGTTAATTGTGATTAGCTAAATAAATACATATTCATTAATTATGTTAATGTATTAATATTTGTGACTATTGGAGGTGATCTTTATAGTGGAAAATAGTGGGAGGTAAATTACATTTAAATAATTTTTTTATTTTTTATTAATGGTAATTAAATTGTAGGACTGGTTCTACTAAATTATTACTCTACGCTATCTAACACTTTCCCTACGGTTGCATTCTCTGGAGTGGGAACAGTAATTTTTACCCCTAAGCTAGCCAACACTTTCCCTACTGTTGCACTCACTGGAGTGGGAATAGTAATGTTACCCCTACGCTATCCAACACTCTCCTTACTGTTGCACTCACTGGAGTGGGAATAGTAATTTTTACCCTCCCGCTATCCAAAACGTTCCTTACTGTTCCACTGGCTGGAGTTGGAATAATAATTTTTACCTAAACGCTATCCACCACTTTCCCTACTGTTTCACTCATTGGAGTGGGAATAGTAATTTTTACCCCTATGCTATCCAACACTTTCCCTACGTTTGCTCTCACTAGAGTGAGAATAGTATTTTTTACCCTTCCGCTATCCAACGCTTTCCCTACTGTTCCACTCGCTGGGGTGGGAATAGTAATTTTTACCTACCCGCTATTCAACACTTTCCCTACTGTTGCACTCACTGGAGTTGGGAATAGTAATTTTTTACCCACCCGCTATCCAACGCTTTCCCTACTGTTCCACTCACTGGAGTGAGAATAGTAATTTGTACCCACCCGCTATGTAACAAATTCTTTACTTCTGCACTTGTTGGAATGTGAAAACTAATTGTATTCCCTTAGCTATGCAACGTTTTTAATTTTGTTATATTTAATGTAGTGTAAATTATTAATTAACATAACAAATATTACTTTAATTATTTTAATTATTATATATTATTTATTTTTATATTTATATAATAGGTTTATATATATAATTTAAATATATGTTTAATAATGTTTTAAATGTGTTATTATTAAGATTAATACTTATTTTATAATGTGAAGTAAATATATATGTTAAAAAAATTATGCTTTTTTTACATTACATTTACTATTTTTACATTAAGATTTTTTTAATTATTGTAACTATGTGTTATTCAATTGTGTATTATTTAATTACTGTTATATTATTTGTAAAACATTCAAACAATTGGATATTTTAGTTAACTATATTTTAAACATTGATATTTTGTACTCAATATTTTAGTACTCACCTGTTTGTTGATAGGGACTTGATATTCTGTCCCTCAATATTTTAGCATCGATATTCTGGGCAGTCGATATTCTGTCTCTCAATATTTTGTCACTGATCCCCATATTTATTTGTTTTGTTTGATTAACTATATTCTACCAAATCAGGCCGAAAAAAATAGTTTTGCCATTGCTTGTTTTCTCCTGTGTGAGCACAGTATTCACATGTGCTGTACAGTGATGATATGGAGAAATCTGCAGCACGTGGTGTTGCACATGCACACAACGTGCAAGAAAACAACACCTTATGGGTAATCTTTTTTTTTCACTTCACCACCATGAGGCAGCCTCGTCCGCACAGACTTCCGTCATGTACCAGTGCTCAGAGAAGCAGCGCTTTAAGCTTAGGCTTCTGGCTCGACAACGCTTTGTCCTTCGAAACTCAAGCCAGAAAGACCTCTGCAGTTTGTCATGGGATACTCAAATCCCTGCGCAAAATCCTGCCCCAACTCCCTGAAAAAGCAAAGAAGACCGTAGTTCAATCCTTGGTTTTATCACGAATTGACTACGGGAATGCTTTATACCTTGGGGCACCGGCATCCACTTTTAAAACCCTACAAGTGGCTCAGAACTATGCCGCCAGGATTTTGACTGGAACTAGTCGATATATGTCGGCGAAGCCAGCTCTAAGATCACTCCATTGGCTCCCTGTGAAGGAACGGGTGCGATTTAAATCCCTATGCATCACATACAAGATCATGCATGGAGAAGGCCCTTCCATTTTGGAAAATATGATAAGTCCTTACAAGCCCCAACTCAATCTCCGCTCGAGTGACCACAACCTGGCAATCATTCCCAGGATAAAGCGAGCCCGCTCAGGCGGCCGGCTCTTTTCTCTGCAAGCAGCAAGAGAATGGAATGCCCTCCCATATAACTTGAGGCAGGAACAGACCTTCCTTCAGTTTAGGAAGAAACTCAAAACCTTCCTATTCCCCAGAAATTAGCCTGCAGTAGGAATGTTGATCGGACTAGCCCAGGGTTACCGTTGCCAAGAGCGCTGGGATGCCTACGGGTAGCCATGCGCTATATAAGTGATTTTACAATTACAATTACAATTACAAGTGGGCCGGATCCTCCCGGGTCCCAGACCTGGCATTAATTCACATTTGGTTTTAAAATAGGTCACTATTGGGTTCTATATTCATGTCCTCAAGTTTATACCCCAAAACACAGATCAATTTCTCAACAATTCCTGTAAACACCCCTCAGGTAATCTATGTCAGCAGTGCAGCCAGCCCCCGTTTATATTTCAAGTTTTACTTTATCTTGCATTTCCAAAGACGAAATAATTTTTTCAGATGTTGTGTTTCTCAGGTTGTTTTCATGCAACATATGACTGCATGTATGGGTTCTGAATGTGAGAGGGTGTTTATGATGGCACGACTGAGAGTGCTGGAGCTGAGGGTCAAGGTAGGGTGAGTTTCTCCAAGTGCCTCTTAATGGGTCATAAAGTGGGTCGGATGCAGTGCTTAATTTGTGCCGGAGCTTTCCGGTGACAGCTCCGGCACTTATTTTACCGGGCCGGGTCTTTCCGATTTTTCTCCTCCGGCAGATTGATGGCAGGCCCGGTAAATATTAAAATAACTTCCTCCGCTGCTCTTCTTCTGTGGCTGCTGCAGTGCCTGGTATGTCTTAGAGGAAGTCCCACCCTTGTCCAGGGATACCCGAAGAGCGTCCTCAATCATCACGTTAGTGATGTCAAGTCGTGAGCAGATCACGCCTCCTTTCACAGAATGTTGTTTCATTTTCTTTTAAGAATGGCGGAGGGCGGGCTTTTGGCTGAGAAGGGGCCCGTCAGGCTGGATGTGTGCAGGACGGCCAAAGTGCCAATAAATGTTTTAGAAATGCTTAATATGAGCGCCGGCACCTGCATTCAATGCAGGTATGATTTTTGAATATAGAATTTATTTGCTTCATAAAAGCAACAAAAGCTACTCTGCCCTCTCGATCTAACCAGGCCCCACAGTCTGTTGCAGATGCCGTACACAACCGGGACTGTTTCTTAGTTCAACGTATACATACCATACTCACAAACACCAACCCTAAACTTGTGTATGTGCAGATCACGAAGAAGCATCAGACCCAAGACCTCGGCTAGTGTGTTCTGGTTGTGGGGGTGATCGCGCAATAACCACTCCACGCATCAGTTAGCGTAAAAGGGCATTTATTAGGACAGGCATGACAGCCAAAATCAACATAACATCATTAACAATTAACAATCCCCCCAAACATCCTGCCTCTCAACCATCATCCACTCACGTACTCCAATAGCCACTCCCAATTCACACCACGACCTCTTCATGTATACCATTCACTTCCCCCTTTCATTTCCAAACTCCTCCATCATCTCCATCCATCGCACTATCGTCCACCACACCCCCATCCTGCACCTGTAACCCCCTCCCGGGAAGGGTGATTCTGCCCGTCATGGACTCCCCACCCCTCCCAGGTCCCGCAAACTCCCCCCGTGCCATCCTGTCCTAAACTGGCTTGCCTCACAACTTGTCGAACCAAAACGCCCAGTACCTCTACTCCTTTTAAACCTTGTAGGGTGGGTGGGCGGACAAACTAACCTAATCCCTGAGGCACTGGGGACAGGAAGAGGAAGTCCTTCCCCTCCTGTCCCATTAAGTAACCTCCTAACCCCCACCCCCTAATCCCACCCCCTAAACTAACTTCCTGCCCGCCCGTCCTATCACGCGAACACCCCGCGGAAAAGACTGGTCTGCCAACCTGCTTTCCCTGGGGGCCGCATGGTGAAGTTGGAAGAGTTTCAGAGGGCCTGCGATGGTGGGATAGTTAGAAGGCTCTCACCGTGATCATTCATTGGCTCAGGGTGATGTACCCCCCATTTCCGACAAAGTAGGTTGCACCTGCACGCACCAAAAAGAAATAACTTTCCGGCACGTTTGTTTTAATCTCCTGTGCTGTTTTATTATTTAGGGCTTGGGTTGTTGCCCAGGGAACTGGCGAACAGAGAAATAGCCACTTGCTGAAGAAGGCACCATGTTTTAGAGGGAAAATGGGATTATAACTGGTTTCTTTGTTTCACAGTTTGCAGTTTACCGAGTCAGTCACTGGGCCATATTTCTTCTCTATGAAGCTAATCTTGATATTCTTCATCGACCACAACCCGACTATTTGCGCCTATTTCAACAGGTCTTTTTATTGCTTGATTCAGTTTTGCTCGTTAATATTCCTGAAAGCTGCAGACATGGGGTCGTTCTAGCCAGGATTTGCATTAATCTGCACTTGTTACTCTGATATCTGAAGTTTGCTCACAGCCCACCGAGCTGTCCTCACAGAATGTTCTTACTATTAAATTCTAAAGGTGAAGGAGTCCCTTTTAAAGTCTTAAATTGTTGTGGAACGTTCTTATCAGTGAACAATTAAGATTCCAGGCTTACTACGAGACAACATCTTCTAAAGAATATATTAAATGTAGCGCCTCTATGTGTCTGGTGTGAGTAACACTAGAGCGGTGCTGTCGTCAGAATGTGTGTTAACACCTTGCAGGCTTTGAGTTCCACTTCCTGTTATCTCATAGTCCTGACTGGGTAAATACAGCTTGGTTAAAACGTATACATACCATACTCACAAACACTAACCGATTATTGTGTTTACATCTGTCTGTCATGCATGTTTTTCTATAAGACAGAGGAACAGTTGCTATTCTTTTGCCCAAAATATTCTAGCACTAGGTGGATTGTGCCCTTGCGTCATCTTTTGGGAATGACAAATCACACAAATGCTTTCAAAATTTGTAAAAGTGATTCTACAAGTATGAAAGTGCCTTCCTATATGTTATTATGTTATGATAACTTGATTTATATATCACAATCACCCGAGGGGGTGTCCAGGCACTTAAGCAGCAGTGCAGGCACTTAAGCAGCTGTGTAGGCGTGAGGTCCCGGAGGTGCTTAAGTGAAGAGCCTGGCCTGCGGCTTCTTGCGATATGCAAGATGTGAGGAGGTGGCTATGATGTACTGAGGCTTGTGTATGTGGGTGGGACCAATAAAGGAAGCGGGCGGAGCCTCTGAAGGAAGTGGGCACAGCCAGGAACATGGGTGGGGCCTTCTAAAAAATTTTGAGCACCTCCACCTAATATTTTACAAATTAAGCACTGGTCGGATGACATGTCCATCCAATCAATGGCCTCTCTGCAGAGCGCACGGAGCGATGATCACATATGTGCAAATTGTAATTTTGGGAGCCTGTGTGAAAGAGGCTCACAGCTGTTGAAACATGGACAGCAACGAGGGGTAAGAAAATGTGGTGCTTACAGGTGAGGGGTCGGGCTTTGTGGGTGAGATGTAGACAAGAAAGGAAGTATCTGAGAGGACGTTAAAGACCAGGTTGAAGAGGAAAGTCATGGCGTGTGAAATATGCAGATGGAGGATTTCAGAAAAATGTGGGGAGAAAAAAGGCATAAGTGTATAAGTGAATGACACACTCTAAAGGCCACTACTCCTTTCCCAGGATAATAATGTTTGAGTCAAAGACTCATATTTTCAAAATTGAAACATTTTCGGTTCTAATCATTTACAACAAAATCATAGTTGCTACTTCTTTATTTGATTCTGCTAACAAGCATTGGCAACGCCAATAGGTCGCAATGTGTTGGGCATATGTGTGTGTTTAAGAACATGCCATAGAGATAAGAAAACAGCTAAATGTTGGATGCTGTTGAGCAAGAATTGTTTTAGAGCTTCCTATTGAGGGTGCACAGGAACCACCGAATCAAAAGAAGCCTACAGAAAAAGAAAGATCTTATTTCACAGATAAAGACTAACATGTCAGCGAGAGAGCATACACAAATTGTCTTACGCATTGTTCCTCACGTGCCAGGCATAGCACAAGTGAAGCTCGAGACCAGCACATAATGAGTAGGTCATAAGGCAAAGTGCCTGTACAACTGTGAGTAATGTGAAGTAACTATACTAGTAGTTTTAGAGTTACACGGTCTACAAGACTAGGAATAGGCCTTGACAAGAATGCTTTGCTCTAGTGAGAGGGTAATGCAATGAGAAAAGACATAGATTGTTTCTAACAAAAATCTAATAAAAGTAATGTGTCCCTACAAAGGATTGTGCAACTTGATCACTACCTATGCTCTTAGAATGTGCAGGCTCGAGGAGCTATGCTGTGAACAAAGAAGATTTAGAAACACTTATTAAAAGAAACTGGGGAGCATATTATCAAGAACGGCGTTAAAATTATCGCCGCTTTAGCGGCAGAAAACTGAGGCTAAAGCGGCAATAATGGGCTTGATAATTTGTGTAGGAGAGTAGGGTCTGCTATCCTATGGTCACCCCAATTTTTGCTTTTTGCGTCACTGGTTTTCGACTTAAGGTGGCTGTGGGCCTGCTAATCAGACCCACAGCCTGCTGTTCTCTCTCTAAATTCACAGCCATGTACTATAGGTACATAACCAATTTGGTACTGGACACCTTGTCAGCCCCTGTACCATGCGCTATAGGTGCTCAGGGCATAGGTGCATCCAAGGCCTACCAGGGGCTGCAGCATATCTTTTGCCACCCCTGGCTGGTACTTAAATTGACACAACTGGCTGTTCACACACCTGGGGCAAGTTGGTGTAATCACCCCTTGCTTAGATATAGTATACCTATATCTAAACCTATATCTGGACACATATATACCTATCAGTCACTCCTATGGCAGGCCTTTACAACCCTGGAGGCAGAGTGCTTGATTTTATGTGAGATGGTGCTCTAGCATGAGCTGAGCCTGTCTGCAGTCTTCGGAACCATTTCCTTACTGCTGTTCCAGTGATACTGCCATACCATATACTCTTAAGTGCATTATAATCCTTACGGTTATTGCAACTCCGGTTTGGCTTTATCAAAACATGTTGTGTTTGGTGTCATACAACGTGGAATACTACCCCCTCGCCAGTTCTGACGACGGGGGCAGCATCCCACCCCTCTAGGAGGGGAAGACATGTTACTTACTGCAAATGCGGTTAATCCAAACCAGAGCCCCAGCATCACAAAATGGATGCTGCTGCCACAGACACATGTCTGGCCTCCTGCTGCTGACCGAAACTCGACAGAGGAGGCTTGATGAAAGGATCTCCTGTCACAGGGAGGTGTCACACCACCCCAGACAGGAGATAGTGGATTGTAGCAGGGAGGGTTGAAAGAAACTAGACACTGCCTGGGGCACACAAGGTGTCACTGGGCAGATTCCAGTCAAACTGGTTCTGGGACACTCCAGCGCCAGTATTGGCGGCAAACTGGACAAAGGAAAGGGGTGTAACCACCCCCTTCCTGGGTCCCACCCATAGGAGGGACCTAGCAGGTAATCCAGCCCCCAGATTTGGAATATAGGTGGGAGCAGTGCCAATGCACATCAGATTATCCTGACTAAAACTTATGAAACTAAACTCTGGACCCATCGACATCCTACTCGACGTAGAAGACTGAAGAATCTCCCTTGTGGTCAAGGAGTGACCACCCTGTGCAAACAGGCACCATCCAGCACCTCGACATTTGCTTTGTTGCAGTTCCCGCTGAAACTCGAGCAACAGAGATCAACAAGACCCAGCGTGCCTGCCTTCTAACAGCCCGATCCACAGTCCCTGCAAACCTGTGGAGGCGACCTGAAGCGTGGGAGCGGCCATCTTGGAGGAACAATGAAGCGCTGACCGTGCAGCATCCGAGGCTCTCTCGAAGCTGTGCATTAAAGTTTGAGAAGCTCCAGCCCCGAGCAGCTTTTGCACCAAAGCTCACCCCTCCACACTTGACAAGTGCTGCGTGGGGCCCTTTTGCATTTTTCTGCTTGACGGGTTGGTTCGGTTGCTTGCCCGTTGGCTAGTGGCCCCAGAACCGGCGAACCTACAAATTTACACAGCTGGTTTGGTTGCTTGAGACTGGCTCTCGCTCCCCTGAAAAGGAGCACCCGCTCTGACTTTGCTGGTCCGAGTGTTAAGCCATCTTCGAATCCTGCGTGGGGTGTCTTTGCCAAGGCCTGTTGACTCCGATCTTGAAGCCGACATCGCCGACAGCGAGAGCCTTTGTGGGACAGCTCGTGATTCACTCCAAGACATCCTCGGTGCCCCAGAGACCACGTGGCAGTGGAGAGAAGCTACACGACATCGACCTGATTGCGCCCGACATTGCCTGGTTCCTTCCTGGTTCCTTCCTGGTCACTGGCTAGTGACCCAGACTCTGTCCCCTCTGCTTTCAGGTACTCTTCAACTTCGATCCACCCTTGGATCGCACCGGACACCTCTCTTCTGGACGCCTGCAGTGTCTTCATCTCCAGGCACCCTAGAGCTTCGTGGCGAAACCCGACACATCTTCGCACCTGTGCACCCGCTTCCTGTGGGTGAGGTAACACTTGAACGCCGGGGCTCCTGTAGTGGTATACACCCCTAGTGTCTAACTCTAAAGTTTTGTCCTTCTAGTCCAGTCGGAAGACTCTTAAAACTGTAATATGATAACTTTTACGCACCATTGACTTTACATTGGTGCAAGCCTGTGCTTCCCGCACTGCACCCGAATCCCGCGGGCTACTCCCGTCCTAACTGCTGATAGTCCAGTGTAGTCCCAGTGATTCACAAGGCCCTAGGCCTTACCCCCGATCGATTAGTGATTGTTATACCACTTTATTGATATATGGTTTGAGTGGCCACCGGCCTCATCCAAAACGTGCAACTTTTCTATGTTATACTGGGCTTTTATTTAAACGCTTGTGCTTCATTGCTCATAAAGAGTAGTGGGGATTATTCTAAGAATAAATACATATATTTTGATAATATATAACTTGTGTGGTGTCCTTTCATTTGATATTACAGGATTGTATATGGTAAAACAGCTGGCTTCACATGTCCTCTTGAGTTAAGCCTTTAGGCTGCTTAGTCCATGCTACCACTAGGATAGCTTGTCTATAAGGTTGACTTACAACCACCACCTTAAGGGATTGTTTGGACTGATACAAGGTGCCCACAGAACTGTGGACATCATATACCAGGCCAACTTCTCACAATTTGCCCTTGAGAATTCCAATAGAAGCCCATGTTCACACCAGAACATGGGCTTCTATGGGAATTCACAAGGGCATATTACCAAGGAAGTGGCGGAGAGAGGCGTTAGCCGTCTCTTCTTAACCCCTTCCCCGCGGGGCTAATTCCCCTGCTGTGCCTGGGGGAGAGGGGGGCGCGCACAGCGCCACGGTGCTCGTGACGAGCTCAGCTCGTCACACAGCATGGTGGCGCTGTGCTCATGACGAGCTGAGCTCGTCACGACCACGGCCATTTTCATAGAACGCTCAGCACAGCGATGCAATTATCCCCGCGTGTGAGCGCCGCGCGTGTCATGACGCGCTCAGCTTGTCATGAGCACAGAGGCACCGCAACTCATGAGCTCGTCATGAGCATGGAAGAGATTAATGCCTCTCTCTGCCACTACGGAAATGCCAGGCTGCACCTGGCATTTCCCACTGTGATGGCGCTAAGTTACGCAACTTAGCGCCAAAGCAGGAACCCTTGCACCAGATTGCAAGGGTGTCTGCAAGCAGGGAGGTTTGTTTATGTGTAGGAAGGAGTACCTTCCTGCACATAAACAAACCTAAAATTCCTGTTTGTAAGTTACATGTGTGCTGCTTCGTGCAGCACACATGGAAAAAGCAAAAACAAGGAGAAATAAAGCATTTTACCTCGTTTCGCCACCTTAAGACCAGGAATTTTCTGGTCTTAAGTTCGGCGCTGCCATCTATTTTCGCCAAACTTGATAATAGGTGGCAAAGTCGACTTTAATGGGTGTTGCGGTGGAATGCCCACCACAACACCCACTGCACGCCCCCTTTCATACTAAGTTTAACGAGAAAGGGGCCCTTTTATCAAGGCAGCGTTAAGCCACTTAACATGGCTTTAAGCCACGTTAAGTGGCCTAACGCTGCCTTGATAATAGGGCGCTGACCCTATCGCCACCACAACATCACAAAAAGTGACGTTGTGGTGGCCATAGGGACTTGATAATATGCCCAACACCATGGCACTGAAAAATGAATATATATTTAGTATATTTTCAATGAAGTGCCATATGGTTCTTCCTATTTCCACAAGTTTATTTCTATAATAATTGATGATTTTGAGTATTTTTTAATTTATGCAGGTGGAAGTATAACTTTTTTGTTTTCTTTACCACAAAAGCCTTTTTGATTTTAGAAAGAATTTCGGAGCTGCACATGCGCACTGAGTGCTTTGGAAACATCACCTGAAATAAGCAAGCAAGGTAGAGGGGCAGTGCATGCCTTTACCTTTCGCCCAACACCATGGACTGCCATGCCCCAAGCCAGCTTCCTTCATAGGTCATTTGCCCCTCGCATATATGACAGTGATTTATAGTGGGATAACAACGCTGCTCAGTGCTTAAGCAGAATATGAAAGGCACTGCCCACAAGCAATGTCTGGAGGATGCTGAGCTGAACAAAGCAGGAGATGAATAGGTCTGACCCAAATGCCATCTTTATATATATTTTGTGTTGATAACATGATGTCTTGCACTCACCAAAGTAGTCTTTAGCCAGACCTCATTAGACACATATGAGCCAACTGTTGTCACTCTTCAATTACACGTAAAATGCATTGGAAGGACAGGACTTTAGGCTGTACAAATAACAGAGGCCTACTACACCACAAGCAATGCCAGGCTTGGCTACCTGCTGGAGGATAGTCTATCTGTGGTGGTCCATTCTGTGCAAGAAACCAAGCGGCGGTCATGGGGTGGAGATCACAAGGCACAAAGAAGTCTCGTGGACAAGATGTGTTTATATGCACCAAGACTTTGGAACACTCTCCTCCTCCTTCACCCTACAGTGCTACACGTCCTCCTCCACTTAGAAGAGAGCTTCGATCCATCTCCAAACCACCTCTTATCAAAGTCTTTGTTGATGTTGTAACCAACCACAGCAGGGCTCGAGTCGGGGTACCACGCGGGTGGACGGCGTCCCCCCACTTATTTTACAAGGAGCTCAATATCTATAAAGTGCAACTGAGTGCAAGCCACCTTTCATGATGTCACTTCCTGTCGTGATGTCAGCGTCCCCCCACCCCACTTCTTTTTTTAGGTATTGTGCCCTGAACCACAGGGTGAGTATTGGTTCACCTTCACAAGCCTTTGCATAACTTTAAAATCAGGTCCAACTGTGAAACTATCTTCTGTATATTATCTGCTGCTGCTTGAAGCCAGGTTTGTGTGACAGAAAAAAAGAAAAGGCACATGTGTGACCTCAGCATTGGCCGTGATCACAGGGAGGTGTGTGATTCTTCAACGCGTCGGTGATCTTCAAATTCTTCTTTGCATCCTCGTGTACACGAGCAAGGCCCTTTTTGATGGTAAAGTATGACATTTCTGATGCTAGTGGCCCTGAGGCAGCACCCCGCCCACTCTGTTTTGTAAGGATGGACCCCGCTGTGACATCTACTCCACTCAGCAGTGGGTCTATTGGCCCCCAACCTGTGACCCCTAACTGACGTAAATTGGACTGATTAATTAATGATTGTTCCCTGCATTTCAAGATAAGTCTAAGTTGATGATTGTAATCTTTCAATTTTTTTGTTTTACAGCAGCAATATAATTTTCCATCTTTTTTTTACCATTTGTCCTTCGATTACCGGACCTTCACCTCCTGAGAGCAACTAACACCTCTAGTGAAAGTCTTTAACATGTCTATTTGTAAAGCGCACGATTACCCAAAGGTCTCCTGGCACTGAATAACAGATGTTTATTGTTACCCAACTCAATGGTACTCATTTTATCGACCCTAGATGTATGAAAGGCTGAGTGGACCCACCATGATTTGAACCTGTGACCATGAGGTCAAACACAGACCCCTACAGTGGCTGCTTTAGTCCACTAAGCCACCAGACCCGTCATTCTTTGGTAGAATGGCGAAGAGCTGGGGTGATCGAACTAGGAAGTACCAGTTACACGGGTAGCTCCACATTTCTAAGGAGCCAGTCATGGCCTCAATTGTATTCCCCCAGTAACTCGGCCCCTTGAAGTTGCCCGTCCAGCAGTATTGGGGACTCTATCAGCCACAATAAATGAGAGCATTTAGTGTGATAAATGGGCCTCGGGCAGCCTCAGATGTCTCATGATACACTGTGCGGCAGATTTACAAGCCCCTTGCGCCTCTTTTGCAAAAGAGGCACCATTGTGCAGGGTATTCACAACGTGCTCATCTGGGAGATGCGTCACATTGTAAAGGCCTGTGCCAGAAGTAGGCGTTCCGGCTCAGGAGGGGGCGTTCCAGCGCAGGAATGCCTCCTAAAAGTGGCTGAGTGAAATCTACAAGATTTCACTCAGTCACTTTTGAGCCCATGCTGCGTCAAAACCCTGCGCCTGCATGAAGCAGGTGTAAGGATTGATGCAGTATTGCAAAGATAGGGCCCCCCAGAGCATTGCTGGAGCTGCGTGCCGCTTGCGACGCAGCTCCAGCAATGCGCCACCTTTACGGCACAGATGAGTCATGCATCTGTGCCGTTTTTGCCCCATGGTGCGCCGCATTGTAAATGCGGCATATCCATGGTGGCGGAGCCGTGGCGCACAATAACTCGCGCATCCCTACTGATATGCAGGGATGCACCAGTTATTGTAAATCTACCCCTGTGTATTTAGCTGTACAACATTTTTAGCGCGGCCTCCCTCCACTGTAACCCTCACACACTGTGCGAACAGCACTTACCCAAAACTCCAGCAGTAATGCCAGCCAGCAGCAGGAGGACGTTCAATGCTCCACTGATGACCAGCAGACGCCTGAGCCAGCGGGATCTCTTTGGGTTACCTGTAAAGTTAAGCATGGGAGAAAAACACAATACAGCATTTATGAATACTCACAAATTTAGTGCATGCTGTTTCATTGGCTGCTTTGGATGAGTACAGATTCATTGCATGCTGTTTCATTGTTTACATTGAATGGGTACACATTCATCGCACGCTGTTTGATTGGTTACGTTGAATGGGTACCCAGTCATCGCACCCTGTTTGATTGGTTACGTTGAATGGGTAAACATTCATCGCACGCTGTTTGATTGGTTACGTTGAATGGGCACATAGTCATCGCACCCTGTTTGATTGGTTACATTGAATGGGTAAACATTCATTGCACGCTGTTTGATTGGTAACGTTGAATGGGTACCCAGTCATCGCACCCTGTTTGATTGGTTACGTTGAATGGGTAAACATTCATTGCACACTGTTTGATTGGTTTCGTTGAATGGGTACCCAGTCATCGCACCCTGTTTGATTGGTTAAGTTGAACGGGCACACATTCATCTCACCCTGTTTGATTGGTTACATTGAATGGGTACACATTCATTGCACGATGTTTGATTGGTTACGTTGAATGGGTAAACATGCATTGCATGCTGTTTGATTGGTTATGTTGAATGGGTACACATTCATTGCATGCTGTTTGATTGGTTACGTTAAATGTGTACACATTCACTGCATGCTGTTTGATTGGTTACGTTAAATGTGTACACATTCACTGCATGCTGTTTGATTGGTTACGTTGCTTTGGAATACACACTGAGGTACAGCTGCTCCCGGTGACAAGCATTCACGCAGGACCTGTAAGCCACCATTGTTACTTTTGTGGCCCATGCAAAGCTCCAGCTGAGGCTCCTCGCGTGGCCTTGGGCTTGATGTTTTGTGCATGGGCCCCCGTTTGTGTGCGCGCCTATGGTACCCAAACATTCACCCCTGTGTATTTCATTACTTAATATGTTAATTTTGGATTACACATCTAGTAATAACTACTTCTGCTTGCTTTCACACTGATTTACACAATGAGACACTTTTTTGGTGAGCTTCCTTTTGCCAACCCAACGGTTGGTTTGTAAATTGACCAGGATACAAGAAAAAGCAATTGTTGTTTTTCTTCTCTCTCTGAGCTCTGATTAGTGATTTTGAATCTTTACCTGTTGTAATTTACATGAATTCATCCTGTGTGATTAGCAGCTGATGAAACCCAAATGCTATCAAAAAGGTCATCTATATTTTGAAGTTTACTTTTATTTTATGAAAGAGCAAAAATAACTCGAAAATCCAAGGTACAGTCTTAGATATGTTTAGGAGATTATCCAGCCATCCTGGTCCCACCTTTGTGTGTGTGCAATGAATGAAAAGAAATAACTAGGCACAGGCTCTGGATAAATTATGAAATTCCAAAGTGACTGACCTTTGAGCAAGGTACTGCTGTGAAGTGACCGACGTAAGATACAGCAGAGCACTTCAAGATACAACAGCACAGCATGAAAGCTAATAAGTGTGACACATTAGCTTCAACACAGGGACCACAACCTGATGGACTTTTACTCATGAGAATGATCAAAAAACAATTATTAATTTCAATTCCAAACAATCAAGACTATGTCAACACAAGTGTCAACCAACCAACCTGTTTGCCAGCATATTAAGATCCTTACACTCTGCATGTGGCCACCCATGTCTCTTAATTAGGATGAAAGATTGTCAAATTACTTCATCTCAAAATTGAAACGTTTTCCATGGAATAGAGACATATTAAACAAATTTAATAGTCAGGTGTACTATTCTAAGTCGCCTCGACTACTGTAATGCGCTGCTACTCGAGTCTCCAGCCCTGCTGTTAGACAGACTCCAAAGAGTACAATCTGCCGCTGCTAAACTGGCTCTTGGCTGGCCTAGGAGATCCTCGGCCACAGCGGCGATGGCCGAACTCCATTGGCTCTAGTTGAAACAACGAGTGGCCTTTAAATCCCTCTGCCTCGTCTTCAAAGCTCTGCATGGATCTGGGCCCAGCTCTCTGCAAGCCATGTTTGACTGGTACACCCCATCCAACTTCGTTCCACAACGGCATGCCTTGTAAAAGTGCTGAGATTTTTAAAAAGTTAGGACCGGAGGCAGATCTATCGGAGTTGCGGCCGCTAAACTCTGGAACAGTATGCCCCTAGACATCCGTCAAACGAAGGAGCTCCTTCCTTTTAGGAAGCGGGTCAAAACTTGGCTGTTTCCAAAGTGTTAACTCGATGGTCAACGCACTGCTTGCTCTTCCCCGTGCTTCCCCCCCTCTGGTGATATCTCAGCGCCAGGATGCCTGTAAGGCGACAGCTGCGCTATACAAATGTTCTAAATAAATAAATAAATACATCAGAGGAGAGGATCCATATGTGCTGAATATTCATACACATTTCAGACTTAATGATGTGCAAATGGCCGAGTGAAAATCATAAGTATGGTTAGTTAAGTTGTCGACATTGTCTTCGTACAATAATGTAAAAGCTCTTTGGAGATGTCACTGGTATAGTCAATACAAAGAATTTGTGCATCAAGGGGATCTCACCTCTTCTAAGCAGGAAGGAAGTGTGTGATTCTCTGGGCAGGCAGGAAATTCTGCAGAAGATTTGAGGTCAGTCAATTTCTGCAAATGCGATGGGTCTGATTTGTTACACACAAACAGAGAGTGCTGAAGATTTGAAAATTAATGGACTGTGGTCCTACTCAGTGGGAAAGCACAGAAACTGGAAAGCGAGGAGGACGTCCTAGGGGAGGGTGTCCTACAGCTGGAAGAAGAGATTCACCCTGAGCTATAAATGGATATAGGGGCAAATTTGTCAAAGGGTTTGCGCCACCCTTCGTTCACGCAAGGTAACGAAAGTGCACTGTAAACCGAGATGAGATTTACAAAGCCACGCAAGGCCACCTTTTGTGGCCCTAAGGTGCTTGGTAAAGCTGGAGTAAAGTGAAGCGGCACTAGTTAGTGACTTGCGTCATGCTGACCCAGGGAGGCGTTCCATGTGTTGAGCAACTGTGTTCCCATCAATCCATTCATGGTATTGGCCCATTCACAGATTTACCATGAGTGGTACCCTAGGAATACATCAAATATCTTTATTTCCCCTTGTTTTTTCCTCTTTCTATGTCAGTTGCATTCTGCCGCACATGAGGAAAGAGGATATAGCCTCAAAATATTGTTTTTGTGCAGGAACACGTTCCTTCCTGCACAAACATAATCCTCCCTGCAACATAGGCACCCTTCCACCATGGTGCAAGGATGTCTGCCCTGGCTTTAGGCAACCAAAAGTGTGCCACCGCAGAGAGAGGACAAAATGGTGCCATATCTTGATAGGTAAGGTGCATTACTGCCCTCCCCCTTTCACGTAGCACAGCACGTTGTCTTGTTGCATTGTGTTGTGTGAACAGCTGATAAATTTGGCCTACAGTGTCTACAGCAGGTCAACATGTGATGCACAAGGTCCCTTCAATGACAGGATAAGGTCATTGAATGTTGGGTCAACAGAGGTGTGACCTTTTCAGGGGATAAAGTGAAAAGGATGGAGTTAATGACAGCATTAAATACATGTCTCGTACCTGGGTGGCGCTCTCTTGGTGTGCTCGAACTAACATAAGCCAACTCTGCGGCACTGGGCACACGCATTAATACACGCACACAGATAGCCCATGCGGCACAGGTCCTGTGGGTGACGTCAGTAAGATGTTGAAATTAATTAAACCAACAAACATTGACATTTTGCAAATGAATTCTGCCAGCACTGGAGAAGTAAGAACCTGCAAATGTCTGCCTTTAGCCAAGGATTTAACCACAACAAAGTTTCAAAAACAAATATTCATTTCACAAGCAGGCTTGGACCCCCGAGCTTGTTTGCAAGCAGCCTCCATGTATATTATTTCAAACAGGCCAAATAAGATCCCATAATAGTTTCACGATCTAGAAGCAAAGTCCCACATCAACTTGTTAACCAAAAGCAGGAGTCTCTCAAGGGCGTTTAAGGGTCACAGAGAAGCATCACACTACCCCACGCATGGATATGTGGGTTACAGACATTTTTTGTGTAAATATTTTGAGGATTTCCAACGTCAGTCGATCTGAGCCATATTCCAAGTCAAGAGGCTTAAAGACACCCCCGATACTTGATAATTTTCCCAGGCCACAATTGTTAGTCATTTGAATTTACTTGCTGCATTGATTTCCTCAGCTATTTAAGTTCAGGCAACCAACCCATCTGAACGTTGCATTGAGTGCCCAGGTGGGCTCAAATGTCAATATTCGGTGCTGGGGCAGCTTATAATCTCTAATAAATCTAGAAATTGTATCTATTCAAAGAAGTGTTTCTTATGCCTGCCTACCTGCTAGAAGCTGACCCAGTTCTTCAGTCCAAAACGTTGTAAAGATGCCAACAGAACACTGCAGCTGTGCCAAAGAGCATACATACACACACCCCAAAAAAACACCCAACCCACATTTCTGCATTTTATATATGTTTAATGTATTTGTGAGCACTGCAGTAGTCCCATGGGGCCCCTGGTTCAAGTTTCACCTACTGTGACACTGTGCCATACAAGATTTCAGAGTAAAGTTTTAACTTTTTGCCAAATGTGTTGTCATTTCATTCAGCCATTTTTTCCTGTATCAGAGAGCAACATTTCCGAGGAGTTTTAACGTGGGAAATCAAGGATTTGGGACATCCCTTTTTTTTTGGGCCCTGCTGAATGGATCAGCACAAACTTTCTGGGGAGTTTCTGATTAAATTACGTTTTTGGAAAGATTTCTGCAGGTACATCAAGAGGTGCCAAAGTTATTAAGTAAACAAAAAAGATTCTTCGGAAACTTGAAACCACACTTACAACTTGAGAGCAAATGCCTGGCAAAGTCATGCTCCTAAGCATTACAATGGAGGAAAAATAACTCATAAGAAAGCAAATGCAATGTTTCTAAGCACTATTTCATACTGACCTGCCTGTTGTATCTGAAGCAACCAGTATCAATGGAATCGAAAAAACAATCGATTAGGTTGCCACTCTCTCAGGGGGCATTGGTATGAGAGGGTTTCTGTAGTTACACTGACCGGGGTAGGGTCTGCCAGGCAACCTTTGAAACTTTACATCAAGTCACTTGAATTTGCAAAAAATGCTCCCACTTAGGAAATATTGGCTGCATCTGATTTTTCATGTTTTACATATAAGATCCTACATTAAGGCTTTTACTTGATGTCTGAATGGGACCTCGTAAAATCGTCAGCATGAGTTTTAAAATATTTTAACAGGCTATCAAAGGATTGAGTCAAAAGAAGAGCACGTCTTAGAAATTGAGGGGCATATTATCAAGAACAGCATTAAAATTATCGTGGCTTTAGCGGCAGGAAAACTACCGCTAAAGCGGCGATAATGGGCTTAATAATATGCCCTGGAGAATTCCAATAGAAGCCCAGGTTCACACCAGAACCTGGGCTTCTATGGGAATTTTCAAGGGCCTATTATCAAGCCCATTATCGCCGCTTTAGCGGTAGTGGAATGCCACTAAAACGGCGATAATTTTAACGCCGTTCTTGATAATATGCCCCTGAGGGACTGAGCCTTTCTTTATTTAACAATCTTTTTAATCATCAGGTGAAATATGTCTCAAGGAGTTGTCTATCTTTTCTGAAACACAAGCACTTTTTGTCTTTTGAATCATGTGCAAAATGCATGTGTATTGATGAAAATGAGAATGTAAATAATCATACAATAAATACATATCTATTTATCTCTCCGTAGTACTAACAGGTGCGATCCTTCGCAACAAGCAGAAGAAGCAGATTATGACGAATATCTGTGAAATCACCTACATTAAGTAGATATTAGGCTCCGTTTAGGTCTGGCATTAGCCAAGACCTTTTGATTAAAGAAATATATGTATAATAAACGTATTTAAAGAGGTTTTTAATCAGCTGGTTGCATCCATTGGTCTATGGGTGTGTCATTCACATTTTGCTTCTGCTCACTACAGGATACAGTATGGAGCAGGGGTGAGCCCACTTCAGCCACTGGATATTTTCACTTTAAGGGGGCATATTAACAAGGGCATTACCTCCGCTTTTTTGGCTTTAAAGGCCAAAAAAGTGGAGATAATCTTTTCGCTCTATTTACAAGTGGGTGCTAATATGCATTAGCGCATGTTAGCACCCTTTTACCCAACGCCTCCCTTTGCATCTCTAATGAGATGCAAAGTGGGCATCACTGGGCAGAACAACCTTGCAAATATCGCTGATGTGCACATCGCAATATTTACAGGGCTGCCCAAGCATTTAAGCAGACGTTAGTTTCTGGAGAAAACCGCTGTTTTCGCCAAAAACTAACGTCTGCTAAAATGCAGACTTACCTATCCCTGACATTGGGGGTAGATTATGCTGATATGACCACAGGGTTGTATCAGCAAGGTTATCGATGTTTTGCAGGGAACATCGCTGGAAAACCAGCGATGTTCCCCGCAAAACGGCAATTTCCCCGCTATCGCTGGAATTCTTATCGCTCTGGAGAAAAGCGTTGTTAATAATGCGCTACTAGGGCGATAAATTCCATAGAAGGACGGCAATAAATCAAAAAGCGCCGAGCGCTTTGCGCTATTTATCGCCGTTCCTTGATGATATGCCTCTAAGTGACTACAATTGCTCTTTCACCAAGACAACATCCATACACATGTCAGTTCCTCAGTGCCGTTTTTTGTTTGTTTTTGCTTTATTACTTTGTTGTTGTCTTTGTATTTTTTTCCGAAATTTCTTTATTCACATTTTTCAGATGTTACTGCACACACAATTGTACAAATGAGAACCATCAGGGCAACAGCCTGACATCAAACAAGTAATAGTAAAACAAACTGCAGCATAGTAATGTCTTGTCCCCTAAAAGAGGGGATAGTCCAGTGAGCGTTTCATCCCCCGCTGAAATAGGGACGGGGGAATTGAGGGAATGTAGGCGTAAGACTGTTCCAGGAGGCGGAGGAATGGGAGGACAAATGGGAAAGACAGGGAAGCAACGCACAATCGCACATGTTGACTTTGTGTTTACAGCCTAATATGATGGCAGGACGGTTTCTACCAGCTCTTCCATGTTTAGCTCAGGGCACCTGCCAGCTTTATCAGTTCCTGACTCCTCTATTTCACAGCATATCAAATTGTGTCCAATTGAAACTGTTTTCATGAAGTTGTAATTTTGTTAGTGCACAATGAAGTGCATCTCCAAGTGCACTCCTGAAAGTCATGCTTTTAATTGATGGCTACAGTAATGTTTGTAAACCAATTTAGCCTGTATGTCCTACTTATGGGGCTTTAGTAGTTTGCTTTTAGCTCTCTTGTACATTCTTATATTTGAAAAACTATCTAGTCAGTATAATCTATCTATTCATCATCTATCTATCTATCTATCTATCTATCTATCTATCTATCTATCTATCTATCTATCTATCTATCTATCTATCTATCTATCTATCTATCTATCTATCTTTGCAAGCCTCTCAGTCTGCCTGCCTATGCAAGCCTCTATATGTATCTGTCTTTGTAAGCGTGGCTATCTACTTATAAGAAAGTTTTACCAAAACATTCCAAAACTGCATTAGCAAAGGCAATAGGCTGCCAGCCAACCCCTGACCGATTGCCTTTTAACCCCTTCCATGCTGATGACGGCCCGCATCCGTCATGCATCACGGTGGGCGTGTGCTGATGACGGCTGGGGGCCGTCATGAACCCGCCCACTGTTTAAAAGTGCCGCACAGGCGCAGAATCGCGGGCGCGCCCAAGGGATTAAGATTTGCTGTTAGCCAATACGCTTTAATTTTACAATAATAATAATAATCCACATTTGTATAGCGCACAATCACCCGTTAGGGTCTCTAGGCGCTGGGGGCCGTCGGGAAGATTAAGCGAGCTATTGCCCAGAGTCACATGGTGCTCGGCTAATCTGCCGCCGGTGCCGGGGATCTAACCGTGATCCCCAGATTCCAGCGTCAGTCGCCCTGGCCGCGGCGCCACACCTCTCCCACTATGATATGTATAACATAGTGAGTAGTATGGGTAAACAGCCAGACTTCAACCATTAGTCTGTTGCTGTGTCAATCACGTTTGTCTTCCAGCCACTGCAGCATGCGCCGTGAGGCAGGATGTTAGCACGCTTCAACCACTGGCTGCTTTCACTCTGAGTTACATTGTGCTACACTTTCACAATGAGGACATCTACACACAAAGTGGTCCCCTTAAGCATCAGGGACTACTGTGACAAAGGGTGCTTATTTGAATCTAAAGCAATATTTTTGACGTTAGTAGATAATTTTCTTTAGATTGATGATGGCCCTGCTGTCTCAACAACAAATGGTTCCGCCTAAACCATGACAGAACTAAACAAGAATTGCCAAAGCCAAACCTAATATATACCCGGCTGATGAGCCCATAATTACGGTGAAACCGATCCTGAGTTGCTTGTGTCCCGGTTCAGGGAGGACCTGGCTAGGCAGCTGAGCTGGAGTGTTCAAATTGGAGCACATCAAGACTGATTCGCATATGGTTGGGTCCAGACGGTGGTGGCATAGGGGCAAAATAATCATGGACTGGGATGCAGCCCCAAATAATTACCAGTGGCTGAGATTAAATAAAGCATTTTATCCATCACTTTAGTGTATTCTTTTAGGAATGTAACCTTTCCCAGTCTCTCACTTCCTTTGACAAGCAAGCTGTCTAAGATTTCCCAGGAATATTGTGGGAATAGTACTTGAACCATTCATAATAGTGTAAGTAAATATACATGAAATCAATCATCTGTCCTATCAAATAATGTAGCCTTCTGTTTTGATACTGGTGATAAAAACCTGAACAGCATTGCATCAAACAGCATGGAGTCTTGGCACCAGTGCTTAATTTGAGCCGGTGCTTTACGGTGCTCGGCACAAGCACTATTTCCGGTGCTCGGCACCGGCACCGTACTTTCAACACCATACTTAGAACAGTCTACCACATGGTGGCGCTACTCATCTAAATTAGAGATGAGCAGAACAACGGTAGTTTAGGAACACAATATACATTAAAATTGTACATACCTGCTACCCCAGCCATTCCTTTAGCTTTGGGGACCTGGAATAATCTGATCTGTTGCATTTACTTGCGAGAGAGAAGGCTAGTAGTTGTTTTGGCATAGATGACAAGGGCGATGGGTGGTGCAAGCTGCAGTGGCCTCCTGGTCAAAGCCCTGGCACCTAATATTTTACAAATTAAGCACTGCTTGGCACACAGCTTGCATGCAGGACCATGTTCACAGGCCAACAGTTCTTCAATGGAGCATGAAATTCACAGAACACAATTTAACTTGTTTCCTGTATTTCCCTTCCAGATAGGATGTGTTTATGGAGAGTTGTAGATTCTTGGAGCACTGGAGGCAGTGCAGGGAGAGCTGAAACTGCTAACCTCCTTTCTGTTCAAACAGGATAAAATGAAGGGGTCACAATCTTCTAGGGGATGGTAGATAGGACATGAAGAGGAGGAGTGGGTGGACAGCATCCGGTCAATGTGGAGAAAATCCTAAGGGTAATCCAGCAGGTGTGGTATGATTTGCCTCTGTCTCAAGCCTCTGCATATGGAGAGGCCTTTATCTCATGATCTTTAGAATTAACTTTACTGCAACAAGAGAACCCAAGAGTCAAGATCCTGTGGCAGTCAATCCTTGCCTGCTTCTTGTCCTGGACATGCTCAGTGAAGGGAAATAACAAGAGCTGGAAGGACAATGGTAGAAAATACACATTACGCCAGTGTGCATATATTATTTAGAGATGCTGTTCTTCTCCTCTGATTTTCCTCATTGTCCCAGTTTTATGATGATAAGATGATATATATGATAGTTTCATTATTCTTTTGAGCCTTTCTTGTAGGACTGTTTTATTTCCCTAATGCCATAACATTACTGAAAACAGTGGTGGTACAAACTGTGTAAACAAGAATAATTTGTCAACACAAAGAAGCCTCCTACCTGGGTATTCATATATTGTAAACTAACAAGGAGACAAGTCGAAAACTCGGGTTGCCAAGTTCCTTCTGTTCTAGCACTGAGCAGAGAGGACTGAAAAGTGGTAGCCTACAGCCCAAAGCACCATATTAGTCTTGATTTCCATTTTACCCAGTGTATTGACCTTGAACCTTTGAATGGACTTTTCAGCAACCAGGACCTACATGTTGAGTGTGCCCTTGACCTTGGCAGGGCCCAGAATCACTCTACAATAAAGAAGAACTTGGTGATGAGGCTGCCATTGAACTTCTCTGTATTCACAAAATATTGTCACAGCCTGAGGTAATTGGGCTGGGGACCTCACACCTGGCCTCTCAAAGACTTGAAAATGTTATCTGGAGATGGAGTCCACTGGAGACTTAGAATGCTGATATACTTTCCCCACCCATTAGGTTTTCAACAAGAAGTAAAAGGTGTATGAAAAGAGAGATAGCCTCAAGTGCTCTGTAAACTCAATTTTGATGACAGCCATATTACACCCTTTGTCTAAACCTTCTGTTGAAGTGCCTGCAGTAAGATGAATCCACTGGTGACAATATCCATCCACAGCCCTACTGTGGGCCCTCCAAGTGAAAGTCATGGATTGACTGACCTGGTAAGGTGCACAATATGTACAAATAGTGCAAAGAAAAGCAAAACAAGCAAAGGTAATAAAAGTAAAGGGACTTCTAACCTCTCAGTGCATCTTCATGGCTGTCCTCTGGTTGCCTCCTATCATTGAAATGCAGGGCTGAGTATCCATCTTCATCCTCTGGTTTCCTCCTCCCCTTGAACTGCAGAGCTGTGTATCCCTCCTCATCCTCCATTGATGAACTTTTAAAACTGGGTTCTGACAGAGAGTCTGAGTCTGAGTGAATGCTCTCAGAGCTAGAAGGCTGTGTCACAGCTGTCTAAACCTTGCACAGGAACCAGAAACCACCAGCCCTCAGACAGAAGCCATCGGACAGAGTAGTGCTGACCACAAGACCCTGAACAGGAAGCGATGGAAGTTTCAAACCTGAAATATGTTTTATAATTATTGCAGCTGTAAACGTGTGCCCAGGGCTTCGGTCCTGTCCACCTTAAAATGGAAGACCTAAAGGTGGAGTTCTTTGGCAACACAAGACCCACTTTTATACCGTGAGGGTTCAGAGTGAGTGGAGATAAGTACTACATTGTGAGTAACGTTGAGGTTGTGTTCAAGTTGGGTGGAGTAAGTAATTGCAGTATTAGTTCAGGTGGGTGAGAAGTTGAACCCACCTGAAATCTTTGTCCCAATTCTTGTCAGGGTGACCCACTCAAGTCACTAAATTAACCCAAGCTTAACTCTCTGGTAGCCTGGCCCACAGCTGTCAACCTTAGCTTAGAAGCAATATGTAGAGTATGTATGCAGCACTCAAACAGCAATGAAGTGCAAACACAACGTATAATAAGTATGAACGAGTTAGAAAAAACAGAAAAACCTTTAAATACATTAAATTACACTAAAATGACAAAAATCTAATAAGTAGAACCAGACATATGATTTTTTTTAAATGCGAAATAAAAAGAGAACCAAAAAGCACAAAGCACCAACAGCGGTTGTCTGGTCATGCTGGACAAGGTCAAAGTCAGAAATTAAGGCTGGCCACAATGGATACAGGGACCAGATGAATTGAGTAGAAAGTTTATCTTCAGAATTATAAACTTTTATGCAGAAAAAGAGGTAATTGGCGAGTTGTCGGCAGGTCAGGCTGCAAGCTGGATCTGAAGCATGGGCTTACCAACAGCTGATTGTTGAAGAGTGGGGTCCCATTGCAGTGGTCGACAAGGTCTAAAATCTGTGCACGCAGAGAGCTCATCTCAATAGTATACTGACTAGCATACCATGACCCAGCTTATCTTCTCCTTTGAAGGTAAGAATGCGGTGTCACAGGAGACCTTTCACCATTGTATGACCACCACGGCAGAATGGTTGAGCAACAACTCCTTACAGTTCAACAGCTCAAAGACCGAGGTGTTGCACTGTTTGATGGACCGTATCTACCGGCCTTTACCACAGGATTTCTGGCCCCCCTCTTTTCAGGGTACGGTAGCGGCGGCAGACTTCGTTCGGAATCTAGGGGTGATGCTCGAACCCAATCTCCAACTGGATGGCTTTGTGAATAAAACGGTGTCCACCTGTATGTTGTTGCTCCGCACCTTGCAGAAGATTCTTCCCCTGCTCCCGGCCCATGCCAGACCAGAAGTAGTGGGTAGTATCATCTTAAGCAGACTTGACTACTGCAACACACTACTTCTGCGGGCACCTATAACCTTGTTGGGCAAACTGCAGCGGGTGCAGAATTCTGCCGCCAAGCTGGTACTCTCTCGTTGGCGGTCTGATTCTTCCTCGGCAGCACTTATGGATCTTCATTGGCTGCCAGTCTCCCAACGTGTTGACTTTAAAGCCCTTTGCTTGGTCTTTCGGGCTCTCCACGGTCAGGGGCCGATCTCCCTGCAGGAGCTGTTCTCCTGGTACACCCCTACTA
Source organism: Lissotriton helveticus (assembly GCF_964261635.1). Classification (NCBI taxonomy): domain Eukaryota; kingdom Metazoa; phylum Chordata; class Amphibia; order Caudata; family Salamandridae; genus Lissotriton; species Lissotriton helveticus. Next base: position 1,851,200,052 of record NC_136068.1, read on the forward strand.
GATCCCTTCGCTCTGCCTCAGCCTACCTGGTGGTAGTTCCTAAAATCCTGAGGATGCGAATGGGTGGTCGTTCTTTCAGCTATACGGCATCAAGGCTGTGGAACGCGCTGCCATTGTCTCTTAGAAGCATGGGTGACTTATCCTCTTTTAAAAAGGGACTAAAAACTCATCTTTTCCCAAGGACATTGTAATTACAGCTGCCACTATAATATCGTGCTCAGGCCATTGAGGATCACAGCACCAGGATACCCGTGGGGTGACAGTTGCGCTCTATAAATGTGCCATACAATACAATACAATTAGTCCAGATGAAGCTCCTTCAGTGGGGCAAAGCAGAAAGCTGTGGCCAATAGGTAATTTAACGTTGATGGCTGCGGCTAAGGGGTAGCCTACCTACTTTTTCAGCACTTCCTGTTCTCTGTGTGTTCTACTATAAACTATCAAACAGTACCTCTCTCTACCTAAATCCAATATGGCAGAACATTTCTTCCCCTGGACCGAGCTCCTTCTGCTCACCCAGAGGTGTGTTCATGATAATGGGAAAACCCTTTCTTGTGATCACTCTAAACCAGTTCTGGGGCAGCTCATCCACCCCTCACTGTGCTTGTGGCCCGGAATACTAGCCAGACAAAAGGGTGTCTCAAGTTTAAGCCACAATTTCCAGTGAAAGGGTTGGTATTCTTTGAAGCTCAAGAAGAGACTGGACACAGCCCCCAGGAAATCCTATTGAAGGAAGAATAATTAATCTCCACACCTAAGCCCTTTGCCCACTGTCTGGGCTCAATCAACGTCTCACCACAGGTGAGCCATCAACAGTCAAGTGACTTTGGCAGAAAACCCTTTTTTTGGCTTAGTCAGAAAAATTACAACTTTCTAAAAGTGTCACTTTTAAAATAGTCAAATAAAATCTAACTTGACGATTACTTTGGGTTTTAAATTACTATTAAAATATGTAGTTACTCTCAAACTGAAGTTAAGCATTATAAGTTGTTATAGTGGAACCCAGTATTTTCCTGTGGGCGAGATAGCCTTGCCACAGTGTAAAACGACTTTGGAGGTTTTTCACTTCCAGGAGATGTAAAAGATCAAATAGACATGTCTTACTTTTTAAATACCACACATCCTGCACATGTGCAGAGTTTAAAAGCCTACAAAAAAATTCAGCACAAAATGGGGGTGATCATGCTAAAAGGAACTTCTTCCCACAGTTGTATTAAAGGAACCTCATTTCATGTTTTTAGGAAATATGGGCCAGATGTATCAAGGCCAAATGGGTTCGCAAATGCCGAAAATCGCAGAATTTCGGCGTTTGCAAATCCATTTTCGCAAAATGGTATGTATCATGGAATTTGGGTGCAAAATAAGGAATCGCAAAATTTGCCATTCCTTATTTTGCGATTGCATTTAAGGAATCGCACATTTTGCGATTCCTTAAATGCAATGTATCAAGCAAAACAAAAATCCAAAATGGCCTTAAGGAATCGCAAATTACCACCAACTTGTAGTTGGTGGTAATTTGCGATTTCTTTTACAAATGCACTTTATTCAATTTGTAAAGGTGCCATGTGACGCTCATACATGCCCTTAGGGCATGTATGTGCGCCATATGCGCACACATGTCATTTTCAGGGGTGCAGCAGGGTGTTCTTGAGACACCCCTGCACCCTTGAAATTATTTTCAATTTGCGATTAGCAAATTGCGAATCCCAAATTGAGAATAACTTCACATTCATTCCTATGGGCCTCCTGGCCCATAGGAATGAATGGGAATAATTTTCCATTCTATTCCTTAATTGCGATTAGCAATTTGCTAATCGCAATTAAGGAATATTGAGAAATCCCTAAAAAAAAGCGAATTTCTACATACATACCATTTTGCGATTTCTAAATAGCGATTCCTTAAAAATCGCTATTTAGAAATCGCAAAAGGGAATGTTGATACATCTGGCCCTATGTGGAATATTGAAATGCAATGCTTTAATCTGAAACTATCTGAAAGAATAAAAACAACATGACATAATGAATTTAGTTTAAACTGATGAAGAAATGGTTACCTATTATTGTATTTTCCAGTTCTTTTTTACCTCTAGTCCATATCAGTAGTACAAACCCCACCTCACTGGGGTATGAACAGGTGAGGCGAGTTTGTTGTGGGTACAGTGCATGCTGCAAAATGGATTTTAGTGTTAGATGTATGTCAAACAGCAATGAAGTGCAAACGCAACGTATAATAATTATGAACGAGTTAGAAAAAACAGAAAAACCTTTAAATACATTAAATTACACCAAAATGACAAAAATGTAATAAGTAGAACCATACATATGATTTTTTTTAAATGCGAAATAAAAAGAGCACCAAAAAGCACAAAGCACCAACAGCGGTTGTCTGGTCATGCTGGACAAGGTCAAAGTCAGAAATTAAGGCTGGCCACAATGAATACAGGGACCAGATGAATTGAGTAGGAAGTTTATCTTCAGAATTATAAACTTTTATGCATAAAAAGAGGTAATTGACGAGTTGTCGGCAGGTCAGGCTGCAAGCTGGATCTGAAAAGAAAAAAACAAAGTAAAGCCTACGGAACACTATTTCGTCTTTCTGGTTGTAAGACTGGATACCATCAATTGTCCAGTCTTGGGGTAATCCTTCTCAACACAATTTAATTGAAATAGTTTTAAATATAGAGTATCTCCAAAAGGATAGCCAAACGCCCAGAGCAATAAATATCCAATGTATAGTTCAACTTTTTCTTTTAATTAAACCACACTAGACCTTAATTATTGGTCTCTCACATTGAACAAAACTGTACACGATTCATATATACACACAAAACACATATATTTTTGATTTACATATATATACACTTTTTTTTAGGAACCTAACTCACGGTTCTAATGCCCCACTTATTTGAACAAGGATGTCAATGTATAATTCTTTCACATAACATTCCTTCACTTTAGATCACCAAAACAAACACAAAAGCGATGACAAAAAGGAGTGTAAGAGGTATATACCACTTTTGACCTCTCTTAAAATGGCACGCTCTTAAATAATTATTTCATTAACAATGCTCAAACAGATTTCTTGTTTTGGAGTCTTCCAATTGTGTGTGTCGACGCGTTTCAGCCTCTGTTTAATCCAGGCCTCATCAGGACTACGAGGGCAAACATACTAGAACCCAGGTCCGAATTTACTGTAGCCAAAGATACAGAATCCACCTTCTTACATAAGCACTTTCAATCGTCAGGGCTTTTAATTTAAAATCCTTCACAATGGGCTAACACCCCCACGGAAAAGTGAGCCTCATGGAATCTTCTTTTGGGTTCTCTAATAATCCACGACGGTAACAAATCCAAATCCAATTAATTATTAAACTGAGCTCTGTCACTCCGCTCAGGACTCCGTTCGCGTTTCCTGCAAGCTGGATCTGAAGCATGGGCTTTCCAACAGCTGAGTGTTGAAGAGTGGGGTCCCATTGCAGTGGTCGACAAGGTCTAAAATCTGTGCACGCAGAGAGCTCATCTCAATAGTATACTGACTAGCATACCATGACCCAGCTTATCTTCTCCTTTGAAGGTAAGAATGCGGTGTCACAGGAGACCTTTCACCATTGTATGACCACCATGGCGGAATGGTTGAGCAACAACTCCTTACAGTTCAACAGCTCTAAGACCGAGGTGTTGCACTGTTCGATGGACCGTATCTCCCGGCCTTTACCACAGGATTTCTGGCCCCCCTCTTTTCCAGGGTGAGTGCCTTAGGGTGTTCCTTACTCACAGGCTGGTGAACCTTACTAAGCCAGCTCCTCACCCAAACTTGCGCAGAACACTGCTGGACTTGTGAAAGGATACTAGGCGGACTGAACCTGCTGCACATGGCATCTGTGACCTGTGAGAGGGACCTAAGGAAGTTGGACTTCAGTCCCATTGAAATCCTATGATCTCCTTGGTGGCTCCAGATACCTAGAAAACACAAAGCTGAAAATGACTTTCCTGTAAAGAATCCCATCAGACCAGTCCCCACCAGACCTGGCCTTAGCTGTTGCCCATTGCTTGACACCCAGAGAATCTCTAAGTGCTCCCTCAAGGTCCTGAGGACCATGGAAGTGTTTTCCTGTGTTTGTTTGGGAATTAAAAGAAGTTTGGGAACTTTTTTCACAACTTTAACTTCACAGCTCCAGAGCTTCAAGGGGACCGACCATGAAAAGTATCCTTCTGGTAGTCCCACAGCATTAGATTGAATTTCAGTCTTGACCTTAGTGGAGAAATTTTTTCTTCAGAAAAACAACAAAGTCCCTCTTCAGATGGAGACTTGAACATTGTTATGATCTTCCCTATTTCCAGGCCCTAGCAGGGCAAATCTACTTGGTGTCTCTGACCTGTGCTCCATTGTGGTCACCCTCAAATCATGCCTAGGTGCTATTCTACCATGGCTTTGACTACCATTGGCACTCTGTACTTTCTATCACTCTTTTCACTTAAATCTTTAAAAATGTATATCTCCAGTTCAACTTATTGGATTTTTGGTGTCATTTTGCTGTTTACATTTTTCTCTAGTTCTTTAACCGCATCAATGCTGAGGCTTTTCCCGCTGTACGCGGCAATTTTAAAATTACCGTGTTACATGACGAGCTCAGCTCATCATGAGCGCACGGCAGGTTACGCTCATGACGAGCTCAGCTCGTCATCAGCCCCGAAGGGGTTAAATTGGAGTGGGATTTTCATTGTGTTATGTTTCTCACCTTTTCACTGTTTTGGATCTTCTAAATGCTTTACACATTTTCTTTAAATTAAGCCTGTCTGCTATGTGCCACCACTGCCAGGAGTAAAAGATAAGCTGTGTAGTCCACACCAGCAGGGCTACATTTGGCCGATGTATACTATTTGATTTTCTTGTGTTTATGAAATAAATGCAATATTTTATTATTAACTCTTGCAATATAGTGTCAATGGAACAGTCTGGAAGGAGGTGGCTAAATCTTCTTTGTCAAACGCTAGCCACCTCCTGCTCCTGTAGTGAAATCACAGAGGCACTCATTTCCCATCTGAGTCAACCCAGGGGCGCATTCCGTTAAAGATCAACCTATTCAGATCCTTTGTGACCGCTGTCCACAGTTTGACAAAGGAGAAGATACCAGCTCTTCTGGTGAGCACTAAAGATTGTGAAATCATGATGTCAAGAGACCTCCCAAAAACTGTGCAACCTCCAAGGAAATGAAAGTACAATTCTGAAAATATTTGCGAACTGCAAGTACCAGAATGCAGTACGCCCATATTACTGACCAATATGCCTGACAAATATTGATGATCACTCTTAGAAGGTTCACAAAATACTTCCAGAACATCACCTATTACTCCAATGTTGATGATAAAAAAGGTCCAGATAAAAACAACGAATGATCACCAGTGTGACCCCAGGGCGTACATTTATGCTTACAAGGAAAAAGGGAAATATCTGGTTTAGAACTTGAACTCACTCACTAGCTGTAAGGTTTCAGTGACAGTCAAGCATCAGACCTGGATGGAGTTCAGAAACCCCAATCACAGACATTCGAGAGTTCTCCTTTGAAGGAAGACTGAGAGCAATGTGGATTTCTTTACTTCACATTTCCACAGCACATGTCACAGGACAGCAAAAGATCCACTTTGATCAACCAAAACCACTGAGTCGTGGCACCAGTACTTACTCTGTTAATAAAAAATAAAAAAAAATGCAAGTACCAAACGTTTTCCCAAAGCCCACTTCCTCAGCTGCCTCCACACATTTCCATCAGCAGGTCGACCCATTGTTTCCATTTACATTGAACACAGCTAAAGTGCAGGGAGTGAGAGACGTGACTGACCCCTCCCTTCTTAAAAGAAGTAAGGGGGGTAAATAGTCTATTTTACAGCTCTAATGTCATCTGAATTGGCTAAAACGTCATAAACTCTGAAAAGATAAGATGTAAGGAAACTCATGAAATATTCTAGTACTTTCATGGGGGCATGTCAACAAGGGCTGGCGATATAATTATCGCCGCTTTAGCGTCCATTTTTGGGTGAAAAGTGGCGATAATTATATCTCATTATTTACAAGGACATGCTATTGCGTGTTTCCTTGATTCAGCTACCGTTTAGTTCATGCCTCACTTTGCATCTCTAATGAGATGCACAGTACGCGTTCCCTGCAAAAACTAAGGGAAAATGATCGTTAACTGTCCTTCTCCGTATTTACAATACAGCCCAGGAGACCCATAGCGATATAAAAAACAGCGCTAACCGCTGTTATCGCCAGTTATTTAAGTCTGCTATTTTTTATGGCTACCCTTTCTACGACATGGGAGGTGGATTCAGTGGCTGAATCCACATCTCCCTATCATCGAGATCTCTTCTATCTCTGTGGGAATATCGCTGGATTAACAGCGATATTCCCACAGTAGTGTGGCTCACTGGTTAGAGGCGGCAGACCCGAGAGCAGAGGACGGCCCGGGACCAGGGTTCGATTCCCGGCGCGGCAGGTTTCTGGACCAGGGTCAGCGGACTCGATAATTCTCTCGCCTCAGTGCCCACTCTGATCAGCGATCACACTCGGCAACTCTGGGCATTAGCTTGCCTCATCTTCACTAACGGCCCCACCAGACCGCCGGGGATGCCTGGTCTCACCCTGGAGATACCCATTAAGGGACCATCTCTCAGGGAAGCCAGGAAGGGTTTCGCAGCGGTCGAAGCGCCTTGGGATCCTACGGGTAAGTAGTGCGCTATATAAATGCCTATACATACATACATACATACATAGCGCCGCTTTTGATGTATAATTTATCGCCTTGGAGTAAAGCGTTGTTGATAACGCGTAATGCGGGCGATAAATTACAGCGATAGGTGGTGATAAATATAAAGGCCCTAAGCGCGCTTTGCGATATTTATCGCCGTCTGTTGCTGATATGCCCCATGGTTCGGTTTGGGGTAGAGCCAGGGCTGGGATATGTGCAGAGAAGCTTTGTCCTCGCTTGTTCAGTACAGTGCAAGCTTAGGCTCTGAGACCCAGCTCAGCATGCGACCAATAACACACAACTCCAAAGCACTTCCTTGTATGCAGCTCTGCAAAGTCAACACTCTTGCAACCAAGCATGCCTCGCTGCAGTGCAGCAGTGTACATGTCTGCCAGGGTGCTTCAGCGCCTAATTAGGGGTACGAAGCGCTGCTAAAAATGGAATTACAATGCAATACAACCATCTGGAATGCAGCCAGTTTCTTTGTGTGAGTGCCTGCATGGGTGCAATGCAATGTCCGCCAATTAAACATTACAAAGGTCTGCGGAAGTGTGTACTGAGTTCCTCAATCACTCCTGTTCTCCCTTTTACCACACATTCGTCTGCAATCTCTCCCTCTGCATCACTTAAGAATTGTACCCCACATCTCCCACTCTAGTCTCTGCATCAGCATATTTTACACTTCACCGTCGCAGCTGGCATTAATCGCTATTGGGGGGCGGGGGGGTGGTAAATGTAATAATACATTTTTAAAATGTACCTGTCCGCTTCCAGTTGGATCCCGATATTTCTCTGCTCCTGCTCATGCCTCCAGCAGGAACATGAAGCAGGCAGCCTCCCTCCCCTCACCTAAGCCAATCACAACGCTGCTATGGCAGCTTGGTGATTGGTCGGGACAGCCCCAGCCAGTAGCCTATAGGGAGCCCCTTTCTTCCATGTAAACTGCAGCCTGCACGGAGAATGGGCAGAGTGTGCATGAATGGTTTGGTCGTCCCCAGAGGGCCAACCAAATCAGTCCTGCTCACTCAGGAGTGGACACACCACTCCTCCCCTGCCCAGCCCTGCTCCTAGAGCAGGCCCGCCCACCCGCTCACCTGCAACCAAACACTTCTCCTTTCCTGCAGTGCGAGATTATGAAATATAAAATGGGAGTTCCACAACTTTATGTTTCTGCTTCTCGCACTGAGAGACAGCAGTGGGGCGACGCTCCTCCGTCCTAGTGGAGGAACCGACCATAAGACTTCATCGCCTTCTTCTTCATAACTTTCTTTTCAATCTCCTCCATGTGCTTGCTTTCGTCTCCTCAACTGCACCTTCCTCTCTTGTTCTCTTTTACTCTCTCTCTTACACACACACACACAAGCAATTTTTCAGCAGCTTTTCACCTCCTTCATACACTCTACTATACAACCAAATTAAAACTGGCAAACATTGGACCATCAAAGTGTGTGCTCTGCAGAGAGTCCAGAGTTTGATTGGGCATAAAGTCTGAACATTCTATGATCCATCTAGGAAATTGAGAAATTAGTTGTGCGGGGTAACAGGCCTGAACAAGTAATAGGTCCACAAATGTCTCTTTTCAGGGAACCAAGCACCTCGTTGTAGCACTAGACTTTCTCAGGGTAGCAAAGCAGAGGAGTGCAAGGCCTACTATGGGGAGGTGGTGTGAGCTAGTAATTGCCATCTCCTTGCTCACAACAATAATAGTCAACAACTGATTGTCTAGTATATACTTTTTTTTTTTAAGGAAACGTGTGTTTTTTTCACATACACACACCATACTGAGTACTTTATTTATTATTAATTTACAAATATATACATCAGGCAGTTGCCAAAACCTTTGGTGACATTCTGGAATCACATTTGTCCCCTACTGGGCCATGCATCCCAAAATCACAGTAGACCCCACCCCCACCTGTAACAGCTAGAGCATCACATTATAAGAGGGTCTCATTATAACTAAAGCCTGTAGTCTTTAGCAAAGGTGCACCACTTTAAACTAAAAGTGAAACCTATCAGCTTTGTCAAGGGGTTACCACTAGGACTAGGAGAAATGTTAATTATGCCAGAGTAATTGGAGTAGTTTTAGAACCTATGCTTTACTCTTGTGATGCAAGTACACCAGGTGGAGTAATTAAGAGTCATTTGGTACACAAATCATGAAGCAGGAGCACATTAACAATGAGAGAGTGAGTGGCTGCTGGCTACTATTGTTCATGTCCTGTAGCATTTAGAGCTATTTTCGTAGCACAAAATACATCCTCTGGCTCATTTTGGTGGCGAGGGTGCACTTTGCACTAATAAAATAGCACTAAATGCTTGATTACGCTTCTCGCACAATCACACATAATTATGAGTATTTTTGTGGTAATTACGAGTGATTATGTTAGAGAGAGCAACACCTACAGGATGGCAAGGTCAGGTAAACGCTTGTTGAAAGTCTTAAGTGGGTGGTCAATTAAATTGTAAACTAAATTAAAAAAATTGTAAAGTTGAACACCTGCCATGGTATGAGGCTGTCTGAACCTGTTCTGGTTTTACAGCATCAAACACCTTGGGAGCAGTTTCATTAGGGCACTACAAATACCAGAATGCTTTTTGTTACATGAAAACCCATGCCTGGATATAGTCATCAGGACATGGGGTCGGTCGATCGCGAGGGGTGTGTTAACATGATCCCACACAACAACAAACAAAAAACTACGTTAGGTTTTTTTAAATCATATGGACCTCATACTGAAAGGCGGTCAGCACCCTGTCAGAAATAGATTTGCATTTCTCAACAGCAAGCCCCAGATCTACAGAGCTATGCTGCTAAAGTGCGCTCCTTGAAACCTGTCCATTTGCAACTCACTCCTGTGTGCTTTATTGGATTTTGTGTCTATGTAACCTTCATTTTTAGTCTCCTGTTTTTCTTTGTAAGGTTTTATTGTGTTTCCACTGTTCTCTTGTAACGTAACTGGCTCAATTGTACAGCGCTCTGACACCTTCGGGTAATGTCCGCGCTTTATAAAAATGCACTAAATAATAAAAAAAAATAATAATAATCTTCAGAGGACCTTCTCAACCCCTCCCTGACCCTCAAATGGCAAACGTAAAGGGGTTAAGCCAGTACGCAGATAAAGACAGCGCTAAATTTGTTAAAGAAAATGCTAGTGTTACTAGATGTCAGTGCACTAAATGGCAAGGTTACGTAGTCTTGAAACTATCTTAGGCATCTTTAACTACCTCACTCACTCTGCATTTACTGCATTCTTTTTTGTGACGGGTTTTTGTCTCTCTAACTCCCTCTTTCCGCAGTTGTCCTTCTCCTGCAACTGTTAAATGAAAATAAGAGCCAGTCTGAAAAAAAACGAGAGCTGATGGACTCCAGCAGCCACCGGCTCAAATTAACCACCAGGCCCCACCTGCAGCCACCGGCTCAAATAAAGCCCTGCCTAACCAGAGCGATTACTGCAAGAACAAGAAAAATATGTGAGCCACCAGTGCACCGCACAGCCTGTCTGCCTGCCTGATGTCACCACACACTATTCTGGCATACTGTTCAAGGCATTTTAGCAGCTTACGTCACGGGGGGAGGAGAACATGTTGTTGTAGATTAAATGGTATAAAATGCACATACATTAAACAAAGCCTAACATGCGTACAGGGGTCCTGTTAAAACCGAACAAAAGCCAACAATACAAAAACATGCTGCAGCCTCCTGCATGTCTGAAACCTTCTCCATGTCACACTAAGTGGCCTATGGACCTTAAATGGCTCGTGGTTGGCCAAAACTTTTTTTATATTTCTGAGGTGGCGTAGCCAGCATAAGAACACTTCAAGTACAAACTTTACATATCACAATATGCAGCGTGGTAGTAGGAGATATATTTTTGCTTTAGCCCACTGACCTCAGTCACTGGGAAAGTTATAGCCTACTCATGGTGTCGTTAGCACAATTTATTAGGCATAACCGGCTCGACCAAACCTTTTGTAGAGGAACCTTTCCCGGGGTGCTGTTAAATAGCAGGACAGGCCCTCCTTCAGATGCACTTTTAGCTACATTGTTCCAGTAGCTATTTTCTGAATGCGTTGAAAGAAGACAAGGCCTTTCTTCCAGTTCCGCAGTGCTCATAAAACAAGCATTGCGTAAACACACGATGTAGGTGAAGCAGGCGCTAATCGCTATAGTGATTAAATTAAACAAGAAATAAGGGGGCAGATTTATGAAGGCCTCGCGCCGCCGGTGCGTCACTTTATTTGACGCAACGGCGGCGCAAACAATGCGCCCTATTTACAACGTGACGCATCTAGGAGATGCGTCACGTTGTAAAGCCCTGCGCCATCAGGAGGCGTTCCGGCGCAGGGTGGGCATTCCGGGGCAGGTGCGCCTCGCAAAAGTAGCTGAGTGAAATCTATAAGATTTCACTCAGTCACTTTCAGGACAATGCTGCGTCAAAAGCCTGCGCCTGCTTGAAGCAGGCGTAGGTCTTGACGCAGCATTGTGGAGATGGGGCACCCCCCGAGCCTTGCTGGAGCTGCGTCGCGCTTGCGACGCAGCTCCAGCAATGCGCCACCTTTACGGCACAGATGCGTCACGCATCTGTGCCGTTTTTGCCCCATGGTGCGCCGTATTGTAAATGCGGCGCACCATGGGTGGCGGAGCAGCGGCGCAGGATGACTGGCATATCCCTGGTGATGCGCCAGTCATCATAAATCTGCCCCAAGATATCTGTGGATGCATGCTCACGGACAAAAAGCAGTAGTGATATATTTTTTACACATTTACTCTCACACACTGACAAGTCCCAATTCTGACGATCTACTAGCTGGGAGCCCGTGGATTACAATTAGAGCTTGTTTTGGATTCGCTCTGGATAAGCACCTCAGCAGGGGCGAGAAGCGCTAGATGGCTAGGAAAATAAACTGCAGGAGATGTGGGACTCACCGCAAGGTGCTGGAGGAAGGCGGACCTCGCCGGGTCTCCCAAGGCTTAGAGGTCTGCGAAGCCATACCTCTAGTTTCTGATTCTTGCACAACTGCTCTAGGAGAATTGGCAGCTTCACAAAGAAAATGGACTACACATCGCTCCTTGTTCGCTATTTCTGCGCGTGGAAGGACTATACCTTAGCTCAGAGGTCTTCAAACTTTTGTAGGCTGAGCCCCCCCAGCTGAATTTATTTAGATGTTGCCCCCCCCCACCACCTGACAGAAATGTCTGGAATCGATCCCCACGGGCATATTCCGGGCATATCCAGCTAATAATGTTCAATACAATAAGAGTGTTTAGTAAACTACAGGTTTGTGAGTGGGTGAAATGACAGAGGCTTATTACAAGCTCAAAACAGCACTTTCCAAGATAAAATGTGCGCAAATTGTTTTTACTAGAATGCTTTGTTTTACACAGGACATTGATAATAACATCACCAACATAAATGTGACAGGTGTGCCTGTTTTTCAGAGACAACATAATTTCAAAAAGGGGGTGGTGATGGACAGAGTATCTGAGTTAATCAGAACACTCCTACCCAGTCCACAGATCAGGGCTTGATCCATCACCGTTTTTTAGCTCACTGCACCATCCCAGTTCAGAACCTGGCTATATGCAAATTAGTCTGTCCCTGGCCCAGTGCATCATGGGAACAGGGCAGACCCAACTACCAAGCCAATTCTTCACTGGAAAGGAAACAAGCTTCCGGGGACCGGTTTCTGGCATTACAGCCGTCTTCAGCCCGGCTTGCTTGAATCCTGATGGTGCAGTGAGCAAGGGACTCACATCTGAGCATACCCTTCCACACTTGTGGTGGCCAAAACGATTCAAAAAGGGGGTGGTGATGGACAGAGTATCTGAGTTAATCAGAACACTCCTACCCAGTCAACAGATCGGGGCTTGATCCATCACCGTTTTTTAGCTCACTGCACCATCCCAGTTCAGAACCTGGCTACATGCAAATTAGTCTGTCCCTGGCCCAGTGCATCATGGGAACAGGGCAGTCCAAACTACCAAGCCAATTCTTTACTGGAAAGGAAACAAGCTTCCGGAGACCGGTTTCTGGCATTACAGCCGTCTTCAGCCCGGCTTGCTTGAATCCTGATGGTGCAGTGAGCAAGGGACTCACATCTGAGCATACCCTTCCACACTTGTGGTGGCCAAAACGATTCAAAAAGGGGGTGGTGATGGACAGAGTATCTGAGTTAATCAGAACACTCCTACCCAGTCAACAGATCAGGGCTTGATCCATCACCGTTTTTTAGCTCACTGCACCATCCCAGTTCAGAACCTGGCTACATGCAAATTAGTCTGTCCCTGGCCCAGTGCATCATGGGAATAGGGCAGACCAAACTACCAAGCCAATTCTTTACTGGAAAGGAAACAAGTTCAGGGAGGCCAGACTGGGTAATTCGGACCTAGGGACTCCCGGGGCAAACAGAATGATTGAGTATTTTTATTTAATTTACAGCACTTAGTAGCGATAATTATCATTTTTATCTCACGCCTCCTAACACTGATGTTCAGCTTGCTTCCGAACACTCCCACTTTTGGCAGTTAAGAAACGTGAGGCATGAAGATTTAATGACTTGCGCAGTATCACTTTTATTTTATTTGTAGTCCCCGGGAATATAACTCCACTAGCCTGAGAGCTGACTGCCAATCCAACAGAAAAGCATGAAAATTCCTCAAGCTAGTATTTGGGAAACACAAACCTGTTCTGACAGTAAAACAATCCAAGCCATACTGAAACAGTGAGTGTCTTCTAGTGCCTTCATGAAAGGACAGAGCTGGTGTGCCTGTCACAAGTCGCCCGGAAGAGTATTTGATAGCAAGTCGGCGATAACTAGAAAAGGCCTAACCCCAGCCTTTTTCAGATGGTTTGGGGGCCCGTAGTGGTTAACGCAAATAGTTGTTTTTGGTCTGTTGAGAAACTAGCCTCGTAGTAGGGTCACATTCATAGCTTGGTGGTATATTTCATTAACCACTTCGACGCTAATGACAAAGCCAGCTCGTCATGGGCGTTACCTGCCCTGCGCTCATGACGAGCTGGCTTTGTCACAAACAAGCCATTTGCTCCTCTTTCAGCGCAGGGCAGGTAAACGCGGTAGCGCTGAAGGTGTTAAGTCTTTCTTTTTGCACGCCTAGGATGTCAAGGGGTCTACTCTGCTAAAACCGAAAGCGTGTCTGCTGGTTTGCTTTCAGTTTTAGCAGAGGAGTCATCCAGCCTCCCTCTGCAGCTTAACCATTCTATGAATTAACCCCCTCCTGGGAGGGTTAACAAAACAAAAGCATGGGCACTTCGTTCCCCGTCGATTTCCCCTCCCTCCAGCCATGCTGGACTTCACCAAGAGAACAAAGGTCAGTTAACAGTGTAGTGCGTGCCCCCCCTGAGATGGCGTTGCGCCCCCCCCCCCCCAGGGGGCGCGCCCCGCAGATTGAAGAACTCTGCTGTGAGCAGGCAGTATTGGGACCCCTTCAGATCACAATTCCAAAATGTGAAATGCTTCAACAGAATTAGTGTGCTAGTGCCTCCCAGCAAATTAATTTCCATGTTAAACCTGGCTACCGCATAAACTGCGCATGTGCTCCACTGAACTTTATGTGCAAAACTCATGTTACACTCCAGTGGCATTTCACTTATAGCTCAATCGCGTGCTTTTTATTGAACCCGCATGCGCAGAAGGTAGAGCTCGAGCATATGCTGTGAGGCGAGCAAGCCTCTTGAACTGGAAAGGAGAAATAATTCAATAAACTGCATCTAAACACATTTCAGGGAAAGTAATAAAAAATCAGAAAAATAAGTCAAGAACAAAGGAGTCGAGAGGGGAGGAGAGCAGCAAGCCCGTGCGTGGCCGATGTTAGCTGCCCTGTGCTATTCCTTGCATTACTCTGAGTGAACTCTTAGCACTTCATTCACACATGGCCGTGTGACCGGAGGCGTCGCAGCACCTCCGATAGAGCACAGCTGGTATTATCCAGCTTGGGAGGGTTAGTCGTTTTAAAAATACATGTAGTTTGTTCAGATGGAAAGCGCGATGGACGTGAAGCTGTGCGGTGCAGATGCGGGGAAACACAAAAAGAAGAAAAGTAGTCCCAGAAAAACACAATAACCATTTGAAGCATAAAAATACAGTACTTAGTCGGTGCTGCATCCGGGGAAACTGGAAACATAAAGGAGGGACAAACAGGAACAACGGCCCATTATCAAGCAAAGATTTGTAAAGGACGTGAACGGAGACAAATCACAAGCAATCGCTACAAATGGGCGGAGTTCAATTCCCAAAGCACATACAATAGGTTGCCTAGCAACAGCGCAAGCGCTGTTTTGCTCATCCAAAAAAAACTGTCTCCAAGCAAGTGGTAAATGTTTGTGGATGTGACATCACAGCATGTAGGATGTCCCCTAGGGGGGCTAGTGAGGGGTCTTGGAGGCCGTGGAGTAGAGTGCTACCACCATCCAGATACAAGAATAGGAGGGCTTGAACAGCAGGTCACATGTGAGGTACGATCTGGGTGGTGAATACTCATCTGGGGAAAACTAGAAACGTATTTTCCTGGGTGATATTATTTTCTTAACCACATCTTTCATTTGCTATAGTTATGGGCACCACCTTTCACTTATTTAGGGCCTTATTTCCAAAGATGCATCCATTTATGAGCCATAGATATGTGCTGTATGTTTGCAAATTCATATAACTCAAAATGGGTGCACAGAATAATGTATGAGAAATATAGATTTTATTATGGTTATTTGTCCACAATCCAGTGGAGCATGCATTGCAGAAATGTGCAAAACATGTAAAGCCTTGGGCAAGGTATTTCTTTCATGAAAAATCCAAGGACGGCTGGCACGTATATTCACTTGTGGGGCAGTCAACTAAGTGGTAGGTGGGTGGGTGCATGCACGCAGGCAAGGCGAGTGGCAAATAATAAAAAATAAAGTCACTTACCTTGCTGGCTGCATGTCCAATGTGCTCCTCGGTCCTTCTGTTGGATCTGTGGACTCCAGCCTCTAGGAAATTCCACTAACCAATCCTGGTGCTACTCTCTACAGCATGAGTGCAGCCCCAGGATTGGATGGAGCATCCTGGCCGGACGCTCTTTTAGGCCCTTTGGGCCTGTGCTTGGTCTCCACCCAGCTGTCTAAGACAGCTGAGTGGAGAGCTGCAAAGTGGTCATGGCAATTTGGCCGGCTCAAAAGAGCCGGCCAAATTGAAATGTGTACTTCGGAGGGTCCATCTCGCTTCTCCAGTCCTCTATGCTGCCAATCGGCAGCAGAGGACACTCATATATCTTGACTGGAGGGTGCTGCACACTAAACATGAAAAACACATTTCTAATACAATTATTTAATTGCCATTTTTTTCATGTTTAGCACCACTGCAGCTGGCAGGGGGCGATGCCCCATTGCCCTCTCGAAGCAACCACCACTGGAAAAATCTATTCCCTTATACCTTGGTGAAAAGTAGTGATATATGGACAATTCTTTCCCACCAGGCAAAGTTACTTACTCTAGCTTTTCTCTTAAAAGGAATAAAATACAGGGTATTTCCAGAATGAACGGTTTCATGCACTAAAAACTCCCATTCCAGCAGGGACATCTTAAGGATTTTTGCAGGCCTTGGGCCAAACATGTTTGGGGGCCTTTGTTCAGAACAGTTTTGAAGTTATGATCCAGTTTCAGTTCATTCAAGCCCTCTCTTGGCAGGTCACAGACAGTGCACAGGCACACTCGTCCACATTCTAAATGTGTTTACATCTAATATTCAGAGATAGTGACGTGTGTTTTCAATATTGTAACACAGCAGCAGCTCAGTAATATTACTGCAAGTAAGCTCTGTGACATCCTTCCATTTCTCATAAGTGAGATCCTCTTTTGATCTACAAGAACTTTTTATAGATGGTGTATGAAACACAAACACATTTCTTTTCAAAATGTATGTAAAATGCTCTCACAAATCACCCACATTAAAAATAAATTAATAGAAAAAGGTATTTAAAACAAGATGTTTGAGAATCATTCATGGCCATCAGTGCAAGACTTTCTGCATAACAGAGCTGGCTCAAACGGGGGGCCCCTGAAAGGCTGGGTCCCTGTGCCAGAGCCAACTTTACCCATGCTGTAAACATGTCCCAGTGCATTCACAGAATATCCATTTTAAATGTCATCTGACAAAATATAGTGACCAGAAAAACGACTACCATAATATCGAAAAGGTAAGTAGGTAATCCGCATCCCTGCACCTTGATGATATATGTATCATCAAGATGCCTAGACGTGAATATTGCAGGTACCCCGCCAGTCCCTTACTTTGACCCCAATGTTTCATCCCAATTCCGCCACAATGACGATATTCAGCAAGTTTTCAACAGCACGCACCAAGAGCACTGTAGACTCTGAGGGTCAAATACACAAGAAAATGTCGAAGCGTTGAGCTGCACCAAATATGTCTGACAATTTCAGAACACAGGGATGCACCATATTCACAAGAATTCAGCACACGCCCGTGTTTCCCCTAGCGCTGGCGCAAAAAAAGCTGCCTAGCGCCAGTGCAGGTACCATGCCACCATGTAAAATGGATGCCTGTGCTGTATGGATGGTTATTTATGTGCAGCAAGGGACACCTTAAACAAACAATCAATAATAGCGATTTTCACCTTCTATGTGTGCTTCAGAATGCAGCACACAAGGAAAGAGCAAAAAAGGAGGAAACATTCATTTCTCCTTGTACCATCCCAACGCCTGGTACTCCACGGCATTATTTTTTGGTGCTGCCTCAGCCTGGTACATCTGGTGCAGCGTCAAAAGCAATGGGTATTGCGATGTAACGCCCACAGAAACACCCATTGCACGCCCCTTTTCTGCAGAGGTGTGTGGCGGAAGGGGCATATTTGCAAGGTGTTATTAATCCATGCAAAGTGGCTAAGAGCTACCTTGTAAATATGGAAAATGGTGCTGCGCCACCGAAGCGTCAAAATAGGACCCTAAGGTGGTATTGAGGGCTTGTAAATATGCGCCTCAGACTTCAGAGTCCCCTGCGCGGACACCCACTACTCCATGTCCATGTTTGATCACACTCTCTTTCCTGCTCAGTATCACTGTAACAAGTTGTATGATGTCACCTATTAACAATGTTTATGTTATATATAAATTAATTAAAATATCCTAAAAAAAAGATGCCTAGATGTGAAGTTAAGACTAATGCGTTTATATTTACCATGATAGACTTACCTTCACTATAATTTAGTAATCGGTGTTTTGGTCAAAATATTGTAGAAGGACAAGGATTTGGCTGGAGGTATTCTGACACACAATCCACTGTCCTTGTCCTACAGGTATCAACTGTTGAAAGGTCTGCATTCTGATCTGTAGCCAGAAATGTCTGGTGATCCAGAGTCTGTGAATCAGAAACAGGGAATTGCAGATCGCTGAGCTTTCTGCTCCCATAACTAGCACTTAGGTGCAAATATCACTATGAGTTGAGGCTTAGTTTGTAAGTTTTCAAATGTGTTTTCTTTAGAAGTTTTCTAGAGCTTCATCAGTTCCAGCAACATCTTTTTTTTCCATAACTGGATTTCAGCTCAAAGGACTTTGGCACTCATTACAAGCAGGAGAAGAGTTGGGGACAGGATTTGGTCGACCTCGAATCTGGAGAACTGGTTTCGAGTCTCTGCAATGACGCTGAACATTCTGCAATTCTGGGCAAATAACCTAGGGGCAGATGTATCAAAATATCTATTTGCGATTCTCAAATAGCGATTTTTTCAGAATCGCTATTTGAGAATTGCAAAATGGTATGTATCTAAAAAAATCACATTTTTTTTGCGATTTCTTATTATTACTTAATTGCGAATAGCAAATTGCGAATTCGCAATTAAGGAATAATTTCCCATTCATTTCTTTGGGCCAGGAGGCCCATAGGAATGAATGGGAAGTTATTCTCAATTTGCAATTCGCAAATCGAGAATCGCAAATTGAGAATAATTTCAAGGGTGCAAGGGTGTCCTAAGGACACCCTGCTGCACCCCTGAAATTCACATGTGTGCGCATATGGCGCACATACATGCCCTTTGGGCATGTATGTGTGCCACATGACACCTTCAGAAATGCAAAAAAGTGCTTTTCTGTAAGAAACTTGAAGTTGGTGGTAATTTGCGATTTCTTAAGGAAAAATTGCTAAATTGAAATGCTTGATGCTTAGCATTTAAGTAATCGCAATTTGTGATTCCTTAAATGCTTATGCAAAATTTGCGATTCCTTATTTTTCATACACATTTTTCTTCATACATTCCATTTAGCGAATTTTTAGTCATAAACGCTGCTTTTTTGCGAATTGCAGCGTTTGCAACTAAAAATTCCCTTGATACATCTGCCCCCTAATCTCCCCAAATGAATGTATCCTCATATAATGCAACTGGTGCTATGTAAAGTGCTCTGATATCTGATTCGGGTCAAGTTTGCCCATATAGAACTCCGTAAAGAAAAGTAGCAAGGGAATCCTGATTCAAGTACAAGTGGTTTTTTTGCTCCCAATTCAGGATTGTAATTAGTGCAGGTTTAGTGCAGTCCCAAATTGTTTCCCCGTGTAAAACAGAAGGCCCTGTGAGATTTGCAAGGGGGAAAGGGCAACTCAAGAAAACATGTAAGAAAACTCCAAACTGTCCATCATACCTCATCTGAGCTCCCTCAACCTGGTTTAATCTGGTCAATTTGATCATGTGGTATCGCTATTTCTTATGGAGGAGGTCAGACTCTCTTTACCTCCCCCCGAACAACTCTTTGGGCTGGTAATTCACAGTAGAGGTAATTATGCATTTATTTAGCAATTATAAGACAAACAAGACAATTATAAAATACATGTACACATTAAATCACATACAGACTATTACATTTGAATAAAAAGAGACAGTAAAATGAAACAATTAATGTATACAATATTAAGTTAATCAGTCCTACATTATGAGTTAGAAAGACATTGATTGGTGCAGTGCAGAGCATCTTTCCTCTTAATCTCAAAGCTTGTGACAAAGTTGCTCAAAAAGTAAAAGAAATCTTCAATCAGCTGCAAACACAGTGCTCCAGGTCGACTCTGATGGATCCATGTGGACTCTAGCAGGGGTGTGAGTAATCTGGATCTCAAATCTAGCAAAGAATTTAAAGTATAAGACAAAGTCCATCAAAACCTCAATTGAGTTTCTGTTACACAGTCAGGTGCTTATTTACAAGCCCCTTGCGCCGCTGCTACGTCACTTTTAATATGGGAAAAAGTGACATAGCGGCGGCGCAAGGGGCTTGTAAATAAGCCCATCAATATTCTGATGGGTCTGAACCACAGCGTTGCTTTTTCCTGCTGCTCGGAAAGGGAAGCGGCTCTAATCTGAGTCTAATAATCTGCCTTATGTTGTGGAACTTTCCACACTCAGTGAGTATCCAATGCTGTGGTTGGTCTCTTCTTAAACCAGTGTCTATCAGACATCTGGGGAGTACCTGGGCTAAAAGTGTAGGTTGAAGCACTTGCAGCAGCAACAGTAATAAACAAGGTACTACACCGAGGAGCACCCATGAATATTCAGCATTATATCCCCCTTTATATCTGCTTGTGTCACTGAAGTGAATGAGCTAAGGCAGGTCTATTTCTAGATGAAAAGTATACATTATTGCTGAAATTCCATCCTTAAATGTATAGACAGTGACGGTACCACTGTTTCCTCTGCGCTTATAATGGCCCTGATATTCTGACACTTTCTATCTGTGTGGTAAATGTGATATGTGATTCCCTATTTATTAGCAGAGTACAGTTTATCCACCTGCTCTCAATAGTAGCCAACATATAGTCCTGCACAGTGAGTAATAACCTATGTAGGTCCTAGCCGCTACCGTGTTCAACAGCACTTGACACAAGCAGCCCTTTCTGACATTTAGAGGGCGCTGGTTCTCCCTGCATCATCAATCCTCTCCATGAGGCTGTTGACCCAATAGTCCCATCAACCAATATTCTGGTACCACTTACATTCAACTACACAGTGGTTGGTCTTGTTTGTGTCTCTAACCAAAGGCATCCCATATTCTATGTCAATTCTGATAAGACATTGACATTGGGAAGAAAATCCCAACGTGGTTGACCACACAATACACAGATTGAATTGACCACACATCGACCTAAGGGGCCTGGTCTTGTGGTGATTTGCTATTACCCTTTATTACTAAGAAACTCAAGACTCGAGTCTAAGGGCCTTATTACCACTTTGGCGGTCTTCGGCTGGGACTGCAGTCCCAGGAAGACTGCTGAAGCTGTGGTGAGCACACCTGCCAGATTACGGGTTTATTGTAGGCGGGCTTTCTGCAGTGGTCTATTGGCGGTGGTATGTAAGTCTCATAGGAGAGTCTACACAGCATACTGCTGCCTTGACAGTGGCGACTGCTTGTCCGTGCATGGTGTGGCATGCACCGTGTCGTGCAGCCCACACAGCGCATGCACAACCATGCACTTGTGGGGGGCACAATATGTGCCCCCTGCACCCACCCCATGGGCATTTGTGCCCAGGGCGCCTTTTGGGGGTTCCCTTCTTGCCCTTCTGAAAACGTCTTCATGGTGGGATCACCACAATGAAAGAAGGGCATGCAGAAGGGCAAGTCATAATATGGACCGACTCCATTCCTCCTCCCTGTGCACAGTGCCAGCAACGCAGGATCCAGGATCCTGGCAGTGCTGGTGGTGTCGTAGCGGACTGCTGGTGGTCCGACCACCCCAAATGTAGTATGGTGGGCAGACCGTGGTAGTCGGTTTGCCACAGCAAGGACTTCCGGATTCGTAAAAAGGCCCTCAATATGTACACCTCTTATATGTGTACTGTAAAATTCCTTATTTTACTATTGTGCGGGCACAGAGGACATATAGCACTCTTTAATTTATGTTTTCTTTCTTATTAGCACCAAGCATCTTCTATATTATGCATTTTCGCTGATTCCTGACAGATATTGTTAAATAAATGTATTTTGTAATGAACTTTCTACTAAGTAGACTAGCTTATGTTTCCCATTTTACATTAATTGGTCTCAGAAATTAATTTACCGATTCTTTAATTACAGATCCCTTAAGAATTGAGTCCATCTCTAAGGCATTGTTCTTTGCATATGCGTTTATACCCAGGCTCTCTGTGGCATATTGAGTGGCTCTTGTGCACCTTGTAGATTAATGTTTACCTCTTTGTAATCACTTCTCAGTGCCACAAAGAGGATATACTCAGATCTGTGCCCCTTTAAGGCACTTCAAAGCGCCTCTGCTTCAAGGCTGCTGAGAGAAAGGATGCTCCTGAGATCTCATCTTAGACATTAATGGTTGAACAAGGAGTCGGTCACTTTCCAATGTTCTCTTCATCCTTAAACCCCTTGGAAAATGGTATTCCTGCAAAGTAGAACATTC
Organism: Lissotriton helveticus; assembly: GCF_964261635.1. Lineage (NCBI taxonomy): Eukaryota > Metazoa > Chordata > Amphibia > Caudata > Salamandridae > Lissotriton > Lissotriton helveticus. The sequence continues at coordinate 1,851,222,197 of NC_136068.1, forward strand.
CACATTATGGACACCAGGACCAATATTTATTTGGTCCTAAATATTCTAAAACAGTATATTGTATTGCATACCAGGAAATAACCTTCTCATTCACTATTTATTCATTCAAGCAGATGTTGCTGCAAAGTCAATGCGCTCTGAGATCTCCCATCATTGCTGCCCTGATGGTGGAAGATACTCAAACCACAATTCCCTGAGTGTCTCTCTTTAATGATGGCAGCCTCTCCTCAATGTTTGACCTGGATCCAGTGTGGAACCGAGAAGTCATCCTTGAGCACTTGCTGTTGCGCGACGAGCTTCATCGCTTTCCATCTTATTGTCCTGAGCTGATCTCACCAAGGACATTGGGAAACAACCTTTACAACGCAACTTTTACCACGCAGTGCCTTTACGATGCAACTTTTACAACGCAAACCATTACAACGCATTGCGCTGGGGGGCGCTCTAGGATAGGGAATAGGTTTAATTTACTGTCCAACACCTTCCCTACTATCCACGGGGACTGGAGTTGGAATAGTAAATTAAACTATTCAATATCCAGCGCCCCAAAGCATTATGCGTTGTAATGGTATGCGTTGTAAAACTCGCGTTGTAAAAGCATGCGATGTAAAAGCATGCGTTGTAATGTCATACATCCAGGACATCACACCTTATAGATGACAAAGGAAGATCCAAACTTTTAACAGGTGTCGGCCATCTGATTACGCCCGGAGGAGGACAGTCACTTCTTTTTTGGGATGTTTCAGATTTGGTTGCAACCATCCTTGGTGCGTCCACCCAAGAGAAGGGAATCTTCACAGTACAACAAGCAAGGGTCGGATAGATCTGAGGGAGGAGACCCCAGGCAGAGTGTCCTGCTAGGAGAAAGATCAATATTATCTAGCATTGTTCACTGGGCTTTTTAAATACAAATATATGGTGTGGAGTGTTGGTCTTATGATGTCTTTTAAGAATGGGTTCTATTATTTTATAAAGGACACTCCTTATGAATTATTGACTCTTCAGTTGATGGACACAGACAACTTTTGCAACTGGCCAGCTGTCTCCATTGTGGTCAGTCAGACATCTTTGTTACCGCTCCTACAGAAGACGCTCTCTAGATTCTAAGGTCTCTTTGCGTCCTTCTCACAGATCCAGTGTGCCACTGTGAGGCAGCTTTCTGAGTAGGTTGATGACTTCTTCGTGGCTCCGCAGCTCCCTTCCTCTTTGGTGCCCGTGACCAGGAACCTGTGAAGGAAAACGTGACAGAGTGAGGCCAGGATTTTGTAACTCATAGGCTGCTAAATATTTAATATCTGGCTATTTCATTGAAAAAAAGATTTTAGAGCACCTAAAATGGGCCAAACTAAGATAACCTAATTTTGATGTCATAGTCGGGAGTTCAAAGTTTGACAAACCGTTTGCAAGTGCCCTTCAAAAGTGTGGCACGTGAAGAGTGTGGAACCTAGGGCCTCATTTATGAAGGCCTTGCGCCACCGGTGCATCACTTTTTCCCATGTTAAAAGTGACGCACCGGCGGCGCAAGGCCTTCATAAATAAGGCCTCTAGAATCTCCACGGTCAACCTCCTCTCTCTCAGTAACAAGAACAGAATGGGCCCTGTAATTGGTGGAGGGATGGGCCGGACTAACCAATAGGGCAAGCTAGCAGTGCCAGAAGGGCTGTGTGTCTTTTGACTGTTCGTACGCTGTGATTTGGCCCGGTGGGCTGGTATTTTCTGTTGACTTCCTTTATATCACTACAAGCAAATTGAATGCAGTCTGCCATACCCTGCAAAAGATCTATACAGCATGTCTTTTCAAGTTCTCACCTGCCCTGATTTGCAAAGTGGCCCACTTTTTTTATGTCTGATTCGCTAATTCGAGACACTTTTTGGTGCCTGAACCAATTTTCTGTCGCAGTCTATCCTGCGGGAGGGTGAGGTGGAGAGAGAGAGGTGTACTGTAAAAGAGTCAGCGGAAGAGAGGGGGCCTTGTGTCCTACTTCATAACTGCCACATGTGAGAATCACAGTGCTGGAAACTGAGAGGAAAACCTAGAAACTAGGGCCTGACTGGCCAGTCTGTGCACTGGGAATTCTCCAAGGATGCAGGTATTTCAGGCCTGCTCACTGCGACTCTCACCAGCCCACTGGTGGCCATCATTACTGGTGCTGCATGCGCACCACATACTGCACCTGCTCAAGACAAGCTACATGCTACAGACAGGGACATGGAGGTGGACTCTGACACAACTTGAACCTGATGTGTGTTAATCCAGCAACTTCTCAAGCGGCAAGCGTGGCACAAGGCAACCCAACCCTTACCCAAGCATGCAGCCTCTGGGTACCCTGCAGACGCACTACACTCCTTTGGATTTGGAGTCTGTTTCACTCTCAGGGTCTATAATCTTAACCCCTCACACCCCCCCACCTCATCCTGGCAGTCATAAGATAAAAACAAGTCAGTGGCGTAACAATAGTCCCTGCGTTGCGCGGCGGGGCAGAGCTCCAAGGCACTCCCTTTGGCACTGTGCGCGGGCGGCAGACCCCTGGACTGAGAGCTCCTAACTGGGTTCGGAGCTTAGGGGTTCCCCTCCATGCACTTTGAGGTGCTAGCTGAGAGCCTTTTAGCTTTGTCAGTTCTTGTTTTGTTTTGTCATGGTGTCTGGGTAACTTTATTGTTAGGGAAAATGCTGAGACTTCATCAATCTGCATCAAATAATAGAAATAATAATTATAATGATAATACTATAATAATTATAATAATAATTATAATATTATTGGCTAAGAGCAAAAAATAATTCTAGCCCCAAAAGCAATAGATTGCCATGGCAGTCCCTGCCACTTATGGGAACTATTTTGTGTTTGGATTTCTCCTTGTGAAAAGGTAGAATACTGTCAATCAGAGTGAAGCCAGGCAATGGACAAAGTGGGCTGAGTCAATGTGCCCATTCTATATGATCCAGTGGGCAGCACAAAAATGTGAATGACACAATACCAACAACCAATGGATGACGAGAGTTGACGGAAAACCCCTATAAATAAGTACATGAAACATATGACTTTAGTAAAAGTTAAAGGCAAAGCCTAAAAGTGATGCAGCCAGTGCACGTCACATTGGGCCTCTTCTAAACTGGCTGCGCCACTGACAGCTGCATCCCTGAGGGCTGCACCACTGACAGCTGCATCCAAGAGGGCAGCACCACTGACAGCTGCATCCCTGAGGGCAGCACCACTGACAGCTGCATCCAAGAGGGCAGCACCACTGACAGCTGCATCCCTGAGGGCAGCACCACTGACAGCTGAATCGTTGAGGGAAGCACCACTGACAGCGGCATCGCTGAGGGAAGTACCACTGACAGCTGCATCCTTGAGGTCTACATCATTGAAGGTTGCACCACTGACAGCTGCATCGCTGAGGGCAGCACCACTGACAGCTGCATCCCTGAGGGCTGCAATACTGACAACTGCATCCCTGAGGGCAGCACCACTGACAGCTGCATCCCTGAGGGCAGCACCACTGACAGCTGAATCGTTGAGGGAAGCACCACTGACAGCGGCATCGCTGAGGGAAGCACCACTGACAGCTGCATCCCTGAGGTCTACATCATTGAAGGTTGCACCACTGACAGCTGCATCGCTGAGGGCAGCACCACTGACAGCTGCATCCCTGAGGGCTGCAATACTGACAACTGCATCCCTGAGGGCTGCACCACTGACAGCTGCATCCAAGAGGGCAGCACCACTGACAGCTGCATCCCTGAGGGCAGCACCACTGACAGCTGAATCGTTGAGGGAAGCACCACTGACAGCTGCATCCCTGAGGTCTACATCATTGAAGGTTGCACCACTGACAGCTGCATCGCTGAGGGCAGCACCACTGACAGCTGCATCCCTGAGGGCTGCAATACTGACAACTGCATCCCTGAGGGCTGCACCACTGACAGCTGCATCCCTGAGGGCAGCACCACTGACAGCTGCATCCCTGAGGGCTACATCCCTGAGGAACCCTGATGCAGGTTGCATGTGGATCAGTGCTTTACAACATGACAATTCTGCCCAGATGGGTCACATTGTAAATAAGTGACAAAGTGGTGCATGGTCTATGTCGCCGCTGCATCACAAACGTGACGTAACTGTGGTGTAAAAGTGTCGCAAGGGGCTTGTAAATCTGCCCCCACATCAAAAAAGCAAAAGTAAACTAGGTTCCCATATATTAGGAGAGCTACCTTCAAACTCACAACACTTTGAAAGAAGCATTGACAATGCCAGTCGTTTTGGCTTTTCTATAATGAAAAGCTAAACTAACACAATTTATAGACAAAGTAAGGGCAGGAGGCAAGAGCAGAGAAAGCTGCAGTGGGGCATGGCTATGACTGCAATGGAGGCAGACGTGTTTGGGTACAGCTCTACAGGAGGCTCCCCTAAACAGGCTGCTTTCTCCACTTACTATCGTTTATGGAGGCTGCAACACTGAAGAGATAGCGCAGGACATTATGCTGAAGCAGCGACATGAACTCTGACTTACCCGAGCCCCGCTGCGTGAAACCCGGCTGCAGAGACTGGTGGCTGTGTGGTCCCCGCTGGGCAGGCTCTATCTACTGGAGTCCGCAGTCTGGCATCCGCCCACTAGGTCGAAGGTGATGGCATAGTGCCGGCGAGAGGACAGCCTGGTGCGCTGGCTACATGTTCTGTGTCTGCCTGTGAGAGTGCTGGCTGCCTCGTGGGGGAACGTGGCTGGGGTCCCTGCTGGACCGCCTGAATGCCTGGACTGCCCCGATTGAGAACTGTGGTGATACGGGGGGCGACACGCGTGTGGTGAAGACGCCCAGACTGCCTGACTGCCGTTGCCCTCGCGGCAGAGATCCGGTTTGCGTCTCCCCTCCTCTGTTGTGTGACTGTGGGGAGCTGCTCTGCTACTGTGCAGCCACATACATGGGCACTGACGGGGCATGTTTGGAGCCCCGGGGTGCCGCCTGCTGGATCCCGATCGTGGCCTCCCCCGAGTCAGCTCCCGGCTGGCGAGAGCTTTGCGACGACATGGTAGGCGTGAGCGACGCCTTCACTGGCTGTGCCGCCCTAACACGCACGGCGTATCTGAAGTGAAGGTGCCCCCCCCCCACCGGCGTGTTGGAGTCGACTGTGGGCTGAACTGGTTGGACTGCCTGCCCTCCACTGGCTACGCAGCGTTTCCGCGATGTGTACAGCCCCTCCGCTGGTCCATAAGGTGAATGTTTGCCTAGTATTACTCTTGGCTATGCCAGCTGGCGGGGGAGGAGAGGGGACTGGAGCCCTGGCTGTGCTGCCAACGGGACAAACCTAGTCACTGGCCCACTGACACCTACTGCAGGAGGGGTGGCGGGACCCTGCAGGACTACGCTATTGGGACAGGCGTGGTTGCTGTCATTCATGCAGCAGGCATCTGGGGCGCAGAACCCCTCCATGAGATTACACACTGCATTGCACAAGTCATTACCCCACTCCGCAGGCCGTCACATGTTGGTATGGCAGATGGCGCTAGTGAGTGCCATTACGCACTAAACCGTATCTATGGCCTATGACTATTGACCACCCTGCCAGTGTTTCTGTGGGAACTGGGGGGGTGCCGCCTGGTAACCCTATGAATGGATCTTGCCTGCTGCTTGAGACCTGCGAGGCTGCCACTTCATCAAAGCTGTGCTCGAAAGGGAGCGACGACGCGACTCAGATATCCAGCCTGTAGTACCCTGAAACGGCGGAGAAACGTGCGTGGCTCCCCTGGCGCTTGTGCCCACTACCCAGTCTGCTCCTAAGGGTGCTCTCACTGATACCCAATGCAGGATATGCCCCCTGCCCTGATCATGTGGGTTCTCCTACTGAAATTAACTGAATCCCTACTGTCCCCTGGGGCCTGGACGGCTGAACTGGGCAGCTGGAGGCCTGGTTGCGAAGAGGCCATGAGTATGTGACGGGCTGGACTACACAAACTTAGCTGTGAGTTATAAAGTGTTGGCCAACTGCGCGCTACTGTCACAGAACTGAGACTCACGGCACTACCTCTGCCCTAGACATATTGTGCCATATACCTAGTAGCCGCGGTGCGCAGCAGACATACGTGTTCTGTACCTGATGTCGGGCGGCATCCGAGCACGTACTGGGACGGGAGGAGCGCAGACCATACCACCGCCGTCCAAGTTTAAACTGGAAAATATGGTGAAGCAGGAACTCACGGATCAGACCGCGAACAAGCTGGATGCAGTGCTCGCTGCCATGGAGTGACTGGAGGAAAAATTCAACCAAACCCGCACCTCCCTGGAATCCAACATTGATAAGGTAGCCATTGACCTTACCCACTTGCACGCTGATGATCGGAAATTAACGGATCGCACTACCGCCATGGAGTCCGTGCTTGCTGACATCAAACCGCAGGTGACACAAACAGACAAGCACGTGCAAGATTTGCTGAATTGTGTGGAGTTCCTGGAAGAAAGAGATGAGGATGCCAAGTGGCGGGCACGACGTAATAATGTGCATAATGTGCAAATAATAGGCATACCGGAACAATGGGAAGGGAGAGAGCCCGCCCTACACATGGAAAAATGGCTCAGAGAATTATTGCCGGAGGGTCCCTCTCATCACATTTTGTCATAGAACATGCGCACAGAGTTCCGGCGAGGCCCCCCCTACGGGATCAAGTCCACGGGCCATGCTCCTTCGGATCCTCAACTACTGGGATTGGCATTCAATACTGCAGGAGACCAGGAAACTCCAAGATGTTCAAATCAACAATCACAAAATAATGTTTTTCCCAGACTATACTATCCAGGTGCAACGGTTTTCGTTCATGGAAGTGAGAGGCGTCTCCGACAACACAATCTGAAATATTCTTTGCTATTTAAGGCCCGTCTACGAGTGATTGGCAACGATAAGACACACTTTTTCAATACATCAGAAGTGGCGGAGGACTGGCTGCACACCTTTACTAATGCGGAGCCCCAAGACAGTACTGCAACACTGCCAAAGCTGAAAGGCCCCTTTCGCCGCTGACGGAGGGAGCGTAGGTCCACAGGAGTAAGAACACCGCCCTCACCGCCTGTAGTCCCGCACTCAGAGGTGATCCTCAGCGGGCAGCGGGACGCCCTGCAGGCTGTAGCAGAAATCAGCGACTCGCTGGTGACTGAGGATGCGTCTAATTTGAGCCAACGAGATCTGTCCAGTGACGACGAATGGCTATATGGCCTGCAGAACTCACAGGACTCGGCTGAGCAGCCGGATGTCACCCTGCAGACGGCAGACTTCATAGCATGAACACCACTGGCTCCTATCTTTGCATGGACTGCGAATTGAGGTATTGTAGTGTGTATGGGGGGTGGGCAGTCATTGCTAAACTGGGGGTCCATGGTGGTCGCTGATGTGTCTGCAAGGTATCCACTCACAGCTGGGACTGATATCATACTATATGTGGGGCTGTGGATTCTTTATTATGTGAGTTGTTACTATTGTGAGGGTATCACTGTGCACCACTCATTTGATAAATGCTTCTAGATTAATATGTGCAGCCAGCGACACTTCTACTGCATTCTGCCTGGTAATGGGAGCCTCCGAGCTGCTGGATCCGCGGACTGTTAGCTAACGAAACGCAGTTTAAAGTTCACCCCTCCGGATTGTTTTGACTGTTGTCTCCATATGGGAATTTGGACGATTGCTGGTTGCATTTTCACCCTTTTGGTATTGCATATGATCATGTTTTTGTTTTTGTTTTGTTGTGAGATATCATCCATTATGTGTGGGTTCATGCACTGGAATGTGCCACGGGTCATCGTCCTGGGCAAACTGAGTGGTACTAGGCCCTGTTTGGTAGATACACCTGACTGGCCGCTGCGGACATGGATTCATTTGAAGGGTGTCATACATATGTCTTCGATTAAAATTGATACCTGGAATGTGAGAGGCATGCACACACCATCACGTAGATACCAGATATATACATACCTCAAACGACATCACACACAAAAAGCTTTACTGCAGGAGACCCACCTGACCAAATCAGAGGTACAACGCTTACACCACCGCTGGCGCGGCCAACTGTATGCTACAGGGTACTCCGCTTTTGTGAGAGGAACACTAATGTGGGTGAGGTCAGGTGTTCCGCTTACAATTACACAATCACAGATAGACGCAGAAGGGAGGTATGTGGTGGTTAAGGGCATGCTAGATGGCCGACATATAATACTTGCATTACTGTACACTCCTAACACAGAACAAGCTACATTCCTATATAGGGTGTCACACATCCTTGCACCATGCCACGACGTACCCATGTTATTGGGGGCGACTATAACAGTGTACTTGATGTATCACTAGACAGGTCCTTTCTGCCCCTTCCGGGAACGAGTACCCACCACGCCATGAAAGCCTTGACTAACTGGGCAACACAGTGGTGCTTGAGAGATACCTGGAGGCACCGTTACCCCCACGACAAGGTGTATTCCTATTATTCAGGGGCTCATGACCTGCATGTGCAGTTAGACCGTAATATGCTATCGGAGGTACTTTTTCCCAATATATTGTCAGCTTACTATCTAGGCAGGACGCACTCGGATCACAATCCTCATGTATTAGAAATGCTGTGGGAACACCCTCGGCCACCAATCCCGACTTGGGGGCTTCAGCCTGATTTACTGTGAGACTCACCCTTTCGTACACTACTAGCTGCCAATATCACCCAATATTTTGAGGACAATACCGGCACGGCTACAACACCTCAGGTAGAATGGGATGCATTTAAGGTGGTGAAAAGGGGCGACTTTCTCAGTGCACAGGGGGCATGCAGAGACCATTGGAGGCAGACCTTGCACGCCTTGAAACTGACATGCTCCATAGAGAGGGAGACGCGATAGGGGGAGATACTGGACCTTGTGAGCATGTTAAGGAAGAGCACGCTAGATTGCTTGAAAGTCTCCATAATCTTAATCATGCAGCACACTCACCATGCACCCATCATGAGGGGGACAAACCTGGCAGGCTGCTGTTGTGGCTGATACTGGGAACAAAAGGGGTTAGGTCCTTTATGTGGTGAGGGCTAGACCTAATAACATTAGTAAACAATACAAAATGCCCAAACCACAGTTACTCAATACAATTATTTGATATAGGGTAAGAAACACTTTATTATCGCTTCCCTGGACAACATTATTTTGTGTCAATCATTTTGTATTTTCTGTAATTTGAAAAAACTGCTGACAGAAAAAAGACATTGATTGCAAATATTTACAAATATTTACAAGGCTGGACTAATATTAGCAAACATTAAAGGCAAAGACTATTTACACATTTAGAATTCTTTGTAGAATGCTGAAATCAACAATTCCATTTTGCGCAAATGAGAGATTAAATCAAGGTAGGCAATCCCTTCTCAAATTCTCCAAGCGAGTGTTTAACATAACGTGCACACTGCTAAGCGTCTGAATATTAATCTTTCCCATATCTCAGAACCCAAACTGATGGTCACGCCGCTTTTAATGGACCCTGCCAGCACTCGGCACTACTGAAAGTAAAAGGTATGCTTCCACTCCCCAACTGGTTTTAGCTAGTGAATATATTGCACCAATCTCGTAATGATAAAAATTAAAAACATCTCTTAAATTCTTTTAGGCTTCTCTGCTTGGCCACGTTATTTCAATTACACGGACCCCCAAAAGACCCGATCTGAAATTCAACACTGAGCAGCCTTGGTATGTAGCGCACACCGACATTACAGCTACTGCATGATAAAAAGGAGCCCACACACTAGATTAAGCAAAACATTGCTTTTGTATCCCACAGATACAATATACATACAGCCCTGATGACAGACCAGTGACTCCAGTCTGGTCTAGAAACGCGTCGGCAGTATTGGTTGGGAGATATAAAGTATTACTGTTGCACTAAAGCTAGGACCGGCTGGTCCAGCACTAAAATATACAAGATATTTAATCATTTATCTTCCCAACCCCTAGTTTCTCTCATTCAGTGTTTGTTAGCTTTTTGTTGTTCGTAATTGATATGTTTGTATTATTATTTTTTCAATAATGTCTGATGTGAGAATATTTTCTATTGTGTGTTCTAATGATTTCTAAATGTGTAAATAGTCTTTGCCTTTAATGTTCGCTAACATTAGTCCAGCCTTGTAAATGTTTGTAAATATTTGCAATCAATGTCTTTTTTCTGTCAGCAATTTTTTCAAATTATAGAAAATACAAAATGATTGACACAAAATAATGGTGTTCAGGGAAGCGATGATAAAGTGTTTCTTACCCTATATCAAAAAATTGTATTGAGTAACTGTGGTTTGGGCATTTTGTGTTGTTTACTGTTGTGGCTGATACGGCAGGAAATAGCTACGGCACCCGTGACAGCAATACGAAACATGCAATTACTCACGGTGTATGCCCAAAGCAATATACACCGCGCTTTTGTGGAGCATTATTCCACGGTATATAAATCTTGTTTGACAGCTATGGCAGCCGATATACAAGACTTCCTCTCTACCTTAATATTGCCACAACTGATGGAGCACCAACAGGAGGAGTTGGGTGCTCCCCTGCTTGCGGAAGAACTGAGAGATAGTATCTATTCACTTTCTAATGGCAAAACGCTGGGCCCGACGGCCTTCTGGCTGAATTCTACAAGGCAGACTCAGGTATACTTGTGCCGGAATTGTTGCATGTATATGAGGTGGCTCTTGAATATTCAACATGCCAACGCAGAATGAGGCTACATTAGTTTCTCTCTTGAAGCCAGGCAGAACTCCTGATCTCCTAGGCTCTTATCGCCCGTTGGCTCTGTTAAACACAGACTATAAAATCCTTGCTTCCACACTGGCCAGGCGCCTCTCCCCCTTTGTGCCGTCTTTAGTGCATACTGATCAGAATGGTTTCATTCCCACCAGAAGCACCTCCCTAAATATTCGCAGGTTATTTAGAATTCAGAAATATGAAGTAGAGAATTGGCCCTATTCTGGTTGTCTTGTACTGGACTTGGAGAAGGCCTTTGACTCACTGGCCTTATCTTGCAGCGGTTTTGCGTAAATATGAGTTGGGTGATGGATTCTTGCAACTAGCGCAGCTGCTCTATCAACGCTCCACGGTGCCTACCCGTACGGGCAAACTCTTATCTGACACCATAAAGGTGCGGAGAGGAACTAGGCTGGGATGCCCTCTGTCCCAGCTGCTCTTCTCTTTAGCTATGGAGCCCCTGGCAGCTCGCCCCTAGGAGGATGGTGATGATTGGGGCATCCCCTTGAGGGATGGAATCCATGCAGTGTGCCGATATCCGGCTTAATTGGTATCCGACCATGTTCAGATATCTCAGTATATACATATACAGATCCCCAGTGGACATACTGGAGAGTAATCTGGTTTGCGCCATCTCCTTTATACGATCACAGATACAATTCTGGAAGACGCTGCCATGCAATGTGATGAGCGCATCACCTTAGCCAAGATGATAGCGTTGCCCAGGCTTCTTTATTATTTTGCAAACCTGCCGGTGTATGTCCCAGTGAGGCTGTTTAGAGAACTAGAGGGATTAGTCAGACGCCTAATTTGGAATACAGGGTGACCCAGGATAGCACTACAGAAGCTATATGCACCCCCGGTGTGTGGGGGTTTAGCAGTTCCCCATCTGGAAATATACTATTTAGCTGCACAGTTGCAAAGGGTCGCAAAATGACTAAGTGGCAAAAATCTGACGGACACGGTGACCAAGACAACGGTCTGGACGCAGGCTCATATATACGGACTGTTTTATCGGCTAGGCAAAGTTCCTCGCCCTACGCAGCTATATGTGGAGTTAGCGCATAGATGTTGCAAGAGAAGCCTCCACCTCACAAAAGCCACGATCCCATATGCTCCGACACTGCCTCTCGTTGGGACGGCCAGAGGTAGAGACCCTATAACAGACATGATGATGATGCCCTGGACTGTAGCGGGAATCGACATGATAGGAGACTTGTACGCAGATGGCACCATGTTACCTTTTGAGACATTAGCAGCGGATAACGGACTACCGATGGGCCAGTTCCTTTTACACGCAGCCATTAAACGTACACTTACGCTAGCATGGAGAGACAAAGCTGTTGAGCCACTAGCACATCAGTTATTGCAATATCTACACGTCTTAGGGAGGGATCGCATGTGATACACTGGTTAGCTCAAGCCCTGCTCGCCCATATATTACAACCACTGAAGAGGCTTTTTCGCGCGTTGGACCGAAAACAGAGGCCGTCCCTGGATTGATAAAGAATGGCAGCGTCTTTTTGCCAGTGCTACACACATGCCACGTAACTCAAGGTTCAAACTTATCCAAACTTACATACTACATAGGGCGTATTTATCACCAGATAAAATTAACAAGTATTTTGCCATCAATACCTCCGAGTGCCCGAGATGCCGTTCCCTAGGTGCTGACCTACTGCACATGCTATGATCCTGTCCCTTGCTTTTACCTTACTGGCGGGCGATCACAGGCACACTTGCCATATGCACTAATGCTGAGGTGTCTAACACATGGGAGCTCTGTATTCTGGGGTTTTCTAAAAGAACTAAGGCCAACAAAGCAAGTTCCAGATTTCGCGACCTGGGCCTAATAACAGCGAAGGGACTTATAACTAAGCGTTGGAAGCATAAGGATCCTCCAGAAGTAGAACACTGGGTGAGGTCCCTCAAAGTCTGGGCGCAGGCAGAGGGTACCACTTTGCTTAGGGAAGAAACAGCAGGCCTGCGAAAATATCCAACTGCACAGTCCTGGGATGGCATGCTCAAGACCCTTATCCGCACTCCTGCTGCTCTACAGGAGCCTCCCGCATGGGAGGCATGACCAAACATCCTGCAGACTGCAGGGAGGAAGAGGATGTGCTGTACCTAGGTGTCACCTTGATCACAACTGCTATGATTAGTGTAGGCCTCGCAACCCTCACAGGACCTTACACAAAAATGGCTTTGAGATATGACACCATAGCATTTCTGTGAACCGCATGACAAAAGAGAATAGTGGCCCACATTTCTTAATTGCATGTTGTTCTAGCTGTCACCATGCACAGATGGCACATCGCACATTAATTATATATCCTCTCAGTTTTTTTATCTCTTTGTTTTGCTTTGACATTAGTGATAAATAACTATAAGTCCCTTGTTCCGGCACCTTATTTCAGCATACCGTTCTCAATGTCTGTTAAAAAACAATTAATGACATTACGATTTGGTAAATTACCATCTTTGGCAGACCATCCAGCCTGGGTGCACACAGGTTCTAAACTATGCCGAGTGTGTAACTGCCAGAAAGAAGATTTCATTCATATAATCTGTATATGTAACAAACTGTACAATGAACGAGTTATGCTCCTAAAATCAAGTTTTAATGTAAGAGGTATTAGGTCATGCAGAGCGGCAGTAACATGGTGCCTAAATCCGGAAGATCCTCCTCTAAATGGCAGACTGATTAAATTCCTTAATGCATTTACTAAGCTCTGTTAAAAAGACTGGAAACTCGGTTAAAGAGAAAGACGGTTGACCATACTGTGCTGTATTTTTTATAATGAATTTTAGAACAACCAGAAGAGATGAAATGAATGTATGTAAATCCGGAAGATCCCACCCTCTGAAGGGCAGATTGATTAAATTCCTTAGAGTATCAACTAAGCTCTGTAAAAAGACTGGAAACTTGGTTAAGGAGGAAAACGGCCGATATTACTGTACTGTATTTTTTTTTATTATTATAATGAATTTTAGAACAACCAAAAGAGATGAAACGATTGTATGGTTATTTTTCTTGTACGACAATCATTTGTTTTGATTTTTTCTTTGTTTTGAAATACTGGTTTTTAAATTGTTATGGATTTAACTAACTAAACAATAAACTTTGATTTGATGTGATTTGCTTTGACATTGTTTTGTTATTATTATTAGACATGGTTGTCTGTTATAAAAAATAGATATCTAACAAGAAAAATTAGCATTTGCATGTAAAGTGATTATGCTTACCCAGGAAGCGCTCCGTACTGTAAACTAACAATTGTGCCACTTTTAACAGAATATGTTTACATGTCTGGATGCATTACTGCATTATCAAACATCGATACGGGGAGGTGCAGTCACTAGACCCACTCTGACCCCTGACTGGAGATAACAGACTGTACGGGCTGTAGGTGCTCGAGGCGCTAAGTAAAGGTACAGGCACTCCTACACAAGCGATGCGAATATTATTACAGCTTTGATACGGAAATGTGTTAGACTTTAAACGCACTATCATACAGTAAATGTTATCATAAATGCTGACATGTATTATTGATAGTAATGTATGTAACTGACAAAATAAAATTCAATCAAGATATAAAAAAAAAGAGCGGAGCAAGCTGCAGTACCACAAATATTAGGTAATGAGAGGTGGCGGCAGGAGAAACAGCACAGGGTTGTGTCAAACACACAGAGACATGCACATTACAGACAGCCCAAACACAATTCCCTGTCTGGCAGAACTTGTGAAGTTTTGTTTTAATTGTTTTTCATTTTGGCAAATTTATATTTTCACTTGATAACATTCAATTAAAAATATATTTTTTTTACTCTGCAGGTATTTTTAATCATACAATGGACACATTCGTATGAAATGTTATAGAATTGGGGGCCATATTATCAAGCAAGGGCGATACAATATCGCCGCTTTTATCAGCAGGTAATTCCCGCTAAAGCGGCGATAATGGGCTTGATAATATGCCTTTGTGAATTCCCATAGAAGCCCAGGTTCTGGTGTTAACCTGGGCTTCTATGGGAATTCACAAGGGCATATTATCAAGCCCATTATCGCTGCATTAGCGGCAGTTGCCTGCCTATAAAAGCGACGATAATCTATCGCCCTTGCTTGATAATATGGCCCTGGGACCCTATATGATACAAGGAGAAAAGAGTGTGTATCTTTTACTCAATGTTCATAAGTCTCCTCTGGAGCTCATTCAGAAGTATCAAGGATGTGCTTTCGGTTTTTCTGCTGAATGGAGGCACAGTTCATCTTTTTGTGTGAACCATCTTGTCACAAAACACTTTCTGTTTCTCCAACTTTAAATGCTCCTCTGATTAACTATTAGCAGAGGTCACAGTGGGAGCTATTGAAGGGAGTGGGGAAAGGTGAGGGCAACTTACACATGATCCTGTGCTCCCCTTGAGGTTCATTCTCAGACTCCTTCTCTTCCAACATAACAGACTCACAAAAGCAACCCTTAGACCAAGAGGACAGGGTAATATCGCAGAAAGACAACAATGTACAACCAGGTATCAATCATCACAAGGAATATCTGAACATAATATAGAAACAGTGATTGCTCTTATCTTGTAAACAGATTATTACTACTACATACAAAACTTCAAACAATTGCAACTGTATCTGTATTGAACTGTTTTCATAAACATATATGCAAAAGAGATATTGAAAGGCACTAGGGGCCAGATGTAGGTCGGTCGGTAACGGCCGAAAATCGGTATTTTCGGCCGTTACCGACCGGTATATCAGAAATGGTATGTAGGGCCCTTAATTTTACAGATTCGGTAAATTTACCGATCGGTAAATTTACCGAATCTGTAAAATACCGATTCGGTATTTTTACCGATTCGGTAAAATTGATATGTAGGTGGGACTCTTCTGAGTCCCACAAGCCTTACAGAATCGGTATTTTACCATCAAATTCAATTTGATGGTAAATTACCGATTCCGGTGTGCATGCACATGTGTGCATGCACACCTGTGCCATATGACAGGCAGACCTGCCCTTAGGGCAGGTATGCCTGCCACATGGCACCCGAGCCTGTTTTGGGGGTGCCAAAGGTGTCAAAGTGACACCCCCTGCACCCTTGCTACAATCGGTAATTACCGATTCTGTAATTACAGAATCGGTATTGCCCATTGATTCCTATGGGCTTTACAGCCCATAGGAATCAATAGGAAATACCGATTCGGTATTTCCAGATTCGGTAAATACCGAATCTTAATGATTCGGTATTTATTTACACATCTGGAAATACCTACATCTCCCCCCTTCATATTTACCACTTCTTAAATACCGAATCGGTAAAATTCGGTATTTAAGAAGTGGTAAATATGAATTACCTACATCGGGCCCTACATATCTTAACATAAAGTATAGAAAAAAGTCTACAATGCAGATAGTACTCTATAAAATGAGTGGTCAACCTGTTCAAGTGAAACAAACAACTACCAAAATGCCGGGTAAAGAGTGATCAATTAAAAATGGTGACAAAAAAGAAAGGCCAAAATGTCTAATTATGAAGTAAATGCAAAGCAGCATGTACAGATAAAGTTTTAAAAAACTCAATGATCCTTTATAGCCATATTATTTTGTAAAGTATTTTTGCCATGGACTGTCAACACCGTTTCAACCCTGTTTGTGTTTCAGGGTCATAATCACGATTTGAAAATTTCATAGCTGTGATTCTCTTTGTGTGTTTCTTAGAGATCAAGCAGATCCGGTGTATGATGCCAAGAGATGTTTCTAAACGAATCTGCATTAGCCCGTTTTGGTGTCATAGGACATAATTGGCGATGATTAGGAGGATTTCCATTTTCTAATTGCACTGGGATTTAGCCCCATAGACTGGGCAGGTTGCAGATTCCATAAAGGTGCTGTGCGGGGTTCCTTCAGTTCTGTGAGAACACAAAGGGGCCCATTTCGATGTCGGGCGGATTGCCTCCGCCAGGCTGGCGGTAGCCACCACCGGCCTGGCGGAGGCAATCCGCCAGACATCATTTCCCGAATTATATGGTGGTGGTGTCTATCAGACACCGCCAGCCATATTAGGATGAGGTGAAACAGATGC
This sequence comes from Lissotriton helveticus, assembly GCF_964261635.1. Taxonomy (NCBI): domain Eukaryota; kingdom Metazoa; phylum Chordata; class Amphibia; order Caudata; family Salamandridae; genus Lissotriton; species Lissotriton helveticus. Next base: position 1,851,239,019 of record NC_136068.1, read on the forward strand.
CTTTCCGTGGTGGCGATGGAGGGGTGGGGGTGCACAAGGGGGGTACCTGTGGTACCCCCCTGCATTTGCATATACAATGCGGTAGGCACCGCGCGGTGCCTGCCGCATTGTGTATGCAAATGCATACAAGCATTCATAGCATTGTGGCGGGTGGTGCAGAGAGCACCGCCCGCCACAACGTTATGAATGCAGGATGTGGCCGCCACTGTGGCGGCCGCATCCTAATGCCACCCACGGGACCCCCGCCCTTATGGCGGGCGGTCCCTACTCCCGATAGGATGGCGGGCGGACTAAGTCCGCCCGTCATCCTAATGACCCACAAAGTTTTTCGCTGTTTAGCTCGAATTTGCTTGGTTGTAAAAGCAGTATAGCTCTTTCAATGTAATATTCACAGGGGTGTAACAATCGAATCTGATAGGGAACAGTTTCAGGACAATAACTGCAGGTGGTGAAAAGAGGCCCAGTGACATGCTGCATGATCTCCAATGCAGGCGTAAGTCTCATCTGTTGTCAATGTCACACAGCTACCAGGCCCGCGCACCAATGCTGCACGTACCAGGACCTACAACAGCAAGATGCTGAGCTCTGCAGGAGACCTTCAACTCCACTGTTTCTAAGAGTCACACCCATGGACCTTGCACCTCTCTTAAGTTCAGCAGTGATTGAGACAGTAATGGTGTCTTCCCATTATCTCCAGCAGGGAAAGATGGATTTGTATTTCTTTAAGATTTGTAGAAAACAAGCAAAGAAGAACATTAAGATGTCACTGGGGCTGATCTTAAACCAATCCATAACAGCCTGCAGGCTAAAGAATTTTTAATTTTACTGCAGTGTGGTGTCATTTAAATGTCCTTCACAGTTTAGGTAGCACACAGCAGCAGGTGTCATAGGTTACTGAGTCTTATCTGCTACATGGTCATTGCATGTGTGTTAACACTTTACTCCGGAAATGTCCTGTTTCATCGCGTCCAAAGGCTTGACTTAAGTTGTCTTTATTCTCTCCCATCTCTAGTCTGGCCTAGCCTGCTTTCTTCACCCCCTATAAAGGCACCTTCTTTAAGAGTTCGGTAGAATGTGGTTCCTTCTCCTCTGCTTGCTGTCCATTATATCATGTGTTCTCCTTCACCTCTAGCCTTGTGACATAGTTGACAGACTGGCGCACGGTGAGAACATAGTTATTCTTTGGGTGTACTCTGAAGGCTGCTTCAATGTATATGTTCACTAGGAGTGGTTTACAAAAATATATTCACCTTCTGCCTTGTATTGTATTGTAGATGCCTGGGGAAAGCTCCTTGTACCCCCAACAATGCTTGAGATGCCTTTTCATCGCAGGTAGCACTCTACTCTTGCACATGTGTATGGGTGAAAGAATGAGGCTGTGCACTGTAACCTGTTTAGGAACAGTGTTGGTGTCATGAGGAATAGAATGGTGTTCTTGCCATAATCCTGTGTACATGCTTTGGAGCAAGGAGAGGAGCAGAGTCTCTTCCTGTTATGAACACCACCATTGTGTTTTGTTGTAAAGCGGTTGGATTCCCTGTGGTTTAAGTTGGAGTGTGTTGTACTAATGTGTGATGACTAGAATGGTGTGAATATTGTTTGGTGGCAATCGTGTTGCAGGTGCAAACGTTGAGCCAAGTGAAAAGAAGTGAGTATTGGAGTCGCTTATGTATGGACATAGCATTGTGTTTGGTTGGCAGAGGGGGTTCATAGTGTAGATTATGGGGGCCGTGTTTTGATGTCATGATCACCACAGGGGATTTTACTGTGCCACTTATGTGGCAAAGAAGCCGGTGTGCCAATGCGCAGCGGGTATGTAACCTCAACGCACATTACCAAAGACACCGCACTCATGTTATTCACGGTGAATACTGACTGTGGCCCCTCTAAGCTGTCACCATGCTGACCACTGTTACCCTGTGAATGGTGGAGGACCAAGGCAAGGGGTCATAGTTTGGAAGCTGCACATAGCCCTGGTGTGCTTCAAGTGCATGAGATCTGAGAGAGTTTACAAGACTGAGCAAATTCAACTGCAGAAGAAATTTGCTAGGTGGTGACTTGTAATACACTCATTTTTGTGACCTGAGTCAATATGCAAAGCCGAAGCCCATTCAGAAGTCTGCCCCCTAGTGGCTCCAGCAGTCCCTCTTCTCAGGTCTTTCTCCACCACCTAACCAACATGAACGCTGGTAAAAGAACACATACAAGTAAATCCTCATCCCATTGGCTCCTAGGTTGCCCAGTATGACGCGTGGTAAATCTGACCAATGGCCGCAGCCTTGATAAGGTACTCACCAGTCACTGTTTAACATGGAGCCGTTCACCCATGTCCAATTCCTGCCAGGACACGCGAGGAAAAGCCCGAGCCAGACCGGGTTACCGTGCTTAACACTGCGGTGCACAAAATTCTGGGAACATGAAAAAAGTGGAAGACATTAATACTGGCAAATTGCACATTTTGATCTTTTTCCTCAGACTTTATGGGGCAGATTTACAAGGCCTTTGCGCCACTTTTGCGTCAATTTTAACATGGTAAAAGTGACGCAAAAGTGGCGCAAAGGCCTTGTAAATAAGCCCCAATATTTCTAGAGTTACACCTTTCTGTTACTTTAAGTAGAAATATATTCTGAAATTAAAAAGGAAAGCAAAAATCTAATGAGTCTAAAGATAATGTGTCTATCATCAGAATAACAGTAATTTCAAATATGTGCAGCATCTTGCGAAAGAGTAAAGGCATTTTCACTTTCTTCAACAGTCATAATACCACATAACATACGTTTTTAATATATATTTATTTGCACATGCTCATAGCCTAAATTCCTATTTTAGAACACTGTCACAGTGTTCCAATCAGTACCTGATAAAAAACAAAAACAAGTAGGGCCATCCTCGTCACAGTTCCAGTATACCACAACAAGGATGACCCCCACCCATATCCCCTTAAGGATTGTGGGGGCCCAATATACTCTGCCTGAAATTCAAACCAAAATGAGTTAAATACAGCCTTGGAGATACGAAACAATAATAATTGGGAGGAGAAAATAGGAATTTAAAGATCCTCAGGAACTTCAACCTTTGCTGTAATCACTTGATCTACATCCCAAGTAGGTGCTGCCGTCCTCTCATGGACGGAATTAAGCGTCAGGGGGTCTTACTCAGTTGGCACCGGAAACCTCTAAGTCAGACACAGGTACTTTGCAAATGAGACTCCGGCACCTTTCAGGATAGTCTTCTCAAGAAGATGGCCCCCCTTGAGACAGAGACAAGTCAAGATCACCCTTTAAGGCTTGGAATCCAGCTCACAATCAGCCTGGCTGAGGATGTTTGAAGAGCTCCCTACTTACATTATGCTTTCAATGATTGATACACTATACAATCATTGATATACAATACCTTGAACATCTAGAGCTACATATTTGTAAATAGTGGGGCAGCCCATGGGCTACTTTGAAGGGAAACCCACCCAAGAGCTTAGTGCTGTTTGTTGCTTTAGGGCTTCAGTGTTCATGTCTGAGGATTAAGCTTCTCCTGTTGTCTCTTGTTCTTATTGTATGAATCTATGCCAAGGAGCTCCATACTCGCACATAAAATTTGGATTTCTTTAAGATCTTATTGGATCAGTGCTCACAACCTGATGATGTCTATGTCTAGGGCCCTCTTCTTGTGTTCTCTCAATATGACTTATAATGTTTCCAAATACATTGAAAGTATTCTTTCACCTTAGATCTATTTTTGGTACAGTTATTGTGCTACTTTCTAGCATTAGGTTGTTCTCCACTTTACTCTGCCTTTTGAGGTAACCAAAAGTCATCAGGACTCCAGGTTGGAGTGGCATCAATCTGAGATATTCGGTCGTCCAGGTTTCTGCATGGAATCCAAAATTAAGAGGGACTCAAATGTAGTAGCTAGCTCTGCTGAGGGCATCACTTATTGCTGCGGCTCGATTGGTATCAGGAACTAAAAGAAATAGCCACATTTATCCGACCTTGAGAGCTCTGAACTGGCTGCCATATGAGGCAAGAATACACCTAAAGGTTGCCTGCATGACCCATAAAGTACCTCATAACAATACACCCAGTTATTTAGCTCTAAAGCTAGAACGATCAGGAGGATGCAAGACAATTACGAAGCGTGAGTTCTTTACTTCTAAAACCACAATCCGTTCATAAAAAGAGAACTGGTTGCAGAGCATTCTCAGGGATTGCGCCAAAGATCTGGAACTCCTTACCTCCAGGGGCACGTGGAATCTCATCATTTACCACCTTCAAAAAAGAAGTAAAAATACTCCTAATGAACAAATTCACGTCCTAAGACTTGATTCTAGGCAGACATCGAGTCACCTATGCAAACCTCTTATCAGTGTCTACCTCTTGTGGTTGGAAGGAGAATATTATATGTATGTGAAGAGATCCGGATTAGAAGAAGTATTCAACACATTGTAGGATATATAAAGGTGATTTATTTATATCCGAGATAGCCAGGAGAAAAGCCCACGCCAACCGCTGCACAAGAATCCAGGAATACCGAGACACTGGATTCCAAGTTCCTGTGCATGCGGCGAGGCGAGCGCGAGTATAAGCACGAGGATACAACACATCCTCCTTACTAGAAAAGAAAAAAAAAACAAATATAACAACATATAATTTTTACAAGCAATACAATGAATAAAATGATATAACAGTTTGATGAGGTGGAAGTCATTTACCAACATTGTAGTCTTTGAGCCAAACAGGAGGTTTCCTCAAACGGGGGTTACATACATTGCGGGAGTAAACGGGAACAGGCAGGAGTGGATGTGAGGTGGTAGGAAGATGACATGAATTGGAAGAATGAGAAATTCCTGACTGATTGGGAGGAAAGGAACTGCTAAGAAGAGACGGAACTTTGACAACTTTTGAGAGGCTCCAAACATTACCGTCTGACAATTCCACAACTTGCCTTCCCACTCTAACCACTAACATAGGGTCGGAGAAATGTGACGCACCCGATCTGATAAAACCAGACTTTCTCACGCGTACCCAATCTCCAACTTTGCAAGGATTATTGGTATTAACATGAACCACAGGAGCATTGCGTTTCTTAAACCTACCATTGACAAGATCTCTCATCCAGGGCTGGCTCATGTTACACACACCCTTCCTCCCCCGCATTTTCTCAAAAGGAGACAAATCACCTTCGGACTTTGGAGTATTCCTATAGCTCCACAAGAGTTTTCTAACAGCATTGTAGCAATTCTCACCGTTGCACAGAGCAAGTTGTATACCTTCTTTGAGTACCCTAATCCATCTTTCTACCATGCCATTGCCCTGAGGATAATACACAGAAGAGCGTTTGTGTAAAATACCATGGTTGCAACAAAAGGATTTCATCTCCACAGAGGTGAACTGTGTGCCATTATCAGAAAGAATGGAAGTAGGGAAACATTCTTTTTTCAAAAATTGAATTAAGGAAGTCGATAACTACCCTAGAAGACACATGGGGAACAAATGTTACCTCGGGCCAACTGGAGAACTGGTCTATCAAAACAATGGCATAGATTGGACTGTGACCTAAAGACATCGGACCAGCAATGTCTATAGAAACACACTCCCAGGGTTTAGAAGGCCTCGAGACTGAATCATGTTGGTATTTTATGGGTTTTTGTGATTTATCACTCACACAACATTCAACACAAGATCTTACTCTTTCCTCAATCAACCTGTCGACCCCCGGCCACCAAAATTTACTTCTTATCCTCCTCTTCATACTGGACATGCCCGGGTGACCATCATGTGCCATGTCTAGGATGGTGTTCCTCAAACCGTGTGGTACGACCAAAAGGAAACCCCTCAACAAAGTTTCACCCTGGATGGATAGTTCTTGAGCTACATGGAAGCATGGCAAAATACTAGAAGATAGACTGTTCTTTGAAGGCCAACCATCTCTAACGAAAGACAAGACATCCAAGTAATCGCGATCCTCACCACAAGCCGACACCCAATCATCCTCACGAATGCAACCATTGGACACCTCACAAATTGATACAACTTTATCAGGATCATCATCAGGAGCAACTTGATTATCATCTTCTATAGGTAGTCTAGAGAGGAAATCACGTTTTTAGCTCCTGGAATGTATTCAACTGTAAAATGAAAATCTTGTAATTTGTATTGCCATCTGGCAATCCTAGAAGTGGCTTTACTACAACCTTTAGTTGTGAAAAGCTCCACAAGGGGACGATGATCAGAGCGAACAACAAAATCTGTGCCATATACATATCTGCGAAAATATTCAATTCCCCACCAGCAAGCCAAAGTCTCTTTTTCTAAAGTGGAATACTTCGTTTCTGCGCCACGTAACGGTCTTGATGCAAAAGCAATGGTTTCCAAACCACTACTTTGCTTCTGCATCAGCACCGCTCCAACTCCAACATTGCTTGCATCAGTGACAATAAATGATTTACAATTGGTGTCAAATGGGGATAATGCAGGAGCAGAAATAATGCATTTCTTTACAAATTTAAATTGATCCTTACAATTGTCATCCCAAATGAATTGTTGTTGTTTTTTCATCAAATTCCGCAAGTGAGAAGTTTTATCAGAAAAGGAAGGAATAAACTTTGCATAATATTCGGCTAAACCGAGAAAGGATCTGAGCTGATCCTTGTTGACTGGTTCGGGAGCATTCTCAATAGCTTTAATCAAACTCAATTTGGGAGAAATACCCTCTTTGCTGATGGAATGACCAAGGTAATCTACAGAGTTTTTTCCAAATTTACATTTTTCTTTGGTAAGGGTAAGACCGTTGTTCTGTAAGATGGACAGAACCTTAAATAAAATTTCCGAATGTTCACATTCATCTTTACCGAACACTAGTATGTCGTCCTGGAAATACAACACATTAGAAACATTTTTGAACATGTTATGCATGACTCGCTAAAACACTGAGGACACGGACACTAAGCCAAAAGGCATTCTCTTATACCTGTATGCACCCTCAGTGGTTATAAAAGATGTCAGATGTTTACTGTCTTCGTGAAGAGCTATCTGGTGATATGCGTTAGATAAATCCAATGTGGTGAAAACAGATGCATCCTTAAGTTTAGAGAACATTTCTCCAATATTGGGTAGAGGATGTCTGTCGACCCACACATTGGAATTTAAATCGCGCATATCAACACAGAGGCGAATTTTCCCATTAGGCTTAAGTGCCACAACTACAGGGGAAAGCCACTCAGAGGATTCAATTTCCTCAATCACATCCAGGTCACATAATCTCTGAAGTTCTTTCTTAACAGATTCTCTCAAAGCTAAGGGAATATTGCGTACCTTATGTACCTTGGGAACCGCATTGTGTTTAAGGATTATTTTATGTTTAAAGTTTTTTAACATACCCAAATTGGAGGAAAAAACCTGTGGAAAAAGTGTTTCCCATTTGTTTTCAGAAGACACATCAACAGAATTGATAAAATCAGAATACCCCAGAACTTGATCAGGATGATTGGGATCGAGTTTCATCATTAACTCTCTTTGTTGTGGCCAACCCAGTAAACACGACCCATCTTTGGCAACATACACTTTAGCAGGAATCGACTTGCCCTTAAATGATAAAGTGGAATGAAAATACCCAAATACTTCAATGGGTTTTTTACCATAACCACGTAGCCTTATGTCAGAGGGAAATAAGGATATAACATCGGGAAATTCTTTTAACAAAACATCGTCACCAATTAAGGTGTACTTTGCACCAGAGTCTGCCATGACTTTTATAGATTTTGATCCGATTTGAAGCATGCAGAATGGTGAGTCCTTTTTTTCTTCTCCTACTTCGTATACGGTGCATACATCATCATATATTTCATCATCCATGTCTATAGATTGAATTTGTGAAAATCTGGGGCGTCTAGAATCCGAAGAAAAGTTCTTTGACTTGTTGCGATTCCTGCACATCCTCGCAAAATGACCTCTAGATTTACAATAGTTGCAGAATTGTCCTATAGCTGGACATCTTTTATCCGTTGCGACATGTCCGGGAAAACCGCATTTGAAGCAAGCTACTTCCTTCCTGAAACCTTGACATGATGTAGAAGGAAGTACAGGTCTGTTAAAAGTAGATTCAATTGGACCTTTCTTGACAGTTTGAACCACAGAAACGTTGGGTTTATCTAGAACTAAATCTTTTGGGTTTTTTTCGGACAATTCTTTGATGCCCAACTTCATGTCTTCAAATCGGTGTGCAATATCAAGGGCTTTTGAAAGAGATAAATCTTTCGCATCGAGTAATTTTTCTTGGAGTTTTACATCTGAAACGTTATGTACGAGCTGGTCTCTCACCATTTGATCATGAAATTGTTGGTAGTTACATTTGGCTGCCAGAATTCTCAAATCTTTGACGAACGAATCAATGGGTTCAATGGGAAGTTGTTGTCTGCTTAGAAACTTGTGGCGAGCTACAACTTCGTTGACTTTCTTGATGTATTGTTTATCAAGCTGCATGATGGCATTTTCATAAACGTCAGTTTCTTCCTCAGAAGAATTGTCAAAAGTTATAGGAGGAAGATGAGAAAGGACTTGCCTTCCTTCAGCACCCAGAGAATGTTTGAGAATTGCGAGTTTTCGTTTGTCCGTGTAATTTTCGCCACCTATGGCTTCAAGGTAAGCTTCGAACCCTTCACGCCACTGTTTCCACTCTAATGGAGGTTCACCTGGACATGCCAGAAAAGGTGGTGGAGCATTAAAACTCTCCATTGTAAATGACACAGAGATTTTTCAGGGACAATGTGAAATCATAAATAACCTTGAAAAATAGTCTGAATTGTAAGTGATTCCCTTGTAATTATAATTATTGTGAGGAAATAGTTGTCCTTTGTTGATCAGATTAAGAGTTTGCTGGAAGGAAAGCTTTGTGATGTCACAGAAGCGAGAAGCCTGAGAAATTGGAGCTTACTAGTGCTGACGCTGCCTTTATGATGTAGCTCGAACGTGGAACACAGAGTTTGCTTGTGCTGACGCTGCCTTTGTTTTTGCCTTTGACGCTGCTTGTACTGACGCTGCCTTTGTGACGTGAAATTGAAGAGCGAGCTTGTGCGCGTGCACTGGATTGCTCGAGACGTGAAGTCAGGCGCGTGAAGGTGCGCATGCGTTGATTTAATGTGGCAAACTGAAGAAAGTGGAAATAAAGTTTTAAACTCTCACCGCTTTGGTAGGAAGAGTGGGATTTTCACGACGACTGGGTTCTTTTGTTAACGAAGCTTCGGTGAGGTGCGTGGTGAAGGATGCGCACTGAGCTTCAGCAACGGTAATCTTGTCCGGTGGTCCCGGGGCTGTGGGCTCCGAAAATTGCGTGAGTTCACTTCTCCGACGTCGCCAGTGAAGAGATCCGGATTAGAAGAAGTATTCAACACATTGTAGGATATATAAAGGTGATTTATTTATATCCGAGATAGCCAGGAGAAAAGCCCACGCCAACCGCTGCACAAGAATCCAGGAATACCGAGACACTGGATTCCAAGTTCCTGTGCATGCAGCGAGGCGAGCGCGAGTATAAGCACGAGGATACAACAGTATGTTTATTACCACAACCACCTAATGTTCAATAACTATATATAGTGGAATGTTCTGTTGCCCTCTGGGATCATCATGTGTCGTCTACGGGTCACCTATGTTACCCATTTATTACATACCTGTCTTTTACGTAATGACGAATACCTAATGCCTTATACTACCTCATATCTTTAGGTTTTATAACTGTATACTGTAAAGCGCTCTGATACCCTCGTGGGTCATGTTCGCGCTATATAAAACCTTATAAATAAATAAATAAGTGCATCAATTTTTCATGACCCCCCAGTGACTCCGAACCTCAGAACAGCCAATCAATCAAGAACAGAAACATTCTGGTGAATGTGTTGCTCGCAGGCCTGAGGCAATAACACTCTGAAATTGTACAGAGTCCTCCTTGAGAGAGCTGCCTCCAGACAGAAAATTGTTACTGAAAATGTAACAAAAGTGCTCCCATTTGTCTCCTCCTTGTTCAAGTCCGAGCTTGTCACTCTTGTGTCTTGCTCTTCAATGGATCATAACCTTTTGGTCATCTGTTTCACTGGCTGGCTTCTGTGCTTTCATTGCTTGCTTAAAGGGAACAACTTTTTTCTTTTTGTTGAAACACTACATGAAAGTGCATGTTTTTCCAGCTGTCTCCCCTGTGTGTTTTTTCCCCTCCATGTTGCTAACTCTTGCCCATATGCTGCTGTCCCACACTCACACTTGTGTTGCACTCTGTTGCCTTTATACGCTCCTTTCCGCCACCTCCTATGCCCACGCTGCTCTTTTTCACTCATGTTGCTTTCCCTCTTTTGCTTATCCCTCATCCAATCCCCAACCCTCTCTGGCAATCTGATCATGACTTTTTACATTTTTTTACATTATTTTAGCACTTTCTCACTGCCTTTTAAAGCAGCACTTTTGAGCTCCTTCTAGAATGTGCCAATCCATCTCAGATCTGTAAGTAAAAGACAACAAAATCCCATATCGTTTTGTAGGCATGTGCATGTATGTTGTGTAAAGGTGCATGCCTACAAAATAATGCGGCGGTGTCATCATCACGGTTTTTTTCTTAAATACCATGCTGCACAGGATGCACAATGCTGTATTGAATGGCAAAAAAAGATTGTCACAGCCACTAGGTCAATAGGCGGGACCTATTATCTTAGCTTAGCTGATCCTTGCTTAGCACCTTCCATGCTCAGGACGGCTCCCGGCCGTCATGAGTCACAGTAGGCGTGTGCACATGACGGCCGGGAGCCGTCCGAACGTTGCCGCTCCGCCCACGCGCAAATAATTCCCCGCCTGTGCGAGAGAATTAATCAGTGGGCGGAGTTCGGATGGCTCCCAGCCGTCATGAGCACATGCCTACTATGACTCGTGACGGCCGGGCACCATCCTGAATTCCCTAGCGCCACGCCCAGCCCCCCCTCACGCCGCAGCAGAATTTGCCACACAGTGAAGGGGTTAATAACTAAATAGGCACGGACATGAAAGTTGTGCTGCTTTGTGCATGCTGCTGAAAAGTGTAAACAGGTCTACAGTGAAGTGCAATTTTTTAGCTTTCCACTAGATGGTGGTGATTACTAAGTGAAATTATGTACACAGCCACGTACATAGCAAACTCTTTTGAAAAAACGTTCTGGCACATTTACATTCACAATAGCAGCGAATACACAAGAAAATCCTGCCTGTTTAATTTTTTCGCTTGCAAAATAAAGAAAATTAGACAAACATGAGGACAGAAGAACACACAAAAAATGTTTATCACAAAAAACATAACAGCGGCCAACCAGCCCTTTCTGGACGAAACTAAAGTTGGACAGAGCAATGGATGAAAAGGTCTGAGTGAAAGACCTCGTGTATTTGTATATATTCCTATATTTAAAAAAATATTTTATCTTAAAAAGAAAAGAGCAGGTTTACAAGAAACTGATGCATCTGTCAGATGTGCCTGTTTCCCTGCACATCCATGCAAACCCTTGGGCCACCATGGATGCACCGTTGGTCTTATTTACAAGCCCCTTGCACCACTTTTGTGTCATTTTTAACAAGGGAAAACTGACGCACAAGTGGCGCAAGGGGCTTGTAAATCTGCCCCTTATTTACAATACAGTGCGCCATGGTGTAAGGACTGACAGATGTATCCGAAACTCGGATGCATCTGTTGGCGCAAATGGCGCGTATTGCTGGAGTTGTGTCGCAAGCACAATGCCACTCCAGCTATGCACGGGGAGGCTTATTCCCAATACACTATATTGCTCCTTACACCTGCTCCAAGCAGGTGTAGGATTTTCACGCAGTGGCGTCCTATAAGTGGTGCAGTGAAATGTTGTAGATTTCGCTGCGTCACTTCTTCGAGGCTTTCTTGCATGGGAACGCCCACCCTGCATACATTATACCTGACACATGTTTAATGTATATTAGGGCTTTACAAGGTGACACATCTCCCTAGATGAGTCACGTTGTAAATGGGCCGCACCGTGGCGCATTGTTTACACCGCCACTGCGTCACAAAAATTGATGCATTGGCGGCGCAAAAGTGTCGCAAGGGGCTTGTAAATCTGGCCCCCAAGGTTTTGGTTAATGCCAGAACACTTGAAATAATTTGTCTTTCTTACCATCAACATGCATGACTTTTGGTGCAGATCGGCGCTTAAAAGCTATGAGGTTTGCATTACAAGCTAAACATTCAGGGGTATATTTATTAAAAAGTGCATGGTAGGGAAAGGGCAGGAATGTGCTGCCTATCGCCAACGCAGGCACCCTTTTAGCACGGTGCAAGGATGCCTGTGTTGTAGGTAGGATTGTTTTCGTGCAGGAAAGGACACCTTTCTGCACAAAAACAATCCCCTGAAGCATTTTAATATTTGTATGTGTGCGTCAGAATTTAGCATACATAGAATAAGGAAAAAATGATGAGAAATTAAGATGGTTCCCCTCGGTATGCCTTCCCTAGGAAGGTGTAGCTTTTTGTCCCATGCGCAGTTCTACCAGTAATGGTAAATCTGGGAATACATTAAAAACCATGGGTGTTGCATGGGAACACCTACGCAGCACTCATGGAACACCAGGGCAGAGTAAGGCAACACAGCGATTTTAAATTTAAGAACAGATAGGATTAAATGGAAATGTGTTGAGCTTTACCCAGTTTGCGTGGATGAGAAAGATGCTTCTGTAACAGGACGTTTGGGCCGATGAAACCTCCACAGTCATGCAGCTGTGTGCGCCGTTGGGATGTACGTTGTTACAATGCATGCTTTTACCACGCATGCTTTTACAATGCAGGTTTTTCAACGCAAGTCGTTACAACGACTTGCGTTGGGGGTTGCTGGATAGTGAGTAGTTTAATTTACTATTCCAACTCCAGTCCCCGTGGATAGTAGAGAAGGTGTTGGATAGTAAATTAAACTATTACCTATCCTAGAGCGTCCCCCAGCGCAATTCGTTGTAATGACTTGCGTTGAAAAACCTGCGTTGTAAAGGCACTGAGTGGTAAAAGTTGCGGCGTAAAGGATGTTTCCCACACCGTTGTTTGACTATGAGAACGAGGGAAGTTCTGACGATAAAGGTCCTCCCGTACCAGGACGTTCAATGGCCATGCAGCTGTGTGCGCCTTTGATTGATGATGAGAACGAGGGAAATTTACCCACTCCAAGAAGACAAAGAGTCCCGATTAGGCCTTACAAATGGGAAGTTAGTGGAAAGGAGTTTTGAGGGAAGAGGAATATTTTAATTGTGTGTTCTTAGTAGAGACATTTCAGATCCTTTCCTGACCTTATGATGGAGAGGCCCTTTTTTCTGACTCAGCAACAGCTCCCTACTATTTGAGATTGACATTGCTTGTTCTTGAGTTAGACTCTCAAATGTAAATGCCTACCCGGACTTTGGGGCATGTTAGCAACAGCCAGCGATAATTAACGCTAAGCGAACTTAGCGTGAGGATAATTATCGCCAGCTATCACTGGATTATATCGCCGAGATAGCGCACTATCAGCAACGCTTATCTCCAATGCTATATATAATCCAGCGATAGCTGCAAAATGTGTGATTATCTCTGGGAATCCAGCGATAATCGCACAGCGATAGGAGAATCCTTGTAAATAGGGCAAGGTGAGCTTATGCTCACAATCCACCTCCCATAGGATAATATGGCTAAGTAAGAATAAAAGCAGGCGTAATTAAACCTGCGATAAGCGTGGTTAGCGCTACTTCGTTGCTACGCAGGTTAGCGACCGGATTGATAATAGGAGATATGTTTGTTTGCGACATTATCCACGTTATTTTTGTATGGTTCACCCACTTTGTATATCATTGGCATTGCAAAGCTGGGCATTAGGGAAACGGGCGCAGAGGCATAGAAACACGCGCTAGCGTGTTCTTGCTGATAGTGCGATAAAATTATCGCTGTTTTTCGCCAGAAAACGGACGCTAGAGCAGCGATAATTTTATTGCTTCCCCTTGATGATATGCCCCTTTGATCCTATGTTGGTTCAGCGTTAGAACCTATTGACAGACACCTACTTAGAATTTCCTCTTGTCAATGTAGTTACTCTTAGTTTAGTTTAGGGATGTTTGTTTAAGGAGCTGTGAGTGTCAGCTTTGCATTTTGCTCTATTGTTATGATCTATGCCATAGATGTCCCATTGTATTCCTGGTGGACTGATAGACCATACTGAATTGTGATGATTTATTTATTAATGATTAACTGATTGAATACATTCTGCAGTTTAATTGATCTACTAATAAACCTTCATGGGTTGGAAACCATCCTCTCTGTCATTGTTGTGTGTTTCACTGTACTTCTTCATGATGCTAATTTCTGCTAGCTCTCATATTGCACTTTCAGCCGAAATCTCAAGGTCCATCGACCAGTTGTGGTATTCATCTGGTATCATGAGCAAAGTTTAGGGATAGAAAATTGTCCACACGATAATATTTTGAAGAAGGGATTTTTTCAAAAAACTATTATCAGTTATTTGCACGTCCTTCACCAAGTATTGGTGCAATAGTCTCCTCCAGTGGTACACAGTCAGAATGCAGCCTCATTCGAATCATAAGCTATAATAAACATGTTCTAAAATAGGCACCAGGGCCCACATGCATCATTGTTACATTTTGCACTTCCTAATTTGCGAAAAATAAGGAATCGCAAATTAAGAAGTGCAATATGCTATGCATCATTATTTTCGGTATTCATTTGGGATTCGGTAAAAATCGAAATTTTTACCGAATCCCAAATGAATACCGAATTCTTAAGTAAATTTTCGCAATTCCCATTGATTCCTATGGGCCAAAAGGCCCATAGGAGTCAATGGGAAGGCATCAGCAAATTGCGAGTGGCACTTAGAAAATTTCATGGGTGCAGGGGGGGGGTCCAAAGGACCCGACCATGCACCCCTGAAATGTATTTTTCGCATCATGTTTCACACACACATGTCCTAAGGACATGTGTGTGTGAAACATGAATGTTGAAAAAAAAACATTTTCACCATTTTAAACACATTTTCCAAATTTACCGAGTGGTTCAACCACTCGGTAAATTTGGCACCCTAATTGCGAATTTCCACTTGTAAAAGTAATGATGCATTGCTTTTAAGAAATCACACATATGCGACTTCTTAAAAGCACCCTCAATTTTAGAACTCGCAACAATGTTACGAATTCTAAAATTGCTTCATGCATCCCAAAAAGCACTTTTGCATTCGCAAACGGCCGATTGTAAGGAATCGCACCGTTTGCGACTACAAAAATGCTTGATGCATGTGGGCCCAGGGCCCAGACCAGTTGCGATGTCTTCTCCCTTCAGCCAGGCCATACCTAGCCACATTTAGTCCTGGTAACCGAGAAGACAAGTGAAAACCAAAAATTCATCAGAGAGAAGTGAGAACTTTGGCAAGAGAGAATGCATGGCTGAAGTGTAAGGATTCAAACAATCTGATTGTTAGACTATTCTTCCACCTGGTAAATGTTTTAAAACTGGTGCTTGTAACTCTGAGACAACAACAAACAACAAAGTGATGGAAGGAATGCTTGAATTAATCAAAGTTACCGGTGATCACTCGGGCCACGTTCCAGTCCAGAGTTTTTCACCACTATGCTGCTCTAGACAGAGACCAGCCATTTGTCAATAAGCATTGCTGCTGCTCCAATAGGAACAGTCCTGCACAACCTCTCATGCCTGGTCCCATCCAGATGCAAACAAGCAATCTCAGACCTGTGTTTTCCTGTCTAGGTCTTGCGTCAGACTGGAAACCAATGTCGCCAATTGGAAAATGTTAAATGCAGTCCCACACTGAAGAAAGCTGTGACCAGAATGGTCTATGTGAGCCTGGTTTCCCATGGAAGCTCGTCCTCCTTTAACCCCTTCAACGCTCATGACGAGCTCAGCTCGTCATGAGTTACGCCTCTCGTATGCTCATGACATGCTGAACTCGTCATGTAACGCGGGTTTTTTTAAAGTGCCGCGCACAGCGGGAAAACCGCTAGCGTGCATGCGGTTAAAAAGCAGCCCTTGCCTGGAGACCACTTTGAAATTGCCAGAGTGGCACCACAGTCCAGTCCAGCCCTGAGGCCTGTTCAGTGACAAGTATAGCTTCAGCCCTGTGGCATTGTGAGTGTACAACCACCACAAGGAACCCACTCCCACTGCTCCCAGCAGCACGCAACCAACACTTAACAGCTGGAAAGCCCTCATCATCGAAGACAGTCTGAGAATAATGAAGACCACCCACTCCGGAGTCACCACAGATCCCTGCCCCCACCATATATACCATAAAGTTGCAGACATTATCGCCCCCAAACTTCAACGTATCATCAATGACTCTTTCAAAACCGCCTCCTTCCCCGAGACTGAAACACGTTGAGATCAACCCTCTCCTGAAAAAACCTTCAGCGGACCCCACCATCCTCAAGAATTTCAGACCGATCTCCCTACTCCCTCATCCAGTCAAAGTCATGTATAAAGCACTCAACAGCCAACTCGCCGCCTTCATCAAAGAGAACAACATCCTGGACCCTCCCAATCTGGCTTCAGGATGAACCACAGCACCAAAACCGCACTCTTGGTAGCAACAGACGAGATCCGCACCCTCCTTAACAGAGGAGAGATATTAGCCCTCATCCTCCTGGACCTCTCCACGGCCTTCAACACTGTCTCTCACCGTAACCAAGCCCGCAGACTCCATAATGCAGGAATCCGGAGCAAGGCCCTCAACTGGGTACTCTCTTTCCTCTCCTGCAGAAAGCAACGAGTCAGACTCCCTCCATTCCAACCACCAGCGGAGTCCCACAAGGATCTGCATTCAGCCCGACCCTGTTCAATATCTATATGGCCCGGTCGCAGCCATCGTGAGAGCACATGGACTCAAAATCACAACATACGCAGATGACACCCAACTCATCCTCTCCCTATCCAACGAAACCAAAATCACCAAATGCAACTTTCAAGACGGAATGGAAGCCGTCGCCAGATGGATGAAGAGCAGCTGCCTTCAACTCAACACGGACAAAACAGAGATACTCATCATGGGCCCACACCTCGATGCCTGGATGCCTACCCGCCCCCATGGACCACACACGCAACTTTGGGATCCACCTGGACTCCGAACTCAAAATGGATTGCCAGGTCAACCCCATCACCTTCTCCTGCTACCACACCCTCTGCCGACTCCGCAAGACCTTCAAGTGGATCCCACCCGAACACAGGAAAATGGTCACACATGCCCTCATCATTAGCAGACTGGACTATGGCAATGCACTCTACGCCGGGATCAAAAAGAACCTCACTTGCAAGCTCCAGAACGTCCGGAACGCCGCTGTCAGACTTGTCCTCAACCTACCATGCCACTGCCACATCAGCCAACACCTACAGACCCTACATTGGCCCCCCGTTGAGAAGAGAATCACCTTCAAGCTTCTCACCCATGCACACAAGGCCCTCCAAAACGCCAGACCCAGCAACCTGAACCATCGTCTCATGCACCATGCTCCCCAGCGCTCTTCCTGCTTGGTCCAGCTCTCCCTCTCAACTGCACCTCAGATCAAGAAAAGCAGGACAGGAGGGCACTCTTTCTCCCTCCTTGCGGCCAAGGCATGGAACTCCCTCCCTCTCCACCTCCGACAGACTGAATCGCTCCACAAGATTCTAAAGGATCTCAAGACATGGGTCTTTGACGGAGTTCGGTGATCCGGCAAGATCTGCAGACCCCACCTGCCCCTCTCTCCCTCAGTACCTTGAGACCCGTTTCGGGAGAGTAGCTTGCGCTATACAAACCCCTTGATTGATTGATTGGACTGGTGAAACTCAGCAAGTGCAAACTTGGGCAGTTTAGTTTATAATAGGAAGGAGAAAATATGATTCTGCTTCAGCTGCACTAAAGGATTTACAATGGCTACCAATAAACCAATAAGTTCTCTTTGAAACAGCCTGTCTATTGCATTGAGTTTTTTTGTCAGATGAACCCAACTACCATCTCAGAGAAATTACAGTAATGTGCCCCAAGGAGGACACTGATGTCAGGAAAAGTTTTACTCCTCACCACTCATAGATTTAAAGTAAAGAGGAAGGGTGGTAGATCCTTTTCTGTACTGGCTCCAGAGCTATGGAATAGCCTCCCCTTTTCCCTCAGGGCTGAAAACAGTCACTGGCAAGTCCAGGAATTGTTGAAAATGTATCTGTTTAATAGAACACAACTTCACTCTTTCAGTTAAACAGCACTCGGACACCCTTATTAGGGTACAAAGTTTCAGACTCTATAAATAATTATCATCCTTATCATCATCACCTGTGTCTTGTCCTGTATCACTAACATCTTACCAGGTCTTCTTTGTTTTGCATCACTAACACCTCACCAGCTCTGATTTGTCCTGTATCACTAACGCCTTACCAGCTCTGATTTGTCCTGTATCACTAACGCCTTACCAGCTCTGATTTGTTCTGTATCACTAACGCCTACCAGCTCTGATTTGTCATATATCACTAACACCTTACCAGCTCTGATTTGTTCTGTATCACTAACACGTTACCAGCTCTGATTTGTCCTGTATCACTAACACCTTACCAGCTCTGATTTGTCCTGTATCACTAACGCCTTACCAGCTTTGATATGTCCTGTCTTTACATTTTTGTGCAATTTAATTCCGTAGTGGGTTGTGGATTTATAGGGGAATAGGGTGGGAAGTAATTTAATGATATTAAATTAAATATTCATTTTTTATTTATATGTATTGATAATTAATTGATTGATAATTAATTATTAATTGGTAATTACATTTTAGAAATTGGTAATTATTTGTAATTAATTGATTAATTGATAATTTTCTTAATTGTATTTTTTATTATTAGGAGCGGGTTGTGGGTCTATGGGGGAATAGGGTGGAAAGTAATTTAATTATAGTGAATTAAATATTACATTTTATTGATATGTATTGATAATTCATTAATTGATAATTAATTATTAATTGGTAGTTAATGTTTATTAACCGGTAATGAATTTTTATAAATTGGTAATTAATTTGTATTAATTGATTAGTTGATAATTATGTTAATTGTATTTTTTATTATTAGGAGCGGGTTGTGGGTTTATAGAGGAATTGGGTGGGAAGTAATTTAATTGTAATAAAGTTAATATTTATTTTTATTTTACCGTAGGGGTAAAAATTGCTATTCTCACTCCAGTGAGTGCAACAGTAGAGAAAGCGTTGGATAGCGTAGGGGTAAAAATGACTATTCCCACTCCAGAGAGTGCAACAGTAGAGAAAGCATTGGATAGCGTAAGGGCAAACATTACTATTCCCACTCCAGAGAGTGCAACAGTAGGGAAAGCGTTGGATAGCAGGAGGGTAAAAATTACTATTCCTACTCCAGAGAGTGCAACAATAGGGAAAGCGTTGGATACCGTAGGGGTTAAAATGACTATTCCCACTCCAGTGAGTGCAACAGTAGGGAAAGCGTTGGATAGCGTGGGGGCAAAAATTACTATTCCCACTCCAGAGAGTGCAACAGTAGGGAAAGCGTTGGATAGCGGGAGGGTAAAAATTACTATTCCCACTCCAGTGAGTGCAACAGTAGAGAAAGTTACCAGTTACCAGCTCTGATTTGTCCTGTATCACTAACGCCTTACCAGCTCTGATTTGTTCTGTATCACTAACACCTTACCAGCTCTGATTTGTCCTGTATCACTAACGCCTTACCAGCTCTCATTTGTCCTGTATCACTAACAGCTTACCAGCTCTGATTTGTCCTGTATCACTAACGCCTTACCAGCTCTGATTTGTTCTGTATCACCAACACCTTACCAGCTCTGATTAATTTTCCTGTATCACTAACGCCTTACCAGCTCTCATTTGTCCTGTATCACTAACAGCTTACCAGCTCTGATTTGTCCTGTATCACTAACGCCTTACCAGCTCTGATTTGTCCTGTATCACTGACACCTTACCAGCTGATTTGTTCTGTATCACTAACACCTTACCAGCTCTGATTGGTTCTGTATCACTAACACCTTACCAGCTCTGATTTGTCCTGTATCACTAACGAGTTACCAGCTCTGATTTGTCTTGCATCACTAACGCCTTACAAGCTCTGATTTGTTCGGTATCACTAACGCCTTACCAGCTCTGATTTGTCTTGTATCACTAACACCTTACCAGATCTGATTTGTTCTGTATCACTAACGCCTTACCAGCTGATTTGTCCTGTATCACTAACGCCTTACCAGCTGATTTGTTCTATATCACTAACACCTTACCAGCTCTGATTTGTCCTGTATCACTAACGCCTTACCAGCTCTGATTTGTTCTGTATCACTAACACCTTACCAGCTCTGATTTGTTCTGTATCACTAATGCGTTACCAGCTGATTTGTCCTGTATCACTAACACCTTACCAGCTCTGATTTGTTCTGTATCACTAATGCCTTACCAGCTGATTTGTCCTGTATCACTAACACCTTACCAGCTCTGATTTGTTCTGTATCACTAACACCTTACTAGCTGATTTGTCCCGTATCACTAACGCCTTACCAGCTGATTTGTTCTGTATCACTAACACCTCACCAGCTCTGATTTGTTCTGTATCACTAACACCTTACTAGCTCTGATTTGTTCTGTATCACTAACACCTTACCAGCTCTGATTTGTTCTGTATCACTAACGCCTTACCAGCTCTGATTTGTTCTGTATCACTAACACCTTACCAGCTCTGATTTGTTTTGTATCACTAAAACCTTACCAGCTCTGATTTGTTCTTGATCACTAACACCTTACCAGCTCTGATTTGTTCTGTATCACTAACGCCTTACCAGCTCTGATTTGTTCTCTATCACTAACACCTTACCAGCTCTGATTTGTTCTGTATCACTAACACCTTACCAGCTCTGATTTGTTCTGTATCACTAACGCGTTACCAGCTCTGATTTGTTCTGTATCACTAACACCTTACCAGCTCTGATTTGTTCTGTATCACTAACGCCTTACCAGCTCTGATTTGTTCTGTATCACTAACACCTTACCAGCTCTGATTTGTTCTGTATCGCTAACGCCTTACCAGCTCTGAATTGTTCTGGATCACTAACACCTTACCAGCTCTGATTTGTTCTGTATCACTAACACCTTACCAGCTCTGATTTGTTCCGTATCACTAACGCGTTACCAGCTCTGATTTGTCCTGTATCACTAACGCCTTATCAGCTGATTTGTTCTGTATTACTAACACCTTACCAACTCTGATTTGTTCTGTATCACTAATGCCTTAGCAGCTCTGATTTGTTCTGTATCACTAACACCTTACCAGCTCTGATTTGTTCTGGATCACTAATGCCTTACCAGCTCTGATTTTTCCTGTATCACTAACGCCTTACCAGCTCTGATATGTTATGCATCACTAATACATCAACAGCTCCCCCTGGCCCAGTATTATTAACCTCTCACCATTTGTACCTTGTCCTGAATCTCCATTGATTGACTCACCAGCTCCTCATGGTCCTTTATCACTAGCAGGCGCGCGCTCCTTGAAGAGCAGTCTTCGTGGCTCTCGCTCCAGGTCGTAACCTCTTTGACTTTTGAGAAGTAATAACAGATTCCTCCATGGAGCAGCCAGTCCTGAGGGCACCGCTCACACCCAGGGCCTGTCAAAGGAGGGAAGGGAATCCATGAAACTGAATTACATCATGAAGACATAAATATTATAGTTTCTGGAGCTATACTTATATGAGAAGTATCAAAACTGTAAATCACCACTATGGTACCTTTTGTCAGAGTAATGTAATGTAATGGACACTTATAACGCGCTGCTACCACTCCAAGGAGTATCTTGGCGCTTACACAACCCAGATGGCGGAGTTGGATAGGGAAAAGAAGTCCTAATTTCTACACGTCCACTACACTAAGGTCCTACACAGAGCATCAGGCAATGAGAAAATCCAGGTTTTCAATGCTTTCCTAAAGGGGGCTTCTTGGGAGAAAGATCGCAGGGAGAGGGGAAGTTTGTTCCAGGCCTTAGTGCCTAGTACAAAGATGGATTTGCCACCCTTGGTAGCCAGTTTAATGCGAGGAGTAGTAAGTAAATTCTGGCTAGCGGATCTCAGACAGCGCGCTGGATAGTATCTTTTGAACCCCTTTCGTAGGTAGATTGGGCCACGTTGGAGTAACTTCATGCAAAAAAGAACTCATTATTCGTTTAACCTCTTCACTCACCCCAACAGCAGCAAATACAAACCCAAGAATGGATTACAAAGAAAAAAAAACGAACCATTTAAACTAGAACTCTTGTTTTCAGAGACAAATGTCTCTATCCTGCTCTATCCTGCACCTGCACCTTGTATATCACCCACATCTGTAAGTAATTTGAAATTTGTAAATTGAACCATTACCTGCTCTGGACTCTCCAAAACCTTCAGTTTCAGACAACCTAATCAACCCATTTACCTAGCAGGGTCGTCTTGGAAGGATATGTACCTCATTGTTTGCAGAAAATACTTGATTTTCGATCATGCAAACTTACACAAATAGTCTACAAGATAGAGGAAAACCAGCAGAAGTCAATTGCACACGTTTAGAGTGTGTATTTGAATCAGTTTTAAAGTCAATGCACGAAATAAACCATGAATAACATTTTTGAAATGCTAAATCATGCAATATCTCCCGTCTCATTGCAAGTATTCGAATATAACCCTCTGTCTAACCCTCAAAAAATATTACTGCTACAGCTCACCCAGTGAGCACTAATTGTGCAAGCCTATTACCTTAATATCAGAACCGATTATGAAAAAAAGTAGACAAGGCATCATTCCTACCCTGTGTGAAATACACTCCCAGGATAGTGGTGAGGGTCTGATACAAGGCTTCCAGGAATACCTGGTGTGAGGCCCTAGTCAAAGGATAGATTCTCAAAGATGAAGACACTAAGGCGTAGACTTACAAATATTTTGAGCTGGCTTAGCGTCACAAAGTGATGCTAACCAGCACAAAATGTTGTTTTCCTAATTTTCTTTCCAGTCCAAAACTTGTTTTGTGCTGTAAAGTACCCTGAAAGTAAATCAAAGCAGAGCAAGGCACTGCTTTGCGTTACTTAGTGCCAAGGGGTAGTACATGGGTAGTACATAGGCATTTCCATGCTACCACCCATGCCATTTGATACAAAACCCAATCTAAAAACAATTGTAGAGATGATTCAGCACCAAATGAGAATGGCACTTGAAAGAAGACAAATGTTTTTATTTCTCCTTTCTTTTCCAAATGTGCATGCCTGCTGTACTTTGCAGCACACATACAAAGTTTGAAAAGCATTACTTTTTTGAAAATCTTGGCCTACATCTAGTAAAAAACATGGAATAATGCGTGCATTAATGGAGACAGTGATGCACCTACCTGCTCCTTTGCAGTCTAATGGTTCCTGATTGTAAAGTTCCTTGTTCTCACACTGTGTGTCTGACTCTGAAGACAATGCTGCTGCCTCTTGAGAGTGCTTAAAGACTGGGAGAGAAATGGGATCAAATGGCAGCGAGGGAGACATTAATCATTGAAGAATTCTGGTGTTATTCAAAGAGAACATAAAATTTGTCAATTAGTTTGCATTGGACAAGATGAGGCACAAAGAGCTCCTGAGGCAAGACAGAAACCAAACTGAGGACTAAGACCCTCATGAGTGGCCCACAAAAGGGAGCAGCATATCTCCTCCCAAAGATGCAGATACTTGGGTACCAGCACCTCTGTTGGTGGCAAAAATCCAGCCCGCCAGTTAGCTCCAAGGGTCCCCAAAGAAATGAGGAATTACTAGGCTAATATTTCATTATGGGTTTGATTTCCTTGGTAATTTCTCATTTCTTTTAAGACACTAAGCTAAAATGTTCTTGGTGAAAGCAAGCAGGTCTTAGAAGTTACCATGTATCTCATAAATCCGATGGGGCAGTGTGAGAAATTGGGTTGGCTGAGTGGGGTGAAAATGTGGGCCAAGCAACAGCCACAATCCGTGTCAGGGTGAACTACTAAAGTCACTAAACTAACCTCTGCTTCACCCCCTGGTAGCTTGGCACAGAGCAGTCAGGTTTAACTTAGAGGCGATGTGTAAAGTATTATGCAGTACCCAAACAGCAATAAAGAGAAAACACAACACAAGAAAAATACTACACCAATTTAGAAAAATAGAATAGATTTTACTAAATTAGTTTACACCAAAGCAACAAACTCCTATTAGTAGATCAAGGGATATGCAATTTTAGAAGTTTAGGTAAAAAATGTTGCTTGGAAGCACACAGCGCCAACTGTGGCTATTTGGTTGCAACTCCCAAGATTAGTGGAGCACGGGCCATATACAGAGATCAAGTTACTCTAGATAAGAAATGTACCTTAAACTAAAATCCTAGTTGCAGAGCATTGTGACAAACAGCAGCGGTCTGAAAAGTGATGCTTGATCCATGTTGAAGGTGAGTTGCTTGGGCTGGCTTGCCGGCTTCCGTCGAGGCCGCGTCAAACTGCGTCTTTCCCAATGAGAAGCTGTGGGGTCTGTGTCAAGGATGCATCATGCAGCAGCAGTTCCAATGAGCTGTGCAGACTGCAAAGTTGGCTTGCGTCGTGGATGCATTGTGCTGCACCGGTTCTGATGAGGCACTGTGAGGAGCCGAGCCAAGTTTGCATCACGATACGTTGTTACTGATGAGACTACAGTTGGCGGGCTGAGCACATTTAGCCCCACTTCCAAGGGTCCAGGACTGGAGGCAACCCACTTGGGGGGTTAGGACTCACACAAGGCAAAGTCCAGCTGGAAGGGTCAAGATTATTGGAGCTTTTTCTGTGCCTGGGGCTCTGATCAGAAGGCCAGTTAACTAGCCCTTGGAGTCACTCTGGTAGTCCTGCGATCAAGATGCAAGTCCAGTCCTTCTCGCTTGGACAGCAGGTCAGCAGAGCAGTCTTTCTTACAGTAAAGCAGCACAAAGTCCTTCTGAATCTTCCAATAGTCCGGAAGTGTACTGAAGAGTGGGTTTGATGGTCCTATTTTAATAGCTGGTGCCGTCTTTGAGGAAGGAGACATTTTTAGTGATTCCTTTTGATCAGTACTTGGAATTACCTGCCTCTCTTCCCTTGCTACAAGCACAATTGGCCAGTGTAAAGCTTTGTGTAAAGGTAGGGCACAGCTTATTGAGTTACAAGTGGGACTTTACTCCGCTCAATCTGTCCCATCCTGCCAGTGGGAGCTCATCCTGGCACACCTAATCCCTCTTTTCGGTGGCTGTCTGGGAAGAAGATACAAAGACCAACTGTCACCTACATCTAGTCAGGTGACCCAGTAACAGGCTGCAGTCACCAAATCGTTAGGGCAGGAAAATGGCATGTTCCAAAAGTGGCATTTTCCAATTTGTGACTTAAATCTGCGGTACCATTAAAGATGGTCTTAAATTACAATTTCACAGACACCAAATATGACTTTCCTACCTGTTCTGATTCACAGTTTCGCATTCATTAAATGTATTATGATAAGTCAATGTTATCTTTTGGGAGAGGTAGGCCTCACAGTAGTGAAAAACATATTTAGGAAAGGTAAAACCTAAATGTAAATGTCCAGCATTTTAATTACAATGTACCTAGCCCTCTGAGCTGTCTAGAGCCTACCTCAGGTGTAACTTACATGTAAGATAAAAATCGATTTTTGAATTGGCAACATGGTTATATTGCCAAGTCGAATTAGCAGTTTAAAACTGAATACAAGCTGCAATGCAGACCTGGGACATGTTTTAAGGGGCTATGTAAGTGGTTGACACAATAAGTGCTGCAGACCCAGAAATAGCTTTTAATTTACAGGCCCTGGGTATATGGTGTACCACTTTACAAGGAACTTATAAGTAAATTACATATGCCAAACAGTTTGTTTTACCACGTTTAAAAGTGAGACCACAAGCACTTTAGCACTGGTTAGCAGAGGGAAAGTGCTGACAGTGCTAAAGGCAGCAATAACGTTTCAGCAAAATGGATTGGGTGTAGACAAAAAGTTTGGAGGTGACCCATCAGGGAGGGCCAAGTGTTCCAGGTAGTGACTGACTTTACCAGCCACATCAAAATTAACTGTTACTCATAATAAAGAGGCCTATCAATATGTTAAGAGTAGAGTGCCAGATGGGTAGAGGCTAGAGTGAAAGATGATGGAAGACGGGGTAGAGACTTATAGCTGCCATGTTTTCGGATTGCTCATGTTTGTGACAGTTCTATGGTTTCAGTTGGTGCATTAGTGACATCCTACTGTCTATTATGTGACACTTCATGTGAGACTTTCTCTTGAATAAATCAATGCAATTGCCATTACATAAGTGCATCTCCATATGTTTTCTGTAACTGAATCCGGATACATCGAACAACAAAGAGCAGACAGCTAAAACAAGCAAGACCTATTAATGCTGCCAATGCTTGTTAGCCGTTACTGCCTCTCTGTAGTAACAATGATTTTGTTGTGAACAAATAGAACTGAAAATCTTTCAATTCTGAGAATATTAGACTGTTGATTGGATATTAGCAGGTCTGTGGAAGGAGTAGTGGCCTTTGTAGTGCCTCCGTCTCCTCTGGTCTCTACTTCATACCTCTTTCATCAACAGTCTCTCACTCTGACACATTTCCCTCAACTTGTTCATTAAATTCTCTATCTGCAGATTTTGCACATCAACTCCTTCTTCTTCACTATCTTTTCATTCTCTTTGTCTGCATGTACTTCTTTGCATCACACCCTACACCCTTCTCTCTCTCTCCCTCGCTCTCCCTCTCGCTCCCCGACTCTCTGTCACCTTTCTTACCTGTAAATAAAGCATTTTTTTGTCCTGAGTTTAATGCAGTCATTGCATCAGCGGTGGACTGCCTTCACAAAACATGGCAATTACAATTGTCACTCATGCCAATCTGCCAAGATGCTACAGCTTGGTTTTGTTTTTTTAGAATCTTTATTCGATATTCAATATTGAATTCATAAAAGCATACAAGTTAAAAAGAAACAGCAATCACAACATGTCACAGAAATACAGAAGGATAAAAACATATGAGATTAAAAAAATGGGCTTGTTTGAATATGTAGTCAAGTAACAGTATGACTCACAGACAGGCAATGTGGAGATCTCTTACTTCAGTGAAAGTAAGCTACCTAGCTGGGCCCAGGCGGGTTTCCACAGCAACAATAGACCTCAATTTGGGAATCCTCATAATAACTTCTTTGGGCACCACAGCATGCGTGCTGGCAGCTGAGTTTATCTACCCTGCAGAGCCACAGCACCTGGGCAACACATTGAGGAGCTCTCCACAAACTTAGCCAGTGGTGATGGGAGTACAGGCCGTGTGGCTTTCAGCACATGATACGGTTATGATTCTGCTCTGGTCATCCTCTAAGTCAAAGTGCCATGGCCGGTCTCAGCCAGGGCTTTAAGTGGAATAAAAAACAACTGGGAAGTCTCTCAAAGGGGCGTGGCCGATGTAATAAGGGTGTGGCTTAAACACTATGCTAAAAATCTGTGCTTAGCATATTGTGCTGTCAAAATGGTAATTTGCAGCTTCTGTCATTGCATCCAGCTGTTTAATGCAACACGTAACATTACACCTACTACAAGCCAGGACTATTGACTTTGTCAATGGTTGTTAGTTGCATGAGATAAATAAGCAACACATATGGTTTTGTTGTTTATAATACTGAAAATTCTTTAGTTCGTAAATGATACTGTGAAAAAACTATAACGAATCTCTTTGAAGTTACATCAAAGGCTGTGAAGGGTGCCACTGCTGCAGAGTTAAGATTTTTTGAGGGTGATGGCAAAAATGAAGAGCCCATAGGGACCTGTCTCAGCACCTGCTTTTCAGAACTTCCGGTGCTGAGAACCGGCAGGACCCGGCCCACTTAAAGGCCTGCTCTCAGCCATCATCATCACATTAGCGCCCACCATGCACCAGCCTCAGACGGCCATGACAGCCCGTGTGTAGGGTGCACGGCTCTCTCTACCACTGCATCAGAGGTGAAGGTGCAGCCAGGCAGAATTACCCACTCAGCCAATGCTGGAGTTCCATGAGCTCCCCCCAATCATCTATGCCCCCAAATCACGGATGGGTAAGGAACTGATCACACAGTGTGCTACTCAAGGGGAAGGCATGCTGATGACATCCAATAATATTACATTTAGTTATAATTCCCACACCATGGGCCTGGACAGCAAAAGCTGTTTCTATATTTGTCCTGATGAATGCAGGTGGCATATGAAAGGCAGTTTTATTTGCTGAGACAATCCATTGACATTCTGGCCATACTACAAGTTGAGCGCAGTGGCGGCTCCTCAACTAAGGCAGAGGAGCGTCGCCCCACACAATAAACATTAAGTGATAATAACGCCAGGTTATTATCATTTTATTTTTCCCTAGTGGATCTCCAGGTGCGGGGTGGGGCTGAGCTGCATTGCCCAAAGAGCAGGGGAGGACTGGTTGGCACTCCTTAAGTGCGCATAACTGCTTCTCCAGCCGTCTCGGCTCAGCCAAACACTCATGCACACTGTGCATGTTCCTCACCAGGCTGCAATGCACAGCCTAATGAGGAGCATGCCCAGACCCACAGTCCCAATCTGAGCACTGATCCACGGCGGCCAGACCAATCCCTATCAGCAGCGTCGCTATTTGCTAGAGGACTCAAGAAGCCAGGGTGCTTCCTGTTCCTGCTGTTGTGGAAGAAGAATGGAGGAGAGGCGGCCGCCGGCAAAGTGTTAATTCTTTTCTTATTTTTTCAGTTTTTCTTTCTATCCCCACACCCCCTTCTAAACCTGCCACCTCTGCACACCTGCCCCACTACAAATGTGCGGTAGCAGCCGCTACTGGTTGAGCAAAGAGGGATGCTCAGGAGCAGAACTGGTGTACTCAATGACAGTGGCCTGGTTCACACACCAGGAAAAGGACCAGATTATATTAGCTGATTAAAGCACCTGGCTGACATGTTTATGGGGCAGTTGCATCCATTATTGGGAAAGGTGCAGTGTGAAAAGGCAGACATGTAAAGTGTGGGCCTCTTTATGACGTTTTGGTGCAGGGCAGCACCACAAGGCATCTTCCTGCGCTGCCTTGCATCAAAACAAAAAGGCAGGAATGCACCGTATCCATGAGAAGCGGCACGTTCTTCTCCTTATCCCCAGCGTTGGTGCACAATGGGCTGCAATGCGCCAGTGCAGGTATCCTTGCACCGTAGTGCAAGGGTGCCCGCGTTGTGGGACTTTTTGATTTTCTACAGGAAGGGACACCTTCCTGCTCAAAAGAATAATTGATGGTGTTTTCCTCCTTCTATGTGGCTGCAGAATGCTGCACACATACAGTGGCGTCACTGGGGTTGGTGTCACCCGGTGCGGGTAACTCATGGTGTCACCCCCTCACGACTTACCGCATGGACCACCTCTGTTGGAAATGTACGGCGCTAGGTACTGTCTTACTCCCTCTAGCTCCCTCTCTCTGTCTAGCTCCCTTTCTCTGTCTTACTCCCTCTAGCTCCCTCTTTCTCTGTCTTACTCCCTCTCTCTGTCTTGCTCCCTCTAGCTCCCTATCTCCCTCTCTTACTTCTTCTAGCTCCCTCCCTCTCTGTCTTACTCCCTCTAGCTCCCTCTGTCTCTGTCTTGCTCCCTTTAGCTCCCTCTCTCTCTGTCTTGCTCCCTTTAGCTCCCGCTCTCTCTCTTACTCCCTCGAGCTCCCGCTCTCTCTGTCTTACTCCCTCTAGCTCCTGCTCTCTCTCTTACTCCCTCTAGCTCCCTCTCTCTCTGTCTTACTCCCTCTAGCTCCCTCTCTCTGTCTTGCTCCCTTTAGCTCCCTCTCTCTCTGTCTTGCTCCCTTTAGCTCCCGCTCTCTCTCTTACTCCCTCTAGCTCCCGCTCTCTCTCTTACTCCCTCTAGCTCCTGCTCTCTCTCTTACTCCCTCTAGCTCCCTCTCTCTCTGTCTAGCTCCCTCCCTCTGTCTTACTCCATCTAGCTCCCTCTCTCTCTGTCTTACTCCCTCTAGCTCCCTCTCCCTCTGTCTTACTCCATCTAGCTCCCTCTCTCTGTCTTGCTCCCTCTAGCTCCCTCTCTCCCTCTCTTACTGCTTCTAGCTCCCTCTCTCTCTGTCTTACTCCCTCTAGCTCCCTCTCCCTCTGTCTTGCTCCCTCTAGCTCCCTCTCTCCCTCTTTTACTGCTTCTAGCTCCCTCTCTCTCTGTCTTACTCCCTCTAGCTCCCTCTCTCTGTCTTACTCCCTCTAACTCCCTCTCTCTCTGTCTTATTCCCTCTAGCTCCCTCTCTCTTATTACCTCTAGCTCCCTCTCTCCCTGTCTTGCTCCCTCTAGCTCCCTCTCTCTTATTCCCTCTAGCTCCCTCGCTCTGTCTAGCTCCCTCTCGCTCTGTCTTACTGCTTCTAGCTCCCTCTCTCTCTGTCTTACTCCCTCTAGCTCCTGCTCTCTCTCTTACTCCCTCTAGCTCCCTCTCTCTCTGTCTTGCTCCATCTAGCTCCCTCTCTCTGTTTTACTCCCTCTAGCTGCCTCTCTCTCTCTCTGTCTTGCTCCCTCTACTTCCCTCGCTCTGTCTAGCTCCCTCTCTCTCTGTCTTGCTCCCTCTAGCTCCCTCTCTCTGTTTTACTCCCTCTAGCTGCCACTCTCTCTGTCTTGCTCCCTCTAGCTCTCTCTCTGTCTTACTCCCTCTAGCTCCCTCTCTCTCTATCTTGCTCCCTCTAGCTCCCTCTCTCCCTGTCTTGCTCCCTCTAGCTCCCTCTCTCTTATTCCCTCTAGCTCCCTCTCTCCCTGTCTTACTCCCTCTAGCTCCCTCGCTCTGTCTAGCTCCCTCTCTCTCTGTCTTACTCCCTCTAGCTCCCTCTTTCTCTGTCTTACTCCATCTAGCTCCCTCTCCCTCTGTCTTACTCCCTCTAGCTCCCTCTCTCTGTCTTGCTCCCTCTAGCTCCCTCTCTCCCTCTCTTACTGCTTCTAGCTCCCTCTCTCTCTGTCTTACTCCCTCTAGCTCCCTCTCTCTCTGTCTTGCTCCCTCTAGCTCCCTCTCTCTCTGTCTTGCTCCCTTTAGCTCCCGCTCTCTCTCTTACTCCCTCTAGCTCCCGCTCTCTCTCTCTTACGCCCTCTAGCTCCTGCTCTCTCTCTTACTCCTTCTAGCTCCCTCTCTCTCTGTCTAGCTCCCTCCCTCTGTCTTACTCCCTCTAGCTCCCTCTCTCTCTGTCTTACTCCCTCTAGCTCCCTCTCCCTCTGTCTTACTCCCTCTAGCTCCCTCTCTCTGTCTTGCTCCCTCTAGCTCCCTCTCTCCCTCTCTTACTGCTTCTAGCTCCCTCTCTCTCTGTCTTACTCCCTCTAGCTCCCTCTCTCTCTGTCTTACTCCCTCTAGCTCCCTCTCTCTCTGTCTTATTCCCTCTAGCTCCCTCTCTCTTATTCCCTCTAGCTCCCTCTCTCCCTGTCTTGCTCCCTCTAGCTCCCTCTCATTTATTCCCTCTAGCTCCCTCTCTCCCTGTCTTACTCCCTCTTGCTCCCTCGCTCTGTCTAGCTCCCTCTAGCTCCCTCTTGCTCTGTCTTACTGCTTCTAGCTCCCTCTCTCTCTGTCTTACTCCCTCTAGCTCCTGCTCTCTCTCTTACTCCATCTAGCTCCCTCTCTCTCTGTCTTGCTCCCTCTAGCTCCCTCTCTCTGTTTTACTCCCTCTAGCTGCCTCTCTCTCTCTCTGTCTTGCTCCCTCTAGCTCTCTCTCTGTCTTACTCCCTCTAGCTCCCTCTCTCTCTGTCTTGATCCCTTAAGGTCCCTCTCTCTTATTCCCTCTAGCTCCCTCTCTACCTGTCTTGCTCCCTCTAGCTCCCTCTCTCTTATTCCCTCTTGCTCCCTCTCTCCCTGTCTTACTCCCTCTAGCTCCCTCGCTCTGTCTAGCTCCCTCTCTCTCTGTCTTACTCCCTCTAGCTCCCTCTTTCTCTGTCTTACTCCCTCTAGCTCCCTCTAGCTCCCTCTCACTCTGTCTTGCTCCCTCTCTCTCTCTCCCTCTAGCTCTAGGCTGTCTTGCACCCTCTAGCTCACTCTCTCTGTATAGCCCCCTCTCTCTCTGTCTTACTCCCTCTAGCTCCCTCCCTCTATGTCTTACTCCCTCTAGCTCTCTCTCTCTCTGTCTTATTCCCTCTAGCTCCCTCTCTCTCTAGCTCCCTCTAGCTCCCTCTCTCCCTCTCTTACTCCCTCTCCCTCTGTCTTGCTCCCTCTCTCTCTGTCTTAATCCCTCTAGCTCCCTCTCTCTGTCTAGCTCCCTCTCTCCCTGTCTTACTCCCTCTAGGTCCCCCTCTCTCTGTCTTACTCCCTCTAGTTCCCTCTCTCCCTCTCTTACTGCTTCTAGCTCCCTCTCTCTCTGTCTTACTCCCTCTAGCTCCCTCTTTCTCTGTCTTACTCCCTCTAGCTCCCTCTCTCTGTCTAGCTCCCTCTAGCTCCCTCTCTCTCTGTCTTACTCCCTCTAGCTCCCTCTCTCTCTGTCTAGCTCCCTCTCTCTCTCTGTCTTACTCCCTCTAGATCCCTCTCTCTCTTGCTCCCTCTAGCTCCCTCTCTCTTATTCCCTCTAGCTCTCTCTCTCTGTGTCTTGATCCCTCTAGCTCCCTTTCTCTCTATCTTACTCCCTCTCTCTCTGTCTTACTCCCTCTAGCTCCCTCTTTCTCTGTCTTACTCCCTCTAGCTCCCTCTCTCTGTCTAGCTCCCTCTAGCTCCCTCTCTCTCTGTCTTACTCCCTCTAGCTCCCTCTCTCTGTCTAGCTCCCTCTAGCTCCCTCTCTCTCTGTCTTACTCCCTCTAGCTCCCTCCCTCTCTGTCTAGCTCCCTCTCTCTCTCTCTGTCTTACTCCCTCTAGCTCCCTCTCTCTCTCGCTCTCTCTAGCTCCCTCTCTCTTATTCCCTCTAGCTCCCTCTCTCTGTGTCTTGCTCCCTCTAGCTCCCTTTCTCTCTATCTTACTCCCTCTAGCTCCCTCTCTCTGTCTAGCTCCCTCTCTCTCTGTCTTACTGCCTCTAGCTCCCTCCGTCTCCCTCGCTCTGTCTTACTCCCTCTAGCTCCCTCTCTCTGTCTTACTCCCTCTAGCTCCCTCGCTCTGTCTTACTCCCTCTAGCCCCCTCTCTCTCTGTCTTACTCCCACTAGCCCCCTCTCTCTGTCTAGCTCCCTGTCTCTCTGTCTTACTCCCTCTGTCTCCCTCTCTCTCTGTATTACTCCCTCTCTCTCTGTCTTGCTCTTTCTAGCTCCCTCTCTCTGTATTACTTCCTCTAGCTATCTCTGTCTCCCTCTCTCTCTTACTCCATCTGTCTTCCCTGGATTTGTATAAACAAGAGTGCGAGCAACAGGTGGCACTGTAGTGAAGAGCAAGCTGAAATTTGGAACTGGTTCACTGGAAAACTGAAGACTGTGCAAGACACTGAAAAATAGGAAACCATGCACCCTCAGGTGAGCTAGGCTGCTATAGAGTTGCCTTGTGAGCAAAGAAAATTGCAGTCAAGCATTGCAGATCTCCTGCGAGACGCTGGCGAGGGTGAACAGCATGAGGAACAAGCTTGCACAGGGAAGGGAGCGACAGTAAAGGGGAGAGCAGAGGCGAGGCTACAGTGCAGATTGGTGTCACTATCCAGGAGATTATCGCGCGGACGGGCCACATCGGGATCAACAATTACTGCAGCCCCGCTCATCCAGCTGGGAATTAACATCTTCCCTGCGATGCTTAAC
The DNA here is from genome assembly GCF_964261635.1 of Lissotriton helveticus. Taxonomy (NCBI): domain Eukaryota; kingdom Metazoa; phylum Chordata; class Amphibia; order Caudata; family Salamandridae; genus Lissotriton; species Lissotriton helveticus. The sequence continues at coordinate 1,851,272,717 of NC_136068.1, forward strand.
AGCGTGATACCGGTTATATAATCAACTTGGGACCGCAACCACGTCTCACTAACCAACTGGGCACAGATCCAGGTGGCCACAGTAATCGTTAAGAAACACCAACAAAATAGAAGCTAATCGAAAGTCTCCGGAAAAAGACATTAATCAAGGCTTCCTCCAGCCTTGCCAAAAGTATCAACCTGTACATACAGAATTCCTGAGGAAGGCCAACCGCCGAAACGCGTTGAAGGGGAATTAATTCTGTATTATTTGAAATAGTTTATCTGAAATTTGTTTTGAATTGTAAAGCACTAATTTGTATTATACACATGTAAATAACCTTTCAACCTGATATCAATTGGTTCAAATATGGGAATACAGTTTATAATTATAATAAAATAAAAGAAAAATATTTTCATATTAAATTCAACTAGGCATTGACTTTATTTTTTAGCGTTCACTAGTATGATGTAAATATGTGCACATAACCCGGTGCTAATTTCTCTTTTTCTAAATAAGTTTAGTTTCCTTGCTAGGGTTTATCCTTTAAGGCAGGGGCCCCTGTTTTTTCACAAGTACCCCATGTGTTGGTGTCACCCGGTGCGGTCCGCACCCCCCGCACCCCCCTAGTGACGCCACTGCACACATAGAAAGAGGAAAAAACGAGGAGAAATAAAGGTATTTCTTCTTGTTGCGCCACTTTAATGCCTCTGCTGGGGAGGCGTAGGAATCTGACTCATTCCCATGTTTACGAAACCTTGTTAATCTAGGAATACATCAGAACTCCTGGGTGTTGCATGGTAACACCCAGAGCAACACTCATGGAAAGCCTCTTTTGCGCAGAGTAATGCGTGAAATGGGACCATATTTACAAGGCCATGAAAAGCCATGCAGGGTGGCTTTGCCAGTCCTTGCAAATGCAGTGAAGCAATGTGCGCCACTGGGCATCAAAAAAAGTGACGCTTCAACGGTGCTAGGGGCTTGTAAATATGTCCCTCAGTTCGTTAGGCCAGATGTCTTGGGAAAGTGTCACATGGGGGCTGTACTGCAGTCCATCACCAATACAATTTTGCAAGCTGGATTTTTGCCCCCCTGTTGAAAGTTCATACAATGGAGGGGTAAAACCTCCAGCTAACCTCAGTCGAAAAACATAGAGGAAAGTGCATATATTACGGGATCTTATTCAATATATCCTCATAAATGAATTACCATTACAAAAATTGCAATAAACACGACAATCTAAATGTAACATTAATACATAATTTATCGAGATATTTTACATTGAACCATGTAAGAACACTTTTTATTTTTAATATAATGTACAAATCATTTAATATTAATAAATATGAAAAAAGTTTAAATAATCCGGCCCTAATATCCCAATAAACGCCACAACCCGAAAGTTTTCTTTAATGTATCCAAAATTGAACAAATAATTAAACCTTGTAACAAAATTAGCACACAAAATAATTAACATTAACTAAAATCACATTTTAAAAATCCCACCCCAAAATAATACCAATATCCTGAAATGAATATGTGACTCCCACCCACCCCATGGACACTTATGACAAATGGTGACAGGACAATGCCTCTTCCAACATTAACTTCTTTAAAAGTTGGCTAATATATGTATTGCAGGTAGTTAAGAAAATATAACTATGAAATGTCACATGTCCTATAAAATTTTCGAAATCTATATAACAGCTTTCATGGCTACATTATTCCAACAAACAACTTCCAAGCAAAGTTGTATATGTTAGAAAAGAGAATCTACATGGAGGGGTCTGAATGAAGATCTCACTATATACAAATTTCACAACCACAGGCAATAGACAGCAAAGCTCGACAAATCTTACAGGCTCATATAGGAATGTTACCACAAATTACACAGCAATCACAAACTTAGCCAGAAGTCAGGGTAGCCTAATGTGATATGTTGAGAAAATAGTAGTCATAAAATTATAAAATCTTTATCAAGCAGAAGATGAAATCACTCTGTACACTGCAGGACAAAGCAACTCTAGCACGCATTGTCCGCTATAACCACAGAACCAATATGAAGCTGATTATGGGTCTGTCCGTCCGTGGACCGCCAGACTTCCAAGGGTGCAACAGTGGTAGAATCCCCACCGCCCTATTACAAGATGGGCGATGGGACCGCTACAGTCCTGCTGCAGCCGCCAGGGAACCGCCATTCCCTGGATGTGATGCAGCGGTCAGGAGGCATCTATATGCTAGGTGGGACTGATGCGATCCCACCAAGCTTATTAGGAGCTTCCTCTCTGCCAGGTTTTTCATGCCGTCTCCTCCTCCAAGAAAGCCCTAACAGAGAGGAAACAAAGAAGGCCCTGCAGGGAAGATGCCACCTTACTACGCATTATTTTTCCCCACAGGCAATTACAACTCGGTTGTTACAACGACCGTGTTTTAACATCGCATATCATTACTCTGCAAGTCGTAACAATGACTTAATTTTTAATCCAACACCTTCTGACCCCTCCACAAGTCAGTGTTGTGACTTGCGGAGTTATGGTATGTGTTGTTACAAAGCGGTCGTTGTAAAGACCGCTTAGTAATTGCCTTGGGGAAAAGGATTTGTGGTAAATGATGTTTACCCCCTACAGGGCCTCTGGTGCCTCTGCTTCCTGTGGATGCACACAGAGGGGCACAACATGTGCCCCCCTGTGTGCATGCACACCAGTTCCTTCACGGCATGGACTTTTCATTCTATGCTGTGCAGGAACTGTTTTTGGTGTTCCCATTGCAGTGCCTGTTTTTTAAGGCACCACACTGGGAGTGTTAAAAAAAAGGACACCATATAGGGGGAAACTCCTAATCTGGCGGGCGGCCTCACCATGGGTTTTTCAGTGCGGTGGTGTGGGGGACCTGTCATCGCACTGTCACACTCGTAATTAGGCCACAAATGTCCCAAATTAATCATGACTTCTCAGTCAAACATTAACTGTAAATAAAATGTGTTGATACAGTCATTTTTGTGCACTGTTAGTTTGTCAGTTTCTGAGAATTGAAACAATTTACAAACCATGAAATAAAAAATTAATTTGGGTCAATAAGCTTGCTTAACCAGAAATAGATGCTTGTCATACATATTCCTAAACACTCAATTTTTATTTTTAGCTAATATATTTTATGGTACCCAAACATGAGCTTGCCATTTTCACCAAGCACTCATAAATTTCTCACATGGGTAGCTTCTTCCTTTAATGCCCATTTATCACCAGCATTGAATAATCAGAGGTCTATCACATGGCAATACGTTTTATCACCATTATGCTAATGACTGCTAACATGATGTCAGCCATGGCAACACTAAGTTAAGAATGGGAAACTTATAATTAAGGGATATACAGTTGTTAAGGAAGGACATGGGTGGGTAATGATGGGCCACAACTGGACCAATAAGAGCCAACATTTCTCAAGATTGCAACCAAATATGGCACTCATGGACAACTAATGTGCAGGGATACAGTAAGTCTCCAGGAATGCCAATAAATATACTACAGATAAGCAACTTTTACACAGGGACAGGCAACAGGTCAACTAGAGTTCCAACAAAAATGTCACTCATAAAAAATTGTGAGATTGTCATGGATGTCCTCAGTATGTCACGAATGGCCATTGAACCCAATGTCTGCAGCCACTGATAGTCATGTATACACTGAGAGGTACATATACCTAATATGCTCACACAAACTAGTAGCTACTCAAAACGTAGTTTGAATTTGAATTTAAAATTTTGAATTTAAAAAGACTTATTAAGCGCACGTACACTGAATCAGTTTCTTGGCGCTGACAAGATCACTGAGTGAGTACAAGGAGAGAGCTAGGAGCCGAAAGCCTGCTGGAATAGGAACGTTTTTAGTGACCTCCGGAACTCCATATAGGAAGAGGAGAGTCTTAAAGATAGAGGGAGGTCATTCCAGTGGGTGGGTGCAAGGACAGCAAACTTCTGCCCTCCTGACCTTTTCTTTTTAAAGCGCGGCGTAGTTAACAAGGCCAGGCTAGAGGAGCGAAGGTCCCTGGGGGGAACATAGGAAGAGATTGCCGAGTTGATAAAAGCAGGGGCCGTGCCCGCTCTTGCTTGAAAAGTCAAACACCCCAACTTAAACCTGGCCCGTTGTTTTATAGGCAGCCAGTGTAGGCTTCTGAGCAAAGGGGTCGAATGGTGGGACCTGGATAAACCAAAAACCAGGCGGGCCGCCTGATTCTGTACCAACTGCAGACGTTGCAGGGCATAGGCAGGAGCTCCATTATATATGATATTGCCATAGTCGATCTTTGACAAGACCATGGCCATTAGGATCAGCTTTAATGCAGAGGTGGTAAAGAACCTGGCAACTTTCCGAATGACTCGTAGTGTAAAAAAGCAGGAGGAAACCACCGAGTTGATATGTGAATGAAGAGTTAGTTGATTGTTGAGCGTGATCCCAAGTGTTTTAACTGAAAAGGAAGGGAGAGGAGGGGACCCAAGTGAGAGGGGCCAAAAAGAGGGGGACCAGGGGTTGGCAGCACCGCCCGTCACAACTAGTTCTGTTTTATCCGGATTAAGTTTTAACTGATTGATGTTCATCCAGTCTCGGATAAATAACATGACGGACTGGAAACTGCCAACTCCTGAAGGGGTGGATAGCTCAAAAATGAGTTGTAGGTCATCTGCATAGTTGTATACAGTGACCTCCATGTTCTGTAAAGCAAACACCAGTGGAAAGATATAAAGATTATATAATAACGGGAAAGAGCGGACCCCTGGGGAACACCACAGTTGACATTACACAGAGGAGCCGAGAAGGTGCCTAGGTGGACTGTCTGAGTGCGGTCCATCAGGAAGGACTCGACCCAAGCTAATGCCGGTCCCCCTATCCCCGCCGCCCTGACACGTGACAGAAGAATGTCATGGTCCACAGTGTCAAAGGCGGCGGATAAGTCCAGGAGGACCAGAATCTTGGGGGTGTTGGCATCGAGTCCCTTCCTAAGTTGGTCCATGACCGAGATCACCACCTTCTCGGTTGAGTGTCGTGGACGGAACCCAGCTTGACACGGGGCCAGGTAATTGCTGTCCTCTATGAAGGAGCTCAGCACCTGAGAAACATGCGCCTCAGCTACCTTTCCCAAATAGGGGAGCAAGGATATGGGACGGTAGTTGACTAAGGAAGAAGGATCAGCCCCGGGCTTTTTTAAAATGGGGATAATGGTGGCAGATTTGAATGCAGTGGGGGCTAGGCCATTGGAGAAAGTGTCATTTAAGACAGTGAGGGCGGGAACAGGACAGGCCAAGAACACCTGGGCAAGAATGCGAGCCGGGCAAGTGTCAGATGGAGACCCTGATTTTACGCGCTTGAGGAGCGGAAAGAGGGACTCACTAGTTAGCTCTGGGATATGAGTAAGGCACTGGGTGTTCTGTGGTGAAGAGCAGTCCAATGAAGGGTTTGATGGGAGAGGGATGTGTGCTTTTATTTGTGCAACTTTGTCAATAAAGAACTCGTTCAGTGAGTTACACAGTAACTGAGAGGGCATGATCGTAGGCGAAGGCCTGTCTGATAGAGCTAACTCGTGAACAGTTGCAAAAATTTCACGAGGCTGGCATTCTGCTGCCAGTATGCGTTGCGAGAAATAATCTTTCTTGGCCTCTTGGATGGCCTTTTTATACTCTGAAAGCAAGGTGGTGTAGTTAGTTTTACTAACAGGGCAGTATTTCGACCTCCAAGCCCGTTCTGCTTGACGAACCGTTAATTTAATTGCTTTCAGAGCAGGGGTGAACCACTTATTAGCGTGGTGATGGTGATTGATGGTAACTTTCTTCAAAGGGGCCTTTTGATCACGGAGGTGGATTAGCCAACTATCCAGAGTGGCCAACTGAAATTGAGGAGGCACATCAGTGAGGTCAGGGCAGGTGGCAGTTAAGGATTCGCAAAACGCAGGGATATCAACACGATTCCAGCTCCTAGCCCAAAGGGTTTTAGAACTAAGGGGGGCATTTCGCAAGCGAAGGTCCAAGGAGAAGGACAGTAAGTGATGTTCGGACCATACGCAAGGAGTAATGGACAGGTTGGTGGCGGGTAGGTTAAGGGTCCATATTTGGTCTAAGATGTGGCCCCGGGTGTGTGTAGGGGCACGGACGTGTTGAATAAAATTTAAACTTGATAACAGTGAGGTAAAATCCTTGGAGGTGAGGTCTTCTGCGGGATCACTAGGCCAGAAGTTAAAATCGCCAAGCACAAGTACAGTAGCGTTGTTAACCACTAAAGGGGCCAGCAGCTCCTGAAAAGCAAGGATAAACTGGGAAGAGGGTTGGGGGGGGTGGTAAAACCAACACACAGGTTACGGGGGATTTCGATAAGACAGAGCGCACGACCAAGCAGTCCGCTGCAGGCAAAGAGGGGGATGCCAGTATTTGAAACCGAAGGTTGTCACGGAAGATAAAGGCAACCCCACCACCAGTTTTGCCATCAGGTCGGTCAGCCCGAAGAATGGAATAAGAAGAAGGAAGGGCCGCCAAGACACTGGGTTGGGAGTCAGGGTGGTACCATGTCTCGGTTAAACACAGTATGTCCGGGCTGTCGCTGTCAAGGAGGTTGAAGATCTCCTGCTGATGCGCGACTGCTGACCTAGTATTTAATAAGGCGATGGAAGTGCCCGGGTACGGGAGGCTGCTGGGTGGTGTGGACAAGGGGTTGATAGCCTCCAATGGGGGTGGGAGTCGGGTAATGCCTAGGGCCAAAATATGGGAGGCGGTTGCTGGGTCTACGGGGTAGCTCTTGGATAAGGATAGTAAATGGCTGGGTGAGTATTCCAGGACAAATCGGGCATGATGACAAGCCCCGGGTCCCATGCGGTCACGGACGGGCACAGACGGGCTTTCCTTTGGCGCGCCTTTGGCGCGCCTCCGTCGCGCCCGCTGCGCCCGTCCGCTGCGCTCCCGGAAGCACATTGCCTTTTGTATCCTGTCCCACCCGAGCACTGGACCGCTAACTCCGGCCAGGCTCGTGGGACTCCCCTTCCCAAGATGGCGGCTGCCCTCTACTCTCTCGGCACCGGGGCCGGTGAGGATCGATGAGGGAAGACCGTGAAGGAGTATGGGAGCGCCGGGATCCTGCACAACAAAAATGGGGTTAGTGCATCAGAACACAGAAATGCAGTTTTAAAAGATTTTGTGACTGGGCTGAAGTTCTACTCTCCGTGCACTTCCAGGTCCGAACCTCCCATCTCAACACCTACCCTCTCCATAAATAACATCTCAACGATTCGTGGCTCTGCACTTCCCAGCTCCATACATATCAGCTCCACACCTTACATCTCAACAATTCATGGTTCTGCACCTCCCAGCTCCACACCTTACATCTCATCAATTCATGGTTCTGCACCTCCCAGCTCCACACATATCAGCTCCACACCTTACATCTCAACAATTCATGGTTCTGCACCTCCCAGCTCCACACCTTACATCTCATCGATTCATGGTTCTGCACCTCCCAGCTCCACACCTTACATCTTAATGATTCATGGTTCTGCACCTCCCAGCTCCACACCTTACATCTCAATGATTCATGGTTCTGCACCTCCCAGCTCAACACCTTACATCTCAATGATTCATGGTTCTTCACCTCACAGCTCCACACCTTACATCTCAACGATTCATGGTTCTGCACCTCCCAGCTCCAGACATATCAACTCCACCTTACATCCCAATGATTCATGGTTCTGCACCTCCCAGCTCCACACATATCAGCTCCACACCTTACATCTCAATGATTAATGATTCTGCACCTCACAGCTCCACTCCTTATATCTCTAAGATTCATGGTTCTGCACCTCACATCTCCACACCTTACATCTCAATGATTCATGGTTCTGCACCTCCCAGCTCCACACTTTACATCTCAATGATTAATGGTTCTGCACCTCCCAGCTCCACACCTTACATCTCAACGATTCATGGTTCTGCACCTCAGAGCTCCACACCTTATATCTCTAAGATTCATGGTTCTGCACCTCACATCTCCACACCTTACATCTCAATGATTCATGGTTCTGCACCTCCCAGCTCCACACCTTACATCTCAATGATTAATGGTTCTGCACCTCCCAGCTCCACACCTTACATCTCAAAGATTCATGGTTCTGCACCTCACAGCTCCACACCTTATATCTCTAAGATTCATGGTTCTGCACCTCACATCTCCACACCTTACATCTCAATGATTCATGGTTCTGCACCTCCCAGCTCCACACCTTACATCTCAATGATTAATGGTTCTGCACCTCCCAGCTCCACACCTTACATCTCAACGATTCATGGTTCTGCACCTCCCCGATCCACACCTTACATCTCAATGATTCATAGTTCTGCACCTCCCAGCTCCACACATATCACCTCCACACCTTACATCTCAATGAATCATGATTCTGCACCTCACAGCTCTACACCTTACATCCCTAAGGTTCATGGTTCTGCACCTCACAGCAATACACCTTACATCTCTAAGATTCAGTGTTCTGCACCGCCCAGCTCCTCACCTTACATCTCAACGATTCATGGTTCTGCACCTCCCAGCTCCACACCTTACATCTCAACGATTCATGGTTCTGCACCTCCCAGCTCCACACATATCAGCTCCATAACTTACATCCCAATGATTCATGATTCTGCACCTCCCAGCTCCACATTTCTCAGTTCCTCAAAACAGAGCACTCCAAGTAGGAGCCATGAAGCTGTCATTAATGACCTGACCTGGTCCGCGAGTTATGCCCAATCAGAAGTTGGATTGAGCTGTAAGTAGACATTTCACCTCTATGCATGATTGACAAACACCATTGACCTCTTCCACAGGCTGAGGCATGAGAAGCATGTCATCTATGTATTGTCCCCTTGTAAAAAGAGTGCTTCTGCAATTGCTTATTGAACACATGGAATACAAATGAAGCCTGTAGAGCTGGCATACACTGCCAACATGATGTTAAAGCTGTTACTTGTAACCAAAGAACCTAGTGACATTGTTTCCATGTACAAGCTGTAGCATGTTGGGCAAGTTGTTGGGAGAGGCTAAATGTGGTGGTGCATTGGTGCCCTCATTCATGGGTTACCACCATTGGCAAAGAGTTTGGCCAGAGTTAAATGAAGAAATACAATAACAAACCCAACCCCCTGATCTCCCCTCGGCCGCATAGCTTGGTGTGTAATGTTAGTGCATATGGCTAGAGCAATCATCTGTGTATCTTTTTTCAATCTTGTCAATGCCAAACACTTAAACCAATTATCACACACGACTCACAAAAACACCTTACGCATACTGACATTCTGAACCACCCACACAGCCTCAGGCAGTCCACCTCTGTTGCTAAGGTATAACTGACTGGTATGCCAGGGCAAAACAGTGTACCTGTAACACTCCCTCCTACACAGAACAGTCACCCTCCTAAACCAGGCATAATTGTGATCTGGCATTGCAAGATACCACCATTCACTTTCATTCTCCCAAGCGGCATTTTCTTTTTAAGCCTAACATTTACTGATGAGCGCTCTGCAGAAAACATTTGTGCCACAGGAAAAAAGTACCAGCAAGAGTTCCAGACTGCTTTTTGCTGTTTATAATGGTGCACAAACAATGCCTGGTTCATGGGAAGACAACTTATTTAAACACTGAGGGTCTCAGGGATAGATAGTGAGACAAAATGGCTGCTAGTAGGAACACAGGCATAGCCGAACTGAGCCATGACCACCCATACGTTTTGATTTGCTTATCCCCCTCTGCCCCATCCCCTCACACACATGCACTTACACTTTGCATATTCCCTGAAATGGCAGAGCCTGGGGCATTTCTGAGCTCACAAGACTTAAAGGATAGTACTTATATAGGGGTACTATGTATTTGTTCATGCTCATTCATTTGGCCTCAGCAATATGCTAGTGACTCCATTTCCAGGCTACAAACTTTGCCAAACTATGATGCATACACTTCACTTCAAGCTATGTTTGGTAATCTTGGGAAAGGTGGAAGATGCCTTATTCCAACACTGTCGACAAGGATGGGATAAAGCACCATCCACTTCCACTGGCGACGAGGTGTTTTAGCCTGATTGGGGACAGACACCTTCAGCACCAATCCCCCTGTTTGTTTACTTGGACTATCTGCCCATTCGGGATTGTTATCGCAGCCATGGGAACTGTGAGTATTAATATAATTTTTTTACATCCTGGATGCAGTTTTGGGAAAAGCGCAAGGTTGTTTGCTAGCTCACCGTTAATGGACACTTCACGAGCTGTCACTCAACCTTCCTCGCGCTCCTTCATCACTGCTTCCATCACTGGAACGCATGCCGCACTCCTGCATGAAGTGACGCAGTGACAACGCGGTGTGTGATCATTCCTCTCTTCAACGCTTGCATTTGTCATTGGAACGCACGCTGCATTTCGGCACGTATTAATGCCGTGATTACGCAGTGTACGGCCATTTTGAATTTACTCTGTTTATATTCTGCCAATATCGGACAACTTGTTGGCACAAATTGTAATTGATCTTCAACGAAACATTCATAAGGTGTACAGGGGTACATAACGTCTACAGGGGACAAGGGTGCAAGATTGGGAATGTGAGACTTATCACTGGAAGCACATAACACACAGTCCTTGACAACATCTTCAGACATGTGATCCATGCCGGGCCGCCAGTATCTTTCTCTCACCCAGGCCTTGGTGAGATTTCTACCCAAGTGCCCTTTGTGTGCTTTGGAGATGCTTCAGAGGATTTTTGGTGGCATACCAGCGGGGGAGCAGCGGCGACTACACGCCCCAAAATCCTGGCGAGGCGGCCGGCGAGAGCAGCAGCCCCTCCCCCTGACACCGGGGGTTTCATTAGCGCTTCGCGCCTCCCGCTCCGCGGGAGACATTTGAGAGGATTTTTGACAGCAGACCAGCGGGTGAGCAGCGGGGAATACACGCCCCACAATCCCGGCAAGGCGGCCGGGGAGAGCAGCAGCCCCTCCGCCTGACACCGGTGGGGTATTAATTCAGAAGGCCCATCCCGCTGTGCAAGACACGCGCGGGCGGGCGCCGGGCTGAGCCCGGGCAAAGGGCCATCTGTGGCCATCAGGGGTCAGAAGAGGTCGGGCCGGACCACCCCCTTTGGTTCTAGTTCCAGTGATGGGGAAGCGCAAGCAGGACAGCAATGGTGAAGGGGAAGGTAAGAAGGCCAAAGTCCCGATGAAATCTGAGTCCATTATTTCGTATTTAACTTCGGCAGTTGGGGTCTTGAGTGTTGAAATCGCCAACGCCGAGAAGGAACTTGGCTTGGATATCCCCTCCACTGTACGTGAGGACTCAATAAACATGCCTGTACCGGGTGCGGTTTCTATTATTCCTCCTGACCCTGTAGGGGTGATTAAGAATCCATCTTATGTGTCTATCAGTGATATGGCTGCGAATGAAGGCCTGATTAGTGACAAAGGGGGGAATCCTCCCGGCCAAGCATGATCGGGCATTGAGGGGAAACGAAGGCGGCCTAAGAAGACCACCAAAAAGCCCAAAGCAGGAGATGCCCCACAAACCATTGACTCAAGTCTCCCTGTCCAATTGGCGGCACTCGTGGAAGGATTGTTTGAATCACGGCTGGAGCTTGTTCTTACAGGCATAGCCAAAGACATTGTGGACACACTTAACACTTGTGTTGTCAGTTTATTGAAGAAATGTGACCATATCAATAAGTTTATAGGGAGCGACAATGTGTGGCTAATAAAACATGTGAGGAGGTTGAGTGTAATAGGCCGAAGAGTAGGCATCAGGCCCCCACTGAAATCACCCTTCCCGAAGAGCGCCATATAAATGCATCTAATTACGAGAGGTCGGGGGCCACTAATATGACAAAGGGTTGCCTGCAGCCAAATAATACAGCTGAGGCAAGAACTATGGTTGCTGTGGGGGCGGAACCTTTTAGAACACGCCTAAGCAGTAATAAGCCTATTCCCTCCAGGAGTTTTACTTTAGATCTCCCACCGGATGCTGCTCCCTTGGTGGCTGTCTTAACTGGGGTGTCTCCCTTAAGTAACGACATGGTCGAGTCCACGCAAGATCTTATTGGGAAGGCAAAAACCTGGTGTACCCAGCTTAGTAGTGGTGGATTAGATATCTCATCCCATATTATTATGTCAAGACGGGTCGGGTGGGTGGGGAAGCGTAATAAGAGTATATGGGGGGACTGTGTGGTGGTTAACTTTAATAGGCATAATGTTGCGAATAGATTGTTTTGGGATGCCTCAGATATCGGTGGTTCTGGCATTAGGCCACTCCCATTGGGCTACTTTTATCCACCGGTAGCCAACTCACAACCATTATTGCTCGCACAGAAAAACCAAGCCCCTAGGCTGTTTTAGCCTTATGCTGCCGCCCAAAATAACCTAGTAAGAGGGCCCACTCAGAGAGAGGAGGGACTACTATCGACTTCTCCTTGTCTTTCTGGCAATCCACTAACCGAATGGGGCACAGACTTAGCTCTGACAAATCACTTCTCCCCACTATCCTATATGGAGGATAATGATTGACTACAGGATACAAATCAACACTTAATGGAACCCATTAGGGCGCCAGGCCGCGTTCCTACTTGTAAAATTCTTAGCTGGAATGTGGCTGGTCTTAGACAAAAACGCACTGATGACATTTGGGTTGATTTTATAAAACAGTACGATATTATTGCCCTACAAGAAACATGAGACACATGTAAAAGCTTTAGTCTGGATTGGTATTCCAGCTTTGTTGTGGGAGCAACTCCTGGTTTAGGGGGTAGACCAAAAGGAGGTTTACTTCTGCTTATATCTTTAAAACTTAGTGGTCCCCTTAAAATGTTGGAGTCTGGCTCAAATAATATACTAATTCTTGAGTGTACTGGTCCTGATCTCCCTACTATTTTATTGATTAATTTTTATAACTCCAGCTAGAAGGATTTGAGGAATCAACATTTAGGTTCCCTGGTGTTTTTTAAAAAATGATTATAAATTGGCACATGACACTGTCTTCGAAATCATCATCATGGCTGATTTTAATATTCATCCCTGCAGCTGGGATTGTCTTTTAGATAGCCATCAAGGGCCCCCAGGCTCTGTTGTCCCGCGCTTCGAACATAGTTGCTAGGGAGAGGCCCTGGAGGACCTCCTAGCCTACATGAACCTCTTTGAGGTAGCAGGTGATCGGGGGGAGGAAAGAGTTCCTACATTCAAGGGTAAAGAATCTGACACTGTTATTGATTTTATTTTTGTTTCGTCTGTTGTGCTAGCTAGGGCCACCCTCTATGAAGTAGTTGTCTCTGTCTATAGCGATCATAACCCAGTAATCCTGGAATTGAATCTAGGGGAGGTAAATAGCAGGGATAAGGTTTCTGCGGAGACTAACAACTTAACCCCAAAAGATCAAGGTAGGAGGCTCAATTGGGCTAGGGTGGTCCCAGATGCCTTTATGGAGGACCTTTTAATTAAGGCTGATGTAAACCTGGCCATATGTCTAGACAGTTCTGCCCCAAGTGGTGAAATTATTGGTGCTTATGTTTCCATTTGTACTCAGATCGGAAAGGACCTGAAGGTAAAAACTAAATGGAATGCTAATCACCAACATAGATGGTTTGATGGTAGTTGCACCAAAGCTCATGGGGTTCTCCTTCAAACTATAAAACAAAAACCTAGAGATAGAGAGCTTGTTGCCAGCTTAAGGAAAACTTACAAATTGGCTATTGCTAATCGGAAAAAGGATATCAAATCTGAGGCCTGGAACAATCTTCTGTCATCTGATGTTCTAAGGGACAGTAGCAAATTCTGATCAACCATCCCTTTTTCTCAGGCCAGGATAATTTAATTCTAGACTGTGTAATCCCAGACGAAAAATGGCTCTCACATTTTAATGAGATTTATGGCAGTGAGGGTAGTGCCTCCCAAGAGCTGGTGCACATACCCATGCAACCAGCTCCACCTCTCATATTTACTGAGGACGAGGTCCAAAGAGCGATACTGGAGATGTCCAAATATAAAGCCCTAGGCCCGGAGGGCGTCCCAGCGGACCTATATGGGACTTTACCCAAATTTTGGGCAAATATTTTAACAAATTTTTTTAATGCGTCCAGTATTAATGGGTTCCCGGCTTCTTGGGCTACTTCAATAATAATCCCAGTTTTTAAAAAGGGCCTGAGGAGTGACCCCTCCTGCTACAGACCTATCTCTTTGATTGACTCCGCTGTTAAAATCTTGGCAGAGTCATTCTGCATAAGCTTAGAGATTGGCTGGAGGAGAGAGGGGTCCTCTCTAATCTTCAATACGGGTTCAGGGAGAAAAGAAGTACCCTAGATCAATGCCTAAATGTGCATCTTTTAATAAGTAAATACACTCAGGCAAATGAAGGATTGCTCTACATGGGTTTTATGGACCTCTCATCGGCCTTTGACCTGGTTAACCGGGCAAAGTTGTGGCCAATTTTACTGAGAATAGGGATAGACCCATCTTTAGTTAATTTTTTTGCTGTTCTTCACCACGGGCTTTTAGCATCAGTCAGGGTTACTAGTGAGGGGGGTTGCACTAGTCACTTTAACTCTAAGCGAGGTGTTAGGCAGGGTTGCATCCTGGCGCCCCTTCTTTTTACTTTATATATTAATGCTCTTGATTTTTAGAGGGGGTATCATTAGACGTTCCGCGTGTTGGAGATTCCGTAATACCAGTTCTCCTCTACGCGGATGACGCCGTGTTACTGGCCCGAACTGGCCTGGGACTCCAGAGACTGTTGGACTCCTTTGGGGATTTTATGGGTTCCTTAGACCTGCAGGTAAACAACAAAAAGTCACATGTTATGGTTGCTAGCAGACACCCCAGGGGCCTAAAATTAAAACGCTTCTTTTGTAATTGCGCGGAGGTATCAAGGGTACCGGTTTTTACATATCTTGGGGTCATTTTTTACGAAAAAGGTACTTGGGGACCTCAGCTGAAAATTAAGTGTAACGCCGTAGCTAGGTCAACGGCAGCGTTATTGGGCTTCGCGAAGTGGCTGGGGTCGAGACCTATGGAGGCTCTTTTAAAGGTTTATAAATCTAAATGTCTGACTATAGCCTCGTATGGTGCCTCACTGTGGGGCTTTTTACCTCAAGAAAAGATACAGGTAGCAGAAAATAAATTTTTAGGATCCCTACTGGTTGGTTCCCCAATCTACCCCTACATTCTCTTTGCACTCTGAACTGGGGCTGGGCTACGTTATTGATCAACTGAAAGTTGCCCCATTGATTTGCTGGGTAAAAACTTGGTTGAATCGTGAGATTACACTAAATCATCTTATCTTAAGAGACTGTATGTCAATGGAAAAGGTTGAAAGGGTTCCCTGGTTAGTCTATATCAAAGAAATGTTTTTAAAACTTGGATGCCCAGAAATGTATATGTCACCTGATCTTATTAAAAAGGTGGATTTGAGCTGGACTAAGAAAAACTTTTTGGGTATGTTATCACTGGAACGGGAGGAATTGGAGCTGAAGAAACCTTGCGTCAGAGCTAATTATGTACTGTTAACTTCATTGCTCCTCGAGCCATGCCTAAAAATTGCTACAATCCCCTTTCATTGTCATCTCTTAATTAGATTTAGGTTCAGTATAATTAATTTCTCTTTGGGTTACTTTCCAGTTTGCGGCAAACCTGAAACTTCCATCCCCTGTAGTTTTGATAATTTTCTAATCAAAGACATGATGCACCTTATTATGTTTTGTGAGCACTACGCCGACATTAGGAAACAGTTTTTAGTACCATTACTAAGAGAGGCTGGGTTCGTACAAGTTAGGCCCGCCCTCACCTATTTACAACTGTTAAGTAGTACTCGTGTAATTTTTGGGGTTGCTAGCTTCTTGGTGGCCGCAGTACGGAATAATGTTAAAAGAACTGCGGCTCGTAATCATCTTGTCTGATTTTATCCCCTTTTAATATTGTATTTACCTTTTATTATGGAATTTTACTATTCTGTGTATATTATATGATAAATTTGCACCTATGATTGTATGTATTTTTAGGTATGAAATGTTTATATTTGCTTTTATGATTTTAAGTAATCAAATAACTGACTGACTGATGGGCTATATTACTTATCCTGTTCTTACACCAAAGTGTTTTAAGTGTGGTAGTTTCTCGCACTTCTCCAACTATCCTCATTGCTTTGCCAAGGAGTCAATTTGCAACAAATGTGGTGTCAAAGGACACTATGCCAGGGTTTGTAAATCATCCATCAAAACTCGGAACCCAGAGAAAGGAACTGAGACCATGCGTTGGGTAAGGTCTACGTAGCTGAGAGAGGAGACAATCTTTTGGGATGGAGACACCAACCTGACCTAGATATCATACTTAATGCTAGTGCACAAGATCCCAGGGACCAGGTTATGTTGGTGGACTATGAATATGAAGGCCAATCTTCTAGTTACTTTGAGAAATTTCCAGAAGTCTTCACAGATACCTTGGGATGACGTAAGGGGTTTGAACATCAGATTGTTCTCAAGAAGAGAGCTGTACCCTGTGTGCATAAAGTCAGAAGGGTGCCCAATATTATGATGGCACCATTAGAGTCTGAGTTCAAAAGATTATTGAGGCAATAGAAGGCTCGGAGTGGTTGGCCCCCATCGTTTTTGCCCCTAAAGATGGTGGTGCCAGCGTTAGGATGTGTGTGGACTTGAGGGGTCTTAACGGGAGGATATGGGTAGATCGCCAACCCCTACCAAACAACTCTGAGTCCCTTAGCATGCTCAAAAGAGCACAGATTTTTTGTGTATTGGACGTATCGTCCGCCTTCCACCAGATACTTTTCCACAAGGACTCAAGACACCTTACGACTTTCGTTACGCCTCTAGGAACTTACCGCTTCCTGAAAATGCCTTTTGGGTTGGCATCGGCGGCGGCATGCTTCCAGAGGGTGAGGAAGATGGTTCTGAAAGAAATACCCAATATCATGTTCGTTCAGGAGGACATTTTGTTCGACGGGAAGAACGAGGTTGAACACAGCGTAACTCTGAAGTCTGTTTTAGAGAAGTTGAAAAAGAAGGGACCTACTGTAAAGAAACAAAAAAGTTGTTTGGCGTTGAGATCAGTCACTTATTTGGGAAATGTATCTCTGGTGAAGGGATTCAACCGAAGTTAGAACTTGCAGAAAGTATTGTAAAATCTTCTGCACCCAAAGATAAAGATCATGTCAGGTCATTTCTAGGACTGACCGAGTTCAATTCCAAGTTTGTGAAGGGATTTGTCAGTGTGACTGAACCCATCAGGGCTTTCCTTAGGAAAGGCACACATTTTTTATGGACAGATGATTGTCAAAGAAGTTTTGTTGACATTAAAACTGAGATTGGGAAGTTGCAAACCTTAGGGCATTTTGATGTCAACCGGAAAACTGTGTTAACTACTGATGCCAGTCTCAAGGGGTTGGGGGCAGTGCTCTCCCAAATTGTGGATGGAGACGAGAGGACGGTCGCTTTTGCCTCTAGGGCTCTTAGGGATGCAGAAGTCAACTATTTGTGTATTGAGAGAGAAGCTCTGAGTGTGTTTTGGGCTATTCAGCACATTAAGTTTTATCTTTGGGGCATTCCATACCTGGTTAGGACAGACCATCGTCCCTTAATTCAAATCTTTTCATGCCGCCATTGTGAGCATATCACGCCCAGACTCAAGCGCTGGAATAAGGGTTTACCTGTAAATAGTAACAAGTCTGCTGACTGCCCTTCACATTTACCTGTTGAATGTGAGCAGAGTGAGTCCGACATTGAGAATGTTTGTTGGGTGGCTGAGTCAACCATGTCTGGTGAAGAATGGTTGGATGGTGTAAAGAAGGATAAGATTATTTCTTCCCTCAGGTTGTGGACGAGTCAAGGCTGGCCTGACTATAAGACTTTGGACCAAGAAATGAAGTCGTATTGGTCTGTGAGGGAAGAGTTATCATTTTATGGTGGTTTTTGTCGTTTCCCAAGAGATGTGTACGTTTCCTAAAGATCATCTTCAGCTTGTAACCACAACAAAAATTAACAAGGCCCGCTGGGGCGGCCGTTCTTTCTCCCATGCTGCGGCCAAACTTTGGAACTCCCTCCCCCTCTCCCTCCGAGGAAACAATAATCTGTTGTCCTTCCGAAAGGTTCTTAAAACGCACTTGTACGTAAAAACATGTTGATCTACCCGGTGCCCGCCACAAAATCAGTCTCAAGCGCTGCGAGGCCTCCGGGTAGTTATGCGCTATATAAGTGCAATTTTCATTTCATTCATTTCATTTCATAACATCATTCATCAAAAACAGCTCTATACACGCCCCAGGCTAATGGTTTGACTGAGAGGATGAACCGAGTTGTCAGAAGTTGTGCTCAACGTGCTTTTGAATCTAAAGGGTCTTTCAATTGTGTTTTGAGGGATACTTGGTGGGCACACCGTACTACTCCCAGTGTGGTCACACAAAAATCACCTTTTGAAGCCTTTAGAGGAAGGAAGGCGGTTTCTAAGTTAAACCGAGTTTGGCTGCCTGCTTGTATTGAAGGTGGCATTTCTGTTGAGACCAGGCGTACCAGAATTTCTGAGTATCAGCAGGAATACAAATCTAGTTATGACTCTAAGATGTGAGTGAAGAAGAAAAAATGGCATCTTGGTGACAGGTTTATGGTGAAAAATCCTGGGCATACTTCAAAAGGGATATCTAGCTTCTTAGGTCCCTTTACCATTGTTGCCATTAGGAAGAATGTGGTGAATGTTAAAACAGGTTGCATATGGAGCATGTCTAGACTTGTGAGATGTACAGGAAAACTTTTGGATCCACCTCCAAGTTTATATCCTCAGTCCTCAGATGTGAATGTCAGCTGCAAAGAAGGTTTTTCTTCTGGAGGATGTAAAAATCTGCCTGTGAAGTTAAAGGACTATGTTTTATTCTAATGCTATGTTGTTCTATATTTATGTTCCTTGCAGGATTTTTGTGAGATATATATTCTGTTCTGCAGTGTTTCTCTTATCACTTATTGCTTGCAGGGTCTTGTCGCAATTTTCCTTTTATTGTATTTTTACTGTTTTGTTTCCTATTCTTGTTTTTTTCTCTATTGAAAGGGGGATGTGTTGTAATCTCGGGGAAGGTTAGAAGCCTGCTATGTCATGTCTAGAAATTGGCTGTGTCATGGAACGCAGTGATGCATGCCTCTTGGCAGATCTGGCATTCCAGAGCTTAGTATCCTGCTGTACAGTTGGTGCTGTGCGTTCATGCTGAGATTCATAATTTAATACATACACTACAACCTCATGTGGAAGATGCTTTAGTCCAACACTATGCCAAAAGTTTGACTTCTTTGTACGTTCAGTCCTTACCCAAAAATCCTAGGGCAATTGTGCTGAGGAAAAAAAGGAAGAACCCTGCTCCAGAAATTGTAATCACATTTCGGTGCCAGCGGGGACACTGAGGGCCACCTGCAAGATATAACAAGTGTATAAGTAAATTAGGTAGACAATGACACAAAGATCAAAGTAGACATCATAATGAAACAAACAAGTAGTAGCAGTGGCAGACAACAGATTTTCCAGACAAGATAACTACATTAGAAAGAGATGTGCTTGAACTATGTTGATGCTTTTCTGCATCTAAAGGGCTGATTGATGGACCGGGCTTTGTGAGAGTGTTTAACCCCTTGGGCGCGGCCGCAACTCTGCACCTGTGCGGCGTTTTCCGTAGTGGGTGGGTTCATGACGACCCCCAGTCGTCATCAGCACACGCCCACCGCGGTGCATGACGGACGGGGGCCGTCATCAGCACCGAAGGGGTAAAAGGCGAGAGCCCTTAACACAAGGTCATGCAATGCCAGAGAAATCCTCTTGGAAAATCCACACAGGACAAGTTATCCAAGATAAGGTTCAAAATGCAAACTATGAAGGTTTATCAAAGGTTAACAATCAATACAGAAGGCGAAAAGGCAGTAGTTAGTCAATCAATTTGTAATTTTTAAAATGCAAATAACTGTAGAACATTTTTGGCCTCTGATCCAGTATCCTAATCTAGTCAAAAGCCAGCACCATTTATGGTCCAGCACAAGGCAAATTAAAATTAAACAACATTTGCCATGAGGACTGCTCAGTAAAGGCTGGAGTGAGAAAAATGCAAAATATCTGCAGAATGGTAAACAGACTAATATGGAGTCTGCTCTCAAAGAGGGCCGGAGGAAGACTTGGCTCGTTTCCCAGAGTTTTTATACACTTTTAGACAAAGAAACTGTACAGTCATTTTGATCTGATGAAGAAAGTTACATCATTACCCAATAGTAAAACAGAAAACTCATTACATGATAAAATGACTTTTAATCTACATCTATTGATTAATATTGTTTCATACCCTACAACTAAACATTGCATTTGTGACTCCCTAGTAATAATTACTAAAGTGCAAAACTATTACTTGTGAAATCTGCTACCCTAACTTCTTGGGGGTTTTGTATTTTGACAAAAAGAGCTCAATAATGTTTTCTTTACTCTGCATGGGCAATGTCGGAATTAAAGCATGGCACCTCTTTAGCAGCAGAACAATAGAGAGAATGGCTCTAGCTGTACAAAGATTAGGCATACCGAATATTTGTGATTTGAATTTGGAAACAGCTATTCCCAATGTATGAAACTCATTGCATTTTATTTAGTGATTCTTAGTGTGTAACAAATAGAGCTTTCTCATGAATATTAATGAGGTAGGTTGCAATATGTGACCCACTATGATTTGCTGGAATCACCGGGATAGTGGCCTGCTGGGGTCAGCAGACCACCATGTCTGTGACTGCTTTTAAATTAAGCAATCTAATTTTTTCAAACGCAGCCCGTTTTCCTGAAAGGAAAACGGGATGTGTTTAAAAAGAAATAAATGAAATGTTTAAGTAACATTTTTTAAGAGTAGACATTGATCCCTTGGACCACTGCCTGCTCTTAAAAAATATTTTTTCAGCCATTCTCAAAGGGGAAGGGATCCATTAAGTACCCCTTACCATTTGAGAATGGGTTCCCACCAACTTTGAGGTGACGTTAAATTTTTTGCAACTCATTTCTGTCGTGAAAGATTGGTACATACCAATGTGAAGTAGCATTTGGAAGGGATGCCCTAAATATGGTACTACCAAATACCGATACACAATCCCAAATTCCGATTCGATAACAGGTTACCGAAATGCAATTTGGAGTTGTACATTTGGAAATGCCTTTTTGAATTTTGCCAAAGGCAAGATTCTGCACATGGGGGAATTTGTGACCTAAAAAATGCTTCGTCCATCTAGCCCAAAGTCTTACTATTCACCAAAGCTGGACCAGGACAAGTAATATATTGATGTTAAAACTATTTGTATGAGCATTGTTGCCCTTCCAGTGAACTAAAACAGGCACAAATGCACTGAATCACCAAACAATATAGGGGGAAATATGGAGATTGCTGGAGGGTTCACCAGCCAACCATGTCAGCATAGGTTATAGCCTCCACTCTCCTGTTGGTGGATACCCTGCTAGATTTCAAGATTCCCATCTGCTTGGCAGGGATTTCTGTGCTATCGGTGGAGCTGCGACGGTGGTGGATCCACTATAAACACCGATTTGCTGTAGAACAGATGCATGTTTGGTGCACCAACTTGGCATATTTTTTTGTTTTTTTTTAAAAAAAAGAGTTGTGTTTTAAAAACAAAAAAAAAATGTCCAGGAGGGTCATTTTTTTTGTTTTAAGTGTTGCAGATGAGACTGTCCCTGGTAATCTCACACAGTAAAAATATATGTCTCTAAATAGGGTGGTTGTTCTGATGTACATTGATCAATGGCCATGTGGCACATGGCCGTCAGCCAAAGATTTTCAATGGCGGAGCCAGCTGAGACTCAAAAGGTGTAAATGTGGCACTTAACCCACCTCCCAATCGGCTGGGATAACTGCGAGTTTGGCAAATGTGCCATCCCCACTTGCTGGCAGGGGGCTTGCATTTGACAATTTCTAAATACCTCCCATGACACCAAGAGATGGAAAGGAGTGAATTTGAAAGAGAGCGAGTTACCTGTCACTTGCACAGTTTTCCAAGTAGCACGATGTGCATGTATCTATACGTGTAATAAAATATTAACCTTTTTCTCACACGTAGCACACAAAAAGCTGATTGATCATTATGAGTTTTGCTCTAAATCAGGCACAAAACGTCTAATGTGCAAAATGCTTCATGTGCACTTCACTGTTGCACCAGGTTGCTGCCAAGTTTCTGGAATTGGTTTAGCATTTTTGGGAAACATGAGGCCCCATGGGTGTAAACAATTTTGATAGACATTGTGTGCCTTGTCAGTTGCATGGTTTCATCCTAGCAAGCTGTAGATGCTTTACCCTTAGCTCACCACTCGACAATCCTTCATGTGTGCTAAAGTCTATTTGGGGACATGGAATGAGGCCCAGGCTGGTCTTTGAGGTCCAGAGGGGCACACCATAGGTTAGCTCTTTTGTGAGCATGTCTTCTGTCAGTTTACCAAGGTGTGGTGCACCGACAGTGGTCACAGCAATATGATTCTAGAAGAAGGGCAGGTCTTTTTACTTTACTCATTTACCCTTTATCTCATTTAGGGAGGGGCAGACCTTTAGTATTCCACTTATCGAGCCCCTGTTGACTCTAACGATGGAATACCTCCTCTAATGGCAACTCCCACATTCAACCAACCCCATGCCATGCACAGCCTTTGCCCCTGTGTGGCGGGTGATTAGCTACAGGGCCTGGCTGCCAATTCTACAAAGGCACTCAACCTGGGTAGGGAGGAACGCATCTCCTGGGCTGATTTCAGCCTCCAGGACCCTATCTCCGATGGCCTGCACATTTCTTCAGAGGAGGGGGTACGTGACTCCCACCTCAGGGCCATATTTGGCCCTGGGGACTATATCCCTTGGAGCCCATCCCATAAATGATGCAGGAGGAGGAAAGCAGCCCACTTCCCAAGACCAATTTTGACCCTTGGGACCCCTAACTCTCGGGGTCCGCCCAGTACATACTGGACCCAATCTCCTGGGGTCTGGGCTTATTCTTAAACCCACTCACTAAAGTGGGAGGGGGCATGCAACCCCCATCCCGGACTAATATTGGACCCAGGGACCTCATCTCCTGGGGCATGGCCAGACATTAAAGGGGGAGTGGGGCAAACAGCCCGCTCCCCGTGCCAATATTGGCCCCAGAGACCCCATCCCCTTGGTCCTGGCCAAACACTAAAAGGGGAGGGGGCATGCACCCCCCTAAGACAATATTGGCTCCTGGGACACCATCCCCTGGGCCCTGGCCAGTAACTAAAGGGGGAGGGGGAACACAGGCCCCCTACTTGGGCCAATATAGGCCCAGGGACCACATCACCCAGGGCCTTGACAGACACTAAAATGGGAGTGGGGTATACATGTTGAAATTGGCAATGTATATACACATAAGCGGCGTTCATTTGTGTTCACTGTACCTCTTGTCGTAAGCAGAATGGGTATTGCAAAACACTGACTGTGTTATCCCGCTAGCATAGACGCATGCACACATATATACAACAGCCATTTTAGGTGCCATGGTCTCCCTGTTCGCGATCGATCATCAGCGCCCTTCCCTGACCCTGCAAGCATCCCCCATGCACCCTGACCGCCCCCGCTCTCACATGCACAAGTCATGAACCCTCCCCTCCCGCATGACTCTGTCTCTGAGAATCACACCCCGCGCCTGACCAACACCTCCTTTCCTTCCATGAATACCCCTCTTCTGATAAACCCTCTTTTCTACGCTCGATTTTCCACACTGATCCTTCCTTTCATGAATATCTCTCCTTTGATGACCTCTTCCTCTGAACCTAATTGTCTACATGGACCGCTGGTCATCCCTTAGCCTGAGGATACAGTTTATTGCCCACTACTGTATGCACTTGCCTCTCTTGAAAGGAGCCACTATTGATCATGACCTCCCCACCCCCTGAGATTTGCTCAGGCGCACACATTCCAAAGGAATCAGCAGAACACTCAGCTGTGTGATAGCCCCCTCCCATTGTATGAGGGGTAAGGGCCTCTACTGTTGTCATGTGTTGGAATTGTCCGGAACTGGGGGGGTGCCGGGGATGTCATCCTCATACTTCACAATGTCTTTGTTGTAATAAAGAGCGTTCCCATGTCTTAAACCAGTGTATAAAAGACCAGGCCTCAGAGAGGCTGACAGAGCACCTCCTGAAGACACTATGAGAGTGTCCGAAATGACAGGCTCTCCTCATGAGAAATAAAACTCTGTTCTTGTTTTCCTGCTTCCAGCGCCCGTCTCTTTATTTGGTAAATATTCAAGATGGGAACTAAGAGGCGTCTTGCGCCAGCAGCCTGGGCATCAGGAGCGTTATGGGCTGACTTTTTCCACATACAACCATACCCCCAGGCCAATATTGGCCGTGATTACCCCATCCCCGAGGCCTGGCCTTATTCTTAGGGGGAAGGAGGCATGCAACCCTCTACCCGGGCCAATATTGGCCTCAGGGTCGTCATCCCCTGGGCCCTGGCCAGTAACTAAAGGGGATTGGGGCATATTGGACCCGGGGAACTCATCCCGTGGGGCCCAGTCAGACACTAAAGGGGAAAGGCCAATAATGGCTGAGGTGCTCCTGGAGCCTTGCCAAACACTAAAAGCGGAGAAGCATGCAGCCCCCTCCCTGGGTCAATAGTGGCCCCAGTTACCCCTTCCCCCAGGGCCCAGCCTTATTCTTAAGCAGGAGGCGGGCATTCTGCACGTACAATATGGACCCGAGAGACCCCATCCACAGGCATGCACACTAAATAAAGGGTGAGGGGGCACGAAGGCCCCCTCCCCGAACCAATATTTGACCTGGGGACACCATCCCCGGGACCTTGCCAGACACTAAAGGGGAGGGGGGAAGCCGCCCCACTCCCAGGGAAAATATTGTCCTTGGTTGTTCCATCCTCCGGGCCTGGCTACTACATGATGGGTGTCTGGAGCCCACCCAGGGCACCCACTGGCTTTTGGTGGTGGCCATGGGGGAGCCCCAATTACCCTGCAGCTTCACCTGGCTTCCAGCCTCTTGCGTGATCCAGCATTGCTCCCACCCACAAGTAGCAGCTTAAAATGCTGCTCCCTGCAGACAAGAGCAATTTTTTCATCTGTTTCACTGCCCGCTTCACAGTGCTGACATCAGCAGTGGATCAATACAACTCACACACTCATAACACAGTGAGACAGAAATGCTCCTTGGGCGGGACAAACACAGGTGTACGGAGGAAAGGCATTGAATCAGCAGCAAGGAATTCAGATAGACAAGAAAGTCATCAAATCATGGGCAGTGGGCACACACAAACTTACTGTAGGGGCCTAATTACGAGTGGGTCAGTGTATTAAGACCTGTGGTTAAACCCTTATATATGCATGGTTCAGAATTACAAGTTGGAAGGTATGTAACATATCCAATAATTATCAGATGCGCCAAACAATTCAAGATAATCTTCTACGCAGAAGTGACTACCCCTACACACGAGATGCACCGAGACACAAGCCCTCATCACCAGCCGACTGGACTATGGCAATGCCCTCTATGATGGAGGTCGCCGCACAACTTCTGCAGAGACTTCAGACCTTACAGAATGCAGCAGTCAGACTCATGCTCAGGCTTCCCTGATAAACCCACATCACAACCCACCTCAGGAAACTCCACTGTGTCCCCATACTGAAGAGATGCTAATTCAAGATGCTGACCCACGCACATAAGGGTCTACATAAGCAATGACCCACCGACATTAACCCCTGCCTGAACTTCCACCAACTATTATAAGACTATGCTTCACCTCCCTGTCACTTGCCCACACTCCCTGTATCTACTGAAGCAGAAGTAGAGGATGCTCCTTTTCCCACATTGCAGCAAAGACCTGCAACAACCACCCCACACACCTCTGACCCATCACCTCACTTCTGGAATCCCGAATGGGCCTCCAAACCTGGCTGTTCCAATAATCTTCTAGGGCATGCAAGCGGCTGTATATCATTTCTGGTGATTAGATGCGCTTTAGGCATTCTGATTGATTGATTGATTGAACCTTCATTCATTTTCAGCAGGCCATACCTCCCAAAATTTAACAGGGGAAGGCCAAGGAGGCTAACGACATGCTCCACCACTTCCTTGTACATATACCCTATAGTGATGCACCATGGTGTAAAGGTGTGTGTGAGCACTATCATAGGTTTTGTAATAGAAGCACACCCTTCCAGTACAAAATGCTTCCATATTTGTATGTGAGCTGTGCTGTAGGATCTCACAAGCAATGGTTTGAGGCAAATTAATCTTTATCCAACTTTACTTCCTGGAGCAGGCACACATTTTTGGGGACCAAGCCGTGCCCACATTGCGTAGTAACTAGGGCTTTGCATAAAAAGAAAACAAGGATGTTTACATGGAAACACTGCTGCACTGTCTGTAGGATGGCACCTTGTTGCAAAATAGTGCAAAGTAATGTAAAACGTAACTTTTTGTTATTATAGAGTTACTTTCCAGCCCGAATCAGTATGTGGGCTGGAATGAAAAGCCCAATTCAAGCCTGGGGTCGGTTTGCATCGCTTTTTGTGGTGCTACACCCTAGATGTATAAAGGAATGAGCAAATTGGGCTCTGGCACAGGGCCCCTAACTTTCTAGGAGCCCCATCATTAAGCTTTCAGAATGGTCTCAGAAAATGGCATAACACAAAAAGTATGGAGCCTCCTTCACAATATGAAAAGGGTCTCCCAGGTCTTCAATATCTCATAAACGTTCAAATACTTTGCAATTAATGCCCCCCCCCCTGAAGGACTGTGGTCCCCTTAAAGGTTTGGGGGGCACAAAGAGTATTGTCTATGTCTAAGACTATAATTGCTTAGGGCTTAAATGAGCAGAACATGGATGATAAATTTAGAGTAGCTTCGAGCATTGGGCCCCAAATTATGGGGCAGATTAGGATGGCGGACGGACCTGCGTCGGTCCGCCACCCCAGAGTTGGAGGGACCGTCCGCAGGGGCAGCGGCGGTCCCTCCATGCAAATTACGATGTGACCGCCACCCTGGCGGTCACATCCTGTATGAATAACATTGCGGCGGGTGCTGCTTTAAGCAGCACCCACCGCAATGTCAAAAATGCATGTATTACATTTACATGCACAAAGCGGCAGGCACAGCGCGGTGCCTGCCGCTTTGTGCATGTAAATGTTGGGGGTACCATAGGTAACCCCCATGTGCACCCCCTACCCCCCGACACCCTGGGGGCCCGCAACGGGCCCCCAAAAGCCAAAGTCCACATGCTTTTCCACGGCGGAAAAGCCGCCGCGGAAAAGCATGTGTCCGTGCAATTCCTAATTTGGCTGACGGTGTCTTGCAGACACCGTCACCAAATAGCCCTCCCCACCCCGCGGATCAGCGGCGGACGGACCTTCCGTCCCCCGCTGGTCCAACCGCACTCCCACCGCCATCCTAATCTGGCGGTGGGTGTTCTATTTCACTGCGGCGGTGAATCTGCATACTCCGGGCCGGCGGTGGCTTCCGCCGGCCCGGAGTATGCGGATTCTCCGCAATCATAATGAGGCCCTATGTTTGGCGGGGGCCCCCAAAATCCTTCAGATGCTCTGTGCTGCAGTACTGTAAAGGCTTGCTAAATCTGGCCCCAAATGTTTCGGTAATGTGACATTATAATGGTCCATTAACATCTTTGACCTGTCAAAGGAAAGGGGTTTCAACCAGGCAGAGTGTAGGGGTCTGGCAGATGTGAATCACATCCAGTGACTCTTATTTGTAATGACAATAAGACAAAATGCAATACATACACCCTCATTTAGCAATGGTATTTGTAATGCCTAAAAATAAACACCACAAGACTATTGGAAACACTGAGCGTGAGAGAATCTCTGACCTCCAAGCGAGGTCTGTTCCTTGAAACCAGAGGATGTGGGTTTGAACCTAGTGGCGGTATATGATAAACTCCGTTTGCTTAACAAACAACTATGATTCATTGTTACTGTTTCCACCATAATGGAGTTTAACCCCTTTTTTTTATGAAACGTGTATGTTGTTTAGCATTTATTTTTGCTATTTGTTTTATTATTTCATGCGCTCTGCACCTAGTTATCAATGCAGCGAAGGGGAAGAGTTGTATAAGGTGCAGAATAACAAGCCAAACCATAAACACATGGAACATTAGGAATCCCAGAACACCAGGTGATGCCATTTAGAAACCCCAGATGAAGGGGCACTGACCTGAACACTCTTGAGGTAAGGCATGACCTCGCATGAGAAATTCATGATATTGAATCCCTTTTTACACATTAATGGTTCAAAGTTCGAGTTGAGTTAACTGGCGCTTCTCCTGCTGCGTAGGGCTCTGGCTGTGCAAGTTCATCATTATTGTCTTCTAGATAAGTTATTTCAACTTCTGTACCTTTCTTTGTGGCAAGGCTGTGCAGCATAGCACAGGTTGCAATGATTTTACAGCAGATGATGGGTGTGTACTGACGTGCGCCTCCGCTTTTTTCGAGGCAGCAGAACCTGCTTTCCAATAGTCCAAAAGTGCACTCCACAACGTTGCGTGTTGATTTGTGTGCCCCATTGTAACGTCTCTCACTCGGGGTTGATGGGTTTAGGTAGGTAGTGAGGACAAAGGACCGCACAGCATAAACGCTATCGCCTAGGTGGGAAAGAGAGTGCCATTAGTTACATACATCAAAACACATTCAGCTGCAGTATCTATCAGGGTGTGTCACAGTGATTTACCTAGCAGTTATCCTTCCCCAAATTCTCCAGTAGCCAGGCGTGTGTAGATACCACTGTTCTGGAAGATGTACGAGTCGTGGGTGCTCCCAGGAAATTTGATCACAATGTCAGTGATTATGTTGCCAGCGTCGCAGATTACCTGCACATTTATGGAGTGGGTGGACTTTCTGTTCCTGTAGATGTACTTAGTGGCTGCAGGAAGGCAGATTGGAATGTGTGTCCCATCAATACAGCGTATGACGTGCTGGAACTGTGCCATCTGGAAAATGTCTGTCTTGGTTTTCTGCAGTTCCACCTGTGTGTTTGGGAAGCTGATGTAGTGGTGCATTCTCTGCATCATGGCATCCAGGAACTTTCTAAATGTTGGAAAGGCGATCCCAGGGGAGACAGAAGGTGTCTGACTGCCCGCCCCGAGACCCACCTCTCGGTATAGAATAGGCCGAGCGCCGTATGGAGGCCTCCTTGGTGAGGCTCCTCTCCTACAATCGTAACAGCAGAGCAATCACACTACTTACAGATGGACACCACACAGGAGGAATATTCACAAGAATCTTTATATAAGTAATTAAGGCAAGTTCTTGGCAGGATAGCAGGCAGGGATTGAGGGATCCGTAAAGTCTTGGTTTCGGGGATAGGGGGTAGCGGGACAGTCTCGGCACCAACTGGTGCGTGGATAGTTCAAGGGGTCAGGCCGCGACAGCGTCAGCAGGGCCTCGAAGGTGGTTCAGCTTGGTCAGGCCGCGACAGCGTCAGCAGGGCCTCGAAGGTGGTTCAACTTGGTCAGGCCGCGACAGCGTCAGCAGGGCCTCAAAGGTGGTTCAGGTAGGTCAGGCCGCGACAGCGTCAGCAGGGCCTCGAAGATGGTTCAGCTTGGTCAGGCCGCGACAGCGTCAGCAGGGCCTCGAAGGTGGTTCAGTTCGGTCAGGCCGCGACAGCGTCAGCAGGGCCTCGAAGGTGGTTCAGTTCGGTCAGGCCGCGACAGCGTCAGCAGGGCCTCGAAGGTGGTTCAGCTTGGTCAGGCCGCGACAGCGTCAGCAGGGCCTCGAAGGTTCCAGGTGCAAGAGTTCGGATCAGGATCAGCCGCAACGAGGTCAGCAGGGCTTCAACTCCAAGATACAACTGAAGCCCTAATCCGGGACTGGCCCATATATAGGACTGGAGTCCTTTGATGTCCGGACCCTCGCGCCTGGGGGTCAGAGGGGCCGGGAGGAAGGTGTCCAGACACCCAGCAGGGGGGTGGAGCCAGCGCCCAGGGAGGCTGGAGGGCGATTGATACCAGGCGTCCGGGGACGGCTGGAGGCCCATCGAAACTCCCCTTCTCCGGGATCCGCCAAGTGGCCACTCAACCACCTGGGAGGACCTTGGTGCCTCGATGTCGGGGCTTGCTGGGCCGGGCCCAGGGAAGGCTGCGGCCACGTGCTCGGGACGTGATGGCCCCAAGATGGCGTCGGGCCGGACAGGGTGGCCTGGCATGGGCGACCGTCCGGCAGCGTTGTTGAGCGGGGACCGCCGGGGTACCAGGAAGGGGGAGAGCCGTAGGTTGCCGGGGAGGCTGCTCTCGCCGAGGGTTCGTGAATGTTTGTATCAGGGGGGTTGATAGTAGGTTGATGGAGGGCCGAGGTCGTCCTGGGCCCACCATGCGGGAGGGGTCGGACCACGCCACGAGGCCGTGTCCAACACACGTCCCCTCCAGCTGAAGACGGGGAGAGTCATCCATCTTCCTGTGGACTCTCTTCATCGAGGCGGAAAAACCGGGACAGGCCATCAGCGTTGGCGTGGTCGTTGCCAGGGCGATGCTCCACAGTGAAATCCATCCCTTGGAGGGAGATGGACCATCGCAACAGCTTCGGGTTTTCGCCCCGCATGTGCATCAGCCACCGTAGGGGCCGGTGGTCGGTCTGCACCCGGAAGTGGGTGCCGAAGAGGTAGGGCCTGAGTTTCTTGAGGGCCCACACGACGGCGAAGGCCTCTCTCTCGATGGTGCTCCATCGTTGTTCTCTGGCCAGCAGCCGCCGGCTGATGAAGGCCACAGGATGGTCAACCCCCTCGGGGTCAATCTGAGATAGGACCGCCCGATGCCGTGCTCCGAGGCGTCGGTCTGGACTACGAACTCCCGCTGTAGTCAGGGGCTTGGAGCACAGGGGCGGTGCACATGGCTGTTTTCAACGTCTCGAAGGCCACCTGACACGCGGGTGTCCATTGTACTTTCTGTGGCCGGTTCTTCGAGGTCAGTTCTGTGAGGGGCCCCACAATGCTCCCATAGTTTTTGATGAAGCGCCGATAATATCCAGTGAGCCCCAGGAAGGCTCGGACGGCGGTCTGGGTGACTGGGGGCTCCCAGGCTATGATGGCGTCAATCTTAGGTCGGAGGGGAGCCACTTGGCCGCTCCCCACTTGGTGTCCCAGATAGGTCACGGACCCTTGGCCTATCTGGCATTTGCTTGCCTTCACAGTTAGTCCGGCCCGTCGGAGGGCCGTCAGGACCTCCCAGAGGTGCTTCAGGTGCTCGGCCCAGTGGAGGCTGTACACCGCAATGTCGTCTAGGTAGGCGGCACTGAATTCTCCCAGTCCCGCCAGCACCTTGTTTACTAGTCTCTGGAAGGTGGTCGGGGCGTTTTTCATGCCGAAGGGCATCACTTTGAACTGAAAGTGACCATCGGGTGTGGAGAAGGCTGATCGCTCCTGGGCGCCAGGGGTGAGGCCGATCTGCCAATACCCGGCTGTGAGGTCGAAGGTACTGAGGTACTTGGCGGCTCCTAGGCGGTCGATTAGTTCGTCGGCCCGGGGGATGGGATGTGCGTCGGTTCTGGTAACAGCATTCAGTCCCCGGTAGTCGAAGCAAAACCGGAGTTCTGGCGGGTTGCCAGGTGCGGCGGCCTTGGGGACCAGGACAACTGGGCTGGCCCAGGGACTGTCTGAGAGTTCGACCACCCCCAGGGCCAGCATCTTGGTAACTTCTCTTTGGATGCAGGCCCGAACTCGGTCGGGGACTCGGTAGGCCCGGTGTCGCACTGGCTGACTGTCCCCGGTGTCGACATCGTGGACACACCACTGGGTAACCCCGGGGGTGAGGGAGAACAGGTCCGTGAATTGTCCCAACAATTCTTGGCAATCTCTGCGCTGTGCGGGGGTTAGGTCGGGGGAGAGAGAGATCCCCTCGACGGAACCGTCTTTCTCAGCGCACGTTAGGAGGTCGGGCAAGGGCTCGGAGTCGTCTTCGGTCCCATCGTCGGTAGCTAGCAGCAGGCTTAGTTCTGTGCGGGCGAAGTGAGGCTTGAGCCGGTTGGCGTGCGGAACCCGGAGGGGGTTCCGGGGAGACTCCAGGTCCACGAGGCAGGTGACGGGGCTCTTGCGCTCGATCACTTTGAAGGGGCCCGACCATTTGTCCTGGAGGGCACAAGGTTCGACTGGGGACATGACCCAGACCTGCTGGCCCGGCTCGAACTTGATGGATGAGGAGTTCTGGTCATACAAGCGTTTCATGTCCTCCTGACTGGCCTCCAGGTTGGCCTCCGCAAGGGCCCGGAACTTCCGAGTTTGGTTTCGGAGGGTCAGGAGGTACCGGTAGACATCCGGCGGTGCGTTTGGACTGTAGTTTCCCAGCCTTCCTTGACCAGGCTGAGAGGACCTCGAACAGGGTGCCCGTACAAGAGCTCAAAGGGGCTGAACCCCAGAGACTTCTGTGGTACCTCCCGATAGGCAAACAAGAGGCACGGCAGCAGAACGTCCCATTTGCGGCGGAGGGGCTCTTCTAGGCCCTGGATCATCCCCTTGAGTGTTCGGTTAAACCGCTCCACAAGTCCATTCCCTTGGGGGTGATACGGGGTGGTGAACTTATATGTGACCCCGCATTGTTGCCACAGGGACCGCATATATTGTGAGATAAAGTTCGTGCCCCGATCGCTCACGACCTCTCGGGGGAACCCCACTCTGGAGAAGATCCCCATCAGGGCTCGGCCCACCACGGGAGCCGTGACGCTTCGGAGGGGGATGGCTTCTGGATAGCGGGTGGCGTGGTCCACCAGGACAAGGATGAAGCGATGCCCCTGCGATGTTTGGGGGTCCAGAGGCCCCACAATGTCAATCCCCACTCGCTCGAAGGGGGTGGTCACTACTGGAAAGGGTTGGAGCGGGGCCTTCACCTTCCCCCCTCTCTTTCCGCTGGCTTGGCATGTCGGGCAGGTGCGGCAGTGGTTGTGCACATCGTTGCGCATTTTGGGCCAATAGAAGTGGGTCACCAGGCGACTGTAGGTTTTGTCCTGCCCCAGGTGCCCGGCGAGGGGCACATCGTGTGCCAGGTTCAAAAGGAAGTCTCTGAATCGTAGGGGGACCACTAACACTCGGCTGGCCCCCAGCTCGGCAATTTTCTGTTCACTGTATAGGAGGCCGTGGTCCCAGTAGACCCAGTGGGACCCCGAGGTGTCCCCGGTAGCTTGGGCAGTGGCTTGCTGCCGGGTCCCCTCGAGGGAAGGGCAGGTCTTCTGTTCCTGCCGGAACTGTTCTCGGGTGGGACCACCCTCTTGGCGCCATTGGGCTAGTTCGGGTATGTCGCTGAGCTCGGGGCTGTTTCCGCGGTTGGGCTCCGATGGTCGGGCCTCGGAGTCAGATTCTTCGCTGTCTGCGGGTGGTGGTGGCTCGGGCCACTCCGGCTCTTCGGTTGGGGCGGCCTCGGTCGCCGCCGGGGCTCGGGCCGCCATAGATCGGGTCGTCGCGCAGACCCACTCTGGTAGTCCCATCATCCCGAGGTGCTCTCTCCGCTCGACTTGGGCCCAGGGAGAGCTCTCAAGGTCGTTTCCAAGGAGGCAGTCCACGGGGGCGTCATCCCGGACGGTCACCTTGAGGGTGCCTGACACTCCCCCCCACTCGAAGGGGATTCGGGCCATCTGGCATAGAGTTTCGAAGTTGTCGGCGGCCCTCACGGGGCATCGTACGTTTGGTATGATCTGTTCGGGGGTCACCAGGTGGCAGCGGACGGCCGTCACACTGGCTCCCGTGTCTCGGAGGGCTTCGGTCCGCCGTCCATTGATGTGGACCCACTGACGGTACTTTCGAGTGTTCCTCGGTAGCGGGGCCTGGGGGACCATGTCTCTTTGGCCCAGGCAGGCTAGGGCCATGGCGGCCGGTTCATATTCTATCTGATCTTCCTCGTAGACCTCTTCGTCCTCTTCTCCCCCTTCTCCCAGGGCTGCCGCAGCGAACTGGCGGGTCGGAGGCCCAGTGGTGCCGGGACGCTGGTTCATGGGGCAGTGGGGGTCACTGGCATAGTGACCTGGCCGCTGGCATCTGTGGCAAGTAATGTTCGGGCGGGGCCCCGGCCGTGCTGGGGGGGTCCCTCTTCTGATCAGGGACGGTGAAGTGTTATTCTGGGGGACCCCCGAGGTGGACTCCGGCCCGGTGCCGGTGGAAAGTCTCAGCTCCGGTTCTGGCCTCCTCCGCCGCCTCGCTGGCTGGGGTGCCCCCGGCCGTTCGGTCCTGTTTCTCCTATCGAGGTCCGGGGGACCCGGGTGCTCACCCATCGATCAGCCTCGACGGCAAGTTTTCGGGGCTCGGTCAGCTTGCTGTCGAGTAGATGCTGTCTGAGCTCGATGAAGCAGTTGTTGGAGAGGTGCTCCCAAACGATGAGGTCGAACAGCTGCTCGTAGGTGGACACTTTGCTGCCCTTTATCCATCCTTCCAGGGCCCTGCTATAAAAGTTCACGTACTCGACCCACGTTGTACCGGGGATTTTCTTGCAGTCTCTGAATCTCTGCCGGTACATCTCGGGGGTGAGGCCATACCGGACGACCAAGGCGTCCTTCATGTGGCCATAGGAGGACATCACGTCCTCGGCCAGCTCTAGCAGGTTGTCTCTTCCTTCGCTGACGAATCTCCCCCATAAGCCGGCACCCCAGTCTTTTCGCGGGATGCGGTGCGCGGCCATGGCAACTTCGTACGCCTTGAACCATTGCTGGATATCGTCATTCTTGTAGTACTCCTTGACGATATCCTTCGGGATGTGGACCTTCGGGTCGGCAGGAGGTGGAGGGTTACGGGCTACCGCGGCGCCAGCCTCTTCGATCTTGGCTTTGATCTCTAGTTCTTTGAGGCCACGCTCGTGTTCGTACGTGAGCTTTTTTTCTTCCAATTCCCTTTGCCTTCGCCTTTCTTCCAGATCTCCCTCTAATCGCAGTTGTTCAAGGGCCATTTTCTTCTCTGCTAATTGGAGTTCTCCGTCCAGCCGGAGTCGGGCGAGCTCTAGTTCATGGAGCCGACTCCTCTCTCGCTCCCGGGCGTCTTCGTGGGAGAGGCCCGGTTCTCTGTTGTCGGTTCTTTCTCCTACGGGGCTATGACGGTACTCACGGGTACTTCTAGGACAATGTCATTGTTCGTTTGGGGGGTGGCCGCTCCGGTCTCTACCCAGGTTTGCAGCGCTCCTTTGAAATCGTCTTTCGTGTTTAGTCCGGTGGTAGCGATACCCAAGTCTTTGCAAAATTGTTTAAGTTCTTTATGGGTGTATTCCTCTAATCGTTCCTTCTGGAATTCTGTGGTCGTTCCGGCTTCCTTAGTAGTCATCGTGGTTGTGGGTCTCTGTTAGTAGTGACGTGTTACTCGCTGTACGATTTGCGCGGGCTCGGATCCCGTCGCTTGCCACCAATGTTGGAAAGGCGATCCCAGGGGAGACAGAAGGTGTCTGACTGCCCGCCCGAGACCCACCTCTCGGTATAGAATAGGCCGAGCGCCGTAGGGAGGCCTCCTTGGTGAGGCTCCTCTCCTACAATCGTAACAGCAGAGCAATCACACTACTTACAGATGGACACCACACAGGAGGAATATTCACAAGAATCTTTATATAAGTAATTAAGGCAAGTTCTTGGCAGGATAGCAGGCAGGGATCGAGGGATCCGTAAAGTCTTGGTTTCGGGGATAGGGGGTAGCGGGACAGTCTCGGCACCAACTGGTGCGTGGATAGTTCAAGGGGTCAGGCCGCGTCAGCGTCAGCAGGGCCTCGAAGGTGGTTCAGCTTGGTCAGGCCGCGACAGCGTCAGCAGGGCCTCGAAGGTGGTTCAACTTGGTCAGGCCGCGACAGCGTCAGCAGGGCCTCGAAGGTGGTTCAGGTAGGTCAGGCCGCGACAGCGTCAGCAGGGCCTCGAAGATGGTTCAGTTTGGTCAGGCCGCGACAGCGTCAGCAGGGCCTCGAAGGTGGTTCAGTTCGGTCAGGCCGCGACAGCGTCAGCAGGGCCTCGAAGGTGGTTCAGTTCGGTCAGGCCGCGACAGCGTCAGCAGGGCCTCGAAGGTGGTTCAGCTTGGTCAGGCCGCGACAGCGTCAGCAGGGCCTCGAAGGTTCCAGGTGCAAGAGTTCGGATCAGGATCAGCCGCAACGAGGTCAGCAGGGCTTCGACTCCAAGATACAACTGAAGCCCTAATCCGGGACTGGCCCAGATATAGGACTGGAGTCCTTTGATGTCCGGACCCTCGCGCCTGGGGGTCAGAGGGGCCGGGATGAAGGTTTCCAGACACCCAGCAGGGGGGTGGAGCCAGCGCCCAGGGAGGCTGGAGGATAATTGATACCAGGCGTTCGGGGACGGCTGGAGGCCCATCGAAACTCCCCTTCTCCGGGATCCGCCAAGTGGCCACTCAACCACCTGGGAGGACCTTGGTGCCTCGATGTCGGGGCTTGCTGGGCCGGGCCCAGGGAAGGCTGCGGCCACGTGCTCGGGACGTGATGGCCCCAAGATGGCGTCGGGCCGGACAGGGTGGCCTGGCATGGGCGACCGTCCGGCAGCGTTGTTGAGCGGGGACCGCCGGGGTACCAGGAAGGGGGAGAGCCGTAGGTTGCCGGGGAGGCTGCTCTCGCCGAGGGTTCCTGAATGTTCGTATCAGGGGGGTTGATAGTAGGTTGATGGAG